>NW_024468046.1:0-1452816 GCF_001896365.1 Talaromyces amestolkiae | reverse complement strand
TGTTTTTAATCTCTATATTAAGTTCTATATAATAATAACTATATATATAAAATTAGTTAATTAGAATCTTAGAATATTAATTAAAGATATTAAATATATTTTCAAGATAATAATTAAAAAAATTTATATTAATAGTAAAGTATTAATAAATAAATTAATCTTTTAAGTATATTATACTAAACAAAAAAAGAGATTAATTATTATAATTATTAATATTCTAGAGTAAAATAAATTTAGTAAAAAAGCTAATTATATTATTAGTATAAGATTAAAAAGTATAATTTAAGAAATTAATCTATAAGAAAACTTATAATTAAAGGCTATAAGAGCTTTAATATAGATTATAAATTATACTCTAATTTAAGCACTAGAATAGAAAATATTATATAAATTGTCGTAAACCGATGATTTGTAATCGTCTAGATCAGAGTAAACTCGTCACTTAACGGCGGTTAGGTGGTATTCTGTTTAGGAAAGGGCAGTATGCCTAAGTAATAATAAGAGAGCTTCAGTTAACTAGATCTATGAGTAATAGTATGCTTAAGATTAAATAGTTAATTTAAGATAGTAAGTAAAACTAACTAGGAGGGCAAGTGAGTGTCTTTATATATTTAAGAGATTCCTGATGGAGGATAGTATATAATATACTTCTAATATAATATGATATACCTTAGATATAATATAGTATACCTAGGGTATACTTAGAGTATATCTAAGATATACTTTATGAATTTGTTGTTTCATATCACTAGATATCTTTTGTCTATGACTATTCTGTGACTTGATTTCTAAGAGTTAATCCATCTTAAAACTTTTTACTCAAGAACTATTGATTCTTGAGTCTCTTGTCCTAAGATCTCTATTCCTATAAGAGGCCATTCCTGGCTCTTATTTCACTAGATCTATTTCTTGTAATCGGTAGTTATACAGTAGAATTGTTATTGGTGAAATAGCTGTTGGAACAGGCTGTTTCCTGCTTACATAACTAGTGCGGGAACTATTATCTATTGGCTGTGACGTTCTGTTTCTTTGACAGTTAGCCTATAGATCTAAATCTTAGAGGGTATTAGTATTTGCTAAAAGATAGATATTACTTTCTTATTAAGACTTCTCTTTTATAATAAGAATCTTAAATTATTATAAACTAATAATTTATAATTATCTAGATTAAAGTAAACTTATTATTTAATAATAATTAGGTGATATTCTGTTTAGAAAAAAGCAGTATATTTAAGTAATAATAAGAGAGCTTTAGTTAACTAGATCTATAAGTAATAGTATACTTAAGGTTAAATAGTTAATTTAAGATGATAGAATAAAACTAAATATATGCTGTAATAAGTGTMTTTATATATTCTATTATTAATATAGCTATTATATCTAATTCCTAATAACTGGCTCTGATAGATCTAATTATAGCTATTATATCTATTTACAAGCAAACGGCTCTGATGGCTCTGATACCCTAACTCTAATAGCTTTGGATAATCCTTTGTTCCATCTTGCATTAGTTTCCGTGCCTGGGGGCTTGATTCATTGGCTGTGACTTCTTGCTTTCTCTGACAAATATCTACTATTAAAGCTAAATTTTATACTATTATTAAAACCGCTAAAAAACTTTATATTTAGAAATATATTTTTAAAATAATATAATTTATATCTAATAAAGCACTATTTATTTTTTATAATAATAAGTAAACTATATTTCTACTAATTAGTAAGAATTCCTAGTTTTAAATAAACTTTAAGTATATTAATATCTATTATTATTAGCTCTATTAAGAAATTTAAGCTAGGTGTTTTCTAATAGAATAAATAGATATTAAAAGCATAATTATAAATAGCTTTACTAAAATATTATATGGCCAATAATTCCTAGAATAATATTAATATTAAGAATTAATTAATATATTAGATTTAGTATAGGATTAAATACTTTAAGTTTTTTATTTTAAAAAGATATATTAAATGTCAAGGTGCTCTAAATCTAATTTAGCATCTATAGATATTTAGAATCTTAATTATATAAAATTATTAAAAAGAATATTTAAGAATCAACTTAATTTAAAGCTCTATAAACTGGCAAGAAGATAGATATCTAGAATATTCTATTAAATATCATTACTTATTTTACATATATTCTTCTATGCATAAATAGCACCCAAAAACCCCTTATAAGGATGTCCTGAAGGGTGTGCCAAATGTATTTAACAATATCGAATAATATCCCTTCTTTTGTCGCTTCTCTGTCACGGACCTGGATCCACCTTAGTTAAACAGCGTTGTGTCGAGGTACGCTAGGCTTTGCTGAACCACACAAAGGTTCGGGATTGGATGTCGATAAGATAGGCTAAATGAATAGGGCAATAATAGTTAATCAGTACTAGAAGTCTTAATATAACTAAAATAGAAAAGATCTTTCATATAGCCTAATGCCTATACAAGTATAAATGTCTTACTAACTCTTACTATTATATTTAAGTGACTTATATCAAAGAGCTATAAAAAATAATTAAATATATAGTAAATAAGTATATTTATATAGATTATATTTCCTACACTTTCTCCTATACTCTAGTATAGATACTAGTATATATCTAATAATTATTCTTTCTACTTATATACAATCTTTCTATACTTCCTTATCCTTTTAAATATATATAGTTATATATTTCCTACTTATATTAATTATAAGCCTATATCTTTTAACTAACTACCTATATACCTAGTTGTAGAAATAACTAGTCATAGTATTAACTGCTTTAATAAACATCTTCCCTTAATAGTACTAGATTCTATCTAGTATTATATAAGTTGGTTTTATAATATTACTCTCTCTCTTTAAGACCTTTATCCTAAAGATTTAAATAGAAAAACTCACTCTTATTCTTAGTGTGACCCTGCTTTTCTTCTTTAATAAATATTTAAAATATATTAACATACCTCCTTCTAAAGATCATCTTACTTATTATATTGCGTAGTCTAAATAAATTTAAAAGAATAATTTCCCTATTAGCAATCCTTGCGAATATTATAAATCTAAGAATAAAATATGTATAATAAATACTAAGAATTAAAATTATACTTTATATACCTATTATGGTTGTAAATATAAAAAATAATTTTATAGTAAAAAAAAGTAGTCTAACCTTTAAAAGGCTAAAGATAAAATTAATAAAGAGCTAAGAGAAGCTTTAAAAAAGTAAACCACTTTATTCACGAAAATAAATCACCTCTTTAAACAGTAATAATTTCTTAAAGAGTGTAGATCCAAAATATTAAATCATAATTTAACTATAATAGATATTCTTAATAAAGAAGATCTTAAGGGTATTCTTTTATTAACCCCTCCTAATAAGTGATATTTGAACACTACGTCCAAATAATCTATAGATATTAAGATACTACTTGTTAATCCTAGACTACTTATATTATCTAATCTTCTATTATAGGATACTTTCCTAACAAGCGTAATTTTCTATAAAAATCCTTAATTACATCTTATACTCTAATAAGATTTTTAATCACTTCCTATGTACTTTCTGATTCATCGTATCCTTTCTATTTCACTAAGTATCTTTTCCAGTTTTCAATCATCTTTGTTGCTAATATTTCTTCGACTTCATAGGTTTCTTATTTAATAATAATATTATTTTATATTTTAGCATTTTATAATGCTGGTTCTAGTAATAAAATATAGAAAATTAGATATATTTTTATAATGTTTAGTAGTTTAAATTTATAATTAATTTTATTTATCTTTTCTTTAATTTTAAATAATCTAATTTATAAGTGGTTAAATTTATTACTTAGTTTTATAGTTTAAATATTTTTTCTTAAAAGATATATTTTCTTTTTTTTTTAGAAGTCTAGTCTCTTTAGATATTTTTTATTATAGTACCCTTCATTCAGTTTATTTTGATTAGTGATTTCTATTTAAAGATAGAAGTATATCATCTTTATATTTTAAATAAATCTATCTACTACTTCATTAATAGGTTCCTAATACTATGGCTGTTTTAGTAATCTAAGTTCTCTTTTATTATTTGTGAAGAATAGTGTAACTCTTATTATTGATTATTATATAGAGTTATATACTAATTATACTATTAGCAGTAGTAACACCCAGTTACTTTGGTAATTATTAATATAGTGTTGTAAGTATTATACTAGTATCTAGTTTATCTATTCTATTTAATTATTAGTTTAAGGGTGATATATTATTAATAGTTGTTACTTCTCTCTTATAAAGTCTATTATTAATTTCTATAGTTTTAATGAGAATATTAGTCTTTTATTAGATATTATAACTTCTAGTATTCTATAATATTTAAATACTTTATTTATTAGCTTAAATGCTAATCCCTCTACATCTATTTCTTCTAATGTTAATATGAAATGTGTATATTTTATTATTTTGTCTACTATTATAAGGATTGTGTTATATTCTTCTAACTCTAGTAGTTTTGTGATATAATCTATTATAATCTATTGCTATAGATATTCTAGTACCTTGATTTCTTATAGTAATTTATAGAGTTAGTATCTTTTAATTTTATTCTTTTAGTATAAATTATATTCCTTAATATATATTTTAATATCTTTTATTATTCTTAGCTAGTAATAGTTTCTAGTGATTCTTTTTATAGTGTTTATCTATTTTGGATAACTACTAGTTAAAATATTATAATTAAGTCAAATAATTTCGTTTTATAGTAATTTTAGGATATAGATTAAACTATATTAAAATACTAATCTTATTTTTATTGTTATAATCTTGTTATTTTCTTTTTTAATTAAAGTTTAAATTATATTGTTCTTAGCTATTTTTTTGATGATCTTATTTTGTAATTCTAAATTAGTAATTATTTCTATAATTGCCGTGAGTGTGGCTATTTATAGATTATATTCTAAGTGTTCTATCTTATTTAGTTATAATAATACTGGTTTAGATTTCTTAATTTTTTTTTTATAGTCTAGTTATTTACTAAAAATATCTGCTTTTCTATTTTCTATTTCTTTATAATGTTTAATTATAAAATAGTAGTTTCTAAGTAGTTTTAATTATCTTGCTTGTCTTCTTATTAACACTTTAGTTGTTGTGAAGTAAGTAAGGTTTTTATAGTCTATAATAATTTATATCAAATATTTTGTTCTTTCTAGATATACTCTCTAGTGTCTTAGTGCTGCTACTATCGCTAGTAGTTCTTTATTATATATCTTATAGTTTAGTTCTGCATCAATCAGTTTCCTTGAGTAATAGATGACTAGTCTTAATTTCCTATTTTCGTCTAGTTATATTATTGCTGCTTTAATTACGAAGTCTAATGTATCTGTTTTTATTATTATTAGCTTTTCTAGATTATATTGTATTAATATTAATACTATTATAATCCTATATTTAGCTTCCTCAAATACATTTCTTTATTCTATTTTCTATTTATATAGTTAGTCTTTTTTCAACAGTCTGAACATAGGTTCTATAATTTTTGTATAGTTCTAGATATATCGTTAATAATAATTGATTAGTCTAATAAATGATTATAATTCTTTGAGATTTTTTGGTTCAGGCTAATCTTAGATTGTCTTAACTTTTTCCTTTTCTATCTCAATTCTTATCTATATGATTCTGTATCTTAAGAAATCTATTTCTTACATATAAAATTCATATTTCTTTAATTTAACTTATAGCTTAGCTTCTTATAGATTACTTAGTACCTTTTTCACATATTATATGTGTTCTTCTAATGTGTCTAAGAATATTAAGATGTTGTCTAAATATGTGATAGTAAAATCGTATAGATAGGGTGACATCACATTATTAATATATCATTAAAATACTGTTGGTGTATTGATGAGCCTAAATAGCATAACCAAGTATTCGAAATGACCATATTTTATTTTAAATACTATTTTCCATTCTTCACCTCTCTTAATCTTAAGGCGATTATACACATCAGTAATATTAAGTTTAGTAAACTATTTCTTATTTCTGACTTTATCCTGTATCTTTATGATTAGGAATAAGAGATAACTGTCCTTTATTGTGATATTATTAAATTACCAAAAATCAATATATAGTCTCAATTCTGTTATTCCCTTTTTCTTAATAAATAATATTAGATATCCTGCCAGTGATGTTGATAGTCTTATATATCCCTTTTTCAAATTCTCTTCAAGATATTTCTTCAGAGATTCTTCCTCATTTCCCAAAATTAAGTAAATCTTCTAAGGTACTAATTCTTTGCCTTTTTTAAAAGAAATAGTATAATCCTACTCACTATATTCTAGCAAGGTTTTATATATTCTATTAAACAATTCTCTGAACTCTCTATATTCTATAAATAATACTATATCTATACTGCTCTTCAATTAGTGTTTTACTATTTTAATACCTAGTTATTCTTCTAACATATTAAAATCTTATTATAATATAATCTCTTCTATAATATTAGTAACAATTATACCCTTGATTCTGTCCTATAAGAAAGTGTTTATTACTTTTTTAATAATGATCTCTAGGTCTTCCTTTATCTTAGAAGCCTTAATAATCTAGGTTCTTCTATAGTTATATCTTATTAGTTATAACTATTCTGTCTTCTAGTAGATCTCTAGATTATACTTTCTTAGTTATAGAGCTTCTAGTATAATATTATCTTTTCTTAATTTTATGATATTGAAGTTAATCATTTTAATATAATTATTGATAGTTATAAATAATTATTCTATTTTTTTTATAAGTTTTATTTTTAATAGTATCTTACTGTTAAGTCCTAATAATGGGATTGGTTTACTTTTTTATTATTCTAATATTTATAGTTTTTCTTAGATTTTTAGATCTATATAATTTCCTATAGCTTCTAAATCTATTATAATTTATACTTTTAATCCTAGTATATCAACTTAGATTTTAAAGTATTTTCTATATATAATAGCTTTGAGTTCTTAGTCTTATTATTTTAATGCTTTATTAATTTCTATAAGAACTTTTCTAATATTTTTTTTTTATATTATATCTTTATTTAGTATATATTATATACTGATAAAATCTTTTAATAGTTCTCTAAAATTTATTTTTTTTAAAATTTTTTTTTTATTTTTAAATATTATCTTATTCTTGGTTCTTTATTCTAGTCTATTAGTTATTTAAATATTTTATATATTTCTAGTCTTTATCTACTGCTTTGCTTTTCTAGATATAATAATAAATTTTTTAATAAGTTTCTTTTATTTTTTTTTTAGCTATTTATAGTTTTTTGGTTTCTTCTTTTTCTTAATTCTTAGGAAGTAATTACTTTCTTATTTTATATCTAGATACACACTATACTAGTCTTTAGTATAGAAGGCCTATATAATAGATCTATAATCTAGATATTTAGGGTTATTATATAATTCTTAACACTCTAGTTTATACTTAAATCCTAGTATTAATTTGATATCTTTCTATTTATTATTAGTAGAGATTTCTTCAATTTAGCTTTTTTAAGTGTCGTGATACTAGCTCTTAAGTCTTTTATAGATTATATCACTAACTTCTTCTTTAGTTTTTGGTTTACTAGTAACCTTTTGGTCCTTATAACTATGAAGTTCAAATGCGTGTATTATCTCTATATATAGATTTATTTTGCTTTCTATTTCACTGAAGCTATAACACTTATTATCTTAGTAGTTACTAATATTATAGTTATTTTTCTATTTAGTATAGTTTTCCTAATTTTCTTTATTGTATTAGGTTGCTTTAAGTTATCTTTCTTTTCTTGGACTTCTATATTCCTTTATGTAGTGTTCTTTCTTGTAGTAATTATAATATTTTATATTGCTTTTATTCTTGGGCTTCTTATTAATTTCTTTAGGCTTAGCTGTTGCATCCAATTCTATTAGTATTAATCTATAAGGGTTATTTTGCTTATAGCCTTAGTTAGCTTAATAGTAGGTTTTTCCTTTATAGTTCCTCTATCCTTTTTTCTACTACTTTTCCATTCATCTCTTGTATAATCAGTTATTAAGTTTAATCACTATATTAATTATATTAATTAGTGTGTTAGGTTATTTTAGAATTTTTATAATTTTATCTTTAATTTTATCTTTTAGGCCTTAATAAAACTAATTTATCTTAACTTTATTATCCTATCCTAGATGGAAGCTAATTTAATAAAATTATAAGATATAATCTAATACTAATATAATTTATTATAGTTACTATATTTTTTAAACTATAGAGTTTCATTTATTAATTTCTTTAAATATTAACTTAATTTTTTTAATAAATATTCTATAGTTAGTAAATATTTTATTAATCTTATTATTTTATTTATTTTTAGTTTCTTTAAACTATACTTATATATATAATTCAAACTAATCCATTACTTCTTCTTCTAAGAAGATAGAGATAGCTAGAATTTTATCTATTTTTCCTATAAATAGCTGGATATTAGTTATAAAATAAAGCTATATTTATATTAAAAAAGATTATAAACTTTTTTAATCTTCTTTAAATAGTATTAGTTTATTAATCTTAAGCTAAGATCTTGAAGCTTAAGTAGCTTTTAATTTAATAATTCTAAYTTATATTAYTRTTATTTTYTAAGCTATTARARTTTARTTATTTATAATACTTTTTATTAATATTTCTTTTATTATATTAGATTATTTTCTCTTTAAATAGTACTTATTTAACTTAGTAACATTTTTTTATTTAATAGTATTTTACTTCTAGCGTATTTTAGAGTTAAGATAATAGCTCTTTTATTATAAATCTAGATCCATCTTAGTTAAATAGTGTTATGTTGAGGTATACTAGGCTTTATTAAACTATATAAAGATTTAGGATTAAATATTAATAAAATAAGCTAAGTGAATAAAGTAATAATAGTTAATCAATACTAGAAGTTTTAATATAATTAAAATAAAAGAGATCTCTTATATAGTTTAGTACTTATATAAATATAAATATCTTATTAATTCTTACTATTATATTTGAGTAACTTATATTAAAAAGCTATAAAAAATAACTAAATATATAATAAATAAGTATATTTATATAGATTATATTTTCTATATTTTCCTCTACACTCTAGTATAGATACTAGTATATATCTAATAATTATTCTTTCTATCTATATATAATCTTTCTATATTTTTTTATTCTTTTAAGTATATATAGTTATATATTTCCTGTTTATATTAACTATAAGTTTATATCTTTTAGCTGACCGCCCACGTATCTAATTATAGAAATGACTAGTTGTGGTGTTAGCTGCTTTAATAAACGTCTTCCTTTAATAGTACTAGATTCTGCCTAGTATCATGCAAGTTGGTTTCGTAACATTCTCCACCGTACTGCCGTAAGCGCTCTAGTGTAAAAATCGGTCAACATCAGGTTCGAAGCATGTGATTGAGGGCTGCTCGTCATTGGCTTTCCGGCTTTCGTGTCAGAACATTCCGGCTACTTTCTTTCGTAAGTGAAATACAAGATTTGTGTTGAGCCACGCATGTTTATTTGAGTAATTAAAGTATTTGCAATACGTAGCGTTTAGTCCCCGCCATGGTGGGGCACACCCAAGCTTTGGCGTCAATCACCGCCTGCCTGGAGATCCATCAGCTCCATCGTATCTCTCTACGAGCTCTCTGTCTGGGCCCTCTATCAAGATCCTCGTCATTATTCTGGACCCCTGGAGATGGCCATCAGTCAATCAATTCACCATGCCTGCCTGTAAAAGCGTGACGAGGTAGCCCCTGCCGAGTCATTGTCCGTTTCCTACTCCCCCTACTCCCCCTACTCCCTCACTGAATTTTCTTACATTCAAACCTTCGCCAATACTTATTACTTGCTTCACTACGTGCGATCAGTGCCGAAGCCTAATCGCCCTGAATCACGAGTGACTCATTCACGAGATCTAGTTTTTCTTTCTTATTTCCGCCTCCCCCGTACTCTGAACCGTGCACTGCTCAACTCGTGGAGACACCGACTCCAGAGACAGAAACAGGTAAGGATGGCTTGAGCTATTGATTGTCTAGCTTGTTGCACCTAATTTTAGTGTATCAGCTACGTACCCTCAAAGCTACACATTCCTTTCAAAGTTCTAATTAGAAAATACACGTGATTGACTGTCTTTTCACTTTCTAGCTCCTTCGCCCAAAGCTACCGCTTTACCGCAATTTCCTCTAGAAGCCTATTAGTCATTTGACGAATTTTGATCTCTTCTTTTTTCCTTTCACTTTCCGTCTGAACCTCTTAAAATTCGACGATTGAAAAAGAGAAAAATGCAGGCCATTTAGCTCAAATGGATCTTCACCTCCCTTCAAACGATATTTCCTTTTTCCTTTGTGCCGATTTTTCGATTTTTTGAGAATCTCCAGAGCTTTTTGTGACTCTTGCGCGCCCCCGCTTCCTTCCGCGAAGCCCTAATCCGAGGACTTCATCCCCCGCATACGATTCGATTCGTGATCATTGTTTCTCGGTGTTGAACTGAGCTGCGTCGTGAACAAAAGTATACAAAGGTCATCGGAATCAAAGGGTTCAATCGGGCCTTTGTGTGCACAGTATGAAGTTCGGTCGCAATCTTCCTCGAAACGTTGTCCCGGAGTGGAGCTCCTCATACATCAACTACAAAGCTTTGAAAAAGCTCATTAAATCTGCTTCTGATAGTCAAGAAGCACAGGACGATGTTGACCTTGTTGGTAAGTCGTGGTATCCTATTTTCCGTGGATATTAAAGACTGATATTCTTGTCATAGGCTTTTTCTACTCGCTCGATCGAAATCTCGAGGATGTAGACCACTTTTATAACAAAAAGTTGGCCGACTTCACGCGACGCCTCAAAATCTTGGAAGATCGGTTTGGAAACTCCCTGGCTGCCGGACAAGCTCTCGATGCAGAAGACATTGGAGACCTTGTCACTGCTCTCCTAGAGCTTCGAGGACAGCTTCGTAAGCTGCAATGGTACGGCGAGGTCAATCGCCGCGGCTTCATCAAAATCACCAAGAAGCTCGATAAGAAGATTCCTGGAGCTGAAGCACAGAAGCGATATCTCGCGGCAAAGGTGGACCCTGCGCCGTTCGCGTCCAATGCTCAACTCACTCAAGCAACCACCAAGATCAATGAGTGGCTTTCCATCTTTGGGGACCGAAAGGTTTCAGATGACTCTGACTCCGTCAAGTCTTTGACTCTAACAAAGGTTCCCTCTCGGCCAAGCCTGAATGTGCCTCCCAGTTTGCTCTCAGCTGTCGACGCAGCGCTCCGAAAGGACGATACTTCGGCTTTGTCAGAACAACTCGAAAGCTTGAAAGTCTTTGCCAAAGAGCAAGGAGATCTTGTCTATCCAATGTTGCAAAAGAATCTCCTGCAACGTGCGATCGCTTGTCGGGCTAGATCCTCCATCGAGCTCTTGCTAGGGGAAATTGATTCACTAGAAGAACAGGATGACATCAACAAGCGGAACTGCATTCATCGACTTGTGATCTCTATTGGCAGAGCTCAGAGTACTTTGGACTCAGATCCCGCTGGAACAATCCCCTTGGATTATCCAGAGGAATCCACCTATATTACCCCTGCGGCCGCACCCAGCTTACTGCCACCACGGAATGTTGTAAAGGAAGCTCAACAGAAGCAGCTCTTGACTAGAGATGATGAGGCAGTCTCACTGTTGCAGTACTTGCTGGACCATCTACGCCCAAATCAAAGATCCGGGCTGCTGGCCCAGGATCTTTCCGGCAGAACTCCTCTTCATTATGGTTCCCAGTACGGATTCAGAGTTGTTTGCGAAGTTATCATTGAACACCTTAAACAATGGGATATGTTTGATGTATCCGAAGGTATAGACGGCCCTAATTGGCAAGATTCGGAAGGCTGGGCTCCTTTACATCTTAGTGTTGTTGGTGGACACCCCTTGACAACCAAAGCTCTCCTACAAGCGGAGGAGGAATCCAAGGGAGCACCAAAGGACGGCGAAAGAAGCGCTATCAGGAAGCATATCTCAAAGTCCAGCGCCGTATTGGCAATGGCAGTCAAGGCAAACTTTGTGGATATTGTCCAGTTGCTTGTTGAAGCAGGCGTCGACATCAATTATCAAGATGAGCAGGGTGAAACAGCTCTACATGTTGCTGCTCGGTTCAACCATAGTCAATGCGCAAAGTTGCTATTAGATGGAACTGCAAACCAGAAAGCCAATACGGAATTAGCAGAATCCACCTACTCATGGACACCACTGTTCATTGCATGCGTGGATGGTGCATTGGCTGTTGCGGAACTTCTTATCAAGGCGGGTGCTGATCTGGAACGGCCGGACTCGTCAGGATGGACTGCCAAGGAACATGCAGCGCTTCGAGGTCATCTAGAGATAGCTAAACGCTTGGCTGAAGTTACCAAACCTCCCTCTGTTGAAGAGAATGATGTTACTATAACAGTGCCGGCGCGCACGTCATCGCCTCCTTTAGGGTCGTTGACCGATCGCAGATCCAATGTCAATGCTACTTCTTCGTCAAATTATGGTTCTCGATCTGTGGAACCCCTCAAGACTTTCGGACATAGGTACCTTACCGACGAAAGCATGATTCTGGTCAGTTTGGGTACTATGGATATGCGAAAGACTTCCCCTCCTGTGAGTCTAGATCGTATACCTATTACTAGTGCGCATACTACTCAGCTGGACACCGCGCTATCTGTCGTCGTATCTGCTAGCGGCGCCCACGGGGAACCAGAGATAATCGATCTTCCGGTTCAAGATAGCATCGTCACTGAGCCAATTACTTTTTACTCGAAGGATTTCACCAGCGTCAGGCTCTTGTTTGACTTGGTTCCCACGTACGCAGGATCCACAAACCAGATCGTGGGGCGAGGCGTAGCCTTGCTTTCTAGTATCAGGCCATCAATTGGGTCTAATCGCATTAGTCTGCAAGGCGATATAACTGTGCCCATCATAGCTGCCAACACACTTGAAGTGATTGGAACTTTGACCTTCAATTTCCTTGTCGTCACCCCATTCAGCCATCCTAAGATGTCCCTCAATCATGATCAGACATACTGGAAAACAGTCACCGCACCTATGGTGATTGGTCACCGAGGTAGGCTTCCTGTAACGCTTCTGAGAATGACATTTTAATTTTGTGTTTAGGTCTTGGTAAGAACTTTGCAAGCCGAAGGTCTCTTCAGCTGGGAGAGAACACTGTTCAGGTATGAAACATATCAGCTTGCTCGTATAAAAATCCGACTAATTTTGCCTAGTCATTTATTGCTGCTGCAAATTTGGGTGCATCATATGTAGAGGTAAGCACATAGTCTCTTTTCGAATTTTGTTGACAACAGTACTGACTCTTGCGCAGTTTGGTAAGCTTATTTTTCAAATGAAACTTGATTTCCATCCACACTAATCCAAATGAAAGACGTCCAACTCACTAAAGATCACGTCCCTGTCATTTACCATGACTTCCTGGTCAGTGAGACCGGAATTGATGCACCGGTTCACACTCTTACCTTAGAACAAGTGAGTCTCCTTTTGAACAACATTTGAGTGGCAAGCTGACAGATTTCAAGTTCCTTCATCTCAACGATACACGATCACCACGACTAGAGGCCGTCGGCGTAGATGCATCCCAGCGTCCACGTGCAATGTCTGTTGGTGAAGCACTTATTGATCCAGCAGCCCTAAGTGAAAAGATGAAACACACTCGCGACTTCAAGGCGAAAGGTTTCAAGGGAAACACTCGTGGTAACCACATTCAAGCGCCCTTTGCTACTCTGGAAGAACTATTCAAGAAACTCCCTAAGTCCGTTGGATTCAATATTGAGATGAGTGAGTTTTACTTGCGTCTTTTGGGAAAAATATAGGTATTCTAACATTGTCTCTCAGAGTATCCTTCGTTATACGAAAGTGAGGCAGAGGAAATGGACACTTATGCAGTCGAAGTCAACTCATTCGTCGACACCGTCCTCGAAAAAGTCTACGACTTGGGCGAAGGCCGCAATATGATTTTCTCCAGCTTCAACCCTGACATATGCCTGCTTTTGTCTTTCAAGCAGCCTTCGATACCAGTTCTCTTCTTGACCGATGCCGGTAGCAGTGAGGTTGGTGATATCCGTGCAAGCAGTCTCCAGGAAGCCATTCGTTTCGCATCTCGCTGGAATCTACTGGGTATTGTTTCTACCGCAGAACCTTTTGTCCTTTGCCCACGACTTGTACGCGTTGTCAAAGAATCAGGACTCGTCTGTGTTTCATATGGAACACAAAACAATGACCCTGAAAACGCCAAGGTACGTCCCTCCTGGTGATAAGGTTACCTCTACTGTTTGGACACACCACTAACACTTCTTCTGTACAGCTTCAAGTTACGAACGGCATTGATGCGGTCATTGTGGATTCAGTTCTCGCTATCCGTAAAGGATTGACGACATCTCCACCGTCAAGTTCCGTTTCACCATTGAGTTTTGCGCAAGCGTCATCCAGCCAGACACTGCAGCCACCTGCTGATATCAGCACACTCGATAAATCAAATTCATAGACTTTACTTGCATTGATATCACGGTGCTGTACATGGGACAGTAGAAATGTATTCAGGCGAGCGTATAGATAGATACTTTCACTATCGATATTGAGATTGCTTAGTGATATTCTTCTTTTGCTAAGATACTATGTAGAATTCCAACAATAATTACCCTAGCGTGACTGGTTGATAACTGATATATAGATTAGGCACCGCCACTAGTTATGCATCACGCAATTACTGTCGTTGGCGCTAAACATTAGAGGTGTTTCCCGGGATGATCATCCTTCTAGCATTTCCAAACTCCGCACTTATACACGTCAATAGATCAATGATATGCGATGGCCGGCACAACAAATACAGATGATAATCCCCCGTCAAACAGGCCGGCGACCGCCTTTGATGGAATATCCGACTCACAATCGGTCCACTCGGCCAGAGAAGCCGACTACCCAACCGGCATCAAACTATGGCTTCTATTCATCAACCTAGGTGCAGTCCTGATCCTGGGCAGTATTGATCAGAATATTGTCGCCACAGCTGTTCCCAGTATAACAGACTACTTCCACACCGTCGCCGATGTGGGCTGGTACTCATCCGTCTTCAGACTGTGCCAGTGCGCATCCCAATTCATGTTCGGCAGGGCATATAAACTCTTTTCTATCAAGCGCGTGTTCTTGTTTTCGAACTTCATCTCTATAATTGGCTCTGTCCTTTGTGGTGCAGCTACTACATCGCCCATGCTCATCGTCGGCCGGGCCGTGGCCGGGCTGGGCTTTGCCGGTCTTCTCTCAGGCTGTTGGGTGATCCTTGTGCTATCATTACCACGACGCAAACGACCCATGTTTATCGGCATCCTCGCCGCCGTCGAAGGCATAGCTACACTCTCCGCGCCGCTGCTAGGTGGTCTCATCGTGGAATCATTCGGCTGGAGGTGGTGTTTCTATATCAACGTCCCCATGGGCGTGGCTACATTGTTGTTGACAATATACTTCTTTTCCGATACACAAAAACCCAGCGACGTTGCGCAGATGAAACTCACTCAAAAAATTGCTCAACTCGACTTGGTGAGTAACATGCTCTTCATCCCGGCGCTGACATGTCTCTTTCTCGCTTTCTCCTGGGCCGGGACGAAATATCCCTGGGACAGCGGCGCGGTGGTAGGCCCCCTTGTAGCTTTCGCGGTTCTCATAGCAGTATTCATCTACAATCAAATCCGTCGAGGGGACGCGGCTGCTATCCCCTTACGCATTCTCAAACGCCGCAGTATTGTCGCTGGATGTATCTTTATTACATGCGTCAACAGCACGGGCACTGTGCTCGAATACTATCTTCCTACATACTATCAAGTCGTCCGAGGATACTCGCCCGCCAAAAGCGGATACATGATGCTCCCCATCATCATCGCAGGCACCATTGGCGCGCTTGTGCATGGCATCGGAACCAGCTCTATGGGGTATTATGCGCCCTTCATGCTCTTTGCGTCCATCACAATGCCCATTGCCGCGGGCCTCATAACCACGCTCAGAATCAATACTAGTTTCACGCAGTTGATTATCTATACTGGGTTTTCCGGCCTGGCGTACGGCATCGGCTTCCAGGGCCCGCAGAACGCGGTGCAGACGGTGCTAGATACAGATGATATTCCGCTGGGAACATCGATTATGCTTTTCTGGCAGTCCTTTGGCCCTTCTGTGGCCATTGCTGTTGCGCAGGTGCTCTTTGTGAATCAGCTCGAGACGAATTTGAAGGGTCTGGTGCCGGGGGTTAATGGAACGGATATTGAGCAGATGGGACTGACGCAGATTGTGTCGGGCTTGTCGCCTACAAACTCAAAAGAGGTTCTTGTGGCGATTGATGAGAGTCTGATTCAGACGTGGTATTTTGTTGTGGGATTGGCGTGTACGACGATGATTGGGAGTTTGATGATTGAGTGGCGGTCGGTTAAGACGAGGCGTGACTGAGTTATGAATGCGTCTATCCAGGCCAGAACTATCTATTTAGGTGATCGCTACTTAGTGGGGACCTTGATTGGAATGAAGATTAGGTATATTCAGACGGTAAGAAAAATCACAATATAACAATATTTATTACTTGACTTTTCATCCTTCTTACACAACTCAATTGAATGAATCACATAAGACAACCCTCCTTGATACTCGAATGCATCTCACTCATGCCCACACGAATTCGCCTATAACCACTCTGTGTTTTGTTAGCGGCCATAGGAACATTTCTTAGCCCTCCGCTCATCATTATCGGCGTAGTGCTTCGTTGTGGACTTGCTGCAGCTGGTGTGGACGATGTGCGCTCAAGACGGAATACTTCGACCATCCATTCATACCAGACTTTGCGGTTGTCGGTTTGTCGGTACATTGTTACGACGACTTCGCCGTTGTCAGGGACATAGAGGGGAGTCTATTTAGCGCAAAATTAGCAAGACAAATCTCAAGCCACTACAACCTTTCGAGGGAAGCTACCTTGAGTGGAAAGTATATGGGGAACCAACTAATCATCCCAGAACTCTTGGCATCCATAGTCACTGGATTAGTCGATAACTCAATATCACCATAAAGCACAGTCTCAAAGTACCCGGCCAACCCGTGACAGACGCCGCGATTCTGGCACGGGAACGCAAGACGGGTTTGACGAACGTTATGCTCGTTAGCAATCATAGATGAAGTCGTTGACTGAGGAGGGATATTGGGATTGTGGTGCGAAAAGGACCACGTTGGGAGTACGATAGGAGTCGGAGCTTCAAAGATTGGAGGTGGAGTTGACGTTGAGTTTCTGGCTCCGACTGCGCTGTGTGTACTACCAACGCTGCTACTGAGTTGAGCTGTGTGGCCAGTCGCGGATCCTCCAGGTGGTGATGTCGTAGACAAGTAATCAATGGCATGGAGCATGACTACATATGGCGTTTCCGGTGCGGCAGGGTTGGATATCCGCTGGCCACATATGTCGGCGTATAGCTTTGGCGCGGCAATAGGAGTCAAATGTGCCGAATATGATGCTGGGATAGAAATGCCGTGACCTGGGTTGAGTAGATGCGTCACTCCATCTAAGCATTCTGGCGAGAGCTCGTTGTCTCCAAAAGAGCCTAGCAGCTCGGATATGAGGATGTCAATAGGTGTATGCCTGACCGATGCTGCGGAACCCGAATTTGGTGAATTTTCGATGGCTCTATGAGGCCCCTTCCAGCTTCGCATATCCGATTTGACCAAATTGCAAACACCGCCCCAGATATTCTCGTTATGGCGTTGGAGTAGAACAAAAGCATTCGGGTTCTTCTCAACAACCCACATCTCGATCTTCACTCCGGTTTCTGCACTTGCACGCAGAGCACGTGTTACTAGAGGGCCACGTCCCGCACCCACAACAGCAACAACTACTTTGCCTTCTGGGCCTGATGTGGGTTTCTTCTGCTCCATCCAGTCATTCAGAGCTTTTGCGACAGCTCGCTCATACCATGCATACTTGATAGGGTCTTTTTCAAACACCTCGTAGGTAATACTCTCCAAGTTCACTGTCAAGGGTTGCAGGGGTGCTTGCAAATAATCTTGATATCCAGTGCCGAATCGTTCAATGGGAGTGCGAGGGGGTTGGCGCTGTTGCAGGTTTCTCATATAGGATAGATGAGGTGTAGGATCTTGATGCTTTTTCGCCTGAGACATAGTCTGCGCTATGGTAGGGAAATCGGCTTTATCTGCTGGAGAAGCCCCCGACTGGGGTTCATCATCTATCTCAAGGCCAGGAATGGGGCCCACATCACAAAGCAGAATCCATGGTGGCGTACGAAGTCTCATGAACTTTGCTATCAGGGCCTGATGGGCCTTAGACAAGACAGGATATCCTTTCTGATTCTTGATGAAAGTCATTCCATCGATTGTCAATAGGTGGACAGGTTCAGAATACCACCTTGTTTGGACTTGCAGGATCGGAAGATGTTTTGGAAGTGCGAGAGCTGGAAATATTCATCAGACGTCGGATACTCAAAGCTTCATTTTTTTGTTCTTACCGACAAGTAACCTGGAGTGGTGTTTGCAGGTTGTTCGAATGATTTCCCATGCATCCCAGGTCCCAAAAAGATCAATCTTTGCCGTTCGGTCTTCGCTTGGGTCAAGGAACTCAGTTCGTGCAAAAGGAGACAAGTCACCCATTTGAGTAGTTTCAAGTTCCGAGCTCTCAATCATTCCCAGCCAAATGTGGAACTGAATATATGGTGCAATGTTCAGAGCCTCTTGTATAGCTCTGGCGTAGTAGATCAGTCCATCGGAATGAAGATTTCCATGCTGAAGTTTAGGACCTGGAATCATGAGAAAGCTAATGCCGCAGAATGCTGCGTATGCAACTTCTAACATCAGTACTTGACGAGAAATCTCCGCTATCAAAGGGTCTGGTGAACATAGATCGATCCATGAAGAAGTGATTCCAACCACCTGGCTGATTGCTTCATTTGGTGTCAAATGAGTATCTGCCGGTGCTAGAGGAGGAACAGTGACGGCTCTTGTGTTGAAAGAGGTTCCTCGAGTGCCAACTGCATCAAAAGATGGTGGTTCCACTGAAGACAAATGCGATGACAGCAAAGATAAGACGCGCGAATGAAAATGCGAAGTCGTTATTGGCGTAGTAAGCATGTCATACTGAATTGGTCAGTCTTCTGTAAGCATTCTGTCAATAAGACTCCCAGAGCTTACATTACTTGCGTGAGCAAACTGTATAGCCCGTGTATTCAAGGGTACTTGGCGGTTGGATTCATGCTGGCCTATACAGAACGAATGGACTATGTCCTCAGTTTCTGGAACTGTCTCCATGATACCTGTATTAATATAATCTGGGAAGTGCTGGGAAATCAAGAATATCAGTCTACCGGGAGGGGCAGCGCAGCGTTTCTGCCGAAGTAAATGCTTTCAACTGGCCGAACAATATTGTCATGCAAAATTTTAATTGCTCAGTATGCGGCCTGAAGAAGTCCTCGAGAACAAAATTGAAAGATTGCTTGAATAAGTTTAAATTGAGACTATTCAGTGGACATTATGAAGAATCCTTTCGATAGGGTGCCCGAGGGATTTCAAGGTTCCGGCAATAGACAGAATTCGGGTAGGGATGAAGGGGGTCGAAGATCGACTAGGTGGACGGCTGCAGACTGGGATGCAAGAGATGTCACTCCCTTGGCCAGGACAAACGGACAGCACTCCTTGTTGTGTGAAGGAGGGGGTCAATATTTTTTGTTTCTTTTGTTTCTGGGATGTCCCGCGTGCCTGGCCGATTTGCCCCGATACGGCAGGCGGTGACTCCGATAAGAGCTTCAGCCTTATCCGGCAACAAACTCAACTTTTTTTCTTCTCTTCTTTTCTTCATTGAAAGACCGGTCTCACACCATCTTCTCTTGTGCAATTTCGGTGCGTGTCTTGTATTTTCCGCTTCAGACTACTGCGACTATCATTATGGGTGATAGACGTCCTGATTTAGCAGACAGTTCGCGCGCTAAGCGGCAGAAGAAGGATACCGCTGAAATGGATCCCCGCAACAACCCATACCTCGCTCATATGTACCCAGAGAAGAATGGCGACGAAAGCTCAAATAGCGGTGCTTTCGCAAAGTTCAAAAGACACCAGACTACCGCTGCGCTCGCCCAGGAAGCCGAAGATGCAGATAGCAATCCTTTCAACGACCGTCCTTTTTCAAGTACCTACTTTTCCATTCTGAAAACCCGGCGAAACCTGCCTGTCCACCAGCAGAGAGACGAATTCCTGCAGCTTTATCAGAAATCACAAATCCTCGTTTTCGTGGGTGAGACCGGTTCCGGAAAGACCACGCAGATCCCCCAGTTCGTCCTCTTTGACGACCTTCCACAGACGCAACGCAAGATGGTCGCATGTACCCAGCCACGTCGAGTCGCCGCAATGTCTGTTGCGCAACGTGTGGCCGCTGAAATGGATGTCAAGTTGGGCGAAGAGGTCGGTTATAGCATTCGTTTTGAGGATATGACTAGCCCGAAGACAATCCTCAAGTACATGACCGATGGTATGCTTCTCCGAGAAGCAATGAACGATCACAACCTCCAGCGTTACAGTACGATCATACTTGACGAGGCCCACGAGCGTACCATGGCGACCGATATATTGATGGGCTTGCTTAAGGAGGTGGTGGTACGGAGGCCGGATTTGAAAATCATCATCATGTCCGCCACTTTGGATGCCCAAAAGTTTCAGCGGTATTTCAATGATGCCCCATTGCTTGCAGTTCCAGGAAGAACTCACCCAGTCGAAATTTTCTACACACCTGAGCCAGAACAAGATTATGTTGAAGCCGCCATTCGCACAGTGCTGCAAATTCACGCTACCGAACCGGAAGGCGATATTCTGTTGTTTTTGACGGGTGAAGAAGAAATCGAAGATGCGGTTAGGAAGATCTCTCTCGAAGCAGACGAAATGACGAGAGAAGCGGATGCAGGTCCAATGAAGGTTTATGCGCTGTATGGTAGTTTACCGCCGCACATGCAACAACGTATCTTTGAACCGGCCCCTAGCCCGCGCAGACCTGGCGGACGCCCTGGTCGTAAGGTTATTGTTTCAACCAACATAGCTGAAACATCTCTTACTATCGACGGTATCGTCTATGTCGTCGATCCGGGATTCTCCAAACAAAAAGTCTACAACCCCCGTATTCGAGTTGAGTCTCTACTGGTATCGCCCATTTCCAAAGCGTCCGCGCAGCAAAGAGCCGGTCGTGCCGGTCGTACACGTCCTGGAAAATGCTTCCGTTTGTATACGGAGGCTGCGTTCAAGAAGGAGCTTATTGACCAGACATACCCGGAAATTCTTCGGTCTAACCTTTCTTCCACTGTTCTTGAGCTTAAGAAGCTCGGGATCGACGATTTGGTGCATTTCGATCTCATGGACCCTCCTGCGCCGGAGACACTGATGAGAGCTTTAGAAGAGCTCAATTACTTAGCCTGTCTCGATGACGATGKTAATTTGACCCAACTGGGTCGTCTGGCCTCTGAATTCCCTCTTGACCCAGCACTTGCCGTGATGTTGGTCACATCCCCAGAGTTCTACTGCTCCAACGAAATACTATCTATAACCGCCCTGCTGTCTGTGCCTCAAGTATTTGTACGGCCACACGCACAAAGAAAACGCGCCGACGAAATGAAGAACCTCTTCGCACATCCAGACGGTGACCATCTCACACTCCTGAACGTGTATCACGCTTTCAAGAGCGCAGATGCCCAAAATGACCCGAAACAATGGTGTCACGACCACTTCCTCTCTCTCCGCTCCCTTCAGTCTGCGGATAACGTGCGAATGCAACTGCAACGTATCATGGAACGCGAAGAAATTGACCTCGTATCTACGCCGTTTGAGGATAAGAAATACTACGAGAATATCCGCCGCGCCCTTGTGGCTGGATTCTTTATGCAGATCGCCAAGAAGGAAAGTACGGGCAAGAGCATGTACACCACTGTCAAGGACAATCAACATGTTCTTTTGCATCCCAGCACGGTTCTCGGCCATGATGCTGAATGGGTGCTTTATAATGAATTTGTGCTCACGACGAAGAATTATATTCGTACTATTACAGCTGTGAAAGCTGAGTGGCTTCTGGTAGGTGCATTTTCCCTCTTCTTCAAGAAATAGCTCTAACCATCTTTCTAGGAAATTTCACCTATGTACTACGACATCTCGAGTTTCCCCAAGGGAGATATCCGCTCGGCTCTCTTACGGGCCAGTGAGAGACTTGCGCGCAAGGAGAGGATGCGAGGCGGTCGGTAGACAAGCCGAGATTAAAGGAGAACAATTAGACTTATTTCTTACTCGAATGGCATAGACAGAAGCATGTCGTTTACGACTCTGTGGTAATTCAGGGAATGAAAAGTTAAATAACAAGCAGCAACTTGAAAATATAGATACACTTCCTTTCAAGATTCTAGTGCATGCCACGCAAATGGCTGGACAAATGGAGTCATCATTATGAATACAGTATGGATATACACAGGCATGGTCAATCATCAACCAGAAAAAAGTCGCCCTTCAACGCCCATCACGAGTATCACTCGTCTTCCCTAGAACCATCCCGGCCCCCGGCTAAACTCAGTTTATCTATTCGTTGATGCAAAAAGTCCAATTGTGCGCGAAGTTTCCTGATTTTTGCGGGATCTTCAACAGGATGCCGCGTTGTGGAGGTTCGCGTAGGAACCCTTTCATTGAGGTAGGTTTCTGATTTGACCCATCGTAATGGTAATTGCTGAGTGTTCGGGGTTTCTTCGGATGGAGTCGAGGAGACGGGAGTAGGTGTGAAATCTTCTTTATTTTGTGTCACTTTATGCTGGTCATATATGACCTTCGCTGCAGTAAGGTCCACGAATTTGGTGCATTTCTCGTGCAGGGTAAGATCCTGTTGTAAGAATTCTGCTGCAGAATTTATCTGCGCTCTCCTCCATTTCTTAAGGGTTCCAAGTAAATAATTGGTCTCTGATCTTGAGTGTTCCGATACGTGAGCTAAACGGCAGTCGAATCCACTGCGAACTGCAGCATCAAGAAACATCTCAGACAGGTAATGTCGGCCACAGCGAGCACTGAAGTCGGCCATGCACAGAATAAGTCTTGAGACACGATCTTCTTCATGTTCTGAAGTTGATGACAAGAAATTCAAGGCATTGACAAGAGTAGACGATCCACTTTCGAAATCATTTCGGATGCCGTAGAATCTCAGAAACGCAGTCAGGGTAGCCATGTTATCGACAAATCCATGAACTCGGGCTACGTGCAAATAAGCTTCCGCTTTCTCGGGTTGATCGAAACGAAGTGTCGCAGTGATGACACTGGTGATGAGAAGGGGGCTGAAGCTTCCTGTGGGAGGCACTGTGACTGTAATGCCATTCACATTCTTTTTCACCCATAATGTTTTGAGATTGACAGGATAGCCGCCTTCGCCTCTCAACATCTGAAGAAATAGGTCAAAGTCCTTCAAATTCTTGGTCTTTCGGAAGTGTGTGACAATGGCGACGATCAAAGGTGTGCTGAGTTTGAACAGATTTGGTACCAAGCATTTGATCACCATGTCAGACAAGTCATTCTGGTGTAATCTGTTGAAAAAAGTGATCAGGATTGAAAATGCCTCGGGACGGTCTGGGTCCTCGCAGATTGTCAGATTTTCGGATATAAGCGACAACAACTGTGGGAGGCGTATTTTGTTTTTCATGAACTTGTCTATGTCCTGTTTGAGAAGTAGATCGTATCGTTCTCGTTCAGTGCGTAGCTCATCTAGTTCTTCGAGGTGCACATTCGACATAAGATCATCGTACGCTGAATTCCTGATATATTTTAAAGAATATAACCGCTGTCGAATACCTCGAAGACGACTTAATAACACGCTGGTATGCGCGCCAGAGGAATCGTCCAGTCGATATTCTACCGGCAGACCTGAATAGTCGTGCGCGACGGACGGTCGCAACAGAAACCTATAGGTAAGTTGTTGAATAGCTAATTTTTGTATAGCTTTGATGCGGACTATGCTGGATTGTTCCCAAACAAAGTCCGGCTCGGGTCGCGGAACTACAGTGTTCATAGTTGAGAATCCATCATCGAAGTCTCCATAGTCATCTTCGTCGACCTTTTCGACGGCCTCCTCATTAATATGGTTTTCCCGATTTGTTTCATTAAATGGTGTTTTCTCGGCGGAAGCTGCCTTGTCGATGTCTGCTTCCTGTGCGATAGCCCAATTTTCTTCGTCCATATATTCATTTGTAGCATTTTCCTCAGCTGGTGCCTTTTCTTTAGCAAGTGTCTTGGTACTAAAGGCTCGATTTGCCAGTAATTGTGCATTTCTCGACTCAATTGACCCCATAGAATTTCCGGCGCGGTACGAGCGCGGTTGAACGGTGGGGGTAGAAAGCTGTCGAGGTTTTCGAGTGGACAGAGATTCCAATAATCGGCGCTCCTCATCCATCAATTCATCAATTTCTTCCTGAACCGCCGCAATCTTATCGTCCCATTCTTGCCGGCGTTTTCGTTTTGCCATGGCGTCGGCGATGGCTGCACCGGCAAAGATGCTTCCATATAAGGCAGTGACTGCATTTGCTGTTTTGAGTCCTCGACGACTAGCCGCCGAAGGCTGCGTGGCGACTCCATTGACATACGTCCTCAAGCATGTTCTGCATCGACAGCTTGAGGACGGTAGCCGAGCCACTCGCGACAGGAAGCCCTGCATTATCTCATTGTTCCAGTGCCGCCGAATATATCGATTGAAACTTTCCCAGTCAGTGCTGAGACATCAGCAACTTCATCAATTGAGTCGACTTGGCACCGTAGATGTATGGATGGAGGTGTATCGTGATGTGATGAGGTCTGAAGTCATGCAACTGAAAGATTTAGCGGCCGGAATTGGGTGACTTTCCGACGTGGTGCAAACAGTGCAAACATAGCTCGGACAAGCATCTGGAAGACCAGATTGGCCATAGATCTTTGAAAAAGGAACAAACCACGCCGGATGGTGTCAATTCTCAATTGATACCTATATTTACTTGCAATATACTCTATATACTGTCCGGCACTTTCTGATCATCATGCGCGGCATTTTCGTCGCAGCTCTAGCACTGGCTACCGTTGCATGCGGCCACGGACACCACGATGATGAGAACACAGAGGTAGAGAAAGATTGGGCAACGAGGCACATGCGAGGTACATTAACTATCCAATTACATTGCATTCAGCTAATGTTATTCGAACCTAGAGGAACACCACATTGACAACTTCGACGCCGGCTCATTCTTCGCCCTCCACGATTACGACAATTCAGGAGACTGGACGGGCGATGAAATCATGAAAACATACGGTCTCCTCGACTCATCGAACGCCCACCTCACCACCGACCAAAAAGAGAATGTTGTCCGTGAAGTATTAAAACTGTTCAATCCATCCGGCTACGGAACCGTTACGCGCGATGAATGGATGAGCCAAACCCAGGCTGGTTTTCGACTGCCCGACTTCGGGTATGGTCCGGGTCACCACGGCGATATTGAATATGAATATGAGATTCACCATTTTGAAAAATTTCATGGCGAGGATGCCAAGGAGGAGGACTTGACGCATCCGGAAGATATTGAGCATTTCAGGTTGCATGATGAGATGGAGTTGGCGCAGGAGAGACTGGAGCAGCTGGAAAACATGCAGATTGTGGAGGGAAATATACCCAGGAAATTCCTGCGGACTCCGTGATCTCGCTGAGCTGATGACGACTGTATATACGATATTCGGATGCCGTATTGGATGTGTACATGTATGATGAATAGATGTCGCTGTTTGATTGATCCACTGACGTACCATTTCCATGGCCGATGTATATGGGTTTCAAAATGCGGAGACCATGTTGCTCATCTCTTTTCAAAGTCGATCTGGATATCAAAAACACAATGCATGACGCCAGGCGCATATGTCTTGACCTCTTCCACATGGTCACAATGGATCGATAATTCTTCCTTGTCGACGTCATCCAGCTGTCTGGCTAGGTTGGTATACTCGGCCACAATCTCATCTCTCAAGCTCCCAATTTCAGCAACATCCACATTCTCGTGTACATGAGCCCAACCCCCGGATTTCCTACCCAGAAGTCTGAGCGAAGTATCCCACGTAGGCCGAGCAGAAGGCAACAAGCCCATATTGACATGTCGCACAGCAGCCCACTGCCCTCGTTTCTCTAGCTCAGGCTGTATTCTCTCCATGATCCCGGTTGCGGATTGGTTGTCGCCTTGGAATATGACGACACGAACCTCATCCGTAAGCTCGTCCAAGAGATTCGCAAGACTATCATCATCCAGCACAGAAGGCAAGCCTCCATCCTCCCCCTGCGTAAGAGAAACAACCTTACATCCCCATCCATTCTCGATACACCCTCTCCTCAACCCCTCAACAGACCACGCATTGAGTTCCCAGCCCCATACCCTTTTAACTCCTCTCTTCAAATACGAAAACACAAAATACCCAATCCCAGCATAGAGGTCAACGACGCTGACATCCTCTATCCTCTGCCCTTTGAGAGAAGACTCATCCAGACCCGCGAAGTGTCCCTCAAGACCTAATATACGAGCCTTTTCTGTAATATTGCCTCTTGAGAACATCGTATAAAGCGGAGCCCAGTACTGGACTATGCCTCCGTTCTGAACTGTGTGAACCCAAAACGCATTCTCGAGATCTTGCCCGGTTGGGCTGTGGTCGTAATCGAGCAATTCCCCGAAATCGCCGTATAATGGCATCAGTCCGTTCGGACTACGCATTAGATTCTCATTACCCTGACAATTATTTAGTTGGATAGGTGCATTCATGGCGATGTGTGTTATTGTTTGGCCCTTGGTTTTGAAGGCGTTGACGATTGATGCGTATAGTGTCTGGCGCTCTGCTTCTGATAGAGACGCATAGCGCTCTGACCATTCCGGAGGTACTGTGAATGCGTTGCCAGAAAGTAACAGCATTGGTTGGTAGACTGTATATCGTTTTGGGAGCCCGGATATGTCGGGGTCACTGGGTTTGTGGTCGTGCAAGAATTGCTGGATGCCTTGTTGAAGCGGGTTCATTATAGCTTCTTTCTTTTCCTTCTTCCTTTTTCCATCCTTTTTATTATGCCTGACCGGCATTCCTGAGCTTTGCCTGGTTGACTGAGAATGGCCTTGGTGCGACATCTCTGTTGAAGTCGAGGATGGCCGACCTCAACGACGAAATTCGCATGAAATACATTTTTCCACAATTTACCGAGTAGTGCCGCAATTCAAAATTTTTACTTTTAACGATACGTCGAACTGGTAAACTGATGTGGACTTTACTTTACAAACAAACGTTTCAGCTAATATACAGATAATTAATATATTTATGAATGTACTTCATGCGAATTATGAATTTTACCGTCAAGGTCACTATTGCTCACGGTATATACACGGACTCTTTTCATTGAAGCCCCAACTGCTTCTCTTCATGTGGTCAGGCGTACAAGCCCAGAAGCTCAGAAGCTCGATGGACAATGGTAACTGTCTGGGCCCGGAGGCTGCATCATACTTGCATTGTAGCCAGAGGTATAATTCACCCGCTCCTGTTGAACAGTTTGTCGGCTTGGGTCACTAGGGAGGAAATTCGATGGAACAAACTGCACTCCACTGCGCGCTTGCGTGAACACGGTGTTGGGCAAGTCACCTGTCTCTGGAAGATGGTGCATGCCCAAGTTGAACCAGACCACTAGATCGGTCTGAGTGAGATTCTCCCCATTGAAGAAGTCATCGAAGTTGATCGGCGGGKTATATACATCTTCGAGGTTATATGGGTGTGCAGATCGAGGCTCGGTATCATGCTGTTTGGTCACTTGAAGATCGTAGCCGGCCCACGTCGCCGAGTTTACAAGGTTGCTCGACTTTTGTACTGTAAGACGCGATGTCCCGCCTGAATAAGGCATAATGCGATAGCCGGGGTATTCACCGAATTCGTTGGGTTGGTCTTTGTTAACGACAATAACCTGCTTCACCTCGTCAGCGCCCCAGTTGAAGCGGGCTGAGTCCTCGTTCTCCAAGAAGCTACGTTGGAGCTTCATTGTATTAACATCTTTGTTTCCAGACCAGACAAAAGACTGAGTCACTGGGACTGTGCGAACGAATTGCACAGTGTTGTCCTGCCCACGGATATCAAAGTCGGCTTTGAAATTTATGACATGATCATGCATAGCACCGGATAGGAAATCGTGGATATGGTAGCCGAATTCCTCGTGGCCTGTGTAATATGCTGAATGGATATACCCTGATGCTCGAACCTCCACAGTGATCGAACCGTCGAGGTAAAAGGAGTAGCTGGCATATTATAGTCAGCAGAAGTACAGGGTAAAGCTGAGCATTCTTACCTGAATAGATAGTCATAATTTCCAACGGTCGATATAGAACGCACTGTAAAGTAAATGTTTTTTGTGCTGCTTGCGAATATTGTATTTGTGTGTCGTTGTATGGGGAACCCTGCGTCGAACTCGAACATACAGATGTTGTCCAGATATGTGGCGGTTGTTTCTTCATTATAAAGCGACGAGTTGAGATAGGTCGCGTAGTCTGGACAATCATAGCCTTTGAGTAACTCGAATGCGTTCGCGCCCATTCCCGAGAAACTATCCAAATATGCCGTTCCAGACGTGACGGGGTCAATGCCTATAAGGGTAACCATAATGATCAATTGACCGCTAGGATAGTCGTTGGGGTGTTTATCTTACCTGCGTAGTGAGCTAAAGCCTCCTGGAGGCCTAATTCATAGATGATTCTTTCGCCTTTAAATCGTATGTCGTATAGAGTCAAGCCCAAATCTCGGGAAAATCCTATATAAAAGCTGAAATCCATCCAGGTTACATACTTTTGCACCGCATCGAGTGAATAGCGTGCACCACCAACAGCAGTAGAAATTGGGGGTGAGGACGTATCATAGGGCATAATTGGCCCTTGCTGACCAAAACTCGTCCAACTTCCATCGACATTGGCACCAAGCCTCACAAAACCGGGGGATTTGAAGGCAGCTCTGAAGTCGTGGATGTTTTTGTAGAAGATATTGTTGTACCACCAGCCTCCAAGCTTCCACTTGGAAGGATCTCTACCTGTAACATCTGCTCCGAAACAAAGCCCCAGAGGCAGTAGCGTGGCACTATCATATTCTCCGGTGGGCAGGTTGACCAGTGTGTACCAACTCACAACACGGCCATCATCCTGCCAGTATGGACTGATGCCACTGAGACTAATGGTGTCATTCGGGAGACCAAGCGCCGACCCATTCCATAGAGCAAGGGTGATGTCTTGGATAGATGCAGTGATGTTGTACAACCATGCCTCCAGCGCAAGTTCGTCAGCATCTAGATTGCGCACCTGCCCACTCGTTTTTCGGGTGTATGGGTATTCGAGGTAGTTCCATCGTGTGGTTTTATTTTGCACTGGCAAAGGTCCGACAATCAAATCGCCATAGTATGGATCAGGAGAAGAACGATGCGCAATAACAACATGCGCAAATCTGACTGGTTCGGTTTCATTTTGGTCTATGTACCTCAGCACATCTGTCTTGTTGGGAACCATCAATTCGACCAAGAGCCTACAAAAATTTAGCCCCCAAGACAAACGAAACTCCTGAATAAAGTTGGAGCCACAAACACTGTATTGTCCCAGTCACCAGCCTCGCTAGCTTTTGTGAGATTCAGGTCTTGCTGATCAAAGAGCCATTGGGTTATGGATGCGGATTCATCATCTGTTAGACTATCCCAGACATTTTGCTTCGGAGCAACGATGGATGCCGCACACGAAGTTGTCGACGATGAGTCTGCTCGTTCATATACGTACTGAGAAGATCTAGGTTTGGCAGCTCGTTTCTGCGAGGGTACAGCTAGAACTGCGCAGATGAAAAGACTCAGCGCAAGGAGGCGCATGATGCGAGTCGCTGTCGCGGCCATGTTGTCGTGTCGATGTCTAAGGGCAATTCCATAGTCCAGTAACCTTGGGGAAACCTTCTTCTTATGAACCCCCTAGATTGGGTTCAATTCAGATACCGGCGTATTTCATCTGTCGATCCCGTAGTTTTGCTTGTACACGTCGCGAGCCACTATTCTCTAGCTGGATGCCTAAGCGTGCATGATCTATCATCTTTGGTAGTTGTCAAATTGTTAATACGATTCGAATACGAATACTCTTAAGTAATCAGGAGTCCACATGTTTTTCAAGGTTTCTACAGGAACAGTAGCCCACATTGAAATTCCATAGTCATTGGCCATGTTCTGGCCTGAATTAGAAGAGCCACATGTTCTATCGGTCTATATTAGTCAGTGTTTCTAGGCAAGATGCAGATGATATTGTTTTTTCGTTCTTTGTTCCCTCCCTTTCTTCGTCCACTCCCTTTGTTTGTTCCCCCTTTTTTGTCAAATTGTCTTACCGTATCGAGGACCTGTCACATTTTGTCCCACTAAAAACTCCGATCCAGACTGCGAAATGTTAAACACAGCAACAATGCTGTACTCAGATCTTCTGATTTGGTTGTTGATACTCTGGAAATTTAGTAGATGAACATAAGATCTTGACATCAGCCTGCCACGATGACAAATGATCTGTTCAACTGCAACCTTGGAAGGCTATGACGGCTGAATGTGTACCATGTCGCTGAGACATCTCCTGATACCGGACGAGTTCTCTTCTGGCGAGTCATCTTGGGGTGTATAAACACCCTCAAAGATGTGACAAAGAATGAAAGTGAGAGAAGAGCAAACACAGTGGATGCATGGTGGACCCCAATTATATCGGGCGATGTCTGAAGATTTAAGCCTATCGACATAGCAGCAGAGTTTTATACTCAGCTTCTCTCTCTCTGTCACACACACACACCGGATAAGACAAGAAACGTTGAATGAGTTTTCAAATTTAGACATGCTGAGTATACAAAAAGGTTGAAGAAACAATAGCTCATGGACAGAGCAAAATGTGTACATCGGGACACCGCAGGTCTCGCTGAGCCCCAATCAGTGAAAGAGTACTTCAGGGAGTACAGACTTAGAGCAGAAATTATTTCCGAGGTTTGGGTACTGCCCAACACCTGCTTTCTACCCTTCCTAGCACCAAGAATCAAGCACAAAGAACGATGGTCTCTCTTTCCATGATCTAGATGTCCCTCCTTCAATGAATCTAGAAGAGGTATGTATTCCGCGATATCCCCGAAAATTTTATTCACCAAGAGCAACGAGACATACGTTTCCATCCTGCGGTGATACACACGAACCGGGTGACCTTAATTGTCACTTGTACGAGCGTCTTCAAAGTCATAGCTCTCAAGTTCCCAGAATGGGGTCAAAGCCGGCCCAACTTGAAATTAGCAGAGTCCAGTAGCTAGTATATAAAACCGAGAAGACGAACCGACCCTGCTGAATTCAGAGCTTCGTCGATAGCCGCAGAGGTTACTATAAGGTCCCCTGTATAGAAGCCAGAGGGCTGTTAACGAGATCAGATGCATACTATTAAAAAGGTTTCAAAGCGTTCAAGTTTGGATGTGACCAGGGCATGTCCAGATCTCCTTATTTCCGGAAGTCGTCGGTGATATTGGCTGCATTGTTCAACTCCTGCGCCTCGTTCAGCCTATTCGCTGTGGAGTCAATACTGTGAATAGAAATAGCACCGTTTGCTGAGGCCACATCATTACTTTGCGTAAAACCAAACGATGATTTATGTACCAACGTTACGGTTGATATGTATGCTTTTGTTCGGAGGGATGACTGAATCCAACCTCGAAGTACACAAGGTATGGAGTGTCAATGCACTGAAACCTAACCTCCTGCTATGCAGCATCTCCTTATTTGTATACCTGGGTAATAGGAAGCTGGAGGTAGAAGTCACCACCAACTCCGTCTCGTAACTCTGATTTTTACTATTATCCGGTGACCAACTCCAGCTTGTCAGCATGTGCTGTCAAGAAACTCAGCGGATTTCATGGATATGTCGAACAGCTTTGGGGAGCACTAAACTACTTGTTGTTAAAGGACCGCTTATCTCGTCGACAAAAGAGGTCCTATTCAAAAAAAAAAGAACAGAAAATTACGTAAATTTTGACCATCGTACTTGAAGTACCTAAATTATGTTAATCTATTGACTCTTTAAGTCAACCCCCAATGTCTATAGTCTTCTATAATAAATAGTATAATGAACCAGACCGAGCTTTTATAGCTGTTCACGCTCTCTATAACCGCCCTCGAGAGTATTAGAAGTCCACTGGTAACTGCCCAGGAATATTGCACCACCGAGCGCAATGGCTGTCGTCCGGGGACCGATTCCCCTCCACAGAACACCAGGCCCTTCTTCCTTCAGTATCCGACGCACAACATCGAATACGCGGATATGATTTGAAGTACCTTCCTCGCGTCGAGCAAGCATAACCCTCGTCTTGATCACGTCCAAGGGCGTTGTCAACCCAGCCGCAATACCACCAGCAATACTTCCAAACACCGCGCTCGGCGCAGCTGATATATGACCCGACGCCGTTCGCTCTGATGCATGGCCATTCTTGCTGTCAATGGCTGCTTCGCTAGTCCATCGCGCATACCGATTCTTCATAGCCTCCCACATCGTAAACTGCAAAATCGTAAAGGGAATTTCCCGCGCAATCGTAATCCCCGTGCCTCTATACAATTCGCGAATCATCTGCAAATATCCCGCGCTGCCGCCATGTCTCACGGCCAGAATATCGGTCAATGCTCTCAACGAAGATCCCCCGAATAGACCTGCTTGCGCACGCTGCTTGATAACTTCCGTCGGCACGCGAATAATACAAGCCGCAATCTCACCAAACGTCGACGCCGTGGAATGCGCAATGAATGCCTGTGCCTTGGTCGCCTGCTGCATATCCACCGGAAGTAAATACCGCTTTATACCATCGTAGGTAATGAAAAAGAATGCGGCGGAGGGCGCGGAACCGAATAGTACGGAGGGCAGACCGGCGTATATTCCTCGGACTATCTGTCGGAATGCGGGTGGTTTTGTGCTCGAGGGGTTGATCTTGTGAGGTGTGTCTTTGGCGGCGGAGGAGACGCTCTGACGCGCTTTTTGGAGGCGGGKTTTGATGGTGTCAAGAGGGTAGAGGGAGAGATCAACGGTGAAGCCTGCGACGGCGCCGGCCTGGTTCAGTGTGGTCTCATTAGCACTCAGAGGCAAAGTATTCAATTAAAATTGGCCATACATAGAGGGACCTCCTCCATGGTGAGGAGACCAATGGCTCTGGTGTGCTCTTATTGTCCGCCATGCATTTGTCTATTTGCGGACGGAGAAAAAAAGTGAAGCGCAACGACTACCGCGGAGTCATGTCCAATTAGTGTTTTCTGCTGATAAAAAAGCGTAATGAACTTTTAAGAACGGCTCSTCAAGTGATAAATGAAGAGGAAGATTGATAATTGAGAAGCGCTCAGGTCGTGTGAGCAATTGTGGGCAGGTCCGAAGCTCGGAAGGAAAGAATGACGATGCGGAAGATCAAGCTACATCGGCTAAGATCCGATCCATCTTCTCTAATATTTACGGTCTTTAATCACGGTCTAAATTAACGTAAGCTCGTAAGTTGATATTTCATTAGCAATCTGTCTGTCGTCTAGTCTTGAGTATACAAGCGTAATTCATGTAACCTCCAAGTAAAGATGCTCAAGTCATACCACCTGGCAATCGAAGTATATAGTAAGTACAGGTTTCTGCTCTTTTCCCACCATCCGGCTGACTCGCAGCTATCAATCTCAAATCGCATAACAAATAATGAATCACGGGGAAGCACATAGAGATATAAGGTCGTAGATGACAAAAATATAGGGAACAAGAATGGAGTAAGGTAGGTAGGGGCCAGTCTTCAAGAGTTCGAAATAGGAGGCGAAACGAGTAAAGACATTATCTTGGTCACACTAACAAGAAACGAATTAGGATGATTTCATCATGATCTATTATTCACAGGGTAAGGTGTCACGCAAACGGGCTTCAAGGGTGGATGCGAGGCATTGTCGCACAAGGATATCAGAAAACAGGATGCCAACCCGACAGGAGATAGCATTCTAGAACGAATAATCTATAAGAAGGGAAAAAACAAATGAAGAGAAAGAAATGAATCCCACTGAAAGTGAAAATGTATCATCACGTAGAACGCCGTGCTGCACCACCAGCTCAGACGACAATGGTTGAGCATATCGCCAAGCAGAAAAGTAAACGCCAAGACCGAGTACACGGAGGAAGGTATATGGAGCATTCCCGAGTAGTAGTTGACTACTTGCCCTTGCTGGCCACCGCGACACTGGATGATGGTGGCTCTAATACATGAGTATGATTTTTTGCCTTGATGACAGCGCCAAGATCATCCTGTCGGCAGGCTTGGATGAGCTGGATCCAATCATCGGTCAGGACTTCCTCGAGTGTGGCTCGCTCTCTGGGATTCACTTTCAGCATACGACCAATGATGTAACGAGATTCTCGAGGTAGGATTCGCAGCAACCGCCACGGCCCCTTGATGACCTCTTGACGCTGTCCAGTGCTTGAGCCCGCCGGTAATGGTGGTGCCTCCTTGCTAGTGGTCTCGCGAGATTTCGGCTTCTCGACAACATCACTCGTAGCCTGTGCATGGGGAGGAGCTTGTGTGGAGGAGGCCTCATGTGCTCCCTGCGGTTGAGATTGCTGTGTCTGGGTTGGGCTTGTCTTGGTTGAGCTGGTTGCTGGCGGTTCATCGCGTGTGACAGGTTCTGATTTTGCGAAATGGGTATGGTGGCTTCCATGACGGTGGTGATTTCGGTGATGATCAGAGTGAGGAGTAACAGCGCCAGCCTCAGTTGCCATAGCTGGGAGATCCGCGGTTGATTTAGGACGCTCGGTGCGTCGTGGTTGTGAGTCAGGGACAGGGGTACCAGGAGTTGGTGGTGAAACAAACAGCTTGTACGAGTTGTCTGTCACACGAGGTTGCTTCCAAGGAAAGCGTCGAAGAGTCATACAACAGAAAATGATGGCTAGAGACCAGATGTCTGTAGGTCTGGGATCGTACTTCTTCTCGTCATATACCTCTGGTGCAAGGTATGGATCGGAACCAACGATGCCTGAATTCTGCTTAGTTTGTAATCAACATGATAATTAAGGAAAGACCATCTTACCTGAAGCTAGAACAATATCGTTTTCGAAAGGATACCGGAAAACAACGGCACTTCCAAAATCAATCAGCTTCATAATACCGTGCTCGTTGACAACGACATTGTCCAGTTTAAGATCTCGATGAGCTAGTCCCATTGCATGCAAATAGGATACACCGCTCACGATCTGCTTGAAAGAACAGGCAATTTCCTCCTTGCTCATCTTGCCCGTCATAACAATTGCGAACAAGTCATATGGAGCGTATTCCATGACTTCGTACCAATGACCTCCTTCTTGAATGATATCAAGTGTTTCGATGATATTTCCGTGATGTAACGTAGAGCCGATGCAGAACTCGGCAGTAACTTTCTTAGAGTATTCCTTCTCCGTCTCCCAAGTATGGCGATCTCGAAACTGCTTTACTGCAAATGTAACACCATCGCTGCTCCTCTTCAATAGCCGCACAGAGCCACCAGCACCCGAACCGAGAACCCGACCCAGTTTCCCATACCTTGACTGGAGGCCGTGATCATCAGCGAAAGGAACACTTGTCGGTGCCATCTGATGAGTGTTGCTCTTTTCGCTGGATGAAGACTTGGCCGATTTCTTGGAGGCCCCGGACGGCGACTCTCCACGTTTGCTTTTGTGTCCCATGCGGAAAAATCTCTTCAACTCAACCATTGACCCATGACTTTTCCCATCCAGACTATCTTGGTGGCGGTGACCATGATCTTTTTTGTTCCCTCCAAAGAAAGAAGATCGCTTTTCGCCCGCCGACTTCAAATCATTATTGCTAACGGAGCTTTGTCCACCAGTCGTACCGTACGAATTTGTAGAATGATGGGACCGGCGTTTTGAGTCGAGTCCATTGAAGATGAACCGTTGGTCCAACTGTGAAAGGTTTCTGTTCGGAAGAGGCCGCTTATTTCGGGCATATGGGTCATTCGGTTCACCGATGGGAGTCATTGTTCCAGAGGCCCCGCCTGGAGGTGTAGTCCAGCCGTACTCGTGTCTCGGGGTCATTGGCGGACTTTCATCTTGCGGACTACCGTCTACAGAAGAAGCAAGGAAGAACTGTGCTCGTCCTTTCTCTCGCGTGGAAGCTCCTGGCTGAGCGGTTCGATCGGCATGTGCCTCGGAGGAAGTTGGACGTGATGAAGGTGCGCTTGTTGGAGCAGTGGACGACGCAGGAGGGTTGCCCGAATTCGAGTTTGACACGGGTTCTGACGACGGGGGAGTGATTGCGGATGCTTCATTTTTCTTTGAGTGACTGTCTGTCTGAATTGAGGTGGGAACGCTGTTGTCGCTAGATCTGCTTTCCCGCGAGTGCGTGGCAGCAGGCGTCAACGGAGGCGACTGCATGAGAGACGCCGCAGGGGTTATACGCGGCGAATTGTTGCCAGAGACAGTGTTATCCTGAGAAGCACCGAGACTAGAGGTATCCCGAGAATTGACCTAATCATATAACATGTCAGCAGACGAGAAAGTCAAACAAACACGAGGTTTCTGTTTGAAATTCGAAACTAATGCGACATAATCACGGCAGTAAAACACCGCGACGTGGTTGGACTCTCCAACGTTTCAAACAAGGCCAGCGTGGGGGGAAGTGGGAGCGGTACATACTCTTGATGCAGGTAAAGAGACAGGCTCGAAAGCGAAATGACGTAGCCGCGACTCTTGCAGACGAGTATCTTGTAGGTTGAGAGCTAACGAGCGAATGTTGTCTTTGGCATTGGCATCCCCATTGGCAGCAACTGGGGCAGTTGGTGCCTCTTTCTCCGAACTTGGGGATTGGAGCGACCGATCCGGTTCTATTTCTTGGTTGACCGACGCAAAGCGGACAGCATGTGGCTGCCCCGCTTCGAGGTTCGATTGTTCGCTTAGGCCATGCGTGGAGGAGGAGGATGATTGTTGCTGCTGGCCTAGTTGAGATTCTGACGCGGTCGTTTCTAGACATAATTTCCCCATTAGCCCAAATACTGTTTGCCGCTAGCATGAAATTTTTTTTTGTTTTTTTGGGGAGTTAGCGTAAAGCCAACTTTTTTTTACTTGGCTTTTTTCTTTTTCTTTTTTCCTTACTCGAAAATTCTCGGGCTGGATGCAGACATTGACACATACCTGACGTTGCCGTCATGTTCTCTCGGCGGGGAACGGAAACGGCAGGCTCAGTACTCGCCATGAGCCTTGATTTCGCTTGTCGACCAGATACTTATTTCGGAGCGATCACAAATTATGTGCGGGTGCTGTGCGTGCTGCTGTGGTATGCGATACACATGCAGCTCCCCGCCTTTTGTCTGGTGCTTCTGTCGAATGGAATGTTCGCCTGAACTTATCCGGGGACGGCTATCGATTCGATATTTCAGACTTTCGAGTAATCTTCCGAAATACCAATGACGATCGATCAGTGTACGTATGTGTAAAGAGCCAGAGAGATTAGTTATATGTTCCTATTCGAGCAAGGCTTCGGTGTGGTGAGTGATTTTCGTCTGTGGTTACTATCTGATCGTCCCTCGTTCTCTTGTTGGCTCAGACCTATCCTCGTACCAAGATGTTCACGGACGAGAATGGTAGCAGTGTTTTGCTCGTCTGTCGGCAAACCACGAGGGAACGGTCGTGGCGAGGGTTGTGATCACGGAATGTGGTGAAGCCCAAAGACGACCATGAAGATATTTGCAGAAGACACAGAACGAGGAAGAGGCAAGAGATTCTTTCCTTGGAGGTGGGGAGGGAAGGTGACCCGCTTCCAGCAGCTTTTGCGTTGGAAGATGTATGGATTGGTCCTAGTGTATCCATCCGTACGGTACGTATCGTCACGTTACCAGGCAGGGTCTGACGCTGCCATTGCTTGCACGCCGAGTCCGGCGCTATGTATATAAATACTGGTATCGCCGCGGTATTGGCATCCGCAATACACTTACCTACTCCGTACGTACGTAGTATAACTATACATCGTGTAGTCCGGTTATGGTTCAGTTACAGCCAAGTACGTATGTGGAAGGTCTATTAATGGCCACATATGATGAACGACTATGAATATCATGGGCTTAGAATTCTCAATACCATCGTACTCCCAAAAGAGTCTCGAGTTTTTCACCGGAGATACACAAGCAATGCATCTTTCCATCTATGACGACTGTACTTTTCTCCGCCAAAACTGCAGCTTTACAAGGAAACATTACTCATCAATACTACGTAGTAATTGACGAATTGGCGGGATAACTCGGTAAGTGAGAGCTGATCAGCGCTAGCTGTTTTCACAATGCTCACGAGTTCAATATTACCTACATACAGTAGTTACGTACGGAGGAGTAGTCGTACATTAATCATTGACTGCCGGTTTGCCGATTGCTCTATCCTGATTGATTGAGCACATGCGGTATGAGTCAAACCCTCTGTCAGTCAATCAGTCAATAGCCGTTTGTTAGACACGATCTCGACATAGCAGACTGGACTTCTCTCCGCATACGCATCGCATGGATGAAACAAATGAATCAGATCCACAAGTGGCTCACATTGTACTTTGTGATTTGTACCCAGTATGTAACGTGACAGCCTGAGGCAGCGGGCATGTCAAAGTCAATTTGTTACTATGTAGATTAAATTACGTTGAAAGATACTGCGAATCGTAATTTACCGCAAGCCCTCGGATTGTCGCGGTTGTTGCACGTGCCGCCCGCCTGCCAGCCCCACCTTCCTTCGGATCCGATATCCATCGTCACTTCTGTTATCAATATCACTCGCTCAATCAGACACTAACATCTTGGAGACTGTGATGCAGTCGTATCGATCTTAATTAGCTCGAAGAATATATAAACAAAATCTATTACAATACCTTATAACAGTCATGATATATGCCTCATCGTGAATTTATCCAACATGGAACTGACAGTCTAACCTCATGACAGAAACCCAGCCCGTTTCCATGCGGTGATGTATTTCGACACAAGCTCACGACTCACGGGGCCCCTCATACGCAAAGCCGTAGAGTGCTCTCTAGTCTGAATGGTATCCAAGACCAGTCCACCGCACGACATCCGAATGAAATGCTCATCAAAAAATTCGACCAGGTTCTTGGCAGGATTCTCAGCAATCGGACCATTGTGATTGCGAACTCGCTCCACCCAGTCATTGAACGGAATGATCTGATTGCGAGGGACTTTCAGCGTATCAGACAGCATCGCCGTCATTTCTGCCCATGGCTGGCGTGAAGGATTCTCAATGTGGTAAATGGGATACGGGTTCGTTTCAGAGACGAGCAACTCGCCTAGTGTAGCCGCTACATCATCGACAGGGCACCATGAAAGATTGCCCTTTAAATCTGGGAGAGCCTTCAGTGACTGAGACGACTTGATCAAAAAGGCAAGGTGCTCGACTGGGTTCCAGTATCCAGTTGTGGTGGATCCACTGATCTGTGCGATCCGTACCGTCATTGCTCGGAATCGGTGCGGATGGCAATTCAATGTCTTAGCCAGCATACGCTCGCAGACTAGCTTTGCTTCTGAATATCCCACCGGCAGGATTGAACGTGCCGTCATAGGTTCCTCAGGAACCAGCGGCCGGTTTGTCAATAAAGGATGTGTGCCAACTACCCCGATCGAGGAAATGAACTGAAATCCAAATCTAAATGTGGATGAGCGATTGGCAGTGGCTTGTGTCGCTATTTCGATGAGATTTCGCATCACCTTGAACTGTGTCTCATAGGCATGAATCGTCCGTGTGAGGCTCATGGGCCAGGCGTTGTGAATCACATGCGTGACCTTACTGACGAGATTTTGATATGTCTCCAAGGGTAGTCCGAGACAGGGTTTACTGGTGTCTGCTTCAAGGACTCGAATCTTGGACAGAGATTCCTGGTCGAAAAAGATCCCTTTTGCTTCGAATGACTGACGCTGGCGTGTGTTTGCTTCGGTAGTGCTGGGTCGATTCAGACAAATTACACTGTCAACATCGGGCCGCTGTTGAGTCAAGTAGGCGACGATGTGGGCACCTAGACTCCCAGTGGCACCAGTAACCAAGACGCACCTTGCGCTCGAAGCGAGACCAAATGTTGGTTTAGTATCGAGCTCAGCATCAAAGAATTTCGTGTATTCCCGGACATAGCGATCAATGTCCGATTGGCGACCTGAACTGTCTGTTAATGCTGTGCTCGGAGACAGGGAAAGGAACGACTCGGGTTCGCGATTATCATACCTTGGATCTGACGCATGGGCAATGATAAGTCGCTGAATTCCAGATTCAGGCCGCTTTCCTTCCGTCCAGTCGACGTGGCCGTATCCGACAGAGCGTAAAACCTTCTCCCAGTACGTTGCAGGGGATAGCGCGTGTGTGCGACCATCCTCAAACAGCCACCACCCTTCTATGAGACCGAAAGTGAACTCGACCCAGGGCACCTGTACGGTCATCTCCAACATCAACAGAAATCCATCCGGTCGCAGAAGTTGGTGGATATTTCTGGTAGAGACAGACAGATCTCGCGTGGCATGCACGCAGTTGGTAGCCAAGACAATATGCTGACTGTGCAGAAGCTTAGGATCTGGAGTAGCTTCAATGTTGACCACTTTGAACTCCATGAATGGATAGTTCTTGAACCTCTTGCGGGCTGCTGCAACTAGGGAAGAGGAGATGTCGGTCACTGTATATACTACGGGCACACCCAGTCGAGCTAACAGTGGAACGATATTCGAAGTGGTTCCGCCTGTCCCTGCCCCCATCTCGAGAATACGCAAGGGCTCGTTTCCTGCAGGAAGGCGGCTGACAAGTTGCTCAAAGAAGTATTTTGCTTGCTCAATCCACACCAAGTTGATGGGCGACTTAGCATACATCTCTGACACGACCTCGCGACCTTCAGGAGTTCCAAAGATCAAGTTCAGGCCATCTGCTTTGTCAATAAGACAGTCGGCTAACTTAGGTCCTATCAAAGCTGTGAGCTTGTGTTCGGCTGCGTGAACCGGCCCGTCGCGTAACAGTTCTTCCAATAAGGTGTCCGCAGCCTCGGGAGGTGGTGCTGCAACAGCAGTCCGTGTGATCTCTGAGCCGTTGATATCAATCAATCCAGCATCTCTCACAAGGTTATAGATCAAGTTCATGAATTGTTCATGTTTGGGAACATAGGGCACACGTTCGAGCTTTTGACCAGACACTGCAGACCGGATTGGACAGCCAAGCTCTTCAAATGCATTCAGAACATGTGCAATGACAAGTGCTTTTGACCGTGGCATGACTTTGTCATGATACATGGCGAAGTTACCGTTAGCGATAAAAGTGTCAGTCGCTTCTTTGGCCTCGCGGAAAACGTCAAGCACAAGCGATCCGGGTAGGAGAGACTTTTTTGCGGATTGACTATCACTGTTGATACCACTAATGACATTTGTGCCATTAATACGAGGAGTAATTCCATTGACTTCAGGCATGTCTTCCTCGGTGGGAGTCTGAACTTCGTCCGAATCATCATCTGAAGTTTCATCGTCAATCCCCAGCGTGGATCGAATACATGTTACCAGACTTTGAAAGTCTGTGAGATCCATCAGTTGTGCATTATCTAGTGTGCACTTGAATGCGGTTTAAACCTCCCGTGCTAGTTCCATGCCCATGAGAGAATCGATACCAAGCTCAACCAAGTCCGAACCATCTTTTATCTCGTCCGGCTCGAGCCCTGAGAGGTTGCAGAGGATTTCGCGCGCCGCCTTTGAAATGTCAGGTCCTTGCGCCTTTGCCGGTTTTTTGACGACTATCTTCTTGGTAACCCTGTTGCTTTGGCTAATTGGAGCAAATGTAGGAGCAGAAGCTGCGGTTAATGCCTGGGTCTTTGTAGGCATCACAGGAGCCTGGACTCTAGGCAATTGCAATTCAGAAGTTGATGAAAGTCTTGAAAGAGCCTTCCGTATACCATCCAAAGGTACCCATTGGTAGTTAATTCCAGAAACTACCTCTATCAAAGATCCATCACTGGAATCAAAAGCAAAAACATCACTAACGTAGTTGGTCTCTGACTTTTTGTCGTGTATAGCAAAAACTTCCCAAGAAGAAAGAGACAATTTCTTCGAATTAATTTTGGACGCTCGCATCCACCGGTCAATCTTGTCGCACACGAATATCCCATTTTCTGTCAATGCAGTCTTTTGAGTCATCAAGTTGACAAAGATACCCGCTACTTGACAGAAACAGTCCGTCAAAACGCTATCTAACCATGTTTCCTTTTCGTGCAACTTGACTACTCGCCCAGCCGACAAATCCTCACTGCCAACAATTCTTGTCACGAAGCGGTAGGCCTCTTTATAGTTGACTACCTCTGAGAAAGCACGGTAGATATTGCGGCCGGTGAGCAATTCTTCGGCATCGTTGCTTTCCAGAAGACGCAGGCACCGCTTCCTCCCAACCATACGCTCGAGTCTATCAAAGTCATTCTTGGCTTGGATGTCATTTGCTGGTCGGAACTGGATTGTTCCGGTTGTATATTGAGTCATGCCTCGACCAGTGATTTCTGTAGCGCTCAACTTCCAATCCCAGATAAGCCCTTCGGCGTCCCGAGCATCAGCGTCAAGCCATACCGTTTTGAATTGTTCGACAACCAAGGGATTGAAATACTTGATGGTCTGCGTCTCGGGCACGTAGCTTAGATTCTGAAATTCCGGTCGGAGACCCATCAGAGCATCCAAGACAATTTCCATCTGAAACATGCCGGGGCATACTGCGGCGGTACCAACGAGGACATGGCTTGAAACAAGATGGACAAATTTTTCGTAGTCCGTATTGACTCTAAATCGAAGGGAGTGGTCCTGTGATTCGACAAGAGTGGTAAGACCCTTTGGCAATTCGGGTACTGGAGCTTCTTGGACTATCGTAGTCGTTGGTTGAATAGACTTCTTCAATTCCATCCAATGCCTTGACTTTTCAAATTGATAAGGTGGGAGAATGATAGGTTTGTGTTTTGACTTTTGCGAGGGATGATGTGCCCAGAAAGATACATTTAGACCTTCCTTCCAGAGCTTCATGGTTGAATCGACTAGCATATCATAAGAACCATCGGTGGTGACATTGATAGGTTGAAAGTGTGATGAAGTTGGTTGTCCCAGAGCGCGACGGGCCATGTTTGTGATGGTCGAGTTGGAACCAGCTTCAAGCCAAATGGCCTCTGGATAATCTGTAGCTAGTCGTTGTACGGCATTGTTGAAGAACACAGGCTGTCTCATATGGTTCGCGACAAATTCGGCGCTCAGACTCTCGTTTGTGCTCTTGAACTCAGTACTCCTCTCCAGTCGAATATACGGCCGTCTGAATGTTAGAGTCTTTCCCAGGGCTTCAAGGTCGTTTACCAATGGATTGACCAGATCTGAGTGGAAAGCATTTGTCACATTGAGGGCCTTGACTTTTAGTTCTGAAAATGTGGCATCGGTATCAGCCAGGGTTTTCACGATTTCCATCGCCTTAGCGGTTCCAGCGAGTGTAAAACTCCTGGTACCATTGTAACAGGCGATCGATGGCTCTAACTTCTTTCCGGACAAGGTCTCAGATATAGAAGCTTTAGCTTTGTCCAATAAAGTAGTGATATCTGCAAAGTTTCCCTCAACAGCAATCATAGAGCCCTTTTCGGCACCCCATGTATTCTGGATGAGCTGTGCTCGACCAGCCACCATAATGATAGCATCCTTTAACGATAATACGCCAGAGACGCATAGAGCAGTCAACTCGCCAAAACTGTGGCCAACCACTGCAGCGACTTTCACTCCACTTTCAATCCATGCCATGGCACAAGAGTACTGCGTGGAAAACAGTGCGAGTTGAAGCTGCAAGATATTCTCGATGGGTGATCGTTGGAATATAGAAGGGAAGATACAATCGAGTCCGAGTGATTTGCACATCGCATCGCATTGATCCAAGTAGTTTCTGATGACGGCGATGCCTTCATATATTTCCTTATCCAAGCCAACACAGGTGGAGATCTGCCCGCCAAAGGCCAGAATCACAGGCCTGGCACTTTGAATTTGAGTAGTTGCTGGATTCCCATCGATTTTCGTGACCAAATCGCTACAAGAGCTAGCATCGATAATCAAACCTCGTTGAAGAGAACGATTTGACTGTCGGGAAATTTGATAGGAAAGATCACCTAGTGCAGGCTCTGTTCCTGATGCAATTTTCTGCTGCAAGAATACCTTGAGTTTGGCGATATAGGCGCGAACATGACTCTCTTCGGAACCAGAGAACCAGAATGGGTGCTTCTTTGCGGATGGCGTGGCAGATTTTGAAGAATGGACACTGGGCGCCTCGGTAACAACCATCGAAGCATTTGAACCGGATGCACCATAGTTGTTGATGAGAGCCGCTCGGAAGTCAACATCCCATGGTTTAGCCTGTGTGAAGATATTGATCTTATCTTCAGGCACAGCATTGAGCGATGGATTGATGGTTGTGAAACTTGCTTGAGGGGGAATCACTCCTTCTTGTATCATGAGGAGCGTTTTGATCAATGAAACCACTCCAGAAGCGGATTCGGTATGACCGACCAAACCTTTGACAGATGACAAAGATAGGATGTTGGGACGATCCGGCCCACCAAAGACTTTCCGTATTCCGTCGTATTCTGCAGGATCACCGACTGCTGTTCCAGTCCCGTGAGCCTCTACGACCGAGACCTCTTTCGGGTCGAGCCTGGCTTGTCGTACCACATCTCCAAATAGTTGAGATAGCGAGATTGCATTTGGGACTGTGATTGCAGTGCAATTCTGATTCTGGTAGACCTTCGTGGCCGCGATCACACCGTAGATGTGATCGCCATCAGCTATCGCGGAGGAAAGTTTCTTCAGATACACGGCGGCAACACCCTCACCGCGGCAGTAGCCGTCACCCTTGGCGTCGAATGGTTTGCATTGACCCGTAGTGCTCAAGAAGGACGCACCAGCTAGGTTGTGATACCAGTCAGGACCCGTGAGCATATTGACGCCACCGGCAAGGGCAGTAGTGCATTCGCCGTTGATAATAGCACGACAAGCTTGGTGAATTGCTACACTCGACGACGAACAGGCCGTGTCGAGAGTGAGACTGGGCCCCGTCCAACCAAAGTAGTGGCTAATTTTGCCCGCGAGGAAGCTTTTGAGATTACCAGTAGCTGAATATGCGTTGGCAGGATGACACGCAATGTTGCTCTCGTAGTCACCATTACCGACTCCCATATAACATCCGATATGTTTGTCAAAGTCCGACGCAAAATACCCGGATTGCTCAACGGCTTGATAGGCGACTTGCAACATCAATCGATGCTGGGGATCTGTAGATGCCATTTCTCGGGGACTCTTTTTGAAGAATTTATGATCAAAGGCGTCATATGCATCGATAAAGTTGCCATACCACTTGCGGTTAGGATCAGATTCTCGCCATACAGTTTCCATCTCGAACCGTTGTGTGGGGATTTCTCTGTGCTGAGATTTGCCTGCAGTCAGGACTTTCCAGAAATCTATGATGTCCTCGGCGCCAGGGACCTGTGCAGCCATTCCAATGACGGCAATACGGTCGTCGGGTAAATCTTTCGGGTCTTTGGTCTTAGTATTGCCAAATAGTTGTGCGGGCTTTGAGGAGGTCTTTAGATCGATCTCTGAGGCATAAATCAAACGAGATCCAAGCTTTCGCGCGATACTAGGTGGAACGCAACGCTCTGAGCCGAAACATACCACTGAAGAATCGTTTGAACCAAATTGAGATGAGTAGGTAACACTGACAGTCTTGTACCACCGCGCTTGTTCAAGAAGCACTGTTCGAAGGGCCAAAATATGCAGGTCGCCTGTGGTGATATATTGCCCACCTGCGGCTGACCTAGTCGAAAAATGCAACTTTGACGTCTCCGGAAATTGGAAGTTGTGGTGAACGTTGCAGAACTGGAATAGTTGTTGCGCGAGTTTCTCGTGCTTTTGCCAGTGGAAGCGTCCACGGAGCGCAACTGGTGTAATGTGAAGACCAGCCGCCTTCAATTCCTGGATTAATAGAGAAGCTGTTTTTTCGGATGTTGTCACTGTAGCTCGCTTCTCGTCTACGAATACAGAAATGTAGGTCTGCCACTTCTACATCAACATTCTGTCTGAACTGAATAATACGGGGTCCTTCTCACCTCATCAAATTTTTGCAGAATGCTCGTCAACACCTCATCCGACTTGACAGAGTTCCAAGAGACCGAAAACGATGATGATTTCCCATCACTCGTTGGCGACGACTCTTCTGCATCCACCAAGGCACCGAGCAGCATCGCCAGTCTAACCGCTGTCTTTCCATAAATGTAAAGCTCCGCTAATGTAGACGAGCAAGCCACTGCAAATGCGCCTAGAGTGCCCGTGCACAAACCCAGCGTCTCTATGCTGCTCGCTAAGCATGCAGGAAACCTGTCAGTTTCCTTCAGCTCTGGAAAAGCAGCGTGCAAAAAGTCCCTGTATTGGGTCAATTGAGCAATTACCACCAAGGGACTGAGAAGGATGTTCGAAAGCGGAAATGAGGATAATGGTAGTTCGCTATTGTCTAAAGCTGCGCTGAGCTCTTCTAATTGTTGTTTGCCATCTATATATTGAAAAAGACTGATCTTCTTGGAGACCGTCTCCCAATGACTGGGTAATTCATGAACTACTTCGAGTGCCCATTGGTGCTGAGCTTCCTCATGTAGCTGAGTCCGAAGCTTTTGGAAAGCTACGATATCAAAGTTGAGAGCTTGAGGACCGAATACCAGGAGTGTTGGATGTTGTTCCTGAGAATGAAATAAGGTAGACCCATCCATGGTGATTATTATCAGAAATGTATAGTCGATACAAAGTGTCAATTTTTATTGAGACTCCGTCAAGACCAAGTTCTCCTTTTAGCAAGATGTGCCTAGCCAGCGTTGAAGCTTGTCATAGGCCAAGACCAAAAGGTTGAAATAAAATTGATTTGAAGATAAATTTCGAATTCAAAAAGTCAAAATAATCAAGACAGGGACCACGAAGCCGTAGAATAACATTTATACTAGAATACAGTAACCCTGAAACTGTTCTTATCTCCCCCCGAGCTTTCGTGTATCGACTTGTCTCCCATAGATCAAAGAATCTTGGAGAGATGCCATTCGTGTAGAAATTGGCTAGGTCGATATTAGCTCGCTCAAACTAGTATAATAGGCACACACTGTATCAAGAAGTCCTAGGCTCTTGGCTGCTGAAGAATCTCTACAGATAGAAAGACATGTGTGTCATGGTTTCTCTCGTGATTGGCCAAGTATTTTAATACTGATCAATACAGATTACGCCAGCCAGCTCGGTCAGGGCGGCAGGAAATATCCGCTTTCATCTCGCAGCTCCTGATATAAACAGAACCGAGTACGGAGTAGACGAATGGATCTCTTGCAAAGATAGTCAGTCTCGATGTACACGGAGCCGAAAAAGATAATCCGAAGATAACCTATACTTATGCTATAGCATTGAAAGGCTATAACATTATGTAAGTCCGGTATTGGGGGCCACGAAGCTTATTAATTATACGTCTATTCTAAGGTATGTTTTGACATCTGACTGTTCGGCAAAAAATTTAGCTGTGTGGATCTACATTAATGAAGGATCAAAAGACTCGGATAGGAAATAGTCTGCGAGATATCATTTCAATGATAGATAGATGCATCATAATTATTTGCCCAGATCGTGTGTCGTGTAGTCTTGAATCCGACTTATTCAGGGCGTATACGCGGAGAGACCTGCAAACATACGATTACCCTATTCTCATGCTGACGTTGTAGTGAGGAAGCGATAGCCAATATCATCGCATATCAACTTATTGTCAGTATGCTCAATTGACTCCTGTCTGTTTGGCTAGCTCACGAATCTCAAAAATAACCATATCTACATCATTTCGTTTCAAAGGAACACGGTGATCACCATCCCATTGAACTAGTGACTTACTCCCAGGCTCGCAATAATCCTTATAGAGTTTACGATGTAATTCCAAGCCCTGATCTCGTAATCCGTGGACATGTATTGTGGGGATTCGCAGGAAATGCCCCTTGAAAAACATAAGCATTGAGTCATTGTAGGCAAAGTCTGTCATCTGCGCGGCGTCTGGTAATGGAGGGCTCGGTTCGGCGCTTCGATCCTCATTATGATTCGTTTCCAAAGAAATTAGAGGTGCACGCCCAGCAAGCAAAACGCCAAAATGAAATTTTGGATATGATGATAGCTGTTGTTTTTGACGTCGTTCTCTTTGTTGCTGGCGATATAGTAGACTGGCGCAGACCTTCGCTCCTTGACTGAACCCCAAAAGTGCCACCCATTCACCCGTCGCGCCTTGAAGGTCATCTAATCTCATCGCTTCATTTAAACAGTCGTCAAGAGCCTTCACTGTTTCTTCAGCCGTAAGTTCTGGCTGTTCTGGCCGCCAACGTAACCAGCGCCGAAATGGTCCCCATTGACTATATACTGATAGCACATCTGGACCAGCTTGCGAAGAGAATGGAGCATCTGCAAACACGAAGCGAAATTCTGTTTTCAATTGACTGATTATACGTCGACATTGTGTTCGAAATATTTTGGCATTTGTCCCTCCCCCATGAAGGCAGAGAATACGTGGAAGATGGAGAGTTGAGTCTGGTTGTTCCCGTGCCATTATATCGTTTTCGACGGCTTTCTGAATCGTGATGCTATACAATCCATGTAGGGATATGAGTGAATGCGTGATTAGATTGCACGATTCTCACAACTAAAGCAAGGAGCTCCAGAAAATGAGTAAGCATTTTGAGCCTATCTCCGTTATCCACGTATGCATACCTTGCAAGAGCTTAAGAGATTTGATAATTGGGGTCGATTTCTCTACTCTTCTTTTGGTCTAGTCAGCCGCGGATAAGATAACTATATAATCATATATTCTCAGTCGCTAAAAGCGTGCAAGTCTCACATATCTGGAGATGGCTGCATATGTACTAGAGTGTGATACTTGTGACCTTATCGTGGCCCACGACAATCGAGACCCTAGATCAAAGTACATATGTGCCTTGGATTTCTCGTATATGTAGCCTTAAACTATATGTTATCCATGCCAATTGTACTTCGTATATCTCCTAATAGGTACTTTACTCCGACTGTCACAAATAATCCGCTGTCATTCTCGAGCCATGCCTCAATGGGGAAATATGTGCTTTCAATAAACGTTGGAGTTAGGGCTAGATTAAAGTTTCTGGAGCGGACAGCTTCGGTCCCGCTCGCGTTCGGCTCGGGGGATTTACGAACCGGTACGCCCCTAGCCCCCTAAGAGATACATCCTTAGAGGCTAGGTCACGATATAACGAAAGACAACAGTGGGATCGACATATTACATGATACCTTGCTATTGACAAATCATGGTCTTGCATGAACGAGGCGGTTCGGTCCATCTGGCTTCCAGTCAGGATAGGGGTTCGTTTCCTAGTCCTGGGAACGAGCGAAGACACGAGGATAGTGCAAGAGTGGAAAGTTATGAGTGGACAATACTGGTGAGAACAAAGTAGCTACCTACAACAATTCCGCATGCGCGGGGAATGCAAACAGCGGTCTCCAGAAGAAAGACCGTACCTAGTAATGACCAATCATCTATCGTCTAGTCTGTCAGATATATGGTCATGCACAATGAATGTCTCATATTGAGTATAAATACATGTTTAGGTATTGGACAGGTCTATTCTCAGTATATACCAGATTCATAGCACTTTTTAAACCAAAAATCAGTGACCCGAAGACAAACGAAAAATGCCTTCTTCAACTAAATCCTCTTTCTATTTACCATCTGTAAATATTACGCCATATCTACAAGATCCTGACAGTTCTGAAGCTCAAAAAGTCATTGACGATATTCGTACCGCTTGCAGATCAACTGGATTTTTCCAATTGTTGGGTCATGGAATCCCTCGCACATTGCAGCAATCTGTCTTCGACGCCGGAAAGAGATTTTTCGCCCTTCCAACAGATGTCAAGCTTGGCATGGACTGTCGACGTAATGTAGGATTTCGTGGTTACGATGCTATGGCGTCGCAATCATATGAGTCTGGTGTTCTCCCTGATCTCAAGGAAGGTTTCATGATGGGAACCGACATGTCGGAGAACGATTTTCGAGTCATCAATCGACGCTTCTTTATGGGACCGAATGTGTGGCCTCCTGAGTCTTTACTTAAGAAGGAAGACTTCCGCCAACCGCTCGAGACATACTTTGAGGCCATGATGAAACTTTGCTGGACTGTAATGGATCTAGTGGCAGCAACTCTACCTTATGGGCCAAATATCTTTGATGAATGGAAAGCCAATGACCCGGCTTGTCCGTTCCGCCTCCTTCATTACCCGCCTACGCCAGAGCCGGTCGAGGGACAGAAGCGACAACTGGGCAGTAGTGCACATACAGACTTTGGGGCAATAACACTTTTGTTGCAGGATGAACATGCCGGATTAGAGATACAAGATCGAGAAACCGGGGAGTGGATCCCAGTACCACCAAAAGAAGACGCATACGTGATCAATATGGGGGACATGATCAGCCGGATTACAGATGGGCATTATAAGAGCAGCATTCATCGCGTGATAAACAGGAACAGTAATGATAGGTACAGTATCGTCTTTTTCTTTGATGGTAATATCGATTACAAACTGCGTCGGCTAGACTCGAAGGTTCAAAGTGAAGATGAGGCGCTCACGGTGGAGGAACACATGGAGGAGCGCAGGAACACCACCTACGGGCTTAAGAAGAAGTGAATACAGTAGCGTGTTTCTGCTCGATTCCTAGCAGAAGGCTTATAAATGCCAAGTCGTCTTTTGGATAGTTCTATTGCCTATTCTACCAGAATCCCACGCAAAGATAACCCCAAAGTATGTAATCCCTGTCTTTCTCTCTTTACTTCGTAGACCAGCTTATAACACCGAGTATAGGTTTTCTTCGGTCAAAAACGCGGACATAGAAGTACTAGACATCTTCAGGAGGTGCATATAACTTTTCGTAGGGTCATTCACATTCTTCAATTGCCGAAATATATCTAATAGTTCTTCCAGTCGCGCAACGAAAGATTCATGATTTAGTCTGTTGCTATAAAGGTACTCAGCGCATAACAGAAGCGGAATTGGCATCAGTGGGTGGACCTGGAAAGGCTGTCAGCCACTTCGAAGTTAAAGGGGAAATGTGGTAAAACACCGTTATTGAGCTAATCAAACTCTAACGTACCTTGAAGGGTTGGTATTCCTTAAGGGCACCGGCAAGAGCGATGATCCGCTCAGCAGCAGCTAAGGCATGTTGCTGATATGGCACCACCTGTCTGGCCCATTCGCTCGTACCCCATAAGGCAGATTCCATACCTTGACACAGATGGATGATTGTGACTTGACCTAATATATTTGAAAACAGGTTCAACGGGTCGTACATATCCGCCAGCGAGAGGTAATTTTGAGACAATATTCGGAGGCGACTGGTAAGGATGGTATCTAACCACTCCCGCTCACTGGGCCATTCGGGTGCAATATCTCCATACGCACGGCGTACGATATACCGTTGCCCATGTGCTTTACTTCGTCCACAAATGGTTGCTAGAACTATGCACTCGTTGAAGCCTGACTTAACCCGGGGTCTGTGTTCTAGTATGACTTCGGAAAGAAAATCTCCCAATGTCTGCTGGCCGCTCTGAAACTCTAGCTCTGAAGCAGGAAGACGAGTGCAGATCTATATGAGATTAATAGGTAAGCGTTTGTTAAAGGTTCATAATGAGACAAGGATATGTACCATGTGCTCGGTCAGCGTGACAGGCCAGCTATTGCGCATGCTGAGCAAGTGATCAAGAAGATAGGCCATCCAAAACATTCGACGTCGTTCCTCAATTTCGATAAGATCTGTCGTGTGACTGTTTGCCCTCGGAAATGCATCTTGGTTTAGAAGGTCTATTTCATGCAGTCCCATTATTTGAACCAGACGAAATGCCCGTCCAGCGCTCATCCATGCTTCTTGATGAAGTGTCCGCATAGACTCAAATGTAGCAATCAAAATCCAAGCTTGAACCTGTTCGGTATCTACGGAATTCTGGCCGTGGCTACTGAGACTCAAGGATTCCAGAATCTGCTTTGTGTCCTGGTACAGAGATTCTTGAAGGTACCGAAACTGGATAGAAAGAAGCGTAGCCAGAGTCCACATTGCATACTGCAGGCAGACCCTGGATGGTTTCTTATTACTGTCTTTAGACCAGGATAAGTATCGGCGTTGATGCAAAATTGGAATTGAATCATGAACTCGATCAAAGTAGAGTTGATCCCTAGCATCATTGTTAGCATAATACAGTCATAAAATCATCTCATTCGCCGTACTTTGCTTGAAAATATGATTGGGCCTCAGCAGCAGTTCAGAATGTTGAGGACTTACAATTCTGCATGTGTTATATCGGGAAGTGGAGGGGTGCCACTAGAAATCATTGTGGTGGGAATTGGGTTTAACTTTGGCATTTGGTTCGGTGATGAAGTTTTCGGTTCTGATAAGGATATCTTTTCGGCTCTAATGGAAGTGGCTGGAGACGCATCGCTCAAGCGCGAAGTAACTCCTATCATGTTGTCTGCGAGAGAAGAGGAATACGCCATTGATTTCGTGATCAATTCTGTTGGAATGTCTATATCGGAAATGGACGTATTCCTTGTCTGTGAAGGTGAGGTTTCGCTGAACTCGAATTCGCCGATGTCAGTGCCATCAGTCGATTCGCTCAGTATCACCAACGGCTCGATATTCTGTCCTGCCTGATTTGCAGCAGCTAAACGACTTTCTAACAACTCTACGGGCAGCTTTCGCATTAGCACGCGTTGTGCAGATGTTCACGGTCTTCAGCAATTTGTACCATACCAACTCTATCTTTCAGCGCCTTCAAGTACCCCTTCTTTGGTCCTCGAGGACGATTTGTACTGACGATACACTCTACTCCAGTCTCGCGACAGACTCCACACTGTGATGATTGACCGTCGCAGCGTAACTTGCGCCTTCGACATTCTTCACATGCCGAACCGGGACGCTGTCGTCCTCGTCGCGCCTGTACCGTTGATGAGTCACCTGCGTCCGCGTTCATGTCGCAAATATCTTTATTGATTGCGAGGACCAGAATGAAGAATGTTATGTCTATGTTTTTAGTGAAATCGTACAAGCTCAAATGAGTCTTCCAATTCCACGGAACCGCCACCTGATCGTTCTCAATTAAAGAACATCAAATATTAATGAATTCACTTCATACATAAGCTTTAAACCCCTATGACTAACAATTAGTGGATGTTGCGAGCAATCTCTCTGAGATATACCAGACTCTTTTAGCTCACGTATCTTGGTATATAATAGGTTGGTCCGTATGCCTGCTCCCATAATAGTCTAGGAGCTAAGATTAGGAACGTGATTCGGTACTACCGCTCATGTAATAGCCACGTGAATCAATGTATATTTGCCGCTTATACACCAAATGTTATCCAGAATCCGACCCCTACTCAGTCAATTTACTAATCAAAGCCGGGTATGCGGACTTTCATCCCCGCCCTTGCAGAGTAGATGAAGAATATCATACTATCATTAGTCGTGAAGGCTGTGACCAACATTTAAACGGAGTCATGGCTCAAGGTTATTGGCCCGGAGTAGCTCGGAATTTGCACTAAGGCCCCCTGCCTGACAAGGATTCGTTACTGTATCGGCCTAGGCTATAAGCTAATCACATCTTCGAGGCCTTCTGTAAGCCACTGTGCTAAGTTTAATATCTATTGTGAGTGCTAGGGTTAGCACTAGAGCTGTCTGCTGTACCTTATGGGCCAACTAGAGGTTAATTATTAACCAAAACTATAAGCTAATCACACCTTGAACAAAACGTGTCGATAGAACATGGTCAAAGTTTGAAACCTAAACGTCGTTGGGTAACAGATTGCGAGTAATTCAGCTGACTAGGTCACTAGTTTCATTTTAAGATACCCAAGCGCGATTTCAACCTTATCGAATTAATATAAATGTTGAATTCAATTAGTGGCTGAGTGACCAGTGTACGGCTCTCCTTGATCCGCATGTAAACACAAAACTTAAGGCTTCTTATAGGCTCAAAATCTCCCCGTAGGTAGTTAGAATATACATACACGATATCACTGCGCAAGCCAAAGCTTGATCCATGCCCGTGAGGTACTTCTTGTCTTTTCAATCCCGTATGAATAGGCTCTGCCACATGTAACGAAAACTTAAAGGGAATTCCAAAATGGAGGATGCGCACGGCCCAAACCCGTTGAAGCAACACAGAGACTTGGTGTGTACCGTTAGCGAACTACAGGGGTCAATTTAAACTAATTTGGTGCATGGGGGCTACCGCGTCCTAAAATTTTAACGCTCCTCCAGCCCAAGTGGGGGGCCTGAAGAGTGAATACGAGCCCTAATACTGAATCTGACTCTCACTTGATACTAAACTCACACTGGAACATTGTCGACTAGATTTCTGACTGATGACAGGAGGCAGTTTGAAAATATCAAGATCTGATAGAGCAGATCTATATGTACCCAAAATTTCTAATCTTACGGTCTGCTCACAAAAGCAATTAATGGCCAAGTACATTGGCGCGCACACGTCTATGGTGCGAGACTATAATTCGAGGTACTAGAGAAAATACTGCATGGAGCACTCCATCACTCCGTGATGTATGAGATCGTAAAACTTGTGGGACGCGTGGACTAGCATCCCACCCAAAGCTGGCACCTAAGCACCTTGATGTTTGGTCTACCCACTACTCCGTCCGGCCCATTTAATGCGTTTGACTGCTCCGCACATATTATAGACCTTAATTCGACATGAGGCTTATCACGTTCTCCCGAATGTCGTTTTTCATTGCTTTATCTGTGCCATTTTCAGCTGTGGTACACCTAGTACCTCTTTAGGTAAGTAACATCGAGTGATACGAAGTCAGAGACACCCTCGGCGGCTCGGCCTGGCCCGTCTTATCGTTGCCACCTGTTGAAGTTTCTTGAAGCTATCAGATCCAAATTGTACCAGAATTGTTGCCTCATGTACTTCTATTAATATCAGGGCACTATATTACATGAAAGGTGCGCCAATAGTAGCTTCGTCTCCGAAGACTGTCACGCTAATCGGGTTCTCGCAAGTTAAATATCAGCTTCAGGTGGATGAGTTAAACTCCGCTCCCCGCTGATACTTACCATGGTTGGCTAAGTAGCTTATTCATCCCATGTATAATATATAACAAAGAGTTTGATATTACATCCATTCACCGGCTCATTTATATTGATCTAATGATGATAGATTGCAGGTCAGAGGATTGATGTTAGGGCTAATTTTCGTTTTAGGAAATTTTCCCGATACTTTTCCTAATAGGAAAGCGGCAAGCGCGAAGTTCTTTCGCTCCGCGACATGTCCGATTCCTTTTTCAGTGTGTGCCGAAAGCCGACACCATTTTAAATTGTAATACTCACTTCAGACATGCTCATGTAGTCGTAGGGTCGTTAGTAGTCAATACGTATTACGTTTCTTATCATCAATCAACTTTTATGGGTCTTGCAAGGTGACTTTCTCGCGGTACTCGTCATGATGTTCAGCTTTGATAATACCGAAGTTCATAGTGTACGGAGCGGTTCTCCAACATATCAATTAACCCACCCAACTCCTATATTTCCTAATTAGGATGGGCTATACATGACTGCACTGTAAAACTTGCATGAGAAATTTCCCACATGTCTTCTTCATCAAGGTAAGAAACCCCATTCAAGTGTGTGACTACTTCTCAATTATACTCTGAATATAATGGAGCAAATTACAATTGGTGCGTTCTTGCAGGAGTCATTCGACTTTTTGATCGTGGGTGGTGGTACCGCAGGTCTAGTGCTGGCCGCTCGTCTTTCAGAACAGGATCATGTTCGTGTCGGGGTGATAGAAGCGGGTAGTTCAAAATTAGGAGATCCGAAAGTCGATTTGCCTTCTGGAGTTGGGATGATGATAAAGGATCCCGAGTATGATTGGGACTTTCAAAGTGTACCGCAGGTAAGTCACTAGCTTGTCTTGTCCTAGCAATGACTAATGAGACTTTCCCCAGAAAAATACCAAAGATAGGGCATATCATTTACCAAGGGGTAAGATGCTGGGAGGCTCTAGTGCAATCAATTTCATGGCCTATGGTCGGCCGTGCGCAGAAGATATTGATGACTGGTCTTCGAAGTTGGGGATCTCGGGATGGTCTTGGGATGACTTGTTACCCTACTTCAAACGAAGCGAGCGGTTGACATCGGACTTATCAAAAAACCTTGAAGACAGTCCTCTCAACTCCAGTTACCATGGCGTAGATGGAACAATTATTACCTCTTTGGCACCATGGCAGCTGCCTTTTGAGAAGACACTTCTTCCCACTTTGGACGAGGTTTCGGGTATTGCTCGACCAGCAGACCCAAACAGTGGATGCCATCAAGGATTCTTTCGATCTATCTTTACGATAGACCGAACCACAAAACCAACTAGAAGCTACGCAGGCAGTGGTTATTTGGCGCCGAATATTGGGCGCCCTAATTTGAAAGTATTGACTAATACTGTGGCAAACCGGGTTATCTTAAAACGGTCCACTAGTAGTTCCTATCAGATTGGTGGTATAGAGGTACAACATGAAGGAAAATCATACGTCTTGAAGGCCAAAAAAGAGATTATTCTCAGCGCCGGAACTTTCCAAAGCCCTCAATTACTCGAGCTTTCTGGAATTGGAGACCCGAGAGTTCTCCAAGAGGCTAATATACCCTGCCTGGTACCAAATTCCGACGTGGGCAACAATCTACAAGAGCATACAATGTCAGCAGTAGTTTATGAGCTTGCTCCTGGACTTATCTCACTCGATTCTTTGAAAGACCCTGAAGTTTTCCAAGAACATCAACGCCTTTATAACGAGCACAATTCGGGAGCATTGTCGGGAATTATCAACCTATTCGGATATATTCCTTTTTCATCTCAAGTCAGCTCGGAACAGCTTGAGGAGACACTGCAACAAATCACTGAAGCTTCGTCAACGGTAAATCCTGGGCTCCGCCCTCAAAATGCTGAATTTCAAAGAAAGCAGCAAGAAGCAATTGTAGCCCGTATGCGAAATCCGAAGGCCGCAGACACTCAGGTAGTGGGCTCTCCTGCTTTTTTCAACATTGCAAAGGGCTATAATCATGTTGGCAAATTGATGGCGGGGCCGCCACCGGACCATAACGCCTGCTACTCTTTAGTTCTGAGCAACATGTACCCTCTATCTCGTGGCAATGTACATATTCGCTCTGCTAATGTCTCTGATGCTCCGCTGATTGATCCCGGATTCCTTTCCCACCCTGCCGACGTGGATGTCCTCGCAGCTGGCATCAAATTTGCCGATCGAGTCTTCAAGTCTGATCGAATCAAGGATTCTGTCATAAAACGAGTGGATCCCCCACTCTCGGTCAACATGGATAATTTGGAGGAGGCTCGCGCGTTTGTGCGCGAGCGTATCGTGAGCTATCACCACGCCTTGGGTACCTGCGCTATGGGTCAAGTGGTAGATTCTAGACTACGTGTTAAAGGAATTCATGGACTTCGTATTGTAGATGCTAGCGTTATGCCGATGCAGCTGAGCACTGCCATCTTAGCCACCGTCTACGCTGTGGCAGAGAAAGCGGCAGATATGATAAAAGAGGACCATGGACTTCTTACTAGGTCCACGTCTAAATAGTCAAAGTTAAATTACTGCCTAGTTAGTTTATCCGGACGTACCACTCCTGCTGAGCAGTTGAGGTTGATGTCGAAAGTTCAATTGCATGGTTCAGAGTATCTAGTAAGACATCCCATGCTTTGATAGGTCCTGGTAGATGCCAAATAAGTTATAAACTGGTTCGACTTTCTTACTAAGACATATTGCAGCCTTTCCAACCCGGATTTTCAATAAATTAAAGTTGTCGATCTGTTTATGTTTATCCAGCTACATATGCATCCGTGTACGGGCCCATGCAAGTTTGACTGGGGGGGGGGGGGGGCTGCTCAAATTTCCCAGTACCCAGACTTGGCTTGGCCTCCTAAAATAATTGAGTGTGTCTGTCAGCTGAAGCCCAATGATCCTGGCATAATCAGCCAGTAAAGTTAGCCAGTAATGCCTGCAGTGAGGATCCTGTCGGCTTGTTTCCTTCGATTTGAGCGCATTAGTGGATGCACGGGGGGATCTAGTGCTAAATACAATGCGGAATAAAATTGTCCGAGAAATCATTAGTAACAAATTTCAGCAATCTTTTCTCCGGCTTTGATTCGGTCGTTCGCTTGCCCATAAGCCTAATCCTTCGAGCGCCTTAACCAGGGCAGACCTAGACCACGAGATTGGCTCGATACGAGGGCGGAAACAAAAGACGCCAAATTGATGAACGTCGTTTAAGGCTTCATTATATTTTCAGAATACTAGCGAGTTCAATTGACCGGGGTTCCGTGAGATCGGGCGATACTTCCCCGGAAGTACGGGCAATTTCTGGCCGCAAAGAGGTGCTTGTCAGTTTACCTGAATGAGCTATCAGCGGGCTATTCACCGAAATTATATTAGAAGGTAGTTGCAGTTAGGCGTTCATTTTAGGCTTTTGGGGCTGATATACATTATATATAGCGCCCCACTGCAAGGTCACGACTGTATTGAAGGATAAAAGCGGATTATAAGCTCAGTCAAGCAACCGATGATCTTCGTAAATCATACTTCCTCCATTGGTTCTTGCTACTTCAATATACAATACTGGCAATCATGCGAGTCCCTACTTATTCAATCCTCTACTTTGGTCTAGCTGCCAGCAGCCAGTTCGACCCCAGAAGCTACGCCACCGAGGATGTTATAGTTCGGGATGTGGCTGTTATCGGTGGTGGCTCTTCAGGTACATACGGTGCAGTCAACCTTCAACGTCTAGGAAAGAGCGTGGTATTAGTTGAGAAAGAGGCCTACCTAGGCGGACACGTCAATTCATATACGGATCCCGCTACTAGAACGAGCCTTGACTATGGGGTGCAGACGTTCTGGAACATCACGACTACTCACGATTACTTCGAGTATCTCGACATTCCCGTCAGTGTATGGACAGTTGATAACCTCACCAACGTCTATGCGGACTTCACGAGAGGAGATGCTTTAAACATCTCCGTTGGCGAGGATTATACGGTGTACGTGGAACAGCTCAACAAATATCCATACATAGAATGGAGTTGGGACCTCCCCAACCCCGTACCTTCGGATCTCTTACTTCCATTCTCAGAGTTCGTTGAGAAATACAGCCAACAAGACCTTGCATATAGCGTTTATTTTAACGCTCAAGGAACTACCAACTTCTTGAATCAATTGACTGTCAATGTTTTCAAGTACGTGGATGGCTCCTTTTTGGATGCCCTATCTGGCGGAGATGTGGTAACTTCCGACCACAACAATTGGGGAATATTTGCCAAAGCTTTGGCTCTACTGGGTTCGGACGTCCTTCTTTCATCGACCGTTGTCTCTGCTCAGCGCTCAACAAATGGTACCGGTGTGAGCCTCGTGGTACAGACTCCTACAGGAAACAAATTGATTCAAGCATCACAACTGCTCATCAGTATTCCGCCACTGCTTGAGAACATGCAACCATTCAACCTGAGCACAGAAGAGTCCGATTTATTTTCGCAGTGGGATTACGGCGCATATTATACCATGCTTATCAACAATACTGGTTTACCAGCCGGATACCGTTTCATTAATGCCGTAGCCGATTTCACGACAGACTTCAACATCCCCACGCTTCCAGCACCCTACCAAGTTACCGAATCACGCGTTACAGGTCTCTTCTACGTTTGGTATGCGAGTCCATATGTGCAAACCCAAGCCGAGGTGGAAGCGGCGGTATCAGAGGTAGTCCAGCGACTACAGGTTACAGCTAATGGAAACTCGACTACTACCCACGCGCCGACCTTTGTGGAGTTCCGCAGTCACACGCCTTTTAAGCTAGTTGTCTCAGCCGATGTTATAGAAGATGGGTTCTATAGCAAGTTGGAGGCGTTGCAGGGTCAGCAGAATACTTGGTATACTGGTGCGGCCTTTCTTTCGCACAGCTCGGGGATTCTTTGGAACTTCACGGCCTCATTGTTACCGGAGATTATTTCCGCTATTGAGAGTTCCTAGTCTAATGTCTGATCCGTCCTGGCGGTTGGGTCGGTAAGACTTGTTCGGCTCAGCTTTTCAACATGATCATAATAGGAATTGGATCAATTCGCGTTTCCAAATTACAAGAGTATATACAAATAGTAAATCTCTTTACTCATATTTAGTCAATCGACCGTCTCGGGTCGGGTAATCTGCAGTGCAATGTTCGGAAATCGGGATTCTTTCTCCTTAGGGCTTACGGTCCAATTTCTTGAAGGATCCGTATTCTTGTAAGGCGGGAATTGTTAGACTCAACCTACTTGTCGATGCCTGTATATTGATACATGCATACTAGCATCTTCGTATTTCGTGCCATTGCCACATGCCTTGTGGTTCTAGATCGTTAGTGCCAACAAAATCAGTGAAGGTCGCCACTGCCCATGATAATAATGCCTTCTAATATATGTACCGAGCCGGCAAGACAAGGATAACATTGGATTGTGCGTTTGATGGAGATTAGAAATCAAGCATTCGGCAAGTTAAGTATATGAAGGCGGGGATGTAAGACTCTGTCAGATTTTCTGTCTAACTAGAGACATGAATATCGGCATCACGATAATTACAGACCTGGTTTGTATACATGGGGGACAGTCCAGGCCGATACCAAGAGCAAAACGACCCTAGCGCGAGGTTTTCTGAATTCCCTCACCAGTATCGAGTCTTGACAAATTCATTTTTGTATTTCAGTCGAAATGGCGTGGCCTTCGTCAGCGGGTAGATTCAACCTTGACTTACACAAACACGTAAATGCGATGGATGACTGACGAGCACAGGATTTACATTTACGTCCAAAACATACAATGACACATATCCGACGATAACCGCGGCAAATTGCAAGCAACGGGGTCGTGCTGTGTTTATTAGTGGTGCCTCCAAAGGTATCGGGCGATCGATCACAATTGCTTTTGCACAGGCAGGCGCCTCTGGTATTGCAATAGGAGCCCGAACCCCGCTCGATGAGGTTGAAAAGGACCTGATAGCCGCAGCGCAGGCGGCAGGCCATCCAGCGCCCCAAGTTTTAAAATTGGAGTTGGATGTATCGGATGAAGCCAGTGTGGAGGATGCAGCTAACAAAACTAAGGAGGTTTTTGGCGGCCTCGATATTCTCGTTAATAATGCGGGACGTTTAGAAGAGTCGGCGCGAATTGCCGATTCAGATCCGAAATCCTGGTGGAATACATGGGAGGTGAATTTCAAGGGGACGTACCTGATGACCAGGGCATTTGTACCATTGCTGCTTGAAGGTGGAGAAAAGACCATTGTCAATATGACCTCCATCACAGCTTTCATCCAGCGACCTGGTGGATCGGCTTATCAGACAGGGAAACTGGCACTTTTACGCTTAACTGAATTCACAGCCACGGAATATGAAGATGAAGGCCTCGTGGCTTGGGCAATTCATCCAGGCTGTATAGCGACGGAACTCACGTCCATTTTGCCGCCGTTTGCCAAGGAGAAATTGGTTGATGAGCCAGCTTTAGTGGCCGATACGATAGTGTGGTTGACGCAGGAAAAACAGGCGTGGTTGAACGGTCGATATATAAGTGCTAACTGGGATATGGAGGAGCTCTTGAGCCGGAAACAGGAGATCGTGGATGGGGGCAAGCTTAAAGTGCAACTCGTTTTATGAGCCATGATTATGCAATGATGGAATCATAATTAGAATGATCGAATAGAGTGTGATACTCGACACCATGTTCTTTTCTCGAGCACTTTGACCAGTATCAAAGTCGCCCCATGTGGCATTTGTTAGCAGGAGATGCAATCCCTGAAAATAGCATGATTAATGGGGGAATGTGAATTAAAGGCGGTAATGGTTACACAATCAATGCTTCTTTTGGCAAATGAAAACAAGAGAGGTCAAATAGTATACATGGTATGATGGTTAAAGAGCGACATTGCCAATTCTTGGTATGAAACAAGGTGTGGCATGATTCGAAGCCCCAAAAATATAATACAGAAATCCGCATAGATGTACAAATATCTCCCATGAACGCCGGCGCATATGCAGTCAATGTGAGAGAAGAAACAAGCTACACCGAATCGGCAAGCCTTAGTTCACAACCTTGAGGCCGATCGACTTAGCCTGAGCAATAACACTCTTGCACAACCCTTGCAGGCTCAATCCCGACAGCCTCAATTCGGAGTGCTTGATCTTGGCGATTTCATAGACGTGTTTGAGAGTCACGGATCCAATCACTTCTGTACCGGGGTTTTGAGCTCCACGAAGCCGACCCTTGCGCGGGGGTACTCCGGATGCTTGCAACAAGAGCCATGAGGTAGTGGGCGTTCGCAGTTCGAAGGCAAATGAGCGATCAGGGCGGATGGTGATGTAGGCTGGAATTGGGGTACCGGTTTCGAAGTTTGCGGTTCGGGCGTTGAACTCCTGCAAGTCTCCAGTTAGAAATGACGCATGCTCCAGCGTTAAGAATTCTGAAAAGTCTTTTACCTTGCAAAAGTCCATACTCTTCACACCTTTACTACCCAAAGCTGGACCGACAGGAGGACTCGGGCTCGCCTGGCCAGCGCCGACGATAAGTTTGACGAATTGATCTTTGGCGAGAGCTTTCTTTGCCATTTTTGCAGTTCGAGAGAATTTGTTCCTGCCTGAGTAAGGATTTCTGCTGCTGCTGAACGGGCGACAGAAGGCTAGACGAGATTAGCGAGTGATTTAATATCTCTTTACTAGCGAGCCAAGCACAAAAACATTCGGAACTTTTCTTGAAGGTCATTCGAAGTCTTGGCGCGACGGGGTCGGGTGATAGATTTTCCGAGATGTCATTTATCCATACAACGGACAGAAAGTACTGTCTGTCAAAACACCATTTGAACCGATATTACATATTTTATTACAAACTCATTTTCAAGTAACACCTTCTCGAGAACCAATATCTTTTAAGTCAATCAGGGTCAAGTGAGCTGAAAAAAGTGATGATGCTAGGCAGAAGATTGGCCTAGTAAGCAGTCCGCTAAACCAGATTGGGCCAAAATAACTCGCTCTGATTGGGCAGAACTCTCGACGTCATCGAACAACGTGATCTCATCTACATAGTACTTCTCTTCTTCTCTTTCAGGTCATTCATCCCTTCTTCTTGTTTAATTCGACGACCTCTCTTATCATTCAGAACGAATTCACCTTGAGGAACTGACAAACTCGACTTTTTGAGCGGTCAATCAAGTCAAAGCGATCATCCTCGAGGCGGCTAAGCATTGGCTGCTCCGTCACGGCTAGTCCGTCCCGCTCTTTTTGATTGGGATTTCTTAAGCTGCTCAGTGCTCGCTCATCTACCCCTCACAACAAACTCAGCTCTTTTACTTTTGACAATACGCAACGCTGTGATTATTCGAGCCGAATTTGTTGCTGTCCTCTCATCGAAAACAATACAATAGCACCGCAATATCGCAATTATGAATTGGCTCAAGCAGACGTACGATCTCCCCCTGAAGCTCCTGTCTGCACAAAAACAAATCCCGATCCGGTCGCTGATAAAAAGCTTCCCATCACAGATTGGCCAATGTTGCCGGAACCCAGGAACCCATCTATGGTCCTGATGCTATTCAACCCGTCAGCAAGCAAGCAGAAAAAACGCCCTACACCGAGTTGAAGAAGGAGGATCTCAAATGGAGAGCTCCTCAGTATACCTCTGTGGAGACCCAGACCTTCTACATGATGGCCGATGATGGTACTCTAGCTTGGGTGCAAGTCATCTACAATAACATTGCGTAGGCTTCCATACTGAACTTGCAGATTGCGAGGCATTCTGAGTTTGATAGTTACTTATATGTTTATATAGTGGCCTTCACACAACTTGCCAATTCAACACCAAAATCTACTCGCTCGACGGCAGTGCGCCCCATCTCTGGCATTCCGACACTCTTTATAACCACCTTTTCGACCCGGACATGTACTCTTTCGGGGCGGATAACCTCGCATTGACACTCAATGAAGCAGGCGACGCCTACACAATTAAATCGGCTGTCAACGAGAACAGTCTGGTCAACCTGACCTTCGCCCGCAAAGCTCCTGGTGTCGTTATTGGCGAGAACGGTACTTCATACTTTGGAACTGACCATGCCAACCCCTGGGGTTCTATGTCTCATGCTTTCTGGCCTCGTTGCACTGTGGAGGGTACTATTACTACTAAGGAGAAGACTTTTGACTTGAAGGGGCTGGGTTTCTACTCCTTTGCACTCCAGGGCATGAAGCCCCACCACGCTGGTATGTGTCGAAGCTCTATTTCTATATCGAGTGAAATGCTAACAGATACAGCCGCTCGATGGAACTTTGTCAACTTCCAAGGCCCCTCATACTCGGCTTGGTTGATGGAATTCACAACCCCTCCTTCATACGGCTCAACTGTCGTTAGCGTTGGAGGCGTTGTCAAAGACGACAAAATTCTGTACGCAGGATCGACAAACACTGCAACACATTTGGAAACGCATACCGATTCTGACAATGACTGGCCCGAGCCTAAGAGCATCAAATTCACATGGGACGGAAAAGGCAAGGAAGGCAATGAGCTTCATGCTGAGTTGGAAGGATCCCTTGGCAAGAGACTCGACAGGATAGACGTTATGTATGAGCTTCCTGGATTTGTCAAGTCGTTTGTTGGCAGTGTTGCTGGCACCAAGCCATATATCTACCAAGTAAACATCCACCCTCTTGTTAATCTATACTTCTCTAACAGCACGACAGTACTCTCCCCAAGACAAGCTCACGCTCAAAGTCAAGGAAGGCGAAACCGAGGTTTCGGAGCAAGGCAGCATGTTCTCCGAGGCTACCTTCATCTCATGAAAAATGGGCTCAATCTATAACCAGCTTTGGACTATGACCATATATATGATGATTATACAACATGGCGAAACTCACTCGCTTATCGGCGTTTGTGGGATGCTTTTGGATGAGTCTTGTGGGAATCAGGGGGAGATGCTTGTTGTTGAAGCATGACCTACCATACTACTATTACTACACTTTTAGCTATAATAATCGTATAATCACAACTTTCTTACTCTTGGCTTGGCTTKCCTAGGGCTGGGGATACAAACGGACACTTACTTGTTGTCTAGCTTGTTTGCACCTTCGTCTTCCCCTCTCTTCATATCTCACGTTCTCTCTTTCTCTCTCATCCTTTTCCTTCTGCCCCTCTTCTACTTTATCATTTTCACACTCTTTTTCTCTGTTTTTCGATCACACGTATTGAACCCCCCTTTTTCAAATCAGAAGACCACACCTTTTTCTTCTCGACATCATTATCATCCAATTTCTTCCAACACTCTTGAAAAACTCTCATGCCTTCAGCAGCGTCTCGCGGCCTCGGGCTGCATGCCAGCCGTCGGTATGTTCCCTAACCATTTTGGCTAAGATCTGCTCTACAAACGCTATGAAAACAACGACTAACCAGTTTCCTCAACTCATACAGTCGGAGATTCCTCACTCGAGACACGATACAGGGAGTCAGTAAGTCCAACCCCCCTCTTCTGTTGTTGTCCGAGTACGAAGACCAAGACTGACGTACGTCTCTTTCTCATGGACAGCCAAGCCAGCTATTCGGTTCGTCAAGCCATGCTCATCTCCCTTTCCAGATCTCAATCTTACCATTAAGTAGCCGCCTGGCCCGTCGAGGAGGTATCAAGCGCATGTTTGCCAGTATTTACCCAGAGATGCGTTTGGTATTGAAGCAACGCCTTGAAGAGGTGCGTATATCTAGTCTCAAAGGGAAAAGGGTTGAGCTATACTAATTTGACATGACACAAATCAGATCATTAAGAACCTCGTCCTTGTACTTGAAAGTTCTTCGACTCCAAGTCATGAACGCAAAGTAAATTTTGCTCCTCACTCAACTTGGCATGTCCAAACGAGAAACTAACCACTACCTCTACTCCCAGACAGTCACAACGACCGACGTATGTTTGGACTTCCCTCCTGATCGAAGGACACTGCTTTGCTTGCACCTCTTTTTCGTTGAAGAATTACGAACTGGGACTAACAATCGCGCCCTCTTTTTGGGCTATGATGAGGATCAGGTCGTTTTCGTTCTGAATCGCGTAAGCTGGAGATACTGTTTCAGGAGTGGAGATTGAGGCTAATGCAGCAGGGATAAATAGATGGGCCACACACTCTATGGTTTCCACCAGTGTTAAAGAGAAACCGTCCTAGTTGTTATGATTTCTGAAGAGTCCAGTTCCGGAGAACTTGGAGCTTTTTTGTTATGACTGGCTTGTAAAGTAGCTTATTGGGGTGTCATTGGGGGATTTTCATATGAAAGAGTCATAATTGAGATCTTGCTCTAGCTCAAAACTATCCAAAAATACATGTGTAGAAAGTATCTAACTGTGGGTATATAAATGTCATACATCAAGCAGACACAAGTACAAAAAGAACACACAATCATTAAATCATAAGACACATCAATAGATGTGCTAAGCTAGCTGAAATCGAGGGGGTATCACTTCCTCCACCTCTCCTTCCCCTCAATGACTCCCTTCAGACAATCCTTTGCCTGTTCCTCGACCATCTCAAACCCAGCGTTGAAGGGCCAGCACAACGTCCTCAAGCCGGGGGTATGTGCACTGTGCAACTGGTCATCCGCGAAGATGGGACCATCGAGTCTGCGCACCCGACAGATGGAGACTGCCGATTCAAGGAGAGTAAGCCCCATACCGCGTCGGCGGTGAGTTGATTTCACGGTCCAGGCGCGAATGACGCCCGTCAAACGGCCGGATGTTGAGCTGTTGCTATGTCTGTGGCGTAGGGCGCGCATGCCGTTCGCACTAGGTGCCCCTGAAGAAAGTGCGTTTGTGCGTGCGGTGCGCAGGAAAAGGGCGCCGACGACTTGGTCGTGGTCTTTGGTGATGAGGATTTCATCTTCGAGCGGCATTGAATCGCGACGGGAATGAGAATGAGAGTGTTGATGTTTGGATCCGCCAGCGGGTCCGTTATTATTGTTACGTTGTTGCTGTGGTTGTTGGTAGAGTCCCTCTCGCAGCCAGGTTGAGTCTCCTACTGCTGATGCGAGAGTGATGTACTTCTTGGTTGCGCGTTCGGCGGCTATTAGTGCTGCGATCAGAATGCCTGTTCCGATGCAGCATGCTACCGGCGCCCTTTGCTGGGGTGCATGCAACGCGCAGCGAATTATTATGGTGAGTATTATAAAAGCCACCGCTAGGACGGCAGGATGTAAAAGAATGCTGCGGATGGCAAGGCTACGTTGCTCGCGAATACTCTCGGCAATTAATTGCAGAGCAGCCTGACGATCATCCTCTGTTGTAGCATGGTAGGTCCATGTTGTAGGTGCTGAGAAGGATTGAGTGGTAGAGGTGGTTGAAGTGTCTGTTGGAGATGGTGGATCTTCAAGATCGTCAGCGAACCCAGACGAGGGTGTGAGCTCGCTAGAGTATGGTAAAATGCGTAGGTCATAGTGACCTGGAGAGTAGTGAAAGGCCTCTAGGTGGGTGGCATTGAGGTCCTCATACGAGATTTGCAGATTAGCTCGTAGAGAAGATAGGAATGCTATCGATATGTTAGAATTGCACAGGACGAAGCCATCACATGATTCAAGACCGGAAATTGCAGCAACTATCTATATAAGTATGGGCTAACGCAGACTTACAATCGAGGCCCTTAAAAACAGTAACCGGACTGTGTAGAGAAGATTTCATTGAGCCGATAGATGCCATGATTAAACAGTCAAAATATTTGGGAGGCAAACAGAAAAAAAAATGCGAGGAAAGACATTGACCACAGGTCTATGTATACATCAAATAGAAGCATAAAAGAGGGCAGTGGAAGACGAGGCAAAAAATAAAAACGACTCTGAAACATACCTCGCGGAATATTTATGGTCAAGTTCAGATTTTGAGTTGGCATAATTGGAACAGTAATGTTTGAAGATCCATGGAGAGAAAAATTCTATACTCCAGCGTATGGTGATCCGAGTAACCCTACGGCCTCAGTTCAGCGAATGGCAGACCCTGGCCGTGGGTGTTACAACCGCCAGTGGGGACGATTACCGTGCTGTTTGGGGTCCTTGGGGGTTTCGAGTGCTTCTCGTTGAGTCCTTGCGTGTTTGAGGTGGCTGTAGGCGGTTTAGCGGGCGTGTTAGTCGCAGTTAGTGGACCGTTAGCGCTGGAGATGATCCTCGGCCGGCTTGCAAATTGTGTCTTTGTCACTTGTTGGAACGAACCCTTAATCAATGCCAGACTAGCCGGCGGGGTCAGCTACGTATCAGTTTGCGCCAGACTGTAAGAGACGAGTCCAGTCCTCGGTCGGCGATGACAATGGCGTGTACGTGCAAGTCGTCGTCAGCGCCCCAACGATGCTGCACGTCCCACCGACAGCTGAGTACGTAACACGGACGGAAAAAGCAATGGGGAATGACAGCAATAGATGGGTGATGGGTGAAGGCGGGGGCAAACACCAGGACGATGAAGTTGCCTAGTTTGAGAAAGAATCTGGAGTAAAAGAAGGAGGAAGGACGAGATAAAGCACAAAATATCGTTATCTCGCCTTCCTCGTAAACAAAACAATGTCAACTCACGTGCTCTACATAAGACTAGTAGTATCTACTATGTCCACACGCCTGACTAGCAATCGTGTCACCGATTGGCACTGATTGGTAGCAACCGCCTTATCGCCAGCCAATTCTCTTCGTCTGACAGTCGAACAAAGCACGGCATAGCCAGCCAACCTTGCGTCGCGAGCAGAAACCGACGAGTCACCAATCGCCAAGAAGTGCTAATTCTCGACTAGAGCATGATAAGTTATCTCTTACTCTTAAAACTTACTTCTTGGGAGTCTGGTCATACGGCTTTCTTGTGTGTAAAGTTCGCGGCGTAGAATGAAACTCGGTTAGCAAACACTTGAAATCACGATAGCCTCGAGCGAAAACCTAGAAGCTGATTTTCTGTGTGTATGGTTCATCTGTTTGATACTGAAGCCGTTTCAAAGCCGCTACGCCGCATTGATTGTTGGTTTCACGCAACCACGGATGATGGTGCTGATGCGCGATAAGACTGCCTTTAATATATTAAATAATAGCATGGCTGATATACTACTATACGAATCACTATGTAGGCTGTGATAGGCCTCCGTGGGGCAAGATGACAACAACGATATATTTGGTATCACGAAGTAAAACATAAACATGAAGAAAATACATGATAAACAAAGTAATCATATACAAAAAAAAAACTAGGCTTCGACCATCAACTGCTCACCCTCATCCAACAACGTAGTCACCCGCGCGAGATCGGAAATCATGGCTTTGCCATGGCCAACCAGCAGCAACTTCTCGGCGTTGGCCGGCAGACCCAAGTACGTGGGCGGCTCGCGCTCCGGCAGCCGGTTAACCCATTCAGTAAAGTCGCGCATGCTGGTCGTACCCGGCAGCGCTAAGCATTCGTCGTTTTCAACGCCAGAAACTAGTTTGTGCTCTTCTTCGAATGCCGCCGGCGTCAGGAAACTGTTGACAAGCTTCTCGAGTTGCATGAAATCTCCACTGTCGTCAATTTTCCCGCCGTAAGTTTCGGTGACAAGGGTGCGGATCATGTCCCAGGGGAGTTTTTGAGGGGCAACATTGGACCGTCCTTGGGCGACTGAGTCGATCCAGGAGTCGATGATAAATGCAGAGCATTCATACTGTATTCATTAGTCGAAGACCTCGGCATCATAGATTTGTAAACTCACATCACTATCATTAAATTCCCAGAAACCCTTCCAACCAAGATTGGGAGCGTAACGGAGACGTTCTTGAACCACAGCGTGCAAGAAGGATAGCAACAAGTACACTCGCGCCTTCTCCACAGGAGCCTTCGTAGCACGTAGCGATAGAGAAGACAGCGAATCTTTCATATTGGCGCGTACACCGGCCGGCTGCTCAAACATAAGCACCCGCGATGCACGGAGAAGATTGACTGGAATCTTGAGACTGGTCTCCATCGATAAGAAAAGTCGGAAATCCTTGTGTGGCTTGAGGGAGTCGAGCCGTTTCTCCAAACTTTGCAACCAAGATGGCGCGAGATGCACGTTCTTGACCAACACCCAAGTACCCGCAGAAGCGGCGTTGCTGATAGCTTTGTCGGCGCTTTCGAGACCTTCGTTCGAACCCATGGCAATGTTCGTACATGTCGCATGCATTCGCTCCACCAATCCGTCAACCTTGTAACTTGCATCGAATCCAGGGCTGGAGCTGAGTGCCACGGGTGTAGTTGCTGTAACCTGTTCGACAACTTCCTTGAGATCGCCGCTATCTTCGTACATTTCACGGCCAAAGACTGCCGCAACAAAACGTTCGGCAACGGGCACAAATCGATCCATACGGCAAAGCTTGACAAGTAGGAGAGAACGAAGTTGTTGATCAAGGCGTTCCGTATTTTCTTCCCATACCGTAGGCACAAAATTCTCCGCCAATTCCTCCGTGAAGAAAGTAGTCCACGCTTCCTCCGAAATGTTGGGTACATGAGACTTGAATAAGGACATGTTAGAAAGCTTGCTTATCGTCTGTTCACGAAGATCTGGAGTTGTTGACATGTCGACTCCTTCCACACTCTCATCGAGAATGGTATCGATGATGCTTCTGTCCATAGTGAAAGGAGTAGCCTGAGCAAGCAAAATAGCCAGCGTAATGCGATCCTTTTGTAGTAGTCCCAGACTTGTACGCTGATAAGCCGTGACAAAGAGGTCTTTCAAAATGATCTGAACTCTTGCAGTATGGTCCTTCTCATTAATAAGCTTCTTATTTCCATGCAGGACCGAGTTGAAGATGTCCACAAAGTACTGCAGCGAGAACTGGTAGAAATGGTTGATATGATGAAGTTGTTCCAACACGGCAAACACAGCACTGCATGATCGAGCAATGATGTTGTACTGGAGTGTGATATTGTCGACTTCCGTCATGACTCCTTCTGTCTCAGACATCTTCTTAGTAATCTCAGCAGCCTCCTTCTTCAGAGTCTCCAATGTTTCGATAACATTATCGTCGTCCAGAATGTTACCCCGTGACTCGTTGAGTGCCTGCAGCAAACGTTTCTCAAGCTGGCGCAGATGGATCTTGAACTCTCCTTGCAACTTGATAAGATTGGTTCGTCGTTCATCAACATCAGGACGCTCCACCTTCAAAACATCGTTGAGTGATTGTGTCTGCAAACTGCTTTGAGTAACCGTGAAATTGACAAACGTGGTTCGACTGCAGATATCAGGTGGGAACGTAGCTGATGGATCTCGTGTTGATAGGAACAGCTTGAACGAAGGCGAGAAATCAATTTCCTGCTTGCCCAGTTGAATCAAAACACGTCCACCGGTCTTTTGGTACTCCTTGTTGAGGACGTGATTGAGAATAGGATCCAAATGCTCTGCATCTTGGATAAGGATTGGGTTTCCGAAACGCAAAGCACTCTCCAGCTGCTTGACAAACGAATCATCCAAGAAGCTGGTAACTGTAAGCTTCCTTTCTTTGCTCTCTTTCTGCAAGAACTCCGTAATACGACCTGAAGGGTCGATAATCAATGGGTAACGGTTGAAACGCTTAAGAATAATCGCATTCTCAGTGCATAGATCGTCAACAGGCAACGAGTTACTCTGCCAGGCTAGGCGTTCGTCCGCATTCGAAAGGTACTCGGTGACGGGGTTGTGAGGCTTGAATGTAATACCTGACTGCGCCAGTTGGTTGACCCAATCTTCCGCCATCGCTTTACGGAATTGTTGGTCATATAGACCAGCGTACGCAAGGAAAGCAGCAGCAATAAGCACATCACCAACGAGCGTGCTGATTTGAGTCTCGAACGATTTGCTTCCCTCCTCCCATCGTTCTCGCTCTGAAGCTAGACTGTCCAGAAGCCGTACACTGCGATCAACCTTGAATTGTACACGACTCATTTCAGTCTTGATGGCTTGAGTTTCGCTGATAAGGGCCGCATATTCTGTCTTGTAGGTGGCGATACTGCTTTCAAGACTCTGGATAGTATTCTCGATGGCTTGCGCTTCTGCTTTGGTCTGAAGCGCTTGTTCCTCTAGTTGGTCCACTTCTTCGCGGAGAGGGCCGACACGATCTAGGATCTCGGAATAGTTGACCTGCGCTTCCACCCATTGTACCAAAGGACCACAAGCTTTACTGGCGTGGTTGACTCGCTCGTAGGTAAAGTCATCCTTGGACAAGAATTCATTCTTCATCTTCACCCTATGGTTGCGGGTCATCTGGCGTTCATTGTCGTAATTCACAATGCTGGCAATGAAATCGTCTTTACGAATAATACCTTGGATGGTCTTCCAGCCTTCAACCTTATGACCAAGCAAGGTACAAACAGCCTCTAGAGCAAGACGCACGCTTGCCGGAGGATTACCCATAGATCGGACTTCAGTAAGATGTTGACGCTTGATGCTACTGACACTCTTCTGGGCTTCCAGAACGGCAGGCTCTGCTCGGGCCAAATCGTTCAAAACAACATCTTTTCGCTCGGCGACTTCCTTCTCTTGCTTCTCCAGAGCGACTTGGATTTCGAGCGATGCTGTCTTTCTCTGTTCAGCCTCTCGCTGGTCGGCAACCATTCGCTGTAGCTTCTCATTGGCTTCTGCATCTTTCGCCTCCAATTGTGTCTTCTTCTCGGCAAGGCTGACACGGAGGTCGCGAACCTTGTCGACTGTATCTCTGAGTTTCTCCAGACCAACATTCAAGTGTCGCTGCTGTTCTTCCAGATCCTCTCGCTTCTCGTTAAATAGTTTGACATATTGAGCGACGAAGTCGAGGTAGTGTCGTGGCGTGAGGTATGTAGTTCTGCCCTGTTGTTTCTGCAGGCGCTGGTTGAACTTTTGCAAAGAGTAATGGATATAGACCATTGAATTGATAACAGTCTCACGGTGAGAGGCAGGGAGATTGAGGTCGCGATAAGCAACGGGTATACTGTCAGGGGCAGTGAAGTTGGGTTTGTCAAGATCAACAGACTGCGTAAGCTCCGAACCAACCTGGAACAGAGCCTGATCAGACCAATCGCCCATCCAGTTGAGTACGCAACGATTGAACAAGGCAGGACTGGTTGCGGCCTTGGACGAAAGTCCGTCTTCGGGAGGGTTCATGGTAAATACAACATGAAGATTCTTGACAATTTGTTGTGTAAACCACTTGTAAAGTTCTTCTTGAGAGTCGAGAAGGAGTCCCTGACGTTGGGCGCCTTCTTTACAAGCTGTCATCAAAGATGCAAACTCATCACCTTCGAAGAGGCCAGGTACTTCAGCGTTAGCAAGCAAAGTGTTCATTCGCTCCAGGAAACCAGAGTCAAGCACGTTCGATTCATCCATGATGAAACAAATCTTTTCACCCTTGCATCCAGCTCGTCGAAGAACAGTTCTCAAATCCTCATCAAAGTCTTCCGAAGAATACTTGCCATGGACCTTGATCTGGAAGATCTTGAGACCATTCATCCAAGCAACGAATCTTGAAAGTGTGGTTTTCCCACTTCCGCTAACACCAATGAGAATCAAATGGCCTTGAGGCTGTCGGAAGACACGATCGATACGCAAAGCGTGTTCAAGGACATCGTTGAAGAGAACCAATGGAACATCCACCTCTTCTTCACAGAACGTCTTTAGACGAGCCTTGACAAAGTCTCGTAATTGCTCTTGCTCAACTGGTACATAGTTCTTTGACAACCAGTTGGAGAAGAGAATAGGTCCCTTCAATGCTTGTTCCTCGTCAATGGTTGGGAAGTGTTCCAGAGCAATGCGTCGTACGGACTCATCAGTCCATTTACGCTCGTCTTCCGCAACGAGACGATCTTGGAATAGGCGGAGAGCCTCGTGGGCCCAAATTCGTACAAGACCTTCAACGGAAAGATTTTCTAAGGGTTTGATGGCTTCGTAGACACCACGTACCCATCTTGTAAGCTCACGGGGAGAGTAGACGTAATGTGGCTGGATCTTTGGTGTAAATCGTGCTTGAGACTCTAGATAGAACTGAACCATTGCTTTCGTGAGAGCTTCCGAGTAACCACGCAAAGTGGGGATGATCTTCAGAATGGCGGAGTTGAAAGTGCCATAGATCTGGGTCAATGAGAGCTCGCCTGGGTAGTCGACCATCATCAAAGGAGCATGACGCAAAAATCGTTCTCCCATTGGGGTACGTCCAGCATCAGTTGGCGGGTTACAGGCCCCAACAAATTGTATGTGGTCCAAAGTAACCCATGTCTTGTCAGAAGTTCTCCAGAAACCATTTTGCTCCACAAGTTGACGCAAGAACGAAATCGCACGCTGTGTGCCGTAACGATCAGGGGCGGGKAGGTTGATTTCATCGCAGAAAATGACCAGCCAACGCCCAATCTGGTTTGGAGACATCACCACGCCATTCAGAGTCTTCTTATACTCACAGTACTGCTCGAAGGTCTTGACCAAAAGGTCTGGAGTGGTCGCGCTAGAAAAGTTGAGACCAACAACCTCCATATTGGGCAGCTTTCGCAAAGCAGAAAACAAAGTCATGGTTTTACCGGATCCAGGAGGACCGCACAGGAGCAGAGGCTTGTGCTCAGCGAGCCACGAGTAAAGCACATCCTCATGACGCACGGTGTCCAAAGTTGGAATAATGACATCTGTCTGAGTGATTGAATGGGTATTGATTTCGACAGAAGGAACCTGTGACTGCCATGTGATCCATTCCACCTTTGGCAATGATACATCGTAGTCGATGAGAGAGGACGAATCGCTAAGCAATGGAGTGTCGATGGTCGTGGTAGCGGCTAGGTACTCTCCGAAGCGCTTACGGTCGCTCAGAGGACAGTCGCCAGTGAGTGACCAAACAAGTGCAAGAAGTAACTTCTTGGAGATATATGACTCGACCTGCTCGGGGTCCAGAGGAAAATCAATGTGCTGAATGTTGTACTCGAGCACATTCCGGCAGGCTTTATTGAGTAGACTAAATAAGGTATTCAACGCACGGATAATCGTATAGTCCATGATGTGATTGTATCTGCGAGCCTCTTCGAGCGCTTTGTAAATGAGATCGTCGCCCTGCATGAATTGCTTGAGGAAGTCTGAAACCATATCCTGAGCAGCTTGAGTCTTGGCCGACGCTTGACCTGCAGGTACAGAGTCGTCATCCAAGTCTTCAAACACCTTGGTTTTCAATGACTCAATGTAGTTCGTAATCATCATCTCCGGGGTTACAGTATCATCGCTGAACCAGACCATACCACATCGACTAACAGTAGCCAGAGTAGCATACTTCAGAGTCTCAACTTCGAACATGATACGAACATTTGGTGGCAAGTTCAGACGTTCACCATTAGGCAACGTTAAAAGCTTGTTGTCATCCAACACACTGTTCAGGTTCTCCACCCACTCGGGGTCAACATCACCGTCGAAGACAATCCAGTGTCGTTTCGAGTCCTCGCCACGCAAATTATCCACAACTTTTCTCAATATGCCAGTGAACAAGCCGTCCGTCCACTCTCTGGTTGTACTATCAAGATTACCGTACAGAACTTCTTTCGACATGACCTTAGAATCAATGACATGGCATACTCCTTCAACGCCTTCGACACGTTGCAGGGCTTGAAGCAGCACCTTCCATGAAGCAGATTTACCGGAACCAGATCGACCGACCATCATGACACCGTGGTGAATACTTTGAATTTGATAGAGTTGTAATGTCTTGGTAATCCACGTATCGGTAGCAACGAAGTGATTTTCTTTGGCGATATCACGGATAGCCTGAGTGAGTTGTTCGTAGTTGGCAGGCACGTAGTCAACACCAGGGAAGTCTTCCATCTGTATATCAAGCATGGTTTCCACATCCTCACGAATCAGCTTGGGTGCAATGGTCTCCCGAAGACTTTGAACAATGATTTGAGGCTCGATGATTTCGTCTGGACCCAACTGTCCCTCCGAGTTGGCGAGACGAGCTCGTTTCAAACCTCCAGAGCTTACAAGAACACTTTTCAAGGCTCGCAGACCAAAATCGTAATGAGCTTGTTTTGTAAGTCTGCTTGCACAATGATCGAAAAAGGGAACTGTTTGCTTGGATAAAGGCTTGGCTTGCTTGAAACCTTGAGAGAAGAGCATGACTTCTGCAATAAGTTCTTTGTCTGGCTTCGACATTGCCACGCTGCGGAAAAGCTTTTTCAAGTTGTCAGGAAGGTTGGAACGACCAGCATATCCAGGGTTCATCGTGATGAAGATACCAGTATTCTGGTTGACACGCAGACGTCGGCCGATAAGTTCAATTTGGGCCTTGTCATCATCGGTACCCTTGCGCAATCCGATTTGGATGTTTTGAATCTGCTGAGAAACGGCAGAGAGAATACGCTCCTCCAAACGGTTGAACTCGTCAAAACAACCCCAAGCGCCAACTTGACAGATACCCAAGAAGATACGGCCCATTGCCTGGAAATCAAAAGTGTCGTCACAACAAAAGACCAAAGTGAATCGACCAAGCTGGAGACCAAGGGCTTTGACAGACTCCGTCTTACCTGTACCAGCAGGCCCATAGGGAGAGCCTCCCAATCTTTGGCAGAGAGCTTGTGTCAATGTAAGGAAACAACGATCTGTCAATGGAGTGCGGACAAGTCGTTCCGGAACTCCCAAGTACTCAAAACCGTAGTCCAGCTTAGCGTTGGCCATGTGCACGTAGAGGCGCTGAAGGAAATCACCCTCATCCTTGTAAACGTAGCGCATCTGTAGAAGCCAGAGATAATGTGTCGGGGTTGAAGCATTGAACTTCATGAGTTTGGCAATAACATCACGTTGGTGTACAAATTCGGTAATCATATGTTCGCACTTCTTTCTAGTGATGCCATCAAGTTCACCAAGTACAGTAGCAGCAAGCAATTCTAGTATACGCACTTCAGCATCGAAAAGACTCTGGAGATCACCACCACCGTTCTCTAGACTCTTCTGAACAGCATTAGTCCATACGACCTGGCTAGCAAGCACAACAATTTGGGCCGGATAGTTGGCGAGATAGTCGCTGAAAGCCGTTTGATCAACTTCACTTGTGTGATAGATGGTTTCAAATTGCTCAACTGCCTCGGCGAGCAACTCAGCGAGCGTCAGCTTCATATTATTGTCCAGGGCTGATAGCCAATCGTTGATTCGTGGCGTCTTGATAAGATTGACCTCACGCTTGAGTCTAACCTCTTCACCTTCTTTGGATGTGAATCCAACAATGTTATTATCATCATCCATCACAAGGCCAGAGAGACCAGCAAACATCTTCTTGAAATGCTTAGCAACTCGGAGCGTGTCGTTGCTGTTACCGATAATCTCTAGGAGATCCTCATCACCAACGAAGTAGAAACGAGGGAAGGATACACGCTCGCGCTCAAGGTATTCACCGAGAGCTTTCTGGATTTTATTGAGAAGCTCCGMAAGCCTCTCCAGGGATTTTTGAACACCGTTAATGGCAAGCACATCAAGGACAAATGGTGATTTGTAGACTTTCTTCATCACGGCAAAGAACTCAGAGTTTATGTTCTGGAAACGCGCAGACTCTAGGGGAAGAAGGTGCTTGATATCCGCATTTCCGGTAAAAACGCCTTCGAGATAGACCCATTGCCGTTGAACATCAATCCATACGTCGAACAAAACATGAACCCTGTTCAATTTGTCCTCCCATGTCGAAGCTTCTTCTTCGAACTCCTTAAAGTAGGGAGAGTGTCTCATCGCTTGCAAAGAGTTCAAGTTTTCGCTACACTTTGCAAATAAGTCATCAAAACCACGGATCAGCCGACACTTGTTCTGATAATTGACCAGATCGAGCGAATAATTCTGCCAAGTTTCGCGGACCATTTTCAAGAACTCTTCCAAAGCCATTTCACCTTGAGCTTGAGTGATGATATCACGGATTACCACCTCACTAGCTGCGGGCTTCAAATCCCAGACATCTCCTAAGGTCAGAGTGACCTGCGAAAAGCGCTGACCAGGCTTCAAGGCCTTGAAGATTTTTTGCCAGTGTCTCTCTTTGATTGCTTCGGATTTCAGATCAGACAATAATGGATTGATCTTGAGATGCTGACGAAGAACATTCTGAATATGCTCAAAAGCGGCATATTGTCGCATGCGGCTTGGCATCTCCTTAGTCATCTTGATGAGATTGTCAATCGATTGACGAAGCTTTCTGGTCTGAACGCTCGTCCAAAGCATATCGCGGAGATCGTTCAAACTCTTCCAGATTGTCGACAAAGCGGCCCACACTGACATGAAATCTTGAACCTCCTCCAAGATTGCAGGTAACGATGATTCGGCACTAGCTGGTAGATCCAAGGCCTCCTTGGCTTTTGAGACCATTTCAAATTCTGACTGGAGACCTTCCAAGCGAGATTGGAATGAGCTGAGCGTGCGGGAAGCCTCCTCCGGAGGAATGGTGCCAGATACAGGTTTTTCGTCATTCCACTGAACAATGATCTCCTTAATCTTGTCGCCAATGACCTTGTCTTCGGCTGTAATCTTGGCCCGCAAGGCTTCGGTCTGGTCCTGGACGATCTTACTCTTTCTAGTAAGCAATTCATTGAGAGCAGCCCATTCGCCATCCACGTTTTCTACGTGAAGCCAGTCCGTGGGGAATTGGTATCGTTGACGTGCAAGGGTAGTTTGACCTTGTCTGAAAAGATCCACCTGGGGCTCCCACACCCTAGCCTTGCGTTTGCATTGCTGGACAATCGTGATAAAGGACACAGCATGTGCAGTTGAGGAAGCCTCTAGAGTCTGGCCTTCGAGATCTCGGCGTGCGCTAGCAATTTCAGTATGCACTTCACGCATATGACCACCAAGTTTAGAGCCAAATTTCTGTAGTATTTCGTGCTGCCATTGGTCGTATTTGGCATTGACTCTTGTCTGAACTTGTTCGTAGTCGATTGTGATGTTGCCAAATGAACGGCTGACTTCAGACGTGTCGAAAGTGGCGCGGCTTTTACGGATTTCTTGAAGCAATTGAAGCCACTGAGACAAATCGTCGCCCAAAATGTCATACACCTGGTCAGCCTGCAAATCCCAAAGAGACTGGAATTGAAGCCATTTGTCAACATAGCTTGAGATCTCCGAGAGACGGGATTCAACAGCCCCGTGGACTTCGGCCAACTCATCAATGCAGTGCTGTGGAAGGTTCACAAACGAAGTTTCAGACAACTGCGTTTTCTCTACTTCAATGGAAATTTGATATCGCGAAGACTTAATCTTCTCCAGATTGCAAATAACTCCGAGCCATTGGCCGAAATGAGACAACCAACTAGCTCGGGCATATTGTAGAGGAGGATCGAGGTGCAAGACTTGATTCCGCATAGAAACTTCGTGAACAAGTAGAGGGAATTCGATGTGGTAAACCTCGGCTTCAGGCGTGTCATTTGCCGTCCTCTCATGGGTCGCCTGGATTGAAAGATGTTTTGCATACTGTTCATCCTTGGATTCCTTGAATGACGCGATCCAGGTTCTGATTGCTCGATGTAACCGTTCGCGCAGGATAGACTCAATTTTCAAATTGAGATTTGATACCCAATGTCCGAGGTTGACGTAATTCTCGAGATTCAGCTTATCAACAGAGATCTGAATCGAGTCCAATCGCTGACGGAAAATTGCAGCATCGTATGGACAAGTCTTGAGCTCTAGTATAGTCTTTTGGATGCTTTCGTTGATAGAGGCCAAAGTTGCAGTCTTGGATTGAAGGACTGAGGCGGATACGGCAAATTCGCGAACAAATTGGACGTGCTTGCTCTCTCCTCGTCCTGCAGTGGAGGGATCAATAGTACCGTTGGATAGTGTCGACTGCTTCACGTGAAGCTCGTATGAATGAACAAAGGACTCCCATCGTAAAGGAATACCCTTTGTGATCATAGCCTGTGCATCGTTCTGATAACCGCTCAACAGAATTGCGACCTCAGTCATTGAAGCGATAGTACGAGTGGTCTGCAACAGTGTGCGGACTGTTTCCATGAGACTGATAGCATAGGGGTAAACACGCTTGGCTTCCTTGGAAATGCTGCTCACCGCATGAGGTACCTGAAAGTTGAGCCAAATCAGGTTTCTCACTTCTTTGAAAAGAGCTATTATCTGAGCATCAAAATTGACCGTCAGCTCGAAGGAGTTGCCAGCGGCCCTATTTCGGATGATGTTGAACAAGCGTCCTGAGATAGTAATATGTCTTCGCTGAACATCATGAAGCCATGATTCAAAAACTGGCCGAGTGTCGAGCTTCTTACGGAACAAGTTGCTCTCTGCTTGAAGCTTTTGACCTTCAGAATGGAGGTGCCAGTCTTCACCGAGCACGTCTTCGACTTTACGCATGTAGCCGTTGAGCTGGCGTTCGATCTGTCGAGCCCAAACAATAGCGCCCGAGACAGGCGGCAGGTCGCGTAATTGAGCCATAGCATGGGCTTCGGAGTGACCGTACTGTTGCTTGAAACGTTCATGTAAGGCATTGATGTCCCGTTTTACGTTGTCGATAAGCGTAGTTTGGTACTCGCCAATAGCACCACGAATCTTTGGTCGGACAAGAAGGGCGTTGAACTTGGAAAACACGCGGAACATCTCGTTGGCATTTTTAGCAGTTGCGAGACGGTCTCTCAAGCGAGCAATAATAGAGTTCTCAACACGCGATGTCCGTTCATTGTAAGTGATTTCAGCTTGAATCCACTGTTGTGTGCCTTCTTCGGACACATCAAGCACATCCACATCTTTCAAAGCTGCGTATGCTTGGGCGACCTCCTCCACAGCATCGACGTCGCCAATCTCTTCTACGATAATCGCACCATCGGTTCCGTTCGCATTGACCGCAGATTTAGGACCGAGCACATTGACAATCGTCCGCTGCAGCTGTTCGTGATTGACGCGGAAAGTATTGATATATTTCAGACGTTCTTGTGTCTTCATGTGTCGTGGTACGATTTTGATTGGAATGAACTTTTCATTTCGTCGTCGAGAGGCTTCACGTCCAACATTGGTAAACTCCTTGACGTTCTCATCCCAGGTCCGCCAAATGGCGCCGCAAGTCTTCATCAATGAACGGAACTCTCGGTAGTCAAGATGCATGATTGTTCGGCCATGCAGTAAAGCATGGATCTGGGAATCCAAGTCGCCCGAAATAGCCTCCACCAGCGCCAAAGCTCTCTTAATAGGGTACGGCGATATTTTCAGCTTTCTGTTCAAATGATTGAAAATCAATCCGAGCGATTCCTGGACTTTCTGTAGCGTCGTTGCAGACAACAGTTCGTCCAAGGGAAAGTCACGCATCAACTGGTTGTATTTCTGCACCGTATCCATTGCTTCACGAAGACCAGTATCTGCCACAAAACTTAAAGTTGCCTGATAACGTTTCGCATGCCGAAGAATTTCCATGGTAAGCTGTACTCCATCACCACGCAGCTGTTTCTCGATTCCTTCTAGAGCCGTTTCCATGGAAAGCCAAAAGTTGATTTCCTGGTTAGCGGAGCCACTGTCTGCGTCTCGGGACATTTTTGTGATGGTTTGAATAGACTTGATCCAGCCATTGACATTGTTCTGGATGCTGTTGAGAACAGTGCTATTTTCGAGGGCAGCGGGTGGGATCAGGTCGACGGAAGGTTTGACACCGCGGGTTTCGGCCTCATCGAGAGCAGCTTGTACGATTTCATGAAGTGGTAGATTCAAGGTTGGAATTTCCACATTCTGCTGAAGATGCAGAAACGCAAGGTCCAACTCTGCAATGCGCTTCTTGGCTCCTGGAACACCAGTCTTTGCTTCTGTCTCCGTTCTCTGCTTTATACCGTTTGTAGCTTCTTGACCTCGTGTGTACGCTTCGAAATACGGACCAAGGGTATGGTGAACGAGGGAATGTAGGATTTCGAATGCGGAAATCGAAGCACCCTGTTGGGCTTGTGCATTGCTGAGGGTCGAAAGACCTGGGAAATTTGTTACTTGTATTTGAGTAGCGATAGGTTGGCTGGGGTCGATCGGTCCTGGACGTTTGATGAAAGCGACGGAAGCGACGGTCGTCGAAAGGAAAGATACCTCCGCGGCCAACGTGTAGGTATACCGAGTCTCTGCCACTGCATGCAATTAGATAAGATCCAGACAGCACCTCTCAAAGCCAATTATGTGGTACCATACCTTCATCACTCTCTGTCCCATTAGGCTCCTCTGCACTAAAGATATCCTGCTGCACATACAGCGCCACCTGCGACTCTGAAGCGAATCGCGTACATTTCTGCACGGTTTCCGAATATTTCGCTTTTGAGAGCAGACTGCCCGCAGCTTCGAGATCTCTCTTACTAGCCCCCAGAGTTACCTGGAGGACATCTGTGAGATACCGTACTACCGCATTTGGATCTGCTACTGCCACCGGTGCTGTCGCCGCGGCGAGGCCGTTGGTAGGGACCCCTGGAGCAGCAACCTCCATGTTTGACGAGTATTCAAAATCAACAACGCATGTAGACCATCGATGGATTTGCTTTGTGCTTATTTTCGCTAATTTCGTCGCGACGAGGTTTGGACGGCGGTATCGGGTATGTAGGTTCGAGGTAGATAGATAATTGTAATTGTCGCAATCAAATCGAAAGTATCGAAAGGGGAATGATTATTATTATGATTATGTACTGTAGAATCCGAACGAAAGGAGTGTAGTAAATTACAGACTCGGTCACAAGGTCGAACACGAAGCAGTCCGTCTTTTCAGAAGTCATAAGTGTTGAGATGAAATTAAACAGTCCCCTAACATACGTTTATTTTGTTGTAGCGCCATTTTGGCAGTTGCCGGTTTGGGGGACGCGGCAGGCGTGTTTCTGGCACGTCACGGGACTCGAGGAGTTTCGGCCAATCACAGGCGTTAACAGCGCATCAAGCAGGGCGGGAGGCTCCACCTGCTCTTTCCATGGGTACTTCAGGGGCTTGTGTGTGTTTAACCTGATTCGGTTAGTACCGCCTGCTGTGGTCCATCTTTTATGGTCCACATGTCTCGCATTCTGCAATATGTAAGTATATGCGTAGGATTTGTGAGAAATCATATAGTTGGAGAATGGATATTACATTCTATTACTTTGTGCAGTTACATCTGTTACTTTGACAAAATTAGGGCTAAGCTTGCGATCTCTAGCGAGAAGATATCAATGAATTCCGTGGTAGCTTGGACTACTTTGACTTGCTGTGTGTAGGATTTGAGTGACTCCAAGAACCTCTCAGGGTTATTCAAGCAGAGCCTAGGTAGGGACAACTCTTCAACGAGACTATATGGGTTCGTGTAGAATATTTGCCAAAGCCATTTGACCTTTCACTAATGAGATCCTTGCTGAACTGCGTGAAGATATCTCCTCACACCTTCTCAACATGTTCAGCAGTTGATTTTGGATCATCTATCGTCTCTTGCCTTTCCTTTGCAGTCGGATATGCCACTCGCCAGACAGTATACCAAGGACGTTGAAAAAGACTGTCCAGGGCTTCAATCGATCTTCCCGTAGTATCCTATTTCATTATTAGCCTTCATCGATTGTGTGGTCCGGGAGGACTGATATACGTACCGGCATAGCAAAAAACACATAGACAAGCGAAACCGTACATATGGAACCAAAAAACACAAAAGCGCCCCATTTATCCGTCGCAGCCAACAAACTAGGCATTGCTCGCGAAGAAGCAAAGTAGAATAACCAGTGAAACGCCATCGAGATCGAGACATTCAACGATCGAATCCGGATAGGAAAGATCTCGGGTCCCAGGATGTATGGGATACTGAACCAACCGATACTCCATGCAACAGCGTGAAGATAGATGGCCACAATCGCGGCGGTAGATGCGCGTGAAGCACTTGGGGTGTTGTTGATATTGTTTGCTGTCATGTCCTTTGTGACACCCAGATATGCGCCTACAAATGCGAGTGTGGTAATTTGGAGACAGATACCGGTCATGAGCGAGCGACGACGGCCGATGAAGTCCACTACAAAGATACCAAACAGCATTGTGCTGACGAACTTCACAATTGCGTATATTCCGGTAGCGAGGAAGGTTGATTCGATGCCATTGATGCCGAGATATCCAAAGATAGTGGGCGAGTATTGAGTGATTGCATTGGCCCCAGACCACTGCGAAAATAAGGTAGCCATGAAGGTAAGGCAAAATCGACGTCTGTTCTCGACGGGAATGAGCGTTTCCTTGAGTTGATCCCACAGGCTGCTGTTGCTCACGGCTTCGACTTCATGGAGGATCTGGATCTCAATGGCATTGATTTCACTGACAATAAGAGGGTGGTCAGCCGGCAATTTTCTGATTTTGCACAACGTGGCGATTGCACGTTCACGTCTGCCAGTAGCAAAAAGCCATCTGGGAGACTCGGGACAGATGAATGTTCCTACACCCCAGACAACTGCTGGTACGAGTTGGAGAAGAGTTGGTAGCATCCACTGTTTGTCGGTTCCTGCGTAGGATTTGGTCACGCCATAGTTAATGAAGAAGCCGAGGACGACACCGAGCATCTGACAGGATGCATGCTGAAGAATAAGCAGGCCACGTATAGCTTTAGGAGAGATATATTTAAGATATCATTGGCTCAGTATACTTCAATGAAGCGTCTTCAAGGCTCCGTGCAGAATGACAAACCTCTGCAATATACACGGGTGGCACAATTGTAGTCGCTCCAATACCCATACCAGCAATGACTCTTGACGCATACAAGCCAGATAGATTTCCATTGCATAGACCTTGTCCCAGTATACCCGCTATATAGAAAAGGGTGGCAAGACGTAGTGTCCATCGTCGACCAATTCTGTCGTTCAATGGCAAACACTATGTATCAGAGAAAATTCTATAAGCATCCACCGCTTTGAGTAGTAGAACATTCGATGAACTTACCCCGAGACAGCCAAGGACTGCACCCGCAGTCGCAATGGAGACAATCCAACCCTTTGTGTCGGCATACTGACTGTCCGATTGATCTGCAACCTCAAACTTGACCTTGAAGCGAGTTTGAGTTACAATAGATCCAATGTTCCCTGTTAAGTTTAATAAACGAGAGTTAGTCAGGGCTAGACTATGATGAATTACCCCAGAGGGGATCCGTGGATGTTTTAACGCATCGGGATGACTCTCTCACCTTCGTCAAACCCTTTCGAGATACCTGGGAAAGAAAAGATCCAAGTATAGAGAAGGACGTTCAAGTTAAAAATCTCTCTAGGGGATTCCTTGAGAGCCCGCTTGGTGTCTGCGATTAAACCCATGACCACAAGTCCCGCTTCTGTAGGTATGTTATTCAAAACTATATGAGAGAGGAACCTGTAGTCAAGAAACAGAACCTCAGGTGCCTGGAACCGTTTAACCGCATCTTTAGGAATGATGGGGCAAGTTATATACTTGCGGACCCCGACATATTGTTAGTGCATGGGTAGAGGATAGAAAATCCGGGAGAAGTTTGTACCGAAATGGAGAAAAACCGGGGTCGGAAAATGTCCGGAAGACACCGAAATGTCTGTTTCTCACTCCTAGGTAGCAGGTACTGGGGACGATATTATTACCAGTTGACAGCTAACTGAAGACAATTTCTCTAACTTCTTCCAACATAAGAATTTGAATCTCTCCCGCAAAATGAATTTCTTCCCTGCACCTCCGACTTTCCAGGCTGAGGTCTACGTTCGCATCCCAGATGCCCTTCGTTGCACCGGTCAGGATACAGAATGGAGGGGAGGATCCGCTGTTCCAGCGTCTAATATTTTTCTCGAGGGGCCAACATACGTCTCCAACGGAGATCTGTACGTGGTTGATGTTCCATATGGCAGAATATTAAAGATAGACAGCAATAAGACAGGGACGGAAATTGTACGTTATGATGGTGAACCCAATGGTCTTGCCGTTCGGGAAGATGGCTGCATCATCATCGCGGACTATAAGCAGGTATGTTCCAAGGTTCTTTCCTGGATTTCATTTTGTCAAAGGAAATGAAAAGAAGTAAATTGACCTTCATTCTAGGGAATCCTTCTCTTTGACCCATCCACTGGCAAAATATCACCACTCCTGACTCGTCGCAACCTAGAAAGGTTCAAAGGGCCCAATGACCTGATAATCTCATCAACAAACGACATCTACTTTACGGATCAAGGCCAGACCGGCATGAGCGATCCGACCGGCTGTGTTTACCGTCTCTCTCCTACGGGTAAACTCGATTGTCTCATCTCAAATGGAGTCTCACCAAACGGTTTGGCACTTACCCCTGACGAGAGGTTCCTGTATGTTGCCATGACACGATCAAACTCTGTGTGGCGCCTTCCGCTCCATGCAGATGGAACGACTACCAAAGTGGGATTGTTTTTCCAATCGTTCGGCTGCGCTGGACCCGATGGTCTGGCTGTGGATGAAGAAGGGAACTTGTTCATTTGCCATCCTAGTTTGGGCTCAGTGTTTGTCGTCGATGCCGATGGGATACCAAAGGCTAGGATCGTGACGGCTCCCGAGGGAGGTAAGAATTTGACTAATTGTGCCTTTGGTGGTGACGATGGCAAGACTTTATTCATTACGGATAGTATCAAGGGTAATGTGCAGTATGTAAGATGGCGTTGCAGGGGAGTGTCAAAAGCAAAAGCTGTAAAAACAAAGAACATCTAGTGGAATTCAATATCGTTCTCAAGTTTGATATCAATACAACATGCGATTTTATAATTTAGATAAATATTCGTACAGGTTATTTACAGCGCCCATAGCACTTGCATATTGTGCTCTTGAGGTCGCCGCTCCGATATGCGGCGTACTGATGACATTCAGGTTCTCCCATAGTTTTGCATACTTCTCGGCTGTTGGTGGTTCCTGCTCATGACAGTCAAGACCAGCTCCCCACAGATGACCCTCAGAGAGTGCCCTCGCTAGGTCCTCTTCGTTCACTATACCGCCACGAGCCGCATTGATCAAGATCGCATCCTTCTTCATAGACCTGATTTGCTCGTAGGAGATCAAGTCGCGCGTCTCAGGAGTCAAAGGTATATGCAATGAGATAACATCGGCTTTGACAGGCACTTCCTCAAAGCTCTTTGCTCTCGTATGCCTGATATGCTGCCACGATTCATGGTCTTCGGGTAGAAAGGCGTCAAACGCGATGATATCTGTGTCGTAGCCACCTTGAAAAATCTCGGCGACTTGCCTTCCAATATTGCCCATTCCAATAATACCAACAGTTCTTTGATAAAGCGTAAGTCCATTGCATGACTCCTTTGGCACCGGCTGTGACATTTGGCGAACTGTGATGGATCGAATACACCGTGCCAGGGCCAAAGCCAGTGTAACAGCCAGCTCGGCCACGTCGCGTGCATTAGCTCCGGGGGTATTTAGAATCTTGATTCCTCGCTTTGCACATGCCTCTTGGTCTATTTTATCAATGCCAACTCCATGCTTGCCAATTGCGACTAAGTTCGGACAACTAGCGATAACATCGGCGGTAACGTACGACCCCCGGACTAGCAGAGCCTTGGCATTCTGTCGCCAGTTTTTGAATTCTTCGTCCTCTGTTTGTATGACGTTGAAAAGTGTTTTGGCGTGTTCAACCGCTGCGGGATGGAACTGGTCCAGTATGTAAACGGTAGGTTTGGTCGTCATTTTCTCGTAAAGTCTTGAGATTTTGATTTGCGAAAGGATTGTATAACGAACGGATTTTTCTGTTGAGAAACACTTGTACCTGAGATTTAAGAGTTTATTATCTCAAAAGGAAGTACCATGGACAAAAATATGTATGACTTCACATGCGTTGGTGACTCATTCATATCGGACTACCTCCGACGAACATTTACCTGAGGTTGTCGACATATCGGTCGACCTCCTGCGTGTGGCGTCCGCTGTTCCCGGACAAAATCCATGATCAAGGCCCGAATAGAGGCAGGAACAATATCCGGTAACTCATCGATAACCTACAGTATCGGTTTTTGCCCGATGTGGTCAGTACTCACAGATTTCAAAGTCAATCGGACGGATTCCGGATATACCTGATCATTGCAAAATCCCTCCAAACCCAACGTCGACAAAGCCGATATAATCCTTTGGAGCACCCTTAGCGCCCCGAATCGCTCGCCAATAATTGTTAGAAGAGTGGCGCATCTGCTGAAAATACCGGTTTTTCCAGATACCAAAGGTTGCTGCGTCCGTCGTAGACAGACAATCAGTATAACACCAGCAACAAATAGGTCAAACGCATCAATGAAAGACCGCGAGAAGTCTCCGTGCTCGTAATTTTGGTATTCGTCTTCAATGAAGTCGGTGCAACTACGAACTACGTCGCTTTCAATTCTCTGCCGATCTTTCATCGTATCAATACCGGATGTCGAGTAATTGACCTTAAGGAATATATGAACCAGAGCTCTACAGGTAAGCTGTTTCAGGATCGTCGAACTGATATTATTAATAGTTCTCAGTGATTTTGAGGTATCACGCCAATAACAGAAGCTGCTGTAATGGGAAATAGCGCGGCGGGGCTTGGAGCTTTGGATGTTAGACATTAGTTTTGCATGGATGAGAAGGCATGTTTGTAGGTCGAGTTGGTCCTTGTAATCTGTATTCAAGTTCTCGGTATACGGCTTCCACCAAGCATTAGCAATGTTGCAACTCTTGATTTTGAAGGCGGGCTTACCTGGATTGATATATCGTCGTCTTGTATACTGAAAGGTCTCCCCATGACAGAGCATACAGTACTGTAAATTGTGTGAGGCAATTGATCATACTCTGTTCAACGGCAGATATCACGAACCGATCAAGTATATAAAGGCTCCAGAAGAGACTCTTTCTGCGGTTTCTTTGACCTGGAGGCACTGCCACGTCATGCTGCGGTTCTTTATGAAATTGAAATGTTATACATTTTGCCATGGCGTATCCGATTAGGTGCCAGCTTGAACCTCCGGCTGAAGTAAAAAGGGAGTGAATAATCAAAGACAGAATGCAATGAATAATTTCGATCTCATCGCCCTTCTTCAGAATGACATCGAGCTTGTCCACCGCAAGAGTATGTAGTTTCGAGGAAAATAGCTCCATCGAGGATTCGTCAGACAAAGTCAACCCGACAGCCAATTCCATATAATTGTTGAATTCTTTGAATGCAGCATCGTTGTCCAGTCCGCCGGTATCATTGGGTACAGGAGTTCCGTCAAGATTCTGACTATGCGAATCAAGATGTGGAAACATAATTGCTAGTCGTCGACGAAAGTGATCCAAATATGGCGTTGCAGCCTCCTCGTTGAAAATATCGGCATGACCCAATAATGTAAGCAGCCCCTCTCCTCGGCGAGAGATCGACGGATATACCGACCGAGTTGGATTGTCGCCAGAGATACGAAGAGCAGATTTCAATATATTAGCCATGGCCAATTCCTTGGGAAATGATCCTGTATTATCGTCAAGCGGCTCAGCCATAGCATTGCGTGATAGGAATCCAATCTGACCCATCGCGGCTTGGACTGATTGTTTTGGAATACTGTTCTCTGCCACCGTCAACGAATGGTTGGTAGCGACTGATGGAGTGTAAACAGCACCCGCTGCACCCTCTACAGGAAAGGTCCGTTGGCTGCTGCCAGAAAGAGGGGACGCTGATGGCCCTTCTTTACTCAGACGTGCACGTAGTTGTCGAACATGATGATTCAAGTCATCTGCTTTCCTCTTAAGCGACTCTACATATCTGTACCAAGTTTGCATTGAGCCTCATTAGTTTCAATCTGAAAACACCAAGCCTTCCAAACACCTGGGTTGGCATCTCACTCACTCTGGTAAAGCAGCATTGGAGAGCCCACTTGCTTCATCTGTAGATGAATCCACGTGTATAGACCGTGCACTGCACTGGCTATTGGCTTCAATACAGTTGCTACAAGCTGGTAGCAGCTTATCACACTGAAAACAATGTCAGACTAATCCCCAAGTGTTGATGGTGCAATTACATGAGAGGTCATGTTTTTTCTTACTTTCTGCTTCCTCCCCCAACATCTCTCACAGGCTTGAAGTCGGCGCCCTTGCGTTGATCCTTTTTTCATAATGAAGGGATCTCTCTATGATCTTGAATTATCAATCAAGGGGCGGTATGCTGGTTGTTGAAGTTTCATGGGATGCCTGGTGGTATCGGCCCGCTGGATACAAGGAAAGAGCGAAAGAGCGAAAGAGCGCGGAATAAGATTGTTCCGCCACTTTCTTACATACGAAGTGGCCTTCACATGATACGAGGGAGACTCATACAGTTATTCTATCCCGGATCTCGGCAACGTAACGTTTTAGATCGAGGATGTGGTTGTGGGGAACTTCGTCACATAATGCGGACTTTTTCCGATGGATATCCGAAAGATCGCAGGCTTTCTCAGAATGCTTAGGGAGCGCCCCGTAGGCAATCTCGTGAGGTCACTTGACAAAGTTTAGTTCTTTGACATGGCCACTCTCGGTTGGCTTCAATGGCTCTGACTCTGCTGCTTCGCAAGTTTTGAGCCATTGTTAGGGTTAGAGTACAGGAATTAGATAATAAGCATGGTGACTAACTTAACAAAGTTAAGTGGACAAGGTAGCCTGATCACATGGTGATGTAGAGATGTGTACCCAATCAGATATCTCAGAGTCCTCCCCGTAGTTTCCAAAGAATCATCCAAGCCTCATGCATGGCCGACTGCACAACAAGGTCCTTTTTGTTGCCACTAGCCCGCGACACAATATGTAGCAAAAGGATGGGCACGAATGACGAAAAAAAGAGGAGCGACGGGCAATTTGCACGGCTTCCTGCCTGCCAATCATGCTACGCAAAGAAAGCCAAGGTATGTGCCTCGGAAATTGCCCTTCTTGTAGCCAGGCCTTTTCATTCACGATTCCTGCTAGTGCGATAATGCTCGTCCAAAATGCACTCCTTGTATGAAGAATGGCTTGGACTGCTTCGTTGTAAACATCGGCGGCAGTGAGCCACTTTCAAGAGAGTACGTTGGTGCATTTATCGGACAATCTTTTGTGAAAATGCAGAAATACTTATCAAACTAGGACTATATACCAACTGGAACAGGATGTCCAGCGTCTGCAGAAACAATATCAAGACATTGAGGCACAAAGTGATGGCAATCAACAGCATCTAGGGTCTTTCGAGTCCCTGGTGAATCAGACGCCTACAGAAGTCGAACATGTCAATACACATGAAATGAATGCACACGATAAGGAGGATATCAATCGTGATCCATCTCCGATGCTTACGGACGGCGCTGGGGTCAGGTACGTTTATCTCACATATGATAAATTGGCGTCCGGATCTATTACCTCGCTAATGAAATAATTGATAGTTTCATGAGCCTTCTCTTCACTGACTCTGGTTGGAGGGAGAAGAACTCCAACTTGCTTCAAGACTTGTCAAAGTCATCAGTAATTGTGGAAACGACAGTCGAGCCGAATCAATTACCCGATCCAGGGGAAGCTCTCGGTGTTTTCAACAACTAGTATGAGACACTACTTACTGATCCAATTGAATCTTTCAAATGCCAATACTAGCAGTCTTAACCACTCCCATGTACAAAATCCCTTCTTGCTTCGACGAGACGTGAAGGCCTTATACCATTCCGTCTTCTCGTCACCTGGACGTACAAACGAGGATGAGACTCGGCAATCGAAACACGACCATTTCCGTACCTTCATGATTCTTGCCATAGGCTCAGTTGTGTTATACCGAAATAACAAACACAGGCATCATCCCTATGGATACTTTCTCTCAGCCATGAAGAATATTAGCCCAGATATCCTTTCAAGAGGTGTAAATTCTATTCAGGATCTGTTGCTGGTTAGTCGGTTTGCTATTTATCATCACATTGGTGAGTTGCCGATCGTCATGTGTCTGCTTGTAGCTTCGCATCTAAATTTATCAAATTTGCAGGTACATCGATATGGGAACTTTTGCAGCTATGTATGCGAATTTGCGTCGAGTTGGGTCTTCAGAAACCTCCGACGAAGAAGAATGCAGGAGCAAAAAGAGTGGGCTTACTCCAAGAACAACTGCATCGGAGGGTCTTCTGGCAATGCTATCGTTACAGCTCCATAACCCTGGACCGACCTCCCGCCCTTGCCGAGGAAGATATTCAGATTGAATTCCCAGCTGACGTCGATGACGAGGACATCGACGCTGCAGAGGCATCCGGGTCTTTTTCAGATCTTGAGAGTTTTTGTAAGGCTATTTTACAACATCCTTCGGCGGACCCTACAGAAATGAGCGTGTTCTTGTATTGCGTGCGACTACGACAGATCACCTCTAATATTTACACGTCATTTCAACAGTCGCAGATTCATCTGCAAAGATCAAAAGGGGTCATAGACGAATTCTCAGCATTAGAAATGGTTGAGTCGATCTCGAGCAATCTAGATGAGCTACTACTTGAATTGGACAAGTGGCGCCATTCGGCACCAACTTTTCAAAATCCACAGAGTCTTTATCAGATGCAAGACTGGTATGACCTCTTACTTGTCAGGGAAAAACTACTTGCTGTGCGCAAGGCCATTGATCTTGTCCCAAAGCACAATCAAATCCCACCGCATGATCTACTTACAATATGTCTCCAATATGCGACTCAAGGTATCATGAAGTTCTATGACATGTTCTCGCATGGAAAAGTCACATATACGCGGAGCTATTTCCAGTTCATATTCATGTCCGGCTTGTCTGTGATGCTATGCATTTCAGTCATGATGGACGATCACGATATGAAAATGATCGCAATGGCTCTCAACGCCGTGGAGCATGCTGAAATGGTGTTGAGACGAATGACTGATGATTTACCTGATGCAGTTCCTTATGTAGCGGTCTTTGAGGCATTACGGGCAAACATGCTCGCAAAGCCAAGGAGCTTGCTGGAATATGCACCTTCCATGTTTACGAACAACCTACCTGGTCAACAGCACATGACTTTGATGACCGAGCGGACCAGTGAATTCCATCCATATCATCACTCATATATACCCAATAGATCCGACAGGCAAGAGCCTGTGGCGAACCCCCTGCATTCTTCGTCACCATTGCCTGCTCACCATCAGCTTCCCGCATTATACGATACAGCAGACAACTTTGATGGTGACCATCCTATTCCGACAATAGAGAATTCTCTGGCGTTGAACATATTCAACAACAATAGTTTCTGGAACATGGACGCTGGACTCAGTCAGTATGCTTATGGAGATGCCACTGCGCCTCTCTTTCCTGCTTTTATGGATGACTTCCTAAACAATTGAATTTATTCATAAGTAACCAAATAGAATACAGATTGAAGACATCGCAGGAATGAATATTCATTAGTGGGTGCCATGTGTGATTTTCTCATTTGATAAGCCGTTGGCACCCTGTATGTTTTCTTTGATTTGAGCATAGTTCCTGCTGATCTGCTTCATCCCGGCTTKCAGGATGCCTGCATCCTGTCCACTCAAAGACCAAGTAGCTCCCATCTTAAACCATTTCTCCAACAGATCTAATCTTCCTCCAATACCGCCAATTCCTACCGGCTTTCCAGCTTTGTTGGCAGCTTCTATGATCTTAGTCACAGCATCTTGATATACAGGGCTGTCGTACTGCTCCGGAATACCTAGATCGGTGCATAGATCATTTGAGCCGATCAAAATACCATCAACGCCATCAATCGCAAAGATTTCCTCTGCAATATCAACTGCAGCGGGTGTCTCAATCATCGGAATAACATTGTTTCCCGATTGAGTAGCTCATTTTGTGCGAGGGTGGAGACATGCTGAAAGTTCAAAATGGTCTGATTATTGGTACATCCACGCGCACCATGAGGAGGGAATTTGGCGAATTTGACAAGGTCTTTGGCCTCTTGGACACTTTCAATATGAGGAACGACCACAGCGGCAGCACCGGCGTCGAGTATGCGGCTGATGTGCCAGTGGGATTTGGATGGTGAGCGAACAACGGGTGAGATGCCGACATAGTTGCAAGCAAGAATGAGTTGGGCAACGGCACGCATATCCATAGAAGAGTGCTCCATATCAATGAACATTCCATGAATGCCAGCCATTTTGCACATCATGGCCATCTCATTTCCCGTACAGAATTTGATTGATAGTAGAGGCGTAATTTCGCCATTGAGGATCCGCGTACGGAAGGGATTTGATAGACATACTGCCATTGTAGATAAGGTTCGCAAGCACTTGAAGCAGATTTTCTGATTTCAATAATTTCAAAATATAAATACTTGAAATGAAGGTTTTTTGTCATATTAAGTACTTGACAGATGTGTCGATCCTGAAGTACTGGTTTTGTAAGGCGGGATCTGCTTCGGAGAATGTCCGGCGTCCACATAGCCTTCGGAACAGCACGCGTGATATTGACTGACTCACCTAACACGTAGGTTGGAATTTCAAATTATAGTTGATGTGGACTAAGTCGAAGTTTCTACCACATTCGCATCTGATATACGCTGTTAAACTCTTAGTTCAAGAAGTATGAAGTGGAATTAATATCGGAACCCTAGTCCGGGCTTAGCTACGTTAACAGTAATGATTTGCTTACATAAGTATGATTTTGAAAATGCTTCAACGGTACTCATAATAATTTTGATTAATAGGTATATAGCTAAATTGATTTCAATTTCTAGAAGAAAGCTAACGCATTGGGAGGACTCGCGATCCCACCGGGGACCTGTAGCATGCATCAGTCATTAAGAAATCTTGACAAAGAGGAAGAACAGGTCTCTTACATTTAAGGGTTCACTCGATAAAAAGAATGTATACCTCTCCAAATTTTCACACACCCGACTCAGTTCCTCTAAATCGAATAGTTCTCCAATAGGCATTCCCCAGCCAGCCAGCAGCCACTCATGAAGATGCCATTCGGGCGTTGTGCATGGCCAAACTTCAAATGAACGCGAATCACCCGCAACAGCAGCAATTCCTTTGTCCCACAAAAATTGCAATAAGTCTTCTGATGGGGCAACGCCTATGTTCTCTGGTTTGGTCGTCGCGTAGCGCTTCTGGAGTAGATCACGTTTGCTCTGGGACATCGTTTCGTATTGGTGGATATAGCCACTTTGAATAAATAGAATATCTCCCGGCCGAAAATCATCGGGTGTGATACCGGATTGATCCTTTGCGGCTTGCAAAAGTAAAGAAAACGGGACACCGTAAGCTGTAAATGCATCGATTTCGGTTTCTTGGTGATGCTGAAGCGCCCATTCGTACCAGTCTATGAAGACGGCTCTACCTGCAATTCCTTTGGTAGCAATGCCTACCAATCTTTCAGTATTTCTGTTGCGAAACCGGTAAACACTCCGAATCTATGGATTTAACATTTCACGCACTTTGTATACCATTGACAGTTGAATTCTGAAACTCAGTGGCAGTGTGGCCCATGAAATATAACTAGATTTATCTCTGGTCAGCAGAAAATTTCAGCTTTGGAAGCCTTGGAAGCCGTCATAGACTCCAACATTTGAGGGGGGAATGTGTATACCTTTTCTTTCTGATAGCCATAATGCCGAAATCCATCCCATTGTGAACTTAATTGAGAGTTGAATGACAACTAAGCCATTCACCGATTAGCGTATTTGTGTATTAGTTCTTAAAGTGAGTAAGGCCTACATACTTCCTCGTCATGGGCCACTTTTATCGGTTCTTTGTTGATTAATTTCACCTCAAGACCCTTCCTACCCAGCGTGGGATGAACAGGACCAGCCAATGACCAACTAAAAATCCTTAGCCAAACGATCTTCTAAGAATACTGGGAAGGATTCGTCAGATATACTTGAGAGAAACACGTTCACCAATTCTGATCTCTTCTCTGGCTGCGCGGGCGACGACTTCCGGAGTGAGATGATTGAGCGTGCCTATTTGGTCGTCTGGTCCCCACGCTCCCCAAGCATTTCCAAGAGGTCCATCTCTTCTCAATGGAAGGTCTGCGTACTTCGGGAAAGGACTAGGGGCGTTCATACTAGCAGACAGTGCTTGAAGATACTACATAATAATCGAATTCGTATAAAAACAATGTATTTAATCGCTAAGTATCTTCAACTCGACTGTATTTAATGTCAGCTGTGGGGAAGTCTCAAACTTCTTAATGGATCCGGGGTCTCCAGACCGGCATATTTCCGGTCAAGCGCCACGGATAGATTCCGAAGAGCCATGAAGAAGGAAGAGAAGAATGATTTCCTCAAAAATGCCAAACTTTCCGTCCTTTAATGATTGCATGTTGATATTTACAAGGTAAAAATAAGACAGACATCGATGCTCCTATGCATCATAATGTGTACTTGTACAGAGGACTTTTATCACCCTGCTTATCCAATTCTTCCTGAGTGAACTGTGTCCGTATATCTTCCTCGGAGACTTGCGCACGGGCTCGGTTGCAACGCATCAGAGTAATCTCGTTGGCTGTAGCAGCTATCATTCCAAGGAGCACTAGGGCAATGGACGTCGAGTATCCAGTGGTGTACAGCGGAGCCTCTTTCTGAAGAAACACATTTGTTCCAATCAAGCCTAATAGATGGATTCATTAGCTAGACGCCTGTTTGGGCTAGAAGTCATGAAGAAATGAGAACTCACTTGCAAGATTCCCGCCGGCAAGAAGCCACGCAATGCTGACAGCCCGTTTCTGATCTGGGGCAACATTGTTTCCCGTCCAGGCCGATATACCGGGGAGAAGAGGATAGATACCAATCTGTGCGAGAACAGTACCAAAGTACATGACCTGCACATGACCGTGGATATTGCTTGCAAATCCAAACATGATGTACAGCCCGGTCAGAAGGACACACATTGGTCCGATGATGAAGGGATATCGCCATGAGAACCGATCCGCAATGCGTCCGACTACGTAAGACGAAACGCCTCCGCAGAAATAAGGTGGAATTGTCATGAGCTGTGCAATCGTCGATGAGTATCCTAGCTGGGTCAGAATTTCCGGCATGGTGAACGAGAAAGCACTCGAGGGCCCCGCATTGGCCATGCCATCAGCACACCCAGGTTGACTTTCCAGTCCAACAAGCCTGCTAAGAGATGACGCCACGAGAAATTTTCGCTCTCGACTTCCTTGCTCGTAGCTCTTACTCCTGCAAGACGGAGACGACAATCAATAAATCGTTTTTCTTCGTCAGTAAGCCAAACGGCCTTGTCGGAATTCTTGGGAATGACAAATGGCATTGCCAATCCAACGGCTACTGTCACGCATCCTTCAATCAAGAAGATCCAACGCCAGCCAGCTATATTCCCAACTCCGTCTAGTTTTGAAATTGCAAAGGCCAAAAGGCCACCGAAAGCACCGGAGAAGGCGGAGGCGGTGTAAAATAGGGCGATACGTTGTTGGAGTTCTCTACGGATGTACCAGGAACTGACGATATATACTGCCCCGGGAAAGAAGCCAGCCTAACATAGTCAAAGGGTCAATCAATAACCGTCCGAAAAGGTCAACAAGTGTAGAGACTGAGGTAGCATACCTCAAAAATCCCCAGAAATATACGGCAAGCAATCAATCCTGAATAGTTCTGGACAAGACACATCAAAGTCATGACGACACCTCATCCAAGAATCAGAATCGTGAGCCAAATATGAGGACTGACCCTCTTCAGCATCATGTTTGACGGAATTTCTGCCCAAGGGTGTGAGAAAATAATGTGAATTTTGATTCCCAGATTATCTTACCAAGTAAGATATATGGGATAAAAAACAGGGTCGATGCAACATTGTACTGACTTCCGACCAGGCCCAAGTCAGCGTTCATCCCTTCGATCTTTGCATTTCCGAGATTGCTACGGTCGACATGGGACAAGAGATAAAGAAAAGCAAAAACGGGTAGAATTCGAAAATCGATCTAGAGAGGACGAGATCAGAAACAAATGCGAGATGTAGTTGCAATTCCCCTTTGGAGGTGCTCAATTCGTATTGACCAACCTTTCGAGTCAGGGTTTTCTCCTTTTTGCCTTCAAAGGCCTGCATGAGCTGCAGCTCCTCATCGGTGAGGATGCCATAAGGATTGTAGGAACTATTCTCGGTGTGAGATAGCATTTGCCTTAGTGGTCTCCAACGCGAGTTCAATCATTGTCGGGTACTTTGAAATCAGCTCAGATCCGTTTTCCACAGCTAGGATGACAGCGATGGAACGAGATGGAGCATGAGCAGGGGTCATAGTTATATTTGCTCCAAGATGCATAAATCTGTACTTTCCATTCCCCATGGGGTAACTAAGACTTAGTCTGGGGTTTGTTGTTGGGAGTATGAAAGGCAACTCGTGCTCGGAAATCATCCGAGCCAAAGGAAACCGTACGACCCCCGGAAAAAGTCCGTGGATTGAGTTGGTGGGATTGAAGTCAAAAAGTTGCTCGATTGGGAATATTTATTCAGTTTACTAGTCCACCTTGGAGGGCGATACTGCTTCTCCTAGCAATTTTGAAATACTACCATCAGTTCTTATGGATTGAACGAGTTATCCGGACTGTTGCCACTATACGGGGCTATATCGCAGATGTTTTAGTTTTAACCATAAGGTACCTAGGTGTAAGACAGTGCTCAGCAAGAACATTGGAGTGATATCATGCTTATTTATGCGTTTAATTTCTCCGAAGTTGTTTGCTGTTACAGAAGGAAATAGAAATACATTATGCCAACATTGGGGTTCAGGGGTTGCAATAAGAACTAATGGGAACTACGAATACAGCTTACTGGTCTCAGTAGTTGCTTATTTATAGCATCTCTGTAGCTTACCCGACTTTTTAGTATATTGATAGGAGTTATGAATGACACTGACCTCGTTTAGGTCGTTCAATCTTGCATCATATACTACTAGGCGAGTAAATTGCAGCAATCGAGGGGCAAACTGGAAATGCTCTGGAGTAATTATACCTTTTTGTACTACGGAAATCAGCCATTGAGAATCAATCCCAATTTGTACTGGTGGGTACTAGACATGGCAATGGGGCGGGTTGGAGCGGGTTTTGGGGGGAGCAGAAAGCTTGTTGCCCATTTATCATATAACTACCTACGGCTTTCCCTTCAGATTGCACAACCTATCTCTTGCTGTGAAGGAGAAGGCGCCCCATTAGATACACTTCGAGAGCATTTGCAATGATATTTGTTTCGAAACTCATCCACACTCAAGCCGTCCAAGTTCTTCAGCCCACTCTCACTAGCCTTGATTTTGGCATACCTTCCCGATGATGCTGTAGCCTGCGCTAGATCGACATTATGAACCAGCACGGCTGCCAGGACCACCGTGGGAGCACCATCCACGGAGGGGATTTCGGCTGCTTTCAAGGTATATTGCGTGCAACCAAAATCGTCCGTCAATTTTCTGTGAAGATATGTCTGCAATAGCACCGTCAGTCTCTTGTTCGCCGGGACTCTATGTAGTGAACTCACCGTGGGATGCTTGTTCGCAAAAGTGTCATAGAGGGACATGTCCTCAAAGTAAGGTTTGATGTGCTTGGCATAGAAGCCCTCAATGACCCCAAAATCAAAACCAGAGTCAACAAAAATCGCGCCTAGGTAAGCTTCTACCATATCCGAAAGGCACTACGCCAAATAATTAGCTGCAATCCATGAAGGCTCGCATGATAACGGTCCGGGTACGAACCTTGGGGGGATCTTCGGTCATGAGCCAAAAATCCACGGATTGATGACTTTCATAAGCGAGCTTCGAATCCTCGACTGCTTGAGCAATCTGTGCCTGAAGTTGGTTGCTGAAGTACTGTAGGTGAGTGTGCAAGTCGAGGCGGACAGCCAGACTACCGAGGAATTTGTTGGACACCATAGCCATCTACAAGTGGTGATGTCAGCAGAATTAAACATAAATGGCATAGGTTCAAAACTTACTTTGTGCTCAGTCAGCCACTGAGGATCACGGTCTGGAAAACGCTCATACAGATCCTCAACGCAGACCATATCCAAAAGCGAATCGCCTAGAAATTCAAGCCGCTGATAGCATGGCACTGTCGACCAGGCAGAAGGAAACGAAGGATGAGTGAATGCGGAGCGAAGCAATCTTGGATAGTTGAAACGATATCCCAATTTCTTGTCAATTTGCTTGGCAAGATCTTTCTCAAACCCATCGGCCTCTTTGATTTGATAAAGTGGTAAAGAATAACGAGAGAAATAATCCGCCCAATTTTCGACATCGTGGAGCTCACTATTGACTAATATAGTCACAGCTTTGACAGCCATATCGAAACGATTGACAGGACCACCAGAAAGAAGAGAGGCTCCAATGAGGGCCTCGCAAACATCAGCAATTGTTTTTTCGCCCAATCCATGTGTGTGCGTTGATGCTTTGTCCTCATTCGCTTTGCCGCGAAGCAGCTTCATTCCTTCGGGATACCAGTTTCGCCTACAATAGTATTTTCGTATCAGCCCAGTCTTATTGAATAGTATTGGCATGTCTTTTCCTTACCTAGAAAAGCCTTTGCTTCGGATGTATTCATATATTTTTCGCTGTTTTGCTGTGTTGAACAAATTCCTGTTGCAAATCAATGTCATACGATTGACATGAAAGTCAAATTCTTGATCATTCGGACTTCCAGCAAATAGAGATATTGACGTGGCCATCTTGAGAAAGCAGTCTCCAAGAAACTCAAGTCGCTCATAGTTCCTCCCCATGCCTCGCTGAAACTGGATCTGCTCTAAGCGATGCTCTTCCATGTTGTCAGAGTCCTTTGTCACGGCTTCTAGGGCATATCCCAAGTCTATCTTTAGACCAAGTTCGTTGGTACATTCGTGAGCAACAAGGTACGAATCGATTCTGGTGATAATTGCTGGAAACGCAAAGCAACTTGTTGCAACCGTGGCAGGTATCTGAAGCATAGTTAGTCCCCAATTCTAGTGCAAAGAAGTACACTTACAGCGGAAACTACTTGAGTCTCCAAGCACAACACCATTCTCTTTTCCACTTGTTTCTCGCTGTCTGACATCTTGTCAAGCAAGTTTCGGCGTAGAGGTACCAGCTCTGCGTCATAAACAGGTTGATTCCAATCGCACGTGGCCAGAAAGTGAATTCGACTTCTCTTGTATAAGCTAAGTCCGTACTCCATGATATTCTTCATGTGTCGACGATGTGGTAAAAAAGACGGTGGCGGATCTTTTGCGCGAAGTGAAGTATTAACACCTTTGAGAAAGTAACGATACTTTCCATCCCAGGGGTCGTAGACGAAATGATCACTAAAATCCCCTGGCGACATTGAAGTACTATTAAGGCGCTCGTGATCCTTGGCAAATTGCAGCGCTTCCCAATCAATCACGTCTGAAGGATTAAGGCCCTCACCATACTCGCTAATGCCACTTGCTGTAGGAATCAACCAGTATGGCATTATTTCCTGATTCATTTCGTAGATCTTGTTATACAAGTCCTGGAAGATTCGAAGAGTATAATTGCTCAAGAGCTCAATTTCCTTCGACGAGACAGATAACGCTTTGGATACGGGAATGGTCCTGATAATAGTCTCAACGTCATCATCTAAGTATATGGGAAATTCGGGAAACTGTGGTAGCGATTTGCGAGTCAACAAAAGCATGCTGTGACTCTCCCTCTGTAGCGGCTCAGCAGAAGAGAAAACAATCACTGTGAGATATAGTTCACATGGAACACCATCACACTCCTGTTTCCAAAATGAAGGTTTGACTATCATCGAATATTGAGTTGTCTTTTTGGATGTGATAGACAACTTTGCGTTTCGCATCGCTGGAAGCCGGCGCTGATAAGTGGACACAAAATGGTCATCCAACAAACCTTTTTTTCGCAGTAGAATACATGTCTCAAAAGCTGCAGACTGTTTGGCAAGCGACTTCCGAGGCTCTGGCTTACCCGTGAGACCTCTGATTGGAGATCCCTCTGGCAGTATCACCTCGCACTCGTACATACCTTTAGTCTGAATCGTGACGTAGTGAGGATGTAAAGCGGTTTCATTGTTTTCGTATTGCTGCGATGTGCATCAATGTCAGCTGCTCTTACCAAAGCACCAAAAGAGGAACTAACCAGAGAGCTTGCGTAGCGTGCAATAACCGTTATGGCCGAATGATAGGTTAGAGTTGCTCCTGTTTTTTCGATCTTATATTGTCTTTTTCTACTATCCTTTTCCAAGATGACACTCAGCGTGTCTGTGTCATCACCGAGGAGTCTGTCTTTAGGAAGGGCATCACAAAATCGGCGCATGAGTTCCTAATAGAACAGGTCAATCACAGTTATACATAAGTTGAAGGGATCGAAATACCTCTGCCTGATGCACCTCATCAAGTCTGGTTTCATGCTCCATGTTGTCGATTTCTATCATGTGTGCATACTGAATAAGCGTCAGATGAGTCTGTCTCATTCGTTTCATTTCATGAAAAGGAAAATCAACGATTACTTACTATAGAATCGCCACGTCTTGCTCGGCCGCGGCTCTGGACGTACTGGATAAGAGTCTCATAGAGATCGAATCTGCTAAGTCAGAGTCTCATACTTCATGTCATGTTTCGATTTATTATTGCATACCTGACAACGAGATTGCAGTCCGGGATATCAAGGCCCTCCTCCGCAACAGATGTTGCAAACTAGCCCAAATATCAGCATAGAACCAGCTGGCTAAGACCAAAAGCTTCTCAAAGAACTTACCAAACAATTCGACTCTCCCTTTCTAAACTCAATCGTTGCCTTGAATTGCTGATGATAAGTCGAGTTCATTCCGCCTATGTCTCCCGACCTGATTCCCACCAGAACGCCTGGGCGCATATTTGGAACAGACAGCTGTTTGAAAACAGCTTCGAGCAACTTTGCAGTATTTCTTTGCTTTGTGAATACTATGCATTTCGTGTTTGGGGCTTCTTCGAAGCGTTTAGTCAAATGCTGATAAAGGATTCGCACTTTGTCGCTAAGCTGCTCCAAAATGTTTGAACCACTCGGCATTTCATAGTTTGCTATCAACTCAGATATTTCCTTGAGCCTTGACATCTCAGTTTCAGTCTTCTGAGTTGCAGCTTCACCCCCGAGCCTTTTCCATGTTTTAGTAATTTTCCCATGGAATCTCGGCAGCATCTTTTCGGAGAGAGCTCCTGACCAGACGTGATCCGCACACCAGGGCCCCAGATAAGAGCTGGCTTCAAAGGAGAAAGTGAATATAGGCTTGAGACATTCCATATCACCGTACCCTTTTTCCAGGATTTGATGAAGGGTGGTCTTAAACGGCTTCTTGAGCGCCGGATACTTCCATTGCTCCTCCTGAGGCCGACTAACAACCTGCCGCAAAAGGGCAAGGTTTGATGCCGTTGCAATCTTGCTATGCAAGAGAATCTCTAGCTCCCTATCGTTTTGTTAATTGAAAATAAAAATATTCTTATGGTTAGCCCGACTTACTGGGCAGCTTTCACCGGGTCACGCTTAGCATCTAAGGGGGATGCAGTCATACCAAATACGCGAGGGCGACACTCCGGTTTGGTTCTGAGATAGCCTTCCTTCATGATACTAGTAGAAGTCAGTAAGAAATAAACTTTTGGATCCTGTCAAATTAAATTACCGTGCGTAAGCATGTTCTTTTTTAGCATGATGTGCCTCGTCGAAAATCAACAGATTTATGTCTTCCATACTGATATATGACTGCAGAAGGCATTGCACAACGATGTCTGCGGTACACACAATGACCATATTCTTGGCGAAATATTCCATCCAGATCTTTTTGTTCCACAGGTCCAAGCCCATGTCGCCGTACAACGAAGCGACGGGTTGGTCAAGATTGTTTTTCAAGACTGCTGTCTGTTGGAACACAAGCGTTACGCTATCAACCTATCATTGTATTAGCTGACGGCAAATTTCTCTTGTTATCGGGCTTTCATACCAAGAAAAAGGAAATGCGGTGACGACGACCCCGTTCTCGATCAATCAGCTCATTTCGAATGATATGTTTCAAGAGAAGAATAGCAATTAGGGTTTTGCCAGATCCTTTGAATAAATTAGCTTCTCATTCATCCAATCATCTCTAACATTGTATCTGTGTGGCCAATACCTGTGGCAAGCACCGCTATCGTGTTCTCCTCCTTGGCTCTTTCGTACAACTCAATCTGGTACTCACGAGGGTCATCGATGGTAGCAGCGAATTCTTGCGTAGTAAGAAGATAACGAGTAGAGCCTATATTCTCAGCTGTATTGGCGCCATTTAGTTCTTGCTTGGTCAAGTCCTTTGCAGCTTTTGTGAGTCTATTTGAGGTAGTTAGCAATACTGTCCAGGAGAATGAGGGCTATGCTAACAGATTCTTGAAGAAGATATTTTGTTCCCGACGAGCTGAATGCGCAGTGGGAGATAAGAATTGTTCTTCGTTCTCACCCTCGCTGCCGGATGCAAGCTCTTCTTCAAAGATAAGATTTTCCTGCATGATCGATACTGAGGTGAACTGAGTAAACTGGTGAGGGACTGCTTAGGTCGAGATGGACAGGGTCATGCTTTTAGAGCGATTGCCACTGATGATTGCGAACGAGCTACTGGAAGGTGATCGAAAGAAGAGACACTAGAGTAGAACGCAGCGCCCGGTGCAATGTTTGAGGAAGTGTATGCACCATGTCCATTATGATTGGATGAGAGTGGTATAAATACAACAATCAACGCCGACTTGGTTCTTTGTTTCAGCCTGCCTTATCATATAAAGTGGAGGCAACCTCACTTCCAAGGTTGACCTGATTGTTAATTGATATGATATACCGTCATATTTCTCTATAATCAAAGGAAAGTCAACACTGAAGTGGTTTCAGTCTCGCTTGGAAGGGAACGTCGATGTCTTGCAGATTGACACGTGCCGCCATCCAGGCTTGGCCCAAACTTCATTGTAAGCCTTGGAGGCCATTCATGTGGTAAATTGTAACTAGGTAACATAGGTAGCTGAGTTCTAGCTATTGAAGAAGCACATAGATTTCAGGGTTATATCGATGAGTGTGTACGTGACTCGGGTCTGTCACTCGGGAATTGGGCAAATATACATTCTCCTCACTAGGGTAGCTTGAAAGCTAAGATTTGACCGCGCTTTGAAATATCACCCCTACTTGAACGCACCACAGAGCACTATGTCAGGCCGTTTCCTAAGATATCAGGAGCTACATGATACAAAATGAAAGGATCAATCGCCAGTGGATGTTTGTTTGATGGACGGAACGGCGCCGATGATGACGAACGATGATCTGCAAAAGCAAAGCGGATCAAAGCCGCACCAGCTGTGGCCAATAAGAAGCACAAGAGTGCTTATGTAACCAAGATATAGGTGGAGCGCCCCTCCACGGCCAAATATAATTTCCAGGTAGACTTTAGATTTAGCTGTGATCGCAGCAGTTTCAAAAGATCTCTTCTTGCACTATCTCATTATGACAGATCAACCGCAGAGTCTCAAAGAGCTCTTGCAAGCAGCAAAGGCACAGAAACAATCAATAGAGCACAGCGCGGAGCCCAACAGCGATGCGTACCGTCAGGAAGTGTCCGAGACTATCAACAAGCTACAAGAATGTCAGAGATTGATCAGTCAGCTGTCGCTTTTCAGTTCAAACGAAGGTTTAGAGGACGTGTCAACCTCCAACTTACAGTATGAAATTCCAGAACTCATCTCGATACCTCCGACCACTAACGATCACTCCAAGGTTCTTAACAGTCGATTACCTCCTAGCTGAAGTCGTTCAGCGTACCTCGTCGACCGATCGAGAATCCGTATTGCGCCGCGCCCTAGGAGACTACGAAAAGTTCCTGACGCGGCTTGACGATTATAGACTGTTATCAGACCGCGATAAAAAACTCTTCGAACAATACACGGAAAACCCTGCGCGGTTTTCGATCGCTTCCAAGAACGATGCCGCCAACAGACGTGAAGTAAAAGTCGCACGCTTCCGGGAAGAAAAGGAGCTTAAACAAAAATTAGAATATTTCACGCAGAATGAAAGTCGACTCCAAAGCGATGACGAAGCGACAAGGAAACTATATTTGGCGGAAATAAATCTTTACACACACCAGACTTTTCAATCTCTCGATATGATTGCGCAAGAATTGGAAATGTTATCTCAGATGCGAAACGCGCCTCCCGTCTCAACTCTACAGAATGATCCAAGAAGCAGAGAGACGGACAAAAACAGCTATTCCGAAAGACTAGATGGTCCTCTCAGCCAACTCTTCAAGGGCGGCCGCTCGGGTCCACTGCTCAGCAAATCCGGAAAACCTTTACAACCATTCACACTCACAAATAAGCGTACCGAGCTGCAACAAGGCGTTTTTAGATCAGGACATAATCTGCCTACCATGAGCATTGATGAGTATTTGGAAGAGGAACGTAGGCGTGGCGGTATTTTGGAAGGAGGAACAAGCAATGAAATGCCGGAACCTGATGAGGATGATTTGGATAAAGCCGATGAAGAGACTATGAAAGCACGTGCTTGGGATGAGTTCAAGGAAGATAATCCCAGGGGTTCGGGGAATACCTTGAATAGGGGCTGAGCGAAGTCTGTCTCTTGCTGGCGAGAGACAAATATATGCATTCGGATTTCTTCTTGAAACTTTAAAAGAATCTATAGAAAAGATGTCGTCTATATGGTTTTGCAGGTCGAGGTCAATCTGGTGACCTTGTACCACTCTTAACCCACGCCGGCCTCTACAATACATTTATGTACCCAGGAGATGCCCAGCGTCTCCGAAGTAAGTGACATGAAAGCCGTAAGACTTCTAAACATTCAATCATGAAGAAACCTTGTTTGCCTTGATCTCCTCAAGAATAGGACCTGCACCATTCGCCACCAGCTCCTGAGCCAATTCTATTCCGAAAGTCTCAGCAGCAACGGTACTTTCAATGACCTTTTCAAGTTCAGCAGTAGAATGACGTGAACCATCTACACTAACGATGATGGATCGAACATGCAATTTTGTCGTTCCGTCCGCTTCTTGAATCCACTCTGATTCCACGCCGAGTGGCGCACTGCATCCACCTTCTATAGTTCTGAGTAGACTGCGCTCAGCCAGAACTTCCTTGAATGTCTTTTGATCTCCGATATTTTTGAGCATGTCCAAGACAAGAACATCATCCGAGCGGACCTCAATACCAATCGCGCCTTGACCAACGGCATATAAAAGACTGCCACTTTTCGAGTCAAGATATTGGGTAATTCTACCTCCCATTTCAGTTCGTAATAATCCAGCTGCGGCTAAAATGATAGCCGTGAAAGGGCCATTTTCTGCATCCAATTTCGCCAATCGAGTTTCGATGTTACCACGGACGCTCTGCACTTTCAAGTGGGGAAATTTCATCGCTAATTGAGCCGTACGGCGGATCGATGAGGTGCCAACTACGGAACCGGCGGGGAGTTCTGAGAGGGAGGTATACGGCAGACCGGGTTTGACGATAAGCACGTCTCTCGGGTCTTCACGAGGAAGGACGCCTCCTAGGGCACAGGTGGGGGGTAGTATTGTAGGGACATCTATTGTCACAAGATATGTTAGTGTCTGTCTTCATCTGGAGAAAGACAAATACTCGAGCGCATACCCTTGAGAGAGTGGATGATGAAATCTAGCTGGCCAGCAATCAATAATTCTTCCAACTCCTCTGTCCACAAATTCTTGGATGTCATGTCCTTGAAGGCAGTGATCTTGTCGCGGTCACCGGCGGTGTCTTTTGTTTCAATCTTGAATTCATACTGTGGATAATTCTTCTTCAGTGCTTCCACGACAAGGTCAGTCTGAGCGAGCGCAAGCTTTGACCTACGAGTGCCGATGTTGAACGACTTTCTCTCCGAAGAGGCGAGCGGGGCAGTCGACATAGTGAGAAGTTGTACAAGTCCGCCACGATCGGGCGTACGGATTGTCGAATGAAAGGGAAAAGTGAATCAGAGATCGGTCAATTGACCAGAATAATTGGAAAGTAGATCGTGGTATTTGCTATCAGAGGCATCGAATGCAGACCGAAGATTGATTTGATCACGGGATTTCTCCACCATATTTCTCAGGCCACTATCAAGCGCGCCTCCCCGTTCCGTCGGCAGATAAGATAAGGTGACGTCGCTAAGCTAGCCTCGGCTTCGGCTCCATGTTCCTTCCTTCTGGGTTCTAGTACCCTCCATGACTCCACGATCTTCCCCGTGTTATCCCATCTTATATCTACAGCACTCCCATCCACTTCCTTATCATCAGAGTGGATTGTGATTCCTTATAAAACATAGCCCCAAAATGGGATCGACCAACGGCAAGACCACAAAGCTACCGCTCGTGCCCCTGGCCAAAGACACCGTTCTCTTGCCAGGCGTCACTCTGCGCATCTCGTTGAATAATCGTCCCGATGTCGCTAATTTACTTTCTTCGCTCGTGAATCGCAGCCGGAGAGATAACAGCCCCATCACTATCGCATGTGTCCCCCTTGCATCTCCTCGATTGAGCAAGGATGGGCTGCAGCTTATAGAGAACGGAACGGAGCCAGAGAATCAGGAAGAGGAAAGCGTCGATGCTGGCCAGGCACGCAAAGAAGATCTGTTCAAGTATGGTGCACTTGCAAAGGTTGTTGGAGTCCAACGTCGTGTCTATTCGGAGCCATATCTACTCGTTGAGGGTGTCAAACGACTATCTGTCGTCAAGGTTCTCAAGGAGCGGCCTTTCTTTGAAGCCGAGGTGTTGCTACATGATGAAATTGGTAAGCACTATCTCGGTTTATGTGGGAGAGAATATGCTAACGTGCTGTAGCTCCTAATCCCAAGGATACCGAGACGGTCGAATCTTTCCAGCATTTGAAACAACTTGCTCGCGAGCTCCTGACGCTGCTGCGACTCGCATCGCTTTTCCCATCGAACCCTACAAGTATCTCGCCCACCGTTGCTCGCCGATTCGAACTTTTCATTTCTCGAAGAGAATATGCGCATGCAGGGAGCTTGGCGGATTTCATGGCCGATATTGTTGAATCGAGTCTCGAAGAGAAGTTGCGGGTCTTAGCAGCATTCGATATCAAGGACCGGCTGCAACGAGTTATTGAATTGCTCAATAGACAAGTGCAAGGAATCAAGAGCAATGTCAAAATTACTTCAATTACGACCACGAGCAATAACTCGCCGATCGACATTTCACAGCTGGATCCGAGATTGGCTCGTCGCGCCATGGCTGGKCTCAATGGATTCTCTCCGAATGGTTCTAACGGTAGCAATGAAGATGAGAAGGAGCCAAACGAGGTTGATGAACTAGAGCAGCGCCTGAATGAAGCACAATTGAGCCCAGAAGCTCGCAAGGTAGCTGATCGTGAGCTTAAACGATTGCGCAAAATGAACCCTGTCAATGCAGAGTACGGAGTTTGCCGAAATTATCTCGAAAATATAGCGGAGATCCCTTGGCTGAAGACAACCGAAGACCAACTTGGCAGTGATACTCTACAACGAGCTAGGAAGCAGCTCGATGATGATCACTACGGATTGGAAAAGATCAAGAAGCGCTTGCTAGAGTATCTTGCTGTTCTCAAGTTGAAACAATCTGTCAATGTTGATATTGAACGTCAGATTGCTCAGGTGTCAGAACAACTCACTACTTCCGACAAGGAAGCAGAGAAAGAGAAAGATGTTGAAAGTACTTCCCTCTCTCAGCCGGAAAAGGAAGTGCTCGAGACGAAGCTTCATATCCTTAAGTCCAAGCGTACAGTCGATAAATCACCCATTCTGCTGCTGGTTGGACCTCCGGGAACGGGAAAAACTAGCTTGGCTAAGTCAGTGGCTACATCTCTCGGACGAAAATTCCACCGTATATCCCTCGGTGGTGTACGAGATGAGGCTGAGATCAGGGGACATCGTCGCACTTATGTTGCAGCCATGCCTGGTTTGATCGTCAACGGCTTGAAGAAAGTTGGTGTCGCAAATCCTGTGTTTCTCCTTGATGAGATCGACAAGGTCGGTGGATCGAACTTCCACGGCGATCCGTCGGCTGCAATGCTCGAGGTGTTAGACCCGGAACAAAACCATAGTTTTTCAGACCATTATATCAATATTCCTATCGACTTGAGCAAAGTTCTTTTCATCGCTACAGCAAACTCATTGGATACCATTCCAGCGCCTTTGCTTGATCGCATGGAGACAATTCAGCTTTCCGGTTATACAACAGTAGAGAAACGACATATCGCTCGACGACATCTTCTTCCGAAGCAGATCCGGACCAACGGCCTGTCTGACAACGAGGTATCCTTGTCCGATGAGGTTCTCGAGAAAGTCATCACCGCGTATACCCGTGAGTCTGGTGTCCGTAATTTGGAACGCGAGATAGGTTCAGTATGTCGCTACAAGGCTGTACAGTATGCCGACGCAAAGGAGACGAACCATATGGAATCCTACAGTCCGAGTGTCTCTATGGAGGACCTTGAAGATATTCTTGGAATCGAACGCTTCGACGAGGAAATTGCAGAGACAACCTCCCGTCCAGGTATTGTTACTGGTCTCGTAGCGTACTCTACCGGTGGCCAAGGCAGTATTTTGTTCATTGAGGTGGCTGACATGCCTGGAAACGGGCGCGTGCAGCTTACTGGAAAGCTAGGAGATGTCCTCAAAGAGTCCGTCGAGGTAGCATTGACCTGGGTCAAAGCACATTCGTTTGATTTGGGTCTTTCACATGACCCCAACGAAGACATTATGAAGAATCGGAGTCTCCACGTTCATTGCCCCTCTGGTGCCATTCCTAAGGACGGCCCGTCTGCTGGTTTAGCTCATACTGTTGCCCTCATCTCTCTGTTTTCCGGTAAATCGGTGCCACCTCAGATTGCAATGACCGGAGAAATTTCTCTTCGTGGCCGCGTAATGCCGGTGGGCGGTATCAAAGAGAAACTCATTGGCGCTATGCGTGCAGGAGTGAAAATGGTATTGCTGCCCTATGCTAATCGCAAGGACGTCAAAGATGTACCGCAAGAGGTCCAGGACGGTCTTGAGATTATCTATGTCAAGTATGTCTCCTTCTGAATATGTCTTGCTTCAACAATATACTAACATATTTTAATAGGCATATTTGGGAAGCTCTGCGTGTTGTTTGGCCACAGGCTCATTTCCCCGGCCAGCAGCTCAACATGTTCGAAAGCCATCTATAATCTCTCCCCTCTTTCATATCGTTCTTGATTGCTTCAATTAGCGTCACTCATTATCTCGGTGTATATGGTACCTTTTAACTATAAGTTAGGGACTCGTCTGCTTCAAGCAATCAAAGGTAGGCTCACTCCTGACTACAATGTAAATTTTCGTTTTTTGTTTTATACATTTTTTTTTGTATTTTGAGCAAGCACATAAGTTTAAGCCCTGCACCTTCAAGAGATATATATATACTACACAAAATTTTGAAAGTAAGAAGAACAAAATGCAATATTGTACACCTTTGCAAAAGTACATGTAAACCTGTGAAAGAAACGTTTCATCACTACCAACCCTAAGGATTTTTAGGTTGCTCTGACGACGTGTTATCCACCACAGAAGGAGAAGCAACATCATCTATCAATACCATGCCCTCGTCTCTCTGGTTCTCCTTGGTCCCTTCTTTCTTCTCTTTTGATACCTCCTTCGGCGCTCCGCCATTCAACTTGGCCAATGCCGGCCGGTTATATGACAACCCCAAGGCCTGCCACGTCGGTTTCCAGGTTGTTTTTCCTTCCAAGAGCTCTTTAGCCTGGTCTTTGTATGAGTCGGCTTCGTTTGCGACGGGTTTCGCCATCGCGGAGGGTTGTGAGGCCTCTTGAAAGTTTTGGCTGTATTGGCGATGGCGGAAGAATTGGTCTGGTTGCCAGCTATATCAACCGCGTTAGCATACAGACAAGAAAGCTAATGATCATCATGAACTGGATAAAATGGCACATACGCAGATCTATCCTCCGGCACCTCAGGCCACACAAACGGCTCTTTCATCTCAATAGTCATCCTCTTTTTCGATTTGGGTCGTCGCAATGGTCCATGACCTTGTCTCCCATCTCGAAACTCTCGTGTCGGTTTCTGTTGCTCCACGTAGCTTCGTATGCTTATTATGTCGACGTTGTATAGTTGTTTCATGTACTCGCGCATATCGAGTTTGTTGAATTCGAGGGGGACGTAGAATGTTGCATATCGGGGGGGAAGAAAAGGGGTGCGGACGAGACTTATGACGAACTCGGGTCTAGATTATCGTTCAGTTAGTCAATTGTCTTGTTTGAAGGCTTTTTGGTACTCCTTGAGGAGGAGAAGGCTGCAGCCGGTCTTGTCATGCACATACAGGTAGACGGGTTTTTTGGCGAGTCTTCGGATCCTCGTCATTTTGCCGGTAGTTGTTCGTATCAGAGCCAAAGCAAGATGAAACAGCACAATTGACCTATTTCAACTTGAGTCGATGGCGGTGGTTGTATGTATCTCGAATAATTTGGCAGCATGCGTGATCAGATTAAAGATTTGTCGGGTTCGGTATCTTGACAAAACTGCGCTTTTGGCCGCGTCGCGTGCCGTAAATTCTTATCACTTATTTTCACTCAGGCATTCTGGTCTAAAACAGTCTCTTTATCGCCTTCCATTACTTCTAGTTGTTACAAACAGAAAAGGAAAATTTGACATTAGTCTTATATTCAAATGGTTTTAGCAATTTGATCAATTTGACAGGACTATCATCCAGAATCGGAAATTTTGAGATCGGCTATCCTTTGCGAATTTGACTCTATATCGCGATCAGTCGATTCGACATGTTGGCTTTCGGTACCATCAACACCTTCTTGTTCCTCCTCATCTTCTTCGCCTTCCTCTGAATCGTCATCCACGTCAGAATCGTCGTTCTCGTTGTCGTCATCCAAGTCACTTCGTTCGCCAGTGCCATTATCGCCATCAACACCCACGTCCTTCATATACTTCTCCAACTCGCGTGCCATCTTCCTCGAAAACCCAGACGCCTCAACTTCAACATCCAACCTCTTCCCCGGATTCTTCCGTAGCTGTTTCATCGCATCCTTGAAGAAGGGACCAGGATCGTCACTCGTAAACCCATATCGACGCTTAAAATATCTCTTTATACAATTCACATCACGGTCAAAATACATCTCTGCGTTGACATGATCCACTGACACCATCTGCGGAAAATCGATGAGTATCGGTACCAGCCGGATGTCCTCATCATTAAGTTCTGCGTTCTCTGCGGCTTTGCCTTTTCCATTTGTAATCGGCTCTTCTTTGATCAAGATATTGAACTCATTGAAATCACCATGGATCAATCCGTAACGTGCAAGTTCCACAATCATAGCCATCAACTCTGCATAAAGAACAGACGGATTTCCGACCTTGGCAATCTGTCGTAGAGGGAAAGCGTCGATTAAACTCATAACAATAGTATGCCGGTTCTGTGCAATCGGCTCCGGGACCGGGAATCCATTTTCTCGCAAAGCTTTCATAAACGTAAACTCTTTGATAGCGGCCAGTCGCGACATGTACATCCATGACCCTGTGCTACGGTTGCGAAGATAATCGCGATTCGTCTTGACGGTTCGAAAAGAGATACGACCGAGACGGTGGATCTTGAGGATGCGCTGCGATCCGTCGGATGCGGCGACGACGATGATGTCTGATTCTTTCCCGACGCCGACCTGGTTTCCGACTGAGTATATGCTTTTTTGCTTTTGGTGGGTGTTGAGTGCTAGGTAGTCGAGACCGCCGTAAGTTAATCGGTATCCATCGTCTGTAATTCAGCCCAAGATTTGTCAATGAGTGTGCGTCTCGGGATTGACGATTAAGTCAGAAACGTACACTTAGCATTCTTCACCTTCGCAATGAGATTCGTCTTTGCTAAATTCGAGATACTCCTGTGAACGCCACTGCCACCCCTTAAACCAGACAATTGGACTATCAACGGCGTAGGAACGACTTCGTGATTGCGACTTCCGGCTTCAACCTATGCGTCATGCCTTGTTAAAACTGTCAAACTGAATTCAACGCGACAAAACACCGGTAATGCGAAGCGGAGGTAAGAACATACAGCAGCGAGAACTCGAAAGTCTTCTGCGGTGAAATACCGCATGGCTTTTGCGTCGAGCTTCATGATGACAGATTCAACTTGTCACAGAGTATTATGAAGCAATAAAAAATCGCATGAGAAGTGTAGTGACAAGGACCTTCAATGCATGAAAAAGTCGGGCAGTCATGACACTCCCCGCAATTAGAAAAAAAGTTCGCAGCCCTAAGCCCTAACTTGTAGCCCAATTAGGCGTCCTTGTCTTTAGACACGGACGACTTCAGTGTATAAAAAATGTAGTATGCATAATATTTAGACTCTGGATTACTTGGATCTTTTTAGACGCATCTTAAACTTGAGTCTATTAATTGCAGATATTTCACAGGAATAAGCCCGCACGGGCCGGAAGCATCTACTAAAACATGATGTTCTTGTATGGCCTTCGCACCAATCAAGCGCATAAAGGCCATATAGTGATTCCAAATTCCAAACCAGAGATATGAGTATACACGACACCATTAAGTTGAAGCTTCCCATTCGGGGTTCTATTACCTAGGTTAGCCATGTGTCTGTGGACTAGAAATAGGAAAAAAACTTACCTTGCGTAATATCACTAAGCCTTCAAGTGTGCTACTGAGAGGAATATACTGTTCATCTTCAAGCTCAGCCCGCTCGCCGTAGCTGAGAAGTACGGGTGTGCTCTGTGTTTGCCATCCAGTGATGGTCTTTGGTCGACCAGCTTGGCCCACAACATCAACAGCCTGACCGACACGAACGTTCACAGTGAGAGGCTGCAAGTCTTCGTCAAGAGTGATGAGGAAGCGGGGATGCATTGCTGTGATGAGGAAATAGAGAAGGTAGTGATGCTCGGCAAGGATGAATTGTTTGGCATCAATCATGGCGACCAAGACAGTAAGGAGGCCTGCAGCAGCTACTCGAGAAAGCACTTGGCGATCTGTGTGGAAGGGATTGACGGAGACCGTACCCTTGCCCATGTGCAACAAGCCTTGGGCAATTCGGACCATGAACAGCGAATTCTGGTCACGGTGGTAGTAGCTAGCAAGCTGTCGGAGTAGTTGCGCCAGACGAGCATTGTTGGTGCCGGCACCGGTCAAACCCATGGCAAAGATGGCATTAATAGCGACATCGTTGTCGTTGTCGTGGCTGTATCGTGACAAGGTGTCGTAAACTTTCATCTGCGGGTTGCTGGGGCTGATGAGTCCCATCGCAAGTGGTACAGCCTTGCGAATGTTACTTGCACCGTAATGCATCAAGTGTCCGAATTGTCGTAGAATCATGTCCTGGCCAACATCTTCTCCCATAGCAATAAGAGATAAACCCAGAACAGCATACGACTGAACGAGTTCGTCGCCTTTGTTCTCTTCTTTGTCTTCGATGAACTCGTTGCATGTATGAAGAAGTTCCTGAATCTTCAAGACAGTACCAGTGCCAGCCCACGCGCAGACGGAAGCTAGTACAGCTGTGGGCTTAGCCATGGGATGATCAACAGCCTTGAGAATATCTAGAATCACGTCTACCTCTTCTTGTCGTCCGAAGTAAAGTAAAGCCAATCCCAGTGCCATAAACCTTGTCCACTTATCTTTGAGTTGTTTTTGTCGCTCCTCATCCATTAATGTGTAAGCAATTGCTTCTGAGACTTGATGATTTGACGAGCCAACAAAGATCAGCCCAAGAGAAACAGCAGCCATAGCCGAGAGCTGCATATCTAAAGAGACATCTTCAACGATGGGGAGGAGGACATCCAAAAGCTCTTCTTTGTTGGAACCAGCATAAGACAGACCAAGACCCATAATAGATGCCACGCGCATAGGGATGCTCTTGTTTTCGATGTTGTCAGGGTCGCTGAGGAGAGCCATTGCAGGATCGGAGTCAAGACGGACACCAGAATTAAGAATACCAATGGCGAGCAAAGCACCAGCCTTGATCTGATCCTCCTGGGCGTATGTAAACTTGTCGATTTTGTCCAGACCGCCTTCTACATCTCTGTGCAGCAGCATACCGAGCGAAGCTGTGGTGGATAGCATTCCATCGTCTTTTGTCTTCCACACCCAAGGTCCCTTGTCACCTTCAACCAACATCATTTTGTCACTTCCGTACCCAGCATTAGCGAACGCGTTTACGAATGCGCTGGCCAGGTTATGCCGAGCGGAATCGACATTTGTCAATCCTGCACCTCTGCTGCTTTCCAAGTGAGTTTTGTATATATCTTCGGGCATCTTGGGATCAAGGATATTCAATTCCTTAGCCAAGGCCTTGAAGTGTGTAGGGATTTGAGTGTTGTTGAGACACTCCGCCAGCTCCTGATCATCCTCCTCTTCAGGTAGGTCGAGCCAGATCTGCTGGCGAGCAACCAAGAAAGCCATCTGTTTTTTCAAAGCTTTATCTTCAGTGGCAGCAAGATCGGACTTGATAAGCTCAACATCGTTCAGACGGATAGCGATAACGATCGCTTGGGTCAACTTTTTGTATCGGACGTAGATCTCGTGCGCTGTGTGAAGAAATTGGTGGTCTTCCGGATACGTGAGCAGGTTGACCATGCTGACCATGTAGAGGCACACTCTTTGATAGGTGTTTTCATCCACAAACTTGGAGATCTCCTCGATCATCTCAAGCTCGCTCAGTAAATCGACGGCGTCGGCTTCGGCGTTGTGTGTGAGGAAGTATGGAACGAGGGATAGAGTCAGTTCGGTGAGATCACCAAACTCTTGGTCCTCGGCTAATCGGTTTTGGTATTCTTGTCCAATCTCTAATGCAAGGTGTCGAACGTATTCGTGGCCCCATGAGGCTAGATCCTCGGCTGGAGACTTCGACAAAAGGCGATATTTGAGTGTTTCGAGCTTGTCTTCAACGCCGTAGGTCATTCCGAGGACTGACAGCGTATCTGCAAGGGAGTCCTACAGGAAATGAGCATGTTCCTTCTGATGCATAGATAGAAACCTACCTTTTCTGAACCTGCTGGCCATCTCTCGTAAACTTCCGTGAGCTCGTCGTAGTGCGGTCGAAGGAACTTCAAGGGTTTCGGAACAGCTGTCATCGACGACGTAGATGTTTTAATAAAGTTCTTGATGGCATCTAAGGCGGGGCGATACAGGGTTGTGTCGGGTTCCTGTTTTTGATTGAGGATTAGTGAATGGTAGCTACCGGAGCTTGAAGGGCACGTACCTTGAGTCGCTCCACGAGCATCTCAAGCTCATTCTTGAGATTTTGGTCTTCTTCGTTAAGTTCCTCTGTGAATTCAATGATGATCAGTACCGAGCCTTCAAGTTCAAGCAACCGATGATGCGAAATGGATAAGCAGAATTGGCTGATTTGTCACCGTACCTTCTTGTAGCTCATCATCTTTGTCTTCCTTCTTTCCAACCTTGGTTTTATCATCCTTTGCGTCTTTTTTCTGTCCGTTCAGCTCGCGAGCATCGTCGGCTTTGCCTTTTCCCTTGTCAGCAGCTGCTGACCGCTGGCCTTCTTTCGCCATGGAGCCTGGGCGGCTAGCTTCGACGATGGTATAGAAAGAGGAAGAATCACGAGAGCAAGGGGATGAAACACCAGATCAAGCTTCCGATGGTTTCACCTGGTAGATTCCGAGGGTTATACAGTTGCGAAGTGGGTGGATGGAGGTGTGTGGTGTGATGGAGATGGAGTTGGATTTGGGTTGAAAGCAGGCACTCCAAGCTTGCGTCGTGATATCGTCTCGCCGCTGTGGAGCTACGTCGGTCGTGACTGCCCTGCAGATGCAAACAAAACAAACAGGGTCACGTAAGCGTCAACATCAACTGCTTGATTATTTGTTCAAGACGATCTCAAGGAAAATTTGGATAAAGTAATCTGATATCTATGATTTGCTTGTCATTACTATTATTTGATGTCCATTCGGTGGTCTTGACTTCGTCGTTGAGCTGTGTTTACATCCTCTTGCATCTAACCAAGTCACGTGATCTCATACAACAATGCTCATTTTGCTCTTGTCTGTCAAGTCGAGAGTAACTGCGCCTCTATAGAAAGAAGAGAGCTGTAAATAGTAGGGAAACTCGAGTATCTCATCATCATCGGCATATATGAGGTACACGGTGGAAGGTACGGCCATCGCAGCTGCCAGATTGGACTCCGCCGGATCCACCTTCAATCATCGATACTGCAAGCTCCAAACAATCAACAATCAGCACTCGAGTTTGATCGATATCTGCGGCTTGATGATATAGGGCTTTTTTCAGATGCTTGATGTCTGGAGCTTTAAGGTCTGATAGTGTTTTACCGGGTGCTCGCTAGAAAAAGAATTCCGTCGTCATTACGGAGTGTGCTGTACATTACGATGGGCGACGCGATGGATATCGAGACTCTAGAACCACGAGGGACCAAGCGCACTGCTGATGATGCAGAGCTTGCACCAAATGAGCAGCGCCGTATCAGGGTATGTACTTATGTTGTCGCTACTTGGCGCATTCGATGCTGACACGAGGTCAGGCGCTAGATCCTGATGTGGTCAACAAAATCGCCGCTGGGGAGATCATCGTCGCCCCAATGCATGCTCTAAAAGAACTCATCGAGAACTCTGTAGATGCAGGATCCACGTCAATAGAGGTTCTTGTTAAAGATGGAGGGCTCAAGCTTCTCCAAATAACCGATAACGGCCATGGAATTAACGTGAGTTGCGCCCCGTCATGGATGTTCATCAGCTAATTAGATTTGTAGGTGGACGATCTACCAATTCTATGCGAAAGATTCACCACCTCCAAGCTGAAAGAGTTTGAGGATTTGACAGCTATTGGCACCTATGGCTTCCGTGGTGAAGCCTTGGCGAGTATCAGCCATATTTCCCATCTGACAGTGACTACCAAAACTGCCAGTTCTAGCTGTGCCTGGAGAGCACATTATAGTGATGGTAAACTTGTACCAGCAAAGCCCGGTCAAAGTGTGAAACCGAAGCCCACGGCTGGACGAGGGGGAACTCAAATCACTGTGAGCCAATGTTAGATCATGAATGAATGATTAAGCTGACTGTTGCACAGGTTGAAGATCTCTTCTATAATGTTCCGACCCGACGACGTGCTTTTAGGTCATCCAGTGAGGAATATGCCAAGATACTTGACGTCGTAGGGCGATATGCAGTTCATTGCGCGAATGTTGCCTTTTCGTGTAAAAAGCACGGCGATTCAGGCCCCAGCATCTCGACTGCTGCTAAGTCATCCACTATTGATCGAATTCGCCAGATTCATGGAAGTGCCGTGGCAAATGAACTGATTGACTTCAATGTTGAAGACACAAAGAGACTGGGATTCAGGGCATCCGGGCTGGTTACCAACGCTAATTATCACGTCAAGAGGACGACTATTTTGCTATTTATCAATCATCGATCAGTCGAATCTTCGGCACTTAAGAAAGCCATTGAACAGACATACTCAACATTTCTACCCAAAGGTGGACACCCCTTTATCTACCTTGATCTCGAAATCGAACCAAATCGGGTTGACGTCAATGTCCATCCGACTAAAAGAGAAGTGAACTTTCTAAACGAGGATGAGATTATAGAATCGATATGCAGCGAGATCACCACCCGTCTAGCGCAGGTGGACTCGAGTCGGACGTTCATGACCCAGACTCTGTTGCCTGGTGTGCCCAGAGTTCCAGAGACGCCTCCAAGCGATTCTCAGGCTCGCAAAATGGGCGCAGTACCCTCGTCACAAAAGCCCTATGAGAATAACCTTGTTCGCACAGACTCGCGCATGCGAAAGATTACATCTATGCTACCATCTCTTACCGCGTCATCCAGCACCCAATTAGACACAGATCAGGCCGAAGAAGTAGAAAACCCAGACGATGGCCTGCACTATGAGACAACAGATCGCGAACCGCTTCGTATAGGACTTACATCCGTGAAACACCTTCGTGCTACAGTACGAAATGAGATGCACAACGGACTCACCGAACTCTTCTCAACGCATACATACGTCGGCCTCGTTGACGAGCGTCGACGCATTGTCGCACTTCAATCTGGCGTAAAGTTATATCTAGTCGACTATGGCATGATCTGCAGCGAGTTCTTCTACCAGATCGGACTCACCGATTTTGGAAATTTCGGCATCATCAAACTCGACCCGCCGCCGAAACTAATTGACCTAATGCAACTCGGCGCAGAAATTGAACGCAGTGAGCATCAAGCCAATGCTGAAGGGGGGGCTGCGTCCTCCTCAAATGACGAAATGGAAGATATCTTTCAAAGAGCACCAGAAATCGTGACGAACACAATAATCGAGCGCCGTGACATGCTAGACGAATATTTTTCCATGAAGATATCTGAGGAAGGTGAATTACTCACAATCCCGCTCCTATTAAAGGGGTATATACCATCGTTGGCAAAACTACCTCGATTCTTGCTCAGACTAGGTCCGTACGTGGACTGGACGAGTGAAGAGGAGTGTTTCCGCGGGTTTCTTCGCGAACTTGCTGCTTTTTATACGCCTGAGCAACTGCCGCCACAACCGGCTAAAAAGCCGGCATCCCAGGATGAGGAGGTAGAAGATGAGGAATCACCAMAAGCCAGTACAGAAGACGAAAGTATAACAACCCGCCGCACGCAACTCATACGAATGCTGGAACATGTCCTCTTTCCCGCTGTGCGAGCGAGATTGGTAGCTACCAACGGTCTATTACCTGGCGTTGTCGAAGTTGCTGATCTAAAGGGATTGTACCGCGTATTTGAGCGGTGTTGATCTGCCTTGTAGATATGAAATATGCATGTCTTACAATTTGTAGCAAGTCAATCTACTACTCATCACAGATTTGACGTCTCAAAATTGCCACGAGAATCCAGCAGAGATCAGAGAATCATATTAAAGAATCCCGCATTTCATACATGACCCCATAAACCCAGAATCCATCAATCGCACTCGTACAAGAAATAAAAAAGTAAAACTAGGAAAAAATGACAAATAGCTGACATGAAATGACATGAATCATAAATAGCGCAAAATAAAGAAGCAAAACCAAGTCATAAAATGTATCATGTCAAAAGAAATAGCACAAAGCATTTGAAGATGAGAAGAAATCGAACGCCCTGTGAAAAAACTCCATGACCCAGGTCCTGATCCGTCGCTCCTGTGCCTTTCCATATCCGTGTACCTGTCCTGTCCCGATCCTATCCATAGTCGTTTCCAGTGTCATTCAGTTCTCGTAATTGAGTCATTTCATCGTGTATATATTGCTTTTTCTTTCCTTCCTTTTTTTGTATCCTCTCATTCATTATATTCATCATCATCGCCAATAACAATCTTATCAAGTCATCGTGGGGAGGTGGATCATTGCTGGCGCGAATACGGCTTATTCATCAACGCGATCTCGCGCGCAACACTGGTCCATTCCAATTCTCGGCGGAGCGGTTCTCGGCGTTTCTGTTGCTGATGTTCGTCCCATTTGAGGAGTTCGTAGACGAAGCGCAGGTGGGGTTGGATGATGACGTTTAGTCTTCTGGCGCGGACGAAGCAGCTTCTTCTCGTCAGTTTATTGGCCTCATAGTAGATAGGGGGAGGAGAAACTTACTATGCACGAGGAAAGGATAGTTTCAAGGAGGACATGACTTCAGCTATGCAAATGGTCGCAGATCTCGAAACGCCGACGCGGCAATGAACTAATGTAGCTGATCTATCGGCTTTGCCTGCTTCTGTTGAATCAAGTCAGTCGCTAAACCTCATGTGCATACATGATACAACTTACCGATAAATGAAAGACAATTCTCAAACTCCTGCGTCAATGGGTCTATTCCGTTATCCTGAACCTGACCGATAAACATCAAATTGTCCTCGCCCCAGCTCTCAATCTCCTTTTCGGACCAAGAGACCGGCTCCCCGATGCTAAGCACTCGCTTGATGCCCAATTCCCGCAAAAGATCAGGATTGTTCGCATGAGCCAGATTGCCAAGATACATATACGGAAGTATGCGACTGGGCAATGAACCGTCCATTTTCCGAAGCCAGGCTGGCTCGCAAAGAGAATCCAAATTCAGTCTCGCGGCGGCGGGGCTTTGTTCGAGAAGTTGCTGCTGAATGCTCCGTAGAAACACAACATCTGATGGATATGCAAAGAAATTGCGGCCTTTTTCACGATGGAGTCTGATCCATGCTTGGTCTAGTGGCAGACCTTCAGCAAACATGAAATATGCAATTGCTAGCAGTGAGCTTTCCGTATAGCCATCTGCACAATGAATCAATATTTTGTATGATTTGGCCGAGTCCTCCATTGGAATGTCATCCAGCTCTTCAATGTCCGATCCGTTGTCCTCTGGGTTGGCAAGATAGTATAGCCATCGGACTGTATTCACAAAATCCTCTACGTCTCGATTCGCTTCAAGCTGCGGCACAATACTCCCCGAAGAAGGAAACTGCATTGAAATGCCTTCAGCCCATTCTTCACTCGCAAGACTCTTGCTCACGCCATCCAAATATCGAGGACCAGGAATGGGAGCAAGATCAATTGCTTCAATAGTCAAGTCGAATTGATTTGTGTCCATTACGTCTTGGTCGTCTGAAGACATGAGTATATCGGGACTAGGGCCTAGCCAGACGTTTTTCGAGATTTCAGAAGTCTTGGACATGCTGCACATTTCATTGCGTTCCCATTGGACTAGATCAATCAGTCAATACTCATCCACTAGTCTGACATGGTAGCACTCACAAAAATCCATCACTTTGCCTGTGATTTGTCCTTGTGAATCTATTGCGACCAAGTCATGGTAGCGTTGTTCGAAATCTTCGAACGCATCTGCCGATTGTCAGCACAAGTCTGATCCATAGTCAGTATACTTACCCGATAGTATGAATGTATTGAACAGAGGGGTCTCCTGGGCAGGATCGTGTTTCATCCGCCAGTTCTGCTGTGCAATTGCCACCTTCTGCGCAGCATCAAGCAATTGGAACGGGTCGGCACTTTTCTCCGCATAAATCACAATATCCGATAGCGGCGCCAATTTGGCAGTCTGAATATGAAAGTTGCGAACAGAGAACCCATATATAGGATCGGCATCAATGAACTCCGTACCGCTCGTGTCGAGAATCTCGTCAAGAGACACGGCGCCTCGCAGACGCGACTTTGTAAGATCGCCATCCAGACTGACCAGCGTCAAAGAACGGAAACATCTCGGTATACGCCTGAGCGATCGTTTCCGATTAACAAAAAAAGCAGATTGCACTCCATTGAAGGGGTGTAGACCATGCAGCCAGGGAAACACCTGTTTCGGGTCCGGCAAGGGTTGAGTAGCTAAATGGTCCAGTGCAGCGACAAGTGTGGCGCCATTGATGGAGTAAACCGGGGGAGATTTGGTGAGCTTCTTGAAGCGATCAGGCGGGTAGAGGAGCGAGGTCAGTGAGACGCCGGTTTGTTCTACTGGTGAGATTGCGGATGGCGCCGAGCCGGGCGGGCATACGGGGATGTGTTTGTTGGGGATAGACGTGGGCGTGCGAGGGCGTACATTGAGACTGAGGGCTGGAGAGACGGGTGGAGGAGTCACGGAGTGTCGAATTGATTGTTGTTGGACCAGAACAGTTGCCATTGTAGTATACGACGTGTCGATATTCTTATAAAATTGCGCCGTGTATCAATCTTCGCAAGCGCGTATATCAAGCAGGCAGTCTTTCAAGAGCATCCTCTACCTGAAGCAGTACCTGAGAACTTTTCACCTGCAGGCTGGTTCTGCAAAGTCCAATTCTGTGCAGGCGCCAGTCAAAGACAAGTGTAGAAGATGTTGGCTGGTCTGTACGGCGAGACGTCAGTCAGTCTATCTCAAGCAGTATGGATCTGTCGCTCAAGCGGGGAAAGGATGTTGTCCCACATGAAGGGTGGCTCCAGTGCCCGACAGAACGGGATTGGCTGGACGGCGCGCTTTCAAATCAGACGAACTGACTGATGGACGAAGAAGCGACGATTGCAGTGAGCAATTGAGTACGAGATATATCTGATTGATGTCTCACTTGAGTTGTCTCTGTAAGAAAAAGAGAAATAACTTAGATGGTGGTCAGTTCAGATAATGCTGGCGGGGGTGGAGAGAATGAACGGACGACGGGCCCACGTCCCGAGGAAACTGCCCCAATTGTTGCAAGATCCAATCATAGCGTATATACGCCGTGATAAGTGTGCGCTAGTACTTAGTACACAGTAGTATCTTATTATCTAGGATACGGATATTGAGTCTCGTGTTAGAACTAAGCAGACTCTCAGAAGACTGATGACATGAGGAATTCATCTTGTTGCTTTGTAGAAGCTGAAACCAAACACATTACGACAACACATATGCTTGTATATCTCATCTACCAATGGTTGTATTGAGCGTTGTCAATTACCAGGTCTGCCATACAATTGACTTTTGTCCGAACCTACCACTACGTACAAACTCAGAGGATGGTAATATTACGAGGGCCGTCATTGGCCCATCTGTACATTCGGGGTGGGTGAACTCGCAGCACTGGCGTTTTTAGTCTGAAAATAACAGTCTTATCGCTCGATATATGGGTTGACCTAGTCCGTTCGTTCCTTCTCCCAAAATATCAGTGTCTGTTATGCATTCAGCGCTCTCCTGTTGATAAACTGAATACAAACAAACAAGCATATTTCTGCTTTCAGAGCCAGTCGTAATGGCAATACGGATAATACAGCTGCAATCGGGCCCGCTGAGGTACATCATACCCAATCAACTCCGCGCATTCCGTGGGCTAGACCGGCCGGAGACGAGTGGAATTGTCAGCTGGATAGATATAAGTATTTATATTGGCTTGTTTCTTACAGCTAGCGTATGCGCTACGTCTTGTTCCAATGTTTACTGCGTCATGGAATACAAACTATGTAGTCGTTATGTCAATTGACCTGTTTGTGTTTGTGTGCTCTCACAAGTGGCGAGACATATATACAATAGTTGTACATAGCTATAGCAACGCATGCGTATCGATCTTCAGTAAGTAAATGTAATTCATCCCTTCGATATGGCCCGACCACGTTGACAACAACCGTTTGCAGAGAACATAGTACCACCTGGTCAAAGATGCAGAAACCAAGCCCCTCCCACCATGATCCTCTGATATAATTATCAATTTATCAAGCAGTCGACTGTCGATCCATGGAAACCTGAATTGCCTGGTGCATCTGATTTGTGTAGACGTCATGGTCCCCACTGTCTGAATGTCGGATGATTGATTTCACTTCCAGGCTATTACTGAATGCGGCGTGTCGGACAATGTTAGATGAAGTAAGCTACAGGTCAAGATCAAAACATGGTCTATGGCTGTAAAGATACCTATCACGAGATAAGAATATATCGCCATCCACATCACAAACTAGAGGCAGAGAGATAGATGGACTTAGGGACTCTCAAAAAAAAAAACAAGGGCCAACAGATGTACCCGCTTGAATCGTCCCCTCACTTCAATGCTGGTCCCACTCATTGTTCGATGCTGTATACAAACAGCCAATCACGGAAACTTCCCCATACTCTTTTTATATCCATAAATGATCTGCTTAACGCTTTCTATTCAGTGTATTTGTATTGGATGTATAAGTAGTGATCACACACGAGCCTTGTCTCTCAGCTCATCCGCCAGTCTCACTAAATAGAAACGAGCAATGCCAGGCGGAACCCCATCAAAAGATCTCACAATCTTCTCCACCTCGTTCCTCCCCTTCTCATACGCCTCGAGATCCCTATTGGCATAAACATCTCGCCCCATAGCATATCCCTTCTCCAAATTGCGAAAGAACACGTTAACTGCGATGCTAACTCCGTCCACAGGTGTGGCAGCATGCAACCATAGCGGCGGAATGAACAAGATCTCCCCCGGGCCCAGTGTCGCTTTGTGAGGGGATGTACGTGGTATGGACACTATTTGTCCTGTCTTGATCTTGCCGTTGTTGGCGAAGATGTCAAGTGTGGAGCTTGATGCCCCGGGCGGTAGCTGCAGGTACTCTACGTCTGATGGGGGATATAATACCAGCTTTTTCTGCCCGCGAATCTGGCAGTACACGTTGGCCATGACCTACATCTCTTGTTAGCTCATCCTTGAGGAAAGAAAGTCGAGAATGCTTACATCATAATGTAACCACATCGTAACGGGCCCTGAAATACGTAAAGGAGAACTGTGAGTATTATTACTGACAAAATTCAATTGGGCCGGAAGAAGAAAATCGCTCTTAATCTCAGGAAAATCTTGCTCAAAGCTTGCCGCCTTTTTTGCCGGTTGATCGCTCGAAATCGATCTCAGATATTGTCGGCTTCCATGGTGGATCTCGTCCATGAATGTGCCAAACTCTTTGGTTTTGTATGAGAAGTTTTTCCTCTGAAAATTCATATGATCACTCTGGGCCTCATGGACCACGACCTTACGGTCAGAACCAAGAGTATCAACCAGATACTCTTTTGACCACTTCTCGGTGCATGCTCCTATTTTCAGTCCAGTGATCACAACTGGTTCTGCTTGATTCATAATAGACTCGAAATCTGCGGCTGTTTGGACGGTCATGCGCGGGATGCTTTTAATATCGTTTGGCTTACTCGGTCTGATGGGAATTTTCTGATTAGATGCATCTGGTTGTGTTGATCTCTTTTCAGCCACTTGGAGGTACTTCCAATCTTCCCGAGCGTTCACGGAAGTATCACAGATTTGCCAGATGTAATTGTTCCAGAACGTTCCGAATGAAAAACATACCACTCCACCAGAAGCCACAATCACCGAATCATCGACAGTTCCTGAGATATGGCCGGCGAGAAGGGGCCGTAATACCGGTGACTCGTAGTGAGCAGCGACAGTTTGTAAGATCGAGGAACTCCACTCGTTTTGACCAAGCTCTGCAATGTCTAGACATAGAATTTCCATTGTCTCTGGAAGAACACCTCTAATGCCAATTCCACCTATGACTAGAAGCTTGTTGGAGATAATATTCGTCGTTGCGCCGAATCTCCCGGCAGCATAGTCTGCTAGATTTGTCGCGTTTCGTAGTTTTTCAGATAAATCCGCGAGCTGAATAATCGCGATACCATCTTCGCCTATTTCTAGACTCCACTTCCAAAAGTCGTCGAAAACCATTCCATCCCGGGACATGCCTCCGAATAGATAACCGGACGACGTACCAACGGCTACCATCTGAGCCCCAAATCGACTAGCAATATCGGGATGTCCTGCTACTTTGACGGTCTGCCATCCTTTTTGCTCATTCCAGAGCAACCAGTCTTCCAAGATGTCACCCTTGCTATTCTTTCCGCCATGTATCAACACACCTTCAACGTCATCCAATTGGACTCGTACTGCAGAATGGCGGAAGCGAGGAGACAGCAAAGAGTGCGTCGGCTTCCAAACTTTGTCTTTTCGAATCCAGCAATCATTCAACCCCGCGTCAGGCGATGCACGACCTCCAACTAAGAGACAGTCCCCATCACGGAGGCCTGTGATGGTATGGCACATGCGTGCTGAAATCTGGTAAGCCGGCAAAGTGCCGTTGGGCTGAATACCCTCTTCGCCTCTATAATAAATATCTGTAGACAAAAGACGAGATTGGCTTCCTAGCCCTCCGTGGACGCCTATGGATCGATCACTATCTGGAACCACGGCAGCGAATCTCCGATGGCCTCTAAAGGAAGATGGGCGATGGGATATCACCTTCAATGAAGCTATCGGTAAGTCGCTTTGAGCTCCATTCTTAGTGCTTGTGGGCGAAGATTCTCGCTCAACAGTGGATGCTGTTACAACAGAGTAATGCGAGGCGAATAAGGCAAACTCCTCCCACTCGTCAAATGGTTCTATAGAGTCCAGTCCTATTCGTCGAGATCTGCTAAGAAATGCATCATCCTTCCAAATGTCCCACAAACTCCTGGCAGAGGCATAACGCCAGCCTTGTGAAGTAAATCGTTGTTCCTGCGAAGACATGGTCGGATACTTGTGGATCGAATGAAGAGGAGCTTGGAGTTTGTGGAAGTGTTTCATCATAGTAGACGCAAAGGGGTGATTAGGCCCATCTGGAAAGTACTGCTCCAGAACACAGAATTGTATATCTAGACATTGTAAGCAAAGATTTTAAAGCTTCAAATAAAGGTGAATACCTTTGCCTAACGTCGGGAACCATGAGATGAGAGCATCTGCTGATTGAACATCCATATAAGTGAGCGAGACTTCGGCTATACAGAGAATTGAGACCGGAGAAGGGCCTAGAACTTCCTTCAAAGCCTCTTCGAGTTTTTTCAAGTTCTTTAAGTCACAGCCCACGGCGACGTAATGCGAAGCTCGTAGAAGTACAGGGCTTGGAGCCGGAAAGACTTTTATATCTCCCAGTGTACTCTTCAGTTCTTCTGTTTGTTGGATGACGGACGTCTTGATGCCCATCAACTTCTCATAATCAATATCCACAAACGTCGCATTATCACATATCGATTTCTCGGTCTCAAGGAGCTGAAAGGCCAACGGGTCACTACGCATAGATCTTAATACACCTCCGCGAGTCTGTGGTTACTCTTATTTACTCACTATCCACAACCAAGATTCAGGACAAACTTGGGTCGCATATCTGGGCTTTGTAGAAATTGACGGACTGTTTCAGCAATGGCATGCATTCTAAGCCAGTACCCTCTATTGATTAATGGGGCCCTTCTCTGCGGTTTCTTCACGAACGGACGAAAGAATTGGTATTGGGGGAGGTATCGAAGCTCGACGCTCCGTTTTGAAACGATACTACTGTTATTTGTCTTGAGACAACACAAGGTCAGTCAATTGAGCTAGGGCTTTTGTAGGCGAAAATCATACAATGCTAATCACAATGACTTACTCCCATCACCAAATCCGCCTCTTTCTCCATTTTGGTAGGCACCACGGGCTTACCGGGCTTTTTCTTTGATGGTGCTTCCAAAGCACCATTATGCGACACTATCAATGGCGCTGAAGGGGAATCCATTTTCACAATCTTGTAGTCCAACACATTTCGAGAAAGAGGAATGCCCCTCGTCTTTTTTGGAATTTTGCAAGCGGCAAAACACGGCAGAAACAGAAGGGTCCTCAGTGCTATTCCTATTCGAGCTTGGCGGCGGTTTTCTTAGTGTGGAGACCCGCGGTTGCCCTACTGATCGTTCTCCAAAACATCTCTACCTGCCAATTACCATGTCACCGGAACACTGCTTCTGCCTGCTACCTCGCTCTTCTCTGTCCTGAGACTCTTTTTTCTTCTTTGCTGTCACTACACGAGAGAGCAGCACTGTTTGTGATCTATCCCGACTTATTACGATTACGGTCCTTGTAACCAGCGTTTGTTGACGGGAGCTTCCCGTATGATTGGTGCGGGGTGCCAGGTCGAGTAGCGATATCAAAGGCTTTGGTACACACGACATTATCGTGTTGCCAGCGAGATTCAAAGACCAACCAATATATCAATAAAAATTACGTCCGGGCGCTCCAATCGTAGGCAGAATGTCTATGAACTTTGTCACTTTCAACCAAGATTACAGCTATCTAGCTGTCGGTATGTGCTGCACCATGCGGCTCCAGAGTATAGCTTGTAGTGCTAATCGCCAATAGGTACTTCCAAGGGATTTCGGATCTTCACAACGGACCCTTTCACTAAGAGCTATGAAACCAAAGATGGAAACATAGCGATCCTGGAAATGTTATTCTCAACATCGCTAGTGGCTCTCATCTTATCACCCCGCCGTCTTCAGATTACAAACACCAAGGTACTATCGAGCAAGCTTATCCCGGTATTGTATGACTGTGCTGATGGAAGTAGCGGCAATCCACCATATGCGAGTTGACTTTTCCAACGACCGTGCTAGCGGTCAAGTTGAATCGGAAACGACTGGTGCTAGTGCTCGAAGATTACATCTATCTATACGATATTCAGACGATGAAACTTCTTTCGACAATTGAGACGTCGCCTAATCCAAACGGTAAGTTCAGTCACCTCTTGCCGTTTTTTTTAACTTCTACAAATGAAGGGGTTTGATACTTACAACCACAGCAATCTGTGCATTATCACCTTCTTCGGAAAACTGCTATCTGGCCTATCCACTGCCACAAAAAGCACCACCGTCATCATTTGCACCTCCTGCACATGCTCCGCCTAGCACTACGAATCATATATCTCCTACGACTGGTGACGTATTAATATTTGATGCTGTAAAGTTAGAAGCCATCAACGTTATCGAGGCTCATCGATCTCCTCTGTCTTGCATCACTCTGAACAGCGAAGGTACTCTTTTGGCTACCGCTTCTGACAAAGGTACTATTATCCGGGTATTCTCCGTACCTGATGGTCACAAGCTTTATCAATTCCGACGCGGCTCCATCCCATCTCGCATATATAGCATGTCTTTCAATACCATGTCCACACTTCTTTGTGTCTCCTCGGCTACGGACACTATTCATGTGTTTAAACTGAACAGTCAAGGACAAAACCAAGACGGAAGCTCAAGATCGCCTACTTTAGATCGACCCATCAGTCCTAGTTCCGGCGACTATCGGGACGAACAAGATGAGTCTGGCATGGATGCATCTGATTTCAACTCGAGGAAGCATAATGGCACATTAATGGGCATGCTCCGACGGACATCCCAAAATGTTGGGAATACGTTTGCCGCTACTGTGGGGGGGTATCTGCCCAAAGGAGTCAGCGAGATGTGGGAGCCGACACGAGACTTTGCCTGGATGAAACTGCCGAAGTCGGGGCAGGGCTCAGGAGGTCAGGCCACCGGACCTGTGAGGAGTGTTGTAGCTATGAGCAGCAACACACCGCAGGTTATGGTAGTTACCAGTGAGGGCAACTTCTATGTGTTCAACATCGATCTATCCAAGGGCGGCGAGGGCACACTGACCAAACAATATTCGTAAGTTGACCTCATCTCTCCTCAATTGCTTCATAGCTAATGTCATTTTATATAGTGTACTTGATACCAATGACAAACTTGGAACGTCAGGCTTGGACTATTGATTTATACACCATACATCTTAATGATACCACGAGTCTATTATAGCGAATCACAATGTAAGAGCTTGAAACTATTCAAGCTTCTAATCATATACTGGAGCACCTCGACTACACTTATACGGATTCTATACACTAATTGACTTCTCTCTCAAAAGCCACTTGAGCTCCTCGACTTCCTCTGGATTCAAAAGTTCATCCAACGTCGCAGATCGCATAAAGTCATGGTCCGCGAACTCGAATCCGGGGACGACGGTCTATGTACTTTAGCCATTAGGCTATTAAGATCTTTAACAAGGAAGGAAGCTTACCTCGCTAATCAACAAACCTTCGGATTGATCTCCACCTTCGGTGTCAGGGAGCAAAAACGACGCTTTATATTTTCCTCCTTCTACAATCCACTGTAATTTCTCCCCTTTCTCGATGTCGTGGCCAACAACGAAGGTCTCGATGCGGGCTTTCTTCTTGTAGGCAGTTCTCTCGCCGCGAAGGACTTCGTCTGCATGAATCAACACGTAACAACCACGACCGCGATGCAACGTGTGAACGGTTCGTCCGCGATTACGATGAAAACATCCTAGGGGAGAGCCAGGGGTGATATAATAATAGATTGTAGTACTGGCGGAGCGAGTAGAGTGGTCTTGGCCGGGACTCAGCCGAATGTCAGACGTCACGTCGGACTCCGGAACAGCATAAGACGTGCCAGGATCTTTGTTGTTGATGAAAGGATTTGCCACGTTCAGAGGGTCACGGTCAGTTTCCACATAGTATCCTCCCTCGATATGGGCTTGCATGCGCAAGAGATCGATGGTTTTTTGCACTGTTGGCGGTTCGGATCTATTATTAATGTCATTGTTGACCACAGGCGTCGGCGCAAAGCTTGGTTTGATATGTGACAGCGGCTCATGTAGCTGATGAGCCATTTTAAATTGATTATGAATTTCGTATATTCAAGCTCTTTCTCTTCGATAAGTATACGGATATATATGTCTCTCTTGCCGATGTCAAGTGATCGTTGTATGAAGCTTCCATACACCGCTCGGACAGGGCGGCGCTGGATCACTGACAGAGTAGCCTACACTAGGCTATATCCGGGTTAGGCTATAACATAAGTTTCGTATTACTGCGTATTGATTTGTCGAGTTTCCAGGTACGTACACAAAGTTTCAATCAGGTGAGGAGTGCTGGCCAATAGAAGGCATGACAGTGATTAATACAGGATTATGTCCGTGTAACCCAGCCGTTTTGCACGAGATATGGCTGTGTATCTGCGTATTTGTCCGTAATCAGCAGTATCGCGGGCGTAATTAACCCCGGGCTACTTCCCGGCGTGACGTCTCAGTCTGCCTCGTGGATTGTTCCCCCACATGGCTAAATGCTGTCCCCTGCCAATGCCTGCCAATGCCTAAGTTAATTAGCTAGATAGTACGCCAACGCCTGTGCCAGAGGACGGACACAAGCTCTAACTTCTATCCTCTTCCACACATTGGCTGGCTTGTACTTTGCACCCTTGCTAGCTACATCCGACCATGCGATTCCATTAGCCTTGAACTCCCCCTCTTCCATCGGCTTTCCGCTTGCCTGAGTGAACGACACGATATCGATCCGCTGTTTGATGCACATCTTCTCGAACGATCACGATAGAGGCCGTTTGTGATAGACCCTGCAGAGCGCACTCTCATCATCCCACCCGGCTGTTACTCCGCAATCGCTGCTGCAGCTCTAGACCCGACGCTCCATTGCACTTCCGACCTCCAACCAGCCAATCCATGAAACCAGTCTTGACTGTCAAGCGTTCGTCTGAATGGCCCGCAAGTACACCCATCAGCGAGTGAGCTATGGTATGTCATTCCACCCGATCTGGTTGTTGCTTTCCCCGGATTTGTTCCTCTAATCGTACCGTCCATTAGTTCTCCCTCTACCAAATGCATCGGGCGGCCATCGCTTAGGTGTCAACGGTCTTGCGGTCGACTCCGAACATCGCATCTTGTAAGTATCGCTATTATTAGCTATTTATGCTCCTTATAACTAACGCACATGTTTACGTAGATACTCCGCAGGTCGCGATGGTGTCATTTGCTCCTGGGACTTCAACACCTCGCCCTCCAAGACTACTCCCGCGACAACCCGTAGAGACCAGGTCCAGGCGCACAGTCACTGGATCAACGATATCGTCCTCACCCGAAATAATTCCGCTTTAGTTTCGGCATCATCAGACACAACCGTAAGGGTATGGCGACCGTTATCGGAGACGAAAGAACTCCCAATCTCCATCGGCCGACATGCGGACTACGTCAAGTGCCTGGCGCTTCCCGATCAGCACTCCAACTGGGTAGCATCCGGCGGTCTCGATCAAAAAGTCTTTCTCTGGGACTTGGAGGGCAAAGGCGAAATACTCAAGATTGACAATTGTGGTGATGAGGTTACCGAGAAGGGCTCTGTGTATGCCCTGGGAACGGGCGGCTCTGTGTTAGCAACGGGCGGCCCGGAGTCTGTTGTTCGCGTGTGGGATCCCAAATCAGGGAAGCTCATTACCAAATTTGTTGGACATACCGATAACATCAGAGACATTCTGATCAATAAAGATGGAGACACCATCATGACGGCATCCTCCGATCAAACGATCAAAGTTTGGTCGTTGACTGCAGGTCGATGCTCGCATACGTTGACTATGCATAACGATAGCGTCTGGTCACTCTACTCGGACCACCCTCAGCTGTCAGTCTTTTACTCTAGCGACAGATCAGGTCTCGTCGCAAAGACAGATACCAGGAACGTATCGGACATTGACCAGGGAACATCAATTGCCGCTCTTCAAGAACATGAAGGCGTAGTCAAGGTCGTGGCAGCCTGTGACTCTATTTGGACCGCGACGCCAAAATCCAGCATCAACAGGTGGAACGATGTTGATACCACAGCAGAAATAGACTATCCGAACACGGCAGCACGACGGTCTAGTACTGGACTGGCTGCGGAGTCTCCCTCAGAGACACCTGGGAAGGAGACTGTTCCTAGCACCGCAGAGCTGACGAAGAAGAAGATCCCTCAAAATTCGATTCTTCTCCTTTCAAACATGTCAATCTTTCCAAAACTCGATCCTGAGCGAGCCACCATCTATTCATCCGTGAGTGGCCGAAAGCCAGCAGAGATAATTACCAATGAGGAGCTCGGAGAAATGTTGCCCGTCTATTTTGTTCCCCAGGAGACTATCGAAGGTCAACTTGGAGTTATCAAACATTTGATGTTGAATGATAGGAAGCGCACGTTGACCCAGGATACAGCTGGAGAAGTGCTGTTGTGGGATCTATTAAAAGTGAGTTTGTCATTTTTATCAAATGTTTCTCTATGTACTGATCAATTATACAGTGCGTTCCGATTCAAAGCTTTGGAAAGCGCCATATAGACGACGTTGCGTCAGAGATCAATACAGTGGAGAGTATAGCACATTGGTGTACCCTCGATATCCGGACAGGTCGTTTGTCTGTCATTTTAGAACCGAATCGCTGCTTTGATGCTGAGGTTTACGCTGATGAAGTTGAACTCACGAACGGCGAAGAATATACGTCAGACCAAAGGAGTAAGTAGTTTGATTTTCTTTTCAAAGCAAATACTAACAATATGTACAGTAAACCTCGGTAAATGGATTCTGCGTTGGCTTTTCAATGACCTAATAGAGGAGGAGATTAGGCGAGATGCAGTTCAGAGACAAACAATTGCAGCAAAAGCAGCAGAAAATCAAGCTTTACGTGCCAATGCGCCAGGCTCAATTGACTTACCTCCAAGAACGCCAGGATCTCAGGCTGTCGTAGATGGCTCGACGGTAACGCCACGTGTGACAAACGGAGTGCATAATCCTATTACACCCGGTCTCAACATTGGCCTTGCAACTCCAGGCGTTACATCATACGCCTCCCCACTTCCTCCAACTGAAGAAGAAGGCTCAAGCACAAGGTTGAGCCACGAATTAGCCCGGCCTCCATCATCTAACAAATCAAACGACTACTTCTCCAGCAGCCACTATATCGAGGCGGAGAAGCCTCCTCAACCAGAGGAGCAAACACCCACAGCTATCCCCCAGTCTCCAGCTGAACCCGAAAAGGAGGAAAAGAAGAAAGCATCGTTGTTCGGGAAAAAGTTCAGAATGGAGTTTCCTAAGAAGCTAGGACGGACGTCATCCGAAGCGAAAACATCAGCGCCGGAGGAAAAACCAGAAGAGTCAGATAAATCGTCTGAGAAGGAGGAGAAATCTTTTGAATCAAATCTTTACGGGGTTATTGACCGCATACGCCACGAGTACGAAAATTTTCTTGTGCGCCATCCTGGATCACCATTGAGCTCAGGAATCACTCCTAGCTCCAAAAGCGAAACTCCCGCACTGAACATTCCTGCCGACACGGATATTTTGATACAAGAAGAAACCGGTGACACGGCTGTGGCTGCAGACTTGTATCGAGGGTCGGTTGGCAGTATACGCGAGGAAATTGATAAGCTTGAGAAAACAGTTCCGCACTGGCTCGGAGAGCTGTTATTGAAGGTACGACCACCTTTTGACGCACTATCGAGTATCTTTGATTACTAACTGTGTCCTTCAGAACCAAGCTCCGGCTAAGGAAGTCGTAAAGGTGGCTTTCATCCTCAAGCCATACGACGACCAGTTGCCGCCAGTGAGCAAGCTTGAAGGGTATGTCACTATGTCGGTATTGGAATCAATATTTTCTTCAAGCTAACTGGCGCACAGAGGAATGGACAGTAGCAGCTCTAGGCTGAATGCGAACCGCATGCTTCGAGCCAAGAAGGTTCTCTCTTACATTGCTGAGCGAATTGMCCCAGCCAMCCCAGCCGATCCAGATCCAAATCCGATGCAACCAGAGGAATATCTAGAGCTATATTGCCAAAACACTGTATGTAATCTCTCTCCTCGTGTGCAGTAGACATTAACATTTTGCAGCTGGTCCCTATCAATATGACCCTAGCCACCATCAAGACACACATCTGGCGAACAGGCGGAGACATGATCTTATTCTATAAAGCGAACGGCAAGAAGGTGATTCGACCACCAATTACTGAGCAAGAGACGACAGATGCTTTCGCACCGCCGGTTGATGACAATAACTTGCACGACAATATGTCCAGCTCTCATGCTTCGAACTCTATCTCGGATGGGGCGCCTTGATTGGGGCACTTCCCTGACTGATGCTGAAGCCATTTTCTATCTGCTTTCTCTGGATTGTATGAACTACCGTTTGTCTTTGCTTGGTCTCTTTGCGCGGCGTACATCACGGTAATACCTATGTTCTCGGACGTTCAATGCGTATGTGTTTATATAAGTGTGCGTATCATGGATGCCAGATGGAATCGGCTACGATTATCATTAGTAACGTTCGTTGGATATAAAAGTCATCAACTTTGAGGTTCAAAGCGTTCCTCTTTTTCACTTGGCCAGATGTGTGGTATATACATAACTACCTGTCCAGCTACAGGTATATTCCGCAACATCAATAGACCACCATTGTCAACTAGACTTTGGGAATTACATAACAATCAAAGCCAAGACTGATCCAACAAAATTCTACCTTATATCTAGAGTAATATCGTGGATAGTGAAGTAGCAAAACTCGTCGTTCAGGGGATTATGCCTCAGGCCGCAATATCCCGACCAATCAAATTCTTCACCTTCAAAGAAGAACTTCAAGCTAACATCCTTCAAATGTTCATCTCTTATGCGATTTATCCATCAACAAAAAGATCCACGAAGAATTACTACTAACCGTTTATGCACTGAATAAATACATGTAAGCCAATTGGCTCCCTCCACTGAGGATGGCTTTGCCTTTCAAATATGGATTATCGACGCCTGTAACGACACATCAATTTTTCAAGAGCTTCCGAGAAGCATGGACGAATATCCTGCCTCGGTATCAGCGCGCGCCGGCGAATCATATACCGCGCCGAATAGGTATTACTGAAGAAGTCTACTTTTGAAGGATGAATCTGCTGATGGTAGTATGTAGGAATTGCGGTCAGTGGAGGCCCTGATTCTATGGCCCTGGCCTATTTGTGTCGACAGTTGCAGGTCACTCGGCCAGAGCTCGAGTTGGAGGTGAAAGCGTTCGTGGTTGATCACAAGTTCCGCGAAGAAAGTACAGAGGAAGCATATAAGGTCGCAAAATGGTTATCGAATTTGAGTTCGTCTGGCTTATCACTTTCCAAACATCGATAATACATGTCTAACTTGATTCGATGTAGAAATTCAATCAGAGGTCTTGACTTTGGACTGGCTACCGGGGGAATCCCCCAAGATGAAAATGGGCTTTGAAACTCTTGCGCGCACAAAACGCTATCAGGCGCTGGGGATAGCATGTCTCGAAAACCGACTCAACACGCTACTCATCGGCCACCATCTGGACGACAATGTCGAAACGGGCCTGTTGAGGATGACTCCCAACGCAAAACTCGAAGGGTTAGCTGGCATAGCGCCCGTAGCACGTATCCCCGAATGTCATGGACTTTGGGGCGTATCTGAGAGCGGGAACGTTGAAATGATACGCGGTCGACAACGGAGCTTTGAATTGGATGCCAAAATGCGCAAAACGACTCATTTCTCCATGGTGGATTGGTCGTTTAATATGGCTACTGGGGGCGTATTGTTGTGTCGACCGCTGCTACCGTTTCACAAGTCAAGTATTTTGGAAACGTGTCGGCAGGCCAAGGTGCCATACGTAACGGACCCGACGAATTCTGATCCTACACTCACGATCAGGAATACGATCAGAGGTCTGCTGGCATCTGACAGGTTACCGCGTGCGCTCAGGCCTGCTTCGATGAGCGCGTTTCTGGCGAATAATCGCGTCTCTTTACTCGATATCATGAGCGAGACGGACAAATTACTTCAGGACTGTCAGCTATTGAAATTCTACCCAAACACGTCAACCATGGAAGTCATATTCCCCACGCTACCCCTGCATTCACCAGACGCGCAAAACTATCGAATTTTGGCGGCTGCTCTGCGTCGTATAGTGAGCCTGCTCACTCCACGGCCTGAAGTAAAGAATCAAGCTCTCAGACTCTACGAGCGATTTGCGCAGGACATCTTCACGGGCCAGCAAAGAAGCGATTTTACAGTTGCGGGCGTCCATTTTCGTCTGCAGGAATCTGTGAAAACCCAAAAAAAGACGGGTGATGTGTTTGATAATATCTGGCATATTTCGCGAACGCCATTTATGGCGGGCACAGAGCCTGTGCTTCACGTCGACAAGCTGAGTGATGAGTGGTCGCCGGCGGTGCTGTGGGATAATCGGTTCTGGTTCCAGTTCAGATTCCGTCCGAGTTCAAAGCTCAATCCTACTGATGCTGAAAACCATAATTCTGCAGACGTTGAAGAGCCTTCTTTTTCTGCTGCCGACGAAGAACTTGCGAGACTCCAATCCTTCAACCCGCGCATAACAATCCGCCCCCTCGAAAGAGAGGACATGATCCAGGTGACCCGCTACCTCAAAAAGATCCAGAAAAACTACGATTTCACGCAGTGGGCACCTCGAAACTCGCGCTTCACATTACCCATTCTCACAACAACTTCCCGAGTACCAAACACAAACACGAACACAAACAACAGAAAAACGAGGAGAACGGGCTTGATAAGAATCCGAGGCGATGCTCCGCAAGAACGGCATATGGGGCTCCCCACGCTGGGTTTCATGAATATGGATATGGATGAGGAGATAGGATTCAAGGTCCAGTGCCGCTGGACGTATAAAAATGTTGATACGGAGGCGTTGAAGTTGATGGGTTGGTCAGCGGAGGACCAGAAGGATGTTGATGGGTACCATGCCCACTATTAGCTTTTGGAAGCGGAGGTGTATGATTAGGCGATGTACATTATACTGCATTTATAGACTTGTGAGATATTATCTGTTCAATGTTAGAAGGGAATGCTGTTGGTAATGCACATATTTGACAGTGTAGTGTAATATCTACATCTCGAAAGGAAAGGATATAAAGGTATACAAGAATGAAAGGAAATGACTCAGTGTCCAGACCAGCACGCTCAAAAACCCACCAAGAAGCAAGAAACCAATGATGATGGAGCCCATAAAATGCCGTTCACTGTTTTCCAGACAAAAGGAGTCTATAATAGAGGAAACTAAAGAAAAAAAATGAGAATGGATGGGGTTGACGGGACAAGCCTATGCGTCAGCTATTTCGACAACCTCCTTTGTAGGAGCTGACACCTCGAGATCGGCTCTCACTGCTTTAAGACCGCCGAGTTCGCGTTTCAATCGCAGATTCTCCTTCTTCACGCGACTAAGTTCCTCCAACGTGCTCTTCAACTGCGTCTTCATGACTTCCACACCATTGCCTCCACGAACTTCTTTCACGACTTTGCCAAGTTCAGTGTTGAACCTCTCGTACAATGCCTCGTTTTCTGCGCTAGCCTCGCGGTAAAGCTCATCTAGCTTCTTTGCTCGTTTCTCGCTCACGCTCAATGAGGAATCTACGTCCTTCTTCATGTTCGCTGTTTGATTGCTAATGTCGGTACTAAAATTTAAGAATTGTTGTTCCAGATGGCGTATGCGAGCTTGCAAAGCCTCAACCGTGGAAGATTGGTCATTTCCCGTTGGCGAGGATCTCAACGCTAGAGCAGCTAATTCCTGTCCAACTAAGTGCAATTCCGAATGGAGGGCAGACGCTGCATGAGTCTGAGCCTGTACGGTATTCTGAAGACGATCGCGGAGCTGAGAATCAGATTAGTAGCTGGCAACTTAATCGAATCAAAGATATCTTACCTTTTGAGGGCTTTGCAAGCGTACCCTTTGAGGCTTTTGCGGCGATGACAATGCTCGCTCACGTCTTCCCGAAAAGTCCACTCCATGTGACGACATGGGTCGGTCTTTGAATTGCAATGAATACCTGGATGGCTGCGGGATACTAGTCAAAGTATCAGATCGCTTTTTCCGTGTGTATGTGGGGGACGCCGGCCCATCAGTCTTTTTATTGACAGGCCGTTCCGTCAATCTCGGTCTCTGCAGACTGTTCTCCTTTGACATAGGAGACCTGAGAGCTACTGGAGATAGAAGACTCCGTACTGGAGAACCTGGTCGTTTAGGAGACGTGGCTCGGACGGAAGGTTTGGAAACCTGTGGTATGCGAGTCTGCGACTTTTGTTCAGGACTGTCAGGCTCCTGTAATTGGGCTATGCGAGAAAAGACCTCCGATTGGGGTCGGGGTTTCGGCACTGGAGTCAATGGATTGCGTATCTCAATTGGTGACAGCGCAACAGGGTGTGGAGGAGTAGTTGGGTCGGGTAAATCAGACAGGGAGCTCCGTCTTTTCTTTCTACGGACTGGTTCCCTTTGTGGAGTGGTAGGTGCTTCGCGAATAGCACCCAGCACAGAACTATCGTCATGTGCGCTTCCAGGACGGCGTATATTATCCTCTGACAAGAAAGCTCCGTATAATGTGGGCCGTTCTCGCGTTGTCGGCCGTAGAAGTTCTGCAAGCCTAGAATCCGTATCGGTTGATTTTGAACGGAATAATTGTGATCTCACGTCTGAATCGCCACTGTTTTTGGTCTTGCTCAAAGTGCGGATAAGGGAGCTGACTTTGCTCTCTCCGTCAGAACGAGATGAGTTTTCACGATGCAAACCAAAGCCAAGTCTCTTGCGGAAAGATGAAGCATTTGATCCTACAGACCCAGTGTAAGAACGGGGCCTGTTAGGTGTCGTTTCGTGTGATTTCGGTTCCCCCATCGATTCTTCAAATAGATTCTCGAAATCTTCAACAAGACGATCCAGCAGAGATATGTACTGCATAGGTTCTTCATTCTCACTGAGAATTTCGGCGAATGCCACCGTTAATGCACCCCTGTCGCCATCGTTGCCAGAAGCATCTAGGAGCTCTGCAAGGAGCCGAACTATGCCAGTGAGGGCACGCCGATTCTGCGGACTAAAATCACCAAGGAGCTTCCGGAAGAAGTCCTCAAAGTCCCTTGGGAATGAAGAATCAAATTTGTGCTGAATGGCTCCGAGGACGTCAGGAGAGACGATTGAGCCGATTAAATCTTTCCATGCGATATGCATAAATGTCTCAAATGCCACAAACAGAACATCAACAGGGACCTCTGCAGCCGCTTGAAGTTTGGCAGGATCTTCTAGTAGAACATTGTATAGCTCATTCACCATAGACTTGTCTGCATTGACTCTAGTTCTCAGACTGCGACCTACGATGTTGCCACTCCGCGAACGTAGAGCGAGAATATAAGCCGTCAAGGTCTGCTCCAGTTTTGTGAGTTGATCGTCCTGACCTGAACTGGGAGGAGCAACCACTGAGATCTTTGGGGGGGCTTCGTCCAGCATTCCTGGTGACGTGGTTGGTCGTGTAACAGCTTTTGGCGTCATTTTCGGAATATCGCCTAGAACCAAGTTCTGTGTGAATGCTTTTGACAGGGAAGGTATATCTTTAGCTTGGCTTCCACTGCCCCAAAGATTTGAAATGAGTTTTGTAGGAGACGGCGGCCGGAAACCACGTGGGACTTTTGTTTGGGATATGATATGACTGCCAATTTGACGAAGTATGTCTAGATTTGAGTAGACTGACGATTCTGTTAAAGTCCGATTCTGAATACTGCATACCGCTGGAATTAGAGTAGACACTAGATATTGTTAGCGGACTGCGACCTCCAGCATTTGATAAAAGACTCACGTCTTGCTGTGAGTGTCGATATGAATGTATCGGCACTAGCTGTATCTACTGTGTTTGAACCACTATTCGTACTCACTTCCAATCTGTACAGATCGCCATCCGCTGGAGTCACAGACACGATCACATCTACTGATCCGTTATCCAAGGTCTTCGTACATATTGCCTTCGGCGTGTCAAAAACGATCCTGATCCTCGAGTATCCAGACCGTTGCATCGATCCATTGGCATCTTCTTCAAAGACAGGAGCAAGGATCCCAAGAGCTCCAGCTGGAACACTGGGACTGCGCAGTGTCCATTTAGCGCCTTCACGTTCCCGCTCCGAAAAGCGTCCCTCCATTTTGGCTTTCAATATTTCTTCGATCAAGCGACCCGCTCGTCCCTCGTACATGCCTGATAATTGAAGCGCATGTGGTGTCATTTGCGGCGTTTGCGAGGTGCTAAACGGCATAGTGCTAGCAGGCATTAGGTAGAGAATGTGACCACCACTTGACTGGGCACAAAACAGATTGTTCAAATCAAATGCTCTCAAAAATCTGAATTGAGGACTTGGCTGCGACAGGGACTTTTCGCTGGCAGTAGTCGGCAGATTTTCCAGATCTGATAGCAACGCACGAGCTGCCATGTTACTCCCTGGATATCGAGACAGTAAGACAAGGCAATTCTTGTAAAGGAGCATGATTGTGGTCACATTTTGGGTCTCTTTTTGTTCTTGTATGTGATACGGTGGAAGAATCTCGGTCGAATCAATAGCATTGATCAAGCGCCCTTGTGGGGTAATGGATGGCGGCCAATACTCGACAAGCTTCATCACGCGTTTGAGGCTCTTATTATGATCAGTGTTAGCTGGGGTATCAAGGGAGCAGATTTCCTTTATGATATCTCGTGCTTTGAGAAAAACGCGAACAGAAGGGTGGATAGACGGTATGCTGCTTGTCATGGCGTCGATAAGGAGGCTGTACCTGGGCAACCTCTGGACGGGCTCCATTAATAGCGATCGCAGTTTCTGTTCGCCGGTCTCGTAAACTCGGCGGGAAAAGCTTGATTGATCGTCCTTCAAGAAGGAGTTCAAGGTCTGAGTAAACCCGTTGTGGGCTCTCATGTAAGCGGCATATGGCTCGGAGAACCGAGGAAACCATTCCATGAGCGCATTCGCAAAGGACATTGCACCCATGATATCTCTATCTTGTTCTGAGGCCATGCGACCGGACGTAGAGGTGCGTAAATCTGTATCCTCCGTAAGACTTGTAATAGCTCCCTGCTCAGTGCTCTCTAATATTTGTTGCATCACTTTCAAAAATTCCATGTTGACATGTAGAATCTCCTCAAGACATGGCGGAAACAATTCAGCCAAGGCAGTCTCGTCAGGGCTGGTACTGGATGTGCTTTTAGATCGGGCCTTCTGTTGAAACTCTTGAACAACATTGTGCACTAGGTCATAAATTTTGCTCACGTAACGTTCTTCCGTATCAACTACCTCACACATGGCCAGCCGCAAGGCCTCTTTTTGACTCCTTGTGAACAATGTAGACTTGCTCAGGTTTGTGGGCTGGGAGGGCGCTCGTCGAAGCCGGGAGGTTGGAAGGAAAATTGGATTTCCAAAAGCTTCAATGAGTGAAGTATACTTCCCATATTGACCACTACCAGCATTATCGTCCAATGCTTCCTCTGCTGACGTCTCACCCTGGTCTTGGGGCGTGGGCGGTAAAATCGAACCCGAAGGCAGTATAACGTCTATGTCGATCCACGGAGCCTTCCTCTCATCATGGGCGAGTCTAAGATCCCGTACAATCTCGGCCGTATTGCTTATTTTGACCATCCTGTTGGCGAGGTCGGCGGCATGAGTCTCTTCGAATAGTCGTGGGAATCGGCCGGTCAGTTTTCCGGTCTTAGCAATTTGTTTCAAGCACTGCTGAACCGCTTGCGGAATGTCCTTGAAATATTTCAGAACACTGACAGCTACTCCACGATAAACCTCGTCTCCTTGTTTCTCACGGGGAAGATGGTGGACTGCGCTGTAGAGCGGTGCAGCGGGCGACGCGATGATGCGGGGATAGCTTCTGAGGCCGGCCGCACTGAAGATGTGCGCTTGGTTTCTGGTGCTGCTTGTGCTGGAATTAGTTGTCGCAACTGATCCGTAGAATATGAGGACAGAGGACAGATAAGGATCAACAACGTGGTAAAGCGACAGCTGCTCCAGAGGCAGGKCTGCCAGAGAAGTGTTGATGGTCGCCATGCCGCCTCAGTCGTAGCTTCCTTTGCGACACCGATACCAACTGGCAGGAGCCAGAATCATTGATCGACTTGATTCCCACGGTCGCCAGGCCAGTATTGATGATGCCTTTTCAATTGGCGCTTTCTCTTACTGTTTCTGTGTTATTGTTTGTCTCCCAGCGCATTTCCAAGCAACGCCACAGTCGAGCGCATTCAACGCGCATTACGATATGGCTGGAGATAAGATAAACAAGATGCGACAACAACCTCAAACAATGTATGTTGTCCACGGTCAACCAGTAGATGTCCTCCAAAGTAGCGCACAATTACCAGGAGCACATGGTCGCTCTCTGAGAAACAGAAAGCGAAGAAATCTCGAGAATTGAGGTAAAAAGTAATATGCACTGATATGTTGTTGCGGTGTTGTTGATGTATCTGCGGCGGGCGGAAACAAACAACCYTATTAATATTATTGACCAGCGGCGCGGCGGCGGGGCGCGTCACTCAGCTCGTACAATGGGGAGCTCTAGCCGAGGACATCCTCTTCGTTGCAACTCGCAACAGCAAAATTTGATAACTGTTCTTTCTAAATCTTCGATTCTTTAATTAAAATAAGTACAGAGTTCGATTGGGAGACAGCGCATCAGTCATTGATCCATCCTGACAGCGTTGGACTCCACCAGATGGCATATATCACACCGTGCTATAACTGCCTATTGGTCGATCCCCATCGGAATACAATTGGGCCAATCCAGGCGATGCGAATATTGGGAGCGAAGAATGCAAAAAGAACGGCGGCCATTGGGTCCAACAGAGACTGGTTCCTGAATGGGGCTGACCGCTCTTCTCATACTCCAAAGAAGGGATCCAATTATTGATGGACTTCAAAGAAGTACCTAGGCATAGGCAGGATAGATGTTGAGACGATAGTGTCTCATGATGTAAGGAGGAAGGAGCTACCTGGAGTCCAGTGCATCTCCATCGCACCTTCCTCCCGACCCAGGTAGGCAGAATGGCAACCGCCTTCTGGTCGACTACCTTCCACTCCCTGAAGCACGTAAGTAGAGACATGCCAGCTAGATCTCTTCACTAAGATACAAGCACTACAAGTGAGTATCACAGTAAACGACTGATGAGAAAGAAGCGTATTGAACATAGTCAGCTACGCTAAACCCAAACGGGAGCTATGCGGGCACGCGGGCGGCGGAGCTAAGGAGCTTATGGAGCCTGGCCGAGATATCGACAGCCATAACAGATCCCGCCAGATGGCCAGATCAGAAATGTTGTCCTCGCTTCGCCATCCACCGACCCCGTCCATGATGGCGGATTACACCCTCCCTATATCGGTGGACCCTGTGTCCCTGGTGACAACAGAATGCATCACCGTCACCTCGGCTATGCGGAAACATGCCCGCTGGGCTCACTCCTCCGTGGCTGCCATTCTCGGCGGCAGCGGCTCAACCAAAGGTAGCGACCGCGACATCACAACCTCCCCCATTCCAAGCTCGAGAAGCGGTGTCTCTGGAAACAAAAGGGGCTCTTCAGATAAATTACAAATATCTAGCGATGGCGATTTTGCGTTGGCCAATCGATGGGGGCTGAGGGGTAAGAAAGGGAAGAGCATCCAAGACAACCCATTGATATCCGCATTTACTCGCTTGCGGAGTGATTTGAAGTCATGCAGAGACATCAGGGCTTTTGATGCCCCGGCGTTGTTACATCCATTCCTACAGGTCATTCGATCGTCGTCTACATCCGCGCCGATTACCTCCCTGGCTTTGGTGGCAGTCACCAAATTTCTCGCATACGATATTGTCAACCGTCACTCTCCTCGTATCTCTGTAGCAATGCAACTGCTATCAGCTGCAATCACACACTGTCGCTTTGAGGCCAGCGATACCGTTGCCGACGAAGTAGTTCTGTTGAGAATTCTCAAGCTGATGGAAGGAATGCTGTCACGACCGGAAGGCGAGCTTCTCGGAGATGAGAGTGTCTGTGAAATGATGGAAACAGGATTGAGTATGTGCTGTCAGAACCGTCTATCAGAATTGCTTCGCCGGTCAGCCGAAATGTCCATGATCAATATGTGCCAGGTGATATTTGTCCGGTTATCCGCAATCGACATCGAGGAATTTCATGACGATACTCAAAATCAGCAGCGTCAGATCGAGGATGACTTGGCCAACCTCAAAATGGACCCTGCTGTCAATGGAGATACGGTCATTCCTCAGCATCCGTCGACGATGGGTTCTGATACTATAGCAGTTGAGAAGGAAGAGAAGGAACGCACAAGCAACGAGGAACCCAAAGTTACGACAAACGGCGAGACACCAACAGCTACAGCGACGGAAAATGAGGAGTCGGAAGCAGCTGAAGCACTACCTTACGGCATACTGTCTATTCGAGAGTTATTCCGTGTCTTAATAGATCTCTTAGATCCACATAATTCACAACATACTGATACCATGCGGGTCATGGCTCTGCGGATAATCGACGTTGCACTCGAAGTCTCGGGTCCTTCTGTTGCGCGACATCCTACTCTTGCAGCCCTTGCAGAAGATGACTTGTGTCGTCATCTCTTTCAGCTGGTACGTTCGGAGAATATGGCAATTCTGAATGCTTCTCTGAGGGTGGCTGGAACGCTGCTCTCAACGTGCCGTTCAGTCTTGAAGCTGCAACAAGAACTTTATCTGTCATACCTCGTTGCCTGTCTTCATCCTCGAGTTGATATTCCGAGGGAACCCGGCATCAATCCATCGCTATACGAGGGTGTTCCGCAAGCGCCGAAACTCGTCAAACCGCTCCCAGGACAACCTGGCGATGGCCGCGCGCAGACACCTGTTCCCGTGCAAGATAGGCAAAGATTGGGCTTAGAGGGCGGTTCCAGAAAGCCAGAAGCTCGAGAGGCAATGGTTGAGAGCATTGGTGTTTTAGCTCGTATGCCGGGTTTTATGGTGGAATTATTCATTAATTACGACAGTGAAGTAGATCGGKCGGACCTTTGTGAAGACATGGTAGGATTGCTTTCCCGAAACGCGTTTCCAGACTCGGCTACCTGGAGCACTACGAATGTGCCACCCTTGTGCCTCGATTCTCTTCTAGGCTATATACAATTTATCGCCGATAGGCTTGATGATGAACCTCAATACGAAGGCTATCCAGACCCGGAAAAGCTCAAGAGCCAACGACAGAGGAAAAAAGTCATTGTGCGAGGCGCTACCAAGTTTAACGAAGACCCCAAAGCTGGAATTGCGTATCTTACTTCACAAGGTATTATTGAAAATAACGACGATCCTGAACTTGTTGCTCGCTTCTTGAAGGGCACCACCCGTATCTCAAAGAAAATCCTTGGTGAATTCATTGCTAAGAAACAAAATGAAAAACTATTGGCAGCCTTTATAAACTTGTTTGACTTCGCTGGCAAATCTGTTATTGAGGCTCTTCGTGAACTTCTTGGCTCGTTTCGACTACCAGGTGAATCGCCATTAATCGAAAGGATAGTGACATTTTTCTCCGAGATATACATGGCGAAAGCACAGCCTGAGGGAATTGCAGACAAGGATGCTCTTTTTGTTTTGATTTACGGCATCATTATGCTGAACACTAATCTTTACAATCCAAATGTCAAGAATGCTGACCGCATGACTTGCGTGGATTTCTCAAGAAATCTCAGAGGAGTGAATGGCGGCAAGGATTTCGACCAAGATGAATTACAAAGCATCTATGATTCCATCAAGCATAACGAGATTATTCTTCCTGATGAACACGAGAACAAACATGCTTTCGATTTTGCTTGGCGGGAGATGCTGATGAAGACACCAGCTGCCGGAGAGCTGGTAATATGTGACACTAATATTTACGACGCGGAGATGTTTTCTGCCACTTGGCGACCCATCGTTGCTACACTTTCATACGTCTTCATGTCCGCATCCGATGATGCTGTGTTTTCAAGAGTGGTCCAAGGTTTCGACCAATGCGCCCAAATTGCAGCCAAGTATGGTTTGACAGAAGTACTTGACCGTATCATCTATTGTCTTGCATCAATCAGCACACTTGCGACAGAAAATCCGCCGAGCACTTCTCTCAATACTGAGGTGCAGGTAGGTAAGAAAGCCGTCATGGTCAGCGAGCTGGCTGTCAAATTTGGTCGAGACTTCAGGGCTCAATTAGCCACTGTGGTTCTATTCAGAGTCTTGACTGGAAACGAGGCTACTGTCGGGCAAAGTTGGAAATACGTAATTCGAATCCTTCACAATTTATTCATTAATGCGCTCATTCCGCCCTTCGCGGATAGTCTTATCTCCAATTTTGATATAACACCAATTCCGCTTCAGCCTCCGTCACAGGTCGTCGAGCGTGAGTCTCGAGGAGAAACTGGTCTACTATCAGCCTTCACCTCGTACCTGTCAAGCTACGCTGCCGACGATCCACCAGAGCCGTCAGATGAAGAGCTTGATAACACTCTTTGCACAATCGACTGTATAGACGCTTGCAATATCAGCGACATGCTGAATAATCTCACGTATGCCGTCATTCACACCTCTATCACTATTTCTAGATGCTAACTACGCTGACAGATCACTACCTCAATCCTCATTATCCAACCTTGTTGATGCGTTGCTATTGGAACTTCCAGAAGAAAATGCCTCCGCTGTTATTGTGGTTAAGACCGAGCGCCCATCATCTGCTGGACCACGACCTACCAGCGCGAAGACCGATTTGACGTCGCCTGGCTACAACCCTGGTATGCTGTATACGTTGGAGTTGGCCACTGTTCTAGCAATTCGGGATGCGGAGACCATAGAATCTGTTGGCGAAAATCTAGCAGGGTCTTTACAAGGTATCGTCCGAGATGCTAGGAACGTTCACCCCCTTATAGTCTCTCGAGTCTTATATTACCTACTAAATCTACTCCGTCTGAGCTATGTAAGTTGATACCTCGCTGTCAAATATAACTCACACTCACATTTCTTAGGAACAACCATTCATGCGAGTTCCAGTGATCTTGCATGCCATTTCCAGCTTTGACCAAGATATATTGGAAATGTCGGCAACTCCAATTCTCAACAGTTTATCACGATGCATTGCTGAGTCAGAGTTATTGAGAAGGGAAATAGTCATATCGCCCGACTTTTGGTCCATCTTACAACGCTTGCGCCCGCAGGCTGTGTCTGCTCCCATTGTCTTCGATATACTCAAAGGCATCGTCGAGAGTAGCCCTCCAGCAATTTCGTCAGATAACTATGAATCAGCCGTTGCACTTGCAAATGACTTTGCAAGTGCCGGAAGTATAGGAGCTGCTGAAGAGCGTAGGCGAGATGCCAATGCGCGTCGTTCCAGAGGCGGCAAGCCTGAAAAGCCAACGTAAGTCGTGATGTTCGGCATCAATGTGGTCGATACTAACAATATCAGTGAGAACGACACGGTCTTGAGGGGTATACATGCGATTGGTATCATCTACCAATTGACAAGTCGTACACCTAGCTTGATTAAACAGTCCCATCTAGAGAGGAGTGAAGGTGCGTCTATTTTCCAGGCACATATATCGACATTTCACTAACGTGCATCAGCTTGGGCTGCGTACTGGTCTCCGATTTTCCAATCTTTGACGATGCAATGTACCAATCCTTGCCGAGATATCCGACACCAAGCCATCTCTACGCTTCAGCGCTCTCTCGTGTCCTTAGAGTTTGCATCTGAGAATGATGACAAATGGACGTCGATATTCGACGAGGTCCTGTTCCCTCTCATCTTACGTCTGCTGAAGCCTGAAGTATACCACTCAGATCCAATAGGTATGAGTGAGACTCGTGTTCAGGCCGCCACACTCGTCTGCAAGATCTTCCTTCGATATCTGGATCAGCTATCCAGCTCTGGTGGCATGCTCGACCTATGGTTGAAGATACTGGACATCTTAGATAGGATGATGAATAGTGGCCAAGGCGATGCTTTGGTATGGACTATCCTTTCTTCTCCTTCTGAGGCAGGTACTAATTAGTGAAATCCTTACACAGGAGGAAGCAATCCCCGAAAGCATCAAGAATATACTTCTCGTTATGGCGGACAGTGGTCATCTCACCCCGCCACCTACCAGCGACGCCAATAAACAAAGGATTTGGACTGAAACCAAGAAACGTCTTGACCGTTTCCTGCCCAATCTGTTCAGCGAATTATTCCCGGTCTCTGAACCCCTGAAAGATGTTCCCACCACCTCCCATGAAGACAGCGAAGAACACGCTGAAAAGGCCACTGTTCACGACGACTCAAATGAAAAACAGCAAGAACAATCCTCACCGTCGCCGAGTCCAGCCGACATCGACTGAACAAGAACTACTCTCTCATACCGGCTATCTGGACGAAAGCTTCTACTCCCTCACTGAATTTCAGGGGCTAACGAAATTTTTATATATAATGAACCATAAGCAATTAGAATGAATTGCTCAAAATGTCGATTTCCGTTCAATTTCTTTCCTTCCTTTCCTGTCCTTGTACCATTTCTGTCTCGTCGCTTACTTGATACACCATTGCATGTCCTTGTACCATCTCGCTCAAAAACTGTTGGCGCGCTCATAATCTTCTCCTTTACGTTTTGAAACAGACAGAGCGATCATCAGTTGACATCACATAACCACTATGTATTCTAAAATTCCTCTCAGACAATTCTTTCATATACATAGTAATCTGCAATATGTGGCTGAGCACGAATAATACTTCGCATTCAACTCAACGGTCTATTTAGCTAGCCAGATATCAGACAAAAGAGAACTAGAAACTAGTATGACAAAGAGTGGAACGAGCACAAAAGGGAACGTGACGTTCTGGAAAATAGAGTAAAAAGCCGATAAGAGGAAAATCTAACGCCTGGTTCTGGTATGCAAGAGTTACTGTAATAGTAGTAGCAAGGTACAAAGTAAAAATGGAAGGAGAAGGTTAGATGAGTTGACTGGTAATGCGTGTTACACGGCCAAGATAGCTCGACTAATCTTCCATATCCTCGTCACCAAGATCAATGGCATCTGGATTAACGTTCGCTGGAGGCGCGGTAGTCGCAGCTGCCGAAGGGCGATTTCCGCCTTCTGGGCCGGAGCTGGCAGCAACGAAGCCGACGGGGGCACGAGCCTGGCGTTCCAATGCTGCCATTGCGTCTGCGCGTTCTTGGTCTTCTTCGTCGTCTTTATCTGCTTCTCCGTTCTGGGCGCGCTGTTGTTGGCTACGTGCAATAGCTTGGGAGGCGATGAAGTTGACGTCCGTGCTGTGAATGCTTGTTAGTATGACATCAGAAACGAAAGGGCAGGGTATAAGCTTACTTGTATTGAGCTTGAACGCTTCGCTTGATACGCAACATTTCCTTAAATGTATCCTCGTTACCGTGTTGCACTTCGAATGCTTCCCATTTCTGCCAGAAGCCGGCATTGGTACGCGGGTCACAGAATTGAGATGCATGGCCATAGATAGCGCGTGCCCGATCGATTTCACCAAGGCGGCGTTCCATTTCAGCGAACTTCAGGCACATATCTTTGGCTTCGTGGTCCGGTAAAGCAGCAATGGCGCGTTCGTATATTGGGCGGGTTGATGTGAGCCCAAAGTTAGATGCGGATTTGGTAATATAGAAATTGAACATTTCGAGTCGATCCTCGTCGGATACTGCTCGTGTGGCACGTTCGTAGATACGCATAGCGTGTCTAGCAAGGCCACGCTCTTCTTCCAGATTGCCATACATCAAGTACAAGACCTTGGCGAACTTGGGAGGACAGCCATCGAGTGCTTGCTCAAAAAGGTCGCGAAGACGCTCAACACTGACTTTTCGATCAACAGCTTTTGTCAGGTACAAATTCCACAGCTCGAATGCAACGGGGTAGCTGAACAGGTCTAAACCACGCTCGTAGACCTTATACGACTCTTCGAAATACTTGTTCTCTTCCAGAAGGTTGGCGTAATTGACGACGGTCTGTGGCGTAGCAATTCGAAGCTCGAAGATCCTGTCGTAAATCTTTCTAGTCTCGTCAAGAGTGCTGACACTCTCGACGAGGTCCACGTAAAAACTCCAAAGCTTCCAGCTCTTGTGCACACGTTGTTGAGGCGATAGAGTCTCGTCAAAATAGTCCACTGTCGAGCGTTTTGGAGCCTGAGTCGCTTTGGCCATGATAGCAACCGCCTGATCAAAATTCTCACTACGCAATTCCATCTCAGCCCATTCACACCAAGTCTCCGCCAACTCTGCTACCGTCTTGAAGGGAACCTTGACAGCTTTGTCGAAAATGATTCGTGCGGTATCAATATTCCCTCCGTTCTCGTAGAATTTGGCGTAGTTAACCCACAATTCATGAAACTTTCCATGTGCCTTCTTGGGATTGATAGCAGCAATGGCAGCAGTGTAAGTATTGACGACCTCGCTGACATTATTTCCCCACAGTGCAACTCGCTTCTCCCATTCCACGACGTTGTTCGGGTTCTGTCGCAGGAGAACATCATTGACAAGGAACGGGCGTCTATCCATCAGCTGCTCGAATCGCAACATGCGCAGATCCAAATCAAAGTCTGCATCCTCATCAACCTTGCCTTTCTTCGAACGAGATTCTGCTTGGCTCATGAGTGTTCCGATGATTGACTCCTCAAACTCGACATATGAGTCAAAGATCATGGTGAAGTCCCGTACTGTCATGACGCTAGTAATTCCTTCTTCAAAACTATCCCTAGCCTTCTCAAAGTTGCCTTTTGTGATCCAATACGTCGCCAAGCCGACCCAGAGTCTACCGCGCTGATCAGAGAACCGAGAGATACCGCTTCGAATAATAGAATCAACGTCAATCCCTCCGTTAATTGTGGTATCGATGTGCTTGGCCTTGTTTACGAGAAGCTCAACCATCTCACTCCACAGCTGGAACTGGCTCTTGCCCTTCTTCGACTGGAAGCTCGAATTATCAAGAATCTCCATGTACTTCTTTATAGCCGATGTGTAATGTCCCAGTTCCACGAGCAGTTCGATGTAGTCCTCCGCATTTTCAGGGCGAACCTGCATGTATCTCCGCCATATCTGTACCGCAGTAAACCCAGAGACCGAATTGGCAAATGCCTTGTAGAGCTTCCAGATACGGCTGTGCTGGGTAATAGGCAGTGCTCGAAGTGCGCGATCGAATGAGCGACGAGTGTATGTAACTACTGGTTGCTTCAGCAGGAAAGCAAGGAACATCTCCCAAATCCGAGGCATCTTGTTGAGTAGGACCAGGGCCCGTTCGAATAGCGTATTCACTTTCTGATATTCAGCACGATGTATAGCAGGATTGCGCCCCCGGAGATGGTTGATTCTGAATTCTAAATACTGGTAAAAGGTTAATATACCCTGAATCCATCGCTGGTAAAGACCGTCAGAGACTTACCATCTTCCATAATTTATAGGATCGCGGAAGTTGCTTGCAGGCGCGCTCCATGATCTATATCATATGTTAGTAGTGAACACGAAATTGACGGGGAAAAACATACAAAAGACTGCTCATAAAGCGTCCCATTCTGGCGCTTGTACTCGATGTAGGACAGCCATGGCTTTATACTGCCAGGATCCCGCAGCAGATCCTGCTCATAAATGGTATCCTCGCTCGACTGTAAACACTTCATTAGTCAATTTCCGGATACGGCCGCGACAGAAATACTCACGATGAGGTAGAGGTCTGGCTCTGCTGCTGACGTTCGCTCCATCTGTGCGTGATGTCGCTGCGATCTAGGAGGCAATAAGGCGCCTGGCATGTTTGCCAGGCTCACGGACAGGACCGCAACGCGATCAATGTAGCGAGGGACGGATGGAGATTGGACGGAGTCGATTTCTCAAAAAGATTGTCGTCGGGCAGGCTCTGTAACTCTTGACGTGAGAGATTAGAGGTCACGTGATAAATACGAGCGGGACGGCATCACTTTTCGGCCTTGGTGCCTTTATGATGCCTAGGGCACATGCTCCAATCAGAGCGGAGGGCCCGAGCTTCTTGCAATCGGTCGACTCCAACACCGTCATCATACGGACAGCATCAATATCAACTTGCTGCTTGATCTACTGGAAAAGAGATAACTGATTGATCCGCAACCATGTCTGGCGCAGTGGTGAGTATACCTATTTCCCGTGTATTCCAGACTTGCATGCTGATTTCAACAGGGTCGCGAAGCTGTCTTTCCGACCCGCCAGACCCTCGGGTTGATGAAGAGTAAGCTCAAGGGTGCTGAAACAGGCCACAGTTTGCTGAAGAGAAAGAGTGAAGCTTTAACCAAGTACATGACCTCCCCTTTGGATTTTTATTATCATTATTGACTTTGAATTCTCCACAGACGCTTTCGCGGTATGCCTTCAAAAAAGCTGAAGCTAAAGCCATCTATATCCCCGCAATCGCTAACCGGACATAGAGATCACAAGACGAATTGATGAAGCAAAGAGGAAAATGGGACGTGTTATGCAGATTGCAGCTTTCTCTCTAGCTGAAGTTACATATGCGGTTGGTGGAGATATTGGCTTTCAAATCCAAGAGTCAGCGAAATCAGCTCGCTTCCGCGTCCGAACGAAACAGGAGAACGTATCCGGTGTCCTGCTTCCACAATTTGAAAGTGTCATTTCAGAGAATACAAACGACTTTGGCTTGACCGGTCTAGGCAAGGGAGGACAGCAAGTACAGCGATCACGAGAGACATATGCGCGGGCAGTAGAAACTCTTGTCGAGCTTGCTAGCTTGCAAGTGAGTGTCCTAGACGGTATCCATGTTGCTTCAGGGGCTAATCGTTGCAACAGACTGCGTTCGTGATTTTGGACGAAGTGATCAAAGTAGTAAACAGAAGAGGTATGTGCATTCCTTATATGAAAATATAAGTCGTTGCTAACGTTCTGTCTAGTAAACGCTATGTAAGACATATCACAAACCTTTGGCATATACCTCAGATTCGCCTAACATATAGCAGCGAGCACGTCATCATCCCTCGTACGGAGAACACCATTAAATGTCGGTCAATTCTACCTTGTTTCTATCTGGCATACGCTAACTATATATAGACATCAACTCGGAACTCGACGAACTTGATCGAGAAGAGTTTTACCGACTTAAGAAAGTCTCAAATAAGAAGCAAAGAGACACGGCTGCCCAAGATGCAGAGATCCTTGCAAAGCGCCAACAAGAAGCCGAGAAGTCGAAAGCTGAAGAGCCGAAGGGTGCTGCCGCTGTTACAGCAAAGGAAGAGCCAGAGACGACCGATGTGCTTGGACAAGAAGACGAGGACGTCATCTTTTAAAGAGCTTATATCGAGCTGATGTAATCATTGTTTATCGGATTCATATTCATGGCGCTTGACTAGGTTACTATTGTTTTGATGTTCGTCGAGTTTGTATTCATCATATTCAGGGCACATATTCACCATGGCAGAAGATCTTTTTCCAGTAATAAGAATAATAAAAATGCCTTCCTATAACATATACCAGAGAACGCCGCGCAAATCTTGAAACCATGCACAAAATAACATCATTGTCGCTGGTACGTTACACGAATAGGCTTTCCATTCGGACCCATTGGCATTCCAGATGTCGCTTCTTTCGCACTGATAGCCCCCGTTTCATTTTCATATTCGACGAAAGCGATACCCTTGCGGCCAGGCACCAGACGAACTTCACGGAAACCTTCGAAACGACCGAATATACCGGTAAGTATATCAGAGTCGGCATCTTCTGGCAACTCTCGTAAGAAGAGGATCTTGTTTGGAGGTAGGTATTCGTCGGGAATAACTGCGGCAGCTGCCCCGGTGGAAGGCTTGAGTCCAGTTCCACGAGCTGCTTTTGCTGGTCTCCCAGCCTCTGCCGGTACAGGTACTACMCCCGCCGGCCGCTTCAACTTCTTCTGTGCTTCGAGTGCTTCTTGGGCTTGTTTTCGTTCTAAAATGATACAAAGGTGTCAGCGACAGATATTCTATAAAAGAATAGAATGCCTAATTGGCTCACCCTTCTCAGCCAACCTCTTTCTCTTATGAGCTTCAAACTCATCTGAGCCACTTTCCCTCAGGACCGTAGCATCGCTTCTCGTTTTCGCAAAATCGAGAGACATGGGTTTACCAAGTAAGTCAAATCCGTTGACTTCCTCGATAGCTCGCTGTGCGGACTCAACATTGTCGAATACGATGAATGCCTGTCCCTTTGCTTTTAGATTCTTCTTTGCGACGATCTCGAGTATAGTGCCATATTCGGAAAAGATTTCGGCAAGCGCTTCTTTCAAATCATCGATCTTAACGCGCTCTTCTAAATTGTGAACCTGAACGAGAGGCGGTTAGATTCAAGCATGGTAATTCGCGAAGCTTCGGACTCACATAAACCCTACAAAGAAGTTAGCAAAAGGGCATACTAGTGAATGAGTGATGAAACGTACGTGGGGTTAGGGGGATTCCCAGATCCTGACGCAGCTACTGCTGCCATGGTGTTCGTGAAAAATTGCGAATCTCTCCAAAAGTCTTGATTATGGGAGCTCTTTAGTTTGCGATACTGCACCGTAGACAGAGAAATTGCGGAGTATCTGAGAGACACTGTTATGTACATTAATCAAACTTGATATTGCCAAAAATATGAATTCCAACATCAAGCATCATTGGTCTAGTGGTAGAATTCATCGTTGCCATCGATGAGGCCCGTGTTCGATTCACGGATGATGCATGTGAATTCGCTTTCTTTTTGCATTTTTTATTGGTAATAATTCATTCAATGATTGACGTCGATTTCTTTTTCCAATTTCAATGTTTCTTGCCCTTCGCACGAGAAACGTTAGTCATTTTCCCATCCATGAAGAGACTCATCGTGGCCGATCAATCACGTGGCGCAGCACCTTATCCCCTTTCGAGTCTGGACTGTTTATATTGAAGATATATCTGCCAACTCAGATTCATCCCCATGATCCTTCACACGGGCCACTGTAACATTCGAAAACGTCCAAAAACCCTACAGTAGCCGACAAATGGACGCACCCGATGATAGAGATATCAAGTTCCAACGCGCATCTGGAGATTTATTGGAGGAGTTCGAAGACAAACTGACCCCGCTCTTATGGAAGCAAAATACAGCACAGTCCCAGAAGACTGTGCATAGATGGTCGCAGGTCCCGAAAGAAAGTCGGTTGACTGAGGTGGTGAGTGAATATCGATTACCAATAACGCCGGCACAGCTTTTATTGATTTGACAACAGCTGGAAAGATTTCAAGAATGGCCTCAGTTGCTTGACTCCAAGCTGCAGCCGTTTCTGTCCCAGCTTGTTGATGCATTCTTGGTCTACTTGACTAAATATCGCCAGTTTTATGCGTCAACTAAAGGAAGAGCCCCTTCTCAAACGCAAATTGTTCCTTTGCCAAGATCAATATGCAGACTGTTGTACACCTTTTGCAAAGTGCGCGGCGTCAAGGTTATCAGCCGATTCCTCAACAACGAGCCCAAGTATCTAGACTTGATGCTGCGTGTCTTCATTGAGTGGGACTCTATAAAGTCTGATGAAGAGCCTAGACCAGCGGCAACCGGCATCACAGTACAGCCACTCAAATGGGAGGAACGCTATGTCATGCTACTATGGCTCTCTCATTTACTGCTCGCTCCTTTTGACCTAGCATCGATATCATCTGATGATATCCCGATACCGTACGATGATACCAAGATCTTGGAGTCGATTCCAGCGAATTCGCCCCGACTTGCCAAGGCAATCATCTCCATTGCTGTTCGCTATGTAGACACAGCCGGAAAAGAGCGAGAGGCAGCAACGCTACTCTTAGCTAGACTGGTTCTGCGGCCGGATATGCAACGACTTGGGCTGTTACATGTCCTCACTGACTGGGCTTTCTCTGTCATTCAACCMCCCGCCGAGAGCGAAACACTTCCTCCGGTATATACATGCATAGGTGTCTTGTCATTTCTTGCGAGACTGGGGGTATCCGGACAGGTAGAGGACCTGGCTCCGTTGGTCACCCAACTGTTTGACAAGACCCTTCGCATAGCGCAAGGGGACTCGGCAATCTGTACAAATATCAGGTCTTCTGCTTCAGCACGAAAGATGCTCGTCAAGATTCTAAGGACTTCTGCAACACTGGCTTTAACTCTAGCGGAAAAAGGCAATCCTCACGTACCGGAGGAAAAAGTTTCGTTTATACTGGAAGAATCAATCGACTTCTTTTTAGTGACCCTGGCTGACAAGGATATGCCTGTCAGGTTTGCTGCAAGCAAAGCCCTTGCTGTGGTAGCACTAAAGTTGGATGCGGATATGAGTGCGGATGTTGTAGATGCAGTAACCGGTTCACTGAATGAAGACATCCTGTATCAAAAGAACGACGGGGGCCTGGTTACAGCATACGCAGCCCAGAGCATGGACATGAAAGCCTTGAAGCGCAATCTGAGTGCCGTTGATCCACAACGCTGGCAGGGGTTGATTCTCACTCTTGCCCACCTTCTCTTCCGAAGAGCTCCCCCTCCTCGTCAATTACCTGAAATTCTGCAAGCTCTTGTTTCGGGTCTGGATTTTGAACAAAGATCTGCTACTGGTAGTTCCGTCGGAACTGGTGTACGCGATGCATCTTGCTTCGGTATATGGGCCGTGTCACGCAAGTACACCACCAAGGAACTGCTGTCTTTGAGCACTGGTACCGTCAAAGCACCCACCGAGCAAGAAGAGCGTACTATTCTACAGATGTTGGCTGTGGAACTGGTATGCGCTGCTTGTGTAGATCCATCGGGTAACATTCGTCGCGGTGCTTCTGCTGCCCTGCAAGAATTGATTGGTCGCCATCCTGATACTATCCTTGAAGGTATTCCACTTGTACAAGTCGTTGATTATCACGCCGTGGCACGACGTTCAAAAGCCATGATTGAAGTTGCGCAGGGTGCTGCGTTGATTGATAGTGCATATTGGAGTCCTCTGGTTAACTCCCTACTCTTCTGGAGAGGAATAGGGTCATCAGATGCTGAATCTCGCCGGACTGCAGCGACGGCTCTTGGTGCATTGTGCAAACAGGATTCATTTAAATCGATTCATACTGTCCTGCAGCGCTTGAACTCACGGCTATTGACTATTGCGCCGACTGATGTGGAAACCCGTCACGGGTGTTTCTTGGCTTATGCTGCCGTTGTTGATTCTTTTACTTCCGTGTACCAATCTAACACAGAACATGAGGATGCAGCAACCGTAAAGGAAATGGTCTTGCGACTATGGGAGATATTCAGTTCATCACATGGTCCAACAAAGGACGATCTCACGCAACAGACTGCACGACCAGAACTCACCGCCGAAGCCATATCATGTCTAATCGCATCTCTTGCTTGTGCTGTAGGGACACTTTTGCTCGAAGAGAGTGTTCCTGGACCCCTTCTCGAGAAAGCATTAGAAACTCTGTTATTGTGCATATCCCGCGGCGAGGACCTCGCAATCAAAGCATCATCTGCAGCTGCATCACATCTATTCCGTATCCTTCCCTCTGGTAAACAGGAAGAAACCGTATACGGCTGGCTTAGCAATATTCAAGCCAGCTGGAAATCAGCAAGTGGACGTGGTCAAATCTCTGCGTTGGGTGCGGTGTTCCATCGATTGCCGGACGGTAGCAATATTCGTTCATTTATCATCAAGGAGTTGATCCATTGTACCAGGGATGAAGAGTTTATCGAGAAGAGGGTTTCGGCCGTGCAGTGTCTAGCAAGTGGTGTTTTGCCGAATATTCGTGCGTCTATGGCAGGCCCCTTTCTTTGATTATCAGAAGCTAACAATTGAGCAGAAATTTCGGACTACTTAGCGGACCACATCGTCGAATTCCTGACCGATTACACGACAGACCGTCGAGGAGATATCGGATCTTTTATCAGGATCGAAGCCATCCAAGCGGTGCAGATTGTTCTAGATCAGGCCAAAACCAGTAGTGACACGCCCAACGCAGCAGCCACATACATTGATCGATTTATCGGATGTCTCTGTAGACTGGCAGCCGAAAAGCTAGACAAAGTGCGATTCCAAGCATGGACTTGTTTGCAGCAGTACTGGGGGCATGCCTCCCACCTACCACCTATGGAGAGGTACGTAGATTCACAGAAAAACTCACACCATGGCACATCTTGCTGATTCGGTCGACAACAGAACATTCGAACACTTTAGCCAAGTTTCCTCCTTCAACTACTTCCATCAACTCCTCAAACTCCTACACATCGACACCCTCCGCCGCCCCCTTGTGCAGGGTCTCATAACGTCCGCCAGCGCCGGAACCGAGGGTCTGATTCAATCTTCTCGCTTCGCATTAATCGACTTTATCGAAACACAAGCCAAAGACGAGACAAAGCATGAATGGACCAACAGACTCATCGAAGACTTGGTGACTATCCTCGAGACGAATCTGGTCGATGATCGATACACTATCCCGGCATTGGAGATTTCCGCCTTTTTGGTGGATACGTACATCTCTAAACCGGAAATTCAAGCGAATAAAGCCTGGCAAGTACTTCTCTTTAATTCCCTTATCGCTATATCTTGAGCTAACCCTTCATGATGGGAAAAGCCTCAAAAAACTCTTTCTCCTCGCGCAAAAAGCGCATTTCAAATCATCCAACATCCCTCGACTGGAAGGCGCTGTCAAGGTGTACGCAGCACTCTCGCGCGCACCTGAGTTGAGGACAGACATTTTGAAGAAACTTACTGCGATGTTGTTACATCCCTATCCAAAAGTATATCTTATATTAATCCCCTACCTCATCATTTGCACGAGACGAGACTAATCAATATGGCGCACAGATCCGTATTGCGGTCTCTGATTCATTGTTTATGACGACACAGTCTGATATCGTCAAAGATGAGGATTGGACTGCGCCACCGAAAGAGTTGAAAGGTGTTGTTGAGAAATTGCGAGGCGAGCTAATAAAAAGTGTTTAGAGGTTTGTTAGGTAGACAACAGACTGTACATAGATAGACTGTGTTCGATTCTCAGAATGGAACGAAGTAATATATTAAAAGTCATCTAAAATCCTCTTTTCAAGGAAACATACATCCATTGTAAACGTCAAAATGTGGCGTATATTTCAAGACAAAACCATTAGCTGATAAAAGGAAGAAAAAGCAAGAGCAAGGAAAAGAACAGTATCGTCGTCTCTCAGGCATCTTCGTACAGGCTAATAAGATGAAAGTGAGCCAAATGGACGAATGAACATTGTACCGCGCCCTTCAGTGTATTAATTGTCATGGAGGCAAAAATACTAAGCAAAGTCTGCGGTATAGGAGAAACCCCGGAACTCTTCTTGCATAGCTTGCGAAAGGACTGTACGCACATACAGTCAATAATGGTACTAACTTTTAACAAGATCAATGATAACTTACCAGACTGTACGGGAGTAAGGACAGGAGTGACACTGGTGAACTCCTGGTCAAAGTTGCTCGTATCGGTGGCGCTGGTGATCGTAGGCATAAATGGCGGAGGAATACGCTTGTGATAGACATCATCCCAGTTGATATTTCGGAAAAATGCATGCGACATGATCTCCTGCGCATCAGTGGGACCTGATCCAAGTCGAAGCTCAGGCTCACGGGTGAGCAATTTTTGAAGAATAGAGACAGAATCGCGTGGCATATGAATGGGGTAGAGAGGTTCATCTGCAAGAATAGCGTCGTAGATTTCATCTTCATCTTCACCACGGAAAGGAGATTGTTGAAGCAACATCTGGTAGATCAGCACACCAAATGCCCACCAGTCAACCGCTCGTCCATATTTCTTATCGAGTAGAATCTGTACTCGAGTTAGTCTCTTATCAAAGCTCATTTGCAAAATAGAATTACCTCAGGAGCCATGAATTCTGGTGTACCACAGAATGTACTCGTAGTACTTCCATACCACATATTCTCCTTACATAGACCATAATCGGCGATCTTGATATGTCCGTCCAAAGTCAAAAGAATGTTGTCGAGTTTCAGATCACGGTAAATGACACCATTTTCGTGGAGATACTTCAACGCTAGACAGACTTCAGCAGCGTAGAATTGCGCTCTCTTCAGACCGAACTGTCCTCTTTGAATATGCAACATCAAATCACCACCGCTAATATATTCCATGACAAAGTAAACCCGCGTCTCTGTTTGGAAGCAAGCGTTCAGCGTCAACAAGAAGGGGTGTCGTTCCTTATTGGCGATAAGGAGAACCCGTTTCTCGGATTTCATACTTTCAACTTCATCGTTTTCAATGATAAACTCTTTCTTCAAAACCTTGATAGCATAGAGTTTCTTTGTTGTCTTCGTCTCGGCAAGCATGACTTTACCGAAGTTACCCTTTCCAAGAACAGCAAGGAAGTTGAAGTGATCCAGTCCGATTCTTGGACCTCGGGTAGAAGGTTCTTTTGAGGGAGCTGGTTGTTGAGCCACGATAGGAGCCTGAGTTTGAGGTTGAGGTACGGGTTGAGGCTGAGGTGGTGGTATTTGTTGAGGAGGCGCTGCTTGATAGGGTGGAATTTTTTGTGTGGGCATGGGACCTGCAGGAGGCTCTTGCCTCATAACGTCGCCGTATGCCGCTGGATTGTAGGGACGAATAGGGGGTTGTTGTGACTGTGSGAGCCGATGGTCTGTCACTCGTTAGTACGCAGGAAGATTTGCAACATGAGGCAAACAAACGAACCTTGGCTTGGCTGAGATGGTGGTCGCATGCCACTAATTGCGGCCTCTGCGGCTTTCTGAGCTTCGATTGAGGATGTTCTAGGAGGAAGATTTTGCCTAGATGAGGTAGTAGGTGATTGAGGTGATGGATAAGAGGTGGTCGCAGCACTGATGGCTTGTGAAGATGGTGGTCTTCCGTAATCCGAGGGTTTCATAGGGGCCAAAGGAGCAGGCGCATTGTCCCGTAGGTTGCGATTTGATAAGCCGACTGGGGAGGTCTTATTCATATTGAGGTTTTTCATCCGTATCTGGGCTTCTATAATCTCATTCGCGGTTTGCATAGACATGCCACAAAAGTCTGGAACCAGATGGGCGCAGGAAGTATGGCAGGTAAGAGCACATTCTGTTATGCTCGTTAGTATGAAAAGTAGGTTAAAAGCGGCGGAAGAGTAATACCTGTGCACTTCTTTGCATTTTTCCGACCAAAAGGCAGAAGAGAACCACAATGACAACACCAATTCGCCGAGATGTTGGCAAAATTCTCGAAACGATGCGGGATGCGATGATTGATTTTCTCCTCATCAGGATCGGTTTCGTAGTTGGCTTTACTGATACACTTTGTAACAACTTTCGGATAGCACTTGCGATGGCACGTGTATTTACAATCCTCACATTGCATGCCGGCTGCATACTTAAGGAACTCTCCGCAGAGCGCACAGCGCATGATATTATAGAACTGCTGGGTAACGAATTTGTGTCCTTGTTTCTCGTGGACTTCTTCTTTTCTTTGACGAACCGCACCTTGTCGATTCAGACCAATATCAAAAGGTCGGCGATCCTTCAATTGTTTGGCTAAATCCAGTTAGACAGTCACATATACAAGAAATAGATTTTCAAACTTACCAAAGCTGACTTGCATATGAATTCTACCCACAGGCTCTAATGCGAACCACGAATCGATCAGAACAGCATTTCCTGGGCCTGCGCCACTAGGTGCGTTCCCAGGTTGCTGAGGTTGGCCGTGACCACCAGTAGGGCTCAACGGCGCATTTGGGTTCGAGCGTCCCGATGCTCCTTGGCTCATTTTATCTGCAGAAACCCAGCCGTTCGAGGCTAGATCGGTTTCAATCTTCTTCCGTCGCATTTCCTCGGCGATATCTGATATGCGCATCCAAAGCATGCCGATAGGAGTTGGCCTGTCTCCCGACTTGTCATAAACCGTGAGCTCAAGCTCATTGGCCTTATCGATATCGATGTTGAATGTTTCGTCTGTCCACCTATCGTTTCGAGAGGCTTTGGTGCGTGCTTTGATGGCATCTTCAACCTTGATTACAACAAAAGTCTCGGGGCCTCTCGAAAATCGTGAAGTTGCGGCATGATCGACATCTTGAACTGAATGTATGCGTAATGTTAAGTGACCAGTCAGAGGCTTCCGCATATTAGGCGCATTGATACTGTCGTCTGGCTATGGCATTAGCAAGATGATCTAAATCATATGGCAATGTATACGCATACCGTCCGCGTTATCGGCTGAGCTTTCAATATCAATATGCAAGTCTTCATATCTCTTCAAAGCCTGCTTTAGCAACTGGATTTTTTGATTGCTCTCAATGCGACGTCCTTCAGCATCGGCGCGGCTTTTTCGGTCACCTTCATCTTGGTAAAGACGAACCATCTTTTCAATACCTGCTTTATACTGTTTTTCTACACTGAGTTTGAACTCGAGTTGCGACAACATCAGTTGAATCTTTGGACCGAGATAAGGCGTGTCATATTTTATAAGATCTAGTACAAGTCAGTATCTCGACAACAGCTTACACGTCAAATCATCATACCGAGTTTGCTGTAGTTTGGCCGCGCCTTAGGGATGGCGGCATCCGGTCGAGGGTCGGCAAATGGGGCACGAGAAGGCATCATGCCAGTGCCTCCTTGACTATACCCTCCTGGACCTGGATCTCCATAGTCACCTGTGTCGCCCGGGTAGCCCGTCCTGGGATCCTTTGGAGGCGGCGCAGGAGCATCGTATCCACCATTCCGGCGTTGATCACCAGCAGCTCCTAATGGTGGTAACTGAGGTGCTCCGGATGTCGCTGCACCATCTTTGCGATACTTCAATTCTCTAAGCTTGTCTTCTAAGTATGCAATATTCCTGCGGCCTTCGCGCATCTGCCCGTCGGCTTGTCGCTGTACCGTTGGATTATCGGTGGATTGTCTGAGGTTCGTTGCGGCAGCTATGAGGGCTTTTTCTCGTTCAATCTTGTGGTAGACTGAGGCGATAAGCTCGTCGTCAGCCATGTTGATGATATTTTTTATGTTTGATGGCTGTCGCTGGATTAAAAACTGCTATATTATCACAGGCGACTAGCGCTATTATTGAAGTAGTCGATCTATGTATTCGTGAATCTTCCACGGTCCTTAGACGCGCTGTAGAGAAAGGGGTGAACGGAAGCACAGCCACCGCCGCTCCGAGTCGAGGTGAGGGCGAATGCAGTAGCGATATGGACTCGAGTCAAAATGCGAGAACTATGAAAGCAAATGTTAGGCTGCTTATCATCTTTCAAAGGGAATAAAATTGCAATGTAATTGATTTGTCGTTCTCAATAATGATTCCAGAAAGCCTCATCAATCGCAGGCCGAAATGAGGTCGCGTGCAGTGGGCTTGTCGCAGTGTCAAGACGAGAAAACCGAAAATAAACAATACGTACTGGCAAGTATGATGATGATGTGACCTTCCTCGGGCTCGCTAGTGCTGATACGTCGCACCGTGTAATGGCATTAGGTCATCAATAGATATATTGGGCTCAACAGACAGGAGAGGAGGGTGTGATCGACCGTGAGGTATAATGCTAGTGGTTTCACTTTCGGTACAGACGTCAAGTTGTCGAGTCGTGGAGGGTTGGAGGGGCGGAGGGGTGGAGGAGTCGTCACTCGTCAGGTTAGTGCCTGGAGTCGACCAATGATAGCGCCCGTTTCGAAGGCTTGATATTGGCGAGCAGGCAGGGTTGTGTGCGCACAGTACGATATGTGAGAGCGGTTTGGGAGATCTAGGGACGAGGGAAGTTTGGTGAAGGTGGTGTTTTGGGAGGAGAGAAAAGAAGAGAAGCCTAAGACACAGAAGAAGAAGAAGAGGCAAGAGCAGACGACGTCCGTCAGGACAGGAAACACCGGGAGCCGCAGTTACTACAAAATACGCAGTGGGGAAGGCGACTAAGCCACGCTCTACACTCTGGATCATGATTCATTATGGAGACACCAGCCACTATTCGGTCTCATTCTTTCTCAATCCTTACAGGGGCGCCTTTGGAATTCGTTACGCACTTTTGAGAACCGAATCTTTCGATGCGGCTGAGGTCCATACGACGCGTTTCTGAATTGTACACGGTTTTCTTTCTAGGGGTTGGAGGATGCACATTCTTGACGCACATAGAAATACTCGAGATCTGATCTGCGTAGATCTGTTAGAAAAATCACGTATACACCCTTAGATGCGAGGATAGAATGCTATAAGCAGTTGCTACTTGAGGAGATGCGAAGTGTGTACTTGACTAGTCATTAGATTATGAAATATTCCCCAAAATGACTTTACCAACGAAGTATTCAGAGTGCCTCGGTGCATAAAACATAATAGAACCTATGTTATGGACGGCATCGGCAGTATCGCCCTAATCCTCACGTCTTGAAGTCCGAGGCAAGAGCATCCACGTGAGGATCATCGCACCATATAACCCCAAGCAGATAGGATGCAGGACTACGGTTCCCACGCTCTGGGCGAGTATACCAGTAACGAACGGTGCAATGGCACCTCCACTGCTTCCCATTGCACTGACGAGTCCTAGAGAAGTTGTTTGAATGTCTCTGGGCAGGAGTCTGTTCAAAACGACCGTTGCACAGGGATAAATCGGACCTAGGAGTAGGCCAACAATTGCAACGATGACGGCCTCCCCAATGATATTTGGGATGAGCCAACACATGATCTGAAAAGCAATTGCACCTCCCACAAGGAAGAATACTGCGAGCCTTTCCCCAAGTCGTCTCGCAGGATAGGACAGCACAAAACGGCCTACGGTAATGCCCGCCCAGAAGCCCGCACTAACATATCCCACATGAGCTGGGTCTCCGTTTCGGTAATTTATCAAAAAGGAAACAATCCACCCAGAGATCGAAACTTCTGCTCCCTGATAGGCGAAAATAAAGAGTGCGCCCAACAATGTGGCCTTTGTCTTGACTGCTTTCCATATCAAGTTTTTCTTCTTTGGAGATCCTTCGACATCTTGAATCTGCCCAGCCAGGGCTTGAACAGGCATGTCAGTCTCATACCCTTTGAACGCCCATCCCGCAAATAAGAGGTTGATGGCGGCAAATGTCAGATTTATGATATAGAAGAACGTCCAATGCACTCCGTTCGACGCCAGGGCCGTTGCAATTAAGGGCGCTATTGTACCTCCGACACCGTAAAACCCATGATTGATCCCCAGCAGCTCAGTAGCGTTCGCCAAATTTGCTATAAAGACATTGTTCAGCGCGAGGTTGACTGCGACACCAAGTCCAATCAGGAAATAGCTGAATACGACGGCCGGAAATGGTGCCTTGCACACCATAATCAAATAGCCGGTAAATAAAGGAACCTGGCAGATCATTATAGTTCTGGAACGACCAAATCGAGATTCGAGCCAATGCGTCAAGGGTGCGGCGAGGATGAAGCCTAGTGCATTGGTAACGAAGATGAGCGATACGATAGCGTAGCCGATGTGAAAGTCCTGCTCCATGTATGGAATCAGAGCACCAGGTGCGCTGTCACTCATCCCATTGGATAAGAACATGCAGCAGGCACTAGCAATGCGCCATTTGTTCCTTGCTGGGTTATTGATGCTCGGCACTATGTCGGTTGAAACTAGCTGTGACGCTGACACGCCGGGCTCGCCTTTGGGAGATCCGGGTCTTGGAGAGAGGCTTTCTGGATCAAGTGGTGATGCATTGTCAAGTCCTGCATCATCGAATCCTGGGGATGATGCAAAGGCCCCGGGTCTCTGGACGATTGAGCCAGTTGACTGCAGCTCTACCAGTTCATGGTTGCTGGAAGTTGCAGTGGAAATTTGGTCATCGCGACGAAGTACGGCAGCTGGACTTGTGACATGATGGGAGCTTTCTACCTCGAAATAGGCGGCGAAATGCGATGCCATCTTGAGTGACTCTGTTTAACGCATGGGTGTATATAATGTGCTATAGATAGCAGCTTGAGAGTCTCGGGGCGACGTTTGATCTTAAGAAGACTACAAAAAAGCTAACTTATGCCATCATTGATCCAAGCTGATTAATGAAAGACTCCTTCATGAATTAGTAATTAGCGGAATTTTTCCTAGCTGCTGTAGTTTCGGAGACTTGACCGAGCATGACGCTCTGTGAGTGTCATCTGGTGTTGGCAGACTCTTGGAGAGTCTAGAAGCAAGACTAGTTACCCATAGTAGAGGCTAGAGAGACCGCGGGAATTAGCCAAAGGAAGCGCCCGCAATCAGGCAGGTCTAAGGCACCGACCCAATAAAGTGGGGGCAAGTTTAAGCTTCAATTTTCGAGCGAAATTCTACCCAACGATATTTGACAACCATCGCATTCGAGTATTCCGACTCTCCGAGACCCTGTCAATTCGCCTTCGTCAAGCATGGGCCCTCCCAAACGCAAGCTCCTTGCAACAGCAGAAGAAGGGCTCTATCCCCCCGCAACACTCCCAGAGGGGCATCAGATCGCTCGCATCATCAAAGCAACAGGAAACAATTTGTACTCGGTAGAATGGCCCTCCAAACAAACCGCTCTGGTCGAACTTCCTGCCCGATTCAGATCTACCATCTGGATGAAGAGGGGTTCCTACGTCGTCGTTGATACGAATGCGCTCGAGGATCGTGAGAATAAACTTGCAGGAGAGATTGTGAATGTCGTGCGGGATGAGAAGGCATGGCGCAAAGCTGCTTTCTGGTTCGTCCTTTCCCCTTTGTTGCTCTGCGATCGAAGAGTGTTGTTGTTGACTTACGTGTTTTGATAGGCCGAAAGAGTTTGTCAAGCAGTCATACCTTCCCTCGGACTCGGAGGACGAAGAAGAATCGAGAGTGGGCAAGATGCCTTCATCTGACGAGGAGGACGATGAATAAATTACACAACATATGATACATACATTCACAACACGGCCCAAAACGTCTACAAGGCCAGGAGTCCCAACAATACAAACGTGCATCATTTTGTCTTTTGTTCTGCCGTCGCCTTCTTCGCCTCGTCTGTCGGGCCCTGAGAGAAATTATCACTCGCCAAAAGCATCACGACCTGGAAACCCAAACAGACAACAACAGCAGCTGAGCTAGCAATGGTGCTGGGGAACACATTCCATCCCCACTCTTGCACCGCCCAGACAGCGTATATCAAGACGGGATGAAGTTTCGCTTGCCATAGCAAGAACGGCGTAGTCCAGGCGAGATACGCATAAAACTGATAATGCAGCGATCTTGCGCATAGCATGCCGATGGCCATTGACGAGAGGATTGTGGTGGTGATATACTTACTTGATAATGGGACCTTTGTCGAACGGCCCTCGATGAACTTCTGGGCGAATGTATCGATTTCTTCGCCCGATGGACGGATCCAGCGGGTAGCGAGAAAAGCGATGACGAGGACGGCGTGTAGAACGAGGAGATTGATGGCAAAGACGGGCGAATCGAAGACTTCCTCGTCCATGAATCGCCAGTTGACGGTCCATTCATAGAGGAATTGTCTGGTGAGCTCGAATGCGCGTGATACATAGCCAATGGCATTTTCCTGCAGAAATGGTATGCCAAGTAGCACCTGTACAGTTAGTACATAAAAACACTCAGTTGGTCTCGGCAAATGCTCACCTGTGTTAAAATCGCGTTCAGCGCAAGTGGTACCGCCGCCCAAATCCCTCCCGATAAAGCTATTATAATAGCCACTGCCGGAGCAAGCAATAACAAAGACATCTTCACGCCCACTCCCAAAGACCATATAGTAGTCGCGATCGTCAATTGTCGTCGCTGAAAGAAGAAGATAGCCAACCACATAGCCAGCGTCGCAATTCCATCATTGAACAATCTCAGCATGTAAATGCTGTGCAGTCGTTTGGAAAGCACCAGCAACGGAAGCAAGTATGGTGGCGCACCGGCTTTGATGTAACAAGACAGAACAACGATCAAGGTCGCAATGTATATTCCCGCGAAGATGTATTGTGCCAGCGCAATGTCTTGTCCCTTGTTCGTCAACTCGTATAAAAAGGAGTAGATATAAACGTGGCCGGCGGGGTAAACGAGAGGGCCGGTGTCGCCTTTGATTGCGGTATAGTCACGTTCACCGGCTTGGTAGAGGACGATCTGTTGCATGTAGGTTGTCCAGTCAATTTCTGTGTCTGTCAAATCCATGTCAGTCTGTATCCTGAAGAAACAAAAAGGTCAACGTACAGGGCACTTTTCTGATGATAAGTGCAGAAAGCACCGCATCTGCCAAAACGAATAGGGGCGCTATCCATAGCGAGTGCTTTGGTTTAGTTAGTATACTGACGACTGTATTTGTGATCGCCATCTCTATAAGAATTACACGCTCGTGTCCTTGCTTTGATGAGATGGGAAAACGAGACGAGATCTGAATTTGTTGTCCTGATGGCTATCCGCGGAACATGCTGCTTAGCGCCGTTTCCAGCCGTGACATCGCACGATAGTTGACTACATCAATAAATCGTTTGCTATTTCTAATTTGGTGAGAGTATTGGAATAGATAGGTAAGGCTTGTTTTGTAGCAATTCTTTAATGTACAGAAATCTAGTCTGTGGGTATACACAAATATACATTGTAACTTCGTCCCTTCAATTCAATGCCAGCCAATCGCTGACAGCCAATCTTTTTTCAAACTCCCATAACTTTCCTTCAGACTCATTACTTTCGCTGCCGTAGTAGCTAGCTACCATTCTCATGGACCGCTATATTAGGTTTCGATTGTTGCGATTGCCGGTTGTCCGTTGTATCATTATTATTATTCGAAAACCCAAGCAACTGCCCAACGATCCCTCGCGGTTTGGGTACCGGACATTCTCGACCAATGCGCGCAAGTGACTCTGCTTCAGCCTCCATTTGTAGGAACGTCGCTACCTCGTCAGCCGATGATTCTCCGTATTGCGTCGGTACTGCTTTCGTTGCAGCAGCATCCTTAGTATATTGCATATTATCTTCTTGTAGTGTGCTTTCTGGTGTTTTCCTTCTCCTCCGCGGTCTCATAATCTGTTGACCGTCGGCTGTCATCTCGACTTGCGAATCGGCTAGTGTTCGGCGCGGAGCGGGACAGGGGAATATGTGAGGGAGGCCGACGATGACAAAAGAAGCTACCATGGTGGCAGCAAAGAGGGAGCTTGTTGACCGCGAGCGCGGATGGAGGATTGGCGGCATTGTAGTGGTTTATGTTATGAGAGGAATTGAATGAGCTTTATGTATCCGAAAAGGGCTGGGTGTAAAGTGATGCCGTTATGTCATTCATCCTGGTGTGTGTTAGCGAAGCCATTCAGTCAATGTCTCAGGTATAAAAATTTTTTACCGTTCACTCCGACTTGCATTGAGCTATATGCTGGTGAGCATGATGCTCTATTGCTTGCTGTTGTGTTGACCTGATGCGGGTGGTCTTCGTTGACTTTGTCAGAGGCTTTTGAGATCACCTGATTTGACGACGGCCGGCCGAGTGGGGCGTGGTGATTAGGCAAAATTTAGGCTTATCGGGGGGAGGCTGGCTCGATTGGTCTGATTCCCGTTGCAGTCAGCATTGGTGACTGTTCATTTTAAGCGCCATCTGAGTTTGCGATATCACTTCAAACTCTTCGACTCTGTCTGACCTTATCTCTAGTTCGCGTGGAAAATTTTCGCCCATCTGCTGGTACAGAAAGGCATGCGGGGGCTGTGAGCGTCAGTAGCGGGGACTTTCGCTGCTCAAAGCTTGATCAGCTTGCGCATCTTCTCGTGCAGTGACGGCATATTACAATAGCAGGCGGCATCATGAGTGACCTAGACAAGTGTGTCCTCACGACTGTGAAAATGCTATTCTTATACTAACTATAGTAGAGCCATTGCACAACTACGAGCTTGTCGACCGATCCCCGAAGCCCAGGTCCGCGAGCTCTGCTACAAGGCACGTGAGCTTCTCATTGAAGAAGGAAACGTAGTCTCGGTCGATGCGCCAGTGACAATATGCGGTGACATCCATGGTCAGTTTCACGACTTGATGGAACTCTTCAGAGTGGGAGGTGACGTACCCGACACAAACTATCTTTTCATGGGCGATTTCGTAGACAGAGGCTTCTACTCTCTTGAGTCGTTCCTGCTGCTGCTATGCCTCAAAGTTCGATACCCCGATCGCATCACGTTGATACGAGGAAATCACGAATCGAGACAGATTACGACCGTTTATGGCTTTTACGACGAATGTATCCGTAAATACGGGAGTGCGAATGTGTGGCGTTATTGTTGTGAGGTGTTTGATTATCTAGCCTTGGGCGCTTTGGTGCTCGGTGCAAGTTCAGAGCTTGAGCCGACGAGTCGGATTGAGAATTCACAGATAGATGGCGAGTTGGAGACGGAGGTGCTTAATGCGAATGGCGAAGTTACATCTATGTCTTATCGGCCTCGGTATCGATCGTCATCAGATGCATCGATTGATACAAGAGACATTTCGCCTCCGAGAGATATATCGGCTGCGCCGGGCAATACTCCGTCTAGAACTGGACCAGCGGGTACAGGAGCATCTGGCAGTAGCTCAGGAAGCTATGGCACAACAGCGGGAGCAGTACTATGTGTCCACGGAGGGTTGTCGCCATTAGTCGATAGCGTTGATAAGATTCGTCTACTTGACCGAAAACAAGAAGTGCCCCACGAAGGTGCCATGTGTGATCTTCTCTGGTCTGACCCTGATGAAATCGAAGGATGGGGGTTGAGTCCTCGAGGCGCTGGATTCCTTTTTGGCGGCGACATTGTCAAACACTTTAACCACAAGAATGATCTTTCGCTCATTGCTCGCGCACATCAACTTGTCATGGAAGGCTATAAAGAGATGTTTGATGGGGGCATTGTTACTGTTTGGTCAGCTCCGAACTATTGCTATCGATGCGGTAACGTTGCAGCTATCCTGGAACTTGGAGAAGATGCCAGCAATGGCGGTACAATCGCACGTACTAACGGCGATGTTGGAAGGAGTAATGGCGTACTGCGCAGCGATATGGGGAAACATGTTCCGGGTCCTGGTCGACGGTACAGGGTTTTTGAGGCGGCGGCGCAGGATACTAGAGGCATGCCAGCGAAGAAGCCTGTTGCCGATTATTTTCTGGTAAGTTCTTTCTTCGCTCAATCAATGATTAGTACTAATATTCTTAATCCAGTGATGTTACCTAACGATTTCTTTTCTCACTTTCTCCCGCAATGATACTTTTTTCATGAGGTTTCCGATTTCATTTTCTAGAATACATTCAAAGATACCTTATCCTATGTATTATTCCTTCTGCCTATTTGAATTAAGAAGCAAATTGTGATCCACCATTGATGATGCTCAATATCCCGCTATCTAGGTAGTCATGCTCCTGCACATATCTCCTGCCTTCACCTAACAACACCCTCCTCAGCAAAGACCTTCTTCACATTCTCCTTCCGCAGTCCCGTAGCAATCTGCAATGGCGTCCGCCCGCTAAGATTACGAACATCAGGCTTTGCCCCAGCTCTCAACAACAACCTCACGATCCCCGCATGTCCCGATTGCGCAGCTTGATGCATGGCCGTGGACCCCCTCGTAGCGCCTCGGGCATTGAGGTCCGCCCCCCGCTCGATAAGAAGCTTCAAGAGTGTCTCATTACCGGTTGCTGCAGCGGAGACCAGAGGTGTATATCCTATCGCATCTCTCTCGTCGACATGCGCTCCATTATCGAGCAATAGTCTGACCATATCCTCGTTTCCCAAAGCCACAGCATATTTGAGTACGGGTTGAACCATGACGTTTGATCGCGAAGTTGATGCGCCTTTGTCAATGAGCGCTTTGGCAGACTCTAGATCGTCCTGCTCAATCGCTGTATGTAACGGGGTATACCCTCTACTGTCTTGAGCATTAATGTTTGGCACCCCTTTTTCGAGTAGATCTTTAACAAGATCCTTCTGACCTCTTGATATAGCCTCGTGGAGAGGCGTACTAGGACCCAAGACACTCATACCCGCCAACTGAAGCAACGGATTCTGTTGCGCCTGAGGCGGCTGCGTCGAAATGGTCTCCTGGGCAGGAGTCGCTTTCCAAATCTGTCGCGCCGAAATGACGGAAAGCAACTCCTTTGCGTATGCGGCTGCCACAGAGGCTGCGTAGGGTTGCCACACATCCGACTTGTGTGAGTCAGTATAATCGCTTATACCTCGTATGACCAGGCATGGGAACTGATCCATTAACCCGGCTGCCTCCATCTCAAAACAGAGAATACCCGGATCTTCCTGCGCAAGGATATCTCTCATCTTCGCGTTTCTGATAAGCTGGTTCCCCGATGCGATAATGCCGTAGTGCACGCGTGGTTCTGTTGTTTTGCGTTGCGGTTGAGCGACCAGTCGCTGTTTATCGCAATTCTGACATGCAGATCCCGTAGAGACATGCTCATAATCCGCGTCAAACAGCTCATCAAACGCCTGGCCCGGAAAGGAAAATGACTTCATGGAAGGATACTTTTGCGCAATCTGCGACAGGAAAGTAGGGATTTGAGTCAGCCCCATCAAATGATCAGCCTGCAGCTCCGATACGGCTGTTAAGAGAACCTGGGGCGGTTTATTTAACGATCCAGTCCGTTGAAACAGTCCATTACCCATACTCTTGCCCAGATCGTATTGCAGTACACCCCCGGAACTATTCGTCGGCTTGCTTACGACAATATCACCCAGTCGAATAGGATCGTTCTTATCACTATACCTACCAGGCACACCGCCACCAATACCAACCATCAATCCAAACCTAATAGATGGGAAAGTGTGTAGCATACTTGACGCAACGGTTGCCGCAGAGGTGGTTCCGTGAACACCAGATGGCAGACACGCAATGGCGATGTTGTGTCCGTTTATGGAGCCCAGGCAATACGAGTTTTGATCGTTGGATGCTTGCGGTAGTTTGGGGTGGATTTCGTCGAGCATGGCCTTTGCGGCGGCCATTTCGAGGGGGAGAGCGCATATCCAGCCTACCGTGTACTCAGAGGCGGTTCTTCCGGTAGACATTTTGTGTTGTTTATGTGGTTTAGTCTTTCATATCTATGGAGGAACATGAAACAGTCCTCAACAATAATTTATATCCAAGGATACCAGTCGCCAGATGACCTACTTGTATGCACCAGGATGTGCAGGTATGAGGAGATAAAGCAATAATGTTGACTCGGATCCGGCCCTAATCAGGCTGATAGTGTTAGAAAATAGTTCATTAATGCATCTGGAGCCTCCTGACCTATCAATCAAGTAATCCTTGTCAAGCCTCATGGGCACTAGACTAGCTCTTGAAGGCTATGCTTGCCGACATACCCAGTCATGTCTATCAACCAATAGGTACCATCATGTATAGAAGAATCAATGACAACCGAGGAATAAATGTCATTGAATAAAACTTGTACAAATTACTATCCTGAATAAACCTGATAAACTAAAAAGCAAAAGACAAAGGTATATAAGTATAATAGCCGCGTTAGTTACATGAGCACATTGCAAGGTAAACCTCCCATATCTAAATTCCGATCTCTGACTCCATCTATATATATAAATAAATCCAGAGCATGTCCTGTCCCAATGTTCCTATGATGTTCATAAATCTAAATTCGTCACTTTTCATCTCAGTGCGTGCGTTGGTCGTAAGGGGGTCTTCATTGATAGCCCGATGGAAGCATGTTTTGGTAACCATAAGCATGGCTGACTCCGTCTTGGGGGTTGTTACCTGTCAATTGTAGGTCGTTTAGCACTTCGTCGTCATTGGTATGAGACTGCATATCAACTGCGTTGCGGCCGTCTGGATGACGGTTTTGATGGCCCGGATGAACAGAAGAACGAGAAACATGAGACGTGGCAGGCGGACGAGCAGGAAGGTTGAGGTTCATGAACTGGTTTCCTGCCCATCCTTCACCCCAATTCTCTAGTCCCAAGGCCAGGGCGCTTTGATCACGCATCCACCAGTCTTGGTTCTCCTCCATCATGTTTTCGGTCAATCCGTTGAAGACAGGCATTGGTGGAGTGCCGCTTACTGCCACTGGACTGTTGCTGCTGTTGGAATTGTTGCAGGAGACATCTTGACTGCTCATACTCATTGTGTTCTGTTGGGTTTGGTATCCACCGTTAGGCTGGGCATAAGCCATACCTTGATTTGCATAAAGATGGGACATGGTAGTAGGTGGTGAGGTCTGAGTCGTAGCTGGAGGGTAGGTTACAAAAGGTAGAGTTTCTAGTTGGTCGGGATAGTGTGTGGGTTGAGCAGCTGAGGCCATCGGATGCTGAATGGTGGGAATTGTAGGATAAGCTGTTCGTCGGTTGACTGGGGACAATCCCGGTTGCTGTTGTGGGAGTGTAGATGATGTGTAGAAATTATCGTGTTTTTGGTGAGTGACAGGTACGCTCATAGTAGCACTTGCTGATATGGACGATGTGTCGGACACACTAGGCGAAGTCACTTGATCCCAATGGCCCCAAGAACCCCATTTGACACGAGTGCGGTCAAAAACTGTAGTGACTTCGTTCGGTATTTCGATATGCCATTTGACAGCAGACAGGTCAAGAATCCTTAGCGTACGTCGAGCGCAGAGCCATCCTTCGCCTATTTCTTCCAAGTTTCGCACACCGTGGATGAGGTCTCTTCTAGCATTGCGGTCCGGCAGATTCAAGAGATGAATCGTGCAAGCGGAATGAACGATGTACACTGCAATGTTACAAATTTGTCGTAAACCGTATGATTTCTTGTAGATTCGTAAAAGTTTAGATATGGCGGCCGCAGCTTGTGAGCATAGTCTTCGTGGTGAGACGTGTTGCGGTAAGGGGGATGTTGATTTGGTATATTTGAGAAAAGGGCGATATAGATGGATGAAGAGAAGTTGATAAAACATACTGCCACAAGTTAGTCATACTCCGTACGAGACATCGGGATAACACATACTGCATAAGCAATACAGGTGGTAGTTGACCGTCTTTAGGGTCCATTTCCGCTGGTAGGCCCTTCTTCCAAGCCTCGAGCCGGGTGTGGAGATCACTGAGCTTGGAGAGTTCGGCTTGGCGTGAAGGCTGCTTTTCGGAAGGCATGGGATGGTAGAAAAAGGCCAAAAGATCATTGCTGATCTCGCAAAGCTTTGAAATCTGTAAGGCTACTGCTCGAGTTCGCGCAGGTTGTGACCGTTCTCGCCCAATGCCAGTATCTGTGTATGGTACCCATGGCTCCGCTTCCTCTGCAGGATAGACGTCAAACTTTGGGACTGTGGCATCGGCTAGTGATAACTGTGGCTGACGGCCTAGGTAGTTGGACCAGCATCTAAAGCACCACGTTAGACTGATTGCTCAGAAAAAAGAAGGTTTTGTCATACTTATCAAACAGATAGCAGCCCCAGAAAGTGATCCTTCGAGCATCAATATCTTCCTCAATCAACTTGCTTGCACCCAGGTTCGTGGCGCCAAAATTAAGCCCTAGATCATAGGCCATTCGAAAACTCATGCCACTGTAAACCCAGCCCTTACCTTCCCGGCCACAGCCTGCTTCCCGAACAGACATTAATGCTAGTGCCTGCACAGTGCAAAGCCTGGCCTTTTCATGTTCATCGTGCTCCAATAACAACCGTTTTGCTTCCCTGAAAAAGTGATCACCCGCGGTCGCAGTGTCTTCTGGATGTTCATAAGCACCCGCCCATGAACTGAAGTGGCAACCTAGGGCCAGCATTGTGTTCACCAAAAAGGACGAGCAGTATGAGCTAGGCTGGCCACGCCGGAAGTCTCGGTAAAAGAGACTTTTGGAAAGCGTAGTGAAATACGCATAATGCCAGGTGAAGTACATGTTCATCAAATGCTTGACCAACGCTTCATCATCCGTGACCCTTGTCCACTGGGCGACCGAAAACCTTGATCCCTGCTTCAAGTTCAACATATCGCGAGATGCATTCTCATCGTCTTGTTGTTGTAGATCCCGCGGGAGGAATAACAGATTGGATGTGCCACCAATGAACTTGACGGACCCATCAAGCATCAACTCGCTCATCTTCCCTGCAAGCTCGTATTCAAATTGGTCTGTTCCCGTGTTATCCTCGATAATTTGTTCGCGCTGGTTCGTGACGGGAGGATTCGATAGCCCTCGTTCTTGGTTTATGATAGCGTCTGCTACATCCTCCAAGCTGTCGCATAGGCGAATTTGGCGAACCAAATCGAATGCACTGTCTTCGTCGTAATTCAAGATCGCGTGTATGAGCGTTTGTAAGGTTGTGTTCCGAGTTCGAAGGTTGTCAATATCTTTCTTGTACACCCCTTTCCTGCGATGATCGGAGTTTGGATCGTAGATGCCTGTCCGCGATGTGAGCGGTTGGATTAAAGGGTGAGGTTGAAGTGGTAAGCTTACATGGCGTATGGTATACGGATGAACAGGCGGCGCAACTAGGGAGATTTCCATCGCACTGGGATGTCAGTAGGGTTTTGGATAATAATATCGCATAGCCATACCTTTGACTTCCTTCGACGACAGGCAATACATGCCGAACTCACGCATCGGCGCTTGGCTGCTTGACCATCATCATTCCGTTTGGCCTTGGATTTACGAGAGCCTGACGCATTGCTGGACGGCGTTGGATCCGGAGCCTCATCGGTACTTGTTGTGCTGTCATTCTCGAACCCAGCCCTCTCATCCATCGCGCGATATGATCTCGGCGATCAGGCCGGGCTTCGTTGATAGACGTTTGATTCTTGGTCCGCTATCGTGGCGCGAAGATGTTAGAACCATATCCCTATTTCGCAGGAGGCCGCAGTAATAAATAAAGAAATCGCGAGGGTGAGTAGAGACGGAATCAGCGAGACGACGTTCACGGAGTAGAAATCCGAATCCCCGCTACGATCTCGGCTCGGCTTGCTGAAGACCACTGCGATTCTTCGACAATTGAGTGGTATCGCAATATATTGAGTGTCAGTGTCGGTAACTGACCCTTGACAGAAGTAGATAGGATACAAAGGCTTTGCCCACATGGTCGAATGCGCTCAATGGCTGACATATCAAGGCCTCGACCCGTGGAAGCACTCAGATTGGCTGACCAGCGAACTGATTACTATCTGCACTGTGATTGGCTTGTTGGTGACAAAATATAAAAATGCTTCATAGGCTGTCAACCTTGTCAGCAACACTGACCCTATTTTCTTTTTCCAGTCTCTTGTTTATCAACTGCACCGCATAGGCCAGACGCCACGCTATCTCCAGATGTCTCGACGAGTAACTGTAGGACGCTGTGTGTACCCTGATCCCAGACTGCATAACCATGTTCCACCGTCGTCTTTCCGTTCTTACCAACTGACCAGGCTCGATTGGTTGGAGAGTGGAGGGAGATAAGCTGGCATTGCTCGGATGTAATATACGAAATCCTGTTGGTAAACAGGATATGTGAGTCGATCGATCTCGGCAAGGGTTTAGTCTTAATTCCACGACTTCTTGCACTTGAGTACGTTCAACAATAATGTTTCACATGCATAAATTCGTCTCCTACGTATCCGGAGAGATTTTCTCTCCGAATATCATGCATCATTTCTAGCGGCAAATATGGTCGGCTCATTATAACTATTAAACTTTTCCGATTGATTCGTCATGAAGACCCTTGATGCCAAGTCCACGACACCATGTTCGTAGACTCTGCCTATCAGCACGACTGGCTTGTGCTTTTTTTTAACCATGAATATCGGCATATAGGCTCTTCTCCTTGAATGTCGTAGTCCAATTTAGTAGTTGACTCATTGATGATCCAGGAGAGATGGACGAGCCTTATAGAGTCTGACAAATCGAACCATACCACTGCAAGATCTCAGTAGGAATTGTAGTGCCCATGAACAACTACGGAGAGCTTGGAGAATATACGCTTATCGCAGACGCTGGTTTGTGTACTGGAAGACAGTGAAACAACTTCAAGAGTCTTGAACCTGACAAGAGCCGTCCCGGATAAAGTCACAAGTCTACACCTAAGCTGCGACAGACTTGGAAAATACATCAGCCACGGGGCTGAAGCAGTCTCAATGTGCGACGGATACTGACTGCTCAAGACAGGCGTTGGGCAACGAATGAGATCAACTCGATAAGCAACTCTCCAAGTGTGCTTTTCTGTGAGATCGGCCTTAATCCAGATCTCTTCCTGCGCATCGTGTAATTGGCAGAAGTTCTTCTCGGTTACATCATAAGGGATATCTAACATCTGGTGGGCCCTTTTAGCTCCCGTGGTGCTCATATACCATGTCCAGGCCAAGTCTTGGAGATCTTGCCTGTCTGGAAGTACTGTTCAATTATAGATCTAATTGCGAGTAATTCAACTTATCACATGAAAATAACGGGCTTGGGTTACATAGGCTCGTATAAACGGAATTTTCCGGGCTTTGTGAGCCCTAACAGCGCGCCGTAACCTTTGCAGGAACCTTCCATATTTGGTAACCTGCATGGTTGCCCAATAAGGAAGTTATGGGGTCGAGACTGGGAAGCAGCCATACTCATACTCATTTTGTCTTGAGACCAATTGCCCTTCAGTTGAACCAGTTGTGTTTTTCTGATGTACCAGACAGGCCTGTCACTCTTCCAATAATGAGAATAACTGAAATAAGCACATTCTCTCAAACCAAAGGATAATTCCCGAACTTTGTGCATGCTAATTTGAGATCCACTACTGAAGAATATATATAAGAGCATGCTTGCATGAATTGGGTGCTATACACGGAGATTCACTGCCAGGTGTAAAAATATATCCGACAACGTTTGAAGAGAAGCACTATGCATGTACCTGGCAAAACCAAATATAGTTCCACCTCGTGAATGTCCCGAACCCGATCCTCATTATCTTGAGACACCCCTTCTGAAGTTGACGAAGTAGAACTTTGAAATTTTCGAGCACTTAGAGCAACATGGAAAGGTGCCAAGGAGCAGATACCTGACAGATACCTGACAGAGCGTGCGGAAAAGAAAGGTTTAGGGTAGAAGGTATCAAATGATATTGTTTGAAACTACAACGTTGATTGCCCCCACATGAATTCAACGTTTTCACACGAGCACGAGACTCAATCTTGATAAAGATTTTTAAGCGCATAATAAGAGATAAATGCTGTATTGAAGTATGAGCCTTCTCGAATACAAAATGAGGTTTCGCTTGCAACAACGGATATAGGGCACAACCCTGATAAACCTAATGTACTATGATGCAGGTACACTTCACAGTGCACATTGGGCTTCAACTACAAATACGACATCCTTTCACCTTTTCTTTTCCTCTGCCTTTCGGATTGATTAATTAGTACACCGCTAATTCTTCATCGTGTGCTCGGTTTACCATTTTGTAGATGAAAATCTTCCGATTGTGGGTTGTTCCACCGGCTCAGACGGCTCGACGTGACAGTGGATACTTATTTGATAAGGGAAATGAAAAATTAAGAAAAATATAAAATAGTTACGAGCTTCTCCGGTCATGTCTGGTTTTTCAGTCAATTGTTTCAATATTTTGCACGGGTTGCAGCAGATAATAACAATGGTAGTGTTGACTGCTAGGAATTCAGTCATCATGCAGGGGACGGAGCACTACTCCGACTGTTCCTGCCTTGCTGCCTCACTGCTTTGCCGAGGTGTCGCATGCACTGTAAGGAATTGGTACTTACTACCACATTGTATACTCCGTACGTAGTAGAATGTTTGACTTTCTTCGATGCTCCACCGCCGAATCTTCTTCTGCAGCAGCGGGACAATCGGAAAGATCGTAGACAGCCCCATAGTTAACTTACAACCTCGCCGTCTTACTAATGGCCGGGTCGTTGTCAACTGCCCAATGCGGTTTAGACGCCATTTTGAAGATCTCAACATTCGTACGTATGTCTTTTCTATGTGATAGATTAACTACATCAATTGTCAGTCAATCAGTTGACTAAGTAAATAGTCGTGTACTAGCAACAAAGTCATACGACTGATTGGTTGCCATAACAGACGATCTGCCAACACATCATATGGCACTACACAGTGATACAATGCTGCCTGACAACTGTCAATAAAAAAGAAAGTCAACGAAAATCGATTTTACACACAGTAACTTAAGTAGGTACGCCGTAATCAAATTAGACTAGAATTGCTATCACGTAAACGGTAACGGACGTAACGGTACTAACGGAAAGGATCCCCCACTGGCCCAAATTGCCCTAGTTTATCAGCCGGATCCAATACGACGGTTCATATTACACACCAATACGAGCCTGTTACGCCATCATCCGTCGTAACGCTGAGAAATCTGTTGTTGGCCGCGATCTGACCCATACGGCGTGCGTAACGTTCGGTCACGCCTCCCCCCGGCGTTCGTTCGCCGAGAATGAAACGATGACTACGAGGCTTATCTATCGCCTGCTTCCTACAATTTCCTCAACCACTACTCTCCCTCTCATCTCAACCACCGACTCTACATCAGATTCCCTCTCGCTTCAACCGACTTACAAAGCCTTCGACTCTGTCCTCGACTTTTCGACCATCCTTACACACTATCAGCCCTGGTAGAACTTCGCTCGTGGACGGCCTGGCCTGTACGAGTCGCGTGCTATCTACTATTATCGGCATCACTGATAACGAACCCTTGTCTCAACATCCATCGATCACCGAACAAGGCACCAAAGTCCACACAATCAGCTTTCCACTACTCTCTCACAGTGGGGTGTGAGTTGATTGTCGTCTTCACCATTTTTCCTATGTTTCTCGCACAGACTCTTGACCAGAGTGCCTCTTCGGGAGTTAGTATGCTACGAAAATCCTCGTGAGCATGCAACATGATGGTGCCTAGAGCCTTCATGTTCTCTTCGGCACGTGTCCAGAAAGATCCGACCCAGAACGAAAAAAAATCTATAACAGCCAGATCCGGAACATCAAGACATACACCAAGTCGACCTCTTCCTACCCCCGTCGTAGCTCCCACCGTGTCTCACACGGTTCCGACTATAGTTTCCCACACGAGTCCCGTCATCATCCCACCGAAAGCGAGCAAAGAACGAAATAACACCAGCCTTTATGGAGACAATAGAAATGTCCGGACGGTGCGCAGAGATTCTGCGTCCTCACGACGATCATCCTCTACTCAGACTCAAGACCGCAACCTACCACCGTCGTTGAGCACGCTCCTCGAGACAACATCCATCCCTCGTCGGAGCAGAAGCATAAGAGGCGCGCGCAAACTGCCTCGTGGAAATCATGTTGAAGATTTTAGTCGATTACTTATGGATGGAGTCAAAACGCGGGACGAGTTTGCCAACATCATCGGTGCATTCAGTTCGCCACTAGACATTCTACTGAGCCCCCCAGACGAGCATTTTGGGAGCATCCCGGTGTCTGAGAGCAACAGCAATGCTGAAATTGAATCACCTCAATTCAGGCGTACTATCTCAACAGACTCTATGCCCTCGTTGGACCACGATTTGAATTCATTCATTACATCCGGCCCTAATACTCCATATTCGACTTCGCCTTCGCTTCAAAGACGGGCATTCGAGAGACGGAAGCAACTGTCTCCTCCACAGGAATGTGCGACCGATCATCCACTTCTCGACATTGATATCAATACGTTCGATCCGTCTTATTTAATGCAAGAAAGTACACCTGCTGTTACATCTCCAGAGAATCGTTCGTTACGGAGCTTTCCGCGCCTTGGATTCACCTTTAAATCCAATCTCACGGCTTCTCTTAGAGCAATCAAGTCTGCAGCGCAGACCGTGTCAAATTTCGCAACACCATCAGTCCGACCGGATGATTTCCTGACACGCTCTCTTTTTTCGATCACTCCCGAACTGACAGATGATCGGCGCCCACTTCCATTAAGTGGACCGCCTTCGCCTGCTCTTCGACGCTATCTCAACCCGATCACGTTGTCTCCTGCTGAGATGCACGTCTACAGTGACCATCCTCATGATATGCTTCCAGGGATCAACAGCTGTCCGGTTTCTATCCAGATGCAAACATACAGCCAATCTGGATCAGTGGACAATAAGAGCACGAATCACCCCGAGCTCCCTTCTTCCCGGCAGCGAGAACCACGAGAAAACAGCGACTTTCTCCGGATGGTGGTACTGGAAATGAACATGCGTCGCAGTGGGAAACTACGCGATGACGTCCCCACTCGCGCTAGAATATGGCTTCCACCCCGCAAGGCCGTGCGACTGATTTCGGGAGACTACGAGGAAGGTCCGGCCGTTCCTCAACGGTGGATTGGAATCTCGATCGAGTGCATCGAGACTTAGCACTTTCTTTTGTTTTATCGTTAAATTATGTACATAGCATTGCATCATGGGCATTCATATCTGGGCATGGAGCAGGTATATTCATCAGGACATGCATACATAGCGCGGCGTTTGTCATACAACAACTCTGATAGCTCATCATTTTATATCTTAAATGGCTTACCATTTTAATTACTTAAGCCCATCCACACAAGTTCCTTTGTCAGCATGATATTGTAATCCATGGTAAGAAATAATCTCTTTTCTTTGGTCTCCTTGGGGCTTGTAGTCTTGTAGATCCTCCACTCTTAGTTTTCTCAATTATCCGCTCTTCCCGCACTAGAAATCCTTCCTTGGACTCGACAGATTCAACGTTACAATTGCTACTTTCTTCACCCCACCTAACACTATTCCTCAACGATCTTGGGTGGTGAAAACTTTTCGATAAATTACGATAGAGACTCTGGGAAACTATATTGCGGAAATCCCTATACTATGTAATGCTACCTGACTACACCACAGTTAGTGCTGATAAGAAAATTCCTAAGTACTCACTTAACACATGATATAAGCAGTGGCTTGGATCTAATAGATTTCGTATTTATTATCGTTAATCCTCTTCTGATTTTTGTATTTTGGGATCGGCGCAGGAATCGGGTTTAAAGTGACAGATTTGGAGGGGAAGCAAAGCCGTTATACCACTCTTTAGCCCTAATTGACAAACACAGCTTACATACTTCAAGTCGATGAAATTGCTATTCACTGCTATTACCAGAACTCGAGCAAGAAATGCATGTAATGAATCAAGCTGAATAATAACCCTGAAAGTCTACCGAATATCCACCATGGCACTACTTCCAAAGTTACGTACATGTAAGGAATACTACTTTGGATTTTTGAAGCGCGATTGAACGAATAGGTATATGATTATAAATACTTGCAAATTAGCCTTTGATGTTCGAGTAGGCTATGGTAACCTCTTCCTTTGCAAATGACGTCGTTGCTTGGTAGGTCTATAGGGATTGACTTTGGGCGGTATCTTCACATGGATAGCAAACAGCGCCAGCCGTCTTAAATTCGACCATTAATGAGCTCACCGAGTTACAAATAAGTAGGTTGTTGGAACGCGTAGCTGGCTACCATGACTCATCCCATGGGCTTGTAAGGGTTTTAGATACACTTCAATATATGACGAAGGAAGGAAACTGCCTGACATGCGCACTACGCGCTGGCCAGGTGGCGTAAAGGCAATCTCAGCTACAATGGTGGACTGCAACACACTGGCATAAAATAGATGAAGGCCTATTTAAATGGAGGATTACACGAGACTGGCATGAATGCAGAACCTGGCCTTTTGATTCCCGGAACGCGGCGATGTGCAGGATAGCGTTTTTAGTTTCCGATAGGATGTTCGGCTGTCACGCTTGCTGCTCAGGCCAGCACAACCTTCAATATGTGTGCGATGATTGAAATCTCGCAATGACCGGGAGTAGTAAGTACTACGTACCTCTGTCAACGCAATTTTAGATACGCTGACCGCTACAGGAAGTACGGACTACTGGTTCTCAAGGACGCCATCTTGGAGAAGATGGAAATCCCGATAACACCTGGAGATTTCATGTCATGACTACTGCAAGTCGACCTGAGTTTGAGAGAGTCATGATTGAACAGGTCGATGAACTTGATCTGCGCGGCTTTGTAACATTTGAGTTTGATGAGAGGTTCCTGTATCAACACAACAACAGCAACAACAATCTTTAAATAACAAAAGACAAAATAGAAACAAAGAAAAGTAGGACATCTTATAAGGGAGCCGTAGCCAGCTAATAACTTTTGATAATATCAACACGATCAGCCACCCATCTACTCAGTCTGATATAGTCTTCCTTGAGATTGTCCTCAAGATTTGATTTCCCTCCAAGCTGCAACCACTTTTGAATTACTAGATCGCAGTCTTGGATCCATTCCTTCTTGTATGTGGGATACACCTCTTCCCATTTCCAAACCTTTTGTAAAACTCCTCTTTTGTTCAGCAAGTCGACTACCTCTTCCGGGGTAGCTGCAAAGATAGGTTGTATCTGGGCTATTGAGATCCCGTAAGTGATCGCGAACCCTTTAGATGCATTCCGCACACGGGTAGAATCACCATGCTCTCTGAGAAATTCAATGGCTCTGATAGCATATTTGATGTTTCCGCCATGGATGATGGCATTTCTTGTATAACGGGAGTCCGGATCACCTTTTCCAGCCGTCCATTCTAGTTCATTTGCATAAACGGCTAGTAGTAGGTTGTCATTCTCTCCAAGCCTCTTCTGTTGCTCCTCGATAATATCCTCTTGGTCCTTGAGCTTTTTGTCTTGGCCGTTGATTTTTCTCTGTTGTTCCTTAAGGTATTTCTGGTGTTCGTTTATTTCCCTCTGTTGATTCTTGTGTTGCTCCTTCAACTCCCCTAATTCTTCGTGGAGGCCTTGTAGAAGCTCAATTAAGTTATGCCTTCGCGATTTCCGATTTGCCTCGACTCTGGATTCATCATTATTTCGTCTGCTAGGAAAAATGTTTTGAAAAAATTTTCGAGCTCGCGCTTGTCTGTGTGGTTCGATCTAAGCTGACGGGGTAAGGAAATTGGCATGGTTTTATAGAGAGCTGCAGACCATTCTTCGTGGTCCTTGTACTGTGTCAGTAACCTTCTAAGGAGAAATGAGTGATACGTTTGAAGTTTTTCACCTCCCCGACTCCAACTTTTCTCCTCTTTTGAGGCGGCCCATCTTCATTCGCCGCGGCACTTGATTTATACACCAAGTCATTGTTCTAAAGTCAGCGACTTCTTAGCCCGGGCTCTTCGTCCTTGTAAATCTCTTCAAGGGGTTGACTGGATGTTTGAATATCGTCGCTGAAGTTTAGGATCGTTAAAGCGTGGCTGAAAATGAGACTTTGGGTGTTTAGGCTTGAGCCGGTCTTAGAATATATACATATAGGTGGTTTAGATTCTTCCTTTGAGAAGATAAGAAGAGATATAATTACTTGTTCATTTAGTATTATTGAAAATGGCCTACAAAGACAAGGATATTCTCTAAGTTTCATCCTCTGCTGCTGTGAGACTCTTTTGAATGCTGTGATATCGTACAAAGAGGTTCTTTTAAAGCCTTTGATAGATGCAGTGTGAAGTTATTGAAGTATAAAGCTATATCAACCATTGATGGAACTTATTTACTACATGTTTTGTTCTCTTCAAAGCTGTTTGACATAAGTCACTTGAAAACATATTTCCTTTTTTTGAAGACTTAGGGCAAGGGGAGATTTCTGCCTGAGGCCACAATGACATTCCCAGGTGATCACATGTCTACAGCTGCCTGGACTAGTCTTTGCAGCTGACCAATCAGGGAGCTTCGTCAGCTTAGTCTCCATGAGGCTCTTCGTCTCCTCATCCTATCATGAATCACAGTCAACATGAAGTTGTAATCCTTCATTCAGGTAAAATTCAGCCTTTATTCTTTCATTGTCTATTCTACGTACATGTTTTAAAATGAGTCAGTTCGATGGCGATACCCAGATCCCCGATGCGGGCCCGCTGGACGAGGACTTGGACGAGAAGTAAGCAAAGCACAGCATCTTAAATGATTTTGACTTACCAACCGATATAGATACCCAAATCGACCTCGCAATCATTCGCCCACTCTTTTATTTCATCATCTTCTGACTGACCTTTTCAATCCATTAAACGACAACAAGAAAAAGCCCGCCACAGGTCCAGCTCGTAGAAAAGTTGGACCTCATGGACCCTCCAGTCTCAATCCGCAGGAGCGGAGAAGGGATATCATCCAGCGATTCATCTCTCGCTGGCGCAAAGATGTCGGCGATGATATCTACCCGGCCTTTCGTCTTATTGTGCCCGACAAGGACCGTGACCGTGCCATGTACGGACTGAAAGAAAAAGTCATTGGAAAACTGCTCGTGAAAATCATGAAAATTGACAAGAATTCCGAAGATGGCTTCAATCTACTGAACTGGAAACTTCCCGGCCAAAGTGCGACCAGTCGTATGGCGGGCGATTTCGCCGGTCGGTGCTATGAAGTCTTATCGCGAAGACCGATGAGGACCGACGTGGGCGATATGCGTATCGAAGAGGTCAACGAACGCCTGGATCAGCTGTCTTCCGCTTCCAAAGAAGACCAGCAGCTGCCAATCTTGGCTGAGTTTTATCGGCGCATGAATCCAGAAGAGCTCATGTGGCTGATCCGTATCATCCTGCGACAGATGAAGGTTGGGGCTACAGAGCGAACATTTTTCGACGTGTGGCATCCGGACGCTGAGCAACTTTTCAGTATTTCGAGCAGTTTGAGACGTGTCTGTTGGGAATTGCATGATCCGAATATTCGGCTAGAGGGGGATGAGCGTGGCGTATCACTGATGCAATGTTTCCAACCTCAGTTGGCGCAGTTTCAGATGCATTCTTTCGAAAAGATGGTACAACGAATGCGGGGAACAGAGCAAGATCCCACGTTCTGGATTGAAGAGAAACTCGATGGCGAGCGGATGCAGCTACACATGGAAACAGACAATTCAGTCGAGGGAGGCAAGAAGTTTTGCTTCTGGTCACGCAAGGCCAAGGATTATACATATCTGTATGGAAACGGATTTTTTGACCCCAATGGCTCTCTTACTCGACACTTAAAAGATGCGTTTGTTGATGGGGTCGATAATATCATTTTGGACGGTGAAATGGTTACGTGGGACCCCGAGCAAGATGCACCAGTCCCATTCGGCACGTTGAAAACGGCAGCGTTGGCCGTACAACGAGATCCGAATGCAAAAGGACCGCGCCCGTTACTTAGGGTCTTTGATATTTTGTATCTGAATGACAGGGAGTTGACACGCTATACACTACGAGACCGTCGCAATGCCATCGAAAAGGCTATAAGACCTGTTCATCGAAGGTTCGAGATACACCCATATACAGAGGCTACCACCGCCGCTGAGATTGAACCTATTCTTCGACGAGTGGTCGAAGAAGCCTCTGAGGGACTGGTGTTGAAGAACCCACGGTCTCCTTATAGATTGAACGAACGTCACGATGACTGGATGAAAGTCAAACCCGAGTATATGACTGAATTCGGAGAGGCTCTCGATCTCGTTATCATTGGCGGTTATTATGGGTCTGGGAAACGTGGAGGTGGTCTTTCAAGTTATCTATGTGGCCTGCGTGTAGATGATCCCACTGAATCGAATTCAATGAAATGTTATTCATTCTGCAAAGTTGGCGGTGGCTTTACTGCGGCCGATTATGCGAATATCCGCCATCACACAGACGGAAAATGGAAGCCATGGAATCCGAAAAGGCCACCAACTGAATTTATCGAATTAGCGGGTGGGGAGGCCTCTCAAAAAGAAAGACCCGATGAATGGATTCGGCCGGATGAATCAGTCGTAGTTTGCGTGAAAGCTGCATCTGTCTCGGTCAGTGAAGAATTTCGTATTGGGTTGACTTTACGATTTCCGCGATTCAAGAAGCTGCGGATGGACAAAGACTGGAAGAGCGCATTATCTGTTCAAGAGTTTTTGGACCTAAAGTCCAACGTGGAGAAAGAGCAGAAAGAGAAAGAGTTTACAGTCGACAACTCGCGCCGAAAGCGGGTTAAGACATCTACAAAAAAACCTTTGACTATCGCGGGTTATGATGAGGATGCGAAGGTAGAATATGCAGGTTCATCTGGGAACGTGTTTGATAAAATGAATTTTTGTATTTTCCCCCATTCCAGTATTTCTGGGTTAATATTTGCTGACCTAGTCACTAGTCATCATGACCGACACAAACGGGTCCAAGAAAAAGACCAAAGCTGAATTAGAGCAATTAGTCAAATCTAACGGCGGAAAAATCTATCAAACAAACACAGCTGCGCCTCGCACAGTCTGCATCGCAGATCGTCGAACAGTCAAAGTCGCATCTTTACAAAAGAGTGCGCGCGATGATATCATCCGACCAAACTGGCTGCTTGACTGCATCAGGCAGAATGAGATTGATCGACATTTATCGTCGTATCTTCTACCCTTGGAGCCACGGCATATGTTCTTCACGACGGAGGAGAGACGAGATGAGATTTCTAATAACGTCGATGTTTATAATGACAGTTATGCGCGAGACGTTACGCCTGAAGAGCTTAGAACCATTTTAGATACAGCGAAACCTGGGAAGCAACAATTGGCCGAAGATGATGACAAGATTCACGAGATTTCAGAAACTGTTTTTGAGCGAAGTCATGAGGAAGGAACCACGCCGCCGGGTTGGCTTTTCAAGGGATTAACCATACATTTCCATGAGTCCGTAGACTCGTCAGATAGTTCACACCAGATCCGAACCTTCCTCGCTCGAAAGATGACTGAATTTGGAGGCGCCGACATTGTCGACAAATGGGAAATCGACTCTAGTAAAACCACCAAGGGACGCGGTCACCAATCAACAGCTAACTTCCCTACACACATCATCGTCGCTTCTTCGGATTCAGCGAAAGACGATATCGCAAACATACGCAAGACTATCGCGCAACAACAGATGTCTGATCGCGGCTTGAAAGTCCCGCATATCGTTAGTATGGAATGGATTAGACAGAGCTGGAAGGAGAAGACGTTGTTGGATGAGGATCGTATGTTCCACTCTCCCCACCATTTTCGATCACCTCCCTTGTGAAATATATCAAGCTGACTCAATCTGTTCAGAATTCTCGGCATGAAGCAGGGTTAAAGTAGGATATTTTGAATGATACTTTTGCATAATTTTGCGTCTCGTGTATAAAATAGCAAAGACTGTTACTTTGAGCACATAATACACATTCACCCCGTCACAGCCGTCATAGGCAGCGACGTGCGATCCCTCAATCTTGACAAGATATCAATATACTCATGCGTAATCCCCCATGTCGAAGCCAAGCCCGACAGGATCCGAATGCCTTCCTTCAGAACCCTCGATGGTCCCTGAGGACTACATATATCTCCTACACCGGTCATGTTACCTCTCATCGCTTGACCTTCGCGGACAAAGAGTTGCACAATTTCGTCGTCGCAGGGCCGGTCGAGGTGGACAAATGTTGGGGTTGCGTCGTATTCGGCTTGGTCTTGTCCAGCTATTGCTGGTAAGGCTGTCGTTTGTGAGAGGCGTGCGCATGGATTGTAACTACAGATACCGTACGCCCATAGAGCTAGAGTTGCCAGAAATACAGATACTGGTTCGTGGAATGCATTCGTTGAATAGCGACGGACATGCCAGAATACTGAACCTGCATGAATCATAGATAGCCGAGCTTTGTACTGATCATGCATCACCCAACGCCAGGCATGCTGCCAGTCAGAGTTGCGCTCGAGTCTGTTATCCCACGGGAGCGTTTCGTTGGCCAATGCCGTGGCCAAATCTCGGATTTCTCGAAATGGTACGAGAAGCACAACTCGTGCCGCATGCAAATGTAGGACGGTAGAATGCTCAAATCCAGCTGCCTTCGCTATTGTTCCATTGGCATGCCAGTGAAGTGTATCTAGACAGTCGCAAGCACTGTTACGCCACTTGGAATACATTGGGACTCCTGGTAGCCATACTGGGCTTGAAGGAATTGCTGCTTCGCGCGGTTGTCTTGCAGCATTGGGGTTCCAACATGTAAGCGGGCTTTGGAAGTAATCGCTCACTTCCCATAGTCTTTGATACAGGGCGTGAAGAAGCAAAGTATGACCAAACTCAGAAATGTTCGGAATCGATCTCTTTTCGATGAATAAAACCTCAATGGCTGAATGAAGAGAAACATTGTCACCATGGTATTGGGCTTCCCAATCTTCCTCGGACATTGCATCCCATACGCTTTCGTGTGAAGGAAGGGGCGCTTGCGCATCTTGAAGACTGAATAGTGGTCGAAAATTGATGGCAGTGTAAGCCAAAGTACTGTCAACAAGCCAAATTAGATAACCAGTTCTTCGTCTTGTTTCGATATTGATCCAGTCTCTCCATGAAATACCAATCGTCCTGTTCAATTGTCCGCTTGAAACAAGTCTCTCTTGATGAGAAAACCGTACCAGGTCATTCAAAGTACCAGAAGCATATTCCTTGGCTTGACTATCAACGCCGTGATAAAGGCCAATGCAATTCAAAAGCATTGCCTGAATGAGCCAAATAGGCTTTGTTCCAGTGTTGTATTTATCCTTTTCGACAAGTATGGCTCGACGTGCAAATTCTTGGAGAGGGTAAGCATAGTCTGCCGTCTCCGGTGTGTTGATAAGACAGGATCCAATTGCTGCCATAGTAAGCGTCAAGATCCAATGACTTTGCTCTAGATCGAAAGTAGGCATGTGAAAGACTGGATAGACTGGCTGAAATTCATCCAAATAGCTGGAAACGAAAAAAGCTAGCAGATCTGCTCCTGGGAAAGTAGTGGTTTCAAAAGCTGCGAACAAGGTCTCAGAGCGACATAATTTGTTGAACATGTCAATAAGTCTTTCATATTTGTTGGTTGATATTTGCTTTGTGGCAGATACGTTTTGATGTATCTCCTGCACTAGATTATCATGCATGTCTGGAAAAACCAACCTTGGGCGTTGTTTGGGTAAAAAAGAAGAAATTGACTCTTCTACTTGGTCAGAATGCGCGTTCTTTCGTCGCTTTTGCTTTGTCAGGCGGGCGCCTTCACCATCCACATAGTATTGACCACAACTTAATGCGGCATCGTCACTCGACGAAGAGGACGGGGATCTATCTTGCGACGAATTGCCAAGTGAGTGAGGTCTCGGTATAGCCGCGTAAGGAATTGAACCAGGCTGTTCTGTCCCGCCAAGTAACTGTATGTCGCCCACGCTTGTGGCAGGCTGCATCCAGTCACTTTTGGCGTTCAATCCATCCAGCCACCATTCATTCATCGCGTTGTATGTAGTATTTGGGTCCATCGGCAGTGGTGCATTCATATCTTTCAGGATATCGATTGGAAGCCAATTTAAGCCCAAATCCTCGACTGGATCAAACAGCTCTGGCGCTATCGGCAAGTCTAACGTGGACGGCTGTGGAAGATCGAGAGGCATCGTAGTTGCGGGAGATTTTAACTGATCCATAGGGTTCTCTTCCGACAGAAGATGATCCGTCATACTGTAAGGAAAAACGGCCGTACTATTCGTAGGACCTGTTCCAGACGGACTTGTCGTATAGGAAATTTGTGGACTGTTCTGAGCCTGCACATTTGGACTTTCAGGCTGATCTTGAAAATTAAGTATCGTAATATCTCCGTGGCTATTCGCAAGGCTCCGTCTTCTAGATTCTGTTTCGTTACTTGATGTCCGTGTCTGAGATGCTGTATTATAATTGATGAAGCGGAATTGGATTTGTTGGTCGATCGATTGAGATCGAGGGCTTTGAAGGCTAGTAGAGGCCTGCCGCTTGGGTGTATCCGTGTTAGACTGCTGTGTGACCGACTTCTTCCCTCTTGGACAAGCTTTAGTAATGACGCCGGCCGATTTTTCAGGCGAGTCCGCGGAACTTTTGTTTTTTGAACGTCGCTCTGTTGGGTATTGGCAGCTGATCGTACGACTCTGGCATCGGTGACAAGGTTCACCACCGCTACATCGGACGCGAGCAGATGCGCATTGCGAACAAGCCCGGAATGTTTTGACCGTGATACGATGGACACGGTCAAGTCCCCCTTCTATGCTCTGTGCGTGGTGACTTTGGTCATGTCGATAGAGGGTATCACTATGAATAATTAGCAGCTAAAAATAACTCGACTTACAAGCATCGTACCTTCTTGAAAAGCAGCGGCTGCATTGGGCGCATCGAAAAGGCTTTTCTTTGGTGTGGCTACGAAGGTGCCTTTTCAGATKCTCTGGTCTTCTGAATGTTACATCGCATATAGAACATCTCGGGGTCGAAGACGATGGAGAAGACATTGCCTTTCGGCGCTGGGAGCTCTCTTGAGCATCCATAAAGCACTATCCTGCATCCGACAGTCGAGCTCTAAACGGATTCGTCGCGAACGTTGTGATCACTTTTGATCTTGAAAAGCCGCGATACATGCGAGTGAAAACCTAGTCAGGTTGTACAAGCATTGAATGAAGCATTTCAAGCTGGAGACTTGCGGATAATTTTATTCAATCCTTTCTTTTGAAAAATACAAAACATCCAAGAAATGTTGAGGCCGTGATTCACGCCTTAACCGACACTTGGAGTCGCGGGGGACAAAATCTGGGGTAGCGGCAGGKATATACTCTGGACGTCGAGACAATTGCCGATTGCCCTTCTCCGCACCGCCTACGCATGGTCTGTCTGTTGTAAAATTGACTGTCCTCCGTGAGATCAGAAGCCAATCACACAGCACCCTTGCCTTTTTACCATCATTAAGGTGCATTGGTGTACAGCTAACCAAGGTGTCTATTGGCTAAACCTTTGTGGATAGGGGAGACCGTTACTCCACATCGGTTAAAAGCGCCTTTTCCTCGTCCTATTTGCCGGCATGCCACCGCCTGGGGTCGATTTGTACTGTTGGTGCTGTAGCTCCAGGGGTATCATTGGGACGCAGATGCGGACCATCGCATGGAGGCTGCAATAAGATCAATTTAAGGCTTTCGTAGACACCGGCGCAAAATCGCTGTGAAGTTTTTCAAGATGCCTTAGATCAGCAGGTGATGCTCACCAAGATACGACTATAGGGAACATTCTTACGATTTTAGCCGAATCCACTCCCGCAGCGTTATTTGACACCTGATTTTTAGGGCTACTAGATGGACGATGATCCACATTTGTCATGACGTCCGCGATGAGAGCCAGAACCAAGAGACTGCTGCTGCTTCAATGATGGGAGAGAATATTTGAAAATTCAAATAAGACAATATCAGTCTGGAAGTTCTGCCGGGAAGAAGTAGCAGAACACGTGCTTCCCGCGCGAGCGATCTGATAGTCTCTTCCTGCTGAATGTTGATGACTATGACCCACCTGCGTGGTCCGTACTCCGGACAGACAACAACTTCTTTACGACATTCATTATCGACATCACTCTCATTACCATGGTATAGACTAATTATGAGCCTATATGCCAGAACCTATATCTACGAAAACGCATGCCTTGCAATATCGTCAGCTACAACTTCGTCGATAGAATCAGTGCCGTTACCGATCGTCTTTCAGCTGACACTTGCTTACCCAACAATTCCGAAAAGCCCAACAGTGAAGAACATCAGAATTCCCTTGAACCAGGAGACGCGCACATATGGAATAAATAAAACAAAAGGCTGCATGCGTCCATGAGCGCTGGTATCCAGACCGTCGTCCGTGACGGTCGACGGATGTCTCGGCAACCCACTGGCAATGCGATGTTGAACTCCACCGCCCTTCAGGGTGCAAACATGGCTTTCAATGCCCGCTCACCAAATCGCGAAACTTCTCTAAGTGCTCAGAGCTCAAGAGACGTATTACGCAACCCTACCAAATCCGATCCGTCTCGTTCTCCACGACGTGCAAATGAATCCGAACCCGACCCCGTATCGGAGATGCCGGAGGCTGGTCTTGTCATGGATAGGATAAAAGTCTTCTCTGGAAGTACCGTGTCGCGACTCAGTCGGAATAGAGCCGGCGCTGATGCCCCTGGATCTGATACCCCTCAGATGCAAGCTGCGCAAATGGCAGCTTTGAGATCATCGGCTCSAACACCGCAGGCTGTTCCTGCTTATCCATCGGTCTCTCCAGTTAGAAGAGCAATGACTGGTAGCACCGCTTCCAGAAAAAAAGCTATCTCGCCGGCACCGAAGCCCGACTTTTTGTCGGTCCAAAATTCCAGATCCGTCCATGCACCAGTCCCTATCCGCAGAAGTTCGATTGTCGCGCGGCCCCTGGCGGGTAGCTTGGAGGAAGAAAGAGCAAGTTCAACCAGTGGACGTCTACAATCTGGGAGAACAGAGTTACCGGGTATTCCGGCAAAGGACCGAGGCCCTAATGCAGACGAGGCCATTCTCTCACCGATCGAAGGAGATCCGACACTTCAACCCAAAACAACTAAATCTAAACCACAACCGCCTGCTACCAAACCTAAGCTGACACAGCCAGCAAGCAATAACAGATATTTGCAACCTGAACCTTCCACAAAACCTCCGCGTCTAGGTGATGATGCTCAAGCAAAGAAGTCGCAGACTTCTGGAAACAGGAATACAGCAAGTCGCGAAACGAACCAGTCAGAGACTACCAGTATAAGCCGTTCACGTGCTCATTCAGTGGCTGATGAAGTGGCAAGCTCCAGTAGCCACTACACTACGCCCGGCCGTCAAAACACTGGAAATGCAAATGGACAGTCGGGTATGACGAAGGAAGCCTTAGCGGATGCGATAATTGCTTCTTCATTAGCTTCATCGCGTGCACCGTCGCCGTACAGTGCACTTCCACCGCTGCCTCCACCACGCCGATCGCGATCGCGCTCAATTCTGCATCCTGGAGATATATTAAAGAAGGACCATCGCACGACGCCCAGTCCTCCTAAGGGGCTACGACAAACTTTAAGGGATCCTCCTAAACCCGAAGTTGAGGACAATAAAAGTCCAGGTCGACGCCATCTGATAAGACACCATCCTCATAAGCACCATGAAGGTGATCGCAAGCGATGGCGTCAAGAAGTTACCGAAGCAGCCCGCAAACGATATGAAGGGGTGTGGGCTGCAAATAAGGGGCTGTGGGTCCCCCCAGAGAGTGTAATTCACCGAATCTTTCCCAATGTTGCACACACTCTGGTTTCGGCGGATCTGGTAGTGCACCTTGTAGTGCGCGATATATGGTCGCGCAGTCGCTTACCAGCTCACACTCTGGAGTTGATATGGAACCTAGTCGACCGCTCAGAGATCGGCATGCTATCACGCGAAGAGTTTGTGGTTGGTCTATGGCTGATCGACGAGACTCTTAGAGGACACAAGATCCCTGTCAAGGTACCAGACAGCGTCTGGGATTCCGTCCGCCATCTACCGGGAATAAAAATCCCTCAAGAATTCGGAGGCAGCCGATAACTAATAAACTAACTATATTTTGTCCACATATTGTACATAGATGCGATAGATGGAAGCATTCTTCCTACTTGATCCTAATTATATAGGAAAGCCATGCGTATATTACTGACATGGTGAGCTTGAACCTTCCCGGTTACGAAGGGAAAGTTAGTGTTAATGACGCGAAACTGCTTGGCGGGAGCAAAAACGCAACATTATAAATTAAAGTACGTACTACGCAGCAATAACCTAAATACCACGATACTATGATCGCCCCCCGTCTGTTTCAGAAGCCATGTGCTGGAGGAGCGCTTGCTAAGCCTCAGCTAAAATAATCAGCACTAACGAGTAGCTAGCTGCGACGTGAATATGCAGCAAATGATGGCACATGGCTTTTGACCTTCCCCTCTCGTCCTAAAGCAGTCCGCTTAGCGTTAACTTTGTTTCAGAAGGTACAGTCTAGTGAGACTACGTACATACCATGTACAGAGTCTGGTTGGGAGAGTATACGCACGTAGCAGCTCGGAATCAACCCGTAACAAGTTTCTTCAACGCGATCAACGGCGAAAGCTACCCCCAAGGGGCTAGCGGAGATTATCGCAACGCTCGGGCCTCGTGACCGTTATCCAGATTCCACAACAGAAAATGTTCCTGGGTGACAAACGGCATGGAGCACGAATTAGGCGAATGGTGAGGGTCGTAGTGAGAGGGCGAAGAGCCTGGAAGTGGATTAGTCAGTGAGCTGAAAAATCTTGTCATTGTTAAATGGCAATTGGGCGATCTGTTAACGCAGGACCAGGAATGGGGGCAGACTCACCGAGGGCCTGTGGGACTCGATAGGAGCGTGTGCGTGCACTGTGTGGCACGGTGGCAGGGATCAAAAGAAGAAAGATGAAGGAATTGAGTTTCGGGATCCAAAGACCAAAGAGGCGACAGTTCGCCGAGCGGAGACTAATCCGTAACGGCGTCCCATGACTGGCTCTGTCTTTTGATGCCTGGCTCCGTTGAGAATGCCTGAGGCGCGACACCCGAGGGCCTGTTTGGGCCTTGTGGCCTTGTGGCCTGGGGCCTGGACCGCTAGCTGGACCAAGAGCCTAGCTGCCGCCCCAGCACTCTGATCACTCTAATCACGCTCACTGGAGTGCCCCCCATCCTTCCGTTTCCATCCAAGCAGTCACACTGCTCGGACTTCCTATTCCATCCCTCTCTGCCATACTAGTAAGTCGACTTCTCGTTACATCCGTCGGTGATACGCCTCCCCTCGATTTCTGCTGCCTCGCTGCGTGAATGCTCGCAATCGGCCCAGAGATCGTCGGTACAGTGGTACCTCGATCCTAGGTTTAGACCCATTCGTGCTGATGATGTATCACAAACGGTTCTGCAACTACAACAGCCGCGCGGCACGCGCCCATGGAAGAGTCAAGGCCTAGAATGCATCATGCTTATCTCAGCGGTAGTGTCCCAGGTTTAATATCTATCTTTTGATTTGTCTTGGAACTGGCAGCTGCGTGCCATTGGCTCCGCCCAAGCATCTTCTGTCTCTTCGTCGTATGATGTTCATCATCAAAAAGCTAAAACCCTAGTGCGAATGCTCCCAAGACAAGGGTATTGTGGCTGAAGGGCGGGGCGCGATTTTCCAATGACAAAAGGTTGGGTTGCAGCTTGCCAGACGAGAGCACGGGAACCCAAAAAAACCTTGAAGAGGGCTGGCTCGGTAAGCTCCATGACAGATTGGCCATCATGCTTTTGTGCTCCCCACCCCTCTGGAACCCACGAGTGGCAGGAAATCAGGAGAAGACCTACATAGCTTTTTGCAACTGACGGCTGACGGAGTCCCTGGGTCACCGTGGATCATGGCGGCGAGTGTGTCCGCTAATCCCTTTCGGTCTCTTGAAGCAAATCCCGATATTATGACAACAAATCCCAATCATCGGGATTTGCTTTTCCCTCCAATGCTCTGTTGGCTATGCAGCCATCTGTAATTCTTACTCTTAGCCATGCCGCCAATGATTAACTTTTGCAACTGGCTCCTTTCCAGCTCTGGCGAGAACAGAGGTGCTGCATAATATTCTATCTATCTCTTCGTTCTTCCCCCCTGAACACAGCAAGTCAGTCCTTGATACTGGGACTGCCAGAGAGGGCCGATTATGCGTCTCTGCTGCCTTTTGCTCCCTTCTCCCCTCGACCCGGATCAATGGAAGTCGTGAGTGCGATCAAGGCGTTTGCTCGGTACTCGGCCCCTCCTCCTTGACTTAGGGGTCTCAATACCTTTACCCAAACATACACCTCATTAAAGTCAAAAGAACTGGCTTCTCCTTGGTTGGAAATCCGAACTTCGGGATTAACTCCCGACATCAAGGTAGCCCTGTGCCAATCGCAATGGTGTTAGGGCATAACCAATATCAGCGAGATCTCCAGGAGCAACATTTTCTTGCTGAAGAACAACCCCAATTGCCGGTAGAGACCTCGCAGCCATCTGGAAACGCCCCTGTTGTTCGAAGGAAATTTGCCAAACCTCCGGTCAAGGTAGCGTGTTTGGCATGGTAAGGGCTTCCCATAACACACGGCATTTGAGGAAGTGACGATCTGACCCTGGCCTTGACAGCCGTGCATCCCGCACACGATGCGACGGGCAGGAGCCCTGCTCAAGCGTGCGTCTTTCCATCTCTTTCTTTATCTCATTCTCATTTTCATCATCCGTACTTGAGCGCGTACTAAATTTACCTCCTTCCGCCAACAGTGCGCAGCCAAAGGAAGGGCATGTTCGTATCTACCCAGCAAACGTGGAGGGCCTCGAAAGAAAAAGTCCAGTGTTCCACCGTCTGACCCTGATGAACTGGGACAACCTAGTCCTTGGGATCCTCCTATTGTGCAGAATGCTCATTACGAAGAAGGTAAGCCCATCCAGAAGTTGCTCTCACGATCGGCACAGAGTTGATTTTCATGTTTAGCAGATGGCGCGTTTAGTCAAATCGAACCAATGGCCTTGCCAGGAGCCGGGTTGAGGCATCTCGACTTCAACCCCGAGGTACAGGGCATGTTTGTTGGAATGTTCGCCCATCCTGGAGACGGCCACCATCCAGCTGTGCCTGTGTCGCAAGTCCCATTGGCTGCAGGAGGCAAACAGCCAACTGTGAGAGTGTATGGCAGTGAGCAAGATATGTAAGTTTGGCGGACAAGCGGTCGGAAGCAAGCAGGGTACTCACTGAATCGGAAATAGATTGAATGCTTACTACGAATTTATTCACCCATATTTTCCGATCTTACCTCCAAGCATTGCACAGMCTGGTCCGGATCTTCCGCTAGAAGACGCAGGCTCACATCCAAACTCTCCAACCGACGAAGTCAGTCTTGCTTACCGGCCAGTTTCTCCCCTCAGTTGTGCAATATCCGCGATTCTTGCCTTGGTTCCGCTTCCCAACATCCCTGACTCAGCCAGTGTCATGTTGCGAAGATCATATTCACAGACCTACGCTCGATTAGCGACGATGAGGGTTGAATCTGATGGTGAGCTCATTGATTCAGTAACCGATCCGTCCCAGGCGCTGAACCACACTCAGCCAACGATCAATAGACCGCCGTTTCATCCTCAAGCGTCTGTGGAGCTGGAAAGTATTTTGGCTTTACTTGTTTTGTCCGTTTACGAATATGCGCAACGCGGAAATATGATGAAGATGCGGTATCGCGCTGGCCAGGCATGGGTTTTGGCTATGAACCTAGGCCTCAATGCGCTCGGCCCTGAGCAGGATGAATTTATGGAAGCCAGGAGGAGAGCATGGTGGATGACTGTACTGTACCCTGAAGAGCCCTTGTTTATTCACCAGATTTCTGATTCGTGGAATGCAGTACTTTTGTGTTCTTCAAGGATCCATCGCGAGCGTTACGGTATTTGCTCCAAAACTGGTGTGTTTATGCGAAGATACTAACTTATGGAAGCCTTCTCCTGTTATGATTAACGATACTCGATTCACGACGCCTTATCCTCAATTCGCATCAGATCCAGAGGTACCACAGATTTTTCCTCCGCACCAATACTCATATGCCTAATGTTCAACGTCACAGGGATGGTCGATTTTACTCCAAGCACAACAAGTTCTCGTAGCCTCCAATCAGTTTGCCGTGGATCTCAACAGGTGTCTCAAGGCGCGGTCCAATATGCAGTGGATATATGATCAGATGAAGCAACTGGATGCGTGGACTTCGTCTTTGATGACACAGGCCAATGCTCCACCTAGCGTTCCACCGCCAGGGGGAGATATGAGCATGGCTTCCGAATTCGTTACAGCTGAAAGTATTCGAGCCATGTCGAGAATCAAGCTCGCTAGGTATGATGCGATACTGGGAACATAGCTTGGGAACGATTTTGACTAACTTTTGATATGATTGTAGTGCACAGATTAGGATACACCAATTTCGAGCCTTCTCCGACCTTCCTGTCTTTTTCAAGAAGCACTTTGATTTGGCACATCCAGGTTCCGACGTGAACGATCCGTTTCACATAGCGAATAACAGCGATGGTAACCCACTGGAATGCCAATGCCATCAATTCCACCCTATGGGTAACGTCTTGCCCACCGAATATAGCGGTTCAGCATCTGATTCCTCAGCGGCGGCAGGTACTGGACCCGTTCATCCGCACTACTGCTGGCTAGGTCCCGGGTTCCCATTCAGCGCTCAGCAGTCTTCAGATATATGCCTTCGAGCGGCTCTGATGATTTCGCACATGCTTGGGAGTTTGCCGTATCCCCTATCACTGCGAACTGACAACCGTCGAGACTCCACTAGACATCCACCTTTTGGTGATCCTGGTTTACTGGATCCGCATACACAGTTCCCACGCACTATGCCATATTATGCTGTTTGCACTATGCAAGGTAGCTATGCACTATCAATGCTTGTTTATAAGACACGGGTCGCAATGTCAAAAGACACCGCCGCCAACGTTCTATACGATGAAGGACACCAAGCCTCGGCAGAGCAGATGCTAGATGGCCTAAGTAATGGATTGGAGCGTATCGTTGGGGTTATCTCTAACTTCTCGAGGGCCTTCGAGGCGCTGAGCGGTATGAGAGGTAAATCATACTATCTTGCACGGCATATTCTTAGCCTTCTGCTAATCTAGACTAGAAAATATCGAAAGAGCGATCCACACGGCGTTCTCCCAACCTTGAACTGACCGACCATCATGCACATCTATTTTGTGTATACTTATACACCAATATAACACGGAGGGAGGGGGGGAGGGGTTTAAAATTTTCATGACGGGACAGTCTTGCATCAAAATGGTCTGGGGCGTTTGAATAATTGTCGAAATACTGACGAATCTTTCACAAAAGTATTGTGACCCTGTTTTTCCTTCCGGTTATGCACGATATGGAGTTTTTTTTCTCAGGTACCTTTACTATGTATGTACATAGTATATTCCGCGAATACCCTAGATACAAGAGAATTGGATGAAATGGTATATGTGACGTTGATGTCATAGTGATGCCAAAAGCTACTTTTTTACACTTAAGACATCCGAAGTAGTACTGCATATGTACATTATTAACATTCCACTTCCTGACTATAAAAAGATAGAACCATAAATCGTAGAACAAGGGGTCACTTCTTTGCTATCGATCTTTCCAATCACAAAAGGTGGGGGTAAAAAAGAGTATTCTATTTCTTAAAGCTTGGACCGAATCCCTTCTAACCGAAACTTGACGTCTCTAAGCACCTTAGTCGCTGGTTTCCACTCATCGAATTGTTGGAGGAGCTCAAGGCTTTCTTCGTGTAGTTCGTGACGTACGTAGTCTTCCTCTAAAAGACCGCGTAGTGCGAAGGGGAGGATGTATGGATTTGGTGTGGCGGTTAGGTTGTGTCGATGGATGTGCAGGGAAGGTGGGGAGGTGATGGTCGAGGTTTCGAGGGCGAATTGAACTGCTGTGCTAGTCGGGTGTTAGTTTGGAAGTCGGTTGAAAAAAAGGGATGGGAGATGTACTAGTATATGTTCTCTTCGTCGTGGAGGCGGGAGTGGCCTTCGCCGCCAACGAGACTTCCGACAAGAGGAGCGCTTAATTCGCGGATGAGACCGTGGTCTTGGATGCCGAGATTTCGTAGTTTTAATGCGAAGCCCACTAGATGAGAGAGACTGGTAGGAGAATCTTTAGTTAGTTGAAGCAAGTTTCGAGAGAAGGACGGATTGCACTTACAAACTCGGCGCGTGGACTCGTCCGTCCACAAAGACAGCTCGATAAATATATGGATGAGTTACTGAAACGAATAGTGAAGACTAGAAGGGTGATTAGCAAGTTCCAGAGCAATATACTTAATTGACAGCATACCTCTAGAGAAACCAACTGATCGTCTATGCTGCCAACATAAGAGATACGCACACCAAACTCCAATGCCGTCTTCAGTGCTGCCTCATAATCTTTAGAGACCTTTGTTGTCGGATGCGCAAAGTCAAAAAGCTCTCCTGCAGATCCCCCAATAAATCTGGATTTATAGTCCGGGAATGGCCCCAAATTCACGCCAGCCATTGCACATATCCCAACACGAGCGGCGTCCAGGCATCCGAAGGCAATCAACTTTGCAACAAGCATAATTGTAACCGGAACACCTTGACTATGACACGCAAACATTATAAATTCAGCTTTTCGAATCTCTTCTATCCATCTTAGCAAAAGCTTCCATAGCAAGTCGACTCTTTCAGCGATGCGGCCCTCTCCCTCCAAAGCGATCTTTTCCACATCACAATGATATCCGTGACTGTCGGCCCATTGATGAATTGCTTTGGCTGCCATAGTCGAGAATTTGAGAGACGTCCCAGTGGGCTGACCGAGTACTGTGCGCAAGTATGGGGCAGGGAAATAACCATGAACGCCAATAGCTAGTGCCTTTTTGGGACGAGGCGGATCACGAAGTGCAAAGACCTGTCGATTTCCAGAATCTTTCGGAGAATATATCATACGACCCAGAGTTTGCAGCCATGATGGTGACTCTTGTAAAGCAAATGTGTCCTTGAAGGAAGGAAGCAGTTGGTTTGTGAGCACGCTTTCGAGCTTTGTTGAAGCGGTGACTTCTGATGTTTGTGCTTTTGCGGATAATTGTGCAGCAGAGGCTTGGGCGGCCGTCGTTGTTGTGTTTGTAGTATCCTCCACCACTCCAGCAGATTTAGCATTCTTGTAATCCACTGATTTAATAGACTTTCTTGGGGATTTCTGCTGTGATTTGATTGTTGATGTCGGTGTTTGGGCATTATCAACCTGAGCAACAACATCCTCAGAGTTGGACTGCACTTTTGGCTGTCCTGATACTATCAATTCACCAGGTTCTTGTTGACTCTCAGAGCCTTGTTTCTGCTCTGTATTTGAAACATCCCTTGACCAAAAGGCCCATCCGCTTGACTTGCTAGGTCCTGATGTTCGCTTCGATGAGTAATTGTCTTGAGCCTTGTCAGGTAGCGAGCTTTGATTATCACTCGTAGCCGCGGTTTCCTCTTCCATAGGCTCGCCTTGTTCGATGCGAGGTTCCTTTACTGAGGCCTCTTCTTGAGGGTCTTTAGATTGACTAACATTGCTCGTCCCCCACATTTGCATCCATGAACGTTTTGGTGGTGTCGGAACATTTGTATCATTTTGCTTTCGCGGATCCGCATTAGGTGATATTCCAATTTCAAGCGTATTATTTGTTTCAGTTTCATTCTCGCCAGATTTCGAAGCCTCCGGTTCTGGTTGAGGCACCTCGATAGCTGGCCTCGGCCCAATTGTATCAGGAGACTTTCCCATGATGCCCTCTTCCGAGCTCGGCTTATCTGTCGATGTCCTACCTAAGCCAAACCAGCCGAACCAGGTAGATGTAGGTCTCTCATTAGACTCTGACTCTTTTTCAGGAGTGGATGTTGTCTGGGTATCATCTGTGGTAGTCGGGTCTTCTGCGTTCGAGTCCTCCTTGATCGGCGTAAAATCTTGATTCAAGGTCGATTTATTGGAATCCTCGCTTTCCGGTAAGCCAGACTGTGTTATGCCTTTGTTCACAGCTGAATTTGAGGCTGATCCATTCGAATCGATGTTGATACGCGTCGTTGTAGCATCTGCTGGAAGAGAGCGGTTCGAGACGCCAGTCTTTCTTATTAGTTGTATCGAACCGGGCCGGTTTGGGCTGCGGAGTTGAGGTAGAGAAGTCGTCGAAGAGACCAATTCCGAGGCTATGTTTCCAGCGGCAGAAATGCTCTCCCGAGCAACTTCTGTCACAGCAGCGGCCTTCCTGCCATGCGGCCAAGTCTTGGTCGTCCAGGCCTAAAGATGATCCGGGTCAGTCTGAAGAATCTCACTGCAATATGGATATTGGTAAAATGTATACCGATTTACCGGCTCGCTTGGGCGACGTCAAGCCGTTATGTTGAGTCGGTTCCGAATTGGACGTTGGGGTGCTCGGGTCTGTGGCCGCGGGTGTCGACTTCAGCTGCTTTCGAGGTCCCATGGAGCTGAATCTAAGGACGAAAGAAACATCACTAGAAGAACGATCTATATTATATGAAAATGCTGTAGCTTGTAGCTCAAGTCACGGCGTATAGTAGAGGCGAGTTGTGAAAGAGTCAAAGGCGTATGTTGTGCCAGCAAGCCAGGCAGCCAGCCAACCAATCAAGCCTGTGCCCAGGCGCTGATGTCACCGATCATGGCCCCCGTGATTCCCACCAAAAACCAAAAGTTCGGTGCTAGCCGTTTCTGCCTCAGCACTCAGGCACTAGGCTGCGGCTTCGACCGAGGCTCCAAGTGCCAAGCCATGGCACGTGATTCAATTTCCCAAAGAGGCTAGCATTGCCAAGCCTGGAATTAAGTGTGCTTTCCTTTGCAAGTGGAGAGGAGCTAGTCAGGTCGATAAGGATTTTTTTTTTGATCGTTTGGCAAGAGGCATCTTGACGACCTCAACCCATAACCCTGTGGCGCCTGCCTTATATTCGATTATTGGGTGGTAAATATGGCGATCCAGAAGAAGGTTCGCACTCATAACTCATTTGTATCACAAATCATCTGAACATCTTCGCTAATGACTTGTTGATCAGCACGGCAAAGGTCGTTTGGATAAATGGTATAAACTCGCGAAAGAAAAGGGTTATCGAGCTCGTGCTGCATTCAAGTTAATCCAGCTTAACAAAAAATACGGCTTTCTTGAAAAGAGCAAAGTTCTTCTCGATCTTTGTGCGGCTCCGGGAGTAAGTTTTTTTTTCCCCTTGCTTGTTGTTGCTACGATGCTAACGAAAATTACCTAGTCATGGTGTCAAGTCGCCGCAGAATGTATGCCAGCCGGCAGTCTTATTGTCGGTGTCGATCTCGCTCCAATTAAGCCTATTCCCCGAGTCATCAGTTTCCAAAGCGACATCACCACGGATAAATGTCGTTCGACCCTTCGATCTCACGTCAAGCATTTGAAAGCAGATACAGTTCTCCACGATGGTGCGCCTAATGTCGGTACAGCTTGGGTACAGGATGCTTTCACTCAAGCCGAATTGGTGTTGCAATCCATGAAGTTGGCGACCGAGTTCTTGAGAGAAGGAGGAACCTTCGTCACCAAAGTCTTCCGTTCCAAAGACTACAACCCTCTGCTGTGGGTCTTCAAACAGCTCTTCACATCGGTCGAAGCCACCAAACCCCCGTCATCCCGAAATGTGTCAGCCGAGATCTTCGTCGTTTGCCGTGGCTATAAGGCGCCGAAACGTCTAGACCCAAAATTCTTGGATCCTCGACACGTGTTTGCTGAATTGGCCGATCCAACCCCCAACAATGAAGCCAAGGTTTTTGAGCCCGAGAAGAAGAAGCGTAAGAGAGAAGGTTACGAAGAAGGTGACTATACTCAACATAAAGAAATCTCGGTAACGGAATTCATCAACACTACCGATCCGATTGCCATTCTTGGTACTTATCATACGCTGAGTTTCCAGCAATCTCCTACTGGGGATTTGGCTTTGGCTACTCTTGAAAGACTCGAGGAGACTACAGATGAGATTCGAAAATGCTGCGAGGATCTTCGAGTACTTGGTAAGAAAGAATTTCGAAGCCTGTTGAAATGGCGACTGAAAGTCCGAGAGAAGTTTGGTCTTGTTGTCAAGAAAAAGAAAACCCAGGAAGAGGCTGAGGAAGTCGCCGAGGTTGCACCTATGGATGAAGAATTGGCCATTCAAGAAGAGCTTCAACGTCTGCGCGACAGTGAAAATTCGCAAAGGAAGAAAGAGAGACGCAAGGAGAATGAGAGGAAACGGAAAGAAATTGTACGAATGCAGATGCATATGATCACGCCTACGGATATTGGAATGGAACAAGCCGGTATTGATGGGCAAAGTACTATGTTCGCGATGAAAGCTGTAAATCGCGAGAACGCTGCGGACAAAATCGCCTCGGGAAAGATGGCCGATTTGGAGAGCGAGGGGGAATCGGAAGCGTCCTCCGGTGAGGAAGAAACCGACGACGAGGAGGATCAACTTGAACGAGAGCTCGATTCACTATACGAGACCTACCAGGAACAAAAGCAAGACCGCGACTCCAAATTGCGTGCAAAGAAAGCACGTAAGGATTACGAAGCAGAGGAGTGGGAAGGCTTTTCTGGCAGTGACAAAGAGGAGGGCTCGGATGTCGAAGACGATGACATGTCTCTTTCATCTACGAAGTTACCTCAGTCGGCCAATCTGTCAAAGCAGGCATCTTTGTTCTTTGACCAGGACGTATTTGAAGGTTTAGAGGATATTGACGAGCTTGATGACGAAGACAGCGCTATTGATATGGAAGATCGGCCAGCACGTCAGTCCACCAAGGAAGTTGCCGCCAAATCAAAGGCTGAGCCATCGACTAGCGAAGACCAAGAGGTAGATGGTTGGGGTTCTTCGGATGAGGAAATAGAGAAGCCAGATGATCCTCGGACAAAGGATGGTCGATTAGGTTTGTCTAATACTGCTTCTATGGTTTGGAAAAAATGCTAACGATGTACAGATATCGATATTATTACTGCAGAGGCAATGGCTCTTGCGCAACAAATAGCTACAGGCGAAAAGACTGCCCAGGATATGACAGATGATGGATTCAATAAATTCACCTTCCGGGATAAAGACGGCTTGCCCGAATGGTTCTTAGACGACGAGGGAAAACATAGCCGTCCCCAACGACCAGTCACAAAAGCTGCAGCGGCAGCCATCAAAGAGAAGCTGCGAGCGATCAATGCCCGACCTATCAAGAAGGTTCGCGAAGCCAAGGCACGAAAGAAGTTCAAGGTTGCCCAGCGACTGGAGAAGCTGCGCAAGAAGTCTGCTCTACTTGCCGAGGATGAGGGTGTTAGCGAGAAGGACAAAGCACAAGCTATTGCTAAGCTCATGAGCAAGGCAGCCAAGAAGAAGCCCAAGCAGCAAGTCAAGCTGGTTGTTGCGAAGGGTGCCAATAGGGGTATCTCTGGTCGTCCCCGTGGTGTCAAGGGCAAGTATAAGATTGTGGACTCGCGTATGAAGAAGGATATCCGGGCACAGAAGCGGGTGGCCAAGGCGCAGAAGGGGCGTTAAAAGTAGATCTACACATATAGACGGATAAATGCATAATACTATGTACATGCCATGATATTCTGTTAGAGGTTAGAGAGTAAAGTAGCACAACGTTGAAAGCAAAAAACCGAGGGCATGGAACAATCTCGAGGGCAGCGCAGTTGATTGGCTGCGGCACTTGCCTAGTAACCATCCCCCGCCGAACCGCCACCGGCCCTGGCCCTGGGAACTATTTTTCAGATCTCAGCCATCACTGATCAGCCTCTTCCTTTTGCATCTCGCTCTTTTTTTTTGACAAGTTATGTTTATATCCCCGCTGTACAGTTATTGTATATCATTTCCTCACGTTCTCTTTACATCCGTGTTGTCATATTCATAGTATAATTTACCAAACTCTTTCATCCACCCTTCCCACGTGCTCGAGCTGAGACCGGCTCSTACAGCGCGYCTGATCTGTGCACATCGCTATCGACGTTATGGGTTTCTTTGACCACTTACAGAAAGGCAACGGATTTTCGCTGCAAGCCAAAAAGCCTCAAATCCGCAAAGTTGTCACCCAGAAAAAGCCCGTTCCCCAGTCACAGTCACGCTCGTCATCTGCCGGAACCACCGATTCTCACCTATCGCCGCCAGTCAGGTCTACGCCTATTGCGAAAAGCCGAAGTTCGAGCACCCCGTATCGGAATAGCGAAGTCTCCCCAAAGCAGCGACTTCGAACCACGGTTTCTCGCCGGAACCTCAAGCGGCCGTCGCCAATCCAGCGACTCGAGAGCGATGACGATGATGACGACGAAAATGATACGGATACCTCCTTCGAAGTTCGCAAGCGCACGAAATTGAGGGACAGCGTCGAACCGGATTTGGCCCGTCGCATAAGGTCAGCGGAAGCATTTTCCAAGGATGGGCCCAAGGCCCTCAAGATGGTCCATGCAGCAGATATCACCGCCGCGAAGGCCGTGGGGAAATACAAGCCGGCATTTGAGAAAGGGGCCGACAAGGACTTTTCTGAAATTAGATTACAGTACCCGAGTATATTGAGAGGCGAGCGATACCAACTGGGAGTCCCGAAGGAGAATGACGATTTCAAGCCACTCGACGATATCGTTCAGGTGGTCGAAATGGTTTCTCAGTACTATATCCCCGAGGATATGCTTGACGACTTCAACCACGAGTCCACAGGGATTAAGAGGCGGATTCGTCGAGCTTTTGCGCATACCTCTGAAGACGAATTTCGAGAAGTGATATCCGACTACAATCGCCTTGTACAGAAATATGTATCCGACGGGTCTATCGCAAAGCATCTAGACGAAACGCATGCATTGCAGTTACCTCTTGTGGAGCGCATATTGACGCAGATCTATTCCCGGACGGTTTCGCCCCGAGTCGACTCGCTACGTCAATATGAAAATGGAACTGATAATGTATATGGAGAGCTTTTGCCTCGGTTTATTAGCACCATCTTCAAAGAAACGCATCTAAAGTCCGGTCAGGTATTTGTCGATCTGGGATCCGGAGTTGGCAATGTGGTTCTACAAGCAGCACTCGAAATCGGATGCGAGAGCTGGGGGTGCGAAATGATGCCCAATGCCTGCACTTTGGCCGACTTGCAACAAGCCGAGTTCAAGGCACGATGTCGTCTGTGGGGAATTACGCCGGGAAAGACTCGCCTTGTCCAGGGCGACTTTCTCACAGAACAAAGCATTATCGAGGTTCTCAAAAGAGCCGACGTCGTGCTCATCAACAACCAAGCTTTCACCCCGCAACTCAACAACGAGTTAATCAACCACTTTTTGGATATGAAGGAAGGCTGCAAGATTGTCTCGCTCAAATCCTTCGTGCCCGCTGGCCACAAGATTACATCGCGAAATTTGAACTCGCCTATCAATCTTCTGGACGTCCGGCAACTAAATTACTGGTCCGACTCTGTGAGTTGGACGGATGTGGGCGGTACCTATTTTATCGCCAAAAAGGACAGTTCCAGATTGAAAGCGTTTGCTGATAGTCAGGGATACTGAGTCCATTATTTTTTACATTTTCTTATACCTTCTCGACGATGTCTTTTGTATTGTGATACCACTTTATGATTACGCTGGACACTGCGCCAGCATGTTATTCTACCTAGGAACTTGGGGCTCTTGGACATTTGAGTACTTGATTTGTCGTGTTGATTGGTTTTCATGTTCATATTTTGGAGACTGTCTTGTACACTAGTTTTAGACCCGCTTTTGAATATATATATATTAGAAGATCAACCTAACATATATTGTAACAATAGTCTATTCTGGTCTAAGAGATGTAGTGATGCTAGAACTTGGACGCCTCATTCATGGCGTCCGCCTCTTTGCCCATACGGGCCATCCACCGATCAATCAATTCCTGATTCTCCCGCTGTAATTTACTGGAACGATCCTCAGCCATGTTGAGCTGTAAGTTGAGCGATGCTAGCTCATCTTGAACACTCTGCACAATATTCCGGTTAGTAAATGCCTCTTAACCATGAAGTTGAGTGGCCACGAACATCTAGTAGCTTAGCCTTTCCACGCAACTCCTCATCGCGGTCTTTCAACCGAAGAGTCAGATGCGTCCGCTCGCCTTCTAAGGACGCTATTCTTCTTGAATCTTGCTGCGTCCTGGATCTCAATTTATCCAACTCCGTCGTCGTGCGGGTAAGTTGTTCCTGAAGCTCAGAGCGGGATCGCTGGGCGGCGGCTAAGTCTGCCCTAGCTGCTAGAAGGACATTCTGTGACGCGGCGCCGGCACCTGTGTTACTGTTTTGTGGTTGTTGCTGGGAAGGAGTGGAGGCTCTTTTCGGGGAAACGGGGTTGCCTGCTACCTCCGGAGATAGTTGAGTTTGCTGCCTGTTGACAAGTACGGCGTTGGTAGCTATGCGGTCGGCGAGTCGAGTGTCTATTGGACTTGGTCATTATCATGGCTGTCTTGGATGACGGGCGTGGGCATTCATACAAGCATCGTAGAGACTGCTGTTTGCTTGCTCGCGTTCGTCACGAGCCACTAGACCCGCATAATAGTCCTCTCGCCAGTTGGCCATCGCTAGTATGTCAGCCTAGACATGACGGATCTTCTTCACACATGCATCCTGCAAAGGCCCAGTAAGTTGTAGTAGTACGGAAGACAAAGATGCCCCCCTAGTATGATTGTCGTCGTGGAACAGAGTAGGACGGATTTGTTTAGGCGGCAGGCTGGCGGGGKCCCTGCCTAGTCTGCTCTGGGTAAGTACCTTAATCTGCGAGCGGACACTGTGATTGGGCCTCAGCCTGTTACCGCCGCATCCACCGCCCTCGTGCTATCAACGTCACGAGGCTCGTTCCTCTTCCAAGTCTCATCAATCGTTCACCTGTTACCATTTTCCGTGCAATTGTTGCATTCAGTCACTCTCTCGTTTTTCAAGAGCAACCGCATTTAAATCGCTGCAGTTATGGCGTCACGAAAGAAGGTCTTGTTGAAGGTACGCAACCGTCGTCACAGCACTGCTCCGTCTGCATTTGAGTAGGGGTTGTCCTATTGTTGCAGCTGCTGATAGCTTGCGTAGGTTATTATCCTTGGAGACAGTGGTGTTGGAAAGACCAGTCTGATGAACCAATATGTGCGTATTATCGAACGGAATCAGAACGAACTCTCGTCTTATCAGCATACTCATGTATGTGCGGACTACAGGTCAACAAGAAATTCAGCGCTAGTTACAAGGCAACAATCGGGGCCGACTTTCTCACAAAAGAGGTACTTGTGGATGATCGACTGGTGACAATGCAGGCATGTTACGGATTTTCTATGTGTGTTCGGCTTGGGAGAATGGTATTACTGACTGAGCCTCTTGTAATAGCTCTGGGACACGGCCGGTCAAGAGCGTTTCCAGTCCCTCGGTGTCGCATTCTATCGCGGAGCAGATTGCTGTGTTTTAGTGTACGACGTCAACAACTCCAAGAGTTTCGAAGCCCTCGATAGCTGGCGAGACGAGTTTCTGATCCAGGCAAGCCCACGGGACCCTGAGAGCTTTCCGTTTGTGAGTATGACGGAAATTCCGGTTGTGGGCTGAAATCTGACGTCGGCAGGTTGTGATTGGTAATAAAATCGACGTGGAAGAGAATAAGAGGATGATATCATCGAAGCGAGCCATGACATTCTGCCAGTCCAAAGGCAACCTTCCCTATTTCGAGACCAGTGCTAAAGAAGCACTCAACGTCGAGCAGGCATTTGAGGGTAAGCCGATAGATGTGAGGAATGTGTCTAGACTAATACTAACGTGCTTTATTTCCCAGTGATCGCCCGCAGCGCGCTTGCACAAGAAGAATCGGAAGAGTACGGCGGTGGAGATTTCGGCGACCCAATCAACATTCGACTCGACAGTGATCGTGACGGCTGCGCTTGCTAGAGTGTGGAAGTGTTTGAAATCGAAATATACGTCAGTCATATGGCAGTGCTACGCTGTGCTGCGAGCTCCGTTACTTGTAGACCCGTCTATAGCGACCAACGGTCGAAAGACTACATCCATCTTCACCAGTGCTATTCGATTTTGTCTATCTATTTTATGCGTGTGACATGTCTATTGTTTGCTACTTGATTCGCAATTTCGTCTGTCTATGTTTTGCGTGTTTGGGCCCAAGACTTTCTTCTCTTTATTTTCATCTTCAGGAGTCTGGGATATTCCCCGTTTTCATGTACCCTACTTCTGCTCCATATATTGCCATATCTTCGATGCTCGAACTCGAATACATAATACTTACTGTGACGAGTGTTTGATTAAGGACTGCATGGGACATTTTGATACCTCGGTATGTAGCAGGAATGTATCATCTAGTACCTTGTATTATTGCCCTAGTTAAGTTAGTTGCATGTAATTACTAAGTTGAGCAAAGACTGACTCATGCCGTCCGATGTTATCATCCCAGCTAAACCTAGATCGGCCTAGTGAATGATAACGGCGGGATAACGCACTCCCTCTTGACTCACGGTTACGCCGGAAGCACTTACTTTCCCATCATGGCCTTTGAAGCTTGACACCAACGGCTATTTCCTCCGAGCTCCTGTTGATCAGGATAGGCTCTTTGCTTGCTCATTTGTTGCCGGCGACGACGACAACGGACCCGGTTGTCCTCTCGCATCTACGAGCTTTCGGTCGAGCTTTGCTTCAGGTCGATGCTTATCTTCCATGGGAACGACTGGATTAGAAACTTTGTTGGTGAGCCGTCCGGCACGGTGATCATAGAGAGTGAGCAAGACTCGTCGGACATCAGACCGGGAAAGAAAAGAGCACTTCATCATACAAAATGGACCCCACGGACGCCCGGCACTATGCCGTCGAGCAACAGGTACAGACTCCCCGGAAATGGGGCATGGCCCGACATACAATGGGAATCATACTGTTGATGTGTGTGGTATTTCTCTGGACAGCATCGAACTTCCTGGCTAGTGTATGTTTTGTCCCTGTCCCTTATCAGCATGGATAATTGACAGATTCGGAATAGAATATCCTCGCAGACGACAGCTACTCGCACCCGTTTTTCATCACATACATCAACACGTCCTTCTTCGTGGTATTCCTGATAATTGTGATTGTACGACGAGTTTTCCGCATGTGGCGCAGAGGCAAATTGTCACAAGTAAAGTCGTTCAAATCTTTCTTCACATATCTCGATCTACATGGGATGAAAGAGCCGCCTTCTTATGCGCGAGAGACGGGACCAACGCTAGACGAAGACGAGAATGACGAATTTAGCGAAGCGGACAATCAACGAGAGCGGTTGTTGAGTAGTTACGCACATGATCCCGAGCTGGCGCCGCCATCACCTACTTTTTTGAATAATGAAGCAACAGAAAGATCATCAGCTGGGAAATTAGGGCTAGGCCAGACTGCGCGCTTGGCCGCGCAGTTCTGTATGCTCTGGTTTCTGGCAAACTACTTCGCCATTGCGTGTCTGCAATTCACGACCGTGGGCAGCACGACGATATTAACCTCGACAAGTGGGGTGTGGACATTGATTTTCGGCGCTCTGATCCGTGTCGAGAGATTCACCCTCCGCAAGGCATTGGGCGTTTTGGCGTCGTTGATTGGAGTCATTCTCATTTCGCGCGTGGATTTATCGTCTTCGTCATCGACTACTCCAGATGATGTCCCACCGTCTGATGGCGGTGATGACCCTTACTCAAGCAAAACGCCTGCTGAAATTGCTCTCGGCGATGCAATGGCCGCTCTAAGCGCGATTGTGTACGGCATCTACACGATCGTTATGAAAAAGCAAGTCGGCGACGAATCACGCGTCAACATGCAACTCTTTTTCGGGTTGGTGGGATTGTTTAATGTGTTTTTGCTCTGGCCTGGATTTGTTCTGCTGCACGTTCTGGATATTGAGAGATTCTCATTCCCGAGCGAGAATCGGATTTGGGTTATTATCCTCGTATGTCTCCCCTTTCGCGCTCATTATTGTGATTTCTAACGATGTGCAGATCAACTCGATTTCTTCTCTCATTTCAGATATATGCTGGGCTTACGCAATGCTTCTCACAACCCCGCTCGTCGTAACAGTTGGTCTCAGTCTGACCATCCCGCTATCCCTTGTCGGCCAAATCATCCTGCAGGGCCAATATGCTGGCGTGTTGTATTGGATTGGCGCGACGATTGTGTTTGCGTCGTTTCTGATTGTGAATCAGGAGAGTAAAGAGGATGAAGAATTGGAACAGGAGCAGCTGCAGCGGGAAGATCTGAGGGGTTCTGCGCTGCTGTCGAGGGGTGAGAATGAAGATTAAGTAGATATATAGATGCATATATGTATATATAGAGCATATTTGGATTAGAGAGACAGAAAGACAACAAGTTAAACTAAATCATACACAGATGGATATCATAATTCAGACCCCCGCTCCAATAGACCCGATCGCCAGCGCAAAGAATAACAGTAACCCTAAATAATCACCTCAAAGGCTGAAATGGTTCAGGCGTAGCAATAATCGTCGGCGCCGAAGCAACAGCAGCAGCAGCAGGAGCAGGACCAGGCACAGCACCAGTTTGACTACTAGTACTAACCTTCCTACTCTCCATCGCCTTTTTGCGTCCGACTACAATACTCTTCAGCGCGCCTAGCCATTTTGCCAAGGACTCTTCGTCTGGTGCACAGAAGCGGTAGATGGGTCTGTCTTCGGTGATGATTTGGAGACAGAAGTTTTTGGAGCGTGAGATGGGGTCTATCTCGGCGGCGTTGATGACTTGGGACATAGGGATGATGCGGATTGCGCAGTATTCCTGGGGGACATTAGTATGGTGGATGTGTAGAGGAAAGAAGGGAAGGCGCGAACCCGTTCATCTTTGTATAGGGCTAAGCTGACTGGTCGAAGGACAACCCAGAGTTTCTTCCATTGTCGAACGCCTCGCTTGCTATGTAGGCCTTGTAGCCAGCCATGGCAGATCACGCGGTCAGGATCACCCAGTACCCCTGACGCAGTGGGCTCGCGGGCTAAAGAAGGACGTTTGGCAGGTTGATCGCTGGAATCTTCTCTCTCGGGAGAAATCTTGTGCGGTTGCGATGGTCGTGAACTACCACCAGGACCATCCGACAAATCCGAATACTCCGTCATCTCATTGCCGGAATAATCCTGCGCAAATGGTAGGCTCTTGCCTCGATGTCCCAAAGACACAGTCCGTATGAGTTCCGGCGAGCTCGACAGGATTGTATGGTCGGTTTCGCCAATATCTGAATATTCGCTTGCTATTATTCCGGCGTGCTCTTCGCCTTCGCTCGTATAGCCCGTAGTCACTCCAATGTGTTTGGTAGATTTCGACTGCGCGACTATAGCTTCTTCTTCCTCGTCTATGTGCACCTCGGCGCGGATTCGGTCAATCCATACCTTGGCATCCTGCTCAGAGATAGACTGGAAGCGATAGTTTTGCGACGGCGAAAATATTCCCCAGACATGTTCGCGGTGCGATCGCGCGGAATGAATTGGGGCGACAGCGGCGACATCGGAGAGTGTAACGGACAATAATAGTCTGGCTTCGTCTTCATCCTTATAGACAGAGAGCAGATTCGGGCGTAGGACTAAGTAGCATGGTTTCCAGGAAGCTTTGAATGCCTATTTTTGTACAACAGATCGAGATTAAAACGTGGATCAGAGGTTTTTCTTCTTGACACTCACATGTCGACTCTTGATCTTCCCAAACACTTTCCCCCGCTTCAAGACGCGATCAAACTCGAAGCTCCCATGTTCATTGACCGGCGAGAACGTGTCGAGATTCAAATGACCGGTGCGAAAACTTGCTGATGACTGCGAGGGGCCGGCCACGCTCATTGGGCCTATTTTGGACGGAGGCACATCGATTGGTCTTGTTTCGGAATTGGCTGCCGTTTGCGAGGACGGCACGACCGAGAGGCTTTGCGCCATGTCGTTGTATCGGAATCTAGGGAACACGAAGGGAAACAGACGAAGAACAGGTCGAATTGGTTATATTCATCAGTATGTATGGCGTTCGTACAGCAGGAGGGTTTGACAGCCTCCAGAAAGGGCAAGTATATAAAGTTAACGGTTAACGATCCACGGAACGGCAAGCTATATCACAACGATGTAATAATGGTCGACCAAAGACGAAAACGAATTGCTTGACTGGAAGAGAGGAGTCGGCACGATCGATCGGCGCGCGGTCCAAAGGGTGTCGCGTGGAGCAGGGAGAAAGGGGTTCTAACATCTAAGTCTAAATTCTGGAACTTTTTCTGGGCGAGGGAGTTGAGAGTGTTTATCTTATCGTGCTGGGAGCGGTAGTCCGTGACGTCGAGCGGGAAGCGGCGATAGTATATCCTACTATGTACGTAGTGTGTACTTCAGCAGACAACGTTATACTAAGGTAGTCAAACAAGCCACCAGGCAGAAGCTTTAATCTGAGGATGAATGATTGAATAATAGATGCGCAGTGTTGAGAAGTGGCGATGCTCTCGTGCAGATGAAACTCTGGCTGTTGATTGACGCTTTCTGGAGGGTGAACAGCCACATCGGGTTATGTAAGCGTGATCTGCACTCAGCGATATTCGACACCTGCTTGCTGAATGTTGAATGGTGGGAAGCACTGCCTCGCCGTGGCTACTTTTGTCATTCTCATGATCATCAACCATCAATCACCAAATGTCTGGTTCATCTTGGAGTGGTGACACGGAGAAACTCAGCACTTGCAGACACCGAAAAGTGGACATGGACTGATCCAGGCCTGATGCACTCACTGGTTTTCGCCCTTGATCCGACAGCTCCTTAGAATCGAGGGAGCAGGAGTCTAGCTGCGCATACAATCCTACCTGGGTGCTTAAGGATTAACGTACCTATATACGTACGTACGCGAGAAGGAAATTTTCCTTATCTATATCATATATAGTATGTAGTTGTACTCTGTAGGTAGAAGTAAAGTTCATGCAAAACAAGATTCTAGTATGACGCCGTTTAATATAACCTCAGCCTATTAGATGATGAGTAAATGTTTGACCTTCAATCAAGGTTTCCACTGTAATTCTGGCCCTTGACGCTGGTAGCCTGTGGACTAAACCTACTACTATAGTAGACTACCTTGAGTACGGGGAGTTAACGTGACTGACGATGATGCTCCGATGGACGAGAGAGTCGAGACTGTCTCCTATTCTACTTGTCCGTACGTGTACGTAGTCGTAGTCGTAATGGACAATTGAGTATTGACGGGGAAAGACGAAAGCAAAACGCCACCCCGAAGAGCAGAGATGGTATTGGAATATACCAGACCGTATCTAATACCGCCCGCCTACTCCAGAACCGAGCCGCGTCATGTAAAGCAACCGCACGGAACGCGTAACGGCTGTAACAGCGTAATCTACCCCTTGGGTCTTGGCGGGCGGGCTTCTTCTGCCAGCCCTTACCGCGCCAATTGAGTTGCGTCCTGTCATATCTCTCCATCCTTTTCGGCCACTGCCAACTTTACTTTCTCTTTCGATCTGCCACCATCCACCCTTCCTTCTCTGTCTCGCCATCACATCCTTTCCGCGGATGACCTCGTCGACTGGACTGCTCCGGTCGAATACGACAATCTTCTCATAGCATATTGCCAGCGCGCAAAGCTTGGCCGATCGCCGTGTGCGCTTTTTGTGGTCGGCCTCGCAGGGTCGTTGGGGAGATAACGGAGGCTTTTCCTCCAGCCGCTCGTTACGGATCCATCTTTTCCAGCATTTTTCTTGACGAACTTTATGAATACATTGAGTTTGGTTAAAAGAGAAGGAAAGAGAAATTGACCGTGTCGACTCGGTCTCAGGCAGACAGCATCTTCCAATATTCACAAGACATCTATCTCAACCCTCCCTTGACTGATTGACCTCTCATCAGTCCTTGGGGCTGAATAGCCACCATGAATATCGTCCGACGCATCGTCAAGCGTTTGCCGTCTGCGCCGGCGCTGGCATCTCTAGAAGATGTATCACGCGAGAAGGGTAGCAGATTGTCGCCCTTGACTTTTCTTCGAAGACGAATCCGATTACGAGGCAATTCGAGCGTTTCGATACCACTGGGCGTTGTGTTAATATTTCCTTGTGTTATAATTGTTTTGATTGTGACTATTTTCGCAAGACATCCGTCCTCTTCGGGCGTGCTCGTCCCAGCTGGGTCACCTCCGTCTATCAGGTTTGTGAACAAAATGCTCCACTCAATCTGCGCTTACTGATGATATTGTACAGACGAATCAGCGAAGAACATGACAAGGTCTTTGCGACAGGATGTGTGGATATCGACGAAAAAGCAATCGCGGCCGCACCTCGAGCCAATGCCGCATTCGTCGTACTCGCACGTAACAAAGAACTCGAGGGTGTCATTCAGTCTGTCAAGTCAATTGAACGCCATTTCAACAGATGGTGGCATTATCCGTACGTTTTTTTGAACGATGGAGATTTCGACAACGAATTCAAAGACACCATTCAAAATTACACCAGCGCCCCCGTTGAGTTTGGCAAGATCGATGATAGCATGTGGGGGTATCCTGACTGGGTAGACCATGAAGTCGCCAAGGAGGGAATTAGGAAACAAGGGGATGCCGCTATTATGTATGGTGGTATGGAAAGTTATCACCATATGTGCAGATTCTACTCTGGGTATGTAACTCTTTGAAAACTATATGCATTTGCTAAACGGATACAGCTTCTTCTACAAGCACCCCCTACTGTTGAAGTACGAGTGGTACTGGCGGTTGGAGCCCGAGATCAAGTACTTCTGTGACATTACATAGTGAGTCGACTTGTTTGCTAAAATCAAATTCCCTAATTAACCGTGATACAGTGACCCTTTCCTGAAAATGGCAGAGGCCAACAAAACGTATGGTTTTACGATCGCTGTCAAGGAGCTTCGAGAGACTGTTCCGAATATTTTCCGTTATGCATCGGCGTACAAACGTGTCAACGGTCTAGAATCGAAAGGCCTTTGGGAGATGTTCGTTGAAAAACCTCCACAAGATGAAGAGAAGGACGACGAAAAGAAAGAACCCATTCCTGAAGAGCTTGACGATATCAAACCTCCAGAGATCGATAAAGAGACTATGGAGGGCGAAAAGTATAACATGTGTCACTTTTGGAGTAATTTCGAGATTGCTCGATTGGACTTCTTCCGCAGCAAAGAGTATGAAGACTTCTTTGAGATGATGGACCGCAGTGGAGGCTTCTGGATGGAACGGGTACGTCATTTTATTCGTTTGCTTTTACATCAAATACTGATTGACCACAGTGGGGTGATGCGCCAATTCATTCCTTGGCCGCTGGTGCACTACTTGCACCTCGTGACATCCACTACTTCCGAGACTTTGGCTACCGCCACACGACGATTCAGCACTGCCCAGCGAACGCACCAGCTCGGCAATTACCTCGCATTCCGTTTCTGGAAAAGACGACTGAAGACGAAAAGAAACGGATTGAAGAAGACGACTACTGGGCCACACCCGACCCCGTCAAAGAGAACGGAGTGGGTTGCCGATGCAGATGCGATACAGACATTGTCGACGTCGAAGGGAAACAAGGAAGTTGCCTGGCAGAATGGGTCGAAGTTGCAGGCGGCTGGGCCTCCCCTTGAGTGTGACTCCTTTTCTCTTTCTCTTTTCATGTATAGACCAACCGTCATTCACACATGACACGTTATTATACACAAACACATTAATTGGACATTGAGCATCGCTTGGGTCTTGCAGTGGGAGTTTTGTTTCTTGTATCGGACATACATCAGCCTCCGTCATGTCCAACTCTCTGTTTCGATTCTGCAATTTCGTTCTTCCCCCTAACTATAATATGGTTTACGTCTTTTCTTATCTTGACTCAGTTTGATTGTGGAACACTCGTACAGACGGCGTTGGAGGGGATGGTATCAGGAAGCTCCCGGTATGAACGGGGTTATTTATGTGAGACTACTACCATACTATTATTACACGTGCGTATACTATATTGAATTAAAATTCATGATTCATCTCATGTCGCCCACTTGGGCCTGTGGATTGTACGACAATTCGAAGAATTTACACAGCTACAAAGACTTCTTATGTCTCAGTACTAACGTCTCGTCTCTGTCTATCTATACCAGACTGCATATTGCAGTAGCCTTACCATTGGATCTAAGAGTGAGGAAAGACTACGACCACGTCCCATTCGCCGGCCCGAAATACCCTTGCTCCGGAATATCCAACCAAGCTACACCCTGCCCATCAGCAGTATTCAAATACACGTTATTCCCCCACCAATCCGGAAACACTGCCCCGGGGTACGAGACGCAAAAGAAGATGATGATACCACTGATGGCGATCCCTGTGTCGAGAGCAGCGGCCAGGACGTAGTTGTATTTGGTCCACCAGGCGAAAAATTTGTTTTTGATCCAGTGATTGAAGATGAAGTTGACGATTGCCCAGCTGGAGTAGTTTATTCCGGTTGCTGTATCACCATCCGTTAGAATTATAACAGGGTTGAGGAGGGAGGGAAGGGTATTACCAGGAGGCACGTTATAAGTCCCAACCCAAAACAACGGCCAATTCACTTTCTTCCAGTAATCCTTCTTCGTGTACTTCCACAGCGCCCAGGTGATAATCGGTGTAATAGCACCAATCCAGAAGAAATGATTCAAAGAGGAATAGATCTTGCCGGCAGAGTACAATCGACTGGGCCCTACCAATCCCCAGATTACGCTGCTACTGTACACGGTTCGGCCGTTGGGACAGCTGAAATCATCCGCTTGGTCGAGGCTGCAGATATTGTCGATGTTACCCAACATCCAGAGCGTAACTCCGACTTGGGTCAGAGCGCCGAGGATTGTAGCGAAGCCTTGCGCAAAGAAGAGTGTTCGTGGTGGAACTTTCATGTAATGTCCCAATTTCATATCCATTGCAAAAAAGATTCCCTGACCCACAACATCGGTTGACAGGATCTTAAAACACATGTTCGCCAGCGGTCTGCCGGAAAACATGTMCCCGCCGATAAATTCGCTAAGCACATTGAGCTGGTTAGCGTCTACGTTCGTTATACCCTGGATCAGACCACAGGGGATCATATAGATTGCCGGTATGATGAAGGCGAGAAAAACGCCATAGACCGGCAGTTGGGTATCGTACACTTCGACCATGGCGATCGACATGGCCATGATAACGACGATCATGCTTGCGTACCAGTACCAAGGTGTCTTTTTGTAGGCTTTCATGAGTCGAGCGTGGATGTCTAGTCGTGTGGTGCCTCGGAACGCGGCCATGAGGTCGTCCCAGTGCCAGAGGTAGGTGTGAGTGATAACGGCCGTGATTGATGCGAAGGACAGACCATACACAAAAGCATACGTGACTGGTAGATACGGTGGTGAATACTCCCTGTACGCGTCCACGTCGAGCGTATAATCCGCACTCACGACCCGAGTCGTGTTATACGCATTCCCATACCGATCATAGACATCAGCGGTCATCAAAGGCAGATAAGCACTAAACCATGTATTCGTGTAATACAGAATTGGCGTAATGAGCCAAAAGCAGATTGCGAAACCTGCGAAGACGTTCATGGCTGCCCATGAGGGGGACAGAAGCGGGTTGGTGTTGTAGGCGATTTGACTCCAGTCAAACGTAATAGGGCTTAGACCCAGACCGGTCTGCATACCGAAGAGGTGGTTGACGACTTTGTTGTTGGGAGCTATCCAGCAGACCCAAGTGAAGTAGCTCAGGGCTGTGAAGATGAGGCCTGGGAACCAGTACCTAGGAGCCGCATTAACATGGTACTGGCATGTAGCTTAGAAGGGGAATGCTTACCATACAAACGCCGCAACCATCACATAAAGAAAGAACCGAAGACGAGAAACCTTCCAATTCCCGACAGCCACATTGGCCCTCGAATGTAGGCTCTCCAAAAGAGCACAATTGGACAACGTTCCAGGCCATATAATACTAGCTGGCTCAACGATCCACGGCGCCGAAAGACCCGCAACCCCAAACCCCAATAACTGCGCACAAAGAACCACCAGGACCTGAAACCCAGTCTTGAGACCGAAATTGTAGAAATTGGCTGATGCCGCTTGAATGATATTTGTAGAGTCCGCGCTGAAATACCCGAACGAGACGTTGCTCATAATCACGATCACAGTATGTTCTTTGACGTTGAATTTGTCGTCTGGATTGATACTCCATTTCCCCAAAGGACCAAAGTTCAAGGTCCAATCGGGCAGGACTTTTGCGAGAAAGACACCGCAGGGGAAAGCGAGGAGTTCGGCGACTAGGGCTACGATGTGCACGGATGGATAGCGCAGGGAGAAGAATTGATTGATTCCGGAGCCGATCATTGTAAAGATGATGCCTAGGAACCACATTCGGAGTGTGTTGACGGGCATATCGGGGTCGTCAACCTCAGGGACCACGGCTCTCACTTTACTGCATCAGCTACATATCTTGAAATTTTGGAGGGGAAATGGCGTGAGGAAAGAAATTACCCTCTGCGAATGGAGAGCGATGCGATTCATACGAGTATTCAACATTATCATCTTCCAAAACCGTCGCAAGGTCAACCTCTAGATCAGCGAGAGGCTCATGATTATGGCCTATCTCAGCGTCGTCCAAAACGGCCGGTTTAGACTCTAGATGAGCTTCTTTACTTGGTGGAGTCTCCATTCTGATCAAAACATCCAGTCGTTGACCTTAGGGTTGTCGAGAGAGGGCTTCTGCCAGATGGGCGAATGAACAGACTTTTATAATTATATAATTCTACCTTCCAATTGACATTGGTATGCTCTGGGCAAAGCCTTATCTGCTTATCAACATCATATAGATAATACAACAAACTAATTACTAGTAATTGCAACATCGAGCATACAAAACGTTCGTTATCGCGTCGGGAATGGGGATAGTTTGATTACTATACCAGAACCGGCAGGTCTATCACACAGTTACACCCACAACAGACGATCAAATCAAATTGTTCTACTATCTAAAGCCCAGAGTCTAAGACAAAGGGTCGTCCCCGCACAGATAAGGACTCAATGGTATTTAGTTGCTCTTGGGCCTTCATTTTGCAGATCTAGCGTTGTTTATTACGACTAGAGTAACCCTGTGGGGTGGTTGTTATCTTCCAAGGTTGCCTGTTTGTATGTCCTATGTGAGAGGTACCGTTAGCCCTAATTCGGCGGGTTACTTAATGGCTTCAATGTTCTCTTCCAACTACAAGAATAACTCTAGCAGTAAATATCTTCGAAACCTCTACCACAACTAAATTTATATATTTATCAGCCTTTATCGGGCTTTAGAGGCTCCTCAACATTCTATCTTTGCTGCTAGCAACCGAGCGCAGTTAGCACGCTTTACTAAATATTTCCGTATTAGGAAAGATTTCAGCCCTCATATTGAGCCAATCAATTAGTCTTTTGGAGTACGTGTACATCCACTCCACTTCATTCAATGTTGAAGATGGGGATACCCAAATAGCTTGAAATGATTCACGACTAACGTCGTCTGAATTCCAGCATCGGCCCTTCCTTTTCCGACGCAAATATATCATACAACTGATACTCATCTTCTCTCCTCCGTAGAGGCTCCTTGGCATTTGGATCACCGCCACCAACTTTAGCTAGATTAGAAGGGTGAGAAGGGGCCCGAAATTCGGCAGACCATATCAACCTGGCAATTGCAAGATTGATTTCCAGATATGCCAGATTGATGCCGGCGCAGTTTCTGACGCCGTATGAGAACGCAAAGAAGGCTGTCTTTGCATCTGCTGCCACGGGGCTATCGTGGTCAAGCCACCGTTCTGGGTAATAGGAAAACGGGTTTGGGTAGTACTTCTCGTTATGGTGTAGAGCATATCCTTGACAGGCAGCTTCATATCCCTCTGGCACATAGACGCCGTAGACCACCGCGCCGCCGCGCCCTGCTTCGCGGTACAAAGGTGCTATTACGGGGGTAGATATCCGCAGAGCTTCATCAATACAGGCACGAAGATACGTACAGGAATTGAGCGTTGGTCCCGCACGAATTTCTTGCACGGATGAGAATCGTGACCTGATTTCTGCGACGAGTCGGTTGTACGCAGACGGGTTTCGAGATAGGTACCACACCGTCGCTGAAATAGCTGTTGCAGTGGTATCAGCTCCAGCAGAGACCAGAGTGAATGCTTCGGCACCAATCTCTTGCGGAGAAAGTTTTTCACCCGTATCTGGATCTGTGGCATTAATAATGGTGGACATGATATCTCGCCGTTCGGACTCCTCCACAGCAGCAGCCATTTCTGATTTGATTCGTTCCATGACCCAGCCTCGAAGCATACCAGCCCATTGCGCTCGTTTATCGTCTGCATTTTTCAATATCCACGTCCCGAGATCAAGCCATTGCCCAGATTTACCTGCGCGGAAGGCCTGGGGCATTTGAATGGCCATTGCCATTCGGTGACCGGTTGATATTAGCATTGGTCTGTATTTTCGATTGTCGGGTTTGCTGAGGGCATCGGTGGATTTGCCAAATACGAGGTCTGTGATAATGTCTAGAGCTAGATAGTTTGCTATACTGCTAGTCAGTTTCCTCCCAGTCTGAAGTGTTCAATGAGGCAGACTTACCGTTAATCGACACATCTTTGGCGGACCCCCACCCGTAATTGTCATCCTGAGAAGGAGCAGCATCAAGTAAACACCCAACAAACAAATCAACATGCCTCAAAACACAATCCTCACTCGCCCTCAATGCCGCCTCCGAAAACCCCTGCCCGACAAGCCTCCTCTTCCTACGATGCATGTGCTTATCCGTAGCGTTAAACACGCTCTGCACCGGATTGAATCTCATTACTTCATAGGCTTTTCCTTTCGCAAAGTTCGCATTATAGCCATATATCTCTTTCATGCCCTGGACATCATTGACGAGGATCCGGCTTGGTCCATAGCGGACAACGGAGCCGTAAGTGAGATGGAGACTGTGAATGGCGAGATGAGTATCCTGGCGCCAGGCGTGGTAGAGGCCGTAGGCGTCTGTGAGCCTTGCAAAGAATGGGCCGGGGATGTGGGCGAAGGGGTGGAAAAAGAGTCGGTATATACAGATTGTTATGATGTAGACGAAAATACTGGTACATAGCAATAGTAGTAGTCTCAGATGGTCGAGAGATTGAATATTTTTGACGATGAGGGCAATGAAGTCATCCATTTTGATGCGCATATCTCACATCATACGAAACAAGGCAGCTTGAACCATGTATAGAACGTGTCCGAGGAAAAGTCAATGTGGAATTGACTTCGCAAAGGCGGGGTTGAGTAAGGCTAATCTATCAATGTAACTATAGGTGACCCATGTCGTTAAAAAAGCCGCTAAGAATGCATGGATCGTGTATTGTTTTATCATCATCATAACTAAGATACAGATGAGCTACCAGCCCCATATGAAGGCGACTACACACCAAACACCAAAAACATGCAATGCAAATATCATGGCCGTAAAAAATAAAAAACCAGGGTATAAATCCAATGCGCCTGAGTCGTGACGAAAGACTCTATGTAAATCCTTTTAAGCCTTTTCTGTATCAAAAAACCGAACTTTTCTTCTTACTTAATCGATTCGATTCGCCATCTGACGACTTCAAAAAGTTGAATATGCTTCTTCGCTCCCTCAATCGTGGGATTTCTTGGGCTGAAGCTGTTGGACGTGGTTGTGGGACCCCGAGATAGGACATTGAAGATTGAGGTCGAGGATGCGGCTGCGATGGACGCAAACTGATGGAAGAGTGATGTGCCGTCGATGGCTGCATGTATGGGCCTGGCCGTGCTGGCTGCTGTGGTGGAGCAGGCATATAATGTGAATAGCGAGCCTGGTGAGCCGAACCATTATGTGAAGATACCCTAATAGCCGGACCAGCAGAGTGATGATGAGCATGGCTTGGTTGATTCGGTTTCTGCTGACGACTCTTCTCATCTTCCTTTCCATACATTTTCTTTAATCGTTCCGTCTCTTTGTCGACTTCGGCTTGTTTCTTGCGTTGTGCTTTTTGCTCGGCTTCGAGCAGTTTTTTCGTTCTGCGTTCCTCTTCCTCGGCTTTGCGACGTCTTTCTCTTCTTGCAATGTCCTCATGCTGTTTGATCCGAGCGTTTTCGGCGTCCATCTCCCACTTTGTTCGAGGGTCCAAATTTTGTTGACTTTGCAGTGGCCTAGTGTCGCGTAGTGGTATCGTGGCAGTGGGCTGTCGAGGTGGAATACTGATTGCACTCGCGGCTGCTGCAGGTTTTCTAGTATTATTGTTTGGAATGACAGGTACCTCTGCCGTCGCCAAATTAACCCCAGATGAGGTAGGCGAATTGAAGACATTGAATGCATCTTTGAGCGGAGCGAAAAACACATCTCGGATAACGACAGCACCCAGCATCAATACAACCTCTAGACCTTTGAAATCTTCCATTTCTACCCGGTATAGATTCGGCTCGTAAAGGGTGATCTCCCGTAATCCTTTGAGTATGGAAATAGTAATATCTGGCTCCTTGTTGTTCTTCTTCCGACCGTCAGGAGTGGTAGTCTTCCCAGACAAGTAACATGCAAAATCCTTTGATAGTGATCCATCCTTTCTCCATACAAACTTGAGCTTAGGCGTCACGTCCGATGCGGCCGGGCCTGATTGTACCTGATCTAAGGTAGAATTTGAAGGTTGTTTGAAAGACTGTTGGGGCATCTCGAACTCCCACGACGGCTGCGAATTCCACGTCTTGGGCTTATGACGTACTATAATCTCTTGGTCCGGGTTGTATAGGTGAACGGTGAACTGCGATGGCATGATTGGCTCCGGTGGTGGAGGTACGCCTCCATTTTGACGAATCGCTTCTGCGGATAGAGTTGGCTGCGTCCACTCCGGTATTATGAGAACTTCTCCGTACAACACATCGGGGATATAAGGATCGTAGAGAGCAACGGCATAGCGGTTTCGGGATGACGGCTCGGAGGGATCAAGGCGGCGTAATGTGTATGCCGGTTCGGGTTCGTTGCCGTGCTGTGTGAAAAGGACGTTGTTGGATTGTTTCTTCTTGTCATTACTGAGGTAGAAGGCTGCTGCTGTTAGATATGTTCTCTGCTTCTTAGAAAGGCTGGCAGGGATGGTGACGTAGACGTACTGGGAAGATTTTCGTCCAACATGATGAACGAGCAGAGTTCATAGAAATATCATATACCCTTTGTTCGAAATGCCCAGTTAATTGATACGATCAATCATCTGGAGGCTTGAAGACATGCGATTGATTGTTGAACGACATTGAGTAAGTAGATCCTATAAGTACAGAGGGTGAATGCGGAGTGAGCCTTGGCTAACCCTCAAACTCGGACTCTTTTAGTGGAGTTCTGTAGGCGCCATCGTTCTGCGGACTCCGCCACACTATTTTTAGTCGTTCAATGTACATTCAAAATGCACGGCTATTGGACTGAATATTGCTAGTGAGAGAACCGATCCCTGAAGATCAGTTGATCGCTAATCTGCGTACCAAGTTTGTTTTGGCATTATTCGTTATGATTGCTGGAATGCGAATTCATCAATTTTCTAACCCTAATTGCACGTGATCAATATGCACCCAAAACGAAAGGTCCTTTTCTTCGTCCTAAGCAGTGATTTGAACCTATATAAATTACATACTGATGAATTTGAAACGTACTCCTCGCTTGAAAAGCTGGGCATGGGTGTGTTGAATGGGGCTATGGTGGATCGACGTTCTAAATCAGGCGGTCAAATGCTGTTGCCTTGAGAGAGACTGGTCATTTGCGAACGCGTAACATAGGAATGAAATCGACAATATGTATTATGTATAATCGGAGAACGGATCAAGAGATATCTATAGCACACCAATGAATGCATTGTACACCTTGGTCCAGACGGATGTCGTCGTATCTCAATTTTTCCTATTTAGGAAATCTTGTGCTGGAATGCCTGAGGTATCCAGTTTTCCTCGATCTTCATGCAATAGTTCAAAATCACCAAGTGAGTTCGGGTCTCTGCAGGCAGCTGGAAGCCTCTAATTGTGAGCAGAATTGCTCTTCATCCGCCAATTTCTTAGTCATGCTCTTCGATAATGCAGGAAGGGCTGGCCATATCTCGCGTCCGTCTTTTTGTTTTTCATTTTCCCGGTGCTCCATCACCATTGCCTTGACGCTATTTTGAAAATAGATCGGGCCCTTTACATCCTGTTAGCAGATTCAATGTAGTATTTGCTAATAATATACGTACATTTTCCTTATTTGGGTGAAGCTCGCCATTGACAAACACTCCAGCACCAAGATTACGTTGTGCCCCCTCACACAGCTCCTTGTCTTCGTCAAGCMCCTGCCGATAGAAAGCGTTGATATCATCGAATTCCTTGTTTGTCGAATCTTTGTGGCGATATACTTCATTCTCGATTTTGCTTTTAGTGGCAGAAACGGGAATCATGCGTTGTATATAAAAGAATTTCTCTCTACTTGCTGGTCAGCAATAATCCTAATAGACAACCTATTGGTCATATTCAACTTACGTGACAGTAATCGATGTCGTTGGTGAAAAAAATGTGATGGCTCGCTTGAAATGGGCTTCACTTTGCTCTTTGTTGTAGATATGATGCTCCATATATCCGGCTGTTGGCTCGACCCTGTATCGAGGCAGATCGGATACTGCACTGATGAGCGGATGGGATGTCGGACAGTGGTAACATTCGTTGTAATTTTCAATAACCACTTTCCAGTTCGCTTCCAGGTCCATTTCCCAGTAATGATCAAATTTATAATCCCCTGCATAATCGAAGTCTTGCATCCGGGGCTGCTCATCAACCTTACGAAACTCGTCTTCCCATTTTATATCGGGGTCGCCAGCTTGAAGATTAACCCAAACGAAGCCCGCCTTGTCGATGTGGACATGGACGGGGAGTAGCCCATTTTGATCTTTATCGAATTCGGGAACGGTCTCAAAACGCGGTGCTTTGGCCAAATTTCCCTTCAATCCGTATGACCATCCATGATATTTGCAGCTCAGAATCGAGGTACATCCGGATTGACTTTGCACAACCGGAAATGCTCGATGTCTGCATATATTATGGAACGCATTAATGTTTCCCTCGCGATCTCGAATCAAGAAAAATGAAAAGTTGGCAACTGTGAAAGAAAGGTAGTCGCCTTGCTTGGCGAAACGGCTAGAATGAGTGAGCAGAATCCATCGCTTGGAGAAGATAGCCCGACGTTCTAGTTGGTACATGGCCTCGGAGCGATACCATGATGCAGGCAGGCTACGGGGAGGTTCTTTCTCCACCGGCTTGGAATCACTAGACGAGAAGCCGAGATACTGCAACATGCCTAATAGGTCCGACGATTGATCGTGCTAAATATATCTTACAAACCTTACCGCAGCAGTGAAGATTTGTATCACCTCTATATACTGCTTCCATGGATAATTGAGGGACGGGGGCTTTTACTATAAAATCTAGACTAAGAAACAATGGTCATCTGGCGAGGAGATTGAAGCTCTACATAATCCGGGTCTATCGTCTGGTTTATGTTTAGCTAGTCCGGCAAATATCAAAAATGGGGGTTGGCTCCTTTGCCGTTGATAAGAATACCCCATCGACTAAACGGTGCCAGCAATCACTCCCCCACATGCTTATCACCTCCATTCTTGCAGCTGTTTACTGCTTTCTCTGAGTTACTGTGTCCTTTGAAGTGGTGGAAATCAAATTGAAGTGTTTAGCGGGTATACCAATATGAAGAAGGATCACATCTGTAAACATCCTGGTTGCAACAAAAGCTTCACTCGCGCCGAGCATCTGCGCCGGCATGCGCTCAATCATGAGCAGCCACGAGGTGGTTTCACTTGTGAACGTTGTTCAGTGCACTTCAAACGTTCAGATCTGTTGGGTGAGAACAGGAGTTAACCCACTTAATTTTTTTTGATTCAGTACTGATTATTTCAGCCCGACATATCAGTCGTCATGACAAGCGGGACGAGGAAGCCGGCGGACCGGGACTGGGAGTACTGAAGACGCGAAAAAGAACTCGTCGAGCCCATGATGGTACAATCATCGTGCGTCCATCACAGCGAGAGCTTCAGTCTATGCGGTCAGCAGCTCAATCATCTTCCAATTCATCAACCTCATGCTCGGGTCTGGATCTGGTAGGAGAGGAAGATTATGATGAAGAAGGGTTTCCAGCTCAAGGAGGTCCAATATCGCCGCCGACTTCTGGAACTGACTTTGCATCGCTATCGCTCGAGGAACCGGATCCATTGTTGGCGCCAATGATGCCAGGCGGACCTTTTGAACCTTTTATGGAACCGATTCCCGGACAATTCGATGCAGCCGACGGATCCTTCAGTGTTGGGTTAGGTGGAATGACTGATTTGCTTGGCCTTGATACCGGTATGAATTTTCATCTGTCGTCAATACCTTTTCAACCTATCTGATAACAGATACAGCAACCGACTTCAACCTGCCCTTTGCGGCAACATGCAACTATAATTGGCTGTTTGACGTGGCCTATCTCGACGATGCCTTTCATCATTTTGATTTTCCTCTTGGCTCCGATACGGAGGCATGCCCCGATGTACAAATGGACATTTCATACCAGCCGACGGGAAACTATGATGGTCCATCAGCTCTTTTGGAGGTGGCCTCAATGATGCAGACTGGAGAATCCTCGCAACGTACACCGGCCCCGGATGCGTCGTCAGGAATCCTTGAGATGGAGTGGATGTGTGGAACTTCCTTCCTAGGCCAGACTCAATCACCACGCCTGCCACAAATATCCGAGATATCTCGCCAAGGTATATTATCGCTAGTGCTTCAAATATCTCCCATGGTTATGGATGGCCAGCCGCTTAGCTTGGAATCATCCCTACTCACATTGCCTGCTCTACAAGGGTATTGTGATTTGTTTTTTACACGCTTCAATGTTACATACCCGCTTATCCACCAGCCGACTTTTAATCCAGACGCAGTTGATCCAGTCTTTCTGGCGTCCGTCTTATTCATGGGAGCTACATATAGTACTCGTGAGGCTCATTGGCTTGCTGTTGGCATCCACGACAAACTTCAAGCTCGACTTTTGTGCCACGACGCTTTTTCGCCACAGCCAGACCTCTGGGTTTTGCAAACAGCACTTCTCATAGACTGCTTCGGAAAGATGAGAGCGGGCTCTAAGCAACGGGAACGAGCCCAGCTATTCCATTGTGTACTAATCAAGCTCATTCGCCGTAGTAACTGTTGCAATATCCAAAGCTATTCAAACCTAGCCCAGTCTGACAATTTGGAACAAACATGGCTACAAGCTATGGATGCAGAACAGAGGAAAAGACTTGCCATGCATTGTTTTATGTGGGATACCCAACATGCCGTTCTATTCTCTCAATCTCTCTGCATGTCAGCCTTTGAGATCAGATCCTGCTTACCATGCAGCGCGGCCTCCTGGGAGGCATTCTCTGCCCAAGAATGGGCCCAAACGGCTGCTCACGAAACAAACAGACCATTTCTATCAGTTCTTAAAGGCTACATTACGCCTGGAACCGTTTCTCGACCACGAGATCTGAACGTGCTGAGTCGTATCGTCGTCCTCCATGGCTTGATGTCTATATCTGCAGATCTCAAACGCCGAGATCAAACCACATTGCGGTCAGAAACGCCAGAACGTGTGGGAGCTTGGACTCCACGTATGCTTCGATCTTACGACTTGTGGAAAGTAGATTTTGATGCAAGTTGCTTAGCAATGAAGCTGGCACAGACGGCAGACCCTTGTCATTTTATAGCTCTGAAAACGGCCGCTCATGCTCTCTATCATGCTGCCTGCCTTGCTTTAAACGTGGAGATACTGGACTTACAAATTGTAGCGGGAGCAACACAAATCCTGGGACGGACAGTAACTCCTGCCGATGAAACGAGATCTCGGCGCAATGTCTCTCGGTGGTTACATGAGAATTCTGGAGCATCAACTACTGCCGTACGCCATGCGTCATATCTTCTACAAGATGCGGTGCTTGGCCTTAATGAGTGGGACCAGAAAGACGCTTTCCACTTTCATTGGTGCCTCTACTTGGCTACGTTGGCTTGCTGGGTGTTCCACCGAGGTTTGGATGTTTCTTCGCCAGAAAATAGGATTAAAGCAGATCTATCGTCAATAATTGTGACCATGACAAATTGCTCTAGTGCTACGGAACTAGCAGCAATGTCCGGCAAATACGACTCAAAGCCTTTAGTAGTCGTCATGGCGCAACAGCTAGCTACCGTTCGATGGGCAATCGTTCATGATGCGATGAAAGTACTTGTAGCATTGTCCGATAGTGGAAGAACTTAATTAAATTTGATTCCAATCTTACTCCTATTTACTATAGAATGCATAGTCAGTGTATCCCTTCTCTGGAGGATTCGCACCATAGAAAGTTGATCGATCGTATGGATTCAAGGGCAGTCCCTCCTTCAATCTTCTCGGCAAATCTGGGTTGGCAATGAACAAACGACCAAATGCTATGGCATCGGCCTCATCGTCTGTCAACTTGACAGCTGCATTTTCGGAATTGAAGTTGCCGGCAGCAAGAAATGCAATTCCGCCTTGCTTCAAAGCTGGACGGAAGACATTGAGTGATGGCTTCTCAACTGGTAGTGAGCTCATCTTAGCTGCTTCATCCAACTCTTCATCAAAACGAGGCTCGATCATGTGCACATATGCTGGTCGAATCTCTGAGGGCAAGCTGGCGATCTGTTCACAGATCGTGAGCCAGTGGGCATTAGGGTTCGAGTCTCGTGTGTCTTGGAAATAGTTGTAAGGCGATAGGCGGATGCCTACTCGCTCCGCACCAATGGCCTTTGAAACTGCTTCAATCACTTCCAAAACAATGCGAGAGCGTTTCTCAACAGAGCCGCCGTAGTCGTCTGTTCGATTGTTGACGTTGTCGTGGAGGAATTGGTCGAGAAGGTAACCGTTCGCAGCTATTAGCTCCAATATTAGCCCGATATAGAATCTAAACACAAAGAATTCGTACCGTGAATTTCAACACCATCAAATCCTGCTTCAATTGACCTTTTAGCCGCAGCTGCGTACTCGGCGGTAGTTTCTCGTATTTCGTCGACCGTCATAGGCCGGGGAGGAGTTGCAGCGTAGTCATTACCATCCATTGCTTTACCGGTGATTGGGATGTCACTTGCACCGAGAACTTCCTTTCCCTCAATAAAAGATGGAACAGTTGCGCGACCGACGTGCCATAATTGACAGTATATGAAGCCACCTTTGGTGTGGACGGCATCGGTCACCTTCTTCCACCCAGCGATTTGTGAGGCTGTGAAAATTCCGGGAACGCCTGGGTATCCAGCGGCCTGAGATGTTAGCACAATGAAAAGACGCAAAATGGTAAACTTTATACATACAATTCTACTGATTGGAGTTGCCTCTGTCAGCATGAGACCCCCTTGGGAAGCACGCTGTCCGTAGTATTCAACATTTAGATCGTTCGGAACATAGACTCCATCTGACTCTTTGGTCGCTCTCATACGAGTGCAAGGAGCCTGCACAACTCGGTGACCCAAGGTCACTGCACCTAGCTTGAGAGGCTGGAAAAGTGAGCTAGAAACCTCGATTGAACCCATTTTGAAGAGATTGCAGTTGATGTTCGAACGATGTTTGTTGCCAGGCAAGTTTTCAGGCCTGATGCCGTTATATAACTAATTTCCAATCGCAATTAAACTTTGACTTTTGCGAAGCTACCCATGTAACATGGTGGGATGACAGTGGAGCTAAAAAGTTAGTAGTCTTCACCTTTGATGTACACCAACATAGCCCTACCCCCACCATACAGTACAATGCCGATGTAGGCCAACGAAAAAACATCGATCCCCCACCCTATCACTGACAAATTATAGCCAATAAAATGCTTCATGCGATGCTCTCTCGCTTTTTATTTATGACTTTTCTTCGAATCCTTTAAATCAGCTTATGATCCGCGTCAATGTTGACAGGTCTCGAAGATGTACGTGGCAAGAAACACCCTAGGAAGTCCTCTCATAGAAGTTGTGAAAATATCTAAATCCTTTCTTAATGCTTTGGCTGTTTATATTCACACGAGAAATGCGAAATATTCCTCTAACCATCGTTTTGCCTCAACACTGGCTGAAAATTCCCACGTATCAATAGCCCCAACATACCCATCTGGCCTTACAATGACAATTCCAGACTGTGTACTTTGCAGAGCTCCGAACCACTTATCGGTGCATCCTGATGTATCAACATCGTCAAGGTACAATGTCCAGCGACTGTCTTGGAGTAGCTTCGGCAAGTCCGCAATCTCAAATTGAGATTTGGGAGACTTTGTCACCAAGGATAATGTGAAGGCATCAGATACAGCGGTGTACCTCGAATGGTTTGCAAACGCATCTGATGGGGCTTCTCGTCGTGGTTGCTTTAGGTAAGACTGGCTTGCTTGTGATGCTATTCTTCCCATTGGACTACCATTATCAATTCCGTCACAAATGGATTGCAAGAATGGAAGAGCCGCTAGGGCATCTGGGGCGAAGAAGAATATCCGAAATTGCCCTAACATGGGAATATCTAGTTGAATGTCCACTGGGTTGGCGTCAATGTACCGAGTCACTTTTGCTGGGACTTGAAGAGCCCCAGGCTGTAGGCGGTTTGGGATGCTATGCTTATTCCTGTTAAGCATTCCCTCTGAATACTCTGCACCTACTCCAGAGATGAAGCGAATGTTATCATCGAAGTTCTTGGCTAGAGCAGCATCACCGGCAGCAAAAGCCTTGCAGTGTTCTGCATCGAAGTTTATGAGATCATATGCAATCTTTTGTCGTTCCTCTTCATAGGTAGCTAGAAGCGAGGGCTTGCTTATACCACGAATAACAGCGTTGAGTTTCCATGCCAAATTCAAGCTGTCGTGCATACTTGTATTTGCTCCTTGGGCTGCAAGGGCGGAATGACAATGTCCAGCCTGTTGATTGTTAGCTTGCTGGCTCAGGTTTAGTGTTGGGTATGATTGAAAAGCATACATCACCAGCAATGAATATCCTAGCATCTGAATCCATAAAATGATTTGCTACTCGTTGGCCTACGACATAATTTCCAAACCATTCAATTGTCTTCCACTCAAGCCGAAACGGATACATTGCATCTCTGGCACGTTGCATAACGTATTCTGGTGTGGCTTTCAGTCTATCGACTCGTTCGCCATCGGTCTCGCTGAGTTGGACGTATAATCGAGTCAAGTTGCGTTCTCGAGGAATCCATAAGATTGATCCGGCCACATGAGACCGCACAGCAACTTTGCTCCATAAGTCAGGAAAGTCCGTATCAATGACACCTACTTAATTTTAGCATCGCTAAATCAAAGTACTGTTAATTGAATACTTACCATCGAGTACACCCCATGAGGCGTTGGTCATCTCGCCAATCAATTGGGCGTTCGGGATAAACTCTCTAACTTTAGACCGAGCACCATCGCATCCAACCAAATACTCGGTTCGGATAGTCTTGATAGTTTTGCTGAGGGTATCTTCGTATGTCACATCCAACATCTTAGTGCCTGCCACCCGTGAGCAAGAAATGAATCGACTGTTTCTTGTCACGAAAGCGCCTCTCGAGCTCATGTCGTCAATGAAGAGATCTTCGACCATGCCTTGATGCGCGAGCAAAATGTACGGATCTGAGGCTCCAACGAGATGATCGGGGTAGTGAATTTGTCGCCCGGTCCTTTTGAGTGGTGCTTCCGGCTTTGATTGCTGACAGGACGCAGTCAGCTACAGTATCGACCGCATGAAAACGCGTTATGGATTTACCCAGAAAGAGATGTCATAAACACGAGCGGCATTTTTCAATAAAGAGTCAGCAAGCCGCATTTGCTTGAAGGTCTCAATGGTTTTAGGTTGTATGCCGTCTGCCTTGCCAGCCGAAGTCTTTTCGGGTCGGTCGTCTAGGATAATCACATCGATACCGAATCGCACGAGATTACATCTGCAGACTGATGATCAGTAGACATATCATGACGAGCATATAGATTTTTACACACGCTAGCATTAAGCCCGCAGGCCCGGCGCCGACGACAACAACTGTCGTCGAAGCACCAATCGCGCCATTAAGACTGTATCCTTCGTTCTCTGCAGCGGGTGCCATTTTCGATAAAAGATGATCTATTTTTCTATTCTTTCGCACAAAAGTTACCGAAGCGGCCAGCACTACATAGTTATGAAACACATAGCCATCATGCAGCTGGCGGAGCAAGTGTGAAGTATGTAGCATGAACCTGACCCCCATATAACCACTAGTTGCATCGAATCCCCCACTCTTGTTATTGATCTACCATCGGGTGACTCCCCCATCTACGATGATATCCTGTCCGGTCATGTAGGAGCTTGCATCACTGGCAAGAAAAACACATGCTCCCATAATATCCTCAGGCTCGGCGATGCGGTTAAGCATGGCTTCCGACTCCCATTTTGGAAGGAGATGTGAAAACTAGCAAATGTGTCAGCCTGAATATCAGACAAATATTTTTCGTAGCAACTCACGGCTGCTGTCATCTCCGTTCGCACATATCCAGGTGAGACTGAGTTGACCCGGATGCCCTAATTGCCTCTTAGCCTCAGATAAAAAAAAATTTACAATTCAACCATGACGATGAACGTACATATTGTGCTAGCTCTTTCGCAATTGCCGGACACATGGATCGTACAGCACCTTTGGTACCGCAATAGGCGCTGCACAACTGATCCCTTACAGCGATATGACTTGCCATACTTGCTACCAAGACGATGCTACCATGTTTTGTTCCATTCGCAATCATCTGTTTTGCCGCGGCCTGAGCAGTAAAATATAGACCTAACACGTTCACGGAGACCAAATCGTGGTGTTCTTTGAAAGTGAATTCTAAGAAAGGGAGATGGCGGTTGATTCCGGCGCATGGAACGCAGATGTCGAGGGCATTATCGAAATCGCGTTGGAAGTCGGCGAAGCCTTTTTCGAGGGATTCTGGGGACGACACATCAACCCTTTTTGGTGGTGAGTACGCATGTTGGATAAACGGAAGTAGAGTACTAACTTGTAATGAGCTGTGCGAACTTTATGATCCTTCTCGATCTCATAGAATGCGGCGTCTGGTTCAATTACGTCGAAGATAGCGACATTTGCTCCAGCTTCTGCCAATCCGCGTGCAAATGCCAATCCACATCCTCGAGCACCTCCCGTTACCAGCGCGGTTCGACCATGGAGCGAAAACTATAATGTCAGTCAGACCATAAAGGGTTGTTGGGAAGACTTACTTTCGACATGTTTCAGACTGCTATAGAAAGTGTGAAATCTTTTTTCTTGATCATACACAAGCTCAAACCGATAGTTTGTACCACCATCAGATATAGGTTGCATAGTGGCGATAGGGCCAGATCGTATGCATCAGTCAACCCCGCCCCCATTCTTGTATACACGCAAGTCTTTATCATAATTCATGATTCTTATATAGCTTCATAGATATAATTAATGAATGAACAATCAATTATTAGCAGCACAGCGTTCACATATCAACTCACCTGTTTTTAGAATGGCGCCCCGAATTCACATCAAACAGCAACAGGAACGCTCTCCGTCATGCCAGCTACACATTATTATTGTTGGAGCCGGTCTGGCTGGACTGGGTGCCGCGATCAGCTGCGCCCTGTCTGGGCACATAGTTCATGTTCTAGAAGGCACAACGGAGATAAAAGAAGTCGGCGCTGGTATTCAGGTCCTTCCCAACAGTTCGCGTGTGCTTCAGCATTGGGGCTTAGAGAAAGCGTTGACCCCTTATATGACCTATCCGAGTGTTTGCAACTTTATTGGATGGAAGGGTAAGAAGATCTCTCATTTGGACTTTCACGAGTCCGAGAGCAAATATCCCGGAACATGGTATCGAGACTTCCATCGTGCCGACCTTCAGCGTTGTCTTGTGGAAAGAGCCGTAGAGCTCGGAGTACAAATAACGTGCAGTGCTCGCATACGGACGGTTCGCGTGAGCGAAGATGGTACAATAGCAACTGCAGTTGCAGCAGATGGTAGGGAGTGGGACGGTGATCTAGTAATTGGCGCTGATGGGGTATTTGGAAAGTTAACGGAGGAGTTGTTGGGACGCAGCGATCCGCCAGTCAAGACGGGAGATTTGGCGTATCGCCTCCTATTATCGACTGAAGAAATGAAAAAAGATCCGGAGCTGGCAGACTTCGTTAATAAGCCGCAAGTTAATTACTGGCTTGGGCCTGATGCACATGCAGGTTCGTTCCCTCCTATCTTTCTTCTGATCACTTTCGCTAATAGGTAATTAATTTAATAGTCAACTATGTCCTTCGTGGCGGTGATTTATTCAACATGGTTTTGCTGGTGCCAGACGACATTCCTGAAGCTCAAGCATCAACCATAGAAGGTAGTGTGGAGGAGATGTGTGCCTTGTTCGAGGGCTGGGATCCACGGTAAGCTGTACTGGGCTCTCCGATATTTAAAAAAAGCTAAATTATGTTGGAAGTATTCAAAAGCTACTCAAACTTTGTCAGTCGGTGCAGAAATGGAGGCTATGTATTCGATTTGGTGAATTCGACTGGGCTCATGAATCTGGATCCTGGGTTATGCTTGGTGATGCTGTGCATGCCACTCTACCATATCTGGCTTCAGGGTATGTTTTCCACCCAATTTTTGTAGTTATTATAAGGTCAATTTTCGAGCATTGGCTGAAATCCTAATCTACATAGAGCTGGTATGGCCTTCGAAGATGGCGCTGTCCTCGGTGAATGTCTCTCACTACTTCCAAATCATCCTAATATCTCGAAGTTATCACCTGAATTCGTGACTGCAAAGAAGCATGCTCTATCCATCTTCCAGCAGTGCCGTAAGGAGCGTACAAAAATGGTTGTTGAACGAGGGAACATCCAACAATACTTGTACCACCTCCACGATGGTCCGGAGCAAGAGGAACGGGATCGCAAAATGCAAATGATACCTACGCCCGAGGGAGAGGCATTGGCCTGGCGCGATCCTGGATTAGCTCCAAAACTACTGGGCTACGATCATATCGCAGATGTGAGTCTCTTTTTGCAAATTTTATGTCGAAGTAACTAATAATAGTTAGGTGGATCGCCGTTGGAGTATTGGACAGAAGAGTGATATCATATTGGCAGATTCTCGACTATAGATATTGTTAGTCGATTGAATAATGTATACCATGTTCTAAACTATGATGCCGAGGTCAATTGTTTGAGGGTTTTCTGTCAACCTTCAGCGATATGAATAATTGAATGATTGAAATCTCCTTAGGGTTAGAATTCCTGGTTATGGTTGTTCTGTGAAGCATTACCAACAGAAAGTTATCCTAGAGAAAAGACGTTCCTTTGGCCTTACGTAAAACCATGTTACAGTCAAATGTAACACATGGGCCACTTGAACTCAAAGTAGCATCCTTGAGACCTTGACGCCTCCTGAGGTAGGATTCAGACCTGCTGGCAAACTCCAAGCATAGCTCAGGCCCAGTCAAATTAAGAACGCCCCCGACGAAGGTCACTAAATCTACCGAACTAAAAATTAGGCCGGATCACCCCCATCTTTGCGTCTAGACTCTACAATGATGGGGGCTATCTGCCGATAAGAAACCCTTTACCCCTCACCATACCCCCCTAAAGTTGGAGAAGGCTTTGCTTGACCATACTCCAATTTTTGTTTTACAATCTGTCTTGACTCTCCCCTTCGACCAACTTCAGCAATTCCAAACTAGAAAAACTCAATCGATCCAGAAATGGGCAAAAAACGTGTTCTCGTCGGCTACGGTGTCGATATTGATGCAGTCGCGGGCTGGTTAGGCTCGTACGGTGGAGAGGATAGCGTGAGCGACATCAGTCGCGGACTTTGGGCCGGACACATCGGAACAACGAGACTCCTCAAATTGTTCGATAAATACAACATCAAGGCATCGTGGTTCATCCCCGGCCATTCCCTAGAGACATTCCCCGAAGAATGTGCGCAGGTCCGCGATGCCGGCCACGAAATCGGGCTACATGGCTACTCACATGAGAACCCAGCTAGTATGACAAAGGAGCAACAAAAAGACATCCTCGATAAGACATATAAGATGATCCGGGATTTTTGTGGAAAGCCTCCAAGAGGAGTTGTAGCTCCGTGGTGGGAGTCTAGCGCGGAAATGGTCGAACTTTTGCTCGCTTATGGCATTGAGTATGATCACTCGATGTCGCATGAGGACTGTCAGATGTACTGGTTGAGAACGGGAGACTCGTGGACAAAGATCAACTACAACGAAAAGGCGGAGACGTGGATGAAGCCTTTGGTTCGGGGCGAGACTACCGGACTGGTGGAAATTCCAGGCAGTTGGTATATCGACGATCTACCACCGATGATGTTTATCAAGAACTCTGCAAACAGTCATGGATGGGTCAATCCACGTGATATTGAAGACATTTGGAAGGTAGGATAAAATCATAGTCATTCGTAAGATGTGCTTTTCACTAAAAGTAATGCATTTTAGGATCATTTCGATTATTTCTACCGAGAATACGACGAGTTTGTTTTTCCGATGACAATTCACCCGGATGTGTCTGGACGACCACATGTTCTTCTGATGCACGAAAGGTGAGCGATTTACGTCGAAAACCGAGGCTGTATAGGACTAATATGCAACTTGTAGAATCATCGAGTACATCAACAAACATGAAGGCGTGGAATGGGTGACATTTGAACAGATGTGTGATGAATTCAAAAAGAAGAATGAMCCTCCTCAGGGCGCAAAACTMCCCGCCGTTAATCCCATCATATAGTTACCGATCAGGTAGAAACATGATAGTCATTTTGAAAGGCACACCTTATAAAAGCTATTGATAGTAGCAGTTGATCCATCTTGTCTTTTATTTTGATATAACCTGCTGTTAACTATTTTTCGAACTAGGTTCAATGATAAGTCTACGTATTAAAGCCCATGGAACTTTCCGAGGGGCATCAAACGTAACCTAATTCCCTGTTTTCCAAATTTTCTCAATAATTGTAGTAGCTCCTAACACTTTTTCCTCTTCGAATCTCTTCCCAATGACTTGCAAGTTGACAGGATGACCATCCATACTGTTAATATCAAATTGACTCCAATTCCATGCATCGTTTGCGTTCCTCGGCGAATAAGGAACGTCCGGCATACTATCAACACCTTTCCTAACTTCATCGACAGGGAATGAGATAGCTGGATAGTCCAGCAGATTCCAAACCTTAGTATATCCTACCCATCGGAGCGCTCGGTGAGGGACCGCAGCGTGCGGCAGCACAGGCGAGAGAAGCACATCAACAAGCTTTCCGGAAGATGAACGCATACTGTTCCATTTGCTCAAATACTTCTTCTGAAGCTCAAACTTTTCCTTATTAAGTTGCCAATATTGGTAGACGGATATGGCACTGCCACGGGATATCAAGGATCTGACATGGGGTATAAAAGGTTCCCCGGCACGAGTTACATCACGTATAACATCCTCGAAACCATCCGCCGAGTAGTAACGATCCATCAGTTGCATATATTGCAAGTGATCAGACGTATCCCACTCGACTATTTCATGACCTTGTGCCTGAAGTTTGTCCGCAAGGGCAAGAAGGGCTCGCTCAATTGGGGGATGTATCTTTACAACCCCGTCGTCAACTATTAAACCAATTACCATAGGTCGAGATTGAATCTCTTCAAAAGCATTCTCATTCCAGGGAAGTGGCGAACATCTCGGATCAAGGTCCCAAGGCTTGCTGTCTGCAAGCGAGCGGCTGATGTAACAAATGGTCTCAAGATCACGGGCCATTGGGCCAATAGAGGAAGGAACATGCTCTTGGCCTTCAGTAGACACAGCAACCCCGTAGTACGGGAGTCGATGACTCTGTGAGACGATTAGATTTCCCTGAGCGGAAAGTAGAAGTTGAAAGACGTACGCTAGGCTTGAAACCATACAACCCATTTATAGCTTGAGGGATTCTGATACTGCCTCCAATATCCGTCCCAAAGCCAAGGATAGAGCCATGTAACGCTAGCAATGCAGCCTCGCCGCCAGTCGAACCGCCAGAAGTAAATTCGGGATTTCGTGGGTTTACTGTGAGTCCCCAGAGGGGATTTTCAGTTTCTGCCCACTATGCATTTTAAAAAATTTGGCAGCCGTTGTCAGCATGTTCCTTATAATTGTAAATAGCTTTGACGCAGAAGATATCAGCGTATGGATACGAACCATAATGCTTTGCGGCAAATTGGTTTTTGCAATGATGACAGCACCCATATTCTTGAGTAGCTGTACCAAAACGGCATCTTCAGTGGCCGGCTGGAAGCAACGACCAACGTAACCCAAGGTCGAATCTACACCCTTAATGTCAAACTGATCTTTGAGCGTAATGGGTATCCCATGTAATGGGCCTTTCAGCTTTCCAGTTTTCATGAAATTGGAATCTAATTCTCTGGCTTGTTTCAAGGCGCCTTCGAAGACCACTTCCGTAATACTGTTTGTCTTTTGGGACTCAGTATTGTTGTGGAATATACAAAGTGATGACTTACGAGTTGGTGGGCTACCACGGCTCTATGCAAGGTGAAGTGTCAGCAAGATCAGTTAAGCAATACTGCCGGCAAGACTTTCTAGATTACCTCCTGATGTATGCTGTAACGACATCCTCGGCCGTGTATTTCCTTTCGCGAAGCAAACTCAAGAGATTTGGCACACTGCGGATATCCGTTATTTCTTGAACAATGGGTTCGCCAGCAAGGCAAGATCGTCTATCCACATTGGCAATGGAAGGAATACGCTGATCTGTATCATTGACCAAATAATCTTGTAGAGCTTGATCTCGCAGCTTGATTTTCTGAGAGACAATTTCCTCCCATGTCCTAGGGTTATCCATTGCCGGAATAGAGAAACTCTGATGGAAAGCAGCTTTGAGATCAATAAGTCCCCGTTGATGGTATGGAAAGTGACTTAGTATGGCTTGATGTAGTCGGCCGATAGTTAGCTCTATTTCTTCTGGTGGGTGTAGAAGTTACGATAATATGTGGATCATCTCCCCACTTTTGGGTGTCATGAATAGATAGAAGGTCATTTACCACAGCGAGATATTATTTCATTCTAATCTGTACATGATATGTATAATAGATGCTATTGCATCCGAGCGGAATATCGAGTTCTGTGAGGGCTTATAGATTATGCTGTAATTGAGCTGGAAGCCATATTCTTTTTCTCCATCTCCTTTTTGTACTGCTCCGCTCGACCATAGCTTGCTTTGTATGCACCTGTGACCATATCTTGAACTGTAATCGGGGCATACTTTGCTGCTTCCCCTGGAGCGCGACAATTTGGTAGACACTCGCAAAGGTAGTCCGGGTTTCCGCTGAAAAAGAACGGAATTGAATATCTCTCGCGGCCGGACTTATTGATAACTCGGTGAATGTTTGACTTGTATGTATCGTTGGCCATACGCATAAATAAGTCGCCTAGATTTACTACGTAGGCTCCTTCAACGGGTTGAACCTGTATATTGTAACATTAGCTGTTTTGTTCAACACGTAGACTCTCTGAAAAGGAGACGAACATCTAACCATTGCCCAGAGGGCGCGTCCAGAACCTGCAGACCATCTACTTCATCCTGAAGAAGAAGAGTGACACACCCGAAATCCGTGTGGGCCCCTATTCCACGATTGAGCTTTTCATCCTGGTCCTTCGGCTGAGCAGGATAGTGTAAATAGCGCATAGTAGCAACTGCCTCATCCGTAAGAGGTTTGAAGAACGATGAATCCACTCCTAGTGTCAGAGCAATTACAGACAGTACATCCTTTGCCAATTCATACACTGCGTGATAGTATTCCATCGTTGTTTTTTGAAACTCTTCCTTGTCGGCGATGGTCTGAGGCCATTGGTTTGGACCACTATTCAACTTCTTCTGGACGTAGTAGGGATGATCTTCTGGAATTTCTTCACCGATATACAGGCCTTCTTTGAGCTCGGGCCCGGTTCCAGCTTCAAGCATCTGCGAGCGGAGAAGTTCGTAACCTCGATTGAAGGTATTAAGATCTGCGATGTTTAGTTAGCAATTCTATCTGTCAACCTAAGTTGGATGGTAATACTTTTATCAATCTGTAATTTCTCCTCCACAGGTAGATCAAAGAAACGTTTGGCGCACTTCATTACGCGGCGCTGCAATTCCAATGGAACTGAGTGGCCTTTGATTTGAAAGAACCCATTGTATAGACAGCATTTTCGCACTTCTTCTACTAGTTTTGCTCTTGCAATCTCGTCATCACCGTAGTATGCAGAGAAATCTAGAATTGGAGGAGCGCTTGCAATCGCCATTGCTTCTTTTCGGTTGGTTTGCTTCGTTATGTTGCTATATCGCTATTCGTACCGCAACCCTAATGGATTCTTCCTGCTTGTTTTTGTGCCGTAGAACCATGATATCAATATCATGACAGTGCCTCCAAGTACCCTATTCAGCTCCCTTAATACTGTCGTGTCGACTCACAACTAAAGGGTACTATGGGTGGGGGTTAGTTAGGGAAAGATGGGGTGATAGAGTTCATGATAAGAATCCGAAATGCCGAATGGTTATCTTCAAACTTCAACTCGTCGCACGTATTTCCCCGCAGAAGGAGAAAATCAGGCGAGTCATTTCAGAGACCTCCAGGAACACCACGTATCTTACAACGAGTTTACTTTTCATCAAATCAACTGCAAGTATGTGTGGTCTGGACTAGCTGGTGATTCTAGATAGGCCATATAATCTTTCCCGACCACATAGGGGGGTTGAGAAAGCGCTATTCATTGTTCATTTATGATTACTTTCTATTTGCTATTACTACTCAAAGGCCATAGAATAGGATGGGGGATTAAAATAAGATTTCATGCTTCAGTATTTAGGTTCGAGAAACGGCCTGTTAGGGCTAGGGAGCGGATAGCTCTAACACGCTCACGACATCGTACGTTGAAATACTACCGTTTCTGTTGTAAGAATACATAGTTCTTGTTGTTCTATAACGTCTGTTATCATTTATATTGTCTAAAAGTTAATCTGGTCAAGACGTGATGGTCGCGTCTCCAAAAACCTTCTAGCTTTTCATTCAAATGTTCGTTTGAGCTTACACACCAATATCTACATATGGGGATGAATATTCTGGCGCAAGCTAGGTTATAATGCATTTCAAGGGTATCTTTGGGAGGTTGAATGGGAAGGAACATCTAGATGTCGTCGATGTGGACCTGGATGGTGTTCTGGAGGAAGCAAAGAAAGTGTGGGATATAAGGGAGGACGTGTCTAGTCCTGGATGGTATCCTGCCAGGTAGCTGTATTGATATGCATTATGATAGAGCCTCAATCATGTAGATTTTTTTAACTAAACCATCGTTCATACTTGTATCAGAAACATTGTGTGATCTTATCGAATCGTCATCTTCGATCTGATCAATTATTTCCTAATATGGAAAATAATGGTATGAATGCCTGCGGTATCAGTCTTGGGCGAACTTTCGCCTCATATATTTAATTTGAATATTCTGTCTAATAAACACCCATCGCATAGTCTATTCTATTTATATCCAAACAAACTCGGAAACAGCAAATCTAAATGCGACTACCATTAACCTCCTCTCCTCCCGACACCTTGCCAGCCTCGCGATCTTTCGAACTGGGCTGCAATCCTTGTGCCTCCCAGCCCTCAATACCCTTGCGGTAGAGAACTTTCTCTTCTGCTCGTGAAGGTGCCTGGGCAGGCTTACCACGACGCTCTCTGGATTCGGGTGTCTCAATGATTGTGAAATCATCGCCTCCTTCCACTTTGTTGCCTTCGATGTCCTCGGTATCGATGGAGTCGGAGAATTTGTATGTGCGATATTCTGTGTTTACCCAACCGGTGCCTGGGAGACCTATTAGCAATCTTTATCTCTTTATATCCCGATGGAAAACTTTTCGGTGATATACCTTGGTACATGCTACCATCCTCCCAGTCTTCGGTCAAATAGTGAAGCAAGCCACCATGAGTGACAAGGACGATTTGCTTTTCGGGCCGCGATTTGAGCCATTTGCGAACCTCACGGGCTCTGTTCCTAAGAGCAGAGATAGTGGGTGCCCATTTACCCTTCTGCATTCGAATATCAGCATTCTGAATCTACAATTTCATACAGAGGCAAAAAAGATTACCTTGCTGTTCCAACCATCATGAACCAACGAGATATCCACCGGTAACCCACGATCCACAAATTCTTTTTGCAACACAGCCGGATCACTGCCAGTATCACAAGGCTCGTCACTCGTCTCTTGCGCTTCAGGGATACACAGGATCTTGAAGTCCTTGTGAGCCTCAAAAACGGGCTGGAAGCTGAGTAGTGCGGTATTAATAGTTCGGCGCAATGGCGAGGCAGCTACCAATTCGATTTGAGAGTGGTATGGGAAGGCCTCCTTGAGTTTTGCGCATTGTTGCTCGCCGAGCTGTGTGAGTTCGGGATCGGGGAGGACGTGGTTTGCGGTTGTGAGGTTGTGGTAGCCCTATCAGCATTGGATTAGGCGACTGCACTGAACTGTATGAGGGTTAGAAACATACCTGAGCATGTCGCACGAAATGAACAATGGGAGCCATGGCGTCGCAAAGTATGAAGCTCTTCAATAGAAGTCGCGGGGTTATCGCGGGATTAATTACAATAGCGGAGGCGATGTACGTCGAAAGAATTGAAGCAGATTGAGAAAAGATAATTCTATATGTACAATTTCAATGACTCAAAACGAAAGCAAAATGCCTCAAGTTACACTCCATCAAAAACTTTTTCTAGCTTCTTTTTGATTACGGTGGAACAGAGTATGAGATCATCCAACGAACGCGCCATATTTGCCTCCGTGGGCCAGGCGGAGTAACCCTAAGAGTGAGTCAGTCGGCCAACTGTCCCCCGGCCACTTCGGCGTCAACTCCGCATGCCCTAACCCGCATAACCCTAAACTCACAATCGGACGTACTAAGGAGGCTGGGGCTCTCATTGTACAGCAGTAGGTAGTAGATCCCTGAATATTCTTCTAGTATATAAATGATTGTAATGGTATTTTACATTATTTTTCGATAACATGTCTAATATTACAATAGCAGTGATCCACCTCTTCAGAAAATGCCTTGCGAATAGACCCATGCCGAAATGTCCATCATGATTAAAAGTTGCCGAATCCTCGGGAGTTCTTCAAAGCCATGTCCAGGTTCAACCCTAGAGCTGTTGCATTCGTATACTCCGGTAGAAGCAATCGACCGTAACACGTATAACTCGTTGGTAGACGCTATATAATCTGTCAGTTCTCTCGTTGATCTAACAAGGCGAAAGGGACAAACTTACATCATTCCCAGAACCATTCCTCTGAATCACGAAGTTGATGCTGGAAATACCGCTGACCGGGACCCTATCAGTAGCAGTGACGAATTCGAGTAATCGAGCCTTTTGCTCACGAGAATAATTCTTGACGATATTCCAGAATGCGATGATGAGAGGGTGTTTGCCGTCCCAGCCTCCGTCGTAAGTGGCATGGCGTTGAAGTTCTTCAATGTCAATTTCTTGTGTACCTTCGATCACTGTTTGAAGGATCTCTGGTGTGAACAGGGCAAGGGATGAACGGTCTATGCAGGTAAAGAATCCACGAGCGAATGCTTCATACTGCGGGCGAACGGATTTATCGGTCAACCAGAACAAGTAATCTTTGACATATTGCTCACGGTTTGCATTAGTTACGAGACTTGACTCTTCTGTATCCTCCTGTGGCGTGAATGTGTTCAGAGAAGTGTTGTAGTCGGCGCCTTTAAGAATGCCGGTCTGAAAAGAGCCGATATCGCTATCAGCTTGTTCTTCGGACGTCTCGTTACTGGCGTTTCTTTCTTCTTGAATCCCGATAGAATAGTTGGAGACACTGCTGCGCCTTCGCTCTCGGCTCTGAACTTGCTCAATCATGGGCCACTCGACATCCCTGTCTGTGCGTTCCATGTCCACCGTCTGCACACTACCGAATGCTTCAAAGCTGAACTCATAGCTTCTCACAAACACGTCCCCAACATCACCGTCATTCCAAGCCAATAGACTCTCCAATCCCTTGGCGAGGTCGGGCCAGCCATCCTGGATATGCTCGGTACGCTTGACTTTAAGATCGAGAAGTTTGCGATACAATGCAAGAGGAAAGGTGACGGGAATCGTAAGACCATTGTATACCGCCAACGACATCAATATCCCCACAAGTTCGAAATGCTCCAGGCTCTCAGGAGAACACGGCTGAAACCATGCCATGCGAGTAGTAGGATCAACGCTAAACATGCCATGCTCAGGATTCAATGCCTCCGCAAAAGCCATCGTCATGAACTCTTGTTGGACACCACCAAGATCAACTCCTTCTTCACCTAGCTCCGTTCCTAACTTGACTTTGAGAGGCCGCAGGAGCTCACGACGTTCGCGGCGCCATATCTGATTGAATGCATCCTGCAGAACATGCTCACGACGAACTGAAACGACAAAATATTGATTCATGGAGGTATGTAGACGTGCTAGAAGATTGATCTCATCTGCAATCTGGATGGTACGATTAAAGGCTGTCCGACTTGCCTGTCGTTGTGCAATCATCCCGGCTTCATATGCTTTTGACATGGCCGCATAGTTGATGGCACGAAAGTATTTGACGAGCGCAGCAGGTCGAAATAAAAATGTGAATGACAAGAGATGCAAGGTTCGATTGTTTGAAGCTCGACTCAACCATTCGACAGGCATCTCCATTGCGTCAAGTCTTTCTGACAGGAAACTTGTATAGAAAGCCTCTGCTTCAAGGCCAAGTCGCTGTCTATTTCTATACATGGATGAGAGAATCTGAATTGCACCACCGGCTGCTTCCGATCTAGGAATTTCAGGCTTACCATCCCATTCTTTGAAGAACAACGTACGAATCCACTCAACGATCATAGCTGCAGCAACCGGCGTATCGAGGGCGACAGCCTGGCCACCGCTTTCAGCCTCTTTCTTCAAAGACTCGTGATGTTCACGCAGATTGTCAAACAGGAGATCCAAGACACTCTTGTCACGTTTTTTCTTGGCTTCCAGGCTGGGAAGTGTCTTGGCTTTGGATATCTCGTGGAATGCTAGGCGAGCTGTAAGAGCACGCACCAGGCGGTGAACAAGTCGCAAAGCAAGATCGTGCTCCAGCTTATCCGTGACACACAGAACCAAAGCGGAACTTTTAGCATCTAACTTTTGCATCTGAGCCTCCGGCAATACAGTTCCTGCTTCGCGTATTTGTTGAATGCCGCGCCAAGTTTGTCCGTCAACTTTTGGCAGGAATGTTACGAGTGCAAAGAATACAACTGTAAGCATATGAGCTGCGTCTGTATCAGAAAGCGATTCGTCTTGAGTGGAGGTTTGTGATGCACTGGGTGATAGGCTGTCTGGCTGAATGTAAGATAGGCGTCGACTGGCTCTGAATGCTATAGGCATATCCCTAGGGGGTATGAATAATTGTTCTAGAGAGTTCCACAAACTGTTAAGAACCAGATCGCTGGGACAAATATCCTGCAACTTTCGTAGCGTAGGCTCTAGAGTCTGCAAATCGACAGTGATGCCCTCGGTGGTTTTTCGAGGGTTTTTGGACGGCGAGCGTTTTCGCCGAAAGGACTTTCTCAATTGTCGACTGCTATTCAACCCGTAAAACACCGATTGGGCAATGAAAGGGAATACCTCGCGCTGGCGAAGCGTCGCATAGCGCCATTTATGATTGTCCAACTTCCCTTGAGTGTTTATATATTCGAGCTCTTCTTTCCATTTCTGGGCGTCTGCTTCATTGTGTGCTAAAAGCTGGGCCAAACCGTCCACTATTTCCGCATTTAGGTGGCTCAATGTATCAACTGATGTCGCTTGGTACGGAACACTCTGTATACTAGGCGGCCTCAGATACGGAAGCTCGGGCGACAAAGAGTCTGGTGTAGCTTTCTCTACTGTCTCATCGTTTGCATCTGAGAGTTCGGCCGATTCTCTCAAAAGCTTTGATCCGTCCCAAGAAACTCGTCTGGTTTGCTTCGGTGTTTTAGATGTATGATCGTTTGTGACTCTGTTCGTCTTTGTTGCACGCTGCTTAAGAGCAGGGGGTGGTGTAGGAATATGGTGTTGAGAATAAGTTCTCGATGGCACGGCTCTTGGAGTGGTCGAACGACCGTCCCGCGATTTGAATTCCGTACTATGCCGCGGCGCCGGTCGCCATGTCTCTGTATCTTCTAGTGTGACGCGCTTCAACGTTTGTGAAGGAGTCTTCCGGTCGAGGTTAGAGTTTGAACGCCGCTTTGGCCGGTTCGAAGGGGTTGTTGGTTCAGTTGAGGAAATGCTATTGCTGGTCATGTGGGTGTGTATTCGTCGTGTCTTGTCGTCATTCTCGCGTTCTTTGGATTCTCCTAGGTGTGTTTGATTTTTGTGTGAACGAACGGAAGTCGAAGTTGCACAATCTAGAGTATCGGTAGTCGTCTGGCGCAAGGGGAGCCATTCTACCATTCTTAATGACAAAGTATCAAAGAGATTCTGTGTGAATGACTTTGGGTCTTTCGTTCGTGATAGTCCAGATAGATGCGAATCTCGGGAAGAGTGTCTGACGTTTTCTGGCGGCGGAGGCGCTGTGCTGGCAATTGACGAATGCCGGTCGGACTCCGGATGCGCTTCATTTTCTGTATGTTCGAATCGTTGTGATTTGCTTCCTGCGCTATGTGCCCTATATTCCACATGGGGTGGTTGACGTGTTGGCGAGAAGTCTGCAGTTGGCCGTGGTGGGTTGCGACAAAGTGCCTTCTCCGGGTTGTCCTGACTAGCCAAGTAGCATGCTAACGTGCGCGCGCTGAGCTCGGTATACGGTCGAAACGGTCCTTCTGAAACTCGTCTTTGATAATTCAAGCAGGTCGGCGTTCGGCAATTGGGGTTTTCGCAACCGTATAGAATCTGGTGTTTGTACCTGCCAAAGCAATCCCTTAACACTGGCTGATTAATAGCATTAGGCCAGGACCTGGACTTACCTGCGGACCAAAGTATTGAAATTTCTGCGTCGTTCTTCTTTGTGTTGGATGAGAATCTGGGCGGGATCGTCCACACTGATGGTATGCTTGATAATAATATCTGGAGAGTGTGATGGCAGCTTGGAGCGGCGAGGGATGTGACTGCCCGCAGAGGAATCCCTAGAATCCAAAGATCCTCCCCTCATTTTGGCCATTTTATCCGACGAAAGGCATGGCGTGTGTAGTTGTCAGAAGTCTGGAGAATGGAATAGGTCAGAGGGTGCTGCATAAAATGGATGGTCGTGGAGTGCGAGTGTTTACAATGAGACGAGGAGTACAGCCTCATCGTCCATGGATGATGCCGTCGCTCTGGATGGGGTAAGGCGTCCGACCCGCTTCGGACTTCTATCGGATCTAGCCAATCATAGCCTACAATGACCATACATATAGTATCATGTGTTCATTAAAATATAACATAGACAAGATATTAGGCTGCTCAAAATACATATGTACTGCGATACTCCTTGTCGGCATGCGACAGCATAGTCAAATCGCTAACAGTTGCCTCATCTCCGATGACCTTTTGCTGATCAGACAGATACCGAATGGAATCTTGGAGAATATAAAAACTGCATATAGGGACAGCAGCACTAGGATCTTGCGCTGCGTGGGTTATGGCGTCAATGGTCATATTGCAGGCTGAGTTGAGAGCGGTCCAGGATAAGTTTCTTATTTGATAGCTGTCCACGTCTGAAGACATTGGAAGGGAATCGAGAATAGTCCAGTGGAGCAGAAAGAGTGCCCTATAAATCGCAATTACTTAATTAATAATCCGCAATCTATGAGAGGAACCGTACCTGATGGAGAAAGCTACTGCACTACACAATGTAGTGTTTTCCCGGCGACTCTCTTCCAAGATCACCACTAAGAAGGTACGGATCCTAATTTCTAGCTCCGTGGCGTCGCCAAGTATAGCCTGTATGTTCTTATTTTTTGATAAAAAGCGGACGATATCCAGAACGTGATCAAGAAGGTATATTGCCTGTGCTTGGCGTCCAAACCAGCTAACATTTCCAGCCTCAAAATAAGATAGCGTGGCTGACATGGAGGTCTGGTAGTCGACTGACGGGCTCGGATATGCATCTGATGGCAGCAAGTCCGATGGCAGCTGACAGTCGAGATCAGGATATTGTGTGAGCGGGCGTATATTCTTGTTGTTCAGTTCGACCAATATAACTCTGAGATAGATTAGTATACCTTTTAAGTTCAGCGCGTCATACATACCTTTCTAATAATGCGATAGCCCATGCTACATTTCGTCTCTCAATCTCCACCAAGTCAAATTTATAGCTGTACGGATGTCCTGGCTGCTCTAACAACTCATTGCCGACTCCCAATATTCGTGCCAAGCTAGCACATGTGTTGATGGAAGAATATGCGGCTTCTGGGCGCGCACGAGTATACTCCCAGATAGTCACAATAAACATGACCTGAACAAAGGCCAATGACGGGGATATAGCAGCCTGGACTTGCGCTAGAAGAGACTTGATTCTGACGTAGAGCTGTTCCTGCCCAGTTAAAGAGAAGGCCGAGTGGCGGTGATGGCCTGGTAGAGTGATTGCCAAAAACATAGCTAGAATTAAGATAGAATATTCGGTGGATGGCGCAACATTGCCTCCCTGAGCATACTTTGACGCTACTCGCTGGAACAGTTCGGGGGAGATTATAGGATAGAGTCTGTGGAAAGACTGAAAATAACGTTGACTAATATCGTCTGCAGTAAGATTTGTAAAGTTCATCACATCTTGAACCTGCTGATTCAGAGAATCATGAATCGACTGTGATATCGAAGCGGACGAAGATACAGTATCCGGACTGCTGTGCGCGGCCGAACCTTGACTACTCGGGGTGCTCCAAGCATCGGAAGCCACAAAATGTTTACCGGGATTGTATGCACGAGAGCTTTTCTCTTTCTTTCCAGAATGATCGTACTTGCATGACAGGCCACGTTTTACGCAAGGGCCACAAGCAGGTAGGGCTTTGTCGCAAGCCTTCTTGCGTGAGCTGCACGTGAGGCAGACAAAGTGAGCGCGCTCAGTCTCGGCCATTTGGTTTAAGAGAACGTATCAACATCCAAGAAGCTGACAAATTATCAATCAATATCAGCGCCTGTCACTGTTCAGCCTATTTTGACTGCATGGATGGAGATAATCGCGGGGTCTCAGGATCAGGAAGATTACTATGTGAGCGTTGGAAGGCGGCCGACGCTTACCCTTTTGAGACGCCCCACGCGAAACCCCATATTAAACCCTAAATACGATCTCAGAATCCAATCACAGCCGTGGTTCTCCCATCGGCCGCCGCCAACCCGATAGAGACAAGCTCGTGAAGTATACGTCTGGTAGTATAGCTGCAATATATTTTTGACCAGAACATCCAACTGTTGATGATAAATCAGGTTGAAGGTCAGCTACAATAATGTCGCATCTCAGGTATAAAAGAGGGCATTTGACCCAGGAGAATCGGGTTTATTTTATCATCATCCCAACACAACATTCGAACAGAACAACACTCAATCAAAACAGCTCTCTAACAAAACACAATTCCACGCATTCTAATATCATCTCAGATATCAGCTATCAACAGAAATGTCTACATCTACCAATACCACTTCTCAGCTCCTCCTTTTGGAGAAAGGCGGTCCATTCGAGGTTCGAAAGGTACCCCAGCACAGCATCAACCCCGATCAAGTCCTCGTCCGCCAGCGCGCCATTGCCCTCAACGGTCTCGACCCCCTACAACGTGATCTTGGTGTGAACATCCAGACATGGCCCTATGTTCTCGGTGTCGAAGGCGCTGGTGTCATTGAGGCTGTTGGATCGGATGTTACAGACCTCAAACTTGGCGATGAAGTCCTTGCCTGGGAATTGTCTGTAGCCGGTCACGGTGGTGCCTACCAGGAGCACGTGGTTGTTCCAGCCAAGTTCGTCGCCAAGAAGCCCAAGAATATCAGCATAGAAGAAGCTGCATCTCTACCGTAATCTTTCCCACCGATCATTGTGAGTCCTTATACTAACCCTAAATCTACACAGAATCTGTTACAACGCTGCTATCTCCGTCATATTTGCTTTGAAGCTCAAGATTGCCATTCCCAACTTCGCGGGTGCATCCAATGCAGAAAGCGAACCTGAACCAAAGTCTATTCTCGTCCTCGGCGGCAGCTCAGTGGTCGGTGCCAGTGCTATTCAGCTCTTGCGACTCGCGTACCCTTCACTACCCATCTTCGCGACAAGCTCTCCGGCACATCATGATCGCCTACTTTCTCTTGGTGCCACTGAAGTCTTTGATTACAAGTCTCCTACCTTGATATCAGACATCAAAGCTGCCTCGCCCGAATCTCGCGGTATCGACATTATCTTTGATGTTGTAGGATCTGGTGCTTCACAAACCGATATCTACGACACTCTCGATCCCAATGGAAGCAAGAAATATGGTGCACTTGTGACAAGTAAATCGGCCACAGTACCAGAAGGAGTCACAAAGATCGAGACTGGTGGCTGGACATTGCTTGGAATGCCTGGTGGTGAACAAGTTATCCCCGCTCTGACAGAGTTGATCGAAAGTGGGAATTATAAACTGCCAGCAGAGGTCAAGGTTGTTGGACACGGCTTGGAGCAAATCCCTGAGGTGATGGATCAAGTCAGGGGTGTGAGCGGACAGAAGTTGATTGTTACATTATAAATAGTTTGATTTTCTCTTGATCTTGTTGATTAGCATTAATAATAAGTATGTTTTTGAACTTAATAATTTATACATGGCCATTCAATGTGTGATATTCTAGGACGAGGACAGCTGCATAGTTTTGAAGACTTGACCCCAGAGATCAATAGCCTTGGTCTCAAAAAGAGCATCTGACCATAGAACAGACTTCAAGGCTGATACAAGATCTTCGTAGCTTTTGAGGCACAATATGGTGCTCAGCTCGCCCATACGCTGTGCAAGAATATCACGCCATTCATGACTAGTAGCCGAAATCATACTTATGAAAACAGCCCAAAGAAATAGGGTAAGCGTGATCTCCGAGCCCACAGCACTGGAGAGATTGGAGGCATGTGGTAAAGAATGAAATAACTTCTCCTTGAGTCGTCGATGTCGATTTGCTTCCAGCGGCAACTCACGGATTGCAAGATGAAGGTACAGAAGAGCCGCTAAGCTTACACACTCTGATATATCCACTTGATCCTGGTTTTGTGTGTGCTGCTGTTTGAAGTGAGTGTCCTGCAGCCAAAGCAGTTTATGTTCCACTAGATAAATAGAATTACTGATAGCAGTCCGGTCACCGCCGAATTTTGGATAGAGAAGGATAGCATGGGAGATTGATCGTAGCAGGTCGATAATTGGTAACAATGGCTCTCGAGGTCCGTATATATACAGACCTGAGACACTCTTTTCCATGACTAGCAACTCATCACCCAGAGTGGGTTGCGGGTTTACTGGCAGTAGTGGCTGAGAGAGAGCTTCGAGTAGGGGAAATGAGAGAGGTGAAGACCACGTGGACGAGAAACAAAAATCTGCCCTGATTAAATGTTATTTAAAACCATTTCATTTCCATGTCAGGGGAATGTAGCGTACCATGTTATAACTCTCTGTAAGGTCCGGAAATGGTTAAATTTCTCGAGGCCACCGCATAATTGAACCATCGTGACGAGACCTCGCATATGAAGCAATGCTCGCTCAAAGCTGCTCTCCAGTGCCTATTGGAATACTTTGTTAGAAGCGCGTGGTCGCTTCGAAAGTTAATACAGAGTATGAGTTTACCTCCGCGTTGACAAGAATGGCAACTGCAGCTACTAAGCAGTCCGAGAGCCTTTGAGACGGGTGGGAAAGCTGCTCATTTATGAGGCGTACAGCCTCGTTTCTATGATATAATACTGGCATCGAATCTGCAATTCCTAGCTGAAGTTGCCTAAGTAATGCAACCGTGGATAAAAGCGCGTGCAAAGCGGCGGCGTCGTTTCGAGTCGTGTCGTACCAATCACCATCGGGGTTCAATGCAAAGCTGTTGGTGCGCATTTCAAAGTGATCTTAATTCAGTGTTAAGTCTTCAGCACGGAATAGATGAATACAGGTGGGGGTCATACAGAAGTATAAAATTTCCGCTGTCATCGTATTCAGTGGAATAGGTAGAATATTTATCGCACCGAGTTCGACGGTGAGTTTCCGAGTACTTGGTGAAGTGGTATAGTCGATGCGGTTGTCTTTGGGAATAGTATGGTCTCCCTGGTTCGATACGTTAAACGCCAAGCCTGTACTCTGCTCTTCATTTGGAGTCTTGGGACCATTTCTTTTCCATGATGAGAGCTTAAATCTAGACTTAGCCCCTCCTATTCTGCCACCAGAAGGCTTTGACCTCGCTTGTGTATCATTTCCCTTGTTACGATATCCCGCTTTCCGTGCCTGTGCTCGTACAAGCTGACGAGAGGCTAGGTTGGGTTTATTAGCGATAGTCTGATCCGTTACAGTGATGAACTCTAGCGGTAGTTCGTCCGGTTTGTGTTCGGAAAACATCAGGACAGACAAGCACCAGTCAGGTGCAGAGCACATGGATTGGCCAGATTAGTTGTTAGTTTATGATCAGTCCGGTTGCAGGAGCCGCCATAAGATGCAGATTACGATAGATCAGTGGGCGTGACGACTTACAAATCGCATAGTTTTGTGGTGCTCGCGGTGGATAGTCTACAAAAGCGATTAGTCCTGTGGGAACCGAGGCATGCAGAACGCCACCAAAAACTGGGGACATGATTCGTCGTATTGTATTGTAAGCAATATCAGCTAATCTAAACTATGGTAATTTTTACATGCTTATTAGAACGTATATCACGGTTACGTTGATAATTGAACTACTGTATACTTGAAAGTCGCGGTGGTAGTCAATGCCAATACAAAGTGGAATACAAATGATCGGGGGAAAGATAACAGCTCCATAATTTGGAAGTAAACCCCATTCAATATTATCCATCATCTATGCGTATATTACTAGTATATCATAGGTACACATCATGTCGAATGAGCTCTTCAATGAGCTCCAACGAGCTCCAAGTAATGACCCACAACGCTCTTCACCTGCTCCTCAAAAGATCGAAACCGTATTCCCAGAGCCTTCTCAGTATTACTAGCATCAACTTTGATCGGCAATGTTCCTGCCTTGCCATCGTTACTCAAAACGCCTGATTGGACAGCATCTTGAAAGTTCTTTGCAACCACATCAAGGGATTCCTCCCAATGAGTCCCTCGCAACCCACCGGAAGTAAGAATAAAACCTTGATTGCCCACGATCTGTGGATTCAACGCTGCCACATGAGCTCTTGCTACATCCGCCAAGTGAACGGAAGAACCAGGTGTGAAGCCATTGTCACCGCCTGTCACAGGAAACAAAACCTCCTTATTTGTCCCATAAAACGCACCCTTCACGTCCGTGATCAATTCATCCTTCCCAATTACGTATCCAGGGAACAGGTGAATAATTGAAAATGCCGGCTTGTTCTCGCTAATCCATTCTTCGGCTTGGTTGAGAGATGCCACTTTGCTCGTGGCATAAGCATGGAAGACGTTCGCAAAACTTGTTGGCGTTGTAATTCTATTGGTTTCGTTAAATATGGTTTCACTTTTACCGGACGTGAAATCAGCGAAAGGAACGATTGCAACGACGGAGGATGTAATCACAACGCGCTGGACTGACGAAGTCTTCTGCGCTGCTGTGAGGATCCCGAGGGTGCCTTTGACAGATGGCTCAACAAAATGTTCAGCAAGATCATCTCCTTCCTTATAGGTAAAAGGTACAGGAGAAGCAACGTGAATAATGAAGTCGACACCCTCCACCGCCTGATCGTATGCCCCGGGAGCCGTAAGGTCGGCGACTTCCACAAAGGACAGTCTGTCCTGTGGGTTTATCGCTCGAATTGACGGCGCTGACTTGATTTTATCAGCTTTTGCCTGACTGCGAACTGCAGCGCGAACTCTGTAGCCAGCTTCCAATGCGTTGACGATAACTTGGAATCCGATGTGGCCAGAGCCACCAGTGATCAAGACTAGTCCACTAGACATCTTTTGATGGTCCCTGTAGTGCTAAGAGAACTTTCAGCGCTTGAAATTTTTTTTTTTTTAAATGAAGCAAGAGATAATGCGAAATGTGGTGTAATGCTGATTTTCGGTGAGATTTGATATCCTATACAACTCTTAAGCCTGCTATGGACGAGAACTGGTCTCTTTATACTAGGTCAAGGACCGCAATGACTCCACGGCGACATGAATAGAAGCCTTGTTATTCTGTTCTCTGATTATAAATCTTCTAGATTATCACACCAAGCAGTATATAAAGAGCTTCTATACATTTCTGTCATAGCTTCATTTGCCTATTCTGGTAATTCTTGAATAGCAACCAGCTTTCAAAATACTTAGTTAACTGGCGCACTTATTACTAATAAGCACTTTGTCATCTTATGATGATGATGCGTACGTACATATAGGTTGACAACTGAGTAAACGCCACCAAGCCGCCGCAATGGCTCTACATTGATGGAAATAGAAGTATTGTTAATTTATCCTCTGATTACCAATCTTCCAACTCCATACCAGTAGTACGTTTTTTTATTTTACTGTCATGCGTAGTACAGGTATCCAGTAAACTGCCGTACTTTTGCAGCCAATAACTTGCTAGTGATAGTCTTAATAATATAGAGATTTTCCATCAAGTATTATATATTTGCTCCGTACCATACGTGTTATGGGATGGTTGTATTTACGTCAAAATAAAGACGTCCTAGGAAATTACATGGTACCGGGGCGAATCGTGGTATTATGACTTCATTTGCCTAATCGGGTAATTTTCAAAAAGGCTTAATCGGACAAGCCACGATTTTGATTTGTGATGTCTAAACGCTGCATTTGTGTAGCATACACTTCAGTATTCTCGTTGAAAGTAGCTTGGTAATGGCCATTCAATCCGAGATGCATTCATCGATGTGGCTTTTTCGGCGCGTTGCGTACATGCTTATGCATCCATGTTGTTGATTCTTTCCCTCTCGCCATGGCAGTTACGCGGCGACATGATACATGGCTAATAGTAAGAAGCGATGTTTTCAGTATCGAAAATTCTATTACTCTAAGTTGCAGCAAATGTGCGTCGGTACGTACGTCGATAATGAATAAAATAGCGTAAGATCTAATTTATTTTCAAGTCGGAATCAGTCTTACACTCGCTCTTGCTCTTATGCTTGTTAGTGTAACGTAGTGACAGTGGGTGCCACTGACCCGTCTGAGTAACTTACCTATAAATTGATACAGATGAGCTGAGCTAGTTGTCGTAGCATGAAGTACATCAATCACCAGTGATAGCTATACAGTGGCTTCATTTCCTCTTTCTGGCAATATGTGGTGAGTAATCTCAAATGCTGGCGGCGTCAGGCGGGCATGTCAAAGTGTTCTCCGTTGGAGGGGATAAATAATATCGGATGCGCACAAATTGTATGTTTACAATTGGGTCAGATCACTGTGTAACGCAGTCCCGCTCATCATCTTAGAAGACACTTGAACGAAATGATAGTCCTAACAGGTATGGTACCCTCGGACGTTCAACGGAACTTCCAATAGCAAAACGTACTGATCCAAAATCGAACAGGCACATCTGGTGGCCTAGCTGGCGTAGCCTTGGAAGTAATCCTTCAAAAAAAGCTTCTTTCGCCAAAGGAGTTTCGTCTGTCCAGTGCTAGTGGTCAGACAAACTCTGAAGCGGCTATTGCAGCAGGTGTAGAGGTACGCCGTGGCAATATGCGAGAACCAGACACCTTGTTGAGTGCCTTTGATGGTGCCGAGGCAGTGTTCCTTGTTTCCTACCCGTCTGTTGGTGAGGAGAGATACGAACTTCACCGCAATGCCATTGATGCTGCCAAGAAAGCTGGCGTGAGGCATATTATCTACACCTCCTTGACTTTTGGGGGTGAACATGGGGACCATAGTATTGCTGGGGTGATGGAAGCCCATATTAAGACTGTTGAATATTTGAAGTCTTCGGGTGTCTCATGGACCATCATTCGTTATGCGACGTATGCGCATTTATGGAACAACTTTGCTGGCTTTCTTCAACTTGGAGACGAGAAAGATTTTGATGCTGTCATTCCTGCAGATGGGCCAAATAGCTGGGCTAGTCGCCGGGATTTGGGCGAAGCCACTGCCTACATACTCAAAGATTGGGTGCGTGAAGTCGCCTTTTTTGGCACGTAATGATGTCCATACTGATAGCTGCTAACGCTTACAAGCGCGAATACGTGGGCAAAACGATTACTCTCACGGGGCCGCAGTTATTGACAATCAAGGACGTGGTCAAGCTTTACCAGACATATAGCGGCCGGACAGTAAATATTCAAGAAGTCGGAGCTGAGCGAGCAGCCGAGTACCACACAAGCCGTGGTACTCTACCGCCTGACCAGACTACATTCCTATCGAATTGGACGAGTTGGCACGTGGCAATGGCACAAGGAGAGGTTGATTATGTAGATCCGATGCTGGAGAAGCTGTTAGGCAGAAAGTCAGTCACAGTGGAAGAAATGGCCGACACCCTGTTTAACCACAAAAAGAATGGCCTAGACACCAAAGACTTTGTCTGAAGACAGTCCAACTGAGATCAATTTTGGGATCAGCTACCTTGAGAGGAGTGTCAGTGAAGAAGAAGTACTAGGTTGATATAAAAATGAAAAAACAAGTAGAGAAGAGGACAGAACGAAGTCTTATCTTATTTTATCGTGACACGTATCACATGACCTTATCGCGATCTGCCTTATCGGAACCCCGCAGAAGAGCCACAGAAGAAAATTATCGCCAATTCTTAGTCATCGACCAGCCCAGAGCCGGATTTCAAAGCGGGCAACTTGCTACACAGGAATATATTTTGCCTCTGTTCATATTTTACTAGCTACAATATATTTGTAACTTGAAGTAATAGCACTTTTTCTTCGATTTGCGTGAGGTATACCGGTACAGCCACCTGCGCAAACTCGCGAGTCGACCGACCCCTCCATTTTTGTCCGATCACGTCGAATATTTCAACAAAATGGGAGACGCTCTTCCTTATACTTGCAATGCGTGCCTGGTAGCATTTCGCACTAGCGATGCTCAGAGAGAGCACATGCGCAGAGACTGGCAGTAAGTTTATCTACGACTGGTCGCTKCTTGCTCAGCTTATCACTAACAATCCGTTCTCAAGTCTGTACAATGTCAAACGACGAGTCGCCTCTCTACCCCCCGTATCCCAGGAAGTCTTCACAGAGAAAGTCCTGACAGCACGAGCAACCACCTCCGCCGCTGCTGCGAAAGCCTCCTTCGAAAAGACATGTGACGCTTGCCAAAAGTCGTTTTATAGCGAGAACTCGTACCAGAACCATTTACAGAGCTCCAAGCACAAGCTTCGCGAAAAGGCGTTGAAAAAGAAGGGTCTTGCTGACGATACTTCTTCGGTTGTGGGCTCGACATTCTCGCTGGGTGATCCCATCGATAAGTCCGTGGCGGGCGATAATGAATCTACGGTGTCGAATGTTACGGAGAAATTGAAGAATACCGCTATCCAAGAGGCGGCTAACGAAGATGAAGAGATGGAAGAAGACGATGAAGAAGAGACAGCCAAAGAATATGCCTCGACAAAATGTCTATTCTGCCTCGAAGACGCCACCGATGTCCAAGCGAACGTTGAGCACATGTTCAAGACCCACGGAATGTTCATGCCCGAGAAAGATTATTTGGCCGACGTTGATGGTCTTATAAAATATCTGCACGCGAAGATCAATGACAACCATGAATGTCTCCTCTGCCACGCCATCCGCACCACTGCCGCCGGTATCCGCACGCACATGCGCGACAAGAGTCACTGCATGATCGCCTTCGAGACGGAGGAAGAGCAAGTCGAAATCGGGCAATTCTACGACTTCAGAAGCACTTACTCCGATGACGAGGACGAGGATGAGGACATGACCGACGATGCAGGCGGTGTTCCAGTGACGTCCTCCGACGCCGACGCCGACGGCTGGGAAACAGACGATAGCTCCGTTGACGGTGGATCTGACGGTGCAGAGCGGAAACCTTTCCGCGGTTCTCAGCCTATCTATCAGACGGATTATGAGCTCCATTTGCCTTCGGGCCGTAGTGTTGGTCATCGTTCACTGGCGAAATACTACCGTCAGAATCTGCACAGCTACCCTACCCCTGAGGAGAGGGCAGCTGCTCGCCAACTAGCGATCGAGAACGGAACTGCAGACGAGAATGAAGAGGATGAAGGACAGACGACGATCAAACGCAACGAGCACAAAGCCATTATTTCCCGCGCAAATGGCGGATTGGGTCTCGCCGGCGCTTCTGCAGAGCAAAGAACAGCGGCTTTGGCGATTGAGCGGAGGGAGCGGACTCGTGCCCAGCGCGAGGAGAGGAAATTCAATGCAAAGGTTAACAGACAGGCGAACAGCCAGAAGCATTTCAGGGTATGTGTCACTCTCGTCTTGGTATATACATTACGGCCATGGCTGACTTTAATTTTAGGATCCCCTTCTTCAGTGATCGATCGCTTTTGTGCTTTCTGCGTAGCATTGGATGGGTTCTTTTCTTTTTATATATAGCATATGATGAATGACATTTCTTTCGTTTTCCAAAAATTCTTCGAACAAAATCATCCTCGGTATGCATTAGCTTTTTCACGGTTTGTTTGGAATAGATCTATTAGACCTCTGCAAATCCCATGGGACTAAAAGAATTTCAGTCCCAGTCCCATGGAAATTAGAAGAAAAAAAAACCCAAGTCTATGTACGTCCATGGAAATCAGATATATATAATATAATGTTTAAAACAGGTAAGATACTAGAAATATGATTAATATATGTCTAGATATGTATAAGCTTACTAGTAATTTCAAGATAACTATATTAGAGTTTTTAAAATATTGTTCTTATTTAGAGAGATTAAGAATATTTTCTAGCTATCTAGAATTTTAGATAATAAAATGTGGATAGAGCGCAATCAATTGAGTCGTTAGGCCATGTAGATGTTTTTCAAGGCTAGATAGTTACAAGTTTTATCCAATGTCCAACACATCTTTGATCTAGAATCTATAGCTGTAAGGGGTTGGGACACAATTCTGTACTAGAATCGGACTTGAAGAGTAATTTCTAAGCACATATAAGAAAGTAAGACAGAGACATGATTCTGTTTCGGCTAGAACTGGACAATGAATTGAGTCTAGCTTTTATTGCACACTGCACACACTGCCTTTCTTACCTACACATCTATTTCGTCTAAAAGGCTTTTATCAATTTCTACGCGTCTGGCAATTGGCAGACCAGTGACCCACTGCGCCACAAGCAAAGCATTTATCTCTGGACGTAAGACTTGACGGTGTTGCGCTAACATGTCGACGCGATGGACAATTAGTAGACCAATGACCTATCTGGCCACACTTGAAGCACTTATCACTTGAAAGCTTCCTCGAAGGTGTGGTATTTGGGCTGGGGAGGCTGTTGGACGAGTGGCTTGGCTCGCCGTAAGTGTAGCAGTCCCAGCTCGGGGACGACATTGATGGTCTTTGTGGTGTGATTCTTCCTTTCTGGGGGGTAGGGCAATTGCTCGCCCAATGACCCCCGTTACCACAGTTGTAGCAGCTCCTATTCGAAGAAAATTTGGACGGCGTAGTGCCTTTTTTCGAGGGGTATGGACACCAGCTGGACCAATGACCTTGTTGACCGCATTTAAAACACTTGTCGCTGGAAGAATACGATGACGGGGTTGTGTTTGTTGGCGGCGTTGGCGTCCTTGGTTGAGAGCTCGAGATGGATAGCATGTTAAATGATGCGCTTAGATTAGCTTCATCATTCGCAGTGTATGCCGCTGCAGTCTGTTGATGGTCATCATACTCCCTGCCTAAAGCATCCTCGAAGCTAACAACAAGTTCCGTGAATGCTCCTTGCAAAATGGTCGGATCATACGTCCATCCAGTTGACGGCTCCGAAAACGACTTCGTTAGATCTTCAAAAAACCGCATCGTTATTCTCTCGATGCTCTGCTTCAATCCCTGAGATGTACTTTCCATATATCGGCTCTTCCATAGATTCTTATGTAACCCTCGTGGATACCTTACTAGGTCTGGGATGTCGTCTTTGACGAAGTTGAACAACTGCAGGCTGATATGCTTACTTAGTTCTACAGCCGCAGACTCCCGCATCGAAATAGTGCGTGCGAATTGCCCCATGGCCTCAGATACGGCTAGCAGTGCATCACAGATGCCTTCGGATGTATTCTGGTCAAAGACAAAGAATTTATAGAGGTCCCATGAATTCTGATAAGTGTACACCGAGGACACCATATGGTCAAAAATCTGTTTGAGAACCTTCAGGCCGTTGTCGAAGGATTGACGATATGCTTCGTATTTCTTAGCGGTGTTGTTTGCCTTACTACATGTACTTCGAAGCTGGCGGCCCGGTTCCGTGTTAAGTTGCTCGCCATCTCTACCATTCTCTGCAGGAAGTTGTTAGTATATACCACCAGAGAGTGATCGTGATACGAACCTTTCATTAATTGAGAAGTTCTCTTTTGGCACCTTCTTCTAAGGTCGTCCATCCAGTCCTCTTCCTTCCAAGTTGAGTGCAGATCGCACAGCGCTTTGCACAGTTCTATAGCAAAGAGTCTTCGGAAGCAGCTTTCGTTCGGGCAGTAATGGGCCATGTAGCTAGGGTGGAACCCATTTACAACGCGAACAACATGACCATTTGGTAACGTCAAGCTACGTATCTCTTTGGTCTTCCCAACCCCTTTCCCAGAAAAGGAAAGATCCTTCCGGCCATGTATTCGCCAGCACGCAAAGAGTACCTGGGGCCTTTTTGCCGCTATCATGGACTCAAATGTGTGATATGCACGAGTCGCTTCGTCAGATAGTTCTTTCGAAGAGATATGTTCGGTGATAAAGGGGAACGCATCGAATACGCTCGTGGTTCTCAGACCTCCAGGGCCGTTCACAAAAGTGAGCGACTTGTCCAGGTAGGCCAGTGTATCACATTCGTCTCGGACCCATTCAACGTCTGCAGTGAAGACCTGTGATTTCGCTGGCTGTTGCAGCGCAATGACTAGACCTCCTGTCATGTCTGGTTTGGCAAGCCATGCGGCGAAACCGGCTTCGTGCTTACTAGGAGTAGTCCCGTCGTCACGGATCATGGTATTGCCAAAGGCCTCAACTATGTCTGCGTGTTTTCCAACTCCATCAGAATGCTTCTGCATCGCGTTCGGCAGAAATCGCTCTAGGCGATGGTCGATGGGAATTCCGTTGCATAAGCGTTTATCATTTGGTAAAGCCATTTCGTGTAGAAGTATATTAGAGTAAAGAGGTACCTGACGATCTCTTAGTCGACATCATGGTCATATAAACGGGAAGTAAGGCATAGTTCCCGAGTTGGTTCAAACCTGGAGGCTTTTGGTTTGGGAAGGGGTGCGTTCAGCCAGCTGTACCGTCGGACTCTGTATGCGCCGTTGCGCAGCCACCAACATAAATTGGAGCCATCACTGCCAATCAATAAAGCCTAGCGTCCAAAGCCTGCACAATATTATATTATGTATATCCGACTCATGCTCCCAGACCATTCAACACTCTGTGCCTTCTACTGCTACGGCCTTTGTACAGTCCATTACTGTTCTGGGCATGTGCTGGCCGGAGCATAATGGGAACCCGAGAGGTGTAGCATCTCCATTTCTATTGAGGTGTGACTCATGCTTTTTGAAACACTAGTGCACTTCTACCTAATGTAAATGTACTTGCCAAACCTGAGCACAAGGAGGGCACCGCCTCCCATTGATATATGCGCAGGTGAGGAAGAACAAGATTTTCTGAACGAGGAGCACGAGGAGGGTACTCCGCGTGCATTGGACATAAACATCTGCAAGAGATCTTCCAATCATGAACGCCATTTTAGCGCCAGAAGTCAGAGCCACTCGATTTCCAGCCTTGTGTTTGGTGGGCTACGGGGCAATTTAGCCATCTATTTCTTGCAAGGAATCACATAGCAGCTGCCTGCTCTCAAGTGCTACATTGATGAATCATTGGGGCTGTTTTTCATTATACTATATGAGTGGGAATAAGCTACAAGTAATTCAACTCTACTTAATCACTAGATTCATTAGGTAGAGGATGGAGATGGTTAGCCCAAGCCCTAATCTGCATTGTCATGATATTGAGTTCTGACCTACGTTTTGGCTGCTATACGTATCAGACGCAGCCACTGTCCTCCAAAGAAATGCAGTCAAGGCTGCTTTCAAGACAAGGCTCCGGCATATACCTGACCGTCAAGTTGATTTGTTCGTTCTCGTGTCTGGATTTGGTTCATGCAAGTATGAATTGTCAGCCTTGTCTCTGAGGTGTGAGAAGACGAGGCGGGGKAATTTTGTTTCTGTTTCAACCTACGTAAAATATTTTTTGAAATGAAGAGAAGAGCTACATGGGCTTGTATATAACATATACCTTGGTCTGCAGTCCCTTTATCTGTGGCCAGACACTATTGGATGAAGTGTATGAGTAACGCGGCGATGCCTGCGAGACATTGGCAGAATTGAGGCTAAGCGTTTGCATCTCATGCATACAGATCATTCAAGGATGAGGCTGAACTGGGTATCTCTTTTATTTTTTTTTTCTTCTCCATGATGATCTTCTTGGGTTGTTGGCACAGCTTCGTTGATATCAGGTTAAGATGATAAGCCCCCCTCCTCCTGTGTGACTTCAACTCTGTCATTGAAATACTTTTCTTCCAGCATTGTCTAATAACTTCAGAGTGGTTTTATCTTCGCTGCTCAATATCTCAACTATCAAAAGTGTTCAGGCAATGGTGGATCCTCTTTCATTAGCCAAGATTGTACACCCAATCACCCGCGACCTCGTCGATCTTGTCAAGAAACTGAAAAGGGTATACAAGGGAGTTCGTTATGCAAAGCAAGATCTAAGAAAAGTGATGAGAAGAACGGTTTGGAAAGCATGATTATCTATTCATGGGACAAGAAAAGCGATGTAGCACAGTACATATGGTGTTGAATTCTTGGATTGATAGAGAGTTATTACCACGCGATCTCTACATGTCATCCATGTCTGAATTTGCCCTGTAGAAATCAATTGATCCTAGCTACACACAGCTAGCCACATGCGACCTCGGGACACTGATAATAAACAACCCTTTTCCCTCGCTTCTAACTGATAAGAGACCGTAAACACATCGATATTTCTTTTGAGTATATCAATGTTATGTTTCGCCAGATAGCATACATTCACACAGAAAACTCCATATATCCCACATTGAAATACAAGTATGAAAAAGCAAAATACAGATCACTTCGGTAGCAAGGGCGCACTCTCTAGATCCTCGTTGCCTTGCTTCTTCTTCTTACGTCTTCGCCGTTTCTTCTTGGATGTATTAGCGGACCCACCGTCGTGCTCGGACTCAATTGCTTGTTCGTAGATTGTTTCTGCCCTTTCTTGAGAGGGAGAAGGCTGTTGTGAAGTGGGTGATGTTCTGTCGATACTTGTGGAGTCTTCATCACCGGATGAACTGCTGCCGGTCATTTGAAGAACGACTTTGCGGACTCCGTTGACATCAATCACTTGTTCTGTAATGCTTCCACTTCGAGCGGGGCCGTGTCGGAAAGAGTTCGCGCGTCGCTGTTCAACGGAATAAATGCTACTGGGTTTACTTCCTCTCGGTGTACGAACAGGAGAGGATGCCAAGATGCCGCTGTCTCGCTCAAATTGAGATTCAGTAATGACATCTTGGGTCTGTTGTTTTTGGTTGGCATCCAACGGAGAAATTACCGAACCGACGGCCCCGTCAATGGTACCATAGCCTTGTTGTACAGCGTAGACGCCGTCTTTAGCTTGGAAAGAAGATGATCGGAGAAGCTTGGAGCCTACGCCACTGCCGTTACTTACAACTTCGGAAGGACGTCTGCGATGTGTGCTCGCAGGTCTTCCCGATTCTGAATCTGTCATACCTGATCGGGTAGGCGAAGTACCTGGAGCTTTGATCTTGACATTTTGATACCGTGTTTGTCGAGGCCGACTGGCCAAGTTAGACGGTCCGAGATGTTTCAGATGCTCACGGATTTCGTCTGTTCCTCGCTTTACGACCAGTTGTTCTGGGGCACCTGAGTTGTTTCGAAGAGTGAACTTGGGCCCAAGGGGATGCACCACCCCTGAACTGAGTCTGCGAGGTTCGCTACCAGCACTGTGGATCTTTGACAGGCCAAGATGGGCATTGTGGTCATCAACCGTACTATCAGGCAGGGAAGGAGGCTCTTCAACAATGCGACCTTTCGGAACTCGTGCCTTTGGAGCAGGAGCCATTCGTCTAATGGCCTTGTGCACGTCAATGAATACATCGGACTCATCGATGATTTCCCTAGGAAGAGTCAGTATCAACGAAACGATCGAGACGAGAGGGTTAGAACATACTCGCCAATGAGCTCTTCAATAACATCTTCAAGCGTAACGACGCCAAGAGCCCCGTGGTCTTCGCCTGGATAGTCTGATACAAGAACCATGTGAGACTTTCCTTCTTGAAAGAAATTGACAATATCCAAGCAGCTAGTTTCTGGGCGTGTTTCGGGCAGAGTAGCAAGCGCAAAATCGCGAACCATCTTGCAATCTTCAGGATCGTAGGTAATGAGCATTTTGACGAGTAGCATGCCGACAAAGTTTCGCTCATTGTCGGTCGCATGGATGGGAATACGAGAGTAGCCCTGCGACAGAATGAGATCCATCATTTCTTCATCCAGAACAGTATCCGCAGACATGGTGAAGACGTCTTCCATTGGGGTCATGATAGTTCCAACGGACTTTTCCTTCAGGTCCAAGCATGCACTGATTATCGTAACTTCATCCGAATTGAGTTGTTCGCCAGCGGCGCCTAAGGATTTATGTAGAGTCACCAATGTCTTCAAGCCGGCCTTTTTGTATACAGTTCCATGGTCTTCACCAAGTAGTCTGTCCAAAAGTTTGGCAACAGGCCACGCGACTGGAGACATGACGTACATAAGTACCAGAACAAATGGTGCCATCCATGCTCCAATCGGTAAGCCATAGCGAACACAGATGGATTGCGGGACAACCTCGCCGAAGATGACTGCACCTAGTCAGCATGCACGATTTGATAGACGAAACTAGCAGATCTTACCAATCAACACAGTACTACCCACGACAGCTGGCCATCCACCTCCAAGTGAGCGATCCAGGACAATTGGAAGTGTTTCATTGGTGATGACGTTACTCAGAAGTAACGTCACAAGAACCCAGTGTTTTCCCCTCTTCAAGAGCTTCAACACGGCGGCAGCGTATTTTTTCTCTGATTCTTCACCCGAGTGTGCGATCACTTGTAGGTAGATTTCATCCTACATCCGAGGATAAGTGAGCAATCATCCATGCCTTGAAGTGAAATAATGGGACTCACCTGTCCCATGAGCGCGATAGTCAATCCTGCAAATGCCCCACCCGACAGAACCAGTATAATCGAGATTCCCAGATACAGCCATAACTCCGGATCCTCAGGGTCTTTTCCTTCGTCGGCTTGTCTCGCTAGAATACCAGACAAAGCAATGGGAGAGGCAGCAGTCAATGCCGGGAGTTGAGCTAGGAGCAGAAAGAGAAGCTTCGCTATACCCAGCGTGGCCGGCCGACTGGCCAGGTACGGATTCATCGAAGTAGGACGTCGCATTAATGGCGCTCCATGTTTTACTGTTCAATTGAGTCGTAGTGGTTCGGTAGAATCGGGGAGAGAACGCGCAATGCGAAGAACGTGGGAAATGTTTTGTCGCTGAAGAAGAAGGTCCCTGACGCACGGTCTCTCTCTGCGAATGACGACTCTCGCTGCCTCCACCTTCTGCCGGTTGCCACACCGCCTTTGCTGCATATCTATCTTATCTAATCTGATCGGTCCATCAATACATTATTATTTAGTATTATCTTCTCGAACAGCTCTGCGATAAACCTCTGTAGAATCAAAGCTTCTACAGAAGCCAGTATAGGTCAAATTGATATTGCCTTGCGATGGGAGGGTTCTTCTCGCTAGGATTTAGACGTGGTCAACTTCAACTTCATATTCATGTGGTTGAATGAAGAAGTTTCATGCGCTTGGCGCCGACCCTCAATGCTCATAGGCCTCCTTGACAATGTCATCTGGCTTCAAGCTGATATGAACAATATTCACTAGATCTGGAGAGATTCTGCGCTAAGAGTTGGCCAAAAAGCCAGCCAGAACAAGTACCGCGATGGGTGCCAGAATGCTCAGGTGTCAACCCCCACTCGAGATGTTTGTGCTCGGTTATCAGCGGCTCACGTCGCCGTTTTCTGTTCGACATTAACGACATCAACGCTGACCTGACACAACTTCTTTCTTTTTCTTTACTACAAACTTATATACTCACAAACTCATAATCTTGCACTTGTTTTATGGTTACTAGTTGACGACACTGTCTACTGTGAATTGTCATCTAGCAAACATGAGCATTCCACGTGCTGGTTGGCGTCTTGCTCGCTCATGGAATCCTGGCCATCGACTCTACTCCTCTGCAACATCGTCTGCGCGTCTGAATGTACCCATCGACTACAAAGCCACTCCTCTACTACACCATGCACCATCGTCGATATCGAACTCACAGGAGCTACCCCAGTCCGCCAACACAAAGCGAATGAACCTCTACCAAGCCATCAATTCGGCGCTTCGTACGGCCATGTCGGCCTCCGACAAAGTCATCCTCTTTGGCGAAGACGTGGCTTTTGGCGGTGTATTTCGCTGTTCGATGGATCTACAAATGGAGTTTGGCCAACACCGAGTATTCAATACTCCGCTGACAGAACAAGGAATTGCTGGGTTTGCGATCGGTGCTGCTGCTCAAGGCTTGAAGCCTGTGGCTGAAATTCAATTCGCTGATTACGTCTACCCTGCTTTTGATCAGATTGTGAATGAGGCAGCCAAGTTTAGATATCGCGAGGGAGCCACTGGGGCTGATGCTGGAGGGTTGGTGTTTCGAATGCCTTGTGGCGCAGTTGGACATGGCGCACTGTACGTTATTTTATTCCAACGACTTCATTATCCGTGCTAACAGTCATAGTTATCATACTCAATCTCCCGAGTCGCTGTTTTCCCACATTCCCGGTGTGCGCGTGGTGATGCCACGTTCCCCCACACAGGCGAAGGGACTCTTGCTATCGGCGATCCTGGAATGCAACGACCCAGTAATCTTCATGGAGCCTAAGATCTTGTACCGCGCAGCTGTCGAGCACGTTCCTACCGAGTCATATACCCTGCCGCTCAGCAAAGCAGATATTGTGAAACCAGGTTCTGACCTGACCATCATTTCCTACGGACAGCCGCTCTATCTATGCTCCCAAGCCATATCCGCAGTGGAGCAAGCCCGAAAAGGTGTGAACATCGAATTGATTGACTTGCGAACCATATACCCATGGGATCGCCAGACAGTCTTGGACAGCGTCAAACGAACGGGACGAGCCATTGTAGTCCACGAGAGCATGGTCAATTACGGAGTCGGAGCTGAGGTTGCAGCGACAATCCAAGAAGGCGCCTTTCTCCGGTTGGAAGCGCCCGTCAAGCGAGTCGCTGGCTTGACTACACACACTGGGCTGGCATTTGAAAGCTTTATCATGCCTGATGTTGCGAGTGAGTATCCATTTTCTGCCTTATTGGGAGCGTTATTCACTAACAAGTAACAGAAATCCACGATGCTATTGTACAAACTCTTGATTATTAATGACTGACTTTACGAATGTAATATGAGCGGACTTTACCACATTTCTTTCCTGTTTCAGTGAGCTACTGTACTGCTGTTGTGCCATGCACGAATACGGCGTTTAGTGAGTCCTCGTGAACCAATTCATGATGATAGACGAATGATATACTACACATATACAATTTCTATCTTCTATGCCTGTTTCCACATTGGCTTGTAATCTTTCCAAACGTCAATAAAGCGCTTGGCTTGGGAAATATCTTCATTTAGACCAGAATATCGAATCAACACTACATAATTATGTGTGAATGTTTCAAGCGGAGTAGCATTCGAGCCATCGTCAAGTAACTACTCATATGATGCCTAGATTTTGCTAGGGTTCTGAACTTGCCCTGAATGTTTCCTTCTCACTTTGGGAGCATGTCCATTTAGGGCAACAAAGCGCGCCCTACAAACAAACCAGGTTTCTTATCAATTGACAGTTTGGAGTTGACAATGAATCAATCAAACAACAATTATGGCTGATTCCCACAGTGTCTTTGTATTCGAGCATTCATGTTCGCCGATTCATGTCTACATCGGGCACATCCGTTAATTCCTGAAGGTTTACTTTCTGCTGGTTGTCTTTTAGGGCTTCCTCACCCTGCTCCAGCTCTTTCCTCTTTCCTTCTTATCGCCTCTTTTTCTCTCTAGATTTCCCCCTTCATCATGGAAAATTTATGCGGTATTAATTCTTAATCTTGAGCATAATTTTAATCACAAGAACCAGTATCATCTACGTCAACGACAATATCACTTCTTCAAAGCTTCATATTGCATCAGATCTTTCTAATATTTCTTTGCAGGCGTGGAATTCGTGACACAATGGGCACCATGGAACATTTCTTCGCACGCTTTGTACCATTTCTGAATGAGGTCGCAATCGGCGCATCAATCCAAATTCTCATATCTTTGCTGCTGGAAGAATCAACCTGTTTCTCTCTCGACACACTCTTCCACCCCATCTTCGCAAGGCCCGACCTGTTCTCGTTTCAGGTCATGGCCTATATTATCTACGGGACAGTCTTCTACTGCGTCTTTCAGTTCCTCAATGCATTCTCGAGAATGCCAATGATAGAGGCCGGCGAATATCAGATGGCGGCCCTCTATTGGTACCCCATCACGGCGTTCGAGCTCGTAGAGAACCACATGGATGACGACTGGGACTATATAGCTCCACTCTTTGCGACTATTCATCATATCTACATGGTCTTTATATGTTGTTTTATCGGTCTGTCCATGATGTGCGGTTTGATGATTCTTTGCCATCTTCCTTCTTGGAATGTACCATACCTGCAATGGTTTCGATCTGCGGGGACCTTCATTGGTACTATATTCAGCAACACCTTTAGGATTTTCCGGTATATATACGCCACCGGCGAGTCGCTTCTTGAATGGTGCCTATACCGGGTTCTTCCAAACCATCCATTATGGCTTACCATCACCTCCACAGGACTGATCCTCGGTGATATTCTACTGGCAATGTGGGCTGCAAATCTTTTAGTTCCTGCTCGCCCAAGATATCAGTTCAATACGACAGAGCTGTGCAATGTATCCTTGGGGAACCCTCGCCACGGCCCTGTTTTAACATGGCACTTTGGAGACCCAAATGTGCCGGGGTATGACTGGAAGATAATTGATCTGACACGACGTTCTCTACAATCCTGTTCTGCAAGATTTGCACACTGGTACAACAATCAGCACGTGCTCGATGAAATGCATCACTACCCAGCTCTTACTGGCACTGTCATGTTTATCATAATATTCCTTGGCTTCAACTGGATCTGGGAGGACAAGTCCCAGCGGCTAAGGCAAGTCGAGCACGCCATTGAAGAGACACTATGCAAGAACGCGATAACACACGAATTTGAGGGACACCTGAGAAAGTGGTCGAGCAGGACAGACGCCTATAAGGAATTTATGGTCACAAACTTGAAGGTTATCCGTAGTATCATCGCGCGGAATATGACACTTATGAATCAATATCGACATGTTACTGGTAAAGCCGATAGCCTCCAGGCTAATCTGACGGATCGAGCTCAACGACTTGATGCATACAAGAGAGAAAACATAGACCTCCGCAGACTAAATACGAACTTGCGGACTGAGCTCAGCAGACTAAGGACGAGTGCTGATGTGCAAGCCCATACGGCGAGTCTGGAGGCGCTCAACGCGCGACTGGTCTCGGCAAATAACGAGAACGCCAATCTCCAACAGCAGAGAGACAAACTAAATCGGGACCTGGAGGTAGTTCGACAATCAAGAGCATCTGCTGAAGCAAGAGCCACTGCAGCTGAGACGGCGAGGAGAATCGCTGTCATCGAAAGATCTGCTCTCCGCAAGGATGTAGAGAGATTGGAACAGCAGAATGCAGAGCTTCAGCAAAATTTTCAGGAAGTTTCCGAGCAGCAGAGCGCCCTTGACCGGGCGAGAGCAGCTGCCGAGACTGAGCTTAGGTCAAGAAACACCGCCATGGCGGCACATGTTCAACACCTCCAAGGCAGACTGAGTACACAGGAGGCTCACTCAGCTGAAATAATAAAAGCAGCTGAAGAGAGGGCGCACGCTTTACAAATTGAGCTTGAGCATACGTTGGCTCGTGAGGAGAAGACGAGGATGGTAGTCAGAGGGAGAGAAGTTCAATTGCGAAACGCGCGCCATGTCAGACAAAAGAACAGATTCAATTTAACCATGAGGTGGAAGGATGCGGCACGGGCTGCTGATGCCTACAAGGAGAGCAACAAATTGCTAGAGAAGCGCCTCGTTGAATTAGACGCGACTCTGAAGGACAGTACGCAAACAATCCACGATCCGCGGAAAAACAATGAAATAGGACAAATAAGGCGTCGGCTTGAAAAGTCGCAAGCGCGGAATACGGTACTTGAAGAGGAGACCAAGATTCTCCAGGAGACTATCAACCGGCTGGAGAGACGGTTAAACGCCGCAGTAACCATGTCTCCTGCTCATCAGTCACCATCTACGACACCCTCCTTTCGCGCTGATTCTGATGAATTGGTGCGATTGAGAAATGAACTTACGCGTGCGGAGAGAACAATTCGAGACCGTGATATTCGTATCTCGAATTTAGAGGCGCAACAAGGCGGCTCGAGGTCAGGAAATCCCTTCCGCGGGCAATCACGCGGGTTGCGACGAGCACATCGAGGGTAAGCTTGAGTCTGATAGGAGGGTAATTATCCGAATTGTTTATATTCTTCTTAGAATACAAGTTTATTAGGTAGGCGGCGCATTGGGGCTATTCGTCTCATTTGGGGATAGCTTCAATTTCTACCGTTCAACAGTTCGATTGTGGGCGCCAGGCTGAGTCTCTGATTGATGTGCAATTTTCGAATTGTCTTCCGTGTCTTTGAGTGCGTAGTACTATGTATATTGCGACTATTTAGTCTAATGTTCCGTAATGCGCCTATAAATGAGAACAATATAGGTGATACGGTGGAAATTGGATGGGCGGGTGGATACCCTATTATCCGCGGTTCAACTTGCGATGTAGCCCTCTTTTTTGTATGGAAACGCCCCATAATATATTTGGCTTGGCACGGGGTTGATTATCTTTATTGTTGATTACCACGATCAATTATGTACGTCGTGAAATGCTCTGTAGTATTCGAGTGAAACAATCTCCATTCTGAAACAGACCTACCGAATCGTGACGAATTATTGGTGTTCTTCAGAAATGTGTGCTCTGGTGCCCATGTGCTTTGTATTCTTACTCTGTACTAATTCTTATCTGCTAACAACTAGTAACTACATACTATGTAACTAGCGTGAGACTAACAAGTGTACCAGGAACACCAATCACCGTCCCCAGCGGGCTTTCTCCCCGTCTCGGCAGCTCTCTTGCCGCCCCTTCTTTCCTTCCTCTTCGTCAACCATCCATTCATTCACTCACAGCACCATCATCTATTACACTCGCTCAATCGTTGCTCTGTGCTCTGTGCTCTGTCGCTCTCTCTCTCGCTCTCTCGCTCTCTACCGCCGTGATTCGTGTTGATCGGCATACATACCTGTGTCCATTACCTCCCTGCGTCCCGACCGTCTCACAACATTCTGAAACCGCCAACCCCCTCCTGCTACATACTGCAGCGTCAAATACACCCCGACACATGAATTGACTGTCGCTGTTCAGTCATCAATTCGGACTCTATTCTTATTGTCAGCATCGACGGATTCAACAATATCAACTCATGTGTCGTCTTGCCAMCCCGCCATTCGAACGTTGACGGAAAACGGGACTCAGTAGAAGCCAATTTACATCTGGCTTGGCTCAAGGGGTGTGGTTGAAGATTGGGGTTAGAGAAATACAAAGAAATGTCATCGTGATAGCAATCATTGTCTTGTTCTTTTCGGCGCTTTCATTCAAAGAATCGCGCCCATCCGCTCTTTCGCTCATTGACGACGTGGTTTGTTCGCGGCAGGTCCGGGAGCAAGCTACTCTACGTCTTTTCTAAAGAGGCAACAAAACCATCATTTTCATCGTCATTTTCGTTTTTTGGCTTTTTAGCCCTATCTGGCCGGTCCAGACAAAATGCCTTGCTGTGGAGATCGGGAGAAGATCGGTCAGATGAAGCTGGAGCAGACATGGGATTACATCGTGAGTACTTGGCCCTGAAGTCGCACGACTTTATAAGTAGAGTATCACTAATTTAGTAAGAATCTCAATGACTTCAAAAGCAGCTCCTGTTTCACCGGCTTCTCTTACTTCATGGTCTGGGTCTTTGGCGCCATTTCCATCGCGGTCTACGGCGTTGACACATTCACAGCCATCAATTTACTGGCCTTCAACAAATGGTCTAGTCAGATCAAACCCAAGATTCCAATTAGCATTTCACGATGGATATTCGCGGGCGCTATCATCGCCTCCTTCCTGCTGCTCATTTACCGATGGATTCGTGCAATTCGCGTCATGCGAACGAGCGGTATTGCTGAGTGTTATCTAGATCCGCTCGCTGTTCGAGTGCAAAGTGTGCGAATTGGCAAACACAAAGGTTACAGGCGCTTTTTGGTATTCGCTGAATTGACGAAGAGTAAAAAGGGCGCTGATTATATCGCCCTGTTTTCCTACTTTTCGTTCGAAGGTGAGTTGCTTACAACCATTTTGATCGTCTGGTATCTGACATAAATAGCCTGGCTACGTATCCTGCTCGCCGACGGTCCTCGCCAAGTTATCAATGCCATTACACTGTATTCCGTCATGGAATTGGACCTCATTCCTACCGGACACAACGCAGCACCTGACGGTACATCCCCCGTCGTGCAATTCTTTCTCAACATCAAAGCATTGGCCGAGAAGAACTATCAGCAAGCTGTCATTTTATTTGGCATGTTATTCACACTTGTTGTCTGGGTCATTGCGTTTCTGAGCTTAGCTTTTTCCGTCATTCTTTACCTGATTTTTTTGTGGCATCATATTCCTACAGCGGACGGCTCCCTCAAGCAATACTGTCGGCGCAAGATTAATACTCGTTTGGAACGTATCGTGCGGAAGAAGACGGCCACAGCTCTGGCTAAAGGTGGTTTGCAATTGAACGAGCGAACCCCAACAATGCCGTTGAGCGTGGGAGAAGAGCTGAAGCCCATCAGAGCAGCACCGACGCTGCCTTCTGTTTCCGAATATCCAGAGGACAAAAAGCCAATCGTTACTGTTGCGCCTTTGTCTCGTCAGCCAACTCAGAGCACTCTGCCGCCGTACACTTCAGAACCTGGACAGTTTGACACGCCGCACGAGGACGAATCCTACCCGCAGCCGAAGTTGCCAGACCTTTCTGATGGCGGATGGCTTACCAAGACAAATACCCAAAACTCGGCTTATGGGGACTCGGCATCACTCACAGGGGACGCAGCTCCCATGGGATACAGCCCGCTTGACAGCAATCATTATGCACAGCCAGACATGCCTCCTGTGCCTCCCGGGCCTTTTAATCCTAATCAGGGAAGACCTTATTCCCCAGCAATCAACCGACCACCGACTGCACAGAGTAGAGCTGGTGGGCCAGGTCCGATGCCAGTGGATGGCATGGGTAGACCCACACCTGGTCCAGGCTATTCGCAAACGCCACCGCCGCAGATGATGGGCCGTCAAACACCGGGTTTTGGTCGAAATTTCCCGCCTGAGCGCTCATATTCCCCTGCAACAAACATGTCAAATGAACGACCGTATGCTCCCGGTATAAMCCCGCCATTCGACCGACAAGGAACTCCTCAAAACAACGTGCGCGGTATGCGCTCGGAGTCACCAGCATATAAACCATTTGATCGACAACACACTCCTCAGTCAAATCTGCGGGACATGCGTTCAGAGTCTCCGGCGTTCAACCCACCACCTCCCAGTCGTGCATTCACGTCACCCCTCCCCAATCCCTCATCAATGGATCCAGTCAATCGCAGTCTCACTCCAGCTGACCGCACTGCTTCGCCTCGTCCGCCGAATCAAGGTGGCTATGTTGCATTCAATCCTTTAGCATCTTCCACAAACGATACCAATACCTCTGCTCGCAGCCAGTTACCAATCACTACAGGTTCGCAACCAATTCCGCGACCTTCCACCACGGCACCGCCTCACAATGCCAATTTCAATCCTCATCCAGGGATGATTCGAGCGGCAACTACAACTCCTTCTAATGGGTTCGGACGCAGCCGCGGCCCGCTCGCTCAATTCCAACAGCGGCATCCGGCGCACGATGAAGAAGATGACGATGAATATGACCCCTTGTCATATTATGGGAGTGCCAATTAAGTACTTCTCGAACCTTTTGACTTGAGTTGATAATAGTCGCGCGGGTCGGACATGTTACTTGATGAAAATATTCACACAATCTTGTATCATGTAATAATATTTTGACATTTACATTGGAATAGACTTTGTCTATCGTTTTTTCCGTGTTTTATTTACGACCATTTGGACGGCAAGAGCTGGAATCTTTTGCACCGCAATGACTGGCATTGATGAAGCTTTGGATGATACCTTTCTCTTTTACTTTGATATACCCGTCTTTTTACAATCGTTAACTGGAGTGGTTCGGTCGTCGTTATTTTTTCTTGTTCAATCTTTGGGGGGTGATATAAAGGTCCGAGTAGAAATATTGATTACTTTTGAAACAAGCAGCAAGATATATACACCTAGTCATCTAAAGAAACATTTGAAGGCCATCGCGCGTGATAAACAAATATATTAAATCAGATTCCCTCTGAGAGCCTGCTCGCGCTCAATAGCTTCGAACAATGACTTGAAATTACCCGCACCAAATCCAGAGAAGTTATTGCGCTGGATAATCTCAATGAAAACAGTCGGCCGATCCATGAGATGCTACCTATCATCAGAAAAACGTCCACCAGAAGTAGTGCAGTAAAGACATACCTTTGTAAAAAGCTGCAACAAATAACCCCCCTCATCAAAATCAATCAAAATATCCAACCTCTTAATGTCCTCCCACGCCTCCTTGGGCATCATGCCTGCTCTCTTGAGACGCATCCACATATTATCGTAATACGTCGGTGGCACCTTGATAAACTCCACTCCACGAGCTTTCAGGTTCGTGATTGCGCTGATTATGTCATCTGTCAGCAGGGCGATGTGTTGTACGCCAGCGCCGTCGTAGAAGTCAACGTATTCTTCGATTTGGGACTGCTTTTTACCATGGGCGGGTTCGTTAATGGGCATTTTGACGATGTCGTTCGGGGAGGACATGACGATTGATTTTAAGGCGGAGTAGTCTCTATTTTGTGGATCAGCATGTTTTTATTCGATGGTAGAGAAGAGAGAAACCTACGTGCAGATGTCTTTGTCGTCTACGGACCAAAAACGGTGGAATCCGAGTACTTTTTCGTAGCTGTAATCCTATCAGTATACATTTGAAGATGTCAAAGAGACGAGGCTTTCAACTTACTACTCGCAAACCTTCTCCATCTCATCCCAATCCTGATTTCCAACGCAATGATCGATCCTCCTCAAATCAACCTTTGGCAGGAAAGCGGTAATAGGGTCACTGCCACCGGAAGTTGTCTCATCCCTGTACCCAGGCAAGAAAACTCCTGAATAGGGCTTTGCGACCCCTCGACGCTGAATCAAAGTATGCGTCGTATCTCCATACGTCCGAATAGTAGCAACCCTGACCTGCCCGTTCTCATCCTCAATTGTCTTGGGTTGCGAAACCGCAACGGCGCCATTTCCCACAGCTGCAGTGAACACATCATCGACGGAATCAACCTCAAACGCAACATCTTTAACCGCATCACCATGTCGCGCCAAATGCTCATGAATCTCTTTCAGATGCTCCTGCTCTTCTGCGCTGGGAAAGAGTCGGTCAAGCTTCTCGCTGTTGTAGGGTGATCGAAGCGGCGAAGTGAGTACAAAAGTTATACCTCCGTTGCGCACGACGTGTGAGCAGATGCTGCGGGAACCAGTTTCGAGACCGCGGTAGGCGACGCGCGAGAAGCCCATGCGCGTGATGTAGAAGGTTGCAGCTTGTTTGGCATTGCCGACGTACCAATGTACATGGTCATAGCCGCGGTAGGAGGAGAGGGCGGATTGGGTTGTGGGTAGATTGTCGGATTGGAGGTCTGAGATGGCTGATGGTGCCATTTTGTTTCCTTTTCAGCACTGGATTTGGATGGTTTGTTCTTAAGTATTAAATTCAAGTTTGATTGTCCTGCTGGTTGACTTGGATGTGTGATTCAATGTAGTTGTATCTTATATCTTCTCAATCTTGAAAGTATGACTACTAAATAATATCCTCATCACCGGACACATCCCACGGATAATTCATCATTATATCCACCCCATCGCCATCCGCCAACATCCCTCCATACCCAAGAACTGGTTTCGTGCAACTCATCCACGCCCTCTGACTTGATACTGTAGACGGCTAAACAAGGCCAGCGCGGATAGTTCAGGCATTTCGCTTCTCTCCGGGCATCACACAGATCGACCAATCAGAACACCCAGCACCGGCAACTGCCGGCTATTTTGGCCAGTGCGGGGAGTATTCCGCGTTCCGCTCATTCCGAGCTTTGAATCCGGGGAAGATGGAATGAAATTGACGTATCCCGTTTCACGTGCCAGTCAAAATGTAACGACTCAGATTGTTGAGGGGTATAGATAATACTACTGTTGCTTTCAACTATCGTATTTGTTTTGATCACGTCTACTTTCTGTACAACCACTAGATATTGTATAACTTAAAAGCGACATATTGAATATGCCCGTCACTCAGTTCTCTACCCCCGATCCGTACAGCTACTTGAATGGCTTCAACTCCTACCATGAGTACTTCGTCCATCCTAACAACGCAATAAAGAATGCTTGTATTGACTATGGCAGATCCGAGGCCGTGAAAGGCGCCCTTCCCACCGCCCAAAACTCACCTCAAAAACCACCCTTCGGCCTCTACGCCGAAAAGCTTTCGGGCACAGCATTTACTGCCCCGCGACACGAGAACAAACAAACATGGCTTTATCGCATCCTTCCTTCTGCAGCGCACGCAAACTACCAGCCCATCGCTGAGGATACATATCACACATCGCTCAGTAATGCCAATGACGTGCAGAATAAATTACATCACATTCCCAACCAATTACGCTGGAACCCGTTTGATCTTGACGAGAAGGTTGATTGGGTTCATGGATTACATCTTGTCGCCGGCGCCGGTGATCCAACGATGAAGTCCGGGTTGGGCATATTGCTGTATGCCGCTGGGAAGGATATGGGGAACGAAGTGTTCTATTCGGCTGATGGCGATTTCTTAATTGTGCCTCAGCATGGTGTTCTAGATATTCAGACGGAGTTGGGGAAGTTTGTTGTGAGGCCAAATGAGATTTGTGTTATTCCGAGGGGTGTCAAGTATGTTTTTCTGAACTCCCTGTATGGTTGATGGTACTGACTGACGGATAGATACCGGGTGAAACTCCCCTCCGGTCCGGTCAGAGGATACATCTGCGAACTCTACCAAGGTCACTACGAACTGCCCGAACTAGGACCCATCGGCTCAAACGGTCTAGCCAATGCCCGCGACTTCCAAGCGCCCGTCGCAGCCTTCGACGACGACGAAGGAGAAGCAACAGAATACACCGTTATTAGCAAATTCAACAACAACCTCTTTTCCGCAAAACTCAATCACACCCCCTTCGATGTCGTATCCTGGCACGGAAACTATTACCCCTTCAAATACGACCTGGGCCGCTTTAACACCATCGGCTCAATCTCTTACGACCATCCCGACCCGTCAATCTTCACCGTCCTAACCGCTCAATCCGACCACCCGGGAACAGCTATTGCGGATTTTGTCATTTTCCCTCCCCGCTGGCTTGTGGCGGAAGACACGTTTAGACCGCCCTGGTATCATAGGAATGTCATGTCCGAGTTTATGGGTTTGATTGCGGGTGATTATGATGCGAAAATTGGTGGTGGGTTTAGACCTGCGGGCGCCAGTTTGCATAATATCATGAGTGCGCATGGCCCCGATGCGAATGCGCATGAAAAGGCAAGTAATGTGGAACTGAAGCCGCAGAAGGTGGGTGAGGGGAGTATGGCGTTTATGTTTGAAAGGTATGTCTTTGCGCATATGAATTGGATATTTTCGGGATGCTAATACTGGGTTTAGTACTCTTATGGTAGGTGTGTCGGAATGGGGCCTCAAGACTTGTGAGAAGGTACAAGAGGATTACAACGCCGAGAGCTGGGAGCCCCTGAAGAGGCATTTCGTTAATCCAAACAAGAAGGCTTAGGCAATTTAACGCGCCCAAGAATCGTGGATAACGATTAGATGAATTATCATATACTGAAAACTTTTGTTCGACATATTCCATGTACGCTAGGTTTTAACTCAAGCGAAATCTTAGTTCTCACTTTTATATCACGTACCATTTTCGCATCTCCGTCAAAGTCCTTTCAATCCACTACGAGGTCAAGCTCAACGCAGCTTTTTAAAGAAATCTCATTCGACAATCACTCTGACCACGGTCCTCGTGAGTTTCAACTGAGATTGGAGCCTGCGAAGTGAATTATCGACTGGATTTGTTCTCGTTCTTACTATCACAGAAAATTCAATCTCACCACATAACGATCATTAACGCGCCACAGTGACTACACTGAATACTTACAACCGAATTTTCGACAAGTCAAGTCAGATCGACTTTGGGCTCATACTGGTCGTTTTGCTGCATGTTTCAACACCCATGAAGCCTGACACAGGAACCGAAATATTTCAACAGGGGTAATATTCATGGTAAGAGACTACATATCAGCCCCGGAGGTGAGATATTTTATGAATCTCAAAAGGACTCCAGTCAGTATTGATTCTAAGCTTTGACAGGGTATCGCCTTGAAAGTGCTCTCAATCTTCATGGGAATACAAATATTCAGAAATCAAATTCAGAAATCGGAAGGCCTTCTGTGTATTTGCTTAGGACTGATTATCGAAAAAATTGTTCTATGACCAAATTTTGCATTACATAGAGACCTGCCTGGCTCGTTTCAGATTCAAAAGTCACCTTATTACACAAGCCAAGAATAACTTGAATTTCGAGAGTATTTGGGCACTTTTCATACAGAAACTGAGCTTGAGAGGGGCTTCAAAGCTAAAAGCAGCCATGTACGAAAATAACAAGAAGTTCAATTTACTTTCTCTGACAGATCCGGAGGACGTCTTTGCCCTAAAGGATCTTCAACCGCAACTACAATCACCTTTATTTGGGGTCCTCCTCCCTGAGATTCGCAAAATGATCTTCACTTTCGTGCTTACCGATTACGAAAGGACTATGCTTAGTGCTGACGGAAAGAAGAAGAAGCTGTATTTCCACCATTGCATTCACGAGCATTCCAGACGCACCGATACGGAATTTCTACGCACTTGTAAGCGTATATTCCAAGAAACATGGTTCATGCCTTTCGCTTTTGCTAAGCATGGACTCGTCGATGGATACTTTAATTACCTTTGCTGGGAGGAACCCCAAATTAATTTTGAGTGGGAAACTATCGCAGTATATCTCTCGTCAGTGAAAGACTTTGCTGAATCTCGTCGGCTTGGATCATATCTCCCACAAATTGACGGATTTCAGCTCTTTCTGGGATCGGCAGAACTCAGTGAAGCACTTGGAATGGGATTATATCCGCAAGTTATTGATGATATCATCTGTTTGCAAGAACATCGACCAAAAATCATCACAATCACAATAGACTACGCTAAGGACTCCCCGAAATTTATTGAAGCCAAGTGGGTGAACGAGGTCAGATTTTCATCAGCAGTCAAAATCATCGAAATGGAATTTCGCGCACTGTGGATCAACAAATACATGTTAGCCTTGATTGCAAATTTTGTCGCCAAAAACTGGTTCTTCCGTCGAGAAGATGGGGTAGTTTTGAAGCCAGTCACAATTGAAAGATCACTCAGGTATCTAGCCCGGGCCGACGATGCAAGAAAGGAACGTGATTTTTGGGGACCAGAACCAGTATTCAGAACTGAAAGGAACTATCGTATGCTGATCAACACGATTACCTACAAGCCTGTGCCAGGCTTTGACCCTTTCATCAATGGTTATGAGTGTCCCGACCTTGATCTATGAAATCACCGCTTCGTGTTTCCGAGAGACTTTGACACCTTGGAGCGCCCCTTTGGGATTGAAGTACTATAAGGATGTATTTTCATCAGCTATAGCCGGAGAAATGAGATGGATAGCAAATAGCGTTGAAGATACTCGTTCAATAGTACACGGCCAGGGTCATGAATCGATTGAGTCAGAGAAGGACTTCCGGGGCACGTCAGAACTCTAGATAAGCATATTAGTTCTCGAATTGAAGATCGGTTTTGCAATACGCTCTGCTAAGATTAACGCAATATCTTTCATTTGAAGAGCCCTGAAGATTGATCAAATTTATTGGCTTTGTATGCCTGCTGCTATCCTCAGAGCATCGACAGCTCATTAACATTTGTTGTTCTCCTCCAACGTTATGGGTCGTTTCATGACTTTCTAAGATTGAGTCCTTCATGGAAACGTTCCTCTCTCCTAGAGCTCCGAAATTCTTTGTCACTGCAAAGATGTGGGCTAGTTTGATAACAGAGATTCCTAGATTTCGACTCTTTACATCTGACGCTTGTTGCAAACTCGTACATTGTTTGTATTCGAGTGATGATTAGGTCAATGACAATCTTTAAATGTGGCAAGTGGGATCATAAGACAAACATATCAAAGATTCCAGGTTGTAATCTTTAGGTCTAGTCTCGGATTTCTACTGCTCAACGATATCTGAAACAATCAGTGTTCAATGGGATCTTCTGTCCACGTATCTATATTCTACGTCCTTCTTTGTTGCGAAAGCCTGTAGAAGAATGCCATTGTACTATGCTATATTCTTCTAGCTTACTTTCATACATTATAACAGATTTTCAAGTCGCGACGACTCAATTATTGAACGAAATCCTTGATTTCCCAAATGGGCAACAAAACAGTTAGCCCTAACTTTCCGGATACGGTTAGCACGATATGTCTCTTCATACCCTATATAATCTCTTCGATGTGCTGCTGAGCTCTAGAAAAGAGACTGGCAGTTCACAGAAACATTACATTATAGTGAGAGACCGAATTCTAGACACTATGGCAGCTGAGATGTCTAACTGGCCTCAACGACGACAAGAACCTCCTCTTGCGTCCCCGCCTACGTCCTTTGAGCTGGAAACGCAGTCGCAAAACCAGTGCCCTCTATTTTCACGATTACCGGCGGAGGTGCGCATCATTATTTTCGAGTATACGCTGACTGACTATGAATCTTCAGACTACTTTTACGAAGCTAACGATAGTAGTGTGGAGCTCGAAATGCGTCATGACTATAGACCGCGGAGAAGTTCCTCTACACAGCTATTGCGCACTTGTCAACGAATCTATTCTGAAACATGGCTCATGCCATTCATTCTTGCTGAGCATATATTCTACGTTGGGCCGCGCAATTTTGGCTCAAACGATGATATTCGACAAGATAGATCCAAGTTCATTAACCTATCCAGGATAAAAGGGTATCTTTCGGTCTTGAAAGACTATGTCGAAAATCATAATCCGACATTTCACATACCACAAATTGAGCGTATTCGATACTACTACGATTCAACTAATCCGAATCCTGCGTTCCCGCTAGGAATTTGGAGTAGACATGTAGCAAAAGACTTTGGCCCAAAGTGCGTTACATTTTCCTTGAATTACAAGAACAGCTGGATGAGACACATGTACGGCTACAAACTTAGTGGAGAGTGGGTCGATAGAGCTATATTTCCTAGATCTGTGACTCGTATATGTATGGAACTGGGGAAGTTCTCTGATGACCCCTCGCTTCGTGAAATCGTTTCGGAGGTGATCTCCAAGTGGTTCTTTCGTCGAGAAGATGGCATTGTTTTTAGAGCGGCTGAAGATGAAGTCGTCTACAGGCGCTGGGTAGCATATGCAGTACCTCATGGCCAGCCTTCATGGATGCAGAAGGTTTATATCATTCCGATGATCACATGGAAGCCAGTCGATGAGTTTGATCCGTTTGCTGGTGGGTACAAATGCCCTGACTTGGATTTGACAAGTCTTGCAAAGCGAATGGATCGTAGGCCTTTGGGGGATATTACCAGAGCTATCAATAGAGTTACAGCACACTGATGAAACCTACGTGAAATACCAAATATACTAGGTACCGTCATGTCGGAGATATTGACATGTTGAAAATTACCAGTATTCATAATTTGACAAGATCGAAATCTTCGGCAATATCGTAACATAAATAAGCACAAATCAAGACTGAAACTCTTCAATCTCCTTCTTCAAAGCCTCCTTCACAATAGCACCACACATCTTTGCATATGGATTTGTCCCCACACTCAACTGTTTCGCAACTTCATTTCCATACCGACCTGCCTCAAAGAAATCCTGACTAGCCATTTCTTCGAGTTGATCTCTACTAGAGATAGCAAGGAGTTGTTCCGGTCCTCCTCGTTCTGTTTGTTGTGTCTGGTTTGTGTTCTCTTCCTCTTCCTTGCGGATCTTGCCCGCTTTGAGTAGAAGATAACCCCTATGCATGTGCGTATTTGACAGTAGACGGTATTGGGCAGCTGAGACGCTGGTGGTGTCTCGATTGGGGTCGGTGGGGGTAGGGCTGGCTAATGATATGGCTTTGCTCAAATTCGAAAGGAGTTTCGTTGCTAGATCTTTGTTTTTGGGATGGAATATAGCGGCATCTTTGTCCGTAGAATTTGTGTCCGAATGTTTGAACTGAATGAGTACTCGTAATGCCTGCGCTCTGTTTGCGTATAAGGGTGGATAGTCGGGGTATTCGGCTATTAGTGATGACAGATCATCAATAGCTTGCTCTAGAATGTGTGTTGACGTTGATGACGATGACGACGCTTGTTGGGTAGAAAATGTGCTCGATAGTGACCCGTTATCCTGTATCCGTCTGACTATGGCTAGTTCGCGATCTTTCAATGACCTCAACGCCGCCTCTCCTATATGACATCGAGGAAATGCTGGTAATGAGTCGTCGATATTGATGGTTTGCGAGTCAACGGCGGCTGTGTTTTCAGCGGACGAATCTGTCGAGGACGGAATTGGAAATGCGCCTTCGCCATTATCGAAAAGGGCCTGCAGAACAGCGGAGTCGTTTGATGTAAGCTTAAGGTTGATTTTGGGGGAGGTGATTGTGGCGGCTGAGGCCATTTCGACGGTTTCGTCCTTGATAACCTCGCTTTTGTTCCTCTCTAAATTAGTTGAATTCAGGCGATACGATTTTGTCGGCGATTGATGGGTTTAACATTCAAGCTTTGGCGTGCAAATCAGCTAAGTTGAAGTGCTTGATCAAGTCTTAGAGAAACCCTCGATAGGGCGGTTTTTGTTCGGATTCGGCGAGTTGCTAATAACAAAAGTACTTAACAAACCTATTCAACACAACTACAAAAAAAGTGATTCAGCTAGAATATAATCACAGTTCACCACGAAAAATCTTGAAACATGTGAGCTGATACTATTTCAACGTGAGTCCGGCTTCTTACGGCTAAAACGTCGCTATCAAAAACCCGTTGAAGTTGAAGATGAGATCGAGATACCCGGTACTATCCGTGCGCGGAGAGCATTCCGCCCTGGCACCATCTCTGGCATTTGAACAGAGCAGTACAACCCCCACATCATTGTGTAAACATCTGCATCTCAGAGCTGGCCTTCGGAATCATTATCGAGCTTCCTTCAGTCCTTCTCCGAGAGAAAAAGTAACATTGACGTGAAATCCGCGCTGTTCTACACAAAAAGAAGAAGGAAACATTACTACCTCCGTCAATCTCATTGTACACTCTCCTTCCATCTCAGAATATAATCCGCGCAGAATTAGCAACATGGCGTCCTGGCTCTCAATTCCGGCAAAGTCACACTTTTCCCTTGCCAACATACCCTTTGGCGTCATCACAACAACCAAGTCAAATGTGCCGGTACCAGCAATCGCTATAGGTGATTATGCACTCGATCTGTCTGCATTCACGAAGAATGAAGGCTTCACTCATCTATCTAGCTTCCAAGCGGATGTGTTCCATCAGTCGACCTTGAACGCCTTTGCGGCACTCGGTAGACCCGTTCATAGACAAGTGAGGGAGTATCTGCAAGCAGTATTCAAAGCAGACACGCCTTTCCCAGATGTTCTCAAAAACAACGAGAAATTGCAAAAAGAAGCCCTCATACCACTCAACACCGTAACAAACCACCTCCCACTACAAATCGGTGACTATACCGACTTCTACGCTGGACGAAATCATGCATACAACGTTGGCGTTCTGTTCCGTGGACCTGATAACGCCCTACAACCAAATTACAACCATCTTCCCGTCGGCTACCACGGTCGAGCATCAAGTATCGTTGTATCCGGAACACCTATCATCCGACCGACAGGTCAAATACTGGCAAACCCAACTGCTACGCCCAAAGTCCCCGTTTTCTCACCCTGTAAGAGATTGGACATCGAGCTAGAAATGGCCGCTTTTGTGAGCACGAGCAACAAGCTCGGTCAGCCGGTGCCCATCGAAGAGGCCGAAGATCACATTTTTGGTCTGGTGTTGATGAACGATTGGTCTGCGCGGGACATCCAGGCTTGGGAATACGTGCCGTTGGGACCGTTCAATGCAAAGAATTTTGCGACAACCATCAGTCCCTGGGTTGTGCTGATTGATGCGCTTGAGCCATTTAGAGCGCAAGGACTTGAGCCGGGCAATCGTGACTCTCTCCTTCCGTACCTCCGAGAAAAGAGGCCAGATAACGCTTATAATATCAAACTAGAATTTGACATCAGACACAATGGCCTCAGCAAGGAGGACGCTCCGATTCACGTCTCTGACTCGAATACTACGAACTTGCTATACTCGTTCCCGCAAATGCTCACCCACCACACCATTACAGGCTGCAACTTGCGTACGGGAGATTTGTTAGGTAGTGGTACGATCTCGGGCAAAGAGCCAGGGACTCAGGGTAGCTTGCTAGAGCAAACTAATGGCGGAAAGGAGCCACTTACTTTGGCGGATGGGAAAACGAAGCGGATATTTTTGGAGGATGGCGACGAAGTGATTTTGAGAGCTGTTGCTGGGGATGTTGATGGCGCGTATGTCGGGTTCGGTGAATGCGTTGGCAGGATTGAGCCTGCTGTTACTTTCAACTTTTAAAAGTTCACGTAGTATTATGAGTGCATATGTATAAAGTAGATTGCCAAACGCATAATCTCGAGTCAAATTTTGATGTTGTTTCGCAGATTAAATGTTATAGTAGTGTCCATCTTTCGATTACAGATTATTGATATACCAGTAACGCGTAGTTTACCATTGATAATCAGTCTGATCAAGCCATGAAAGAACTGCCCTGCTCAATTCGACTGCGTCAACATGTAGCGAATGTTGCAGTCTGTGCATTTCCGCGACTCCAAATAGGCGGAAGGTTTTCCGTAAATAGCCGGCGGGGTCTATCCGCTGCTGGAGTTTGTTGACGTCTTTTGTGTAAATATCATGGAAGTGAATTGCATAAGAACAATCTTCTGAAGTGCTATAGTAGAGACAGCCATATCAACAGTGAACAAAGAAACAACAGACATGGCTTCTGACCTGCCTTCCTTCGATCTACACACCTACTTCAGATCCTCTTGCGCCGCACGATTGCGCATTGCGCTCAACCTCTGGGGTATACCCTACAACCCCATATTTGTGCATTTACTCAAGAATGAGCAATTCTCGGATCAGCACCGGGCACTCAATCCTTCGCTGAGTGTACCTGTTTTAGTCGCTCACCGCGCCTCAGAAGATGATATAGTCATTCCTCAGTCGATAGCTGCCCTCGAATATCTCGAGGAGATGATCCGATCAACAAATCCACAGAATCGAGCATTGCTCCCAAATGATCCACGGTTGCGCGCAATTACCCGAAGTCTTGTCTCAATTATCGCGTCGGACACACAGCCTGTCACCAACTTGCGATGCCAAAGATGGATTAAGGAACTAGAGGCCGATCCGATTCCATATTGTCGCAAGGCAACAGAGGCCGGATTGGCTGCGTACGAAGCATTAGCTTCAAAGGTAGCAGGAACTTTCAGTGTTGGTGATGACGTCACGCTGGCGGACGTGTGCCTCGTCCCTGCCACATGGAGTGCAGCACGGTTTGGCATTGACATTCAGAACTACCCCACCATCGCACGGGTTGTTGCTAGAATGGAAGATGAGGATGCAGTTAAGAAAGCCCACTGGAGGAACCAGCCAGATACGCCGGAGGAGTTTAGGCAGAATTAAAAAGATCCGTGGATGCGGGAAAGGTAAATCACCTTTTCCTGACTGGGGCTGTTACTGTTCGGAGGGTGTCTCTATCGGCCGTGGGTGGGAGTCTGCTGATCTTGACATCACAAGCGATTTCACCTGGAAAAGAATCAAGTTAATGAATCAGTGGCAAGGTATCAGACATTAGCTTCTTCTAGCAGATGAAGTGAGTGGTTATCACGTACCTATATAATTCAGCGAAATGTCACCCTGGCCATATCACTTGATTGTGTATGTAAATATCCCCGCATTGCACCAACAATCGGACCATTCTACACCGATGCCAGGATTTGTCGAGAATACGACGCTGGGAATTGCGGCTAGACCATCGGAATGTGCTGGTTAGTAGTTCGAGTCTTTGGATTGGATCATCGGAACATGCAGCTATATCATAGATGAGATAGTAAGTGATACTGCGCTGAAGATGCGGCTTGTGAGTTTGTCAGTTGTTGGTGGTTATGTAGGTTGTTCTAGGTTGGCCGTGGGAGACTTGAGTCAGGTCAGTTGACAAACAAAGAAGGAAGGATCGACAGGGGCGCTCCTTCCTGCTTCACATTTCTCTTCCGATCGCTCCTTCCTTGAACAAAATATCACCTGATCAACCAATTGAGTCAAATGATTGACTTCTTTTTATCCTGTATAACTCCTCAATAGCCAGATTTTTGTTCATTCCCACGCTGCGTTGGTACAATGATAAGATAGCGTCGTCAACACGCGATGCAACGTTATCATCACTCCCCTCTATCAAAGGCGTATCCTCCCCAGTCAGTCCTAGTCCTTAAGATGCAAGGATCGACAGGCACCATGTTTCTCCGCCATGCTACAGGTCCAGATGCACGAATACACGTTCAAATAATGCGTTGATATGCACACTAGCAGAGATTGTTGTACAGCTAGTGCTGGCATTTTGACTGAATCAGGAAAAATGACCATACCTTGTTGTATGTGCCCCTCGTTGATAATCGCGTGCCTGAATTCTTAAATGAAGGTTAAATACCTCTTTTCCCCCGCGTCCTGTCAGGAATGTTAACGTTTGCCAAATCCATTTAACGCGTCGCTCTCTTCATATCTTGCATCTCCATGATCAACATGGCTCSCGCACTCACTCTTTTGTCGCTGGGCTCTCTGTTGGGCTGTGCTATCTCTGCCAGCAACAATTCGTTTGATTACGATGTCCTCCAGTATGTCGATCCTCTGATCGGAACTGCAAACGGAGGTATGCATATATCCTCGATTAATATCCATGCTATGCACAGTACCGGTAAACTCATGACAACCTGATTTTAGGTGATGTTTTCCCTGGTGCAACATTGCCCCATGGCATGGCGAAAGCTGTTGCCGATACAAACTCCGAGTCTAGCCAGGGCGGTTTCACCTTGGATGGTGCAAACATCACCGGCTTTTCATCGCTGCATGATTCTGGTACTGGCGGTTCGCCCTCTTTGGGAAACTTCCCTCTGTTCCCTTACGCAAGTTGTGTGAATGATTCAATCGACGGCTGTAAATACCCGAAAAAGGAGAGACCTGTGTCATTTCATACTTCTTCCGTCAATGCGACCCCAGGGTACTTTGCGGTAACCCTGGATTCCGGCATCAAAGTTGATATGACTACTGCTCAGCACACATCTCTTTTCCGATTTCAATTTCCGACAGGGGACTCTTCTGCTAGTCCGCTTATCTTATTGGACTTGACCGATCTGTCTGACTCACGACAAGATAACGCAACCGTTGATGTTGATGCATCGACTGGTCGTATGACTGGTTCTGGTCGATTCTTACCCAGCTTTGGCTCAGGAACTTATGTAGCCTACTTTTGTGCCGACTTCCAAAGTGCCTCTGGAATTCGTGACAATGGCATTTTCGTCAACTCGCGTGCTACTGCGGACGCCAAATCGCTGAAGATCTCTAGAAGCATTAATGGATATCCATTGCCTGTATGTATTGAGTAAAAATTCCACATGTATGATATGTACTGACTTTGAATGTGACTTGAAGGGCGGTGCATGGGCTCGATTCAACGCTGGAACAGAGTCGGTTCTTGCACGTGTCGGTCTGAGCTTTATCAGTGAAGATCAAGCTTGCTCCAACGCAGAGAAAGAAATTCCCGACTTTGACTTTGAGTCTACTCACTCGGCAGCAGTGAGCGCCTGGACCGATAAACTTCGTCCCATTCGCGTATCTCGTAAAGGCATCAATGAAACGCTTCTCACCAACTTCTACAGTGGTGTCTACCGGACAATGACACAGCCTCAGGACTATACGGGAGAAAACCCACTGTGGGAGAGCTCCGAGCCATACTTTGATTCTTTCTACTGGTCAGAACTACTGCTTTACCATTGTCTGGCTTTGGGAACCATGCTAACTTGAAAACAGTATCTGGGATCTTTTCCGCTCACAGATGCCATTCTTGACTTTGATAGACCCAGAGACGGTGACTAAGATTGTTCGATCATTGGTTGACACACAACAGCATCTCGGGTGGCTCCCTGACTGCCGTATGTCCCTTTGCAAAGGCTACACTCAGGGTGGATCCAATGCCGACAATGTCATCGCCGATGCCTACGTTAAGGGCCTTACCGACGGTATTGACTGGGATACTGCATACGCTGCTGTTCAGAAGGATGCCGAGGAAGAACCATATGATTGGTCAAATGAAGGCCGTGGTGGACTCCAGAGTTGGAAGTCCTTGAATTATATCCCAGTTCAGGACCTTGACTACGTTGGTTTTGGCACAATGACTCGTAGTATCTCGCGCACTTTGGAGTACGCTTATAACGACTTTGCTATTTCACAAATCGCCCGCGGTATGAACAAAACGTCGGACGCTGAAAAGTATGAAAAGACCTCGGCGTATTGGCAGAATCTTTTCAAGGCGGATCAGACGTCGTTTTCCAACGGAACAGACACTGGATTTACAGGTTTCTTTCAACCGAAGTATCTGAATCAAACTTGGGGTTTCCAGGTATGTTCATTCCTCTATGAGAAGTATGGATATTGCTCACGATGCGTATAATAGGATCCTCTTATGTGTTCAAATATTGACAACAGTGGATCTATTTGCTCCCTACAGAATAGTGCTGGAGAGACCTTTGAATCTAGTATCTGGGAATATCAATTGTAAGTTCTGACTGATTTACCAGCATACTGACAAGATTCTAACACCTGGTAGTTTCGTCCCTCATGACATGGCAACTCTGATCACATTGCTCGGTGGGCCATCTACTTTCGTCAAACGTCTTGACTACATGCACGATAACCAAATCACTTACATTGGCAACGAACCGGCATTCCTTACTGTCTACCAGTACCACTACGCTGGCCGACCAGGTAAGTCAGCTAGTCGTGCTCACTACTATATTCCCGAATACTTTGGAACGACCCCTGGTGGCCTACCCGGCAATGACGACTCAGGAACCATGGGTGCTTTCGTAGCCATGTCAATGATGGGATTGTTTCCCAACCCAGCCCAGAACGTCTACTTCATCATCCCACCTTTCTTTGACTCTGTACAGTACACTTCGCCATCAACCAACAAGACTTCGACAATCAAGACAGTCAACTTTGATAAAGAATATAAGAACATCTACATTCAATCCGCCACCCTGAATGGCCAGCCATACACGAAGAACTGGATTGACCATAGCTTTTTCACGGATGGAATGGAGCTTGTTCTTACACTGGGTCGCAATGAGAGTTCTTGGGGTACTCATGCCGCGGATTTACCTCCGTCTCTATCGACTCAGGGCTCCTCAAGTCTTGAGCATAGAAGCGGGATAGTTCACCCTTATATGCAGTGAGAAGGACAATATCTACTTTAACTCATTGGTAGATATCCTTGTGTATATATTCATTATTCGTCACACGTACACAATACAGGTAACAATTCGTGATCTTCATAAAGACATGTTGACATTGACGTAATTTCATCCCGATGGAGTGGTTTACTCAGGTAAATTCCATAGAAAGTCCAACGTCCCACCATCAAAGCCAGACAATTGCCCACCACTTGGCCCAAAAGGAGCCATAGATGGATCAAACGGCAACGAAAATAACCAGTCGTTATCATCCGCCATATGAACTGGCCCTGCGTTCTCATTACCCGTCACATATGAAGAAGACTGCGGCATTGTTTGAGTCATTACTACATCATCAGACGCGCTGTCACTATTCGGGTTGCTGGTATACATGCGATTTGTACCCGGGTCCATCTCTACGCCCTTAAAAAAAGGCTGTGTAGAGGATGGGCGAGTACTATTCCTTGTCGTCGAAGACGAAGATGGCATGACTGTAATTCCAGCCCCAGCTCCAGTACCGATCTTATTCATCGCTGCGGATGAAGACGAGGCAACCAAATTCCTTCTCAATCGGGAAAGATGAACTTCCAACAAAATCGCGTAACGAGATGCGAGATGCACATCATCCAAAATATTAGACCTAAGAGCTTGGATACTCTTTTCAAGTACATCGAGAGATTCCTGTAGCTTCGTGTGTCGCACACCCAGACTGAGCGCTTTGAGCAAGAAGATCGATGAACTGGTGACCCGCAGAAATATACGCACTGGCGAAAAKCGTAATTTGTCGGCCTGTGCAAGTTCGATTACCTTTTTGAGGATTTGGCAGGACCCGTCGATTACTTCTTGTATAAATTCGTGGTCGATGGGGTCAAGGTTGATTTCGGCGTTGGTACGTTGGTTGGTGTTTGCGTCGACGTCATTGCTGTTGTAGGCATTATTGTTGTTGGATGAGATGGAATTGGAGTGAGAGTGGGCGTCGGCCAGGACACGCTCAACGACGGCTTGCATACCGAACGAATGCGTGTATACGCGGACGTAGTGGTATTCGATATGAAGAATATTGACAAAATTCGTATTAAGTCCCGTCGGCGCATCGAGATGACGAGCACGCCATTGCGCCAGCAAGGGACGGAAATGATCTAATAATCCTATGTAACGTCCACTGTGAAGCTGCTGTTTCGCAAATGAGGCAGACGGGAAAAGCATATCATTGACAGATCTCGTGAGTTTGGTGAGATCCATCCATGAGTCCATGAACGTCGTCCACTCGGTCTTGGTCTCGGATAAACTAGTGCTGTGGACTTTGCTGATGGCGCGGTTGAGATTTTGGGGCATCAAGGACATACATCCTATTCGAGAAGCCAGTTGGTTGATGTAAACATAGAGAAGTTGTTGAACGCGCTGTTTGCGAATTCTGTTGTGGGTGACAAAAGCAGGATTAGAATGTTTGGTGGGTATTGAGCCACGATCCTCAGGTTCAAATATGCCAAGTTCGTGCGCGAGGGAAAATGCGGAACCAAGAAGCATCCAAGACATTTGATCTGATCGTCTTGCGGGCTCGATGACATCTTGAAGCCATTGATTTGAGGATGACTCGGGCTGACTTCTGGTTGGTTCATCAGAAACCCCGAATGCGATATCTGAATCCCATGCGTCATTTTCTGGAGGAAAATGTAGTGCTCGAGGGTGCCATTCAGATATCAAAAGCAGAGCCTCTATGGTGCCTAGTGTCCGTATACTACCGCGTGAGGATCTCTCCTGACCAAGCATTAGTCGCATTATTAAGCTCTGACAGTGAGTCCATAGCCTGTTATGTATGAAAAAACTCCTTGAAGCTCCTCCTATTCCAGGGAGAACATGATAGCGTGACGATATCATCAGTATAGTGCAGCAAAGGAAATACTCGTGGGTCACGAGAATATGATGATTCTCATGTCTGCGGTAGAATTCCGTTAAGATGGGAGATAGTGGTGATAGATTGTCGAAAAACCTGATATGGTCAGATCTATGCTTTAATTACAGGGATTTCATATGAAAATGCCAACTTACTTATCAACAAATGTTACCGCCTCCTTTGCATTCAACCATCCCAGTTTCACCACTCGGAACGATTCCCATACACTTATTAAACTAGCATCGGTCAATGATAGCTCGATAGGCGGTGGAGCTGCTGGACTTGTGCCGGTATAAGTAGCCTGCGGGAGTGAGTGAAACAGTGCTCTTGATATGCCATGGCCGGATCCAACGCCAGGTTGCCTTTCCGGAGTCATGTCATTACTCCGAGAGCTAGTGTGAGCTGCTGCCTCAAACAAAAGGTTGAGTGCATCATTGCCGCTTGATACAACGTGTCTCATCAAGGAGTTTGTCAGTTGATTGGGCTCGGAGGAGCCCTGGAAGTCAACGGTTTCTCTAGGGGTAGAGTGATCATGGATTGATGCATTAGGCGAAATTAATGAGTCTCTATGCTGAGGTGTAGTTTGCATAGTCTGATTGGGAGATAAAGAATCTATAAACATGCATTAGCCCCTCGGTCCGACGTATATGCTGCGCAACATTCTACCAGTCCTGCCCTTCCTGGCCCATGACCGCTTCTCACTGAAGACGCAACGCCTCTGTTCGCGCCGACATCTTGCGCATGGTGGAGCCGCCCCAATATCACACTTGGCTTTCTTCTGTCTACAAGAGAGGCAGGCTTTGTAAGCGCGCTGAAAGTCCCGGCCACCGGATGCTCGTCTATCCGGAGGCCTAAGAATATCGTCCATCAGATGGTGATTGATTGAAGTCACGGCTTTCCAGTATGATTGCTGATTGCGAGTGATTGCCTGACACCATAGCAATTAGCCGTAGATTTGCCGTGTAAACAGTAAATACTGGCCCCGGAGGTGGATACTCAGAGAACAATGTTCAGCTTGAAGCATGAGTCTACGAGATGGAATTAACGGCTAAATAATAACCGCGCTTTGCCGCTGCGGATGACAAGCCGCTTTCTCTGCAGCTAATCACAGACCTGAATCATCAGTGGGGCCAGTGTTGTAATCGCTTATTGTCGCTCAGGGTTAGGGCAGGGTTAGGGTTGATACTTATGACCAGATCAGGACTAGCTCCTTGTCATACCGGTTCCGACATGTACAGGCACCATTAAGGCAGCAAGGCAAACAACCAAGTGGCTCCTCGGCCGGCAAGCACCGAGTGTCGTGCTTACTTCCGTATCATCACTTCACTGATTTCGTTTCCACAACGAAGCATCACACGGCTGCAATATTGGCTCTTCTTTTTGACTGCTGACTATTGGAGCCCAGTATCTTCAAAAGCGAACCCGACGTGTCCCGCCTCGAATTCGATATAATGCGCCATCCCAGCTGTCTCGTGATCCTCGCAGGCTAGGATATGATGGCGCCTATTGAAGCTCCAGAAACTCATCAGGAGTCCAAAAACGACCTATTAACGTTGCAAGAAATATCCGTCCCACCGAGAGCCGCGCTGGMTGACCTCGGTTCCGGCCCGAACAGCTCCCTTCCAACGAACGGAAATAGCTCGTCCAAGAAAGCCCAGGAGACTGAGGTGCAGCGCGAATGGGATCAGGTAGCTTCGCATATTCGAAGTAATGGATCGAAGCATGGGGTTGACGTACAACCGACAGGCAGTGGTGTTACAGCTAGCAGCAATGGAGAATCTCATGATGAACAGGAACGGACGCGGCAGTCTTCTTCACACGGTCTCGGCATTCAGCTGGATGGTTTGAATGTGAATCGAGAAGAGGACAAAGTCACTGTCAGTCTTGGCAATGGCCACAGATCATCATCACCTCAAGATCGGAAGCAAGACAAAGAAAGGGTCTTGAAATTGTCACCGACGCAGATCAAGGAGCTCATTTCGTCTCCGGATTCGATTCCCATGCAGAAAGTACCGGAGGACCATGAAAGAGACCATGAATCTACACCGATCCCAAAACCGTTACCATCAATCGATGACATGGCCAAGGCGAGAAACAGAGCCGAGTTTTTGAGGTCCATTAGCGGTAGCTTTTACCAGAAAAGAAACTCAAAGCTTTCGAATCATCTGGATGATCCTCCAAGCTTTCTTATTTCTAGTGAAGATACGCCTTTGAGTGCACCTATCAGTCAGCGACCTCAAGCTGCCCGAATGATGACCAGTCCTATGACTTTTCCGAGACGGAACTCGGTGAGCGACGAGCAGCGACTAAACTCTAATCCGGCTCTACGTTCCAGACATAAAGGTGCCCCTACTCATATTGATATGCCAGAGCGCAAGACGCTGGCAGAGGATCCGAATCCCTCTCCCATGCCACAGTCTATACCACTACCTCCGTTATCTATCCCAGCGTACCTGGAACTAGAGCTATCCTCGTCACGGCCGTCACCTCTTTACATTCACCGCTCGGCGAAAAGTCAATTTCCATATGAGTCGTCGCAGGTGAAGCTGGAGCGACTTTTGAATTTTATTCTACTTCCACCAGCTTTGGAACAAGTTTTATGGTTTGGTGCACTAGCCTGCATTGATTCATGGCTGTACTCGTTTACCATATTGCCACTTCGTTTCGCCAAAGCCCTTTATATACTGGTATCTTCCTGGATACTAAATTTTTATCGAGAAGCTCAATTTGTGTGCACGTTCATCATCAACGGGGTTGGTCGAGTATGGCGAAGACGTCTAAGGTCGTCGGAAAAAATGCTATCTGATCCTACGCATAGTGTCCAACAGAAGGAACACGCTGAGACCAACGGTTCGTCCGCTAATGGTAATACAGATACAAGGTTAAAATCTCGAAGTAATGCCAGAAAAAGAAAGACATCAGCGCAGCCAAAACATCGGAGGCAAAAATCAACACCGTCTGCTTTGGAACCAGATGACAAAGCGGATCTACTGAAAGGCTTCTTGATGATTTGCACTTGTATCATCCTGAGTTCCCTTGATGCCAGTCGAATGTATCATTGGATTCGAGGACAAAACGCCATCAAGCTCTACGTCATTTATAATGTGCTTGAGGTCGGTGATCGTCTGCTTTCAGCCATTGGACAGGACGTGCTTGAATGTTTGTTCTCAGAGGAAGCATTAGACAGAGGCCAAGATGGCCGTAGCAAAGTTGTGCGCCCATTCTGGCTCTTCTTACTTGCTCTTACATATACAACAACGCATGCAACGGCTCTTTTCTACCAGGTGATCACACTCAATGTCGCTGTTAATTCCTACTCAAACGCACTAATCACGCTCCTACTGTCCAACCAATTCGTTGAGATCAAGTCGACGGTTTTCAAGAAGTTTGAAAAGGAGAACCTTTTTCAACTGACATGCGCGGATGTTGTTGAGAGGTTTCAGCTCTGGTTAATGCTTACTATAATTGCATCCCGGAATATCGTCGAGACAGGAGCGCTTACGTCTTGGTTTACTGTGGGATCAACCGTGGTAAACCAGGTACGATCGACAGTCACTAATAGCACTCCTCTTACGACTTCCCCGCGTTCGTCAACTTCGATACTTCCTCAATCTTTTACATTCTTACCGTCGACAATCTTCACGTCCCTGACTGGCGGCGCAAATACACTTTTACCACATTTCGCTCAGGTCTTAGGACCGTTCTTAATCGTACTGGGCTCTGAGATGTTTGTGGACTGGCTCAAGCATGCATACATTGCCAAATTTAACAACACACGACCAGCTATATATGGAAGATTCCTTGACGTTCTTACGAAAGATTACTACACAAATGCATTTGTCGACCAGAATCTAACAAAGCGAATGGGGCTAGCGGTTATTCCCATGGCCTGTCTATTCTTCCGAGTCTCCGTTCAGACATATCAAATGTTCTTACAGGCGTTACTCCCGATGCAAGCGTCCTCTACCGAGCATAGCGCTTCATTGACAGCGATGCATGAACATTACTCCAACTTACCCCAACCGTCAACACCGCCTATCCCGTTCACTGTTCAGTCAGTCATGTCCACTTCTCTCGATCGCTTATCATGGGTGTTTAATACCATAGTGGAGAACGCTATCCCTTCGCCGATACAGTCCGTCACGTTTTTCACTATAGTCCTCGTGGTCACGGGTTATTTGATCCTGCTCATCTTGAAGCTTACACTAGGAATACTTCTGCTATCATTCTCTCGCTCGCGTTACAAGGCAATGAAGGATCGCGAACAGAAATTGTACTATGGGGCTCAGCATGACCCCAATGGCATCTCTTCATCTGCCTCTCAGGAAGCACCAGAGCAACATAGGCCGTCTCATTCTTCCACCACAAACGCAGTCCGGGACTACACTGTCGAGGGAGGCCGTCGAGTCGGTGGTTGGGGTGTTGTCGAGCTAGATGAAGACAAAAGACGTTGGATCTATGCAGACGATCCTGATGCTTTGCGGAAGATCAAGGAAAAAGAGCGTGCTCAAAAGGACAAGCAATCTGTTAAAGATAGTGGTACATTACTGAATCTTGACGGAGTGAAACGATATGAAATGGTGGCCAAGCGAATCTGGTAGTAGAAGTACATATTCGTTTATAAGTTCATACTGCATATTTAGGAGTTTGAGTATTCACTTTCTACTGATAGAAGGTTATTTATCATGCTATTTCTTTTCTGTCTCCTAGCTAGAGTCAAAGTATCCATAGATGTCACTACAAACTACAAGTAGACAGTCGCGACTTCTGCGCAAGCACCATTCCCACATTCGCATGCACAACAAAACCCTTCTCATGCCCATCCTTAAGATCCTGCATCCTTCTCTTAATCTCTTCCTCAATTTCCTCATCACTCCTCCACAAATTCTCATTAAAAGCAACAGCGACATCTCTCTTCCCCCTCAGAATAAATCTTGACAACGTCTCAAACACGTTATCAATCCACTCGTTAGTCATAGGCCACAGGTCGGGTCTATCGCGAGTCATGTAGTCCGTTCTGGAGATTCTTCGAAATCCCGCGGATTCAGCAGCTGTTACAATACTTTCGGGTGCGTTGCTGCTTGTGCCATGGTCAATCTGACCTTGGATGCAGAGGCGTACCGTGTCCATGCTGGGAAGGGCTTGGTGTTGCTTTTCGGGGTGTGTGAGCATGTATTTGTGCTCAAGGTCTTCCCATTGGAGATGGCCTCCAGGCTCTGCAGCCATGCAATTAATATGAAATGTAAGAAAGACATAGCAAAAGATGGAGACATACTCAGTAAAGTCGCAATATTAGCCACAGCGGTCTTGTATTCTGATTCTTTGAGAGCGGCTACAAGCAACCTCACATGGACAAGGTCATACCTACCATGGTGCTCCAATGGAAATGGCTCGAGGCAATTTTGAAGAGAAAATTGAATTGACTCATCCGAAGGGTCTTTGGGGAACTGCATGTCTGATATGTCGAAGCCATGATAATACCGCTTTTTTTCGCTGGGGTACGTGGTATCTAGATACTTCTGAACATCACGTAGCCAGACTCTGTGGAATATCTGTCAGCTGCCCTGGCTTGCATACTCCGGTTGTTATACCTAGGTATACAAAATCCCGATATGGAGATCATACCCAGTACCAGTAGCTACATCAGCTATAGAAAAAATATTCTCTGTCGAGATGAATTCGTGAATGAGTTTGCGACCGCATAGCTCAAGAAAAAAATAATGTTGGGAATCGAGACTTCATCATCGGGAATAATTAGTCAAAAATCTTAGGAGCATAAGCATCAAGCGTCAAATTTTGACTCAGGAACGAACGCATCTGTAGAGATAGATAAGAATGAAAGTTGAATAGAGCCTACCGCTGACTCTCATCTCGATCCCGGGTGAGCATATAGAACTCTCCTGATGACAGATCACCCATTTTGCCAAGTTCCTGGAATGAGTATAGAATGAGTATACTTTCGACACGGTACGAACCAATGCTAACTTGTAGTTGAATAAGTATTAGAAGATCAGCTGTGGTAGGTAAGGGATGACCGACGAATTTACCAAGGTATACTATTAAAAGGCAACCTCGAAAGACTAAAGAGGACTTTTGGAATATAGAGGGCGACGAATTGAACATAGCCATTTCAAGGGGATGGTACACGTCACAGGACCTCTTCCACCCAGTCAAGATGAAGTCAAAATCTAAATAGGAGGTTCTCGGGTTATACTTCACCTTTGCGAAAATCCTCTATTTTTCCTTAGTCGTTTATTCGTCTCAAGATCAGCACCCAGCCAGCCCATATAGTGAATATTAGCGAATGAACTAGCAAATTGAGACTGCCTTTTTAAAAGATCCATAGCATCTCTACATCCATTGGTGTGAACTCCCCTACTCAAATCTCTCCGAGTAACTGTTACCGAGCTGAAGAAGTGCGTATGCGGGTACAGCGTTGCATAGGGCTAGACACCTACTAGTAGCACCGAGAAATCGATAGTCTTTGGTTGACAGGACTCGGATTAGTTAACTCATGTGCCTAAGATAGGCACAGGAAATTTAGCCAGCCACAACATCGACTTCTTCAGTGCGGTACCTAACTTTTCGGAAACCGGACATACCCTAATTCGGATATTTCGAGGAGCAATCCGATATTGTCGTTGATGTAGATGTCCGAATTTCTCATTCTCAGTTTTACTACACAATGTAACTGATCTATGACTGAGCTAAGCCCATTGTTACCCATGCTTCGGAGTAGTCACAATTATGTCTACTTCGCACGCGTTCTACATGGAGGAAAGAACACCGAAGTAGAATGAAATTAATCAACCCTGAACAATTGCCTATCCGTCTAAAGATCCCAATACATAACCACTTTTCCCCGCAAAACGAATACAATCTAAATTTCAATGTTTGTTAATAAAACATTACTAAGCCTTATTTACCACCCCGCCGAGGCAGCTTCTCAAACACCCAGCCAAATATTTCTCGACTCTTGTACAAATTCATCACCCGCAGTCGCTCATTATCCAGATGTGCGTGATCGCTGGCTTGTCCACAGGGCAAGTTAGCTGCGGGCGCGGAGAATTCTCTTTCCAAGAACCGGATTGTGGGAATTGAACCGCCCTCACGAATATAGATTGGTTGTACAGGCGTGGGAGTTGCGATTCGAGTAGGCCAGGCAGAAGCAGATGGCGGTGAGGCTGCGGTGTCATGGCGAGAAATACCAATTCCGTTTCCATTTCCGTGTGAGGGCAGAGAAAGAAGGGAAGGAGATGGCGATAGTGAATCTTCAGCAACGTCTTCACCCTGCTTGACTCCATTTGTCCTCGCACCTGTCAAGGTTGAAGAGGTCGGCACTGCGGTGGCATTGGATGCACTCTGTTTTCTTTGTGATCTCTTCTTGGACGAAGTTGTAGATGACGAAATGATTCGATCGATATGAGATGCTACACTATCGTTTGAGTCGGTGCGGTTAAGTTCTGCTCCAAATGGTCGCATTATTGTCTTGGATTGCGGTTGAGGATAATTGTACCGTTTTTCGTCCAAGTTTGGAGTCCATGCTGCAGAGATAGCTTCAGCTAAGGTACCGAATATTTCGTTATCAGGGTCGCCTAGCCAAGGATCGGACTTTCCAGTAATCTCAATTGTGAGCTCGTTTTGGGAGTCCAGCAAGTCAAACTGCTCCTGAGCAAAAGCAGTAAGTGCCGATGCAATCTCGTCGGCACTCTGGTTAGGTACGATGCGCACTGACAAAGCAGCTTTCGCTCGTCTGGAAATAGTTGTGCCCGTATTTTTGTTGCTTGGCACTTCAATCGAGTGAACCGTGAATGACGGTTCGCGCCATCGATACCTCAAAAAATGAGGGAATGCTTCGCGGTCTTCAATTTGAGGATGTAATGGGAGCATGGCCTCTGTTATTGCTTGAAACCGCTGTTCCTCTGCTTTGGTCAACTCTGCGACTGTATCGTAGAAGTTGGGAAAGTTGATGTGGCCTTTACGCCCAATAAAGGTTGCAAGCAGTAAAGAGAGATCTTTCAAAGGTTCGTCAAGCAACGAACTTCCATCAATACCACTGTGGAGATCAGGATGATCACTGGTCACGATTAAGTTCGCATGAACCACGCCACGAAGACCGTAGGTTAGACAAGGTATATGGTCATCAAGCCAGTAGCTATTCGCGAGAAGTATCCAATCAACCTTTCCGATCAAGTCCTTGTTTTCACGAACCGCTTTTTCGAACCCTTGAGAGCCTGATTCTTCTTCGCCCTCAATCATGAATACGACATCACAGCCAAGAGCTTTGCGTCTGACTAGATCCGCCGCTGCATACACAGCTGCCAGAATCGGCCCTTTGTTGTCAGACACACCACGGCCATACAAATATCCGTCGACAGAAGCAAGTTGAAAAGGGTCTGTTCGCCATTTAGGTTGGTTGTTGTCAGCACCGACGACATCATAGTGACCGTAAAATAATATAGTCTTGACATCCGGTCCGGGGTTGGACGCCGAGAATCTTGCATATACAACTGGATTAGTATCTGCGCCTGTCTGCAGTAGTTTGGTTGTCGCTCCCAAAAATGCACAATGGCGGCGTAGGAATGTCGCTCCTTGATTACATTCAACAGAGAATTTGGGACTGGATGAAATTGTCCGATATGAAACGAACTTGAATAGAGTGTTGACCATGTCATCTGAGATGTGTTAGCAGGGTGTCGCGACTACAATGCTGTATTTCTAAACATACCATTGCCGAATGGCTGGACTTCCTTTTGTTGGAGGTGCCCGGCCAAATCCCAAAGGGCGACACTATTGTCATTTCCACCAGTAGCATAAATACGTCTATTGCTGGAAACCCTAGTGGTGGAGGCCAGAATCGTGCCTTCGTGGGCTGTCCAGCAGCCAATTTCTTCGAAACTCGAATTGAATTTCTAGACACATCAGCAAGATCCCACACAATGCAGATACCCTTGTATATTCTCTTACCTTGATGACTCCCTCGGCGTCACCCGCAATTGCTACACCATCCATTATGTCAAGAGCCCACAGGTCCCCTTGATGTTCGGTGATTTGCTTGACAAGCTGCCGTGAATCGAGGTTCCAGATATTTAAAGCMCCMCCAGCCAAGCCACAGTATAACAAGGAGCCTTCGATAGCGAGTGACAGCACCGCATCGTCTCCATTTTCTAATTCAAACCACGGAATCGGAGCTCCGTTTTTCTCGTGTGTTAATCGCCACAACTTGACAGACCCATCACCGGATCCTGTCAACAATACTTCTTCGGATGGAGCGGATTCTATCAAGCCTTGAACGATAATCATGCAGTAGATGTAACCATGATGGGAGAATAGTCTATGTTGGTCGCGGTTGAAGGTCAAAGTTTTCCCACTGTGATCGGTCAAACTGTGGGCGTCTGAATCTTCTGATCGAGGGTTGACGCTGCCACCGGGCCCTCGGGAATCAAAGAATCGATGTGTCCGTTGGGATGGATGTCGGGCAACAGTGCCCTCTCCATCGGTAGACAGATTACACCACTATAAGGATTAATAACGGTGCTGCATATATGTGGACGTTTCGCATACCTGTAGACTTGTATTTTGTCCGCCGCAAAATACAGTGTTTAATTGCTGTGAGTAGACGACAGTGAAAATATCACCAACGTCATGATGGGAATATATTGAGTATAGCCTTTCGAAAGTAGAAGTTGACCAGACCTGTATTTAGAGTTAATATATGCGCCTTAGTATGATTATATCGGTAGAGGAACATACATTGACCACCGAATCTCCACCACTAGAGAACAGTAATTGTCCATCCGGAGAGATGAATAAACTCAAAACACTTTCTCCGTGTGCTGGAACAGACAATACCAGCTCATAGGTGTCCAAAGACCAAGCCTATTGCCTGATTGTTAGTAAGACACGAATATCAATTTGTGGAAGGTATAACATACCAAAATGTCACCTCCTTGCAACCCGGCAAAGACGCACTCTTCGTCCAACGCTACAGCGAGCACAGACCGAGACGCTTGAACACGATGTCCAATGGCGCAGTCGTTTTGCATGGACAGGTTGGATGAAAAGTCTCTTGGGTGGTTGTCGTTGCTCGAAAACGAACTTGGTGAGTCATTCTCCGAGTGGTCATCGGAATCAAGAGAAAAGCGTGGCATAATGGCGGAAGCCGCCAGGGCGGAGATCAATGCAGTTCGGTTCAGTAGATATAGATTTGCGTCTATTGTTGTCTCTAACCTTTCTTATTGGCTTATAGAGAAAGTGAAGTGTCAGTAACTTTTTAACCCAGCAGCTTGGATGCACTAAAAAAGAGGAGATCGGGGTGAAAATAGGTTGCAATTAACTGTGTGTGGATGACACCTAGCCGAACATACAGGGGTAATCTACCGGGACAAATAGGAGGTATTGACAGGGGGTGGTAGAAAGGGACAGTTGTTTAGTGCTGTGAAGCTGATGTTTTTGTTGTACAAAAGCAAAGGGAGGATGATGTGATCGAGAACGAGAATCGAGCAATAAGAAGCGACGATGTGGGGCTGCTTTGTTGATGCCTCAGAAATCAGGTATTAAGTGCTTGGTTTGAGATGAGATGTCAACACAACGAGTCTGGTTAGTCCAGAGGTAATAAGTGAATTCTTGTATCTTCATGTGCTTGACGACTGAGAAAGCAACGTGTACGACGTGTGTGACCAAGAAAAAGGAATCGCCAGTCTGGCGACTGATGTAGAAGGGCTTCACCGCTCTATTTATCAGTAGCCCTAACCCTTGTAACCCTAACATTCCTAGTTCTAGGGGGACAGGTTCGCAGAGAAACGGCTGCTCTATGATATGATATGTCCTGGTAGTTTCTTGCTTGATGCAGAGTTGCCGGCGGTATCTCTCCACATATTCAACATTTCATTGTTCCGTAGCAGGCGATCTTTGTTCCATGTATGGTGAGTCTTGGGATCATCTAGGTTCGTAGCACGCAATGCTTGGCCACGACTCTCCCAACAGAGATTTATTCGCCAACTCACGATAGGTTCAGTGTGTGTCGCCTCTTTTTTGCAAAATGTATACTCCAAATCCATGCGCGCCACAGACTGGCTGCTGACCACCTGTTCCTAAGATAAACATTCGATCCTCTGCCACACTGCAATTTCGTTCATGCTCCTTGCCCTAAACCCTCCAGCTTTGCTTTCTTCAATCTCAAATATACGCTCAACAGCCCTTGCAGCAAAGATTTGTCCTATACCGCCTCTAGCAGGAACACCCGTCGTCGAACCGCGGGGTCCCAACATTTGGCTCCGATGATGAGAGTTCCAGGAGAGTTCCTACCTCTGGTGTAAATGCCGGTTTTGATGATCCTGAATAGACTTTACGCGCTTTCGTGACCTCGTCTGCTATGGATATGTATTGCTGAAACTCGGGCAGAAATTTGTCGTACTCCATCCCCCTACCGAGGCCGCGGCTACTGACAAGGATCCATAGAACGGTATTTTGTAGTCGCAACAACAATATGAGACGGTAGCTCTCCATGTACGTGGTGCAGTGATTGGAATGATCCAGAATCTCTTCGAAGTGACGCGACCTCGTTTCTAGCTGCCTGATAATAAGCTGTTTGGAAGGTTTCGTCGGCACCCCATCAGTGAAAGATGCTTCTTGCGCCATCCATTGTAGCCTCATGGACCGAACCGTGAGATGCTGGAGGGAGTCGGCGGCTTGGTTGAGCAATTGAAAAGCGCCATTGGAGAACAAAAGTCTTGAGGTTCCCGTCTCTTGAATGTCGGCCGGAATCCACTGGGGCATGAATGCAACAGCCTACATATCGACGCCGTATTTGACTCGTGATATGTACAAGAAGTATGTGGCTTCTTGAACAAATATTTACTTCAGAAGCATTACACTCGCTCAAGATGGTCCTGGGAATGTTGCGCAAGAGCTCTACACCTCTTTGCAAATGTGTCAAAACCCTGAGATAGTTGCCCGCTAGGCTGTCAACACTTGTGAATAGATAACATACTAACAGCTTTGTTGCTATTTTTCCGGTTCTATCGCTACTCCTTAGTGCCAGAAGGCGCTGCATGGCTTTATTCAAGTGTAAGAGGGGTTCTTGTTCTGGCAGCGTGGAACAGCCGTTGTGGTAGTTACCGCGAAGCAGGGCAAGAGCAATAGCGGCGCGTCGTACCTATGGAACTGTTTGGGAAAATAATATGAGCATTTTCCGCCATGACTCGCTCGGAAAATATTTGTACAGACGCTTGACGGAAATTAGCTCGAAAAATAGCATGACCTCCGTCTAGGTTCGAGCAATGATTGGTAGAATCATGAAAGGCCTCAAATTTTGCATAGTCAGGTTGCGGGGGTTCCGAAAACATGGAGATGTTGCTTGCTGGACATTTATATTGGCACAAGAGCCGAATAGGCCGCATCTTGCTGCTGCAATGGTTCTGGGTGGGATGATGCTGGCTCGTCGTCACCCCAGCCTCGACACACCGAGAAACCACATCATAGCCGTCGCAAGTCGGTCCTGTAGACTGGCACTTCAAGCACGAACTTTGGGTCTGGTCGCATTTGMCCCGCCGTATTCTTTAGTTGCTGCCAGTGGGTTTGACTCGTCCAACAAGAGTGATGGCAGGTAAGACTTACTTGCAAGTTCTGCAATCCAACCTTCACTTTGGGGCAATTTCTGCGGTCTCCTCCTCCAGGCTTGGCTCGCAGTTTTGGCGTCGTCCTTAATCTGGTTCATTGTTAGGATAAGAAACAGGACATCTTCCAATCGAATACAGCACCCTGAGACCTCATAGAGAGGATCCAACTGTTATTATGCATACGTTCAAGGATATTCTTAAGACGTATTTCCGCTGGCAAACATCGCCTGCCCCGCGTCAGTACGTACCGTTCATCGATGAGCCCATCAACCCTTGAACGAAACCACTTTTCAGAATGAACAGGCCGGCGGAGTTCATCTTCCGCAAGGTGGATGTTTCGTGAGATTTACAATGTAACGCTTTTACCGAAATGTACAGTCTATATAAGCATTTCTGCAATGTATAGCGCCTTATTCCCTTGGTTAAGGACGCATCTGGGAGGTCTGGATTCCCGTCTTCTTGCGAACATAAGTGAGGACCCGTGGCCGGCCGCTTACCGCTTAACTATCTGGCTAAGAGAAGATTTCATATCATGGATTTTCCTTTGCGATCTGTCTATTGAGACATTTAGATGTGTGGGGTTCTTGAAATGGGAAAGTATCGATTTAGCTAGTATATGCCAATACAAGGGCTATTTCATGTGAGGCTGGCGCACGGGCTACATACATTCAACTGTAGGATTCTCAGAGGCACCATGTGACCTAGGCAGTGATAGATCATAGCCGCTCCTCAAGAACTCAAGAAGATAGACGAACTGGTATTTTCAAGGCTCAACAGTCCTCCGCTTTTGACATAACTCCTATTCCGCCCTCCACAATGACCTTCTTCTTCTGCAGTGACCGCTTGACTGGCTTAGGGTCAGTAAAGATCTCATCTAGCTCCTCAAGCGAACGGCCTTTTGTTTCCACAAGGAAGAAGTACATGAATGCCCATTCCACAAAGTGGATGACCAGGAAAATAGTGTAAGTCTTCCAGCCAATGTTTTGCAGCGCCACTGGAGTCGCGTACATGTTGATGAACGAGCCGAGGCCGGAGAGTACACCTTGAGCAGCCATACCTTTCACACGGACATCATTGCGGAGAACTTCGGTCGGATACAAGGCCTGTAGTGGTGTCCAGCAAAAAGAGAAGATTGCTCCATACAAGAAACTCATAAAGATGAAACCGTAGCCCATGGAGTTGCTGATATGGCCATTGGCCAAGGATGCAAAAACGTTCATCACAAGATAGCAAAGCCCAGTCATAAATGTGCCCCAGAGAAACAAGTTACGGCGACCAAAGCTTTCCACAGTCCAGGAGCCAGCGAGACCAAAGACAAAACCAACAACGGTGTTGAGTGCATTTAATAGCAGTTGCTTGCTGGAGCTAGTTATTCCCAGATTTTCGTAGACAACGGGCATATAATAGCTTATAGAGMCACCAATAAATTGACTGAAAAATGTGACCAGTAGCACGAGAAACATACGATACCGAACCTCATGGGAGTTGACGATAATGCGGTAGTCGTACCACTTTTGTCCGCTCGCCAACTCCCGGGTGTATGCTATCTGAGCATGGATCTCGTCGTACTCTAATTGAACGACGGCGGAGTCCTCCCGTCCATTGCCATGGTACTTTATTAATATATTTCGTGCTTCTTCTGAGCGTTGACGCATAATCAGCCAACGCGGACTTTCGGGAATGAGCCACACCAAACCCATTGCTATAGCTGCGGGAATGGCTTGGATGATAACGGGGATACGCCAACTCCAATCCGAAGTCATGAAACCAGTACCATACGTGGTCCAAGAGGCTGTCATGGATCCGATGTACCAACTGCACACGTTGAAAAGACCACTACCAATACCTCGCCATGTCGGGTAAGCAATTTCGATGAGATATATAGGAGCTGATGTGGTGACCAGAGTGACTCCCAATCCAACCAAAAGTCGTCCGCCCATGAATCCACCAATAGTTTTGGTAGTGGCCTGGATGATCGTTCCAATAACAATAACGGTGCATCCACTTGACATTCCGAATCGACGGCCCATAAGATCAGAGGCGGGACTAGCAAACATGCAGCCAACAATATTTCCAACACTGTATAGCGCAGTGACTGCTCCAATGCTCGATCCTTCCATGGAGATGCCAAAATAGGTATGGAAAGGCTCCATGGCGTTCAAAGAGCTCATGACGGAGCCGTCGTAGCCGTTCATACAGCTTGCTGTTCCATATCAGCTTTCCGAAAGATTTTGCTGCAAAGGCATTACTTACTCAACGTTACTAGGACCATGATAAAGTACAGCTTTATCATGTTCCTGCTTAGCATCGACTGATTGTCCTTGACAACAGCATCTGTCAAGGCCACTGAGTAGACCTCGTTGGTCTTGCCATGGAATATTTGTGGTTCATTCTTCGTCTCTAGGTGAGTAACGCCATCAATCGGCTCCTTCTCAGAGTATGCCATTGTGAAAGTACCAGGAATTTCAAAAGAATATCAATCGCGCAAATCTGTTCGCAATGCGGTTGGAGATGACTAAATGTGGTGAGATCAATAGGAGTCTTTATAATTCTTGGTTTACTTGTTTTTTGTACATGTCTTAACATCCTGTTGCTCATAGCCAGTTGTCATTCACAACGGCTACATCCATCGACATTACGGGATGATAGAGAGCTAACTACCATGCGATGCCAGATGTGGTGTTTGCTAACGACCATCGCCGTGTCCAAAACAGTTAGACACCAACATTTTCTTTATCTTTCAATTATACTTTTGAGTTCCTTTCCACCGAGTGGCCACTGAATGACCATAATAATGACTAGGAACAAGATAATAACAAAGAAAGTCTAAATTTTCCACTAATCGGGAAGCATGCCCTAGAATTAAAAACGCGGGGTTGGCACCTACGTTTAAAGCATCGCTTGGCCCCATATGAAAGGCCCATTATTGGCCATGAAGCTTTTTTAGTACTTCTCGATAGTTGGGTACAGATATGGCATGTCGCTGGGTAATCTGGGTAAAATGAATCTTATATCATCTTTAAAACATGTGGCATACCGTGCATGGATGTCCTAAAGCCTATGAGCAGCAATTGACCTATCACTTGCCAACATTGAACTTCTCCCCGCACCAAGCTGTATTCGTAGTATTTAATGTTAGCCTGTTTATATGTACCTAGGTAGCCTAGGTCACGAGCAAAGGTTTGACTTATGGCATGTCTGGGCTCGATACCTAAAGATCTCCTATGCCTAAGACATTACTCGCCGAAATACTACGTAATTAAACCCGATATTGGGCTTACTAAACAATACATTTACTTTCCATAAATCAATTCTAAACTCGGCGAAGTCGTATCGCCATCTATGTTCTATGTACATCATTCTACGGCCTTTCTCAGGGCATCATGTGAAGTAGTAAGCTGATCCCACGTCGGCAAATGCTCTGGAAGATTTTCAGGGTCAAGTTCCGGATAGGACTGCTTAATTGTTTTGAGCACATTCGTGAAAAGTACCTTGTAAGCCGGGCCGGAGAAGTGTAGACCTTTAGGAACGACTCATTAGCTAGATTATTCAAAGGAGAAGATCGCAATAAACGTCACACATACCGTCAGTTAAGTAGTCATTCAAAGGATTGACAGCGGGAAGCTCAGGCAACCCATGAATTGGATCTCCCTCCTTCCAACCCACTTCTTCCATAATGAGATCCCACATTGGCACTGTAGGTACACCAAGTTCCTTTCCAATATCTACCGTAGCATTGCAGTATTCACGAGCTCGATGGGTCGTCCTGTCGACCTCAAACTGATGACCTAGCGCATCATCGAATTGTTGATGGTTAAATGGGCCGGGTCCGATGAGAACCACTTTTGCGCTTACTTTTCCTGCTGCGGAAACGATATTTCGTAAATTATCTTGAAACTTTTCCACGGGCACGGAGTTGTTGGATGCGGATTCGGGAACGATAGAGTCGTTTGTGCCAAAGAATACGACCTTTCATACATAGGTTAGACTTCAACTAACAATGATCTGACTCCGTCTTATTATATGTACCACAAGCTTGATCTTAGATGCGCCCGCTGATTCTTGCTCAATCAAACGATCTATTATGATAGCGGCGTGGCTTGAGGTGTAACCGCCGAATCCTCTTTGTATGACATCTAATTTGCGATTATATGCTGCGGATGTTGATAAGATAACTGTCTTGCCTGTGCAGTGTATGTGAAAGTAGATTCGCTTACCATCTTGCATTGCTGGCCCGAAACAGAAACCAAATTCCTGGTTGTAGGCCAGCTGTGTGATAGAGTCTCCGAAGAGAATTATCTTGTCGAAAACGAGCGCCATGTCTAAGTTTCTTTCTTGAAAGAAGGAATTGATCCTTGTTCAAGTAAATGTTCAGTCGCGATCTACAAATGTCATTCTTGACATATGTTTCAATAGAGCGTGGGGAAACATCACCCGATGTAGGCTTGTTGCATGCAAAGCACACCAGCGATCCGTGCTATGAGAGCATGCCAATAGTATACTATCTATTAAGGTGCATGTGGCATATCTTGGAATTAGCCAGTATCCCGAGATTAGCCATGCAGCCAGTCCGCATGAAGCGGAAACTCGCTTCTGAATTTCCTCTTAGGGCACGGAATATCCGTTCCGGGTGTGGTTACTGTCATTGACCCACTAAATTACCTGGGTATTAAGCTTCCCCCTCCTTATAGTGCGCAAATATACTTTGGAATGTTGGGGGTATTTATTCTTGGACCAAACGAAGTTTCTCTATATTCTTTCAATGTTATAGTCAACCACCTACCTCGGTGGAATATAGCCCGGATGGCAAGGCGAAGGATGACTGTGTATATCTTCAAGGTTACTTAAGTACTTGATTCTCCCTGACGCGCCGTGGTCTCCGGAGCTTAACATCAAGAGATATACCGCATTTTCAGTACGTTTTAGTTATCCTTATCTACCCAGAATGAGCTAAATCACCGCGATTGTCAACATGCCCGTCTTCGGTGGCGATTAGCGATGTGGTGCAAACTCTGTAATCCTGTCTGGTGGAAAGAATCATTCATATTGGCAAATATTTCTCTGCCGGCAGACGCCTCCATTACATGTTGGGCTATACTTTCCTACCTGGATTGGATGATTCGCATGCGCACACTGTTATGCCCTACCTAAAGAAGGTACCCCCATTTGGCATCACCATAGATCTGGACATAATGGGTCACTAGACTGTGGAACAACGAAGGGAGACTTCTTCATTCGATCATGTCGTTGACTGACCCGCAGCAGAGTTTGGCCTTATTTGCTCCTTGTATTCGGCCATGGGAACTATTTCGGGCCCGAGGCGAAAGTTCCGGCCCCGAAGCCACTAGCGGCCCACAATGAGCTACAGCTCTTTGTCAAATCGGGCATTTCTCCTACATTATTAATGCTCTACCTGCTGCAGCTATCTAGATACTCCGCCTGCAAAACAAACTTGTAGACAGAGGTCGCATTGGTCCCGATCTTCTAGCGGATCTTCTTCTGGTCCACGGTGAACCAACGATAGATATTACCGAGACCTTGAGTATACAAGAGACGAATATGGAGAGGATTTTGCAAAGTGAATGTTTAAACAATAATAGATGGGTAGAGAAGAGAACAGAGTAGTGGAGCTCCAACGCTTACCTTGGCACTCATTTTTTTCCAAGATGCTTTCCTAATTGAGCTCTCCTCCATTGACCCTCCCCCCCATTCTAGCCCAGAAAGATTTCTACAATCGTAGCTCAAGTACCAAGGTCAGGTATAGTCTAGAAAATTGGTCAGCTCGGTATTGAGCCTAGATAGAATATGATTGACCTTCCAAGCTTCCTCAAATCCAGTGTTCAATACCCACTTGTTTGAGAAATCTCCACCGGTTCCGATTGAATCGATGACAAGTTGCTCAATGCGGTCCCATGCTTCGTCGCCCTTGATATGTATACCAGGCCTCTGTTCGTAGCCTCGACAGGCCATTTGGCCAATACGAAGGGCGCGAATTAGTTTGATGATATGACCATCGTCCTTTGCGGTTTGAGCATGGCGAACTCGATACTCTACATCATAATCAGAGTCGTAAAATCGGAGTTGAACGCTTTTTACCAGATATTTTGGCTTTGCAGAGATGAGGAAATGAGGCTGACCTTTTGAAGTTGGTTTGCTGCTTGTAGCCATGTACTGGTCCAAATAATCTTTGGCAAGTGGTGGGCACCCGCGAGCAATATACTCAATGAGAAAAAGACGAATCTTCCATTCCAGCCACCGACCCTTGACGGTATCTGGAATCCATAACTTTTCATTTATGAATACCTGCATTGGAGATGCATTGATGTGATGTCTGCATTTTGAGCCATATCAGCAATTTCTTACTATCCCGATCATGTTTTTGATACAGCGGTAAGGAAGGTGTTGAATAAGTGAACCAAACTTACACGAATACAAAGTCAAACCTAGGTTCCTTTGGTGGTCGAATGGCCGCAGCAGCTGCCGTGTAGACGACAGTACTGTACATCTCTGCCGTTTTCACACCAATTTCTTCTGGATTGACTCGCACTTTTGCGAGGTAATAGAGAATGCGGTCCCAAGCCAACGGAAACAATCTTTCACTGATATCGTCGACTAAATCCGGAGGTGCTAAATTGGTCAGATGCTCATCATTTCGTATCGCCTCCACAAGATCAAGGATACTGGGCAGCGGTGATGAAGGGTCTGGTTCTGAATTAGCCTCGGTATCGGCTGCAGTGAGCATAGGTTTCAGGTCGTCTGGGTGGACGGACGCTTGGGCCAAACCCATTGCTATGAGAGCAGGCTGCTCCCATTCGATGCCATACATTAACTGAATCAGTGGATGGACAAAGCCTGGAAGTCAAGTGAGTCAGCGGGCTCGAAGCATAATTTTCAAGTCGTCAGGTTAAAAGAGTTTTGAGATCATACTGCTATACATCCTCGTTGACAAGTCGATTCCTCTTTCGTTGTCATTGAATAGGTACTTTTGCAGCACCGCTTTCCAGCCCATTTCTTCCATCTTCTTCTGGTAGAAATGTAACCAGTTTGAATAGTAAACGGGCTTTCCTAGAAAACGCTTGGCTTGCCACCAATCATCTAGTTTATCTTCAACGTCCTCGCGGAGACGTTTCACTGGTATACGGTACGTATTCGACTCGGCGTCGGCTCGTTCGATCGTTTGTTCTGCAGCCCCGGTGCCGTACAAAGCCAGAATGAGGTGGGACGCACTGTAATATTCAGTTGCCTTTCGCCTCCAGTTGCACTTGAATAGACTTCGACGTACTGGTTATGAAAGCCTTCGTCGTTGAAGAAAACATGATAGTTCTAGAGACATGACGCCTTTTTCAGTTGTGTAATCATATATGTCACGGTAGAGGCTTACATCAATATCGTGCTGGAGCAGCCGCGAGGTGCACTTTGCTGCTGCTTCAGTTTGTTGAATCCTCCACAATCCAGTGTCACTAGGACCAATATGGATCGTAAAGGGAGATGCCATCGCAAAAGGTTTGTTATATTGTGGTTAGATGTAGTTATCGGAGGGGAAGAGTACAAATTTAGTGAACATCAAGTCAAGTCAATTTACGCATGTTCTTAGAGTATGTAAGTTGATAAGGAAAACGAAACTACCCATTCATGTCCCACGGCGACTTTGAGAGTCTGGCACCGACTTCGCCGTCATTCCGAAGGGTGATAAATCATCACCGGCGGAGATTCGGTCTTTCAAGTACCCGATAGTTCTTGTTCCATGATAGAAATGATGTCAGCGTGGAGAGAGTGAAGAGGAAAATATCTTCGGACCCGTTATTTTGCACTGTAAACTTTTCGGGAATGTTTCAATCTTTCGGGCCCGAACAGAATTCCTCTTCTCCCCTTTTAGCCCTTTTCGTTGATCACAGCACTCGTGGAAACGTGCGAATCCATTTAGAGGGTGCCGATCTCCCTATCCTTTCTTAGCCGACAATCCCAACCTCTGTCATAAATTTGACTATCATCCTCAACCTAACCCCGTCGCTCTCAGCAAAGTGCATCAAGTTATTGTACTAGTATATTAATCACCAATCTCGCACAAAAATGGCCGCCTCACCATCGCAAACAGCTGCAATCATCGTGGGAGGAAGCCTTGTTGGACTTTGTTCCGCGATCTTTCTGCGTACAAAGAATGTCCCTGTCATTTTGATTGAGCGTCACCTTGGGAGCTCGCTTCACCCTCGTGCGATGGGTTTCACGGTTCGTACTTTGGAAACTTTCCGTGAAGTCGATTTGGAACGACGAATGCCAAAAGCTGCAGTAAAGGAGAGCGGCAGACCTCGCCGTATGAATGTTGAAAGCCTGTCGGGAAAATGGAATGAGGAGGTCGCTTGGACAAAGCCTACGAATTCGGGGGAAGGAAAACAAGAAAAGGCGAAGCAACAGTCCGAGCCACCGTCAAAAGGCTCTGCCGGGGGACATATAAATCTTTTTGGGGAGACCGAATACTCTCCATGCCACGGAAGCGCTGTTGCCCAGGACGCTCTTGAGCCTGTTCTTCGGAGTCGAGCACTTGAACTTGGCGCTGATATACGCATGGGATGGGAAATGACTCAATGGAAAGAGGACTCTGACGGTGTTATCGTCACCGCAGTGGATCGTTCGGGTTTCGACAAGATTGAAATTCGTGGACGGTACTTGATCGCCTGCGACGGATCACGTAGCTCGATTCGTAATGATCTCGGCATTCAGATGAAGGGCGTTGGGCAGTTGCGTACTATGCGTAGTATTCTTTTTCGGTGTTCAGTAATTAACAAGTTTCTTGATATTGGTATATCTCAATGGATGATTCATAACGACACCATGGATGGATTCCTGACAACCTATCGTGATGGAAGGTGGGCTCTGATGGTTTTTCTAAAAGACGGGCAGTCCCAACTCACTTGGGATATTGACACTCAACGCCGCATGATCCGCCTGGCCGTTGGCGAAAATCTACCGCTTTCCGATGAAGATATAGACTTGATCACCACAGGCCAGTGGGATCTCAGTGCAGAGGTAGCGGAAAAGTTCTCACAAGGCCGTGTCTTCCTTGCTGGTGATGCCGCACACACGCTGCCTCCTACGCGGGGTGGATATGGTGCAAATACAGGAATTGCTGATACCCACAATTTGGCCTGGAAGATTGCTGCTGTGCTGGAGGGACATGCAAACCCATCTTTACTGGACACATACAATGCTGAACGCCGCCCTATCGCACTACTGCGTCATGAACAAACTTTCTTACGTGACGACTACAAGCAATATCTCCCAGCCGAGTCTCCTTGGCGAGAATCGCCAAGGCCCATCTTTGATGACATTGCCATGGAGCTGGGACAAATCTATAGATCTGATGCTGTTCTCTTAGATGAGACAGATCAGGCCCTATTAGCGGATGAACTCGAGACGGGCATGATTGCGAAGCGACCGGAAGTTTGGCGTGGATGTCCGGGGAGCCGTGCACCACACATATGGCTGCTTGGTCAGGATGGCGAGAGAATTTCGACTCTTGACCTATTCGGAAGTGGGTGGGTGGTCCTGTCGGAGGATGAGGCCACGTCGAACACGATTATAACCGAGTCTCTCGCCACATTAAAGGTACCTTTAGGAATAAAATACGTCAGGATCGGCGCGACCGGCTCCTATCGCCCAGAGTTAGACTCTGCTTCTTTTGCAGAGACTTTTGGTATCGGACATCATGGCTTGGTGTTGGTTAGACCGGATGGTTACATAGCCTGGAGAGCCGTAGAGACACCGACTGTTAAAGAATTTGTGGAAGCGCTTTTAAAGGTTTCCCACACTGTTGAAGTCTGATTGAAGCAGCAGGCTCCAGGAATAGGTGGTTTGAAGTCTGGGATACTACTTCGACAAATTATACTCTTCTATGTATTATAAAATTTTAACCAGCAACAGATTGCATGGACATTAATATAGTAACTCCATCAAAAATTCATCAAAGCCGTAACTAACAGCCTTAGCTCAAGGACATGAGTAGGTCGTCGATGATAACACTCTGAGGATACGACTTATGCAAAGAACATGAATTTTAGTCCACAATCAGTAAGACACTATGTATGTGTTATTTAGGTTTGAAACCCTACCATAATACATCGCGAATTCATTCGTTCATTCTAGTACTAAATGAGTATGGATGCCAGTATACATTTCTTGAAAGCTTTGTCGAAATCCTGAGGGTGTTTGGACGCTAGGATGATAATGCGACCACACATCTTTAATACTCTTCCATCATAGATCACAATGTATCGATCCTCGGCGATTAATCCCTTGATTTCTCGCTGTGAGAGAATCTGTTGTTTACGGTCAACGGCAGATGGTTTAGTGTCAGGAGGGGTGAATTGAGAGAAGGAACTGTCATCAGCAGTTCAGAGCATCGTCGATATAGGTCGACAGGCGATTATAATTCATATAGTCATCTAATGTATCATCTAGTCAGTGATTGCACATCGAGATAAGCTATGAGATCAGAATCAGTGGGATAGTCCGCCATTAGGGCTAATTGATTCCCACATTGATCAATCCTATTTGTTGTGCCGCATGGTCAACTGACAGCGAAAGATTGATAGTCTTTAGCTTTTAGTCAGTCTTTTGAATTCATATACAGGAAAATATGTTAAGTAAATAGTTTTCGACTGCGGATAAATTTACTTGGAGCAGAAGTAATGAATGACATTCCAATAGCGCTCGTTGTCCAGCAGGCATTTGATGTATATCGTTTTCTTGTGGCTGTTCGATCTCTTCACCATCTCATGTTATCTCCTGCATTCTGAAATTATCGTCTTTGTCCAACCTCAAGTCCACAACAAGCATAATTGCTATCTGAAGCAATATATTTCCTGGGTATTTTCAAATTGTGCAGGCTGCAAGCTCTATTCGGAATAGTGTTATGCTTCTGCCTTCCATTTGTACCCAAACTGCTCGCTCACTTCTGTCCAGGACATTTAGTTAGCTTTTTTTCAGATTGCTATAACCTAGAACGGCTAACCAAACTTCTCTCAGCCAAGGTCATGAAGTATTACAACCCTTGGTTCTTCACTAGCTTTGCAATCCTTTGCATCGCCATAGGTCTCTATACTATCTTCACAGCATTCGCAGCCTCATTAGACTATTAAATTAGTTTTCAAGCACTGCAGGGCTTAGAATATAGTTTTTCAGCCCAGATACTGCTTCTCATAGCTCAACATGTCCTTAAAGAAAGGCCCAGGCACCTTCCACTTAGCATTTCAACTATTCCTTTCGCGCAGTACTTTGGCAGTACAGTCATACAGAGCATCAGTGGTTCTATCTTCACAAATAATCTATTTAGTAAACTGCTTTCGAGGACACATTTTAGGTCCTAAACAAGTACAAAGACTACTTGATACAGGAAACTAAAATATGCGGGAAATGGTTAAAAAAATCCCCCTCATCATTTAGACAATATCATCATAGCGTACAATAATGCCCTTACCAGTGTTTTTATAAGATGATCCTAAAGAGTCAAAATAACATAGTTCGTGCTGACATTTCTAACACATCTGGAATTTTACAGTCGCTAGGAGCAGGTTAGCATTTTGCTTGCTGCTAGTGTCCAATGAAGAAGACAGTACCAAAAGTAGTGTGAAAGAGGTTGAAAAAAGTGAACGTTTCTTCGACGACAGCCAAGAAGCTTGAATCAGAAGTATTGTTCTTCAATAAGTCTGCTATCAAGAAAATAGGGAGGGCGGGTAGGGTTAGGGCTAGGGTTGCTTCACAGTGAGAACCAAAATAGATAGCAATCCGTCGATGCACAAGAGCACTATTCAGACATGGCTGAAGTTTCTGTCATGCAGGAGTACACTGTCATCATTAAACATCTAGAGAAGTGATCTATCGCAATAGGAGATCCATGGCTGCTGCAGTATGACATCGAGAGGCTATACATGCTGTATGTGTACCTAATGTTACGCTCTCATCGTGCATAGAGCAGCCACATTGAGGTCACAATTTGCGCTTAGGGGTCTCCAGAACCTCCCATGTGTCAAACATCTATTATCTGCCAATTCCAGTGTCTTAGTTAGCCATGGACAATGTTGGGAAAAAAAGAAAAGAAAAGTGAACAATGACTGCGCCACACGTTCATTGCAAGCACTCATCAGCCACAATTGAGTGGCGCTCTCCGAGGTAATCCGCCAACCAGAGACAACTAGACACCGCCAGTTCACTCCTTCGCAGTGACGGACTGGACTTGTTTTTGGCCTGTCACAAACTAGACTCAATCGGAGTGCGCGCTATGCTCGTTGGTCGTCTGACTAGAGACTAAAAGAGTCTCAAGTTAATCGGCGCCCAACACGCCATCGTGCTAGTGGTCGCCTCCAGCAATCATAATGTGACAACGCAGGTCCCCCTCTGGCGCTCTCCACCAACCACTCACCTCCCACCAGCCATCTTCAACCAGTTTGGCCGCCTCAACGTGGGCGCCTCGTCTCATGCAGCTCTCCCAGTGCCTAATGCTATGCTGGAACGATTTTCTACCTACTATGCGCGGCGGGCAGCTTTTCGGCCATATAATCCGTCACTTTTTCCTTACAAGAATCAAGACTCCGTGAATGACACATATGAACTGTTTCATAGCTGCTTGCCGCAAACATGTTCCCTTAACAATTCCAGCAGACGGTTCCTTCCGAATCCTTACGAAAAACTGACAGCGATCCTATGATCTCAACCATACGATGAGACATAGTTGAACACAAGTCCTGAACAGTCAAAAAGGAATTTATTTATTGGGTTTCCTGTGACCTGCGGCGCAGCAGAAGACGAAGAGATGGCGGCAATCAAAGAAACAATAGCGGTGATAGACAAGTCGGGGAAGATGGTGTCGAATGTGAGTCAAGCTATGACTGTTCTAATGTGTAATTGTGACTAATGATGCCGTGTCACTGCAGAGTAAACATTTGTTCGGTGTCTTTAAAGAAGCTCGTAATGCCTATCGCGAACGCAAAGCCGAAATTCGAGCGGTCAAAGACGCCGAGAAACAAGCACAAATTGCAGAACAAGAAGCTCGCCGAATTATGGCAAATCTAGCTCTCGATGATAAGCGATCCGTGGCGTCTTCGAGGAAATCGGGTCGAACGCGGGCGTCCCAGAACCGGCATGCATCAAGTCGGTCACAGCGGATCGATGTACCTTCGCGCTTTCACTACGAACAGGATTTACACCATGGACAGATGATGTACCAGGAACCCAGGTCGCTGCAACAAACGGGACGCCGTCACACTGCACAGGAGATAACTGCCAAAGAATCAGCTACCGCAGTCGCAAGATCGCAATCCAACAGATATGTTGATATGGACCTGGCGTATGGAGAAGCTCATCCATTGGCTTTACAACACTACGAACCGAAACCTGCGGACGAGGATCAACTAAATGGACTTGTTGCCAAAGCCAAGGGCTTGCTGGAGGAGGCAGACTGTGTGCAGCACACGGCTACCGCCACAATGGCCCACTTGCAGAAAAACCCCGATGCCATGGCAGCCGTTGCATTAACTCTAGCTGAGATCAGTAATTTGACTTCGAAGATGGCTCCCAGTATCTTGGCAAGTTTAAAGCTCAGCGCTCCGGGCGTGTTTGCGCTTCTCGCTAGCCCACAATTTCTCATTGCCGCCGGTGTCGGTGTTGGTGTGACTATTGTGATGTTTGGCGGCTACAAAATTATCAAAAAGCTCACTGCAGCACCCACGATTCCGCGGATGGAAGCTCCATTCGAATTTACATCTCAGCCTCAACAACCAAAAGCGCCATCCGCCAGTATCGATGAATTGCTTGAGCTACAGAGTGAACATCTTAGCCATGTTGAGGTCTGGCGACGGGGTGTAGCCGACTACGAAGCAAGTAGCGTTGGATCAACAGTTGATGGCGAGTTTATCACGCCAACGGCCGCCATGATGTCAGGTCTTGACCTGTCGGATCCTACTGTGTTCCGACATCGGGGTCTGGACGTGGAGGAAGGATCAACAACATCTTCAAGACGATCAAAGCAATCTCGGCAGTCCCGTCATTCACGACATACATCTAGCAAGGCAGGTGGTTCCAAAGCCGGTGGTAACAAAGCAAGCGGTTCCAAAGCAGGCGGTGCGAAATCAAGAGCAGGCGAGCCGACAACAAGCGAGTCCAGGAAGAAAAAAACGACTGAACCTAAAAGGTCCAGCAGGTTACGAATGATGTTTACAGCATAGCGACTGGCTTTTTGAATAATTGGATGTATAGATGAGTACAATCTCCTCACTCATGAGTTTTGCATATGTGGAGTTGTTTTAGTTTGTTTAGCGACCTCTGTTTATCTTTCATTTCACCTGATTTCTTAGCGCATTGGATAAGATTCGATGTTTATCACCTAATAGCCAGATATACAAATTACATAGCATCAAAACATGTTTCACTTTTGTGATCTCGGCCTATCTTTGTGGCTCTGCACACCGTAAAGCCAAGATCTATATGTCACAGCATTTCTTCTGTAACCGTGTGGGCACTTCAGAATGATCGAGCACACCATAACTGCCACACGTATCATACCCCGTCACCGTGCGCGAGACCCTCATCGTTCGAGTCTGGATGGGCCGACTACCCAAAAATATCATCACGGCAATTGAATGGCAAATGAATGTAGTAACAATGACATCCTCCAGCGCTAATCCGTCCCCGGCCCACCAGGAGTTGTCTCTCGTCTCTTCACTACCCTGGTATGGGTTTAGGCATGAAATCGCTGGAACCCGCCCGGACCACACGAACTTAGGAACCAGACCCTACTCACAACATGCTTTGGCCCCCATATACCCAACGAACCACGCAACCAACTACAGCGAAGACTGTCTAAGCGTGAACATATGGACAAACGCCAACCCATCCACCGACCAATCCCCCCGTAATGGTTTGGAATCAGGCTTAAGATGTGGCACGGCTGGGTTCAATATTGGCGGACGGTCCAGTAATAGCTCCTATAAATGATCAATAGGGATAACGTATGTACCCACAATTGGCTCTGTTTCGAATCTAAATGATGGAAGTACCATACGTAGTTACTGGGCAAGAGAAGAAAGGGTTATTTTCTAATGGTTTCACAGTGAAGAATACATAGCTGCTCGAAATCTGCCAAATAGCCCGGCAGATTGACAATCTGCCCTAATTTACGTTTGGTGCATTCATGGCTGAGACAACGTAATTCTGCAGTATATGTAGACTTTGAAAGGACACAACTATCTGGTCGGATTGATCATTCTACGCGGCTGATTGGTCTTCCACAATATACTCAGGCCCCCAAAGTATGCACCACGATCGGGAGCTCAAATGTTTAGATACCTCATATTCCACCTAGGGAGACATGCTACATGCTTTTAGGGCAATCGTCTCATAATGATACAGAATTATCCAGCGAGATTGGCTTATTAGAGATGAAACAGCGTGGATGGTGCTCGTCGGAAGCCGTGTGATCCAGGATTCGAAGACCAAAAAGGCCGTCAACCACATCTTATCATGAAAAGAAGCCTAAGGAAGTCTTATATACATTTGGCTTTAGCCATCCATCAACCATTAAAATTTGTCTTTGGCAACTCTTCCTTCACAAATCATGCTTATCCCATCTTTTGGCAGATTTCTATGGCTATCTGAACCAAATGCAGGGCAACTGACATGCCTGTGTTTCTACCTATGTCCTGGAGAAGGCGGATAGCACACTTCCGGGTCTCTGGTTTTGGAGCTGCTGACTTCGCTATCATAAAGAGACCCCATGTCATCAGATACCCGCCTGACACGCTGCCTTGCACGGAGAGACCGAAAGGAGGTCCGGATTTGGGCGCTGAGCAGCATACAAGTTCCATAGCCTGCGGAGCAATGGCTAAGATGTCGTCACCCAATTTCGACAGAGTATGCATAGTTCTGTGAAGCTTTACTTTCATTTGGTCACGGATAGCGGCTTCGAGGTCCGTGGAAAGAATCTTGACCAAGATCCAGTATATGATTTCATACACAACCATTTGAAGAGTTCGCTGATTCGACCAGAGCCTGATTGCCCAGGCATCTTTAAAGACAGCATATACTCCATTGGGAACCATGTCTGAGTCCAAGTCAGGCATTCGCGTGACTAGATATGGTTCTTGTACGGCAAGCACGGCAGCAAGATCCTCAAAGTCGCGAGCGAGCAAACTGGCTTCGTCTAAGATCCCAATCCAAGGAAATCCGACCTTGTACATATTCTCTCTGACCTTCGTAAGTACCGTTACGCACCGCGTGCTTAGTACTCCCATGATCCACGCAGAGGTAGATGTATCTGTGTATCTAGCAGCCTCTTCCTGCAGTTCCAGTATCTCCTCCGGAAATGCCTCGTCACTACGGAAACAGACAATTACCAAATCCTTGCGCACTTGGTTGAACATGCGTATTGCGACGGGTGTAGAAAATTGTGACTTCCCTCGAGCAACCAGTAGCGCTGCCGCACCCCGGACATGTCGAGCCCATGACTCGTAGGCAGAGACATGCTCAAATATTCCTAATGAGATGACTGACATCAAAGTGCTGTCCTTGATGGACTCGACAGGACATGCCAAAGCAGCATTGACATTTCGTATGGCCTCCAAGTATTTAGCGCGTGCATGGCTGGCTAGTTCGGGGTGTTGACTAGCATTGGCTAGTGCAACAAGGCCTACAGCTGACATGCTAGCCACCAACGTTGATTGCTCACCATCGGCATGATAGATGGAAGGAATATAGTTGAGACATCCACGCGCATCAGCGCGGCCGCCGATGACAAAGTGGCGGACAAAATAGTTGACGCCCAGATCGTCCACTCTCGGACTCAAGCTGCAAGTAGGCGGGGCTATATTAGGGGTGGCGGTGGTTTTGGCTTTTTTCTCCTTGACACGTTTGATAGTTTTGTCTGTGTCATTGCGGAATACGAGCTCCCATTCATCTCGATATCCGGGGCATCTCTCACGAAGTCGGATGCATTGTCCACAATGCGGTCGTTGGCGATCACACTGAACACAAAATGGTCGAATTAGTACGAACGAAACAAACACGAGTCAGTAGAAGTCACTCACACGTCGCTTGACAGACCGGCAATTCCCACAATTCCTAGATACCCTTGGGCCAGGCTTATCGTGCGCGGTCATAGCTTAATCGTATCCGTTATGGAAGGATGTATTCGATCACGAACTTCTTGTCTCATTTAATCTTCAAAGGAACGCAAGGACTACCTGAACAGGCAATCTTTAAACACCATCTAAGTCGTGTTGATTCCATCTTTAACGCTCAGGGCCCCCCTGCTGGGTGACGTCCTCGAAGAGATTTGTGTTGTTGGGAGGGGCCATCCTTACGAAAAGTGGTTAGGGCGAGAGATTCTGTAGTTGCGTTTAGGTTTCAACCTTCCCCCCTTTGGAACAGGGCTGAAGGAGGAGCTAACCCTATATTGGTATGCGAGATGTTTGGCCAATGAAACTCCATCATGAACCAACAAAACTAACGAGGAGTTTCTCAGAATATTTTCAGCTACGTACTCCAGACCTGGGTACACAACCTTAACTGTTGTCGATCCCTTTTGAAGAACCGAAAATAAGCTTCACTTTTCCAACAGTTCCCACGTTCTGCCACTACACACGTGTCAGCTCGTCCTTCTAAATATAAGTTGACATTTAAATTACTGATCTTATTGGCCAAACCGCTCAGCGATTCCTGATATGATCAAGATTTACAATCTCATCACCTGCTGTGACTAGAGCTAAATGAACATGGAGGAAATGGCTGAACAGTTCCCCATTGCTATTCCCATCCGGGCATTTGAGATGCTCCACGAATCAATAACAGAGAAGAAACTTAATTATAGACGGTATCCCGTGTATGATAGCAATAAGTGAATCAGGAGGTTGACCAGCATAAAAGGGACCGACTGCTCTTTTGTGTCATCAAACTATTCTAGCATCCAGACCTCATCTTATTACCGGCACACTACACACTCACACGACCACTACTACTATCGCACCATACACTATCGTCGAATCCAAAAAATGGGTAAAGTGACCTACCACGATGGCATCGCCATCCTCCAACTCATCATCTTCCCGGTGCTACTGGTTATAGCAATGCGTATCTGGCACAGAATTGGTTGGAGAGAGGGCGGAAGGAGCTGGCGATTCGTCGTCACACTCTCTCTGCTACGAATAGCTGGGGGCATCTGTGCTTTGTTGACAATCAACAATAGCTCCAATGAGAGAATTTTCATTGCGGAGGCGGTATGCGAGCTAATTGGTATTGCACCTTTGATTCTGACCTACGTCGGACTCCTTGGGCAAATGTGAGTTTTCACGCAAGTGACTCGTCGCAGGAAGATCAACTAATTGCGGAAATTTCTAGTGATACGGAACAGAAATTGAACCCCCGACTTCTAAGACTGACCACCATAGCTGGTTTCGTTGGTCTCATTATCGGCATTGCCGGCGTCAGCATCATCGATACCAATAAACCTTTCAAACCGAACATCGAGATGAAGGCCGCCATAGCCATCTTCCTCGCCTTATTTGTCGTGATGATCTTCTTGACGCTTATACTTGCGATGCAACTTGGGAACGCGATGCATAAGTGGCAGAAGAAGCTGTTCATGGCCATTGTTCTTGGTTGGCCTTTTCTGCTCGTGCGACTGGTATACTCCGCAGTGGCCGATTTCAGCGACGACCAGAGATTCTCTATTGTGAACGGCGACGATACTATCTATCTCTGTATGGATGTTCTAGAGGAGATTGTGGCAATGGCTATCTGTGTGGCGTTTGGTTGGTCGGCTTTGAAGGAGAAAGAACACAAAGAGATTGCTAAGGGTGAGGTAATGGTCAATCTAATGAATAATCATGTATAGTTTGATTATCAGTGTGGCCTTATGAATAGTGGATGTTTCGAAACGTGCTTCCATGAAAATTCATCTAAGATTTGTCAAGGAAGCTTGGATTTCAATCATGAAAAGAAATCTTAGCAATATACATGCGACAATAACCCACCCCTCTTTCGATAAGAATGTACGCATAAATACCTTTACAGTATCAACAGTTAAACCTTCCTATAATTGTTCAAGAAGACGTAAAAAAAGACTACACCAGGAAACCCTTATTGGCTGAGATTTGACCTGCTTAATTTTAAGTAAAAATGTTGATTTGATAGACATGATGTTCTTCTAAAAAGGACATAAGCCCACCGATGATGTGGAATTCCCTAACCTGGCATGCGCGGAGGGCCTGCTACTATTATGAAAGCCTTCAAAAGGTACCTAGATAATAAACCACAAAACTACTAGATATATTTGAATAACGCAAAATATATGGATGCGAGCAATGGAACGTTCCAAATTAGTCATGAAATATGTAATTGAAGGCCGAACTTAGACTAATGTCAACCTTTAGGTCTTATAATTTACACGCCGGGTCTAATTCCTGTTACCTAAGTGGTTAAATCCAATAAAGAGTCCCCCGGAAATTAGAAAATCACCACCAATCCCATCAACATCGCACTTAATGCAGCAAAAGCCCCAGTGGCCAGAGATAGTTGCTGTACCGCTAGTTGGAGTAGAGGTCGACGAGGGAGTTGGCGTCCCTGTAGCAGTCGCATTGCTAGCTAGTATTGTTGCATTCACCGCAGACCACGATTTACAAATGGAGTAGTCGATCAAGCCAGGCACAGTTGAGTTGCCAATGACGAGACCTGGAGTCGATGAGCCATTCGCCGTAACTTCGAATTGGGGCCACTCAACGTCGTCGGGTGACGGATTACCATTTTCGGTCATTGCTGTCCACGACTTCCTCATCTGCTTACTGAGGCTGTACTCCGCAGGCGTAGCGTTGCAGCTCGTATTGAAGTCGAAATCGAGGTTGCCGAAGAAATACGGAAGTTTGGCGGCGCTGCCCTGAGAAGTTTCAGGAAATATGGAGCCATTTGACAGGGAAGCTTGATTCAACAACACTCTTCAGCCCCGAACTAAATACAGGATCTACGTCATTTTGCCTGTAATACAGTGAAGTATCTGTTGAGAGTCTCCAAAATAAACATGACAAGCTGGTTCACACCTCGAATACCTCACTGAGCCTGGCGATGGACGTGGGTATAGATACTAGAAGCTGGAAAAGGCTGAATCACTAGCTCGACTTTAGATTAGTTCGGCTTTTTATTTTTGGACCTGCACTTATGTATACGTGCGTCATTTTATTTGCGAGTCAAGTGAGGTTATGGATATGATCGCCGAGCAGCCATCGACAAGTGGGTCGACATCTCGATTACCATCTTGAGACTAGAACTGGCACTTGGATTTCTCCAGACTGCCAGATGCATAGTACTGTACTATCCAAGAACATAACTCAATTCCACCCTTCCCATGGAAGTCTCACTGTAAGGTTACCATTGGGACGGGCTGTCATTTACTGGATTGATACTGCGGGAAACCTTGTAACTGAAAGCTTGTACGTATTCTGAGTCTACATCTGTACCCCGCATGTAGAATTATCAGATAGGTTTGTACCAACCTCGACTATTTCACAAAGTACGGAGTTAGATTTCTCCATCTATATCTCCGACAGGAACGAACAAGTCTCAATTGTATTTGTATCGATAAAGTAAAATAGCCCGGGGAATCAAAGTTTATGACGTTCATAGGATCGTGGCTCATCTTGCTCAACACTTAGCGCATACTGCTTATGAATCAACTGTTTATCTATCACGTTGCTTTCCTGTTCATCTAATTTGACGACTAACATGTACAGGTACCGGCCACTGTGACCAGATTTCTCGAACTTGCTCTAGAGTTTATCCAAGACCGCATTTTGGATAAATGGCTGACTTCTCCGAGTTCACAGGCCCAAGTGCAGAATGGCTAGCTTTGGAGCCCACGTTGCCTCCACAGCCTGCTCGACCAATTGAGGAACTCCAAAAGTGGACTAATGGCGTGCGTGAAAGTGCCGCAACCCAGGCTATGATCAATGAAGGTGTGTACATGTATGCAAAGGGCGCTGCTAGCCTTCATTGAATCAAGCTTCCATTAATCATAAATCTGTTGACGCTGCTTCAAGATCTTGTCTCTCGAGTTCAGATTCGAGATTATAGTATCATTGCTCGCGACGGTGAAACTCTCGAGGCACGAACTTACCGCCCTGCGCGCTTGCCTCCATCGCAGCCCCTTCCCATATACGTACATTTTCATGGTGGAGGCTTTCTTTTCGGGACTCTCGCTTCCGAAGATGCCACCTGCTCTCGTCTCGTAACTGCTTTAACCGAACGAGATACTCCCATCATTGTATTTAATGTGAACTATCGGCATACACCAGAGTGGCATTTTCCGACTGCCTGGAACGACACGGAAGATGCTTTTATTTGGGTTCATGAGCATATCACACAGATTGGTGGACTCGGTGACCAAGTCTTTGTGGGCGGCATATCGGCGGGAGCTCAATTAGCTGCAAGTTTGTGCCTTGCACATAGCAGTAACGGCGCCAACAAAGCCTTGACTGCCTGTCCAAGCATCCAGGGTCAGGTCCTGATGATTCCCTGGCTTGTCCAATTAGATCATTATGCCCCTCGACAGGAGATGTTGCGTACGCCCGAGGTTTCGAGCTTAGTACAGTGCGCTAATGCGCCGGTCCTACCGATTGAACGCATTAAATTGTTCGCGTCACTGCTTGGTTGTGATGAGGTTCGTGCTGCAGGCAACGATCTCAGATTGAATCCAGGAAATGCAACAAAGAAGGATGTAGCCAATTTGCCTCCCACAACTTTCGGTATTGCTGGGTACGATCCGCTAAGGGACGAGGGCCTATTTTATGCAAAACTCCTCAACGAAAATGGGTAAGTTCATCATGCGTTGGCTTTTTTGATCTAGTTTAACAACTTGAAAGTGTGCCGACTAATGTCAACGTCTTTCGTGGTCTTCCTCACGGATTTTCACTGTTCGGGAGTAAATTATCGGCAAGTCGGAGATGGGACCTGGTAATGGCCGACGGCATTACCTGGGCAATGAACAATCCATTTGTTAAACCTTTTGAAGTGAAGTCTGATTAGTGTATGGAATGTATTGGCACGAGAGTTTTCGGTGACTTTGAATTGACAATGTCACACCGTGACTTCCAAGTTCCACCGTTTTCTGATTAGTCTTGTACTTACCTTGATTCAGAATGCAATGTATCAACCATCTGAATACGTAGGCACCTTCGGCATGTATTTTCGTCCCGTACCAATCGAGTCGATAAATTAAGTAGTATGTCAGAGTGCCAGATGATGAAGAAAATGATAAAGGTAGACTGGGGGCAGGTGGGCCCATTTCACTATGTCGTGTGCTTTACACCAACCCATCCCAGTCTTCGATGAACCTACCTTTACAAGCCGGTGATCCGCACCACTTAGCATGGGGTCTTTTGGAAGGATCCTACGCTGTGTGCATTGAATCCTCCAACCGATGAAGTGATACTACGAGCAGCAAAAGAAGGACTGCAGCTCGGTGAACGGGTTACACTGCAGGATGCTTTAAAACAATCCCCATTCTTTTGAAGTCACATTGTACTGAATAGCTTATAGTCTACCGTTGGATGCAGTCAAATCAGCTCTACTCGATCGTACAGATTTCGAGCAGAAGCTTATCAACAAATCGCTACGAGTAATTAAATGATGATGCGGTACGATGTATGCCGCTGGTCAGTAAAATAAAACAATGTTCTGATAACGAAGCAGATCACATTCAACACCAAAACAAGGTCCCAGTTCCACTCCTTCAGACATGTTGCCGATCAAAAACAGGGTAGCTTTTATGAGAGGTAAGAATCTAACCCCCGCTATCATATAAATCATATTCTCTGATTATTCTTTAGTGTCACTGAAGTCGATATACACAGAACGAACAACAGAGCCATGAACTGAACCGACAATCCGACAAGCGGAATTTTGATCGATTACGCCAGCTGGATAAACGAGCAGAACGTCTCATACGATGCAATGGGCCGCCATGCTAACAGCGCTGTAATATCAAAACGATCATGGCCGCTAAGAATATCGAGCCACGATTTGGCGATATTCTCATTGTACGCACAGGTTACGTGCCAAAGTACATAAGTCTGTCTACGATGGTAAAGGAGAATCTGAAAGCCAGTCACAGCTGGCCCGGTCTTAAGCAAGATGGGTCTAAGGCTCGGTGGCTCTGGGCAAGACAATCTGCGGTTATTGCGGCTGGTAACCCTGGTTTGGAGTGCATTCGTAAGTGCCTACTGTCCCTTTATCATAATTATGACATAAATGGCTGATGAGCGAGTGGTATAGCTGCCGCAGACGAGAATGGCAGCTCCATCCTATCCCTTTCGCGGGCTGGGGAACCCCGAGTGGAGAGTTGTTTGATCTTGAGGTGTAAACGGAGGAATAGGTGGACGTTCTTTTTTACGAGCGTGCCGCTCAATTACAGTGTGTACTGTGGCTTCGCCGCCGAATGCGATGGCTTTATTCTACGGTATTTACGTAAGCATGATGATAGATTTTTGTGTCTGTGAAATCATATCGCGGTAACTACCTAGTTCATAATTAATAACCACAAGTCACAGCTCCACCCTTCAATCAAAAAACAGCAAATGTTGGTAGTTAATCAGCCCTCCTAACCTTGATGACAACCCCATCCGTAGGCGCCTGCGTAATCATCCTCCTTACTTCTAGCTTCTTCTCCGGATCCTCCAGCTCAAACTCAAACCGATACACAAACACCGCCACAAAGATGGCAAGCTCCGCCCTCGCAAATCCCTGCCCAATACAAGCGCGGGGCCCATGAATAAAGGTCAAATGCGCGTAATTGCTAATCGCGCCACCGCTGTTGTTGTAGCTAACCGGCTTGTTGGTGGCCGGGTCAATGTTAAGCCAGCGGTCTGGGTTGAAGGTCTCTGCATCTGGGCCCCAGAGGTCAGTGTCTTTGTTTGTTATTTCGGGGGCGACGAGGACGTGTGTGCCCTTAGGGATGAAGTGGCCGGCTAGGGTTGTGTTGCGGACTGATTCGCGGGAAGTGAATGGTGCAGAGGGATGGAAGCGGAGGACTTCATTGGTGAATGCCCATAGATAGGGTATGTTGGAGTTGTTGTTGCCGTCGATAGAGGCGAACAACTCCAAGAATGCGTGTTTGATATCACCGTTTTCGTCCCTGATTTCTTTGATATCGTTCACTTCCTCAAACGGAATACGTGGCAGAGAGTTTCGAAGTTCTTCTCGAAGCCTTGTCTGGATTTCAGGATGTTTTGATAGAACATATACAGCCCACTGAAACGCCGACGCAGTCGTCTCATGGCCCGCACCCAGAAAAGTCATGATCTGATCCACCAAATTGTCATCTGTAAAACTGCCATCGCGCATCGCCACCGACAAGATATCCACATCCACGTGTTTGGCCTCTCCTTGCAACCGCTTCTTCTTCATGGTCAAATGTTCAAGCGCTGTACTCCGGATATACTTCATCGCATCATCCACGACCTTGTTCTGAGGGCTCGGAATACGGAAGTAATATTTGAATCCAATGAAGAATAAACATACAAACGCAACGAAACGCTGAACCCCAGTGGGAAGCATCACCATGCTCTCATAGCGACGCGCAAGTTCATTGTCGGCGTTGGCGAGAGTGTTGAAATCGTAGTCGAATCCGGCTAGGCCGATGATATCGAGCATGGCTCTGCTTGCCCAGGTGCTGGTTTTGATCGTATCTTGGCCGATTTTATTAGCTTTGATCCCCTTGTCGATCTCGTTGGTCATTTGGATGGCCTTGGTCCAGAACAGGGGATATAATTCCTTGATGTGCCGGTAGGAGAATGAGGGCATTAAGCTTTTCCGTTGTGCCTATTGTGATTAGCATATATTAAAATAATTTTTTCAAGGGTTAGAGAGTAATACCTTATGCACGTCACCCTCAGCAACCAACAAGCCCTCCCCAGTCACCTTGCTAAGTTGCACACGCGCTATCTCCGGGCGTATGAAATCATAACTCTTATTCACCAAGAGATCAGCGATGGCCTTGGGCGACAAGACCACGATCCTCTCTGAGTTACCAATGACATAGTATCTAAGCAAACCAGGGTTTGGAATGGTCTTTTTCCATTGTCGCACCTTTTCGACTGGAAAGCGTAAGTCGACTGACTCCGTGTTGCCATATAACCATGATCGATTCTGTTAAAGTTTTAGTCTTGACGCGTGTAAAGATGTGGATGACACATACTGATGGAGTAGGAATTTGCTTCAGTGGCGTCAAATATGCTGGATACAGAATCCCGGTGTAAACAAGCCTGGCTACCCACGCTATGAGGACGAATGTAATTGTCTGGAGGAAGTATGAGGAATAGAGAGAGTATTCCGGTGCGACTTTGACAGTGGCTATTGCAGCGATAGCTGCAACGAGCGTCCACGAAACCATCTTTTCAGCTGCAAAGAGTTGATGATACTCTTCAGTCAGCAGTTGATGGATGTCGGATTGTTGATGGTTTTAAAGATCGTTTTTGATAGATCGGCTTAATCTCGGCTGTCGGCTGTCGAAAAAGTACGCTCCTTTCCTGTTTGGGCTAGGGTTGCGAGGTGTTTGCGACAAAGTCGAATCAAAGATCTTAGCTGCCTACCACGCCTGATATATTATTATCCTTGTACTGGAATTTTCCGCCAGAAGCTTGATCACCTGGGCATGTCCGTGCATTTGCTAGACTTCATCATAGATTATTTATTGTTGACGCTATAACACCAAACAATCTACACGATCTATATTCATCTACCGAGGTGGTCCATCACAGATTGCTAGATGGCTTCTTCAAGAATTTTGTAGCACCACGATGCGAAAAGCCCCATCGAATCTGATTCGCGGCGCTAACCTCCAAATCCAACTCCTCCGCCCACGTCCACGGCAGACTAGGGTTCTTCTGGAACGATCTTCCAGCCAGCGCGAAATCCAGACCGTCCTCTTCCAGCAACTTGTTCGCCAGCTTTGCAGTGTTAATGCTGCCGACAGTTCCGACCAGCAGTTTATCACCAACGGCCTTTTTAATTTCGATTGCAAAGGGTGATTGGAAGCCGGGGCCGCCCTTGATCTTTTGTGCGGAATTGTTGCCTCCGGAACTGACGTCGAGCAAGTCAACGGCACCTTGGTCGACGAGAGCCTTGGCCAATTTCACGGACTCCTCGACTGTCCAGCTAGGTTGACCGGCTAGGCTCTCCTCTACCCATTCCGTGGCTGAAATACGGAGGAAGACGGGGTAGTTGGGACCGACAACCTCACGCGTCAACTGCGCAATTTCAAGGGTCAATCGAATACGATTCTCAAAGCTGCCGCCATACTCGTCTGTACGGTTGTTGGACAGAGGCGACATGAACGAGCACAAAAGATAACCATGCGCGGCATGAATCTCAACAAAATCTGCACCAGCCTTGAGAGCGCGCTTGACTGCGGCAACCCACGCCTTTTTCAAATCCTCAATATCCTGCTTCGTCATCGCCTTGGGTAGCGGGAAACTATCCGAGAACGGGATATCGCTTGGTCCAACAACAGCATTGGGCCAACCGCCATTCTTCTCTAGCGCGATATCACCCATTGATAGCCACGGCGCAACAGTGCTCGCCTTGCGACCTGCATGCGCTATTTGCACGCCGATTTTTTGGTTCTGGCTGTGCACGAACTCAATGGTTCGTCGGAGAGGCTCGATTTGAGAGTCTTGCCACAGGCCCAAGTCTTCGGGGGTAATGCGGCCTTCTGGGGTGACGGAAGTTGCTTCGGTCATCAGGAAACCAGGACCGCGCTGGGCGATTCCGCCCAGGTGCGCGATGTGCCAGTCGTTCATGTGGCCATCTTTGGCGGAGTATTGGCAGAGGGGAGATAGCTGTATGCGTTAGTAGTCTAGAGGATAGACGATAGAGGGAGGAGGTACATACACCAATGCGACTGTGGAATGTGACGCCGCGAATGGTCAATGGCTGGAAAAGCTTGGGCGGGATGCTTCCATCTGACTGAGGGTTTGCAGCTGTTCCTGCTGGGGGATCTTGCTCGGGCGAGAAGTAAGAAATGCCTTTTGCGGGCGTGTTGGGGAGGTCAGGGGGGTTGTCGCGACGAGGCATTGTGTTATTACCTAAAATAGAAAGACAATCAATGTGTTATAGTTGTTATAGAAGCAATGCAAGTCAATTGATGAGACTAGGGTATTTATATACTATAGAGCACCGAGGCAAAATATATGATAGCGCCAAGCTTCAAAACCACCCCACTCTATGATCATCATGGAATCACCGCATGACAAATCAACGAGCTAATTTTTCTGCTTTTTGAGGGGCAAAGTTGCGCTATGACATGAAGTGAGTAGGTTAGTTCCATGTAGCCACATCTTTGCATGGGCAGAAAGTCTGGAGGCCCGAATTCGGGACTTCATAAGGTCTTCGGAGGGTCTTAATAAGAGTACTATGGGATGATGGCATTACGATAACCTAGATAGTAACTACCGGGTACATAGTAAGTTTCTTATCGGGCGGAGAATCGCGACAGACTTTGCTCGCGTAAAGCCGGGCACATTTTGGCTACTGACTAATCCTGTGCTTCGAATCAGTATATATCTTCAGTTGCTTACAGAAAGTCTCCGAAATTTGAAGAAAAAACTCAATCAATTCGGCCAAATGGCAAATGCTGATCGCTCAGTCGCTATGTAACAGACCCTCTAACCCACTCCATACTCTAAGTTGGTGGCGTCAAATCGGCTCTCGCGGCTGGCGGAGACTTGCACCTTTTCATCCCAGAACCACGCACTGCAGGTTGCTGTGACCGGGCCATCCCAACTCGTACAATCATTTAAAGGTTTGCAATTCGTGGTTGTTTATTCTGGTAGTCTGGTCCACAATCAGTCTAGGTCGGACTTCAGACCTCAGAATTACGAAAACATACCTTGCCATGTCTTGAGGGCTGCCTCCTCGGCATCGTGCTCCCACAGTATTTTACGCGTCTTCTCATCCACCCATCGGTCAGGGCTTTCTGAGCTGCCCTTCATCGCCAGCCGAAACATCTCATCCCGTTGTCGCTGTTCAGGCCCATCCGGAAGATGTAGAGCGACACGGTTCATTTTGCCGGATTGTTGGACTTGCTCGGCTCGTGCTTTCCTTGAGAGCTGATATGCTTCAAGGGCAGCGGGAATCTCTTTTTTTGAAGAGATTTTTGAGAGTATTGCTCCTAAAGCACCGGCATCCTCGACTGCTTGAGCAGCTCCTTGCGCGACATATGGGCTGGACCTGTCAGTTTGCGTCCGATAGAATATCAAGGGTCACTTACAGCATTGGATGACATGCGTCTCCGAGCAAGGCTACTGATTCTTTGACCCATGTCTTGAGAGGTGGGTACAAATTCAGTTTCCATTCCATAATCTCGTCATCTCGGACATTTGCAATAATTTCCGTGACTCTGCTATCCCAGCCAGCATAATCATTAATCATGTCCTTTTTGGAGCCTTTGATGGTCCACATATCGTCAACTGTTCCACGATCGGGGTGGAGAAGGACGACATTGAAGAGTTCGTGATTCCTCAGCGGATATGCCACTATATGCCGGCCTGGTCCGATCCATCGTGTTGCGCGTGACTGATCGATTATTTCTTTCAGAACAGGATGCGAAAGCATCTCTTCTCGGGTCAGGATGATTCGATATGCGGCGTCTCCTGTGGCCTCGACTTTGATCGTATTGTCTTCAAGTAGTTTTGGTCGAATATTTGACTTGATGCCGTCTGCAGCTAAAACCACATCTCCACGAACAACCCTGCCATCTGCCAGGATGACCTCTGTCTTGTCAAAATTCACATCTACCACATGCGAGTTGACGAGGAGTTGGACGTTGGGCAACGAGAGGGCCTTGTCAATCAATGCGTTGTGCAGGTCCGCGCGATGAATAGTCAACTGGTCACCATGAGCCGGATTACAAGGTATGCATGCAAGCAGACTGCCATCTTGCCACCTCCGGATGTCGATTTGCTCTAATAGGGTTGCCTTTTCTCTATATGATACCCCCCAACCTGTAATGATCAGCCTAGATCCGAGCCAGGAAGTAGTATAACTTACGGTCTAGCAATCTGCCCATATTCGGCGATACTTGAATTCCTGCTCCCACTTCCATCAACTGATTGACAGTCAGTATCACCTCAAGGATGTGTCTGGATTGCAATACCTTTGGAGCTGATTCGAGAATGGTAACATTGTGTCCTCGACGTCCCAGACTTAGGGCAGTTGCAATTCCACCAATGCCTGTAAGCGTCAGCTTAGTCTAAACCGATCGCTTCTTTGATTATATACCTCCTCTATAAAGATAAATTAGTCACCGGCGTATGAACTCGCATGTATTCAAACTTACCCAACAACTATAGCATTAAGCGGCACTCTGGCCTGCGGCTCTTGCTGTGTATTCATTGTACAGTATTTAGAACGGAATGGTCAACGATGATGACTAGCGACAAGGGAAGAGAGAAGTAAATAAATAAATAAGGAAATCTTGTCGGGGAGAAAGAAGCAATTTCCCCACGCTCCTTCCTGTTTTGTTTCTTTGTATGTCAATGCGTGCCTTGGTGCCTGGAGACGGGCAATTGTCAAAGAACAACTGCCGAGTCTTTTTTCCCCCAACTTCTTCTTCCAACAACCATCTGCTGGACCCCTATTAATCATACGGCTACCAGCCAATCTGCTTGCTTTTTGCTTTCAGGGCAGACGGAGCTGACCCCCGGCTAATAAACGGCGCGGCTTAAGGACTGGGGTAAATTCACGAGAGATCCCACATACTACGGCAATTGTGTGGATCTCAACAGCCGACGAATGTACACCGAGAGCTCTACGCCAGTGACACAGACGAGTGCTCATTAGAGTCGTCATTTGAACGGATAGGTACTCATTGAAATTTATAATTCTCAGCTGCACGATTAAGTGCATATGGCCCTTGCGCAACAGCCCTCAGTCAGCACGCTAAAATGTTGACATTCCTACATGGCTATTCCGTACGTGATTTGATGACAGTCATCAAAATGATTGAAAAATGCAATGCATGTATCACGAGTGATATGCTCCACTACGACCAAATTGGTCAATCCTCCAAAGTATCTCGCTGGTAGAAGCGACTCATACGATACTTGGTCTCACCTGTGTAACGAGCCAGATCTTGCAATGCCTGCGTACCCTCTCGCTCAATTGTTGCGCGAATCTCGTCACTGCGAGGTGTAATACGGCATTTAAATTCATTTGGCCGCATGTTCAGGCCATTCCTATCACCATTAGTAAACACTGTCTGCAGGCATACTTCAACAGCGGTTGACCACTTACGTATAATCGAAAATGTCAAGAGGAATCTCATTTCCATTCTGGTCGAGACCCTTTTGGAATCGGAATCCCCATAACAAACGAGCAACAGTGATGAAAGTTCCCTGCTCGGCCAGACCCTGGCCACTGCACACACGACGGCCCCAGCCGAAAGTCATGTAGCCTCGCTCGCCAGGGAAGGGTCTATACCATTCGCTATCTTTGAGATACCGTTCCGGAATGAACCGGTCTGGCTCGGGGAATTCGCGGTCGTGGTGATGGATGGCCCAGACATTTCCTTGGACCCATGTGTTCTTTGGTATGAGCCAGCCCTATACACCCGTTAGGGTTCCTACCTTATCCAAAGCCTAGATCTGTGTACTTACCTTATAATAGTCGTCTTGGATTGGAGCATGAGGCTGCCCTCCAATGATGGCCACTGATCGCCAACGTAGAACCTCTTTCATAAAAGCCTTGACATACGGAAGATTTGCCTCATCCTCAAACGTTGGACTCCGGTGAGGGCCGACCACTCGATCCAGTTCCTCCCATGCCTTTGGTAGTACCTCAGGGAATACACAACAAGCTAATACAAATGTAATCAACGTCGAGCTAGAAGTATCGCTACCCGCTCCAAATAAGTTCCCAGCTAATGACGAAATCTCTTCTTTGCTGAGATTGTATTTGGGCGCCTCGTCGAAGATCTTTCGAGAATAGCACTGTTCTTGTTCTGGGTTGTCTGCGGCTTCTTTGGCTAGTGCGTAGAAAAAGTGCCGCCCCCGGCTGCGAGTACCGAGGCCATGTTTCCAAGGCGCGATCTGGTTGGGAAATTTTGCCAGGACTGAGTTCAGCGCAAGGTGTCAGCAGGCCATGAATCTTTATCAGAGCTGTGCAAGATGCAGCTTACATGGAAAAGTCTCCAATAACATCGGAAACTTTTTCCCCGGCACATTCAAATCAGCAGCCTTATGCATAACAGCAATAACCTCTGTGATTATCGGATCCATGAAACTATCAACCCGGCGTCCAAACCCAATAATTGATACCACACTCGTGGCATACCTCTCAAAATGCTTAACATATTCTTCCGGGGAGCGCAGCAAATCATACGCAATGATCTTACTCTCATCRTTCTGAAACCCGCGATAACCACGCACTTGCTGCAATCCAACACCCATATGAGTCAGCTTGCGATGCAGCCTCCATCTATCGCCATAATACATCGTGACAAGGTTCGATTGCCCCGTCCCCAGCTCTCCAAACACGACCATCCGCGGTCTCGAGGCATAGATACCAGCCCGCTTATCGAGCAATTCACTCGCAGCCCAAGCATCGCAGATCCATATCGTGGGATTCCGACCGATCCAGAACGTTATCATTGGTGCATTATACTTTTTGGCAAGCTCCTCAAAGTAGATCCAGGGTTTGTTGTCTGGTAGGGAGTATGTGTTTCCGACGATGGGCCAGGGGAGGGGCCCGGGTGGCTACTCGAATTAGCTCCCTATATACTTACATGTAGGTGTATCACGGTTGAGGACTGACCATTTTGAAATGCAAGTATAGCATTCGAGCATAGTCAACCGCCAATACAACAGTCAGGCCAAAGACCAGAGCTGTGAAGATACTTCCTGTGCCGAACTCGGCAAGGGCGCGTTGCAGCTGCATCAGCGCGAGGACATCTCCTAGCTTGTCGACGAACATTATGCTGTTTCTATATCATGGCCGTGTTTCAAAAGGTCAAAGTCAAAGTACAGAACTATCCGGTTGTATGCAGGTTACAAAGCACAGAACCTGGAAGAAAGAGAGCTCTCTCAATTCTCTTTTACTATCCAGATACCCCGCAGATAACAGTGAATTCTAGCACCAAACTAGGTGGGTGGTTATGCCGGTCTTGAGATATCCATTTGTATGTGGAGAACGGCAGACAATGCAGTCACGAAAGTCGCCTGCTTACTATCGTCTGATATCAAATCATTAAGAACGACTTGTACAGTGGGGCTTGCTTAACTCTGCAGAATCCACGAGTCATGATTTCAATCACTACGTAGTAACCTTACTTGATGGGGCTTCTTGGACGAGTCTCTACAAGTCATTTTTGAGTGTATATGTAGTCGCTGGATGGACAAACAGATGAGATCTCTCCAGGCCCCACACAAGCTATTTTCTAGTTGCGTATCTGTGATTAAATAGTGCCTAAGAGGGATTTTGCTATCTACGTCGTTCTTGCTTGGATATAAATCAGTTAGGGAAGAGCGACTATACGGAAGCCAAAACTAAACTCAAGCTTCACATACTTTTACCTAAGCGGTAGATCCTTTGATAGACGTAAAGAAACTAATCATAGTAAAATATACAAGCTCTATGCGTAGTAAGGTATAAATGGAAATAGCCCCATATCTTCCCCAGAATTCAAGCTTCCCCACGGGGAATTAAGCTACTATGTAGATGCGGTTTGGCCTCGGCGAAATAGGATTTACCATTTTACCATCCTACTCACTTGTCCAGCGCATTAGCTATATTTACTTTCAATTACTTCTTATCCACTCAACATTGATTGAAAGTAATTGATCATTTAGAAATGCTCCTGATTCTATGCACCATTTCGTTTCCGCTCGCCTATGCAAATGCACGATCCATCCATCTTATGCATAAACCATAACATACATAACATTCCATCTCTTCTCCATGCTCAAGGTATGTGGGATGCAGCTCATGAAGAAAGCCGCTTATACTTCCTTGGATCCTTCCTACTCATCTTGACTTTATCTCTCGTCCCCTTTCCACCTTCCCAGAACCCGCTGCCGGCTTTGCCGACAAGGACGTTTTTACATACGCCGCATGATTCGGGGCGGTAGGTTTGTTCGCGGGAACAGAAGCCACTATCACCATTGACGTCAGTATAGTTATAGAAAGAGGGGGAGTGGCGATGGGTACCATATCATTCTATTGCCATGTTCGTTTGGATGATCTGTTTCAGCGTCGTGGCATCTATGCCAGTCTTTAGTATTTGAGCAAGAATCAAGGATACCAGGGACGTACTTGTCACACGGAAAGACTTTGGCGCAGCAGCTGAATCTGAACCATCGATAACTCTTGCCGTAATGCTTACATCGTCCGCGGCGAGGGAGTTCTTGACCGGCGACGATACCCAGATTCTCGCGTATCTACCAGAACAAGATTAGAATGAGGCACGTAGTAAAATCAACGGACAATGAAACTCACCTTTTTTCTCGGCGCAAGGATTCGTTGATGTGATACTGAACACGAATTAGTCACTTCTCCGGGCATGTGATTGAAGAAAAACCGCGTCGTATGATTGTGGCTGAAGATACTTACATGCAGAGACCCCGACAACCATGAACTTGACCTCGGAAATTTTAAAGTCTGTACCATTTGTCAGCATGTATTGTTCGCGGCGGTGAAGGAGATTTCGTACTCATTTTGCGATGACATTCGCGACAACTCGCCATTGCTGCGTCGCCGCGGACGGCAAGGAGGCCTGGTGCTGGGAAAGGGGTTGAACATTCGGAGCATGTTGGTTGGAAGTAACTGAATCCATTAGCATGTACTTTAGACAATATCTATTACAACACGGAATGAGATTCGTAGGGCGTGGCCGTGCGACATCGATTGATGTGTGTTTGCACGACACGAGAAATACGTATTGTGCAACGTTGCTTCTTACCTTGGTAGCAGGTCAAAGGCTGTGCATCCTTCAAGATCCAGGTATCCAGCTCTCTGGGAGTTGGGATGCATTAGCTGTCGTCGGAATGCTAATGTCATGTTAACATTCACATCCATCTGTGTGCTACCAAAGAAATAACGCTAACTTACCGACATTGAACGTATTAGCGCACTTCCTGCATGATTCCACTTTCACCGGAGAAGGCTGACTGGGGTCATCTATCGGTTTGATATTTTTGATGTCTGTATGCTCTTTGCATCGATCGCATTTGACAGTGACAGAAATCATTTTTGTCTCAAGTAGTTCGATACCATGCAATTCCAGACCGGGAAGATTGACGGCTGTACCCCGTGCAGGCGGATTGACGACCGACGACGATCCAGTCGTTTCGCCGATTGGTGCTCCGCCATCTTGTGATTCTTCTGCAGAGTCGTGCTCGTACGAATCGCTGCTATCCTCGAATGGGGAGTCGCTATCCTCGCCATCTGGACCTGCTGGCATTGACCATTCAGGCGGCCGTGGGATGAATTTGATGTGCGGTCGATCAGAGTCTGAGATACTATCTTGATCTTCATCTACTACCGTAGGAGCATTGCCGAGGTCTTCAGCTACTGCAGGCGCTTGAATCTCTGGCTGTTTGGGTTCTGTCGTTGGAGTATTGATGAGAAGGTGCATGTTATGCGCGAGGTAATTCACCTGCGCCATCAATGTCGTATGAGGCCCTTTCCGTACCCACTCTCTGAAGCCAATCTCTACAGCACGCGCTTCCATCGCATCCACCGCTTGGAGCTCAATCGAACTCTTTTGAAATGGATAGAGTGGCGGCACAGATAGTTTCACCGATTTCACGGCCCGGAGATGAACCGGAAGTCGCTCCGGTTTCGTAGGGGTGATAGGAACAATGTACGACTGTCCATAGTTGAGCTTTTTGTAAAGAGGTATTCGGTTCAAGCGAGCTTCGAGTTGTCTTGTCTCTGATTGCCGTTTTCTTTCGGCCTCCTCACGCTGTTCAGGAGTATACACCACCAATTTTGGTACAGGAACAATGTGCTCTTGTCTGATAGATGTTTCTTCAGGGACTTGCTTCTGGACTGTCTTATCCTTTGTAGGTACCGGTTCAGGCGTCTTCACCTTACGGCTGTTATTGACCACAATCTTGATAGTTTGCGCCTTTTCAGCAGTCAGAAACCTCTCCAGATTTCTATCTAGACTATTCATCAACCCAAGTAGCGTAATAGGTCTTTGATCCTTCAAAGCAGACTCTATCAATCCATCAAACCCTCTTTCGACATTAATCTGAAAACCCCTGGGCATGTCAGGGTTAGTAACCCTAACTGTAGGTCTGTCGGTCTCTGGCCAATCATGAGGGATTCGCAGCGAACAATCTAGCTTGGGCATATCAAAAGGAAAGTCCGGGTCCGTAGGGACCATACTGAATGTAAGCGTCGTATTGCCGGCATCATCCTGCTCCTCTTTCGGGTGGAATCTGCGTCTGAGTTGCCCAATTTGGAAGTCTCGGGGTGAGTCTTGTTGAGTTTTGGGAATGGGTTTGGAAACTGCCTGGCGTTCTCTCGTCCTACTTTGTTTTTGGGTAGGGGCTTGAGTCGGGGTCGAAGTCGGGGCTGATGATTCTGGTACCCCTTGATCGGGGGCTACGTGAAGGTAGGGGCAAGCATCGCCGCTACGACAACCTTCAAGCAGTCAGTCTGTAAGTTGACAATACGGTGTATCGACAGAAACCATGTAATTGAAAAACACAATGCATTTCAGAACAAAATAAACAAACGTACCCTTCTTCGTCGCAAAAAACCGACAGGTCTTCTGCTTGCGATTTCCATGTGGATGGGTGGATCTCTCCTGGTGCATTGAGGCTGCACCATTCTGATGCTGAGCGCTTGCCAACTCATCAAGCGCGCTGCCTATATTGATAGTCTCGGAGTTAGCCATGAGCGTGTGATCAGAATGATTAATCAAGCCGTGATATATGCATGTCTAAGTTTGGCAAGCTTTGCAAGTATACCTAGTACTGCTTATAGTTCAGGCTATGTAACTGCAGCAAGTGGCGCTGTCACTTCTCATATCCGTCAATGATCAGCATTGAGCAAGCTGACTGCCGTCCATCACAAATGATACGAGCATTTGATCGACTGACGGTGACGAATGTACAGCGCATCAGTCAGAAGAGCAGACACAAAACACCTGCAGTGACCGACCGACACAGAGAAATGGCGAATAGTAACCAGGAAATAAACAAATAGACGCCGAGAGGAGAAAAGAGCTTACCGTTGGCCTGGGCAGAGCTCAGGCTGTCACTTGACTGGGGCTGGCCTGTAGCCGCCATGGGGACGGTTAACAGCCAGTAAGTGGACAGTGCTGATGATATCTGCGACGCGGGGAGTGTAGTCATCAGTAATCTGCCTGCTTCAAAATCGAACCAAATCGATCTACGATATGTGCCGAGTGGTAGTCACCTTTGATGAGATGTCACTCGCCAATACGAGTGCTCGAGTGATGACTGGCGGTGGCGGGATGATTCAAGGATAACCTGGCAAGGCGAGGTTGCGGATGTCTGATCTATGGCGAAATGCCAACGCAGCAATCTTCTGGACAGAGTCTGGTGACCGCAATCGCGTCCACGTGAAATATCCCAAATCCCGAATATGAGATTTAGAGTAGAGATTTGATGTTGCTGTAAATTTGTCTGAGGAGGATTTTTGTTGATTGGGCGGGATGATTTGATTTAAGAATTGCAAAAAAGCTTGACGTGGCGCTCGCGATACAGTGACAACCGGTGACTCACAATGATCATTCTGTTTACCATCTTAATATTCATACTCTTATTCTTCTATTGAAAGGAATGATGAAGATTTGAGATGCTCTTTGTGACGCAGTTGATTGGTGCAAAGCCATCACTCACGATGAGTCGACAAGACGCTTTGTGATTGGCTGAAATTACTGCCTGACAATTCAGGCTCCAAGGCCGAACGTTCGACCAACCCTAAAGCACAACCCTAAGCCTACACTCCGCTTGTCTCAACAAATTGCGTGGTTATGATTCATGCCACCCTCAAATGAAATGATACTATGTAACGATGATCAATAGACAAAGAAAAACAAGAAATCCAGTCTCCAGTCTCCAGATGAACATCGCGCGATGATCAATTGTCGGTGGACAAATGAAATGACTTGGATGAGGATTCCAGCAGAATTCCATATCCCATTGAATCCTTTTGCTACACCACCCAGGCAGTCCAAACGTTGACCGGGATCATGGAGGACATGGCGAGCATACGTAAAGAATACATCTTTGGTACCTGGCCCAGTGGCTAACAACGGTATGCCACGCGAGGCGTGGTAATGTATTGTACTGTTTATTTCGTTACATATATTCCACGTTCTGTGTGTGTACGTACATGTGGCTCACCGACTCTCTAAGTATCCAGATCTGTACACGCACAGCTGAGTATGGAGATGGCCTGCATCCCCCACATCCCGACATCAAACATCAACCAGATTCTCGGGGTACAGTGCACCGACAAGCACAGCCTTACCTCGATGCAACATTCCAGAAGCCAGACAGAGCCGTCGAAGACCGGGGCACGAAAAGTATTAGGAACGGCGTATTCCCCAAAGGCCCAGAGTTTTACCGTTGGTGCCAAAAAGGCTTAGTTTCCATTGAATCTTCAACGAATGAGATCGGCTGAAATAGAGTTCTGTATGGGTTGTGGAAAGTTTTGCAAATTGCAAATTTCCGATTGGCGGTGGTGGGGGAATTCGATTGTTCAATGTTGGTGGTACGACCACGATACGAGAGAAAATACGGACAATGTATTGTTATTAACGGTGCTGTATGATTACATGCGAGTACAGAATCTACAGTTGCCAATACAGAGAAACAACAATCCTGTAGACATTTTCAACAATCAGGACGTTTTTTAAGATGATCATTAATCTCTTGACAAGGATGAAATACTTACTCGGTGCTACAAGGCAAGGTACAGTCTGTACACGTCAGCCAATCCCCGCATGAGACCGGTCACAAGACAAGAGACATTTCCTTTTGACATCATTTATTTTAAGAATCAGTCAATTGTCCAATCAATAGCAGAATTTCTATATCTCGGTCTTGTTGATAGAATTATTTTACAGGTGAGTATATCTGCTCATAAAGAAAAGTTGGAGGTCGCATGATACTTTAAAGTCTACGTATTAGAGCTTTGATGTAGAAGCCAAGTGCTAGATTGAGATAATTTAGATGAGTACGTATGCAGATGACCCAGCTAATTCAGGAAGCTGATACATATCAACATTGAATATTATTATTCCCGATCTATCACTGCGTGTAACCAGTCTGTCTGTCATATACAACACGTGCTTTGCTTTGCTTCGTACTCGAAAGCGTCAACGATACCCGTACAGATGTTCGTATTCCCAAGTTGTACAATCTCCGTCAAAAGTGTCCATGCCCTCATGTGGCAAAGACACTCGTAATGTACGTATTCTATCAAACAGACGATTCTCTTCCAACTTCCTAATCGATCACAAATACTACATTCTCCGTCGCACGTACGTAGAACCAGTCGTAACCCTAGAAGCTATTAGCTAACTAACCCTCCAAGCTTTGAAATCCATGTGCCAGTGGGGCCTCCCTTGCCCCTCAAGTCCAAAACGCTCCCTGTCCAATCCCATCCATTCGTGCCCCAGCTGCGCATTTCTCCAAGATTTTCACAACCAGACATTTACAAGCAAAGCAATAAAATCGCTCAATCTAGTATCCCTCCCGACTCACCGAGACGGCGAGACCCCTGGATCTTCATCTCGAGATGCCGAGTGGATCTTTTCTGCCTAACTGTGGCCAACTGTGGCCATGTACGGAGTAGCAAGAGAACAAATTTTTCTTGGTTTTCGGGCAGCCGAGTGGATTTTCGGTATGCCGTGTTTTTGTTTTGTTCTTGATCTGGGCCGATGTTGCATTTAGGAATGGATACGGAGTACACTCACTACGTACAGTGTAAGTGTACAGAGGATTGGTGGGCTGTGGAGGGCGAATCAGGCGTATTCGTCCGTACACGTACCGTATGTACGGTGTGTCTATTTGTCGTGGGAAGTCACCTGTTCCGCCGAACCCTTATCCTTCGCGCAGCATAGAAGCAAGTCGGTAAATTTCCTGTTTGGGCAAATTTCTGCATTTCCTGCTAGACGTGGGAATGATCGATCGCGTTCAGCGCATTTTGCATGTCGAATATCTAGACATACATTTAGAAGACATCATAGTGTATAGACTCACGTCCATAAAGTGTTTACTATGTGATGATCAAATCAAAAGTATACATCAACCACTATCCTTGCAATGAGTACACAGCTACAGAGTACAGCCCTAAATAACCCTTCCCAGACTCAAATGCATGTTTCTCATGCACATGTAATTATGTACGTACACAGCTCATTCGTTTACGTGCCTATATGTGCCTCCCTGCAGCCACATGTATGCATTGCATACTCAACACCTACATACATGACCTAGACCGCAGACCGGTTGTGCTATTTTCTCTCAAGTCTCGAGCATGGATTTTTTAGAGATCGAGGCTCTCTGTATGAGCAGGATTTGTGCTTCTTGATGCATCCTCGACAACCTTCAAATCACATGTATAAGCAGCCGAAAGCGGTATGTATGATATTCACAAGAATTATTTACACCGCTTCTACCATTCTATCATCACGAGTATTGGTAATTATACCTCGGTATCGCATCAGTATCTATTCATCAAATGACAAATTTTTAAATATCAATCATCTTCAATTGTGAGAGGGTTTGGGCGTAGTCTCGCAATCTAAACTCGGCAATCTCAAAAATCCGGCCAATTTCGCCGGTTGCGCGTGATAAGCACAAACGATATCAAAAAGCGAAACACGGCATGACAGAGGGCCGAAAGTCAGAGAGCGAAAAAAGAAAAGAAAAAACAATTCCATCATCACTCAGTGAAATCCTACACGAAAAAGCAAATAAACAAGCACCACGGGAGTACCCGACAGTGAGTTTGGTTAGGCAGTTTCAGAGTTTATTCGCAATACCTCCGTACGTATTCGCCGGCACTATGTTTAGGCCCTCAACGAGTGTTCAGATGATCAATTTAGAATTTTGGGGTCCTTGACCACGCACATATGTCCTAGGGTAAAGATGGCAGGGACCTGCCTGTCTAGGTTAGGGCTGCTTATCTGCTGGGATGTCTAAGTGAGTAGTGTCTGCTATCATCCCTGTAAAAGTAAAATCAATAATATTGGACAGCGGATATAAACAAGGACTGTGATGTTCACTGGGTCTGGACTACACCATTAGCTATCCTATACTATTAATAAAAACGGCGAAGCATGGCCAGCCCTATTTCTGGCGTTGTAGAGGGAGTCCGCGATAAGCGCTTATGGTAATTATGTCCCCTACGAAGGAAGGTAGGTAGGGTCGGCTCCTTCGACTTCCAAGGAACACAAGTCGACGGACAATCTGGAACTCGCGAGAAACAAGGCTCCGCGAGGATTCTAGGCCTACGCATATCTCCTATTACAACTACACAAACTCAATCAATAGAATAGCATATATTAAATCCACTTTTATTCCTTTTCCGATAACATCCCCCATACCTGGATATGATAAAAGTGTATGACGCGAAAACAAGTACATAAGTGGTATCAAAACAGTTCGMAAGTCGATAAAAAATAAGCCCCAGCATCCCAGTAGCAGAAAGAATACATGATCAACCGTGTCCATATCGTGAATCGTCATGTCATACCATGATAACAATGTCTAGCCGTCGTATGGAAACGAGTAAACAAGGCTTGGCTTTTCTTTCTTCTGGAAACAGGCAAAAATACAGGTCTTTGACATGATAAAATAATGCAAACAGCCGACCCTCGCAATGCATGGTGGATGTTAGAAAAAAGAAAACGCCGTTGTATGCTGTAAACTCGTACACCCCTGAACGTGATATAAAGAAAAATTACCACCCCTTGACGTGGTATTCCCATGGCCCGTAGTCGTTGTAGTTGTTCCATGAGCTGTTCTTTGATGTGTCTTTGGCACTGCCGTCGGTTGTACCTCGCTGACCTCCTGCGACTGCTGCGCCCTTTGGTCCTGGGTATTCCCTAAGGTTGGCCATGTCATGTGTAGTGTGACGACGCTTGAAAACTGCCGTCGCTGTCGTGTTCTTTTGCTGTCGCTCCCACAATAGGTGTCGGCGAAGAGATTCGGTCAACTCGGTCGCCAACATATTCCGTCGTGTGGTGCGTGGCGAATGCGCTCCCGATCCTTGAGCTGTAGGCTTCACGATGATCGGCTTCGACCGTGGCACGTCGCGACCTTTCATAGTCAAGTTCTCGCCATCGTCGGGAGATGCGCCTGTCGAAGGTCCATTAGGCGGCGTCACTCGAGACCGTTGCAAGACTGGTGTCGATCGCGTCGGCATGCCCATTTTCGCTGGCTGGTGCATCATCATAGTCAAAAGAGACGGCCTCGATACAAGATTTGGTCGTGAATCAACCCGTTGGAACAACTCCTTGTCGTCGACGCTCGACTGCCCACTTTCCGTCACCGAGTCCTCCCAATCCTCTTCGTCTTCGTCCTCGATCGCGCTTTCGGATGGTTCCTCCTCAGTGTCATCGGTTTCGATCGCGTCTTCATCTTCGTAGACGCGCTCTTCAATAGGTTTGATCGTAGACTCGACGTCGTTACGGAATGAAGTCTTCTTCTCGGGGCTAATGCCATTCACTCCGTTCTTCATCACATCTGATGTTGGACGACGGCTAAGTTCTTCGGAAAGCGAGCTGCGATGAGGGTTAATCGTATGATTAGGCGTCATGCGCTCCTCAAACGAGCTCTCGTCGTCGCCAGATGATCCTCCCAAAGTGAACATTCCGCCTTTACGCTTATTAGGGATGAGCTTTTGCTGAAATTGCATTTTAGCTGCGACGTTTTGTTCGGCAGCAGCAAGACGTGTGCTTGATCGGTAAGAGGACGAAATCTGGGATGGAGAGAAGCCGCGCACAATGCTTGGCGTCTTGGTGAGAATAGGCTTGCCGGGAAGCACGCCCGACGACGAAACGCTGGTATCGGAGCCCTCAGTGATTACAGCGTCGCTGTCATTGTTCTCAGGCGCGGTAGTTGTGGAACATGACTCGGCGGAGTGAAGAGTGTGCGGGCGTCGCATGGGCTCCTCAGTGATTGTTTCGGGTTCTTGAGGAGTGGTCGAAGGAGGCGAGGCAGCGCGGGGAGTGACATCGACAACGGTATTGGGTGGGAAGGGCTCTAAAGCCTTCCTTTCCTTGATGTTCAGAACCATTCGCTCGAGATCTGAAGGGGTGATGTGTTTTTCCTTTCCGAGCATCAAAGCATCCTCACCGACCACGGTTGGCTTGACCTCGACTGGGCCAGGCTTGATGTGGGATTCAATCTGGTCTTCGTCCACCGACGCAACGGACTCGACACTTGCTGACAGGGGAGGCATCTCCGAAGACTCGGCGCGTAGTAGCGGGATAGCAGAGGTGTCGGATTCACTGGCGGGAGCGACACAAAATGTTTCACGCGTCCATAGACGCCATGTAAGATTCTCTAACCGCCGTCCTTCTTCCATGTAATCTGCACATTTCGAAAAGACTGTGTATGTTAGTATCTTTCAAACGTAGGTTCGTGCTTGAAAGGCGACCTACCGAGCCACATGCCGTGAAGACTTTGGGTATTGGTCGTGTCGACCTTGTGGATTTTGGCCGCGTCCACCGTAAGAACGGGCGTAGACAATTTCGGCATGTTCGTGGCGACACGGTTGAATCTATCCGGGAAGCTAGACATGAAGTATGGGGTCGCCGTGGTCCCCAAGCGTGTTCGAACGGCGTGTGAAAAGTGTGCGAACTGGACACTTTTGGTGGATGGCGAGTTGAATAATCCAGCTGTACTTCGTTCCTTCTCTTGCTCGCCGTCTAGCAAGTCGTATTTTGCTAATTGACAAGTGATTTAGCGGTGGCCCGAGTGTGAGGCGATCGGCACAGTATGTGAGATGCTCTCAGCCGGAAGGAAAAGCCGTTGACGAGCTCGTTTCTTTTTCTGTTCGTTTCTCGTTCTGTAGCAGAAGCTGGGCAGAAGGAGAGAATAGAGCAAGAGATCGACGAGAGGAGCAGATCTGGTATGTGAGATTGTGGATGGGGAATGGGGGGAGGTGAGGTGGGAGAGAGTACGGGGATAGCGAAGAGGAAGAAAGAGCGAGACGGGAGTTGATATGATAGAGTACAATACTCCGTAGTAGTAATCAACCGTAACGGTGGTACTTAGTGGGCACAGCGACAGTACCGAAGGACATTACACTCTGTAATCAGTGAAAGCAGATGGGGACATCGTGGCACGCACTAAGGGTGACTAACTGTACCGAGGGAACGGAGAGCGCGAAAAACGAAAAAAGCGTGTGAACAAGAAAAGGAGACGGTGGAGCCACATGGACGCTTCTGGCCGGTTCGTAACTTACGTGGCGTATCATACATACGTATGGATGAACGCAGCGGGAACCATTTCGTGTACGTGACAAGCCAATACGTGTACTGTATTGTATCCTTCGTCTGACTACTAACTTTACGTATTGACTTGACACTCTTCCTCTTTGCTTACAGAGTGGTTACTACATACGGATATATGCCGAATGTCAGGAAAAAGAAACATGATGCTGTCAGACAATGTCAGTGTCAGTGTCAACCAGGCGTATGTCACAACGTCAAAGACCGAAACACTGCTGATAGTCCCATCATTCCGTGGGGGAACAAACTGTGTTCGGTCCCGTGACCGATACAATAGCTACTAGTCCCAAGCGAGATATTTGCCGGGGAACCCTTCCGTGGCTGCTCGGGCGATGTTACTGGTCAGTGGTCAGCCTGCGTTGCCTTGCCACCGGTGAGCCCTTTGCTTTTAGTGTTAGACCAGTCACGAGATTGACAGAAAAAGTATACTACGCCTGTTGTGGTTTTTCCCGGTGTCATCGGGGAGAGTTTTCCCGGAAGCGGGCGTTTGTTCTGCCTGATTGCACTGGCAGTTTGCCACTATGGAGCTGTGTGAATGTTGTGCTAATGTGCTGATGATATGCGGAGAATGGCCGTACTGGGTAACAGCTGAGTCAATCCCCAGATTGTATCTTGAAACCTGGAGTTGTCCTCTTTTCCAAGCGAAATGAACAGTAAGCTCAAGGTTTGGATGTTTTCAATTACATACTACTATGAATGGTAGCAGTCGACGTACTCGAGAGTGGCTGGCCGGGGAAGTGCGGAATGTCTCCGTATCGAGCCGGCTGATTCCAGGTTGTCGGGACGATCTGTTAATACTCTCCAGTATACACAATCAAACATTCAATATTAACGACCATCAATAGCATCATCAATCTCAAGATCATATTTAAACAGTACAACAACAACCACATCTCGAATACATCCATCAATCAACGACAGACCACATGATCATCAAGGGACGACGGGGATATTCAGTGGGCTTGGCAGGGCTTGCTCTATCAATAATACTACGGAGTATCGTCAATGCAATCCTGGCGGCTGCGCTAATCGCTTCCCCGATTGACTAGTGTCCACTACCATTTCTAATCGAGCCAGGAGCAAAGAATGAGGCGTTTGCGAGCACAGTAATTATCCATTTTGTACAGTTCACTACGTAGTATATTAGGTTTATGCCTTTCCATGGATCCCTGGTCTTGTATTTGCTATACAGAAAAGACGGGATATAAATCGGCAGTTGATATTTTGAGGAGGTTATTCCTCTTTGGGTCATTTTTGACCGCAACTTCTTGTGCCGTGATTGGTGCATTTATTCTTCCTGAGGCATTACTTTGCTTAATTGATTATATCAGCCTTACAATGCAGGTCATACAGACATATATTTTTTCCACAATTACTACCAAGTATGTCGGTAGATTGTTGTACGACTGCTTCGTACACACACAGTCGAATGCGGAGAGAGAATGTCTTCCGCACCGAAAAAGGAAATTAGACGTCCCATTTCCCGATTCGGCAACGAGGGATGCAATGCGGGGAACCCAGCTGACCTGAAGAGACTGCTTGCACAATACAATGCACCGAATACGAGTCAAGTAACCGACGCACAGTTAAACGCATGATCTTGGATTAATTGACTGATTAGATTAGAATGTTATCCGAGATGTACAAGGAAACGACGAGGTCCGATCTATCTTTCCACAAATAAATATCAAGTGCTCGTGTCAAGAGATACAAGCAATATGTACGAACTCTTCTGATCGCAGCACAGACAGCCAGCCAAATGTACAGCGTGATAGTTCTAGCAGGTCGTGTTGCAAGTGTCAGATTTGAGCTGCAGCTAATCACAACCCCATCACTGCAGCGATCGACATCTGGATCAATACCGGGGTGGCCGTTGGCGTCGATGGCTTAGTCGAGCATTGATCAGACGTCTGGAATGGCGGCGAATAAGGCTGAGTACAGTACACAGAATACGTTTTTCCCGGGCAATGCGCAGTAATTGCAGTAATTGGCCATGATTCTGTTATTGCTTGGTAATAAAATGCTATGTAAAGTAACACTACAGAATGAATCAATACAAGCCATACAACAGAAGGTACGATATTGCTCATCGAGCACATGGCATGTCGATTAACAACGCATCGATCCCATGCTCACTCTCGTTGGTACAAAATCTTCTGTCAGTGTCTGCCTCGGGTTTCGCCGAGATACAGCCGGCAATTGGGCCTCGCTCAATTCGTAGTTCAACGCCGAGGCTATTAAGCGGGTATATTGATCGGGTAGATGGAGATCAGATATGAATTTCTGCGCCTCGTGACGGCTGTCAAATGTCAAGGTACATGCACACATACATACACACCTGCAGTTGTAGCAAGACATCAGATACGTGGCAGTCTGTGGGACAATTGTTTTGCATGTACTTGCGGCGTAGCGTGCTTTGTGGCGAGATCACGGGGCTTTATTGTATGCATTGTACTCGGTGTGGTGTATTCCGTTCTGCAGAATACTGGAGTTTACCATTTTGAGCTGTGCTAATAGTACATAGAAAAGTGGAAAGTGGCGATGCTTATGGAGTACAGTAGTAGTATTCTCGCGATCACCTGAAACCATGGGCTTTAGCCATTCTGTGGCGATTGAGCCTGTAGTTGATAGTCAGATCCACAGCGGGAAGACGCGACTCAGAGACTGTGATACTGATAAAAGAATGGTATTGGACGACACACCGTCTTAAAGGATCGAACTTATCACCAGCAGCAGATACCAATCACATCCAATACATCAACTACAGTTCGCCATTTGACAGTTTATTCTCCGAGCGATGCGAAATTTGTTGACTCCGTTTTCTTTCCAGATCATATGACCTTGCCGTTTGCCCTAGGAACTCTGTGATCCGAGCAAAGTCACTAGCTTAACCCTGTTGTATACCGCTTTTCTGTCACGGAGTATGTTCGAGAGATTGGGGTTTAGCATGGAAAATGGAGTTACATGAAATGTAGACTTGCCTGATTGTCATTTGATGAGGATGTTCGGAATGTTGCCTGAGGCATTAACTCAAAGGCCCAGCCCTAATCGTCCCGATTAAGCACTGCGTATGTAAGTAGTAGAGTCGAGAGTAACACTAAGAATGAATCATGCTTGGCATCTGGCATTCAATGGCTTATTCATGGGCACGCCTGTGTAGGCAGACAAGGAATGAATTCAAAAAAGGACCGTTGAAATCTGATCAATCACATTCCAACCGAAACAGTACTCCCTGGCAAGGCTGATCGATACATAATATCCAGTCTGAAAGGGCATGTGCTTTATACTTGAGGAATTCCAACAAATGACGACATAGTCTATACCGTTCTGCCCTACAAAGGGTCTAGACTGTATGTCTTCTACCATAAAGGCAGTCTAGTGCGAATATTCTATCCTTTGTTTACTATGATCCTCCCCCGGCTTTAAGCAGACAAACAGAGCGAAGAAAGTCTTTGTTCATAACTGCTACCGATACCATAACAGGGATCTTCTCATTTGATCTACTTTGGGGTCATATGCTATAACAGATAAAGAGTAAGGATGGATCAGAGTTGGAGTGTTTGATCTATCAATAATAGCATCCTTAACGCCCGAGCTCTCAATATCGATACAGATCTTTGTTTCAGCGCCTGTGTAAGGCGAAATACAATACTTACTTAATACAGATCTCGTCAAAAAAATACGTCTAAGAAGCTCAATATTCAACAACAAAGATGAAAAAAGGCAGGTAAGGTATCAAAATAAGATATGTACGTGTATTGCAAAGGGGGGATCCCGAGAACCCGGATTATGGGGTTCTCAGATGAATGCAAGGGGCTGGCGGAAGACGGGGGAGATGTTCCGCGGATAACTTATTTATATCAAGCATGTTACGTGTAGATCTTGAATTCAGGGATCGATGACTGATACTTTGCGAAGGTTCGCTGTTTAGGTACGTAGGCAACTACTACATAGTATGTGTAAAGGGAACGGTGCGCGAAGTCGTTTCAAGTTATATTTCAAGGTAACCCTGTGATGGTAGTATTGGAAGTTCTCTGAAAGTAAAAGTGTTTCCTACTCATAGGGTCTGGTTCAGTTAGCAAGGGAGTATATGAAACAGGCTTGTATGTGCAAAATATGCTTGTGTTTGACGGCCACCCTCCCGTCATATCAAGTAGGGCCATATATGCTAGTCGAGCTCGGGGAAAAAAATTCGTAAAGGCCTGTTAGTGTCAGTTCTTGGAATCTATGATGTAACAATACTACAAAACGAGGACTAAGTGTCTGAAAATAACGAATTTGATATATATAATCGTACCCCTAGATTCGATCGATCCTATCCAGTACTCTGGGTACCTGAGTGTACATTATGCATGGCGGGATCGATCCACTATCTGTACCTGCGTGAAGAGCATATATTGTTATGTACATATCCATGGCTACGTATACGTATGATAGCCGCAGACGATGCGTTAATTGTGGTAATACTCAATAAAAGATGCTGGTGACCCCTGACTTTCGTCCGCAGTTGCGATCGCCGAGTCGAGGTTGGTTATAACCCTCACTCCCAACGCGACTATTTACTTAATGGGTTGCGACTGGTCGCGTCATATTCGTTTGATCCTTGCCAGTAAATGACCACGCATCCTAATTTCAGTTCTATTCGTCATGTCAACGATATATTTTCCAAATCGAGTACCCTATCTATGGACATCAGATCGACTCAATGTCTAGAACTCTGTCCGATTGGCAATTTGGCTGTACAACGTGTGAGCAATGTGCCTGAATATTTAGCGCAGCTCGTCAGGCACGAAATCCATGGATGCAAGCGATGATGTTCTGGGAATTATTGAAATAATTGAAATCGCAACGCAGCTTCAATTGCCTCGGCAAGCCAGGTAACACGCACGTGAGCTTGAAGATATTATACCTGACTACGAATTTTGAAGATCGTGAAAGTGATGATTGTGATACCGACCGTCTAGACAAATAATCGATCATGTGATGGCACGGAAAACCTTTCTTGTGATTCGTATTGCGCTGATCGATTCGTATCTGAACTGTTTTGATTTCCGGGTTGACGATACAAGGCTCCATAAGCGCGTATGTTACTACAATACACAGACTGCAAGTAAATGACGCCTTACCCCAGATGACAGACTGTATTTTATGATAGTTGCGCTTTACTCGGCTGTCAACATGGGGAAGATTGCCTCTTTCGGTACAGCCATCATCCATGTTCCAGCTTGCGTCCAGTACCATGGTGCTAACAGCTAGTCAAACTGGCGGATGGACTGGCCAGATCCCGATGAACCATGATCACCTCCGCGATACAGTTTTGAGTCCAAGAAATGCTTCTAGACTCCCAGATCGACCTATGTTTGTTGTGTTTTAAATATCAAGTGACTGTGTACCGTGTTGTGGTGATATCATTGTGCATTGTGGCTGTTTATGAATCCCGCGATCAACCTAAATAAACTAAATAAAACTCCGATCATCTGGGATGCGCCGTAAAGGATCCAGGAGCTACACCGCTTCCTTTGTAAATATCCTGTGATCATCGTCGCGAATATAACTTACAAGGTAGAATAGTCCAGAATCGAATCATGGATATGGTAATCTGTCAGGAGACAAACTGGTAAAAAGAGAGGATGATGCAATAATTCTGGAACATTTGACACTCATTCCAATCTAGAAAACAAGAACCCCATTGGCGAACTATTCCAACACTGCAGCGATAGTTCCTGCTTACAAGGCTACTAGCATGAATAGTCGGTTAGGTAAAGGGGTAGCTCCAAGAGTAAGCAGGCCAGCCACCAGATCCTTCAACTGCCATGATCAACCCTGAAATGTTACGAAATTCTTCCCGGCTGCTTCGTACCTATATTTTCTGCGTATTATTGTGTCCATACCTTGCAAGTTTCTTTATCTTCATACATCTGTACAGAGTATTCGAAGCTCTTAAATCTCTCAGAAGCGACAGTGATACATAGCGGACCACTAGAATTGCGGAGGCTGGGGGGTCAAGCACATGGCACAACCACTTCAAGCTCTCCCATAGGCCCACTATAAGCTAGAGTCTCCATAACATTGTTCTAGAACTATCGTCGCGATATGTTATCCTTGTTTTATCTCGTCGATAAAGGTACGGCGTACTACGGTTGCCTCAGATACATCCATATCCTGAGTATTTCGTCACTACATAGCTACGTAGTTGCAGCAATACACACGACAATTTCAATTCAATCTGATGCTGTATAACGCCGAGATCTTTCACAGGGGACATAGACATCAATCTCAATCAACAACAAGCCCTACCTTGATACTCGCGAATGTAACCCTATGTCCCTTTCCGCCTAGCACCAACGTGGGTAAATGAATGAATAACATCCAACTCAAATATATTACTTTGACAATCATGTGTATCAAATGATGCAACGCCCCAACGATAAGACGAAATCCCCTCCAGAAATGATAAACGAAAATAGCCTAAAGGTCCGCGGGAAAAATTAAATTGATTAAAATTTCGCCATGTGCACGTCTAGTAGCTAGTGTTGTAGCTAGTGTTACAGGTCGCAGTCGGCGTCTTTTCGATAAGCGCTCTATCATGGGGCTGCCACATGCGCAATGTTACATTCGCCGTGGCGGATGGCGCCGATGGATAGCGATAAGTGAGTGTCACTATCAGGAACTGGGGTTGGAGATAGGTGGACTTCGTCCGGACGGTGATAATTAAAGATGTGATAAGAGATATTCTTTTTTAACTATAAAATGAGCCTAGTTGAATTGCTGGCGATGGCATTGGCTTCATTGGCTGCTGAATGAGGGTAATTAGGATACCTAATTAGGCAGTATCGACTCACGTGCAAAGGAAAACCCTATCTTGACATATTTGCAAGAGTTACTCATTGACCGACGACAACAGAACTTCATACATACTCCGTATATAGAGCATAAAAATGTAGGACCACAGTCGGTCGCTGTTAGTGGTAGCGCAACCACGCTAGAGCCGATGGGTAGAAAATTATTCTGTCTGCCTACCACGACACCTTTATATGCTTCATCAAATACCCATGTACATGCCTCAGATTGCGCCTCAGTTTGCCATATTGCATCCATAAGAATGATACAAGAAGCTGTAAATATGCCATCCACACTACTAGCAAAGGACCCCCGCACCATCGCGGCAGAATACATATCTCAACGACACTTCCACAGACGCTTCATTCTACCCCAAACGGCCACTCACGGGGACCTCCCAATCACATATGCAGACATCGGGAAATGTCCAGAGACGTCGACAGGGAATGTGCCGACTTTCCTGTTCATGCCCGGCATGTTTGGCTCGCGATATATAGCTGTATATATACATGCGATCGCAGAGAAACTAGGTGTGCGAGTGTTGATCGTCGACAGGTAAGATACCGCCCCACCCTGCAATTTTGTCTCATGAGACGCAAAGACTAATTCAGACACAGACCCGGAATGGGCGGCTCAGCGTCTGTTCCGCGCGAGTCGCGAGTCACAATCTGGCTTGAGCTGGTACCGCTTCTCTTGAAGCACTTGTCGATAGACCATGTATCGCTCATCTCGCACAGCGCAGGTATCATTTATCTGCTGAATACATTGATTGCGCACCGGGACATTCTTGACCCGGAAAATCCTTATATCGCCTGTCTAGGTGCGTACGAATCTATCAACTACATGCCAAGCGTATAGACTGATGTATTGAACAGCACCATGGGTTGACCCGGCACACTCGCACATGACAACCTGGCAACTCGCGCGCTACATCCCCACAAAGGCATTTTCCATCTGGAACCAGATCCCTCAATTCTTCCAAACCAGCCCTTTGATTTCATCTAGCGGGGCAATTATCACCAGTATAAAAGATAAATTTCCCGGTGGGGATGACGAAAACACAATATCCGAACGGAAAAGAAGGCTTATTGAGCAAGAATACGGCTTGGAGAGAGAAGKGCAGGTGGAGTTGGAGAAGTTGACGGCTAAATTCATATTCAAGGAGAGTACTGTAGGCGCTAATGAGGAGGCGTTGCAGTGTGTGAGAAAGGGCGCGCCGTGGCTTGAATGTGATGATTATACGCATTTTGCGAAGAATCTCGTTGAGAGTGAAAGGAGAAGAGGTGATGCTACGTCAGGTAAGATAAGGATGAGAGCGTACTTTGCGGAAAGTGATGTTATGATTGGAAAGACGGGGCAGAAATATTTCGAGAGCTGTTTCAAGGGCTTCGAGGATGTACTGGATTTTGATAGTGCCACGATTGTGGAGGAGAATCATGATAGTGTGGCTTTTGCGCCGGAGGTTCTGGGGAAGATTTTTCGAGAGCGAAGTACTTATTGAAGAGAGAGGCAGGAGTCGAACGTGTGAATATCAATTGATATAATAATATATACCCTTACAATGCTACATTTCGAATATATACTAGGATTAAAGCGTTCTATATCCCAAAGTAATAGTATCATCTCCACAAACTAAACTTTTGATCTACTGGTGTACATTGGGAACATGAGCTATTTAAAATTCACTCTGGTCGTCGCCGGAGATGATGACATTATTGATCTGCGAATTGTTAGTTCTTGTCCCTCGTCGCGTAGGCAGTTCAACTCAGCTTACCTTCAAGACCATTCGGCATAATTGCGTAGCAAGGAGGAGTTGTTGGCGTTTTCCGATAAGAGGATCAATGACAAAGTGTTCTCTCATATCTGTGATAGATTAGCGTACTGTACTTCACAACAAGAATGATAGACAAACCGTTGTTGCCGGTGAACATGCAGTCGACACCTAGTCGGCTGTTCTTCTCCTTCACTTGTCGTGATTTGATGGAAGCAAGAGTCTCAATAGGGTTCAAGCCGGAGTTTTCGGCCAATGTGAGGGGAACGGCGTCGAGAGCATCAGCAAACGCTCGCATGGCGTATTGTTCAATACCGGGGCTCTTTAGACCGGTTAGTCGAGTTATTCATCAAATCAAGCAAGACAAACGAACCTTGACAGCAGCGTCTTCGACTGCAATAGAGCATGCAATTTCGGCAGCACCACCACCGTAAACGACACGGTTGTCTCGAACTAAGTTGCGCACAACGCAGAGAGCATCATGGAGTGATCGTTTGGCTTCATCAATGATCTGCCACCCATTAGATTGACATACCGATCACCCACAGAAGGGAGCATACCATCTTGTTACTGCCTCGTACAAAGACCGTCACAGCCCGGGTGTTTGCACACTCTTCAATCACAAGCATCTTCTCACGAGTTGTACCAAAGGTCAATTCCCTAACCAAGCCTGCGGTTCCCAGCTTCTCGGACGTCAAATCTTCGAATCGAGGAACGATACGTCCATTGGTTGCAATAGCAATCAATTCAATCTCAGGACCTCCAACCCATCGAACAGCGGGGAGTTTGTTCTGTAAGAGCAAGTGATTGGCTTCGTCGTCGAAACCCCATTGGCAAATGACGAGGTTGGCACCCGAATCTTTCAGTTGTTGAATCATCTCTGTGAATTTGTCCTTCTCGTATGCCTGTAGGCGCTTGAATTCTTCCACCGATGTGATATCAAGTTTGTGTTTCGTCTTGGGTTTGGGAGGCTCGAACGGGCAGGTAAGGATAGCCAATTTGGCATCCCGGACCTCGTCAGGCATCTGGGGGTGTGAAAAGTCCTTGTCGACGATGACACCCTTGACGAGTAGGGAGTCTTCGAGCGAACCACCGACTTTGCCGTCAACCTTGATGAGCTCGAAATCGACATCTTTGCGCTCGAGGTCTGCGACGGAAAGGACGGCATCAACGGCGATTTTGGCGAATTGTTCGTGAGACTTAGAAACACTAATTCAATAGTCAGTATGCACAGGCTATACAGAATGCATAATTACATACATCTTGCTTCCCAGACTTGTCTTGGCAACCTTCATCAAGTTGTCTGTGTTATTCGTAGAAAAGGTGATCTCATCACTGATATTGTCGAGTTCTGCGATAGCAATTTCGCAAGCCTCGTCGTAGCCGTCAGCAATTCGAATGGGATGGATTCCTTTGTCGATCAACTCAGATGCTTGTTCCAAGAGCGCAGCAGCCAAAACCACAACACCGGTTGTTCCATCACCAATTTCATCGTCTTGAGACTTCGACAATTCGACCAAGAGTTTGGCAACGTTGTTTGAAATTTCCATCTGTCCCAAAATCGTGGCTCCATCGTTTGTGACTGTGATATCTCCGTCCGGTGAAATGAGAATCTTGTCTAGACCTCGTGGTCCCTAACACCATGTCAGATTTTGACTCCTGCCCCTTAATGTGGTCCTCCAATGTGATCGAACGCACCAACGATGTCTTGACGATGTTGGCAACAGTCTTTGCCGCAACAATATGTGATTTGACCGCCTCATTACCGTGCTGTCTCTTCTTCTTTCCTTGGCTATATATCCGTCAAAATTAGGCTCGGGATGCTTGATAATCGATTGTCCGGGGAAACGTACTCTCGCACAACGATAAAAGGGCGTCCCTGCTCATCCTTGATGACCGAAGCTGTTGTCAAGATCAGTATAACCCGATTCTAGTTCATTTTTTCGAAACACGTCGGCAGTGCGTACCCTGTGACAAGTCAAGCTCTGAAAAGGGTCAGTCAACAATTTTCCATAATGAGGGGTACCGCGGACATACGCATAGCCATGTTGACAGTGTCTGCGAGGACAGAATCCTGTCGTAAGTGAGAGTGAGAAAAAAGAGAGATTAAAACAAGATGTGAATGTCAAACAGCAAATCAAAGTATGGAGATCAAAGAACTCCTGATGTGCTTGTTCATCAACAATATCCAACTGAGTGCGGGATCCTTTTTTGCAGCAGGGACGATTAGTGGAGAGCTGTTTGCCCGAAAAGGCTTGGCGCCGCCAAGCCCGGCCGCAAAGTGAACTTCTTTCTCCACGCGACTCAGCGCGACGAGCCCAGAAAGCTGCAGACTGGACAAGAAGTCAACGACCATCGTATCCTGTCGCTCGCTCGCAGCTGTGCAGATTGCTTCAACGCCTCCCGATATTCGGCTTACTATAAGCCACCGCCGAATTCAAATTGGATCTCTTACGCCGCGTCCACAACTTGTTTCAACAAACAGAGTCCACTATGGCCCCTCGTAAGTGAGATTTCTTATCCTTTCGCGCCCTACGTTATCTACGCCTTAGAAGTCTGGGGCTGACTTCAATTCAAATCAGACAGCAATGAATCCTCTGACAACGAGTCGACCGGTGAAGAAATCCCTTTCAAGAAGACCAACGACGCCGCAGACGATAGTGGAAATGAGGAAGAAAGCGAGGAAGGAGAAGACGTGTACGTTGAAGTTTTTGGTTCGCATGCGAATAATTGGAGCGTCTACTGATTGCTGTGAAGTTACGTAGTTGAATCAATCGTCGGCCACGAGTTTCAGGGAAAAGTTCGTCGAGCGCAACACACCCCTAAAATTACCACCAGTCTACTGACGCGGATAAATAGACTCTCATGCTACATGTCAAATGGAAAGGATATGACGACCCCGCAGACCAGACATTAGAGCCGGAAAAAGGATTACTGTACGAAACTGCCCAAATCGATTATATCACTCGGGACAGTGACTTATGCGATTGAATGTGTAGGGAAGGCGCAGAGGATTTGGTGAAAGAATACTACTCAAAGATTGGCGGCCGCCCAGAACCAGCATCAAAGCCAGGAAGAGGCAAACGAAAGTCCGTGACCGCGAGCGCAAAGGACACACCCGAACGAACGGCCACTAAGAGACAGAGAACCTCGAAACGAGAAACCAACGGCACAGAAGATTTGGGCGCAGACATCCCCCGAGGCATTCCAGACTGGGTTGGTGATAAGGATCATTGGGAGGAGGATGTCGCGAAGGTGCAGACAATTACACAGGATGAAGATCAGAACCTGGTCGCATTCTTGGTTTGGACCAATGGCAAGACAACAAAGGTTTCGCTTGGCTTGTGTTATGAAAAGATACCCCAACTGGTAAGCTGGATTGTTTCCTACTTTCTGTCAGAAGACTGACATCGAATCTCATTTTAGATGCTCAAGTTCTACGAAGCACATCTGTAAGTTGATCAATATGCAATCATGGAACGACATTCAGCTAACATTTGTACAGTGTGTTTAAGGGTGAAGGTACCGAAGAGGAATGAGGAACTCTTGATTCCGACAATCCCAGAAACTCTCACACGGCACAGGACGGTTGAAACACCGATCTTCGACCAGATATACAAATTCAACGACCATTTCCCAAAATATGATTGTGGCATTAAAGCTACCTGACGTTATCTAGCGCTGCGAATGGTGTTTGTTTTGAATTTTGATATTCATTTCCTTGCGCTCAGTATTACATATTAGGGTATGTTGCGCTAAGGAGTAGGACCACAGGGTTCCCACGGCGATTTGCCATTTTGGTACAAGGGCGATTCTTCTGATTCTGGCTACTGTAATTTTAAGGAGTTTTAAATCTGCCAGTATTTTTTGACTCTCGGAATAGTGATTACTTCTCTTCAGAGTGGCACAGGCGCATATCTTAAATGGCTCGATATGTGCATAACCACAATACTGATATCAACATTGAAAAATTGATCTTATCCGAATTAACTGTAAGGCGCTAACGGTGTAGGAAAGGTTACTCATTGACCTTCCGCGACTAGTTGTGTCGCCCTGGCACTTTGTTCAAGATATTGCCATCGCTCATCAAAGAGTTCTGAGCCATGCTTCTTCATCACTCGTTCCATCGCCCTACCGTCTTGACCCGTAAGAGCTTCATCATCTGCCTCTGTCCAGACTCCTTGCATATTGCTGGGGATTTTCTTTTCTTTGGACAGCACATCTAAGACTTTATCTGCTAGCTCGGGGTTCATGGAAGTACAACTGAGAGCTTGAATGATGTCCTCCAGTTTCCGGCCGGAGTGTACCCGTCTCTGAATCCAAACATCGAGGTCTTCCGCGCTACCGTTTTCCTCGTGGCATTCTTCATGGGGCGTGAGAGGTACAAGGGTGTCGTCATCGTCTAGTTGACCCTCTTCCGGGACTGGGAATTGTGGCGCGGTCTCGTATTTTTCTGATTGAGATTCGTCCGATGTTTCTATTTGCGAGTCGCTCTCTACTGGATCATCTTGGGGTATCCTTCTTTTATTCTGGGCCACCTGGACGCCCTCGGTATTAAAAACGGCTGGAGCATCTTCGTAAGATGCTCGTTTGCGTTTCTTTKCTGCAGCCGTGTCTTGAGTAGCACGTCTGTTGTCTTCTGTATTTGATGGGCCTGCATGAGGGTATGGCTTCGGTGCAAGAGCTCTTGGCTGAGGGGCGGCTGTTTCTTCATGTGCTGGTCCACCTGGACGATGACCAAGGTGTCGAAGTCTCTTCAAATAGCGATCCCGCCAAGATTGAAAGGTGTGTCGTGGATTCTACATTGGGATTAGCTTGGTTGTCACTATATCCCGATCTACTTGCACTCAAAGACGCAACGTACTTGCTCAGCAAGTTGCTGATAGATAAGATTGCCTGCAATTTGATCGCCGCGCGTTGCGTAGGGCTGCACCCAATCCCAAAGTATTTGATCGTCTTGAAGGGTATAGGGTGTCCTGGAACTTCGAGCAGGTATCCCAACTGCTCCAACTGGGCGATTTCTTTGACCAGCTCTGTGATCTTCCAGATCTTCAAGTTTTCCGTTCCTGACAGATTTTTCGATGAATGTGTATGAATGTCTTTGAACACGTCTTAGATCAAATGTTTGATTCAAAAGCATAGACAGACGACATACGAGTTGAGTGGAATGTCTCGTTTTGCATGATCAACGAGTTTGATGTCTGCATCCTTTTCCAAAAGCACGACCGTACCGCCATTTATCTGATAAATTCGTTAGCTGAAGGTTTGTGTATAGAGAACGCCAGCAGATGACAGTCTCACTTGTATAAGTTCCTTGAATCTGTTTCGTTGGGGAACAGTCGCCGATACCCAAAAAGCATATCCCGCGAAGAGCGTCCCGACACTGCCGTCCTGTGGAGGTTTTGTATAGACTACGGTAGCCATTTTCTCAGGTTGTGTGACTTGATAGGCAGTGGTCGCGCCTATTTCAAGGCAGTATGAGTTGACCGCAGGGCCGCTCAATTCAAGCAAGACCACAGAGCCAACGCGATGAAAAGAATGATTTCAATAGCTCAAACTCAAAATTATAGCATCACCCCTGCATATAGTGTAAATTCATAAGCGTTAAATCAAAGAACGTGTATAAGAATCAAAGATGCGACACCTTTGTCATTATTTTGATGATTAGTTTGGACAGGAACCAATCAGAGATGCCGTTCTTCGGAAAAGGAGCATCTATCACGTGACATTATCCTCATAAGGATAAGGGTTCCCGCCCCATTCGTATTAGGCTCGGCGTCACATAATAACTCCGTGACGTCCTTGTGTTTGCTCTCTCGAGCTGAAGGTATAACTTTTAGCAGAGTTACAACTCACTCTAAGATCTACATACCTACACAACATGCACTTCGACTGATTGAATAGACTATTGAAGTTACCCAGATATGGCGCTGATCAGTCTACGCACGGCAGCACTAAGCGTGCTGGGCCTTTCTGCCTTTGTCTTTATTGCGCTTTTTGGTCGACTGCCTATGTTTAGGTACGTTATATGGTTCCAGCTGTGAGTGTCTCGGTTATTTGCTAATATGAATAGGAAAACCCCCATCGGTTTCTTCCACCGATTTCTTTGGATACACATTCCACATGGCCTTGCTCGTCTCGATTTACTTTTGCTAGGCGGTCGATTAGTACCATGCTGCCAAAGTTTTGGCAGGTACATAGCCTATGAAAATCATCCGTTGGTGTTGGTAAGTGCTTTTTCTCGACCAATGTTGCTCATTTTAATCGTGTGCTAGATATTCTTCGTTGGTCTACTATCAATATCAGAATTGGCGTTTGTGCCGAGGGCATGGCCGAGATTAGGGGCAACCCATCGAACACTTGTTTCGATAGCAATCACTCTGCCATATGTTTTCATATATGCGTGTGTCACAATAAAATCCTTCATCACGCCTAACAATGTAAAAGCGGAGTTGGCACATTATCCGTTCGATAGAGTACTCTTTCACCCTGGAAGAGAATGTTCAACGTGTCGACTGTTGAAGCCTGCACGTAGTAAGCACTGCAGCACTTGCAATGCCTGCGTGTCCCGACATGACCATCACTGCATCTGGCTGACCAATTGCGTGGGTCGCCAGAATTACCGTTACTTTCTGGCATTGCTTCTATCACTTTCCGTAATGCTCACCTACGGCACGTATCTAGGGCACATGTTGCTTGAAGAGAATTTGCAAAAGGCATTTGGAACTGGAGGCGTGCCCTGGGGCAAGTCGCTGTCTTGGATGTCATGGTTCAATTTTTGGGCCCTGGCAGTAGCCGATGATATTCGAATCGGCATGGTATTTCTTTTGGCGGCAATGACGGCTCCATTAGCATTCGGGTTTTTGGTTTATCATATCTATCTCGTATGGGCAGGCACCACCACCAACGAGACAGCCAAGTGGGACGATTGGAAGGAAGATATTGCATATGGCGCTGTTTACAAGGCCAAGAGAAGCCAAGTCTACAAGACACCAAGGCCGCGAGACGAATCGATTGAGCCGAAAGCGTGTTGGCCTGCGACAACTGACCAGGTGCTTATTTTGACGAATGAACCACCGAGGATAGGTTTTTCGGTTTCATTACAGTCAAATTCAATTTTGCAAGCAGGTGATGAACAGGCTCCTGTTGATCCGAGGTTCACCCCAGTCCGGAGCCTTCAATCTGTGGAAAATTTGTATGATCTAGGATTTTGGGGTAATTTGCGTGATGCACTGAATTTGAGCGTTTAGCAACTGTTACATATCATGAAATATGAATGCGATGAATAGAACAACAGCTCTGCCATATATAGTACTGCTTGAAGTATGCGATAAGATAAGCCGGAGCGGAAAAACCGCTAACCCACCACTGCCCACCATCTTGCCGCTAACAAATTATCATTCATTAATTTCTCCGCATCTCATCTGTCTATTTTATACCTGTCCCTCTTTGCGCCGAGCTTTCTTACGACTTACCTGTATTCAGTATGTCGTCGGAAAAGCCCTCCGTGGAGCACGAGCAAAAATGCTCTCCGGCAGAGCTCCTGCTCAAAGTTATCCTTGCCGGTACGCTGAGCCATTACGAGACTCGAGGCATGATTGACGACAAACAGCTCGAACAAATGTTGGCTGCAGGGAAAAAGATTGTTTCAAAAACTCGGAATGAAATGGATACTCGGTATTTTTCGTCTATGCGACTATCGCTGCAAGGATATCATTGCTAACTGCATACTAAAGACAGAGCTTAGCAGTTTCACCCGACGTTTGGCAAGGTCTTACTGATGTCCTTACCAAAGCCATTCCACATCTCGAATCACAGTCTTTCGCTTGGAAAAGTCCGCCCACTTCGACTTACGAACAATCGTCTTCGAATCTTATAGCATACAACTACTTCAGCCTGATCAAAGACATTGAGCGATTACGTGATTTATGTACCATAGCTAGAAATCTCCTCGCAACAACGAATAGAGCGCAAAATCTAGCGGCAGAGAAAGGATTCGACCAGCGGATACTAGCATTAATCGACACATGCGTCAGAGTTACGGCGCGAGGCTTCGATGGAGAATCAAATGCGAGAAACGAAGAACGCTGGCAGAAAGTGGTAAATTTATACAAAAGCCTATTGATCATATGCCTACAATTCTTGAACAATTTCATCATGCAAAACGAACAACGCAAACTTGTGCTCTGGTTGGACCTTTTCGGATATCACTCGAATGGCGATTATAAGGTTATTATGCCTGGTGAACCTTTGGACCCAGCCAGCCCTATGCCACAGGGTGTTGCACCGGTTGTGCGAACTGGCGAGCGACTTATAGGATCTTTGAGAGGTGAACAAACGGCTGAAGATCTGTTGATTGAGGCTCTCTCTAGGTTCCCCCTGGAACCTGCAAATATGAAGCAAGAAGCTTCGATGCTACTACTTGCGCAAGTCAAAGATCATATGGAGAAGATACTTGGTCGGAGTTTGAAAGAGATTCAAGAAATGAATAAAGATCCGGAACAAGCTAAAGAGATACGGGCTGCCTTGACCACAATCCTTGGTAACAAAGCGGACGAGATGAAGACCTTGACGGGACGAACCCAGGATTTTACGGAGCAGGATGAGGAGACAAGACGACAACATATATTGTGTATTGATAGAGGTGCTACGACAGGATATCCACGCGTGTGTTGGGCAGATTTTCCAGACTTCGAAAGATTCAAGGCCATCACAGCAGATGGTCCTCTAAGCGAAGAAGAGACCAGCATACCGCGATCCTATCAATCGGGTGCCGATGCGTTGCAAATAGCAAAAGAAGAACTAATGGCACGCGCACAGGAGGCATCCCAGGTTCTGGGGGAGGATGATGAACATTATGATCACGATGATGGGTATGCTGAAGATGACGGCCACAGCCTTGATGACGGCGCCGAGGGCAGTCTTGACGAGGAAGAAGAAGAGGATGACGACGATGATGATTATCGTGGAAGACCAGGTGATCAACAACGAGGACTATTAACAGATATTCCTCTCGTCCTGGGCCCCGCCGAGATAGAAGCTCTTCCGATGATCATCAAGGCTGGAATCATAGATGCAGCGGCGACAAAGAGCGCGGAGCGTGAGGTCATCAACAATATGCAAGCGATTCGTTGCCACGTATTGCTAACACAGGATACCGGTCGCAATTTGCTTCGAGAATTGCTTATTTTCATCGCCGCTTGGGACTTGCCAGACGACGAAGTCTATTTCCAGTTCATGGTTCAGATAATGGAGGCCATTCTGAAAAACGGCTTGATGTCTCATGCATACGCAGACTTCGGTCAGCAAAAAGACATCATATCGCCAGCACAGGCTGTAGTGATCAAGATCTTGACCCATATCTTCCGCAATAAGTACTCACCAGCCTCTTCAAACGACGGTCAATCTACCGAAACCAAACAACCGCCGCCACTGTCACGAGTGGATGTGCTTACAGTACGGTATATCTTTTCCATTTTCCGTGGCACTATCATACCAGAGACGTGCGGTCTCATCTACCTGCAAGGCCAAATCCGTGCAGGCAGAGCGCTGCCGGAAGACTTTCCTCTCAATCTATGGGATATGGAGAGGGTTTACGAGGGAGTATACCAGTTCCTTGAGTTCTTCGCAGTATTGACGGAAAACAATGACTGGAAGAACTTGATTGTAAAGTGGGAAATTGTCTACGATCTCGTCACACTGATCAAGGAATTGGACGCAAACATTCCCAAGGGCCCGCTTAGCGCTATGGTCACGTCGAATCCAACAGGGTCGACAAACGCGACGACCGCCTCGACCAACAACCCAACCGATCCCGCCACTGACAGCCAGCAGCAMCCCGCCCCTCCAGTCGCCGTAGAGCGGCCCTACGACCCAACAGACGTTGATCCCGTGGATGAGAATATCGACGAGACTGGCTCTCGGGCCGAATCACCACCTATAACCGAGGATCCATGCGAATTTGAATGGCGCAATCTCAAGAAACTCATCGTCCTAGTTCTATCATCTCTCGTATGGCGATGCCCTGAAGTTCAGAACCAGATCCGCAAACACGGCGGTGTCGAAGCTATATTGTCTTGCACCAGCTTTGATGCGCATAATCCATATATGAAGGAACATGCCGTGATGTGTTTGAAGTTCCTACTGGAGAATAACAAGGAAAATCAGAAGATCGTTGAGGAACTCGAGGCTAGAGAAGTTGTTAGAGATGAAAGTGGTGTATTGGCTAAGACGGGCCATGAGGCCATTGTTGATAGTGTTGGGAAGTTGACGATCCAAAAAGCGGTGCCTTCTTCGACGGCTTCGCATGTGGTTGAAGAGGTTTTGGATGAGTAGGACGGTCTTATGAATTGCATGATAGACATGATGGTATGAAAAGGAGTTCATCGGTGTATAATGTACATAGCTACAAAAAAGCCTATCGCATATTCGGAGTCATCAATATAGAAACTCATTCTATCTTCATATAATGTTCACATTGTGAATCTTAAGCATACATCCCATCCCACTCCTCATCTTCCTCATCATTCGGCTCCGGCGCCGCCAACGCCGCCCTCCTTTTTTCCGCTTGTTTTCTTCTTTCCGCATCTTTCTCACGTTGCTTCTTCCCAAAATCTGTACGATCGAGTGGACATGTCCCTCTTAATCGAAGCCAGGGAGTCAGGCATTCCAAATCGAATAGATGCGTAGGATGGCAAGGGAGACGGACGACGAGTGGGTAGGGGTCGTCTAGGAATGGGTTGCTGCATATGGGGCATGATTGGGATTCTTTGAGGGATGAGCGGGGGACGCGGTCGAGGGCTGACACATTTCCATGTCAGTTCTGTACTATTGAAAATGTGTTGACGGGGGCAAGCTTACTAGCACAAAACTCCTCGCTAACACCTTCGACTTCCCTTGGCGGCGCGTCGGCGCCTTGTAACAATGCCTCTATCATCTGATCTATCAGAGCTGAATCATGTTGATGCTCGCCATCACCACCAGCGCCGGCACCAGCACCAGCATCGCCAATATCGTGTTCCCGTCTGATGTAGTCGAAAGCTTCGGCGAGTGATCGGAATGCAGCACTGACATCTCCCGGTACAGGAACTGCGTGTTCGCGGGTCCGGGCCTCGGAGGGGTTGGGTGTGATTTCGGAGAGAGTTGCGAAGAAGGTTGATAGATCTGGACGACGAGGGCGGGCTTGGGGGGTTGTGCTGCTGAGATCTTCTGTATTGTGTTCAACTGTTGCATATGATGTTAGAATTGGTTGATCTGCGTGAAAGGAGCAAGTGCGTACCCTCGTATGAAGCCATTGTCGCAGGTTTGTAGAATGCGGTATTGATGCAGTGCGGGGTGATTCGGAGATGGTTCGCCAGCGGAGAGTGAGCAACGCTATCGCAATTTTGACTATGTTATGTTGATAATTTATTCTCTTTTTTGAGATTATTCAACTGCGATAAGAATCTAGAACGAGAGGTCCTGGATAAGGTAGAGATGAAGCTGTCGGCAGCTTTTTGAAATGATGAGCGGAGACTCAGATAGTTCTAGCTCCAAGACCCACTTATCCATGTACATAAACAGCTAACCCTAACTCATTTGAATCTGCTTCATTTATACACAAACTATCACTATATATTAGTAAGTAAAATCCTCATAAACTACATTCTTGCCCTTCAGCCACTCTAGCACCGAAGTCTGCAAAGCATGACTGGAACAAAGGTAGAATGTATCCGCTGATAGATCCTTTAAATCCATCGCATTTATGCGACGGCGTTCGATTGCCGCTCCAGCAGCTTTCAGATCTTCTAAGCTTCTATCATTCGCGTCAATTATCTTTCCCGCCTGAGTAATGAACAATGATGTCGAGTCCGCTAAGTCGGGGAATTGCTGGAATATGTCCTTAACAGCGCTGATATCGCTTGCCGAAATTGACCATAGCAACCGAAGACGTGACATATCAAGACCAGGCAATTGTCCTAAGAAGGGCGTTATGCCTATTCCACCAGCTATGAAAGGGACGACTTCATTGCTTGCGTGTGATGTGTCGATCTTGAAACTTCCCCCAAAGCCCAACATTGGTACTTCGAGTTGTGTGCGCGGGTTCTACTGAAACAGATGCGTAGTCACGCTTCGATTCTTTCGGACTGTAATCTCGAACTCATCATCTGGCAACCCTTTCGTTCCCGGAAAGGATGATACGGTAAAAGTTCTGATGTAGTCGTCATTGAGACTCAGTGGGTCGTCGTCACGCATATGACTGTAGCCCATGTCGAGTTCATCTTTGAATGAGAAGACTGCGTACTGCCCGGGTTTATACGTAGGTATTTTGCCATGATTGCTAGAGATTTTGAAGCGGAATCTTGCGATAGACGGACTCAGCATTTTCCTCGATACTAGCCGGGCCGTGGTCTGTCCCTCAGTTGCTATTGTCTCGAGAGCCTGATCTTTTTCTGACCGCAAGTATCGGACGGGAGGTGTATAAGGCGATATATCAATTGGTATCCCCTTAAAGCCTAATGCTTTTTCGACATAGCGTGCCTCTACAACAGTCATTTTCACCGCAAGGTTAGATCTTGGCAAAATTGCATCTGCCCCGTCATCGATGAAAATCTCAGTCTCGACAGTCATATAAACCGCGTCACCGGTTTCAAAATCCGGAAATACGAGACCAGCCCGGTGGTTCATCATCATGTTTCCTAAAGACTGATATAAGCGATTTCCAGAGTATTCGGGATATACGAGGACGGCGCCTTCAGGTTCGTTTGATATTAATCGGACGAATCCTGAAGGTCCACCACGGTAATTTGTGTCCATGTCTGTGTTTTGGTGGTATGATGATATGAAGAAGCAGTCTGCCTTGTTGATGAGCCCTATAGCTTGAAGAGACAGGTGAGCAGAGATTGAGATGAGTTTCGGTTGTGGGATGGCGGGGATGATGTGCTTTTTGTGGAGGTATTTGGGACAGTTTCCTATTCGTATTAGTATATGATTCAATCAGATGTAGTAGCTATCAACATACCTAGACTTTCTTCAATCTTGACCACCAACTGAGCATGGCCGCGTTTACCTACAAGTCCTGATTTCCCTTCATCTTCAGGATCCTCCAACGTGCCCATGATGACTTTCCCATATAACTTAACCCTTTTCCTATTCTCCAAATCGATAGTTACCCCCGAAATCATCTTACCCTGGCCGTTAATTCTGGCAGAAGAGCCATCGGTCTCCTTTACATTTTCAAACAAACTCTGGATGACAGGGTCATGTACTCTGTCAACCAATGCCCTCATGCCCACGATATCAGTATCAATGACAGAGGAGAAACCCGTCTCTCCACCCCATACAGTTGACCATGGTCTACCGTCATCATCCAATGCTCCTAAACCGATTAATGGAGCACGCGGGACCATGAATTGTCCATATTGACTGAGAAATGTACTTGTGGGGTTATCTCGATGAGGGACATGGAATTTGTTATGGAGGGCTACCTCGCCCTCGTTGAAGGGGAGGGTACGTTGTTCTATGACTGCGGGCATCATTAGGTGTATAGAGAGATCTTGTAAAGTCAATAATCTGTTGATATAGACGCAGTAACAGTAGAAAGTAGGTTGAAAAGAGTGTTCAGCCCTCAGGCAGGAGATACAGTTCCGCCAGCCAGCACGTCATGACTTGCTGACAAATTGCTATATTTGTAATCGTTCTGACTAATCACGCACCCGGGTCAGGCGGGTTTTGCGGGAAATGTTCCATCATCTATGGCCATGGACATCTCAATGCTTGATGATTAACGTATTGACTGCTTGACTGGTTGACAAACAGACGCAGCATAGACTGATGATAGCTCGGGATTGGTGTACTGGTATAGACTCAGGGCTGTTCCAATGGCTTCAATTGATTTGTCCCGACATTCAGATGTATACATCTATGCCAATATTTATTTGGTATGTATATTGATAAATTTGGGTCAGACGCAACCTGCCAACTGGTCCATCATGTACTGAAGATGCAAAAAAACTTTTATCAACAATCGAGAAAAAATCATAAGGGTTAGGTTTGAACTCTAATTTGACCTGAATCAATATCTATACCATTTTCGGCAATGCACATTCGGGTCCATGAAAAAAAAAATCAGCGAACAAGCCATTAGATTGTCGTCATTCTTCAAAGGATGATAAATCAATTTTTCCCATCCAGGTATAATAGATTACACTCGCACTGCCTCAATGATGCCGTCCTGCAAAGTGTCGTTGTAAGTGTAGATATTATTGATCTTCAACCCAACGCTATCCAGAAGTTTGCTCCACTGCTCATGAGTACGTTCCCGCGCCGCGAGAACAGCCATCATTAGCATATCAAGCTGAGCCTGCTGCCAGTGAACGCCCGAGTTTGGCAAAACCATTTCGTCAAGGAGAATATAGGAGTCAGGCTCCATTGCATCGATCAAATGCTTGAGGATCAGCCGACATTTGTCATCGGGCCAGTCGTGCATGATGTTGCGCATGTAGTAGAACTTGGCACCTAATCCAATACATCAATATAAGCAAAGACTAAAAGAGTGGCGCAGAAGATACCTTTGATGATTTGAGGTTGGAAGAAGTCTTGTGCCAAAGCTTCCACTCCTGGATGCCGTGCAAGCTGCTTCACGGTCTCCGGAAGGTCTTCCATGATCACCTTTCCCGGCAGATCGGGGTACTTTTCCCGGAAAGCAATGGATTGCGTTCCATACCCGCCACCAACATCCACAAACAAGGCTCGTTCGGGATCCAGATTTGTTGTCGTTTTCTCGAGTACTGGGTAAGCGTCCAAGAAGTTCGCCCTTCCGGAACGATTCATGGTCAACAAATAGTGCTGAAAATAAGACAATTTCTCTGGTTGTTCTTGGAACCAGAGGAAAAGAGGCAGGTCTGTTTTCCATGCTCGTTGTATTCCAGTATTGGTACTGTCCTCGGGATCAGCGTATTGAGTATCCTTTAGTAAGTCAGGCAGCTCCTGAAATCCAGGGCCCATTGCATCAAAGCTACAGGAAGTTACGCATATTAGTTTGCAGACACTAATAGAAATGAAGACGGCATACGAACTAGTGATGAATCGCTGCTTCTGCACCAGTTGTAGCAAAAGTCTTGGACATGTTATTTGCGGTAAAAGTATCTTTATCTACCTCCTGGATGGCATCGATAGAAGCAAGGTACCGCAGGACACGACCTAAATGGTACATCAGTCTAGTATGTTAAACATACCATGGATCTTGTATATACCTAGAAGAACAGGATCTACTTTCGTCTTTGCGCGGATTTGATCAATGCTGAGCGGGCCTGGACTTTCAGTGAGGGTGCTAAAAAGCTTCAAATCGACACCGATGCGGAGGCCTGCAAGTTGCAAGTTGAGATAGGAGATTCTCTGAATAGTGTCGTCGGGGCTCTCAATAGAGTGACTTAGGGATCGTAGTTGATCCAATATTTTCCTGCGCGTCTTTGCATCGCCGGACTTGGCCAATTTTTTGACATAGTCGACGAGGGCTTCCATATCTATGCTAGTAAGGACCAAAATGGTTTCTTATATTTGTTGGATTGAAGAAAAACAAGTATTCGAATTGGCGAGTGGGATGTAGGATAATGGACTTAATGAGTCTCTCCAGGTCTCGGTCTTGAGCAAACTCTAAATTTATATGTGCAAGTCAGGCACAAGAGGAGGCTATTGTTGCTGGAGTCTTTAATACCGCCAACATGCTGAAACTACCTAGGTAATCTAATTTATCTCTCTGCCTGAGTTTTTCTATGTATCCGAGCTGCCCACATGCAGGTGCTCTTCACATTCTACGGAGTAACGGAGTAAGCAATATGTATTTTATTATGTCTTCTAATTCCCTTAAACTCAAAAAGATGTACTTAGATACTTTTCCAGCCCAATAATTTGATGTAACCCAGCTGAGTACGGAGTTACGGAGTAAGCACTAGCCTGAGCATCTGAGATCAATTATAACAAAGAAGGGAGTGGATTTGTTATCTCTGCAGTTTACATAGTGCTCTTATAATTCAAAATATGATGCTTATCATGATTCAAGAATTGCAGGTGTCCGAGGACCAGATTATTTGTCCTCAATGCTGTACAACATGGCTCTTTGTATTTCTGATGTTTGGGGTAAACGGAACTCATTGGATTCAGCTCATGGACATGCAAGATTGATTCCGTGTGCTTTGGTCAGGTATAAGCTTGGTGTCGCCTAGCTACCCTACAATGCTGAAGTTGTCATTACTTTTCCAAAAGTGATATCACCTGTATCTTTGTATAGATAACTTCCTTCACCAGTTGTCGACTAATTCCATGCTGCGTTATACATCCTCTGGTATCACGAGCAATAGACTGATATCGGGTGTAAATAAGTCCATAATATGGTTGTTCAGTCCGTATCCATCTCAGCGAGCCAGCAATACTTACTTAGGCAAAGATGATTGTCGTAGTTAGGGCTAAATCAGTGGGGCTGCCTTAATGCCTTGATGCCTTAGTGCCTTGTCGTCCAGGGTCCCGAGTGGGGACCTGTCTTTGAGCTCTTTTAATTTATTTCGATGGATCCCTGTCATGTAAACATCAAATAAGAACCCAACCACTTTTCTCGGATTTTGTATATTTATCTAAACCAAAAATTTGAATCTATTTTCGGCTATGGACATACATACGTACTCAGCGTTTCGCGGCTGTGCCAGAGCCCAGACTGGCAAACTCCTATCAAGGAGAGCACAGCCGCAGCTGACGTGGGCCATTTGGTTGACTGTGGGGATGGCCGCGTTGTGTATCGCTTCTGTTTCAGATCATTCTTCAAACATTGTCCGGAATATATTGAACATCTTCTTTCTGCTGCTCGAATTGACTCTCCATCTACTATCAATATTACATTGATCGATACTGAGTTGTTCTGGTGGCGGTTGCTAAGGCATCATTCCACATGACGCACGGCGCTGGATAAACAAACATCAACATCGATATCGACTTCAACATCGACACTTGCATCAACCTCACCACATCATACAGCCAAGATGAGAAATCGAAACACCCCTTCGCCCTATCGACCGGGCGCATTCCACTTCACGAGAGCCTTCATCTGGCTCTCCACCCTGATCGTGACCGGTATCATGATCTATTTCGTCGTGCATCTACACTCGGACGGCTTCAAAGTTCCATACGCATTTCTCATCGTAAGCCTCACCCAAACTCCCGATAAATCAATCAACACCGACTAATTGGAATAGATCCTAATAACATGCCTCCTAACCCTCATCAACCTGCTCCTCACCACTCTTCTCTACGCCCGCAACAGTCTCCGACCCGTCTTCTCCCTATCCGCAAACGTAATCCTCCTCATCCTCTGGATCATCTCCCTCGCCTTTCTGGGGTACAGCATGCGCGGCACATTAATGACGACCTGCAACGTCGATTCGTGGGGAACATCCACCGGGGTGATGGTGTGCAGGGTATACAAGACGCTTTTCTCGTTCATTGTTGTTGCGACCGTATTTACCTTCGTACATACCATCATCGATGGAGTCGCGAGGAAAGACCAACGAAATCTGGCTGTGCTGGCGGCGTATGACTCGATGAATAATAATGCTAGTTACGGCGGGCAGGATTACAAGTTACATGCCCGAGGTGAAAGTGCCGTCCCTCTTGCTGCTGTCCCCGCCGTCCCCGTTCACGACGAGAGCCGTCCAGACCCCAATGCTACCCGTGCGGATGTCTACAATGCGCTTGGGACGGTGCGGCATGATGATACGGCGCAGCAGCAACAATACCATCAGCAGTTTCAGCCTCAGGGCGGCCATGATGTGGAATATTACGATGGTGTCCCGGATGTCCCCCCTGCGAATGGGGTGAGATGGGCTTCGGCGGCGGCGACGAGACAGACCCCGTACTCGCCGTTACATACGAGGTTTGATGAACAGCAGACGGGTTATGAGGCATTTAGGCCGCATCGGACTCCGTATGATGAGGGTGGATATGGATACAGGGGATAAACTTCGTCTCATGGGTCTCAGAAATTTTTACATCGGGCTCGGTACATCAAGATTGGCGTTCTTTTGCATTTAACGGCGTCAAATGTCGGGTTTTGTTTTTTTATATAGCGGAAATGTGATAAAAAGTTGACTTGTGTTCCATGTATGATGAGATAATTATATTGAACTAGGTATTACTTTTAAGCAAACAATCGCTCAAATCAGAGTGCCATAAGATCAGCCCATAATACGTCCTACATAATGACCTCGTTCGTGACATCCTGTGAATTCGTTAGTGATGGATTGTATTCCTTGAAGGAAGAAACGTACCCGCTTCAACTCTTTATACGGCAGACAGACACAGTTCTGTACTCGTACTTCATCGCCCACGCCGCACTCCTTGCCCAATATCGTAATACTCTGCACCTTGACTCCATTCTTGATGATGCTTGTGGAGTGGCTACCGGCCGGKGTCGGTGTACCCTCTACACGCGCCCAGGCACCGACACGGCTACCCCAGCCGATGATAGAGTACAAAACGCAAGCATCATGCTTGATCTCGGCATCTTCCAAGATGATAGATTCCTTGACACGAGCACCAGCACCGATCACGGCACGTGGGCCGACAGAGACATTGGGACCCAGCTTCGCGGTTGGGTCGACTTCAGCTGTAGGGTGGATGTAAACGGGCGGCACAATGAAAGCAGAGGGAGGAGTGAGTTCGTCGGACTGAGCCTGCCAGGCTTTTTGAAGGTACAAGGCGTTGGCTGGCACAGCAGAGCCAGCAGTTTTGATCTGCCGCCAGAAATCCTTGGTCTCGTGGACGAAGAAGCGGTTGCTGTCGGCAAGATCAGACAGAATATCCTGCTCTAAGCGGAGGATCTCGGGCTTTTCGCCATCATCGTCTTCGGCAATGAACGAAGAGTCAAGGTTCTCTGATGAGGGGTAGGAGAGTAGTCGCGGACGGGTGGCACGGCGCTTGATCACACTGCGGATCGAAGGGAAGATGCATTCAGTCGCGAACAAGTATACACCGCAATTGATCAGGTTCGAAATATGCGATTCGGGCTTCTCGACGTAGTGCAGGACACGCTTCGTATGCGCATCCGATACAATACAACCAAAATTTGTCGCAGCGTCGTTACTGACTCGTGTTCCCAGAATCACAGCCTCGGCATCCTTCTCCTCAAACAACTTCAACATCTCCCCCAAAGGGAAAGAGCAGCAGACATCAGAGTTCAAAACGAAGAATCGCTCCGGTTTGTTCTTAAGGATTGCGTCGCGGAAATGGTAGAGACCGCCAGCGGTACCCAATGCCTGATATTCGCGCAGATACTGGATGCGCAAGTGTGGAAACTCCTTGCCCGCATCCTTGATGAAGTCTCGGAAGACGGATTCGTCATAGTAGCCAACTAGAATGACCTCGCGGAGATCGGGGACTTTGGCGACGGCTTTGAGGGAGTGGGAAATGATCGGGTGGCCGGCGACTTCGAATAGTGGCTATCCAACAAGGTGGTTTCAATTAACGTCAAGCGATATATGTGGTGAGGGGAAGCGGCTTACCTTGGGAACGTCGAGAGACAATGGTCTGAAGCGGGTACCTCGAGATGGACCACCGACCTGTACAATCACATCGTGAGAAGCTGTAACCCAAAAGAGGAGATCGATTTCGAGCTTCGCTTACCAGAATCACAGCCTTAGTGGACGCCATGTTGTTGTTGTTGGGCGACTCCCGAAGCGGGACTTGAAGCATAGATGAGAATGCAAGGAGAACCTCTGTTCAATGGAATAGAAAGATGATGAGTCGCAGTTTAGGCAGAGCAATTGTTATAGGAATGAGCACTGCAATTAGCACAAAAATAAGTGTCTAGTCGCAGGTCGGTCGAGAGAGGAGTAGCTCTCTCCAGTACGCCAAGCGGTCAGTTGAAGCTGCGTCACTTTGTTTGCGTGGCTACTACGCTGCCCCGCCAATCACATCCGCCAGCACCGCACGTCGTGGAATTCGATGATATTGATAATTTCTCTCTTCTACTGTATATCAATGAGCTAGCCTATTCATGTTGATATTTGTAGATATATATTGGAATAAAAGAGTGCCAACATGCCTCATGCACTCTTGTGTTCCAACATGCTTCATCGAGCAACCTGAGGTGTACAGAAGACCTGCCCCAATCTATAACTATGTCCTCTGCTAATGTCGAGCCAGCAATGAAGTGAACTGCTGATTATCATCCATGAATACTTCAAGATGCTGGTATACCAAAGTGCTCTCTGTTCCCATATAAGAGGAGAACGAGGCCTTCAGTTCACTTACTAGGTCTAGCCAAGCTCTCCTGTATCGCAGCCCAGCACTCGATGCTTATGACCAGGAGAAATTCGAGCATCAAGTAGCAGTCTCAGGAAATGGCGTCTTTTGTTGCCTCAGGCTTAGAGGGGGGCGCTGAGGCTCTTTCCTAATCGAGCATCTTTCGTTTGACGCGCTCTCCAAAACCCTCGCTCTTTTCCGTCAACTTTGTCTCTCTCTCTCTCTCTCTCTCTCTCTCTCTCTCCCTCCTATTCATTTAGCCTTCCATTCTCTCTTTACACTTCACTCTTCTCTTCATTCTTCTTTCTGCCCTGTTTCTCTTCGCATCCTCTTTCTTGGTTTTCATCTCACTTCTTGTTCAACCTCCCTCTCATCTTAGTCTCGCAAAGCCTAGGTAGCAATCTCAAGTTGTATTGCGCTCTCCATACCCACTTCTTTTCTCAAAAATTCAGGCATCATCAGACAACCACGGCAAGTCTGATTTACAAACGCTCGAATGGCTTTTCATGTGGCAAATCCCTATGCCTCAGCGCAATCTAGCACTTGGGAGTCAGCAGGTACATTCTCTTCTATCAATATTTTGAGTAACTTAACTAACATTAAAAGCCGACCTCCAAGATTTGGTACATGTTTCTAGCCTGCCTCATCGTGATGCATCTCCCGCTACGACTCACCTGGACCCAATGCCCGGCGTAGAAAGTATCAATCTCATGACAAAGGACATGCGAGCACTGGTCAAAAAGATCCAGGATCTTCGTCATCTTGGAATCGAAGACAGCAAAATCGCGCTTCCCAAAATTTGTGTCGTTGGTGATCAGTCGACTGGCAAATCGTCCCTGATCGAGGGTATGTCAGAGATCCAAGTGCCTCGTAGTGCAGGGACCTGCACTCGTTGTCCTATGGAGATCAATCTCTCCGATAGCGACCAGCCCTGGAAATGTGAGGTGAAGTTGAGTTGCTCCTACACGTACTCGACGAAAAATGGTTTGCGAAAGATTACGAAGGCAAACAAGTTGGGACCTTGGTACCAAATGACCGAAGCTGAGGATATACCCTTCCTTACATTGAACTCCAAGGATCAGGTTCAGGATGCCATCAAGCGAGCACAGCTAGCCATCCTCAATCCCCATAAGAATCCAGTGGAGTTTCTGCCATCATCTTCAATGAATATCGATGATGCCTCGACACCTGTCAAATTCTCTCCAAATGTTGTTCGCCTCGACATATCAGCTCCCCATTTTCCCAATCTCGCATTTTATGACCTACCAGGGGTCATTAGCCAAGCTGAACACGACGAGGAAGCTTACCTGGTCACTCTCGTTGAGAACCTCGTCAAACATTATGTGGCTCAACGAAATTGCATCATCCTGCTTACGTTGCCAATGACGGACGACGCCACGAACTCGAGCGCAGCCCGCATCGTACGTGAGATCAAGGCGACCGATCGTACCTTAGGGGTCCTCACCAAGCCCGATCGTGTGGAAGATATTGCTCAATGGGCCGACCTTTTGACTGGCCACAAATTTCAACTCGGGCATGGATATTATGTCGTCCGTAATAATCCAAATCCCAACGTTGGACACCGCCAGGCTCGTATTGAGGAAACACAATTTTTCTCGAGTCACCCGTGGACCACAGCGCTGGCCCCCTTCCAGCCTAGACTCGGAACACATAATCTCCAGAACGCCCTGTCCAGGCTACTGATTGACCAAATCAAGGACTGCCTTCCCGAGGTTCAATTGCGGATTCGTGAGAAGGCTTTGAGAATCGATGAAGAGCTTCGAGAACTCCCCGAACCGGTCAACCAAAATTCATTCTACGTCTTGTGTACAAAGTTACAGGAATTGAAAAGCGGTATTGCGGCTTGTCTGGAAGGTGGTTCAAAGGACATGCCAGCGTTGAAATTATGGAACCGAATCGCTAAAGACTTTGCTTCAGCAATCCAGCGTACGAAACCTGATCTACGCTTGCTAACAGACGAGGAGGATTTCAAAATTGATGACGAATCTGACTGCGAGATTACGGATGCAAAAGCCGTGAAACAAACACCAAAAAGAAAACTTTCGTCGCAAGAGGGTATCGATGCTGCATCAACGAAGACTCTCGGTTGCGATTACACGCAGCATTTCCAGGATTTTACCAGTATGCTACTACATGTCTAAATGTACACATAGAGAGATATCTAACAATAATTTTAGAGCCAGAGAGAACATTCGAACTCGAAGAGATACGCAGCATCAATGAAGATTGTTCCAGTGGACCAACTGCTCATGTACATCCCAAAGCCGTTGAGAGAGTGCACCGATTGAGCGTCTCACACTGGGAACTTCCGATGCGGACTTTCGTTGATGTCACTTTCAAACAGGTCAGAAAAGCAGTCTTGGCCCAAGTCAAATTGGTACTGGTTGCCCATCAGGAGACTGAACTATATCGTCAAGTCTCGGATATTTCAGACAAGTTCCTCGAACAGATGAAAGAGAATGTTCACATGGAGGCAGGCAAACTCTACACCCTCGAAAGCACAGAATTTATTGCAAATGATCGTGAAGCACTTCAAAAAGATGGAGCGGTGTACTACAGTGAATTAAAAAAGACTCGCAAGGAGAAGAAGGCTATAAATCACTTCCGAAGTCGTGGAGTTCAGGTTTCCACAGACCGAGCTAAATACGAGAAGGCGATCGAGGCATTGGACTTTGGCTGTGATCCGTTTACTAACGAGCTCAAGTTGATGGCTGTATGTTCTAAGCACCACTCAAATACATCCCTGCCGTGACCCTAATATATTTTATAGGCTGCGCATGCTCATTACAAAGTCGCGTCTTGCCGCTTTGTCGACCAAATCTGTATGGTTATACGTTCCAATATGTTTACAGAGTGCAAGAAGAGTTTGTTCAAGGAGATTGAGAAGGGACTCGGAATATGTGAAGCGGATGGTAAGCCTTCAGTTTTTTTTTTTTTTTGGCTGATGCTAATGTGCTTATTTTAGCATCATATCGCTGTTTGCAGCTAATGGCCGATGACTCCGAGCGACTACAACGCCGAGAATTCCTCCTTAAAGAACAAGAGAAGTTGGAACTTGCTCTGAAATGGTTGGGATCGGCTGTAGCGTACAATGGTCCTAGTGATGAGGATGTTGAGATGAGCCAGGACCAGGAAACTTACATCAAGACTGCGGAGGATGATTGAGTAAAGAGAGTTTTCCAGAAGGACTCTTCTTTGGAAAAGATAGTTACATGTTGGCCAACTCTTGACTATCTCCATCCTTTCTTGCGGAAGCTGTACTCCAAGGATGCGAATTTACTTGCTTGATCTTGTGTTGTTCTTTGGTTCATTACTGTACGGTTGATGATGATATGTGCGCGGATCTACTTCTGATTGCCATAACGTCATACCTGCAAGTAGATTGGAGGACTAGAAACTTCTTTGAGAGACTTTGTCGGCAAGAGAATCAAAAGTTATAGAATTGAGAATCTGAGAGAGGTTAAAAGTTGTCTTTTTCGATGCCCCTCATTGATGCCCTAAACCCTAAACCCTACTATCCGGATATGAGTATATGGAGGGGTTAAAGGGCTTCATGACGTAGAGAGAGTAGCACTTTTCACCAACAATAATAAATATTGATCGTCCTATTTTGTAGAATAACTATATACCATTAATATGTCATCAAATGCATTGCCTTCAATCGCTGGGGACTGCTGCTGTGATCGATCAGAAGCATATCATTCGTCGTCCCAATCTTCGGCGGGTTGAGTCAACTCCGCCCGCTCCCCGCACATCTTTGACTTTTTTTTCTCCCTTCTTGCCTTATCTGACAACAAGAAACCTCTTTACATTGTGGACAGAGGGATTGACAGACTTTCCGTGAGAAGTGCACTGTCAATAAGATACTACACACATTAAATTTCTCGCACAACACACCATGGCCGACTCCGGTGTTCAGGAAGCCGAGGCCGGCGTCGCCAATTTGCTCTTGGACGAGGTCACCGGCGAGAAGGTGTCTAAGTCTGAGCTCAAGAGACGCCAGAAGAACAGAGAGAAGGAGGCAAAGAAGAAGGAGAAGGAAGCTGCTGCTCCAGCCAAGCCCAAGCAGGAGAAGCAGAAGTCTGCTGAGGATGAAGAGTCGAATTTGACTCCTAACGTATGTTTCCTCTATCTCGTACTTGCCAATCGAGCCGTCAATCAAGTCGTTGATCTAACATGGCTGGTATTCTAGCAATACTTCGAAATCCGTAGCTCAAAGATCAACAAGCTCCGCGAAACCAAGAACCCCGATCCCTACCCACACAAATTCCAAGTCACCATCGACGCGCGCAACTTCTTGACCGAATACGCATCGCTAGGAAAGGGCGAGTTGAAGCAGGATACCATCGTGCAGGTCGCGGGACGTATCGAAAACAAGCGCTCAGCCGGTACTAAGCTGTTCTTCTACGATCTCCGCGCCGAGGGCATCAAGCTCCAGATCCTGTGCCAGGCCCAGTACGCCACGGGCGATGTCGCGTTCGCTGATCAACATGAACAATTACGACGAGGAGATATCATCGGTATCACCGGTTTCCCGGGTCGCAGTAACCCGAAGACTCGAGATGAGGGCGAATTGTCGATCTTCGCCACACAGGTCAAGCTTCTCGCTCCTTGTCTTCATGCTCTGCCTCGTGGTCTCCAGGACTCCGAGACACGCTTCCGTCAGCGATACCTTGATTTGATCATGAATGAGTCGTCGCGTAAAGTCTTCACTACACGTGCCAAGATTGTTAGATATGTCCGCAACTTCTTTGACGAGCGTGACTTTACTGAGGTCGAGACACCCATGATGAACGCTATCGCTGGTGGCGCCACAGCAAAGCCCTTCATTACGCATCACAATGAGTACAACACAAATCTTTTCATGCGTGTTGCTCCTGAGTTGTACTTGAAGATGTTGATCGTCGGTGGTTTGGAGCGTGTCTACGAACTTGGCCGTCAATTCCGTAACGAAGGCGCCGATCTTACTCACAACCCTGAGTTCACCACCTGCGAATTTTATTGGGCATATGCCGATGTCTACGATGTCATGAACCTTACCGAGGAGCTTGTTTCGGGTATGGTCAAGCATGTCACCGGTGGCTACGAGACAACTTTCCACACCCAATCCGGTGAAGTATACAACGTCAACTGGAAGGCTCCCTGGAGACGTGTAGAAATGATCCCTGCCCTCGAAGAAGCGACAGGCGAGAAGTTCCCTCCTGGTGACCAACTTCACACCGAAGAGACCAATGAATTCTTGAAGAAGGTCCTCAAAAAGACCGGCGTCGAATGCTCATCCCCCTTGACCAACGCCCGTATGCTCGATAAGCTTGTTGGCGAGTTCATTGAAGAAACCTGCGTCAACCCGACTTTCATTATGGGCCACCCTCAAATGATGTCCCCTCTCGCCAAATATCACCGCCAAAACGTCGGTCTCTGCGAACGTTTCGAAGCCTTCGTCTGCAAGAAGGAGATTGTCAACGCCTACACCGAGTTGAACGACCCCTTTGACCAACGCTTGCGTTTCGAAGAACAAGCCCGCCAAAAGTCCCAGGGTGACGATGAAGCGCAGCTCATCGATGAGAACTTCTGCACTAGTCTTGAATACGGTTTGCCCCCAACCGGTGGTTGGGGAATGGGTATTGATCGTCTTGTTATGTTCTTGACGGACAATCATACGATCAGGGAGGTTCTCACTTTCCCGTTCATGAAGGATGATACTACAGCGGAGAAGAAGCCTACTGCTGCTGAGGTTGTTGGTATTACTCCTCAGCCGGAAGAGGGTATTCCTCACAAATAGATTTGCAAAAATACGGCTCATAAGAGGGTAGATGACGAAAAAGACAGAGCAGAATGAGTCTTCAAATGGCATGCGGTGTTTGAGGTTTCGGTATGAGAAATCGGGACAATGTGTCCATGAATTATGTGTCCTGCTTGAACGAATGAATATTGTTTCAGATTTCACCATTGCAAATTTTCATCCTCTAAGGTATTACTCGATCAAACGCTAAAATTATAGGCTGGTGATAGTAGAAACTCGGTGTGAAAGTACAACTTGTTGTCATTCGACTACTGCTCTAATTCTTCAGGAGATCTGACAAGAGCTAATATACATGAGAGGAGTATGGTACATATTCATACAAAGATAAGTATCAAGGCAGAGATAATCTACTTCTTCAATGCATTCACCGCATTAGCCGTAGACGCAGCTACCGGCTGACCTCTAGCCTTTGCAGCCATCTGCAACAACTTAGCCGTCCTCGAAGGATGCCAGATCCTACTGCCGAGCACAAGAACCCAAGTCAACAGGAACAAACTTCCAGCCTGGTGAGTCGATGCAAGATGCGTGGGGACAAGATATAGTAGAGTCGAGATACCAAGGGTCACCTGCACAAACGTGAAAGCGACGACACCATGAACACCCTTTTGAGCGCTGCGAGGTAGTAGTTTTTTCATGGATGAGGATTTGGAGTATGCCCATAGAGCCATGACGGCGGAGAATGTGGTCATGGCGAGAGCACGGTGGTCGAGTTGGACTAGGGATGGGTTCTCGAGCATGTTTCTCCACCATAGATCGGATCGATCTGAGTGACGCGAGTACTTTTCGTCAAACAGTTCGGCCTTGGGCGGTGTCAACCCGTTGCCCATGTACGGAAATTCGTTGTAGATCAGACCGGCATCGAGACCAGCGACGAGGCCTCCGGACATTGCTGTAGTGAACACCAAGAGAGCCAACCCGGCAACCGAGCGACGGAATACTGCAAGCTTGGGGTTTCGCAGAGCATTCAGTGATTCAGTACCGGCCTGTGGGTCTTTGAGAAGTCTGTGAGATCGTAGAATAGCAAGACCATTCCAGAGCATGGCGACATAACAGGTAAAAGCAGCAGCTAAATGGGCAGTCAGACGATACTGACTGACTCTAGGATGACTGCCAGGAGCAAAAAGATCATCCTTCAAGCCAGACTTCACCATCCACCATCCAATGACACCCTGGAACCCAATAAGACCTGAAATACCAGCCAAACGCAAAGCCATTGGTTTGGAGACCTTTCTTCTAGCGACAAAGTAGACGGCGGGGATAACGAAGGACAATCCTACAAATCTACCCCAGAGTCGATGGATCCATTCCATGTAGTAGATTGATTTGAATTCGGAGAGGTTCATGTTCGGATTTAGAATTTTGTATTCGGGGGAGTTTTTGTATTTCGCAAACTCTGCCTCCCAATCATCGTTGTTCATCGGCGGCAATGAGCCAGTTACAGGTCTCCATTCTGTGATACTCAGACTGTTAGAAGTTAGCAACGTCTAAACTTCTGGACAATGGCTATAGTAGGCTTACCCGGACTCAGTCAACCTTGTCAATCCTCCAAAGATGACAATCCCAAAAACGCTCGCAGCGCTCCCCAAAAGCCAGTATGCGACAGCCTTGCTACTCACATCCGGAAAGTGAGATTTTGTAGCCGTGGCCCCTTGCTCTAGAGCCTGTTGTGCTACGGTGGCCGTAGACAAGGAAGCCGAGCGAGTAATCGTAAAGGCTTTGAAATTCTTCCGTAAAGCACCGAGATAGGAACCGACACGAGGTGATTTCTGAGATGGCGTTCGCGGGATAGTTCGGCTACTAAAGGGCCTCGTCATTTGATTGCGCTGCCGAAGACATTGTCGGCAGGTGAACAACTCTGCAGAGGCGACGCGGGCGCCGAATCCTCTCAGAGGAAATGCCGACATGCCCAGAGCTGCCATAAGTAATTTCTGGCGGTCCCTTTCTATCAGCTGTACGATTTCGTGAAGTTGTCGAAAAATTGAAGTAAAAGAGATCGAATGATAATTCGTGCTGCCGAGTCAGCGGATAATTGGCCAATCATGGAGGAGATATTGCAAGACGGAAAGCTCGGCCTTTCTTCTAGGGTGGGACCCGCTTAGCAAGCGGATTTAAGCAGCTCAACTAAGCTAAGCTAAGCTTGCTGACTTGGTCTAAGCCAGAACGATTCTCATCTCAACTTGAATGTCGCCTCAGCAACAGAGATGTCTTATGCGCTAGAGACCAAGAAGCGAAAATTTACCAGGGTTCTGGAATCACTGTCGAAACCTTTGGCACCCGGTGATGGCGGAGCAAAACCCGCTAAGGATCCTTTAATGGCTGCCCGACAGCGTTTAGCGGATGCGACACATGCACCTTCGATCAAGAGAGTTCGTGTTGGAGAGGGGAATGGCGACAATCTGACGACCAAGACGACCGTTTCTCGAATCTTACGAACCACTTCGAGCTCCGCAAACCTTCGCCCGAACTTTGTTCCTTGGGATCGGGATCGTTTTCTCGAGAGATTAGAGACATTCCGACCTGTGACTCGATGGACTTCACAGCCAGCTCCAATAAATGAGGTTGAGTGGGCGAAGAGGGGATGGTCCTGTACTGACTATATGCGTGTTTCCTGCGTTGGTGGCTGTGGTGCTTCAATTGTGGTGAAATTGCCCGAGGAAGTGGATAACTTTGAGGACTTGGATAGCGAGAAGGTGCAAGAGAGGAAAGACGTCCGTGAGTGCTATACTCACCTGATTTCGGCATATATCAGTACTGAACGAACATACAGGACAAAAGGTGGTCGAGGAGTATCAAAAGTTATTATGCCAAGGGCACAAGGAGACTTGTTTATGGCGGACCAAGTCATGCGACGGTATGAGCTTCACATCACCCACAACATACTAATACTGACTTCTTATTTTAGCCACTATTCATCGCTTACCGCTTACAAATCCCGATGCTGCCATTAATGCTTTACGAGAACGCTACTTGAAGATATCAAAAATGCGAGACCAGCTGCCGTCGAAAGAAACAATCGAGTTACCTGAACAACTGTCTATAGAAGAAATTATAAGCCTACTACCCCCAGACTTTGTCGAACCGTCAGAAGAGGATTCTACTCAGCAAGGCGACTCATCAGAAAAAGATATCGACTATAGATCGTTCGTCTTTGCATTTCTCGGTTGGGACGTCGTCAAAGATGGCTCTAGCGGACTGCTCGAGTGCCGTGCTTGCTTCAGACGTCTGGGTTTATGGCTGTACAAACCAAAAGAAGAAGGAAAAGATCCTGTCTACGACAAGTTACCGGTTCATACTGAACATATGGATTATTGCCCGTGGATAAATGGAACGGCGCAGAGTGCTACCGGTACTGCAGCAGATAAGCCGAAAGGTCTGTTAAGTGGTTGGCAGATCCTAGCCCAAGGCATTCGCACAAAGCATCGCCGACGGGTAAAGGCAACAGCAATATCCCCGCGTGAAGTTACACCTGTGGACTCCGATACTTTGTCTCTGGGCTCAACGGCAACAGATGAAGCTACTCAGAGGGCGAAGGATAAGGAATGGTGGTCAAAGCTACGACGAGTACGAGAAGCGTTGCATGTGAAGGGGCCAAAGAAGAGCATTCCAGAAAGGAAGTAATATTGCATTTCATCTTATGACATCGGTAATATCCATCATTCAATCGAGCAAGGCGTTGGGGTGATTATCTGCGATGAATTTAGGGCTAGTATAGCATCACTATTATGCATTCACTGTTCTAGCGAGTGATTAATCTGACATATTCGAATACATAACCCCCCTGAGTCATTTGAATCCATTCTGAACGAGATTGTTTAGCCTATTAGTAAACAGCTGAGATGAGTAGAGCAAATTGATGCCGATTTCCTCATGCGGCAGGGAAACAGCCGGCGCTATACCCAATTAGGTCAGCATGATGAGAGCATCTGTCCCAGGATCGTCAGCCGCGAAGTTCCTCAAGGACTTCTTCTCTAGATGCTAGACCTCTGAATATTGAGCCTGCAAGCGCGCACTATGGCGGAGGAGATGGTTGACGGTCGGCGACCGTCAATGTACGATCCAGCTCGGGACATATTTGCAAAAGAGCAGAAAGACGACGGGTCCGCAGAACGCGGTACAACACACGATACTTCTGCTAGCCATGAAGGGGAAACAGCTGCTACTGTTCCTACGTCAACGGCTATCTCACAGGCTGTTCCAGGCTCACATTATGAGCGCCCTCCTGTAAGTAATCCCCGGTGCCAAACCTGGACAGGTGATCTATGATTTGCGGGCTTTTTCTGAGTGTGGATCTCGGCAGGATGCCTTTTGCTCCATAAGACCTTACTGACCTGGATGGGACTAAACTATAAGCACATGCAGACCACGACCTACGCTCCACCCTCAACCGTTCATACCAAGCCTGAAGTGAAACTTACTTCCAAGCCAGGTGAAGCTTTGCGTCAGGATAACATTCGTTCTTCTACAATTGAGAGGACTTCATCGCCACAAACCGCACATCACCAAAGCCCTTCCATCAATACCTCAACTTTTTCGTCGAAATTGCCACAATCACGAACACCGATGGCTGATTCGACGGGTAATAATCAATCAACAAGACAAGACGAAAATGGAGCTGAAGCGCAGTCCTCGGCGGTAGATACTTCCAACCAGGGTGGTAGACAGCAAACTTCGAAGCGCAGACGCCGTGAAGAACGACCCCAGAGAGCGCCCCGACGTGAAGGTCCTTCAGCCTATTCTCGACGAGACCGTTCTCCACAAGGCCGCACTCGCGATTTACGAGATTCTCGCTCGGTATCACCTAGCCGACGAGGAACTGATTTTCGACGATCTCGTTCGCCATTCCCCCGTCAAAGATCTGTTACACCTGAAGCTGAAGCTCGGCAGAGGAAGAGACCTGGTGGCGGAGCGCGATTGGGGACCGCTGGGAAGGATCTTCTTCGACGTCGTCAGGAAGAACGAGAACAAGCTCAACAACGTGATGTCGAAAGAGATTTACGGGATCGTGGTGTTCACGATGTCGTTCGCCAACACTACAATGCTGTGCCGGAGCGAGGACGGGAATGGAGAAAGACAGATAGTAAGATCAAGGGACTACGGAGCTTCAACAACTGGATCAAAAGTACGGTTATACAAAAGTTCTCACCAGATGAGGAATTTCTAGCAAGCAAGACCGGAACCAAGGAATGGGCTGCCGAAGCTGGAAGTCCGCCTGTGGAGCGAAAGAAGCTCTTGGTAGTTGACCTAGGCTGTGGTAAGGGAGGAGATCTTGGTAAATGGCAACAGGCTCCTCAGCCGGTTGATCTCTACGTCGGACTCGATCCTGCCGAAATTTCCATCGATCAAGCTCGGGACCGGTATAACACGATGAGGAATCAACGGAACCAACGAAACAGACGCGGCAATGCTCTTTTCCATGCTGAGTTCCATCCCAAGGACTGCTTCGGTGAATGGTTGGGAGACCTTCGCATTATACAGGAAGTTGGCATCGACGCTAATGTCGGTCCTGACGCTAACCTTATGAACGCCCGATGGGGTGGCGGTGGGTTCGACGTCGTTGTCAGTATGTTCACGATGCACTATGCCTTTGAATCAGAACAAAAAGCGCGACAGATGCTACAGAATGTAGCCGGTKCCTTAAAAAAGGGCGGGCGATTTATCGGCGTTGGACCAAATTCAGATGTGATTAGTGCTAAGGTTGCGCAATACCACAAAGAGCATAAAGTCGAAAAGGAGGCTGAGCCGAAAGACGAAGTCGCTGCGGAGGATGGTGAGGTAGCAGAAGAAAAGAAGTTGGAATGGGGGAACAGCATCTATCGAGTGCGATTCCCAGGTGCTACTCCCGAGGATGGGGTGTTCCGTCCTCCATTTGGTTGGAAATACAGTTATTTCATGGAAGAAGCCGTCGAAGAGATTCCGGAATACGTTGTGCCTTGGGAAGCTTTCCGATAGTATGATCTCCTACCCTCTTTATGTTACTTTTACTAATTGTTTACTTCTTCACAGCCTCACTACAGAATACAATCTTGAACTCGTATACCGCAAACCATTCTTGGAAATTTGGCATGAAGAGAAAGATGACCCTGAACTTGGCCCTTTGAGTGAACGGATGGGTGTCCGTGCTCGTGGCGGAGGCGAACTACTTGTCAGCGATGAGGAGCTCGATGCAGCTAGTAAGTACTTCTATCGCTCTGCTGGAGTTTTAGAGTCTAACACAATCCAGGCTTCTATCATGCTTTCGTTTTTCAAAAGGTTTAGGATCTCATGTGCTGGCGGTGGCGTAGCATGTACCAACAAACTTTTCCTTTCTCGGAATGCATGTATATTCTAGCTGTATGCAATCTGTATTCTACGTAGAATTTACAGCAATTTTGGCTCAAAGGTTGATAGTAGAGGACTTTCTGTCATTTTGGTAGAAATCGCATATATCCGTTTACGGACTAGCGTACAACGACACGGTTTGACGCGTTCAACAACTTGATATCTTATCGGGGAGTCGGATTTCTACAATTTTTATATTTGTCGACTGCATAAAATTATATGATGCCAAACTGGACGTCTTATCTCTTTCAGTAATCACAGAAGCTTGACGGAAACTCCTGTACGCATATGGCATCAATATTCTGCGCTCATATACCTCAGCCTAGGAAAAGTTGATAGGCGTTTGACAACAGCTAAGAAACGAAGAACTAAAATGGCACCTCTCCTATCCTCCTCTCGTCGCTCTCGCAGACTAGACGATACCGAAGCCACGCCCGCACCTACTGTCGCAACTTCTTCTCGCAACCGACCACAAACTCCCGACTACGAGCCCCTCGCCACTCCCTTGAATGCCAAAGCACAACGCGCGCTCGCATCGCTACATTCTGCGACACATTTCAGGCAACTCAAAGAACATATCCGCCAGGCGGGGGACAAGTTAACCGAGACAGCGGGCGAGGCTAATGAGCGTATGTCGGATGCAAGGCACAGGTTTGAGAATATGACGAGTCGGAAGAGGGCTGCTTCTGCGGCGGCAAAGAAGAAGAGTAAGAAGAATAAGGCTGAGGGGGATGAGATAGAAGATGATGACGACGACGACAATGATGAAAATGAGGACGAAGAGGACGACGAAGAAGACGAGGAAGGGGAGGAGGAAGACGACGAAAAAAGAAGAGCAGAAATGCAAAGACTGGATAATCTCGAAGCGAAAGTGAAATCGACTACGTCACAACTCGAGGAGAGAATGCGCAGTGTTGTGGATGCAGAGCATAAAGTGAGTGGGTTACAGGTTGCGATTCAGGAGATCGCTACGGATGCGGAGACAGCTGGAGCGGCGCTTAGTACGTCGCGGAGGAGAGCGAGGTTGAGGGAGAGGGGTGCCGCTGTTGATGCTGATGGTGATGAAGATATGGATGAGAATGAGGATGATGAAGAGGAAGAAGATGCGGCGCCGACTGTCGTGCCGACTCAGATTATCAAGGAGAGACTTACCGGACACGAGAGTCAATGGGAGCAACAATCCTTGACTCAGAGGTAATACTGTCTATAACGACAAAGTCATGCGATACGTTGCTAACGTGCCACAGATACACTACTAACAACACCTATATTGGTTTCTACCGCATCGTCCACGAAGCCAAATACCCAACTGGCGAAGTACCACCAGTCCCCCCAGCATCAACATGGTTCAACCACCTCGAACCGAACAGCAGGAGAACGGCAAAATCCCGTCAACAATCCGCTACTACAACCTCCAACAACCCCTCACAAGACATAGATGAAGACGAGGAAGACGCCGACATCGAAATCGAGCGAGAACGCATCTCGCTCAAATGCCCCCTAACGCTAGTCGTGTTCGAAGATCCCGTGAAAAGCACCAAATGTATACACAGTTTTGAGCGTAAGGCAATTGAGGATATGATCCGAGCTAGTTCTATGACGATACCGGCCGGTGAGAATGATTTTCAAGCTGGTGGGGGACGGAATGCACGTGCTCGTCGGGTTAGGGCTGTACCTTGTCCGATATGTTCGGTGCCCATGTCGCTAAATGATCTGGAGCCGAATTTGGTGCTAGTCAGACGCGTGCGGAGGATGCGTGCGGAGGAACTCAGAGAGCAGGAAGAGGCTGAGCTTGGTGGTGGACGTCAGGGTCGAAATGAGGTTACAATTGATTCTGATGGTGAAGATGACAATGACGATGACGAGGCTGATGCTCATGAAAGGCGGCAGCAGAGGGATGAAGAGGCACGGATTAAGAGGGAGAAGTCGAGGTTGTCGTCTAGGGCGCCGACGGTTGCGAGGGAGTATGAGGATGAGAATGAGGAAATGAGGAATGTCAATGAGGACGATGACGACGATGAAGATGCTGAGGTATCAGAAGAGGATGAAGATGATGATTAACCTTTTTTAATTAAATGTTACCAGGTCAACTTTGAATCTGACTAGCTTGGTTCATTTCTAGCCTAATTAATTATACTTGGTATTGAATGTATGTATCATCGACAGCCAAAGAATAAAATACGCAAACAACATAATTGTAAGAAAACAACGAACGCTGAAAACGAACGTCATGAGACCGGATCACAAGCTGTCCTTGCATCTCTTTTGGTTGGGCAAGTGCCCAACATTTGCCATCGCACATAAGAGGTATCGAATCATAAAAGATAGAATCTGATGTATATAGTGCACGTATCATACTGTAAGTCCGAAGGAGGTCTGTATGCGATTCTTGTCGAATTCGTCTCCACGATGATCGGTCTGATCAGCCGATGTGCCCTCGCATACGAAATGCTCCCAATGTAGGTAAGATATCTTGTCAGTATATCATTGAGGTTAGGTTAGTCGCACCGCGCGCAGACTGATCTAATGACATTTAGATATCGCTAGAGCTCTATCACTTGTCATGTAGGATATTCAGTTGTTCGTGATTCTCGTATTTGCCCACGAGACAAACGAACCTCGCCCAAACAATGTTTGAGTGAGTAGTTACCCGTTGTAGGGCTTACTTGGTAATGAGATTCAAGTAATCAGCCACAATAAGAGTCACCATTGCATGAGGCGCAATGCGGACATAGTAGGTTCCGAAACCTCGGTAGAATCGAAGCCAGCCCTCATCTCTGATGACCTTGCGGGCACAGTCCAAAAGTCCCTTGTATGGAAGCTCGCCAGTCGCGGGGTTCTTTTGCTGTTTCTGGAGACGAGTCTTGACAAAGTCGAATGGCAAAGATAAGAAACTGGCAAAGAATCCCGCAATAGCAGAAGCCGCAAAAGTTTGGGTCTGAGGAGACCAGTTGGTGTGAGTTTTCAGTTGAGTCTTCGACTCCGAGAAAAAAGCAAGTTGACCCGAATTCAAGGCCATGGCTCGAACAACGGTTGGGGTCGCACCGGCCCATAAGGCGCCGACGCCCTCGGCTTTGGAAATTCGAGAAAGAGCATCGATCACAGAGCGGTAGTTGGCGCGAGCTTCTACGGGCTTCAGTCCGTCGGATTGCATACGAATGAGCGCGAGATCCGCTGGATTGCCTATCATAGCAGCCAATCCTCCAGCGGTAAGGCCTGCCAGGGCTCGTTCACCGAAGCTGACATTCCGCCCCTGTTCTGTAGCGCGGGTCTTGGCAACGGAGATAAACGTATCAAAGAATCCGAGCCGGGCTGTAGTGTAGACTGCTTGTCTGAGAAGTCCGGCACTTAGACCGGTGTACAGATCGAGAACTTTGCCAGAAGCAATTATGTTTTTGGTGATGCCTAATGCGGTGGGCTTGGGTCCAGTCTTTTGGCCCTCTCCAGCCAATTGCAAACGCACCTTGATCATATCGACGGGCTGGATCACAACGGTGGCTGTCATACCGGCCAAACCACCGTTGATGAAGGGAAGGGCAGCTTTCATGTAAGGATGGCGCAGAAAGGTGGTTGCTGCGGCTGAAGGGTTCTCGATGGCGGCTTTGGTTGTTTCCCTGGCCGACTTGGTGGCCGAGGTGGCAGTTTCGGTGATGGACCTGGATGCCATTTCGTTATAGATATCGATTGATTTGTCTACAACTGTGCCAATATATTGATGTTAGCAGTCCGTAGTTACGGAGGGAGCGAGTAAAGGTAGTAGACGATTCTATTAAAAGATAGTAGCCATCAGAGGGATACTGACCAAGAGTGTCAGGAGGTGGTCAACTGTGACGCAGATGAATGAATCGAGCAATGAACAATTGGATGTTGTCCGATAGCTAATATATAGGAGATCAGATCAATAGATGTCGTATTACACGGTCAGTCGTCAGCAGGGTATAGAGTCAGGACGATCGATAGCAGTGAGGTAGTAAGAGTCGTTCTCGTGGTGTAGTGTAGAGAGGAAGACGAAAGTATGGACAGTATTGCTTTCGTCTGACGAGAAGAGAAAAGGAAGAGAAGAAGAGACGCAACAGGCAGGACCTATAGGGTATACAGCCCAACTGGGTCTAGTTCGGTCGCGGAAAGTATGGGAGGAAGGAGCGCTCGGGGGTGGGGTGACGAGGAAGGCACGACCGTGGATCAGGTGTATCTTCGGGAGGAAGGAGCGATGGGAAGCTTAGTTGGTCGATTAATTGAGTGACTGATCTGATTGTTTTCGGATCTGAGATGTTTCTCTTAATATACCTCGACTTGGACTTGTACTTGCACGACTACACAACGAAAGAGGAGGCGAGAAGAAACAGGGAACGAGCAGGTCTTATATCATATGCGCATCCAACTCGGAAAGTCAATCTGTCCAACGAGATGGTGTCCAAGCTCTCTGACACTGCCCATCGGGAGCGAATGACGGAAATAGGTGGGCAGCTATCCGAGGCAATCAATGGGGATGGTCATCTATCGAGTAATACAATTGCTAATTGTCAGTGTCAGGGTCAGTGGTCAGTGGCAGACTTGGCGTCTAGCTCAGGGACTAGATTGACACAAGTCATGTACAGGGTTAGTCTGCTGCTACGACGACTACAGCTCGACAATGGCAGCCGGGACCGGGAATGGTGACCAATGCGATTATTCAACCCGTCCAGCCCATGTTACGAAGACAAGCATCAGGGGAATACCACGAATAGGAAGAATGGGACAAAGCGATGTGAGACGGGAGTGCTCGTCCATGGTCGATTCTTGTCGTTGACCAGCCTGAACTCACACCAGACGATGAATGCGGGGTATGCATCGTGCTTTGCGTCACTGGGCCAGTCCATGATGGAACAGCCCACAGCCCGTCATTATTGGTGTTGTGTCTGTCCAGCCTGTACACTGTGTACAGGTACCGTGCAACGGCAAGGAGAAGAGTACTCCGATGTCTCCTGCTGATTGCTATCGATCACGTATTGCTATTAGCTTACTAGTCATTGATTCTACTACATAGTACAGATGAAGCTCCCCACTTGGACGCTGCCAGCCCCACGACCTTAACTCTTAGCACTTCGCTATTCCTGTTCTGGTCTGGCGCGTGGTCCCGGCTTGCCGGCACCGGAAACTTACGGCATCGGAGGAATCGTCGCGGAACGAGCTCTCCTTCCCGATTCCACCCGCTTGATATAGTCGCGGAATACAGCCGTTGAGTTCGAAGTACAACGGATTGTGTGAGACGTCCAAGGATTGGAGATAATACGATCGCAATGAACAAAGAGACACACTTTAAACATCGCCAGCGATCGGCAACCCGGGTTTGTATCGTGATGAAGAGATTTTATCACATAGACTCGGCAGGTACTCGGCTGTAAACACTCTACGTACCTTTCGCCCGGCCTGTGCCTCGCTAAACTCCCTCTAGACGTTTCAGGCCTCTCTCGACCAATTATCTCCTGGTATAACAGCAGCCATCGCGGCCCTACATCGGATGCCAGTCAAAGTCATCCACAATATGAATACGTAGCAAGCTAACAAGCATCAAGCTGATTGAGAGGCGGTTATCGGCGGCCATCAACTTGGCGTCCTGAATACTTCCCCATCGGCACTCTTATTCGGTATCATGTCGACTCCTATTCGCCCGGAAATCCTCCAACTCCTTTGCGCGCTGCGAGGTTCTCCGGCCCAGAGGAATTCTCCACGTCAGGAACGGGGCATCTATAAGTGAAATTGGCGATGTCGCTACTTTTGCTTTCGATTATCGGCATCAATTGAGTTGACACCACATTTTTTCGTCGAATCTACTACACCCAGGACTCTATAGTGTTAGGAACACACGGAAAACCCCAGGATTGGGGAAATGTCACGGATATATCATCGGGATGAACTTTTTCCGGTGATTGTTCTAATGTCGGAAGAACTACCCCTGTAGCTGGAAGCACTAGCTATGTACGTATACTGAAGACTACGGTGTAGCCCCTATCATTTTGCTTCATTTGAAGATTGCGGCACCCCCACGAGGTTGAGCTATGAGCAGACCTGACCGTGGGGCCTTCTCTACTGTGAGAAGGCATAAAGGCGGTCGCCTCTCAAAGTTCAATAGATTATACGAAACTAAAGCTATAAAGCTTCGTTCAACGAATCATCGCTTTCTCTCCATAAATGAGCTTGTGTACTCTCAACAATTCCTCTTCCGGAATAGCCAAGTGTCCATACTGATAGTCAGCAATACAGTCAGCACCACTTCCCAGCGCCTACAATCGGCATTGACCAGAGAAACCCTCGGGTCAGGCACGTATACAAAGTTTTCCGCCTTGAATAGTACATATTAATGGAGAGAATTGACTACGGACTACCTTGTGCCGTCGTTACTACGGCACGGAGTAGGTTTATACTATCTTCTCCGGAGGACTCTTCCTCCGTACCATCTTACGGAGTACTCCTCCTCCTCCGTCGAACGTACGAAAATTGCTGGACCCTGGAATACTCGGTAGACAACATCATCGCCGCTTACCATCTAGTACCTTCGTACATACGTAGTACCACGTAGCATAACACGGTGCGTTGCATAGTTTCTCCGGGGGAAAAGCCATAGAAAAACAAATATACCACCAATAACATCCACGGATAAGTCAATGCCATCGGTCAAGGCCGATAAGCTTGGCCAGCCGTCACTCAACAAATCATTAGAGAGAATCGGTATAGACATACGGTAGATAAAGCCCTAATCAGACCCCACTGCTCTAGAAGTCCGATTCAGCAACCTATGGGGGTAGCCGATGGCAAAAGTGCCGTCTCTCACTGCCTCTACTTTTCGTTGAGTAGGCAACTTATAACTAATATATGAGGTGTCTCTGACCCCCCCCATTTGCCGATTTTTGAGATCCTTTCGGATAAGGTACTGACCACGTTTCCTTGAAGGAGTAAATCAATAGAACTATTGATGAGATGTCGCTGTGTTGGCTTGAGATGTGCCGAATAGATGTTCCGGGACCACCTTCAAAGAGGAAGCGATTAGCCCTAATTCCGAAAAGAGGAAGTATTCATTCGTGGGGCTCAAGACGACGAAATCATACATTTAAAAACATCAACGGCGATACAAGTGATTCAGAGACTGTCCTCGAGCAGAGCATGAGTTATCATCCCAAAATGCTTTCACAGGACTTTGGAATAATTCCATCGTGAAGCAACATGTATCCGGCTTGTGCCAATTGACATCAACATGTAATTAGATCCTGTTAAGGCCAATCAGATCAATGCAGTTTATTTTTAGGTGAGTCATGTTAAGTACATCCCTGGATAGAGCATCTTCAGACACACTACTCGACAGTAACCAAGACGGTTCCCAACTCTCTACTTTACATGTATACTCGACAGCATCGATGATGAAAAGGGTACTTCTGAATGGTGTAAAGACGCATCAGATCCTACATGACTTTCACCACGGCTATTGCCTAGACCGAAGTACAAGCTGGGTCAGACAGAGATAGTGAGGTCGAGATACCCAGTCTGTAAAGGTAACCAGAATTCCGAATCAGAACTTGGTATCTTAAAAACTATATCACCCGTCAGAAGCCAGGCCTCTTTGCACGTCGCGACAGTTCTAGTCGTTGAGTGAAAAAACTCATCCGAAGAGATACATAGGGTTGTTCTTCGAAAATATTTTGGTTTATGAGCATGGAACTACAGCTGTCTACAATGGAGACATGGTAAATTAATAGATAAATATATAAGTTCCATTGGATCACTCTTCGATATACGACCATATATCTTATATCAAGACAGCAGTTAAACATCCAAGAAGAAGGAAAAGAAAGAAAACAACAAGCTTGATCATTACACATGACAAATGCCGGGCAGGGAATCAATAATGCATGATTTAAATATAACAAAAAACAAACATGTTCAAAAGACTTCTGGAAACCCAGAAGCAGCAAAACAATGCAGATTAACACCGAGAATTCATGCCATCAAAAACGAACAAAGAGATCTTATATTTTGGGGGTCACACGCTTACTCGGTAACAGGACCGGCAGCAATAACTTCCTTAGTAGCCTGGTCAGCGTACTTTTGGAAGTTCTCGTTGAAGAGCTTGGCGAGTTTGGTGACCTCGTCGGTAAAGCCAGTAGAGGCAGTCCAGCTCTTCTCGGGATTGAGGAGCTCGTCAGGAACGCCGGGGCAGGACTTGGGGACGTTGAGGTTGAAGATGGGGTAGACTTCGTATTCGGCATTGGCGAGTTCACCATTGTGGATGGCGTCCAAAATGGCACGAGTGTATTTCAATGGGCAACGCTTACCACCAGTGGTAGCGCCAGCACCGACCCAACCAGTGTTGAGCAACCAGGCATTGGCCTTGTGCTCGGAGATTTTGTCTGCAAGCATTTGTGCGTAGCGCATGGGGTGGAGAGCAAGGAAGGGCTGGGCGAAGCAAGAGGAGAAGGTGGCCTGGGGCTCGGTGACACCGTCTTCGGTACCGGCCATCTTGGAGGTGTAACCGGAGATGAAGTGGAACATGGTCTGCTCAGTGGTGAGCTTGGAGATGGGAGGGAGGACACCACGAGCATCGCAAGTCAACAGGATGATGTTTGTAGGGTGGTTTTCGGAGAGGCAAGGAATCTTGGCGTTCTCAATGTACTCGATGGGGTAGGCGCAACGAGTATTCTCGGTCAAGGTAGCATTATCGTAGTCGACAACACGGGTGGCGGGGTCGAAGACGACGTTCTCAAGGATGGAACCGAACTTTATAGCGTTGAAAATATCGGGTTCTTTCTCAGCCGAAAGACCAATACACTTGGCGTAGCATCCACCCTCAATGTTGAAGACACCTCTGTCGGTCCAGCAGTGCTCATCATCACCAATAAGAGCACGCTTAGGGTCAGCGGAAAGAGTGGTCTTGCCAGTACCCGAAAGACCAAAGAAGACAGTGACATCACCGTTCTGGCCCTCGTTAGCAGAAGAGTGGAGAGTCAAGACATTGTGCTTGACGGGCATCTCGTAGAAGAGAACGGTGAAGACACCCTTCTTCATTTCACCAGCGTATTCGGTACCCAAAATGACCATCTCCTTCTCGGCGAAGTTGATGGCGACGGACGTAGCCGAGGTCATACCCTCTGTGAAGCGGTTGGCCGGGAAAGAACCGGCGTTGTAGATGACATAGTCGGGGTGGAAGTGCTCGAGCTCCTTGGGAGAGGGACGGATCAACATGTTACGCATGAACAAAGCATGGTAGGCACGGGCGCAGACGACACGGACATTGATGCGGTAGCGCTCATCCCAGCCGGCAAAACCGTCGACGACGTAGATACGATTCCTGGTGTTGAGGTAGTCGACAGCACGCTCACGATTGATTCGCCAGACCTATAACATTATGGATGCCCGATTAGTACTAGATCGCGTGGTGATGTCATGTCATGTGAAGGCAGGAAGAGATCGGCTAAGGATTTTGCGGGGAAACGCTTGGCAGACGAACAGCCGAGAGCAGCGAGGCTCAACACATGTCTCTCACCCGAAGAGAAAAATGCAGACATTGAGGGATTTTTTGAGGGATATAAAAAACGAGAAATTGGAAATCGCGCATTCCGTATCACGCAGTAGGGAGTAGCGCGAGCAACAAAACAAGCATCGGCCAGGTATGCAAGGCACGATAGGCGGCAGGGGTGGAGCCCTGCAAGGGTAATTGCCCACGCGACACTGCAGAATGCTGTATATTGTGTACACAACGAGGGAAAAAAAAAAACAGATAAAATCGCTCATGAAATTCAATCGACATACCTCAGGGCTCATGGGCTTATTGACGGGTCCCCACCAGACATCTTTTTCCGATGTAGGCTCCTTGACAACACGCTTATCTGAGGGTGAACGGCCGGTTTTGGCACCAGAGTATGCGGTTAAAGCACCGGAAGATGTGATGGCGGTACCGGTTTCGTAGACGAGAGCATCCTCGTAAAGAGCAGCAACAGAGGGGTTGGCGACCTGGATGTATTAGTTTGGTCATAGAGGTGATTCGGCATCGATAGACGTACAATGGCAACACGCTCGTAGTCAATGTGAGCAGTCTCGTGAAGTTCTTCTTCCAGCTCGGTGTGACCCTTGCCTGGCCTAGGACAGCGAGTCAGTACGATCAATAGACAGCGACAGTGTGAGAACGTACTGGACACCACCAGGGTGGAGGGCAGTTCTGTTGACGGATTGAGTGATCATTTTGAGAGATGAGGAGTGATAGTTGTTTTGCTTTTGCTTCGCGACCTGTTGTCGGATGAAATCTGAATGCAGAGGACCAGGAGAAACCGGGCGACCAAGGGGTATATTAGTAGCTGTTGAAGCGACCTGAGCAGCGGGATTCATCGTGACTGAAGCTGGCAGGGATGGCAGTTAGTTACCATATTCGGGAGCGGATCCCCACAGTTTGGACGGAGCATATCGGAGGGGAGACGAGATGACGAACCTGAGTGGTTTAGGCACGAATTACAGCTGATACGTAACTTGGGTATGGAGGCGTGTTCTGAAAAGACGAGGAATTTCCTGCGCAAGCGATTGTGCAGCAGAGTCCGAAATGACCCGAAAAGGCGGATACAGCAAGAGGGTTTCTAAAGTGAGCCGAAGTTTCTCGCTGGTTGCGCTAAGATCCGACGACTCTGATCCAGACTGATCGTGAATTGTAGTTTCGACTAGCGGGTCGTACAGTGTAGCCTGTTAGAAGTCGAATTGCTTGAGGCGGAATGACTCTTAAGGAAGTGCAAGGTAAGGTTGAGGCGAAGGCGGAATGGGCAGACGGAAAGTGAGTAAAAGCCCACGGGGAAGTCACTTGGCATGTACAAACCTACTTTATATTCTCAAGACTTACTACGTAGTACACTGTTCTTGTTTCTACATAGTATTGCGATATACTGTCACCAGGCAATTGACCAACCAGCCCACTATGTAATATCATGGTGATGATCCCTCGACCAAGGCGCCGTCTGGTCGAACGGTTTGGCCACGAAGATGTATAATGACCTCATCCTAGTCACTACGTAGCAAGCACATGAAAGTCTACAAGCGTACACACGAAGTGGCAAGGCCCATACCCGAAGCGTACGGGGCATCATCATCCACTTGAGCTGAAGGCTCGGCAAACGGGGTATTACGTACCGCCCCTATACATACCACGTATTGTACAATGTAGACAGACAAAAGGGGATTGTTCCGAATCCCAATTGTTCGAGAACTGCATGATGCGGAGAAGAACTGGTATGTGCTTCTGCATTTTGACTTTAGTTTTCGTGGGGAGAGACACTACCAATCTACCTTGGATAGACACGGCTAGCCGAGGGTATCTACTACGTATTTACGGAGTACTCTAGTTGTAGCCAACTCCCCCACCTTTTCCAGCATCGCCACTGACCCCGAGTCTGGCCTGGCCGATTTACTGCCATACTACAGAGTATTATCAAAGAAAGATCGTGTGATACTAGTACGAACAGCTCAACCCAAAAGACTCATAAATTCAGGGGTTAAAGTCCAAGCTCCAGGTCACGTTGTGCTGTAGAAATTTCAACCAGCCCCGCGATATTGTCACCCATTGGCTATCGATAAATCGTGCATTCCAATTATCCCGACTTCCCCAATCCAATAATAGCACAACAATTTCAAACCCCAAGTCCCCATCCTGCGTCTGGCGTCAAGAAAAGCCGTTTCGCAATAGCAAATACCCGCCTGATACAAATGATAATACACTGTACATACAGAAAAGTCGACGATCCTCCGACTTTTCCCGGTAAGTGCTAGCACCAGAGCCCAGCCCAATGCAGCTATTAGGGTAAACCCACAACACTAACAGGACCTAGAAGACTAGAAAAGAATTGACTGCCCAATAAGGCTCTTGCATCACATTTTCGATACATTTGTTTTTTGTTTGTTAGATAACTAAAAATTGCAAATTGAGAGGACTTTGCGGATAGCATATTCGCTTTTCCATGTTTTCGTGTCAAGTCGGAAGATGTTCTTCTTTTGTTCTTTACGAAGATATCCTAGATAGGCAATGATACAATCCCAAAGCATGATAGGTGAAAATGCGCAGGAATCAAATCGCTCACTCATGTTTCAACGCGGCCTTTAAACCGGTGGTTCTGTTATAGATAGATTAATCTTGAATCGAGCACAGCCATAGCCCTAGCTGCTGCTAAACCATGCTACTAAAGTCTGGATGTGGTGTGGATATGCCGAAAACACGTTCCGATGAGACTGAAATCAGGGTTAGGACTTACCCGACGCTTTTGTGCGTCGTAGAATGTGCTCCTACATTTTCCGATATTTGGAGGGCAAATATCACATCAGAACAAGTGACGATAATGCCATGGAATCTATTGACTCGAGTATGTTTATGTTCGCAGTGAAGTCCGATACGGATATTTGTTGACCCCTCTTGATTTGCTGATCTATAACCCTGCAGACTAACCCGTGCAACTACACATGACTGGTCGTGTGCTTCTGCGAAGACCAATCTCTCCTGTTCCTTATTTACTACGTGGTAGCAACATGACTAGAAACTACTGCAGCGCGTCAAGAAAGGCCATCACTGAATTTCCATGGCAAAGTACGGAATGATCGGTCACCTGGCTAAGAGGCACTCATATCCTCAGCACACTCCTCCTGAGATCTTGTTGTGGGCTTGTGCTTGCTCTATTCCTATGGCTAATCATCGGCGGAGCTTCGACTTTTCGACCTGCGACCTTGTTCAGCTGTTTTCACACAATTCGCGCGGTGCCAAAATTACCGACGATATCTTGAAAACCGCCCGCCTTGTGCTGTACTGCCCTGTCTCGAACGACGGGACATGACACAATGGGGAGTTTTGTCTTCCGATGTCATCGAAGCAAGTGCCTACAATTTGGGCACAGTTAGAAACCAGTTCTCGAAGAAGGCCATGATATAACGTACGAAGGAATCGGTGTTATGACAGAAGAACAAATATATTCCGTCCGTAGTCTTCTTTACCGCCATGACGCCAATTGCAGCTTCGCAATGACTGTGTTTCACGCTTGGATGCCCTAATAGCCAGTCAACATCTGTGGAAACTTAGAAGACAGCATACCAACCCATAAAGTCTACATCCACCATGGCCTTGATTGCCTCCTCTTCGGTGACATGTTCCGTCATTCCGGATTCGTCTCTACGGTCGCTATAGTAGATTCGATTGGCACAGGTGCTCGCAGCCAAAGTCGTCGCAATATGCTCGCCTGTTCCGGATGTAACTGTAGCCACGCTGGTCTTCTCTGGATCTTGTGGATCTTCAGGAATCACTGCTGAACCGATGCCTACCAGGGCTGCTGGCCCCACACGTCCAGAGTGTTTCATGCCAATCCCACCAGATGACGAGCCTGCTGCGATTCTACCATAGGAGTCAACAGCAATAGCACCTATGGTATCAGTAATAGTGTCGACGTTGTCTTCTGTGGCATGGCCTGTCTGCTTGGGTCCAAATGTTATACTCTCGTTTATATGGTGCGTACCATCCGTCGGGACTAACGCAGGTTCAGGGAGGACGACGGTTGTGTCTTGCTCTTTCGAAGTCGATATATCATGAAGATCTGAAGGCGGCGTCATAAGCATTGCAGGATTGACCGTTGTCGAGAAGCTGACAGAGCTGGTAGTAGTTTCTATTTGTACGATCTCCTCCGTGGTTTGTGCAACACTTTGAGCTTCTTGTTCCTGCCTGGCTGATTCAACTTCTTGCTGCCACCGTAGCCATCGAGCCTTGGCAGTTGGGGAAACCAGCGAATCATTTTCTACTATTTGTAGACCCTGTAGATAGGCGAATTCGGTAGCTCCCTTGCCGACCAGGAAGTTTGGTGGTACCCGTTGTAAAGACAGTCGCTTGTCCTGGGCATCGAGGATAATGCGGGCTGCTGATATGGGATTTCGAACATCTTTGTCGTGGTCAGTGTCAAGCTCGTAGTCGTATGATGCATGGAAGGTCCATCGACTTACGAGAACAAGCTCCAATTGCTCCGCTGCGCCCCAGATGGTCAACAATGGTAGCATCACATTCGACATTGCCTTCGACTGTGAGGTTGCTTCCATATCCAGCATTAGTGATTTCTCGGTCTTCCATCAACCTGAGGGCTATCTCGACTGCGTCTAAAGCAGACCCTCCATTCTTGAGCATGGTCATTGCAACTTTGGCAGCGCTGTTTGAGTCAGCTCATAGTCTTGTAGGTGAGGTAGAGCAAGGTCACGAATGGAATAGACTATGTTGCTCAAAGAGTACTTACTCATTGCAGGCCTTGAGATGCACATTCTCATTCTGGTAGGAATGAAATCCCGCACCTGCATGTACATAAATCGCACAAATGTCACCTGCTTCTCTTGAACGGGATGACATGTTGTCTGCTGGGTGGTGTTAGGGTTTGAAATGCCTGGAGACAAACTGGTATATTGCTGGGGCGATAACCGCGCGAGTTGATCAACGCAGGCCCAGGGACGACAGCTATAGATGTAGTGTGAGGGTGTGGCTCTAGCAACAGGTAATATCATGGGTCAGTCGATGTTATGAGCCGCTAGCAGTTCTTTTTTTGACAACAGAGGCATACCAATCCGACGTAGCGCGATTATGAGCAAGGTGCGGCTTTGCCAAGTGAAGCAGGCAAAGAGTGTATCAAGTCTCCAAAGGAATCTAGTGAAAAACAAAAAAAAAAAAAAAAACGATAACGAAGTAGAATAAGAATAGCTGGGTAAGACTAGGTAGCCTCGTCTGTTTCTGAGGTTGCTCAGGTTGGACAGTCAGACAGGAGATGGATGCACTGATGATAGGTAATGGGAGAAGAGATGAGACGACTGGGAAAGATCCCAGGGAAAGATGAGACGAGCCTCTGTAGGATTGTGGGAAAGGAAGTCAGGCAGTGGGTGAATGACGCTCCTTCCCTATCGCAATGCCGTTTGTAGCAGCCCAGCAAAGAGGCAGGAGGACAACGGCGCAGTGAAAATATATCTCTTTAATGTTCTCATTCTGCACTGCCTCTCATCAAAAGTTTGACAATTCAAAGATTTCTACTAGAAAGTCTGTGCTGATTTCAGACGTCTGACCAGAAAAGCCCCATCACTCCAGATGGTAGCTTGCTACCCCATACTTTGTGTATAAAATCTGAAGACCTCAACTGGCTGGGGTGAGATTCTACCAATGGCTTGGCACCGATACACTGGCATATCCAGATTGCACACAACATTCAGCATAGTCTATATAGAAACACTGAAGCGAAATTCTTCAGACGGAATCTGATAAACGTTAGAATAAGTCAAATCAAAGAAATATGCAGGATGCACTGGGAAGAGCAGTGACCTCATGCGTGGATGGACTTCGGTCATGTGACTCCCCAGCTCCCATTGGATGATTTTGCTTGTCGTGGAAGAAGGGCTGACCGCCTTCAAGTTGTTGGCTTTCCTAGTGGTGCTTCCGTTGTCTGCCTGGAAGCTTGTTGACCCCGCGCCTTACTTGGTGATCGTTCCAGGTAGCTGAATTCCATCATAAAGACTTGCTCTTCGTTGAATTGCGACTTCGTTTCTTCTATTTCGGTCCTTTTGCGTGGCATTGAGTTGCTCCGACTGGGGCACACGTCTCAATATGACTTCCCAAACACCAGCCGTTGTCATGGACAAGTACGTCAGCTCCACACTATCCGGTCCTCTCCATGTTGATACATTCTAACGTCGTTCACTTCTAGCGGAACTGGATATTCCAAGATAGGTGGATAAACACATTGATCACTGAAATCGATTGTATGCTGACACTCTGCCAGGTTTCGCCGGCAACGATTCTCCCTCGTTTGTTTTCCCTACCGCAATTGCGACAAAAGCTGCAGGCGGTGGAGGTGCAGCAGCTTCTGGACGACCGGCTGTTGCGAACAAACCCTCCTTCTTAGGCGGAGGAAGCGGAGGAGGTGGTCATCTGGCAGGAAAGCGTGGAACAGAGGATTTGGACTTCTTCATTGGAGATGAGGCGCTCTCCGCCGCCAACGGACCGGGATACGGCATTCATTATCCTATCAGACATGGTCAAATCGAGAACTGGGATCATATGGAACGTTTCTGGTCGAACTCAATATTCAAGTATCTCCGCGTGGAACCTGAAGATCACTACTTCTTGCTTACTGAACCGGTACTACCTCAAACATGTGGTCCAAAGATCTGTTTACTAATACATGATATGATGATAGCCCCTGAACCCGCCCGAGAACCGTGAAAATACCGCTGAGATTATGTTCGAGTCGTTCAACTGTGCTGGTCTTTATATCGCCGTGCAAGCCGTTCTAGCTCTAGCGGCCTCATGGACGTCATCGAAAGTGACCGATAGGTCCCTTACCGGTACTGTTATCGACTCTGGTGATGGTGTTACCCATGTCATCCCCGTTGCCGAAGGTTACGTTATCGGCTCTTCGATCAAGAGTATTCCAATTGCCGGTAGAGATATCACGTATTTCGTTCAGAGCTTGCTCCGAGACCGCGGCGAGCCGGACAGCAGTCTGAAAACTGCCGAGAAAGTGAAGGAAGAATATTGCTACGTCTGCCCAGATATCGTCAAGGAATTTGCTCGTTACGACCGCGAGCCTGACCGTTTCCTCAAACACACCGTGACCGCACCCAACGGACGCTCCATCCAGATTGATGTCGGCTACGAACGTTTCCTCGCACCTGAAATTTTCTTCAACCCCGAAATTTACTCCTCTGACTTCCTCACTCCTCTCCCGACCGTCGTCGACGGTGTGATTCAATCTTCCCCCATTGATGTCAGGAGAGGTCTGTACAAAAACATTGTTCTCTCCGGTGGTTCTACTTTGTACAAGGATTTCGGCCGGCGTCTGCAACGTGATATTCGACACCTAGTAGACGCCCGCATCCGCGCATCCGAAGCCCGCAGCGGCGGCGCCAAGAGTGGTGGATTGGAAGTGCAAGTCGTGACACACAAACGTCAACGACACGGTCCCTGGTTCGGAGGAAGCCTGCTCGGTCAAACGCCAGAATTCCGTAGTTACTGCCACACCAAGGCCGAGTACGATGAAATCGGTCCCAGTATCGTGCGAAGATTTGCTCTGCTAGGTGGTCCTGGAGGCGCTTAATGTACTGGCTTGACATCGGTTCTGTTTCGCGTGTACGACATGATGGCGCAACTCGCATGTAACGGCTGTTTCGAAAATTCGGGATATTGAGTGCTAGAGGGGATGGGTTGTTATCACCAATGGATCTTGTAGTTAGAGCGCTGTATATAGCAGTTTCAATAATGAGATTTCGTTCGACTTGAGAGTTCTTAATGAGCTCCATGTAGATTCGTCCAAATCCATGCACCTTTTCAAAGTGTCAACAGCCAGAATCTACTGTTATGCCAAAAAGGATGGAAGAATTTGACCTGATTTTCCTAGATGAAATCTACATATCAAACCTCCTTCTCAACCGCCACAGCAGGAGCAGCAGCATCCTCGCTCTTTGACTCAGCAGGCGGCATAGGAACTTTAGCATCAACAGGCTTCTGCACCTTATTCAAAATTGCCAAACCCTCCACATGTCCCGTCTGCGGAAAAAAATCAAACCCCCTAATACTCTCAATATCATATCGGACACCATTCGGCGAATCATTCTGCACTAAATAACCAACGTCGCGAGCCTGTGTATGCACATTACAGCTCACGTAGGCGATACGGCGAGGGCCGTATTCGAGTAATTGCCTTAGGAAATCCTTGCTGCAGCCCTTTCGCGGGGGGTCGATGACGATCAAGGTCTCGTCAGGTGGATAAGGGACTTTTTGGAAGAGAAGGGCTGCGTCAGCGGCTGCAAACCCTGTGTTTGGGAGGTTGTTCAATTTTGCGTTTTCGCGCGCGTTTTCGATGGAGTGTACATCAATGTCGATGCCGAGAGAGGATTTGAACATTTTGGAGAGCGTTACTGTGAACAAGCCACAGCCGGAGTATGCATCGATCAGGTATTTAATGGGCTTTTCGCCTTGTTTGGGTTCCTTCGGATGGACGTTCTGGCGCATGAATTCTGTAAAACCGGAGAGAATGGAGTTGTTATTCTGGAAGAATGCGCCGGCCTTGGTTCGGAGCTCATAGTCGTCTACCCACTCAGCCACGAAGCCATTATTTTCTCTCACGTATCGCTTTTCTTCGACGTAGTCTGGATGGTCTTTCTTCAATATAACGTCCTCAGAATCTGCGTATTTGTTCTCGTCAAATTCGGATTTGGGTATGCGCGCCGTCGTTTCGCGCAACAGGATCGTGGCACCTTGGCTAAATCCTGCAATAGTATCCGCAACTCGTTTCCTCTCCTTTTTAAGTCCTATCCGGACAATGTCGGTACCCAACGGACAGTCTTCGATATCCATTGTCTTGGACTGATTCTTTATATTGAAGCCAATTGGGGGAACTTCCACTTCCTGTGTCGGGGAATCATCTTCCTTGTTAGGTCGTCTAACCTTTCCGAAATGCGGCGTCAATTTTGTGCGATAGTTATATGTAAGCGGCGAGGGAAATGTGTCGCCGATTTGGGGCACGACTTCAGGAATTAAGCCGGAAAAATTGGCATATGCCTTCTCCACGATTCTCCTTTTGTGTTCTAGCTGGTCCTTGTAAGAGAGCATCTGGAGCTGGCAACCAGAGCACTTGCCAAAGTACTGGCATTTGATCTGGCTGTCGTCTCTTTGAGGGCCCGGTTTGATGACCTTCACAAAGTCTGTTATCGAGTATCCGGCCTGTGGGTTATGTTTTACGACCTTAGCGAGTGCTTTGTCGCCCGGCACTGTAAACGGTACAACGTAAACGTGATTCCCGTCTTCCGATACGGCCAGTCCGTCGCCTCCAGAAGATATCTCGGATACAGTAAGTTCAATCTCGGTAAACGGTTCTGGCAGGGGTTTCTTCGTAGTCGGTTTGTCCTCTGAGGTTTGTTCATCTTCGCCCTTACTTCGACGTTCTCGTTCAAGTAATTGCTGACAATCCAATTGCAGGTTCTTTTCTCCATGTTCGCCCGCTTCCCATAGATTCTCGGGCGCAATCCTCCTCTTTTTCCTTTGCTGGCGCTTGCCGCCTGCATTGATTTGCTTCATTCTGTTCTCTCGCACTATGTTTCGTAAATAGGATCCTATCTTGTGATCTACAGTCGCATCGTCTGGTCGATAGTAAGCGCTGTAAACTCGAATAGAAGCAGTAGGGGTTTGGAGTCGTAGTGAACGTTGTAGCACGCTGAGATGAGGCTTGAACATTGGATTCAGGGCATTGGATGCCGCGAACGTGAAGCAAGAAAGAGAAAGAGGGCTGTAAAGTTTTGGAATTGATCGTACCAGGAAAAAAATTAGGAATTGCGGCAGATAAAAGACTAAGCATGAAAAAGAGACACATGATTGGCCGATGTAGCCCCGGCGGTCAGGAGAATTTGTTCTCTTCCGAACAGGTACAGCAGAGTGTCTCCAGAACAAACAACTTGTGAGCAATCGCGACAATCCATTGCAGACCCTTCACCACTCGCTCGGAATCGGGTCGAAGGGACTGCAGCTCACAATGAGTGTCTTACAACCGGCGAAATGCCTGTTCTGCAGCTTTACGCCCACCATCAGAGCTGCCGCTCGCGTGCCAGTGGTCCGACGACAATTTCATGCAGCAGCTGCCCTGTATGCTCGAAAGTCATCTTTGGCCAAGCCAAAGCCTGCCGAAGCGCCTCAAATGATGACAGTGAATGAAATCGAGAACAGCGTGAAGCCAGACGACTTCAAGCCTTACACGGAAAAGGAGCTCGAACACCTCTCCCAGGAATACTCGGAGGACCAACTCGCTGCTATCCTCGCAGCCGAGAAAGCCATTGACCCCAAAGACCTCGCCGAACAATTCGCCATTCGAAAGGATCCCTTCAAACTGCATTATCTCGATGACTTCTCCACCATCGAGCCCGTTGTCGACAAGCATATTCGCGCCCCGGAGTCGAATTCTGATTGGCATGCCACTCTCAAATCCGAAGATGATTTCGTAGAGGACTATGCCAAATTCTTCGACGAGATGCCCGAAAAACCTACAGCTGCAGACTGGGTGCGATTCACGGAGAATATGCGCTTGACAAAAGGGAAAGAGGAGAATGAGCGGAGCCCCAGCAGCGCGCTTGTGCCGGATATCTTCGAGGAAGGAGAGACTCTTACGAGGGGGGCTGCAAAGGATGCAGAAGCCACATCGGGGAAGAAAAAGGGTGATGGGAATAAAGCAAACGAGGAGATTACGGATGCTTTGAGGAGATTGATGCAGTCTACTGGATATTCTCTGGACAAGATTAGAAGTCTCAAGGTTAAGACTCTGGTTTCGCACGCAGTCGTCAATCAGACTCGTCTTGGTAAAGTGCGTCGACAGTACTGTCTTTCGGTGGCTGGCAATGGTGATGGACTGTTGGGTATTGGCGAAGCCAAATCCGAAGAAGCGAGTGACGCGATGACGCAGTCGAGATACCGAGCCATTCGAAACATGCAACCCATCCTTCGCTACGAGAACCGAACTATCTTTGGTGATGTCAAAGGCAAGGTTGGAGCTGTTGAGTTGAAGCTCATGAATCGTCCTCCAGGTATGTCTCGTTTTGACTAGCGAGTGAATATCGACTAACTGTTAACAGGATTCGGTCTCCGCTGCCAACATCTCATCTACGAAATGGCTCSTGCAGCTGGKATCCATGACCTAGCTGCTCGTGTCGAACGATCTCGCAACCCAATGAACACTGTCAAAGCAACCTATGAGGCGTTGACAACGCAGAAAGACCCCGAAGAGATTGCGCGTGCTCGTGGAAGGAAGCTTGTCGATGTGCGAAAGGTGTATTATGCTGGAAGAGTTTAAATGTATTATATATAACTATTGGACTACTGTATTTCGTTTCATTGCTGTATTATTTGCGTATAAAATTCTCATTCATCATTATGTCTTATTGGGCTTTGACGAGCAGCCCTTCATGTCAAGTGTCCGATTCCTACATGTGGCGAGCCGTCACCGAGCTTATGTTGTATGATGTCAACGGATAGTCCATACAACACTAAACAAACCATCTTCTGGTTCGCGCAATCTCATCGACGCCGACTCGCAGCGTAGTGAAGGTAGACTCGTGCTTGGACGTCCGCATCGGCTCCTCTGTGGAGGAGGGTGTTTCGAACATTCAATCCGAATAATTCCTAATGTAGAATTCGGAACGGAGTGATTCGCTGAATTCGTCTTATCCTTTGACCTTCCAAACCTCAAATCCGTGTTTTGACTCAAGCTCATCGCATAACCGTATCCCCATCACCTCCCTGCATCCCCGACTCGTCATGCTGATACCCATACCCTCCATCTGTTCCAGCAGCAGTACCGGCTTCACCATCATTAATAATCTGCTGCTGCAACACAATACTATAAACACTGGCTTTCAACAGCGTGTACACAGTCGCCGTTTTGCGTTCGAGGAGGCGCAGGCCATCTAGTGTCAGCGAAGCGGGGTTATCGGCGAGATTGGCGAGGGCATCGCCTAGCTACAGTCCAGCGAAACAAGTCAGTAATTCGGAGTCTTTTGATGGGTGTTTTTGGGCGGTTGTACCTTATTCACATTCTCGAGTAAGCGGGCATATTCATCGAGGACTTCCTGCTCGAGTTCACTGACCAATCCGCCCGAGGAGCTGAGGAGGGGGTTGTTCTCGTTGCCGCTGGTGTTGCTGGTGTCTCTGGAGGGAGTTGTGCTTCGGAGGTGGCTCATTTTGTTGTTGTAAACTTTTTCTGGCGGTTGAAATTGGTCTTGAACGCTCAACTCGTCGATGGGTTCGGTTCGTGGTTGCTTCGGGCTTGAAATCAGGATAGGCGTCTAATTAGTGAGTATCGACTTAATGTGTTCCTATAATTGAGGATTGTTGAGGATCAGTTGTTAGGATTTTGTTTTCAAGATTGGTGGTGATGGTGCTGAAGGTGTTACCAATTTAAACGCGAATCCCCGCGGTCGAGGTGGGGACAAAACATTGAATTGGAGACGGCCAAATCTCGAGTCTTTCACTAAATTGATAGTGCTTCATACCGAACACACCATTCGCAGAAACTTTAGCCTGGATTCATGTACTTTCTTATTACCATTTGAGGTTAGGTTCATAGTACCTACCTAGGTAGATATTGATGCACATTGATACACATAATGTTGACTGAAAAGTATATACATCCATGGATGTTGCCTACTCCCGGTCGACATATGGAGATTCCAGATGTTATACTGCATACCCTACCCAATGGTGAAACAATGTATTCCTCATTCCTGTAATACTCTCGTGTGCGCGTGTGATATCACCAATACATGGAAATCATACGAAGGAATGCATATCCCCAATACATGCAAAAGGGCAAAGCTCGATAGACAGGTCTCGTGAAATAGAACAGATCCTTAATTGGAAACATTGTCAAATAGATAGATGCAATGCAAGTGAACGACAAGCTCGTTTGATCAATCCAGACCACTTATAAAAACTCCGTAACACCATAAACCCCTATAAGCTTCAAACGCACAGACCCGATATTGTAGTCGTTATAGTTGCAGTCATCAAGGAAATTTTCTGTAAATATATCGACGTTATGATAGATAAACAAGCGAATAGATCAAGCGTGGACATAGTCGTTTATTCATCACCCTCATGGTGAAGAGTGACGCTGTTGAATTCCTCGAACGGATCAGCGATCTCGCCGCCAGGAGTAGCCAGACCCGAATCTAATGGAACGCCTGGCATCTTATTCGTCGAACCTCCAATATCCACACTGGCACTTTCTTTGACGTTGCGGAAGTTGACTGTGTCGATACCGCGTCCTTGGTGAGGGATCATGGGAGGTTTCATATGTCGGATCAAAGCCCAAGATGTGTTTCGGAAAAACGGATGTGTTTTGACATCAGAGGCGCCTGCTCTTGCTCCAAGGCGTTTCGTTTCATCTTTGATGAGTAGTTTTCGGATAAGCGATTTGCACAAACTAGAAGGCTGTTAGTCGCGTAACACAAATGTTGTCTTTAGAAGAAATGTACCTGGAGATTTGTTGTGCACCACCATGTTCAGGGAACGGCACTTCATTTCGAAGAATATTGGAAAAGGTTGCAGTCCGATTCTTGCCTTTGAACGGGGTGGTACCATATAACATCTCGTATATCAGAATTCCCAGAGTCCACCAATCGACGGCACTGGTGTGGCCGCACCCTTGAATCACTTCAGGCGCAATGTATTCTTCTGTTCCGACAAACGAATTCGTTCGGAAGTCGGCGATACATGATTTTGTGTCGATTGTCGGAAAAGACGCTGGACCATTACCATTGCGTCCCAGAATCATCGTTGGCGCTCCTCCTGGTCCTGATTGTTTTGACAAGTCGAAGTCAGACAACATGATGTGACCGGATTGATGTAGAAGAATATCTGGTGTGTTTGTCAGTCACTGAAGCTTATTCCTTTTCAGTTCCGCAAAGTCAACTCACTCTCAGGCTTCAGATCGCGGTATATGAAACCCATCAAATGCAAATATTCCAAGGCTGCCGTTACCTCCGCTGCATAAAATCGGGCATCATCTTCAGGTATGCATTTTCCGGGACGAGTTTGCAAGGCTCTGAAAAACTCCCCACCGCTGCAATACTCCATACACAGATACAAAAAGTCCTCTGACTGGAAAGAGTGATATAATGTCACAATGAAAGGATGGTTGCTCGTAGCTAGGATCTCCTGTTCGGCAAGCGCTCGTTTGATCTTGTTACGTTTGATCATTTCTTTTTTGCTCAAAACTGTTCAAGAATCAGCATTTTCTCTTCGTCAATGCCGTAATCAACGCACCTTTCATGGCATATAGCCGATTAGATTTCTTCTCTCTGACCAAATATACCTTGCCGACATCTCCTTTGCCAATCAATTTGATCTTGTCAAAGCTGCCTGGACCAACCTCCACATTGCGCACCTTGATCGAGTTCGAGCTGTATGTTCTTCGAAATGCGCCAGAAGACGCTACCCTGATCTGACCCGGTAGAGGTATCTTTCCATCTGGTCCAATGCCTGGAACAGCGAGTACCTCATCCGACGAATCCGGAAGTCCGACTTGAACTTGATTTCCGCCCTGCGCTACCAATGGTTCTTTACCTAGTTCTGCTGTTTTTGGTCGCTCACCAGATTTGTCATCGGCAAAGAGCCCCTGGGTATTTGGTGCGGAGGCGACTCGGCGAAGCTTGCGTGCTAATTCTTCTTTGCCGGCTGTAGTCGCTTGATCGACCGCAGGGATTCCCTGAACTTGTAATTCTGGTACATCGGGCGGTGTGGAGGGAAGCGAACCGTCATTGCGATGTCGAAGGGCGGGATGGCCCTGGTGAGCAAAGTATGGGTTGGCAAGAGCAGTCGGGGAGAGACTATCGTCTAACGGATTGCCTTCACTTGCGACGGTAGTCGAGCGATTGCGGCCGATAGCAGGCAAGAACCGGGATTGTCTGGAGTTTGATTTCAAATCATTCTTTGGAAGACTCGTGTTGGAACCGTTGCTGTCCTTTGCTTCCCGGTCCGAATTGTTGCCGTTCGTCCCTACATTGCTACTTGACGAGTTGATGCGGAAAAAGTTCTTGATCTTGGAAGGAAAATGATTCGAGGAGGATTCTGTATTATTACTGCTGTTGTTGACGTTATTGTTGTTATGTTTCTTGGAGGACAGCGAAAGGCCAGCGAAGTTGCGTTTCTCCGACGGCACAGGCGAGGGATGTGAAGAGGTGAATAACTGCGTCATTGTGGAGGAAACGGCGGATTATTCGAAAAGAGTCACTATCAGCTTATTGGATTTCTTCCCTTCGACGCTGATAGTTGGGGGAAAATATAGAGTGGGCGGGAAAATTGCTTGATAAGCCGCTGACGCTGATATATGTCGAGTAAATAATATCACGGATTAGGCGAGGAACTGGTACAACGGACCCGAGTCCCAGCGTGCCAGAGCGCGGCGAGTTATAGGTAAATGCAGGCGAGCATGGAAGCGAAAGGCGATTCAATTTGAGAGGAGGCCGAAAGAATGTCGTGGAGTATAGCAACAAGGAAGATTGTTGGCAGGAAGATCGATGGCGAGTGAGTTGGTAGTGAGGGGAGGAGAGAGCAGCGGACTGGGAGAGCGAGAGAGGAACGGACGGGTCTAAGAGCGGCAGTGGAGTAAGCGCAGACGTAAGTAAGGGTGGGTCTCCCTGGGGCTGTCTCAGTATTATTGTCCAGCATTATTTGTTATCCAGGACACATTCGATCACACATGTAGAGAGGATTGAGATCGAAGTACATAGTAATCAAAAACTTCAACTACCGGACAAATCATTGGGCATCTTTCAGAATGGTATATCATTCTGGCCATCGAATATGAAACCTTCGATGCGGCATTCCGCTTATCGCCTCCCAGCGATAAGTCTCTCCGTGGTGGATACACCTCGCCGTAACGTATGGTAATTGGCACCTTATTGGTGCCGAAATAGCGAGGCGAGCGTTACAACACACCTGTAATGGTATTGCACAGTGGTCTAGCGGGTGGCCAGGCCAGGCTGTGTTTGTGTCTAGGCCCTGTTCCTGCTGCCACGCTTTGTCCAGCCACTGACTGCAATGTGCATAACACCGAGTCCTACAGAGTACTATTGTACAGAGTAAAGCAAGAGATTCAAAGTTCTGTGCAAGCATTTTACGGTACAAGTTCTCAGTAAAGTTTCAAAAAGTGCAAAGCGCGGCTAAAATAATTCTTAATTCTTAATCTCTAATGGAGCATGACTAGACTCCACCTCAAGGAGAAAGTATGGAACGGGTCGCGGTCAGACTCGTCGCCGAATCAAATCAGAGGTTTCTGTTTCGATGGCAGGGTCAAACCACAGCCACAGTATCATACGAACACTACGATACAATGGAGGATGTGATGGTGGGAGAACGCCGGTAGCCGCCATGCAGGAGGCATATTGCCATGCGTTGCACGGGATGCAACCCTTGCCACCCACCACACGATCTAGTCTCATTTGTACTGCTGGTACTACTGGTACTACGTACAATGTCTACATGGATCGCGACTTGTTCACCGGTAATTCAAGCATATAGATGTTCCATCGTTTGCCTATACAAAATATTGACTATCTGTCTAACACGCTGGCCTGAGCCCGTATGCCTGATGAATACGACAATATCGTTATTAGACGCCTCCAAGCTGGCTCGAATTCAGGTATCAAGGACGCTGCACAGTAGGACGGAAGAAGCATGGGATGATCGACGTCTTGCGAGGATGGCGTCCGCTAAAATATGGGCGACGCTCCTGTTGCTCCAGCAATCGTGGATGGAATCTTGAGAGTAGACTCGAGATGCTCCTTGTACCGTCTCGCCATGTCTAGGTCCTTGACGAGGTTGCGTCGCTGCTCAACTAGGCTTTGTTTCGTCTCTGCATCCATCTCGAACACATGAATAGCCATGTACCGATCGAGATTCGCCAGTTGTGTCGACAGACTCTGAAATTCCTTCACTGCATCCTGCAGCGATCTTTGCGTGTTCTGGTCAGCCATGTATGTGGGAAGTGTTCCTGCATATGGTGCAATTGGCTGGGACAATTGGCCTGCCAAATTGTTGGGACCAAGCAAGGCATATGTACTCGGTACGTTCATATGAGGATCGGGTAGGCTGATTGTAGGGAAGACTGCACTCTGGTTTGCTACCGTTGGCAGAAGGGTCGTCAACAGAGGAGCGGCTTGTGGCTGCGATAGATTCTGGAGAATTGCACCTTGATTAATGTATGGCTGAGAAGCAGCTTGATACCATGCTCCTGGATCTGTCAGCAGCAATGACGGATAGTTGAGGTATCCTGCCACTGAAATATGCTCTTGACTCGGCTGCATGACCTGGAATATCGGCCCGAATCCTGGAGACAATGGTAATGGTTGCTGTCGATAGATATCAGACGCCAATAATGGAGCTGGCAGTTGTTGCAAAGATGGCCATGTAGGATAGAAACCACCAACGTGGGGATTGGTTTCCTCACTACCAGTAGCTATGCGAACACCTCCTGGCCCCCTAGCAGGCTTGTCGTGTTCAGCTGAAATGTCGAACCTGACACTGTTCGAGTTGGAAGAGTCCCCGCTACTCTGAGCAGTTTTCTTTTCTACGTTCACTTTCTGCGATGTGACTGGCTTCGTTGGGTTCTTCCCGTTCTTTGGTGGACAATCGTCGCTCTTCTTGATCGTCGGCGGTTTGAACTCCGGAGCGGGTACCTTTGTGTCAATGTGAACGACTTTGCCGCCTGGAGTGACTCGTTGATGTTTTGGTGAAGTATGTCGCTTTAGGAAGTTGACAAAGCCAGAACTGTCATCTGAATCTTTGTCATGAGTCTCGCTTTGCGAACGGGAAGCCACTTTCTGGAATGAACTGTCTGAGGTCATCGTAGAACGATCGCCACGTCTCGATCCAGACGAGGTTGGCTCACGGTCGGTGGTCGATCCGGGTTTCTGGCGGCGTAGCAGGTTGTCTGTGTCTGTAAGCTTAGGAGTCTCTTACTAGTCCTGGAAGAAACTAACTCTCAAGTGCATATATAGCAAATTGGCCGATATCAATAGAGGCGGTGTCTTGTAAAGCCAACAACTCCGTAATGCTATACCTCGACATTGTTGGAGACGGATACTCAAATGTTTTGCGGTAAAACGATAGAAAGAAAATGAATTTTGACCGGGGTTCAGTGACTGGAGCACTCAAGAAGATGTATGAATGGTGTGACAGGAGATGGGAATGGAAGATGGATGAGAGCCGTCGTACACCGAGAGAAACAACGAAGTACATTCATTGAGTCCTCCGTTTTCGGTTGCCCAAACAGGCAGCAACGAGTCCTTGGTGCGCGAAGGAAGGAGTGACGATGTTCTCGCTTTGCACTTGCCGGATGGCAACACTCAGTGCTCACGTGCTTATTTCTTAACGCTTTCTACTCGACTTTGAACTCTTTTTGTACGCAATGACACAGGATTGTATTGACTGCTACTGACTATCACACAATCTGATGGCATTTGACCGGTTCTGTAATGCCGCTTATATCGTCGTCCTCCTCGTCATCTAATGGCGACACACGATCCTTGTTTCTCATTTCCCAGCTCCCGGTACGCTCATGACTCTTGACCTTTGCGCCTCCACCAGGTGCGATCTTTTGAAACGCCCCGTTCGGTGTATCCGCGAAACTAACATCCTGGTCGCTAGCCATCTTCTTATCACCCTTGAAACCACCGAGACCCGGTGACTTGCGTCGTCGATACAGTCCCATACCACAGAGCCACGCAATACCCATAGTTGCCAATACTACCGCAAGAGTAACGGCTGCACCGATAGCCCCAGCACCAGCGAGACTGAGATGGTTTTTGCTCTGCTTCTTACCCAAATTTGCGGCTCCAAGGCAGAACATCGGAGAACTGTCGCACACGTCACACCATGCCTTTGTCGAGGGAAGCATGAATTCGCCAAGTGCGGCAGCGAACTCGTTGAAAGGAAGGTCGATCTGGCTAGGGCTATAGCCAAACAGGGGATATTGAGTGAACCCCTCATGACTTGAAGAGCTGTTGCGAAAGAGAAGTCGGACGTATAGATCTGATGTATTTGGATATACGTCCGAAGATGTTGGACTCATGCTGAATAATTCGAGTATCATTGAAGATCCAAGAACCGGCATACCATAAAATTGGCTGTTCATTGTCGACGCAAGCTGACTGAGGCCAGCGAAAGCGACGATCGGTTCGACACCCCCAAACACTAACGTCATCTTTGATCCAGCTCCCTCAGTCTCAATGTTCATAAGGAGAGACTGCAGAATGAGGCGAGATAAAGTGCGTCCGGCAATGGCACGAACCCGGTCGCTATCGTCATTGCCCGAAACAGTCACATTTCCGTTGGTGGCATACGTATATTGGTTTGCCAGCACTCTCGCCCTCTGTAAGTCTTGCGATGATAGTTCTGTCATGAGACTTTCATTGTGCAGGTAGTTATATTGCAGATACTCGTATACATCTGCGGCTCGGGCATAGCCTACCGAGGCTTCATTCAATACACCCTCGAGAGCGAGATTATACATGTCAGAGTAGAATTGGGCATTCTCCGAATCAATGCGTTGAAATTCAGAGCTCGCCTGGTACTCTTGCTCCAGCACTTGATGCTTGTCGCAGTCTGCTTGACCAGCGACAAGGATTGAGCCAGGGTCTGCCAGACTGCTAGCATAAATTCGTGGGTATTGGTAATCGTTCAAAGGAGAGCCGACTATAGTGCCGTTCGATAGAATGTAAGTGTCATCAAGGTAGGTATAGTTCTGGTCCGCATCGCCAGTTGGAGGATACAGTCCCTGCATGAATGCAAGAGCGGACGCTTCATTATACTGTTCAGAAGTGGAGTATATTCTCACTTGTTCAGGATCCAATTTGTGCTGATTGAGGTCCTGTACCCAAGTGTTTTGTGCCTTGACAGAGCCGCCGATGATATAGCGAGCACGGAAATTAGATCCGACATTGTATAAGTTTTGTGCTCCAAATGGAGTCAATGTTTTGGGCTCCGACAAGACACCAGGCGTGCTATCGCCGTGCACGTTGAAGCCGAAGACTGCCCACACGGTCACTCCAGCGTCCTGAGCTAAGACGTGAACTGAGAGTAGTAGCGCAAGGGCGAAACACTGAAAAGTTTGCATGGTGAATGGAGACGATTTCAAACACTCGTAATTCGGGATACAGACTCTACCGCGAAATAAACTTGAAGAGGGACCCCTATATATGACCCTTCACGCATCGCTTGTGTCAGAGAGAGGTCACGCATCTCGCTACTACTAAGCAAAACTTTGGTTCAACCTTAATCTATCCGTCATGATCCGAAGCTGCTCTATGAGCTATATAGAGTCAAAGGTTCCAAGGGGCCGGAAACGGATGATTTGATCAATGTTGTTTACTATCAGAAACATCTTAGCTTCCTACTTGGAACCAGCCTTTTGAACTCGATATATCCTGGTTTTTGAGGCTTAAAAAGCTGTACCTGTCATTCGCCAGTCCTCCATGAAATCCTATTTCTAAGTGAGTTCATGGATCGAATTGACAAACACAGCCATCTGGCATCTGGAATTGCAATTGCGTACTATACGAATGAAATAGAAGTACTGATAATTGACTCTATGCTCATAATTCATCAAATTGAAGAAAGTACGAGTAATGACCTATATACAGTTGCATCGAGTCCAAGTCATGACAACATCATCATTTCCGTCCCGGATGCGGAAGGTTTGTGGGAGAAGCCCTAACTTGACTCGGATTATAGTAAACCACGGCTTAACCTTTTCAATCACCATTTTGAGCCTTAAACAAAGAAATAAAGAGTCAGAGTAATCGATAATCAAGGGATCTTTAATGTATTATCGTGATGTAGATGTATGATGGTTTTTGTGGTCAAAAGTACCGTTTCGGGAATGGAGGGCGGATGGCCGTTTTAGTACAAATGTAACTAGGGCTATACGCCCAGTGAAGACCGTCATGAGAAAGAGAGCACTATTACCGTCAATCAATGAAATAAATTATCGAAAATACAACTGAAGTACTGTCAAGATTGAGGTAAAGAAATCTGCTCGTATTTTGCATCCGAGCCATGGTCGGAAGTTTCCAAGACATCTGCCGTGGATATCGATAAAACGACAGGTTGAGTCTGCTCATGCCTAATTGTCGACTCAAATATACTTTTTCCTGGTCCATCATTCACGAGGTCAATCCATAAGAATGATTTCAAAAGATTGCGCATTGCGCTCCAAGAGTGAATATTGCAACTTATAATGTGGCCGGATAACAAAGACTGTAACCAAGGACCATCCCTGAAGTCAAAGACAGAGACTGCCGAGACCATCAGAAGCCATATCGATTGTGCTGGAGAAGCTTTCTGAGTATCTACTTGTAAGAGGCAAGCCTTGAGTTGAGACCTGAGGTAGGGATAAGATAATCCAAGCTGTCTCCACGGAAGGAAAACGCTGCTCGATAAGGCGAGAAGAGTTAGACGTATTGCTTCGTCATTGGGGTGAGGCTCAAATTTCATATGAAGGAGCGGGTATACTATTGAGGCCATGGATTGGAGAAATATCTGGGTGGTGATGAGCTGACCGGAATCGGCAGCGAGGTTGATAACGGAGCAGAACTCGGACATTCTTTTCCAGACTTTGGAGAGCTCAGCGTCCATGTTGAACAAAGGCCTGGGGTCTGTTCCGGCGAGGTCTCGTGATCTAAGGAAGGACGCGAGATCTGGGTGCGGTAGAATGTACTCCTGGTCTTTGAAGAACGTGAGTGCAAGACCGCTATGAAGTGAAATGCTTATATCGGACCTGTATAATTTCAGCTATAAGAGACAAGAAACAGCCTCATTAGAAATAAAGGACCATACTTTAGTATCTCGGCCAGAAGTTTCGGATTGTCGCTGAAAGAGACCACTCCCTCTCTAAGCGTGACCAGTCGATGCAGACATTCTACATAATGTTTTGCATTCTCACAACTACCCATCACATACGCATGGCAAGCAAGGATGTTGAATATCGACAGGGTGGTGTAAGAAGTCCGTGCATTAAGATCTTGATCAAAGAGCCGTTTCCGAAGAAGATCGAGGGTCTTCTTATAGTATGGCAAGGTCTGCGGAGTCAAGTGTGGCGTGACACCCGGGATTTGGCGCGAAGCAATTGCATCGAAGTAGAAATGTGCGCTGAATATCATACAGTGAAGGAAAGCAGCATCAAACTGGAGAGGGGCGATCCATGATTCTGCCCTACCTTCAAAAAGTATGCACGATTCTAGCGGAAATAGAACCTGCTTTGCAATGTATGAAACTGATTCAGAATTGATGAGCCACCCGAGACCACCAGAATTCAAGATCAGATAAGAAGTAGACCAAAACTCACACTTGAGAAAATCGTCAACGGCTTCGGGTTCTATCGAGTCGGCAAAGGTTACTGCAGATGCAAAAAAGCCAAAATTGCGCGGGATCGGGTTTTTGGAAGTTACGACAGTTTGTACTGCGTCGGTATATGAATCCGTTTCATCCTGTGGCCTTCTTTCCTTTCTCTTCCGTGGGGGTAGTAGTCTCCCTAAATTCTTTTTCCGCATCACATGGCTCCGGATCACTTTTCGTAGCTCTGGATCAGGTTTCTCCGTTCCTGTTGATATCACGAATCGTAGGCCTGTTCACCGTAGTGCAATAGTAAGATTCTGACCCACAGAGTCGAATGATGCACCCCTTGCAAGGGACTAGAAACGCCTTACCTGGGTCTAGCGGAGTTCCCATGCTGTGTGGTATTTCCTTTACCAAAGCCTAGAAATCTGTGGACTTTCTAAGGCATTTTTCAAGATGATACCAGGCGGTTCAGAAACGTTTTACTTGTCTTTTGCCGTATAGAGTAAGTAGATTGCACGAAAAAGACGGTGATAAGTCCAAAATATAAGTGCCTATCTGCAAAATCTACATTACATCGAGCCGTATTAATAGACTCCATACAGAAGTGGATTGAGGAGTTTCGTGAGATTGGAAGTCGATCGAAAGCCGAGAAGGCGTCAGTCTCCACTCTCAAGATCGAAGGACCCACCGAGATTATATTCCCATTCTGGTTTAGTTCAGTACTAGGGCTATCATATGAAAAGGTGCTTGAGAACAGAACAACAGGGAAATGGGAAGGTCAAGGACAGAAGAAGTACAAAACTGGCCGTGTATTCCCCCGGTCTCCCCTCAACCGATACAGCAACCTGTATTTCCCAACGTTCGCGCTTCAACATGGTCGGCTCCAAGGATCTTCCGCCGTCAACTGTCCCATTTCGCAACATCTTCTTTCGCAATCAATTTCGAGCCAAACCACAATGGCCTTCACCGGACACAGATCTCTCAGGCAAGACAGCAATTATTACCGGAGGCAACTCTGGGCTTGGTTATGAGTCCGCCGTCCAACTTCTCAACCTCAAGTTGTCACACCTAGTCCTTGCAGTGCGTTCTCAGAAGAAGGGGCAGATGGCTGCTACTAAACTTTGTGAACGGTTCACAAAAGCCAAGATTGAAGTTTTGCTGTTGGATATGTCCTCATACAATTCAGTTCAGACTTTTGCACGGCAAGTGGAAGCTTCACTATCGCGCATTGACTTTGTTCTTCTCAACGCAGGCGTGAGAAAAGTTGATTTTACCATTGTCGAGAGCACCGGCCATGAAGAAAACCTACAAGTCAATTATCTGTCCACCATGCTGCTCACAGTTCTTCTTCTGCCCATTCTCAAAGCTAAGCGTGTACCGAGCGTTACACCTGCACATTTGACAATTGTCAACTCCATGCTCAGTCTGGGTGTAACACTTTCCAACAAGAGTGAAACCTCACTATTTCAGTCACTTGACAATCCTCAAAACTTCAGCGCCGTACAACAGTACAATATTACCAAGCTACTAGCTCATATATTTCTCTGGAATCTTGTCGACTACGTCTCCGCCGATGATGTTATCGTCAATCTCGCCGATCCTGCCTTTGTGAAAGGTACCAGTCTACTACGCGAGGTCCCAGTACCGGTGAGAATGGGCATGAGAGCTTGGGGCGCCATTGCTGGAAGAACTCCACAGGTGGGTGCATCATGTTTGGTCGATGCGATGGTGAACAAAGGGAAGGAATCCCATGGAGGTTTTCTTATGAGTTGGGAGATTCATCCGTAAGTTAACTTACAGGTTCCCGTAGTTTTAAACTTCCTCCGTCTTTACTCTAATCATATACATAGGTTTGCAGCCATGTTGTACACAACGGAAGGTGATATTTTAAGACAGCGGCTGTGGGAGGAGACTCTGACTGAGCTGGACTTTGCGGGTGTTCGGATTATTCTAGAGTCAATGAGAGCATGATCCAAAACAGCTCAAAGCAAGAGGCCCGGGTTTCAATGATATGTAGCTCTCTCTCTCTCTCTCCCTCCCTACAAGCATGGAAAGTGCCGTGTATGACATATGTCGAGGTTCAGATGAATAAATCCAAACTTAATATGATAAGAGATCTCTGTGAAAAGAAGTTACACTGGTTTGGCTGCATCCATGGATAATATGGAAACTAACCTGATTTTTCCACGCATCGAGAAGAACCCATTGTTGGTAAGAATTTTACATGTAGAAGAATATACGACAGCGGATACAGCTCGGAGCTGTCAAGGTATGTTAATAAAATTCCCTTTCTAGGAAGGTGTAGTCGATCGCCGGTTTAGGCAGAGCGTTTGACACAGAATTAAGGCACTTCGGCTACTTCCTCGCAGTGCACTCCGGATCACTCGGAAGGGGAATAACATAAGCTTCTTAACAAATTTGCAATGACCTTGATCATACATTCGAATGACTCATGCACATTTCTTGTAGCTTCTCACGATTAGGGCTATGTCACTATCCGCAGAATCAATCCGCTGTGCCGTCCTTACACAATCGATATAGCGTCGTTTAAAAGCGTACTAGTAGACGAAGATCCAAGTCATCCGGCAATTGAATGCCTTCTAGCAGGGGTGTAATTGGACATTGGTAAGTATTTGTACGTGAAAAGTTGGATGGATTCAAAGGCCGACACGCGGGGTTTAGTCCGCACGGCACGGCTATTGATAGGAAAACAAGCTTAAATGTACCCCGCGGGGATATAGAGCGTCATAGCTTTGTCGATCTTCGGCCGCGAGGATTTGTTTCACTTCGGAAATTTTTCCAGTATGTAGAAGAGGATATTAGGGTATCTTATTTAGGAAGTGAGTGTCTATGTAGCATTCACGTTCGTACCAATGCAGTACTACGCAATAGGATGAACTATGAGGCATATCGCATCATAATTAATATGGAAGGTATAAATACTTCGTTTATCTTTTCACGATACATGTATGTCTCGTTGCTGGAAGCGAGGTAGAGATACTCAGTGAAATATTTCATAGCAATTCAGCATGCGTATACATGTACTCGCTCTTCTCAATCTGCTAGCCCCTGCGGTATTGGGCTATGTGGTTAACGAGGGCACAACTTGCGAAATCTACCCGGAAGCCCTAACACATAATGGCAAGGCAGTCGATGATGCACCATCTATTCACCAAGCTTTCGACCTCTGCGGAATCAATGGTACTGTGATCTTCACCAACAACACATTCAACGTCAATTCGGTGCTCAATACTACCAACCTGATCAACTGTGACGTCTCTCTTAGGGGAGAGTTGCGCTTCTCCACAAATATTCCTTACTGGAAATCACATGTCTTTTCAGTCATATACCAAAATCAATCGACAGCCTGGTTATTTGGTGGTACCAATGTCACCCTGCGTGGTGAAGGAGGTTGGATCAACGGCAATGGCCAGACGTGGTACACCGAAAACAAAAACGAAGCCAATCAGCCCGGTCGACCTATCAGTATCACATTCTTCAATTCCACAAATCTGTTAGCGGATGGACTCACTATCCTCCAACCACAATTCTGGGCAACCTTTGTCTGGCAAAGTACCAATGTCTCCCTGACCAACTTCTTCGTCAACGCTACAAGTGACGACCAATGGGACACGACAAATACAGATGGTTATGATTCGTGGCGAAGTAGCAATCTCCTAATTGAAAATGCTACTATCACTAATGGTGATGACTGCATCGCTGCAAAGGGTAATACGACGAATCTGTTGGTTCGAAATGTCACCTGTTACGGCTCGACAGGTATGACTATCGGTTCGATTGGACAGTATCCGGCCTGGCCAGATTATGTCGAGAATATAACCTTTGATAGCGTGCGGTGCGTGAACTGTACCGAGGGTGCATATATCAAGACATGGCAAGGAACGCCGGTCGATAATGATTCGAACGGCGATTCTGGCGGTGGCGGCGGTGGTCTGGTCAAGAACGTCACTTTCAGTAACTTTGAAATGGTCAATACCCACCTGCCCATCCAGATCTCCCAATGCATCTACAGCGAGTCCAGCGGCGCATGCAACACGTCCAAACTCCAGATTGAGGATGTCTCCTGGGTCAACATCACAGGCACTTCGGCATATAACATTGTCGCTTCGATGTATTGTTCAGATTTGGTCCCTTGTCCGGGAATCAAGTTCGATAATGTCACCTTCCAATCGGTGAACCACACGCTTGGATTGCCAATGTGGAATACGACATTACAGGATGAGGTTTATCAATGTGCCAACATTATCAATCAAAACAGCTCTGGTATTCCGTGCAATCGTGTTGCTCCTGACAATTTCGGGCAGGGGGTTTCATCAAATGTACAATGATATCGAGAAGACATCTGGATGGAATTGTTTCAAGTCTCATGTGTTTAATATCTTGGACCAGAATCAATAACCGCTATATGTGAAAAATACAGTACGATCATGGTAGCATTTGAAATAACTTTACCTGGTAAGACCACAGAGGAGACCCAGGATTGGACATGTCAATGTTACTGTCAATTGCCATGTGCACGTTTATCCTTGACTTATTTCCCTCAGATTGTATTGTACTGTTGTACGGGTCATGAGTACCTTACGGCTCSGKAATTTTTTCAATTAGACTTTAAAGACGAGGATGCTAATCGGCTGAACCGCTCATGTAACCCCATATCAACTAGCACCCTTGGACTTCAAGATATGTAAATCACAAGAGCTCTACTTGGCTTCGCCATAATTGCTACTAGACTCCAGCACCACGATGAGGTGCAAGCTCGTTTCTGGAGACCTGATGATCCAGGTACCGCATTTTCCAGCGGGCTTCAAGCTCCTGTCGCTTCTTTCAGCAACAGGACTTGCACTAGCTCGGAAGCGTAGGCGGAGAAGTAAGTATCGTTTATTTTCTTACTTCTCTTCAGTTTCAATTGATACTTCCTCTTCACCTTCTTCTAGGCGTCTGCTTGCTAGGAGTCTTGCAAACAAGTCGAAGGGAGCTGATCGGCCCTTCTCGAAGTTGAAAAGCCTTGATTGCCTGATAACCACATCTGAACCATCCACGCATGCATACATGCGTAGTGTATTCGCGCATGACAAGGAGCCACACAAGAAACCGTCAAATACTGGAAACCTCTGCTCGTGTTTAAATTAATACTCAGGGGGGTTGCGAGGCTGGGGTTCTTCGACCTCGTCGTCCTCTTCGTCATTTTCGATCATCACGCGCTGGTGTGCGCGGTTTCGCATTGCGGCGATGAGTTGGATCAATTCCCCGTATAAGATGGAGGAAGTCTGTGTCATTCGTGAAGAGGATATAGTTGTATATTCAATCATAGATCACATGTGGTAAGTGTCAGATCCTTTCTGGCTCAGGGATGGACTTGATTCCGCAAAAGCCCAGTTGACGCCTAGATAGTCGTAAGCACTGAGTCGTGCCCAGTTGGCGCATTCGTATGGCCGCTTGTACTGTGTGGCCTTTTGCTTGGTTAAGACCCAAAGTAAGCGCGCCTTTCTGCTCTTTCCTAATTGGGAGCACAAACAAACGGGCAACGGGGCGCTTTCCCAACCTGTTCCCCCCCCCTCCTTCTTCTTCTTCCTCCTCCTCCTCTTCTTTTTTTCTCTTCTCTTCCTCATCAACATCGTGATCTACTTCGACATCGGTCTTACAATACTATCCACTGCCAGAGAATATCCCAGTTTCCAACGTTTCAACCATGTCTAACAAGGTTTCTAACGTGAGTGCAGGTGTTGAGAGTGGTCGCCGTAAGGACGACAAGAGGGACGACCGCAAGCCCCCTCGAAATGGCCCTTCGGGGGTCAAAAAGGTAGACTTCATGGCCCTTTCCTAGTAATTCATACACTCTATAGTGCTGACAAGTTCAGGACCAGAAACGTTGCTACATCTGTAACAAGACGGGCCATTTGCAGAAAGACTGTCCTTACCAAATAGCTTTCCGCGAGATCGTCGACAGGTTGATGCAGGATCTTCCGCAACCAGCTTCGGCTGGTCAGCCCCTCCGCGCCGGCCCCGGACCGAGTCGTCGTCGTCGTACCGCCGCTCGTGCCGCCTCTCGTGTCCAAGATAACGGACAGCAGCAGCAGCAGAACGAGCGTGAATTACCAGAACGAGTGGATGAGGATGAGAAATCTAAAATTCCCGACTAATCATATTCCCCTCCCCCTTCTTTCCGCCTCCCTCCTTTCCTCCTCATCCGTCCTGCGCTGAAATTAGGCGCAGTTGAGGTCTATAGGGCCAATCTATGCTTTTAGTATAGAAGACAAGGCTGCTGAAATATGGCAGTAGATGGGATCTGACGTAGTCAGAAAGAAATCCGCTAAAATATGCGGTACCTGTTCCCACCAGGTCTCCAGCAATGAGCTCGCACCTCACCGTGGTGCTGGAGTCTAGTAGCCATTATGGCGAAGCTAAGTCGAGCTCTTGAAAAATCTTATATTGGTGCGTTGAGATGGACTGGCTGGAGGAAGGACGTATTGATTGGTGCCTAAATATAGAGCTAGTTATAGCAGAGAAAAAGATGATCTAAATTTAACAAGAGGAGTAGAGGAGATTCAAAGCACACAAAAGTAAGAGAAGCGTCTCTTGATAACCGTGGTCAAACAAATACTTTTAAAAAGCAATCTGATCCAAGTCTATGTTGTCCCTTCAATATCACCAGAGCGCCAGTCTCGCTACACTTTGTGTTCGGATTTACGAGACAAGACCGCAACCCGAGTAGCGGCCTGTGGCTTACTGTCTCTGCCGCTTTTCCCATGCAGGAATCGTCACTAGAATAGCAGCGTATGAGTACTTGTAACCAACAGAGGGTTCATTGCCATAGGCAGTGTAAGTGAGAGCAGTGTCATAATGTTTCGCCGAAGTTAGCCAGTGAATATCCTCAATTGGTTCATTTGGCCAATCTTCCTCAATCTAATATTTAAAAATGTTAGAGGAAGTAATATCAGCATGAGTAACGAGATTCATACCATTAGCAATTCTTCTAAATCTGTTTCCACTTGAGAAGCGCTAGCAACAATCTCCTTGTGTAGTTCGGTCCCAACAAGATCGGCAATCCTCTGTTGTCGCTTGGTGCTTTTCCTTCCTCTAAGATTTTCCCATCTCTTTCTATTCCCATTCGCACCACTCATGTCACGAGGCATGTTTGATACCATTTGTGCATCCACCAATCTGCCCTTGTAGTAGGTGAACTCAACTTGTTCGTCGAGTACGGGGCGAATTGAAACTTCATATCTGAGACTTTGAAAAATACTGTAGATGATAATGTCGGCACCCTTTAGATTCTTGGGAAGACGGCGTGCTGCGTCACCAGAGGTGTGTGCATACGCATGAGAGCAGAAAAAGCCAAGTATACCACCTGAGTTCTGTTAGCTCAATTATGAAAATGAAACACAAACGAACAGTCAAAGGGGAGTCAAAGTACAAACCTTCGGTCATAAAATCTTTCTTTCCTACCATGGACTTGATAAGTTTATATGGAGGAAGCGTGTCTGGGTCGACAATTCGTCTCGGTGACAAAATTGCACCGCCCATCATATCTACGAGATGCAGATTGTAGGTAAGAGTGATTCTGTGCCCCTTTGTAACAGTCTTGATCTCATGCTCGCAGTCACTGTAAAAGGCAGCCCACTGTACGGTTGACGCACTTTTAGACGACCAATCGAAATTGATCTCTTGGCCGCCATGGCGAACTAGGAGGTTCCCACCTTCGAATTTAGAAGGCAGACACACAACAAGCGAACCTATCTGGGTCGTATCTCTTGGGGTATCAACATGGTTGCAAAAATGGCCGGAAGGCTCTGAGTAGACCTATCGCGAATCGCGAAGTCAGTACATTGAAGATCAAATTTTGATAAGCAATGCAGATATAGAACATACGTTGAGCTTGTATAGATCCGCAATGAGTTTTCTGGAATGACTTTCATCGTTTGCTTTGTCACCCATCGCCGGAAGCAAAATCTGTTCAATGTTTTCCAAGATGCCAAATTCAGTAGGGTGAAAGTTGCTCGCGAAGTGTGTTGTATCCAATTTTCCTGCTCGACGATAGTCTGTATCGACCACATCCTGATCACCGCGGCCAAATGAGGCTACTGTGCAATCATTCGCCAGTTGGCTGACCGATGACTCTGTCGACTGTGCAGGGAAAGTCAGTCTATGGATTTCTTCGTCCTTGGGAGATGCCCAGAACAGGTTGATAGGCACCGAGGACTGGGCCGTGGCTTTGGTTTTGGCAGTGGAGTCTTCCTTGATGGTAATACTACCACCGCATGCGAATGAAGCCTTGGAACATTCCTTTTCAATTAGGATTTGAAGCTGACTGAAGGTGCTTTGATTCGGCATTGTTTCGAGGACCGATGGATGGTAACAAAATGCTGGGTTGCCTGCAAAAAGCAATGCTAGAAGTAGTATAGAAAATAGTGTGGGAAGTAATGTAGAAGGTGATGTGAAGATTAATGAGGCAAGCGGAAGTGGGAAAAGTGAAAGAAAAGAACGCGAAGAAGATGACAGACTCAGTCATATATTCGAATTCTAGCTTAGGCAGCGAGGCAGTAAGATGCCAGCCTAGAGTCAAATTTCGGGAGTTTGTTTGCCTGAAGTTTTTTACCTTGCATCCGTCATTTACATCCACGGATTGGAGTAACCCTGAATCATAATGCCAGTTGCCCATAAAGCAAATAGAAGTGAACAAACAGCCAAATGATTGATTTCTTTGTTCACTTTCACTATGCTACTATTTAGTGGGAGATTAAACACGCCCTGATTTATATCAGATGAACAGCCCCTCACTATTTGTAACTTTTGTATTCCAAGGTCCGGTTCTGTGCTGTAGTTAATATTACACGAAAAGTGTTATTGTTTGAATGCTCCGAAAATGTCTCGATGACTTGAGTCGAGTTGTAGGTCAAACAGAGAAAGAGTTTTCAACTGTTTTCTACATAGGCACCGGTTCCTATTAATGCCTACCCCGAAAAGGAATGATAGGTCGTACTATCTTTGACTTGATGTCACTCTTACCTAGTGCTAACAATATCATTCAATATCCTGTACCTATACTCTATCGCACCTCCAAACTAGGTTAGGCTTATGATTTCTATGACCACCGAATGATATTAGTGACTTCTAACAAGTTTGATTCGGAATTCTTTCATCAGCGAGAAGTTTCTGTTACGATGTAAACTAGAAATTGACGAGGCTCCATACGACTCAGGCGGATTCCAAGGCCCATGCCATCCGATGAAAAACCCTATCCAGGACCTCATTTACAAAGCGGATACCGTATACCCGTATAAAGAACACTCACAAACAAATGCAATCAAACTAAATGCTATGATTACGCATTGGCAATCGAAGCCAGCACTACTGACCCAATTGCCAAGTTCTTTCTCCGAAACAACATTAGCAATGTCATAATCTCTTGCCTTACAATTGGACTCAGTGCATACTCGACCCTGCTCCCTGGTGGGCTGCAAATGGAGGGGTTGAGAATCCTGTTCAGCCACAAGCTGGTAAACAGACCTAAGTAGGTCAATGATTGCTCTATGTGTAGGTATGGTCCGTTCCAGGAAATCCTCGGGATTAATTTATTTCCTGGTTCTTTGTCCCATGAAGCTAGTCACATTCCAACAGTATCACTGAAGAAGACTCTGGTTTTCCCCTTCTAAAAAATCCAAGCCCTAATACACACTAGTCCCTAAAAGGAATACAATCGTGCAAGGTGCATGACCCTAGTCCTCTTTAGGACTAGAGACCCTGCGGTTGTATATCCTCTCCACTTGCCTGAGTTTCAACTTAATCTCAATCACTACTTCTCTCGAGGGACAATGTCAATTATCATCACAACTGAATTTTCCGATTCTTCTGTTCTACTATGTTTTGTGACTTCAGAAATGCCCCAGTCTCAATGCACACTGAGCATCGCCATTCGTTAGCCTTGGCTGCGCAGTACAACTTTTCGCTCATTGTCCTTACGCCTACCCCATTAGGATACCATTTAATATGTCCAATGACATGTCAGCCTCGACGGAAACAGGTTGGTTGCATCTTAGTGTTTTCCACATCTATATTTGATCACTAACCTATTCTAGGCACGATACCATTCATCGTAGAAACAGGCTTGCACAAGGCCAACCAAGATACGCGAAAGTTTATTCGTAAGCATGTCATGTTAGGCAAGAATACTGGAAAAGACTCCAGAGAACGCCGAAACAACAAGGGAAGGCCGAGAAGACCTCCGCCAGTATTGATCCCTCTCGCCATCGCTCCGGATCCTAACGAAGCTATTCACACCTCCCCGAACCCATTACCCTCAGGTCATCCTCCTTCCATCCCTCAAAGGGTTGGTACGGATGTGTCTCTTGTACAACTTGCCGATGTAGTAGAGCCCTCTACAGCGTCGCTTGTTCTGCGATGTGAGTACTACCTTCTTCCATTAGCGAAAAGTTTTGTGTGCCTCGAACTGAAAGTCTCTTCTATTGGATCTAGTTTCGGCCGCTGCCAAACAAACGTTATTCCCTTTAGAGTCATGCATTCTATTCGACAAACAAGAAGGGAGACAATGGATTGAACTCATGGCATTCGACCCTATTTTCCTCCATACAATGATATTCACCACTCTCGGCTACCATGACTCGCTCCGACGCTGCGAAAGCCCCGCATCTAGAGACACGCAATTGTCGTTACACTTCACTCAAGCACTTAGACTGTTACGTAAAAGATTAATACTTGACAACGACGAGATGAGGTTCTCAGACATTACTTTATCTACAGTTCTTGGTCTGGCCGTCTACGCCTCCCTGACTGGGGAGCGTGAGGCCGCGGAATACCATCTTTCTGCTCTACGCACCATAATAGACTTTAGAGGTGGCTTAAGCGCGTTCTGGCAAAGTGGAAAACTTCTTCTCGAACTTTTCAGGTACGTGGCTCCCAGCTCTCTAGTCGTTCCCACTTGGCTAATATATCAATCTCATTTCAGATGCGATATAGGCCGAGCTCTCAACACTGGCTCGACAACATTTTTCTTCACCGACCCTTCAGCAGAACCATTTGCGCCATATCCTGAGAAATATCTATCATGTGCTTTGCGGCTCGATAAAAGTGGCATGCAAGGCAATCAAGATAACCTTGTCGCTGAACTCGATAATGACTTGGCTAAAGCCTACAGTATCGTGAAGCATTTCAGCGCACACATCAACCTTGCCCGTGAAACTAAAAGCAAATTACCGAAAGAGCTTTTGGTAGACGCAACTGCTTCCATAATGTACCGTCTGATTCACATGAGCTACAGACACGGTTCTCTTGACGAGTGTGTACGCCTCGGATTATTAGCATACTCGTCAAGTGTCTTTCTACAGTGGAAAGATACAAGGATGTCATACCATTACATCGCATCTGCCTACAGAGACAGTATGACTGCCTCTTACTTGTCAAATATATTGTCGGAGCGCCTCCAGCTGTGGCTTCTGATTACTGGAGCCATTTCAATCTTCGGTGAACACGATGACCAGTGGCTTAAACCACAATTATTGTGCATCATAAATTCGTGCTGTCTCGATAGCTGGGATCAGGCGAGAGATATTTTGCACTCAATCATGTGGATCGATCTGCTGCACGATCGTCTTGGCAAAAGATACTTCAACTCCGTGGTTAACGATGGTTCATCTGCTGAATTTCTCCGTCACTCTCTTTAGCGACGTGTTTTCAATTGTCAACTGGTGCATGCTGGGATCTTATCAGTAGAGAAGAAGGAAAGATGATTTCCAGACCCTGTAGGTTTATGCTTTTTCATCTTGCAACATGGCTATTTTCTCGAGATCTCTATTGACTCGGATTTTTGTTCTGAGACATTGAACTTTGCTTGATAGTCTCTGCGAAAATCGTCGATGACTCATTTTTTTGCAGGCCCAAAGCCTTTATTGCTGTATATATTCCTAAATCCCTATGATGCTTAGTGTTTATATTGCATTTGTGTTGATTCCATAGCGTCCATGATGAGTCGGATCTTTGCTTCATTGATCCAAAAAAGGGCCGTTGCAAGGTTGGAATCCTGAAGCAACTGCGGTTCAGCAGATGTAATTGAAATCTCCCTTCAGTTTTCGCGGGTTAAGCATTGCCTTTTCTTCATTCTTTCTTTCTTCGGGACTTTCAAAGTTCTGTTTTCCTCGTGAGATGTATTTAAGGGGCATTCTGGACATCTGTTCCCTTTCCAAAATTGGCTGATTTCTCTCGCCACTCTCCCTGAACTTTGGATAGAGTAGCAAAGCCCTAGTCATCTTGAACAATGATGCGTGACAAGATAATGCTAAGCAAACAATGTCAACACATAATAAGTTTGAGCATATCAGTGGAATCAATCCAGTCGGCAGTCGCCGAAGCACATTGGTCTGTGTATGAGCAGCGGCACTGGTTTGCGTGAAAAATGGAAAGGACACGTCCATAAGAAGCATTCATTTTTTCCATCTGTCTAGAGATGATCGATGAAAATTGTGAAAGTTTCTGGTTGGATCAAAGTGACCAAATGGCGCAGAAATCACTTTACCATATCAGGAAGGGCAGTCACTAGACTAACGTAACCCTGACAAACAAGATGGTCGCGATTTATTTTGTAGATTGAATGATGGCGTATATTCTTTTGTTGTTAATTCAAAGAGAAACTGACAGTCTCTTACTTATTAACATTTTGGAACTGAAAATTTATACAGAAATTGCCTAATGATCATCCAGATACAAAGCTAGACCCATGATTTCATACCAATTTCAATCAGAATTATTGACACAATAATCCATCAGCGCAACAATTGAATTAATACTTTGCAGAACTCCCATGAAAAATTTTGAGGTTCACGGACAAACATGCAAAAGGAAGTGGAAACCAACGTTCAGGGTTGAAAGACCAAACCCAAGCATGGCTTAGATATCACGATGTATCGAAGAAATGATCTGTTCGGCATTCGCAAATTGTAGCTCTCTAAGGGTCTCGGTCCAAACAATGTCATTCAAAACATCGCCATGAGTATAGAACCAACGAGAGAGTCTAAATTTGTCAGTCGTCAATCGAATATATTGTCATTTAAAAGTTAGACGTGACTTACGGAGCAATTTGACAATTCATCAAGAAACAACCATGAGAATTTTTACCATGTCCCACAACAGCATCAATATATGTCGCTGCTCCTCTATCCACGGGCCTTCCAGCAATAGAGAAGAACATCTTTGCAGCAACAGCAGTAGCACCTTTAGCATCACGAGAAAGGCTAGTACCCTTTGTAAGTCCCGGATCAACCATGTTGATGATGACTTGATCGGGGTCGACATGCTCCGCCAACTTGACGATAAAAAGCTGACAGAGTAACTTGGAAACTCCGTATCTCTCTTCCGCGTCCCAAGGTGTAATTGCTGTGTTGTCAAAAGAAGACAAGAACGGTCTTTTCTCCTTGTTGGGGATTTTGCACAAATGAGCAGTAACTGAGTTGACGACAGTAAGTCGTGCCGGCCTATCTCTTCCCATCGACTTGTTTTTGAGGACGGGAAGAAGAAGGATCGCAAGTAATGCCGTGCTTATGTGATTGACCTGTATTGTCTTCTCATGACCAGTTGAAGGGACAGTCGAAAATGTCATCGCTCCCAGACCGGCATTCAAAATGACAAAATCGATCCGAGTCAGGTTCTCCTGACAAGTTTGAACAAATGCCTGGATGGAGTCATAAGACTCCATGTCGAGCTGCCAGACATCTATCTTGGCGGAAGCATTGACAGCCCCAGTAGCAGCACGAAGTTGCTTCGCGGCTGCATCTCCCTTTCCGATCGACCGTACAGCCATCACTAGGTGGGATAGACCAAGAGATAAGAGTTGCTTAGCTGCCTCAAACCCCAAGCCAATGTTGGCACCCGTGATGATTGCACATGAGCCTTTCTCTGCAATGGTTGGGTATTTTTCTTTTGAGGGAAGGCTGATTTTGGTTCGAAATTGGTTTTTGAAGAATACAGGTCCAAAGTTTTCCGGCAAAGCGGGCATATCTTTGGAAGTAACTGAATTAGACTCCGATGTCTTACTTTGCCTTTTCTGCTGTTGCGAATGCATTCTGGGACGCGTATTAAGAGGCAAATTGGAGATTTAGTATTAAGAGTAGGATGGTTGTTAAGTATTGGCTCCGAATAAATATGAAGAGAACATTCCACACTAGAATTGATCACGAAAAGTAAATGGAATCAATTGATTTTTATAGTTCTCCCATCCCAGGAACCATGGAGATACTTCAGCATGTATTCGGCTCCATCTCCAAAACGGCAAACAATCCTGGCCCAATCGCATTTCCAGCAGTTAGTTGTATGAATTGTAGACAGACGTAATTAGATGTTTCTTTCTGGTCATCTACTCCACTCAAAGATCGCTTCAACCACGAATAGCCAATGCGTCGACTGTCGGAATTTAGCTGGGTACTTCCGCTAAAGACCGCGGACTTAGGGCTTATTTGTTGGCGCTATCCCCAAATTGGCATACAATCTTGGACCAGTCAGAAGAGCTCTTCGATGGTGCAGGATAGACAGGCATCTTAAGATCAAGGATTTCGGGACTGGGAAAAGGGGCAGGATTTTTGTGAAGCATTGAAGATGGGTTTCGTATTGGACCGGTCCACGCATCAGTCGGGGAAAGGCCGCCTTAGGAGATGCTGTCCAATGGAGGTACATAGCTCAATCTCAACTTCCTAGATAGATTATTCCAATGATTATTCTTATTCTAATTCCAAATATATGATCAACAAGGTATGTTTGTTTTTGTTCTTGCATATATAAGAATGCAGCTCCGGAAGCCGAATTTTATTAGCTGTGAGCCCCGAGATGCCGCATATGAGGTCAATCAGTTGAGTCCATTTTAACAATCATCTATGATGTACTGATTATTTAGAATTCTGACAATGCATAATAACGAATCTAGCTTTTTTAATCATGAAGGGCTAAAATTGCCCGCAGACCAAAACATGATTGATCGATAATCGGACACGTCCATGGATATGACAAGTACTCGAGCAAACCACAAGATCTTTCTACGGTGCTTCTACAAAGAGAGAAGCTCATGACATAAAAAATATCCTGTCGCTTCAATGAATAAGGCTAGTGCGGGTAACAGCAAAATCGATTCATTCCAAGCTCAGACTAAACACCAACTTATAACCCGACAGACATAGGGTCTACTCATGCAATTGCGTCAATCGGCCAGCTTAAGTGTTGCTTCTTCGCGTAACCTCGGTCGCTTCATCGAAGCCTTATGCATTATAGTTCATTAGACGCAAGTAAAACAGCGGGGTAAATATATCAGCTCTTAAGATCTTTGCTATTCATGATGGAGGTGAAACCTTCCTTTATCCTCAATTACGGACGCCTGCCGTTTCGAAACACACAGTTCTCCGCCATGATATAGGTTGATTATGAACCGAAGCAGTCGTCGAGTTAAATGCGAGTCCTTAATTTGTGGAAAATAAACACTCTGGTTGCCGTTCATTTGTGTGAATGATATTCAGAAATGCCTTAAGCGGAGAAAATGGTCCCGTCACTGGTAAAGAGATTGCATAAATAATTTACTATTAAAGTTTCTCTGGTAAGTAATCTTGTTTTGAATGTGAAGAAGAAATTAAGTCGTGTATCTAACTACCTGTCATCATGAATCACTTTTCACTAATCGCCTTTGCCTGTACCTGGCTCCTCCAAACCCAGGTAACCAGCTCATTACCAACATCCAATCTCGAGAAACGAACAGCTCGCACAAGTCCTCCATCAGGATGTCTCGTCGTACGCGGATCCGGTACACAATCCGGCGAATATAGCACTCTTTCAGCAGCTGTAACCGCTCTCGGATCAAGCACAGCCAATACCTGTATTTTCATCTACAGTGGCACATACAACGAAGCTCTGCGAATTGCGTATGGAGGAGCATTGACATTGTACATTACACGATTGAGTATGTATAACACCCACACCCGGTCACTATACGATCACTGACTAAAAATGGAAAGTTATGGCGAGCAAAAATACAACACCGTTACGATCACCCGCAACGAAAGCTCCACCGAAGCCGGTAATTTGGACGACTCCTCCGCAGTAAACGTCGTAAGCTCTAACTTCAGGGCCTACAACATCAACTTTTCAAACAAACATGGTCAGGGCGCGCAAGCCGTTGCATTGACCGCCAACGGCGACCAGCAAGGTTATTATGCATGCGGATTTTATGGCTATCAAGACACGTTGTATGCCAAAGCGTGAAAGCAGTATTATTCCAACTGCTATATCGAGGGCGCAGTAGACTTCATCTTTGGAGCTGCGGCGGCGTGGTTTGGGGAATGCACGATTGCTAGTAATGGTGGTGGCGCGATTACTGCCAACTCGAGGAGTAGTACGACTGATGCTACTTGGTATGTGATTGATTCTAGCACGGTAAGCTGGCACCGTTAAATTGTTGTCTGCTGCGATCTTTGGCAGTAACTCAATCGATTCTAATTTTGGATTATAGATCACGGCAGCCTCCGGTTACAGCCTTAGCGAAAAGGTATATCTAGGTCGACCATGGAGACAGTATGCACGTGTAATTTTCCAAAACTCGGACTTGACTAATGTCGTGAATCCTGCTGGATGGACAACACTATATGCGGGAGCAACTCCGTAAGTATTCTCCCCTACCACTCGTGCGAAAGCCTCAGTCAGGAATACTAACAACTACTTAAAAGAATCTTCGAAGAATAAGACAATACTGGCGATGGAAGCAGTACCACAGACCGTGTAGAAGAAACTACAGCCACGGCGCCTGTTACAAAAACAGAGCTTTGGGGTGATACTTGGGCTGACTGGATTGATAGTACATGGTAGATCTAGCTGTGAGAAGAACGTAATAAGACGCTGCTATCTAACCATTATGGCTATTTGGAATAAAGATTCCATGCATGGCATTTTTGCTTCAATCTTTGCTCCTTATCTCTAGTACAATATTCTTTTCCATCCAGAGTTCAAATATAAGAAGCACCCTATGGATTATCTGGAGGTCTCCACGCCTTGGACACAATGATAAGATTACTTCCCATCGACTGCAGTCTTTTCATCCGTATAACCAGGTTGATGGCCCATAATAACATCGAATTTCTAGGTTCGAAAGAAATCAGTCTTTTTCTTCTCACACTGCGATAGGAAGTGGTTACGGCACTTACCGGTCCCTGGAATCGCTTGCCATAGACGAACCAGTATGAGGTGATTAGAACCAGAAAAATCCCAATAACAACAGATACGTAGTCTAAGCTGTTAATAATTTGCAATTTCCTTCAACAGTTGAGCAGGACTTACTCATAACGGAGCCTGAGACCGGCAATGACGTCGGAAAACAAAAGAACTACCACCAAATCAACCATACAGATCAATCACCCACGGAAAGGTCTACTTACAACGGAAGTGACGACTACAAACGAAGCGGCAACACAATTTATAGCGAGACCACTTCTTTTCCCGAGCTTGAAAAAAGTCGATTCTGTTTGGTACGGAATGAGCACATCCCGGCCCCTGAAAATTAGTACAATGACCGGAATCGCATAGGAGACGTTCAAGAAGATAGTGCAGGATGCAGAGTATGCGCTGAAGGCCACACTGGGACCCATATATAACAATCCGAACAGGACGTTGAATATGAAACAGAGTCCGATAGTGTGTACAGGAACGTCTAGCTTTGGCGATATGCGGGCGAAGAAGCGCGGGAAGATGATGCCATCGTCTCGAGCCATGGCATATGTAAGTCGACTGGCGCTTGTGATGCAGCCGAATGTTCCATTTATAAAGCATATAGCTAGCATGAGTGTCAGGATTGTGGCTGCAGCGCGGCTGCCGGTGGCTTGGAGGATGAGTTCTGAGATTGGCATGTTCGTTGGCGTTGTAAGGATCGTTTCTGGGTCGACCATGCAGAATAGAATTACAATCAGAAATATTGTTCCACTTGACATCAACAGTTTAGTTAGTTGAAATGCACACTCGCAGAACGATAGCAGGGGACCTACGTAACTCCTCCCACAGCAACGGCATACAGGATTGCGCGAGGCGCATCTTCAGCTGGTCGAGGCATCTCCTCCGTCATATGCAGAGCTGCATCGAATCCAATAAGACTCAGGGCTGATTGTAGTAGACCCAAAATCCAAGCCATCCCGTCAGACCAACCAGTCTCATTCTCGAATTTGGCGAAGACATAGCTCGCATCTGTCTTGGGTGAGGTGGCTAGGATGACGATACTAATAATCACTACGGCGAGAAGGGACCAATACACTATTCATATTAGAGATTAAACATGAATGGTAGAGGGGGACTTACAAGCTGCGTCATTCCACCGTCCAAGGATTCTGTTGCCCCAGACATTAGCACCAGTAGTGAAGGTCAATATGGCCAAGAAGATCAAGTATGTTTTCCATGCCTGGATTTCATAAGATCCGCTCGAAGCTATCACGGCTGCAGCTGAGATGAATTGAGCTATCTTGAAGTCAGTATGTGCCTCTGACCGGTACGAATAGACACGCATATCAATGGTATACTGACAGGCAAAAAAGCCCTCCGTAGTAACCAATGTCAACCATCCCGCGATATTAGTCCATCCAACCCAAAAGCTCTTCGTTAAAATCAGTATCGTAAAATTTTGCTCCACTTTTAATCGAGTATAATAAATATTTCCGACATACCAGAATCTTCCTCCACTTCTCCGGCGCCAAAGCATATACAAAATGATACTGTCCTCCAGCCGTCGGCCAAATAGCAGCAAGCTCACCCAAACTCGCCGCTAAAGCAAAGTTGCAAATTACACAGAATATGAAGCCATACAAGAATGAGACCGGACCACCGGATGGGAGAACGAGACCGATTGATCCGGCGAGGGCGATCCATGTGCTTTTTTATGGTCAGTAGAGTTTGATGCTTGGAATTTTTGCTTAGCAGAGTCTTACTTTAGAATGGCAAAAGTCATGGCTACCATTGTTAGGCGCGACAGTCGCGGCTTCAGGTGGACCTCAAGGGTCCCTTGGGCTTCTGAATCGGCTGTCATGGTTTTATATGAGGGTATGAAGGTCACAGCTACGTTGGACGAACGGATTCAAGAATATTTGTTTTATGCTGAGCACACTGTCGATTTTATCAACTTGCAGGCCTTGTATATTTATCTATTATCTTGGATATGTTCTATTCTACAGTCTTTATGGTTCCAAGCTCTGTGTTCATGCCATAGATTCCAACAATCCATTATCAAGTTCTGACCATATGGTATTACTCAAGGCGAGTGTAATATCTCCGGGGAAAGATCGCAAACTGTTTCCATGAGACCTTCAATCTGACCCCTGGAATGAATATTCTACTCAAAGAGAAACTTTAAGTCAAGAACGAATTGAAATTTCGGTATATGTACCGACGACCCGACAGTATGGAGACTCAGTATGGTACGAAGCCACGGATTAGGGCTTGGAAGCCAATTCGCATCTAGTTGCCTTCTTAGGCAATAATTCGCTCAGAGCTTTATCTAAGCTCTAAGATGACATGGTGAAAGATAATTCAATAACAGTTTTTTTCCCGCGTACTGCTCGGCCAGTAGTACGTATGCAATGATATGAGTCGATTGTTAGACGTTAACCGTATGTGGATGTAGCGTCAGGGACCCTTTCGGGGCACGGAAGGAGTTTGCGATCTTCTGTGGGGCATCCACGACCAACAACATCAAGATAAGTTGATGGACTGCAACGTGCAGAAAAGAGCCACTTATTGAATCTTACCGATTCGCCAGTTGCATATGTATGTAAGCCTTGGACGAATATGGAAGTTCCAAGCGGCATATTGTAGGTCATCCGCACTGTTGGTAAGACCGCTCAGACGTAAATATATAGACCCCGAAGGAACCCAGAGCGTCAAAGTCATCCTGGAGCATCGCATCATTCAGCCATACTCAATCAGTCTCGTCAATCTTCGGTTGCGAATCATGTCTAAAATCGTCCGGGTTGGTGCGGTTCAATCTGAGCCTGTGTGGCTGGATCTAGATGGCAGTGTCGACAAGACTATTTCTTTGATCGAGAAAGCTGCAGCAGATGGTGTCAATGTGCTTGGTTTTCCAGAAGTTTGGATTCCCGGATATCCATGGTAAGTAATGACGCTGAGTCTCTCCATATCGCGAAAATATCAATGTTCTCTCGACTAACGACGGATGCTGTCGCCGCCTAGGAGCATGTGGACATCGGCGGTAATCAACAATTCTCATATAATTCACGACTACATGAACAATTCGATGAAGAAAGACTCGCCTCAAATGAAACGTATTCAGGCTGCGGTCAAGAAAGCCGGTATGATGGTCGTACTAGGGTATAGTGAACGCGATGGAGCAAGCCTATACATGGCACAATCGTTTATTGACCCTTCGGGTGAGATCGTACATCACCGCCGAAAGATCAAGCCGACGCACATCGAGCGAACTATCTGGGGCGAAGGACAGGCAGAATCACTGACTTGTGTTGTTGATTCCCCATTTGGAAAAGTCGGCGGACTCAATTGCTGGGAGCATTTACAACCGCTACTGCGATACTATGAATACTCTCAAGGAGTACAGATCCATGTAGCTAGCTGGCCAGCCGAATTCGAGATGCCGGACCCTAAAAAAATTGCCTGGCTGTACCATGAAACAGGTGAAGCGTCATATCGTGCCAGTCAATTCTTTGCCATTGAGGGTCAGGCTTTTGTATTGGTTGCATCGCAAATCTTGACGGAGGCGAACGTGGAAAAGAATAACTTGTCAGGCAACCCAGTGACAAAGACGCCCGGTGGTGGTTTCTCGATGATTTTTGGACCGGACGGCAAACCACTGTGTGAGCCTGTGGATGCCGGGGCAGAGGCGATCTTGACCGCTAACATCGATCTCCGAGACATTGATAAGCCTAAGGCGTTTATCGATGTCGTAGGACACTATGCGCGACCTGATCTCTTGAGCCTGTTGGTCAACCCCACTATAGATACACATGTAACAACAATGAAAAAATGAAGTAACGGCAAATTGTTGGTAAATGTTGTCTGTCATTGAACACCAAGTCTCAGTGCCGATAATGTTTTGACCAGATTGCGTTTCATGTAAGCTGTATGGATCAGATAAACCAAGGCGTACTATTGTTGAGAGCCGCCAACTCCCACCATTTGAATTTCGAGTTGTTATCCACATCAGCCTGAAGATCCTGTTTATTCCATGACGTTTCAATGATATTTCTAATGACGAAAACGTTACCAATCTTCCGATTTTGATCCATCTGATCCAAGGTGTGTAGAATTTCAATCCTATGTTCGTCCGACGGTGCCTCGCAAGCCAGCACAAACAGCGGCCAGGGACTGGTACAGATTGGCAGGGATCTCAAGACCCGAAATCCCTGGTCGACGTACGAAGATCTGCGAGTAGCGTTTTCGGATTCGGGAATGACTCGTAGTAGGTAAATCAATGCCGCTATGCGATAAAGTTCGGCCGTGGACATGATCCGCGTCATTTGGTTCTGGATCTGGACAGCATTCTCTACGTTTGCATGTTGACTCAAATGCAGCAACTGAGATTCGAGATCATCAAACTCCGTTGTGTATGTTCGACTGGGCAAATTATCACGCAAAAAATTTATTCTGTGAATCGCGTCAAGAAGCTCCAAAGAAAATCCCAGTGATCCGATGATCTTTGTCCTGTTAAAACCAGTGTCTTTGTATATTATAGGGTAGAAGAATGGCTCACCTCCTTTTTATCGAATTTTGGAGGCAGGAAGTCTGACATTGAAGACGATCCGTCGAAAAGCCGGCTACGATATTGGCTGCAACCACCGAGCACTTCATGGTAGAGAAACCACGTATAAAGAAAACTTGACGTCGAACCGCCAGATTTGGAAGTATCAAGTCGCCGTAGAATGTTCTTGGCCCCGTTCAGGTGAAGGTGCCAGTTTCCTTCGGTCTCGTCAAATACCTATAATCGATCAGCGGGGGGGCTAGAGATACAAAAAGGAAATTGAAGAGAATTTCGCACGCTATAAACACATAGCATCAGAGATGCGGCGAACTGCGTCTCTGCGACTCCCGGATGTCTCGATGCTTCTTCCCTTCCAAGAGAATAAGAAAGATAGCGAAGAGCCTTTGTCTTGAATGGCAATGCCTTTTGCGCATCGAAGCGGTGGAAACACGACACCGCAAAGATAGCATTGCGTAGGGCGACAGATGCGTCGCATGTTTGCGAAAGAGCACGTGGTAATAAGTCTAGACGGAAGCCATTGTTGATATCAATTGTACATATCAAGCTCGATATCTTCCGTTCATCTAGAGTATATCTGGATTAGCATATTGTATACACGGAAACGGTATGGAAGATCACTCACAGTATTCGAGAAGATCTGAGCCATCGTAAACAATATCAGGCCATGGTGACAGACTGCGAGGAGACGGATATGTGTGATCTCTTTTAGCAATGAAGTGCGGCCACGGAATGGATCGTATCGAATGCTTCAAATCCTCAGAAGTCACGTTGAGGAATTGGAGTCCGTAGAGCTCTTTGAGTTCGGGCAGAAGATAGACAGCGTCTGTTGGAGCTTTGAGATGGCTATCTTTGCGTCTCCCGTCGTACTCATCCTCCCATCGAAGTTGCATGCCATAACCCATGCATTGCCTCCCTGTGCGAAGGCAGTTGCTGCACGCTGGAAATTGCTTATCACAGCCGATCTTGCGACCTGGATATGTGTCAACCAATGGAGACTTATTTCACGCCACTTCTTATCGTAAGGTCCAGAATACGTACGCTTGCAGGTCCGGCAGCCCTGGCGAGCTCTCATATTGTGTACAAGTGTATCAAATGATGATATGTCTTGAAGATATGTTGACTCCTTCTGATGCGATTGTTTGAGAAGGCATTGTCAAAGATGAAAGTAACTTTCGAGAAGACGAAGATAAAAGGTCGAGTGATGCATAAATTAGGTGCCGGGATGGAAGGAAGAGGCCACTAGACGAGCCAGCCAGTCACGGGCGTCCTAGGCTATATCAACCAATAATTAAGCCAAATAAGGTGCGTTTTGCGAGATCCTCGGGGGCCGCCAAGTCCGTATTTATGTTATATTTATAACATTTCCGCATAACATGCAGTACTACTTAATATGCTTAAAATTAGCTTGACATTACTGATGCCTATATCTAGTACATATATCCGTGCCGGATATAACCCATTTATGCTCAATATAACCCACTGCTTCGCCATTTCTAGTACATACGACCATAGGGTGTGGAAAACAGGGCTTCGTCCGCTCAGCCGTACTTAAGCCACACGCCGGCTGGTTAGTAGTTGGGTGGGTGACCACCAGCGAATCCCAGCTGTTGTATGTTTTTTTCGTTATATCAAGGTTTTCTTTTATTATTTTTTTGGGTCTGTTTGCTGCAAAAATCGCAGTCACTTCCTAGCCAAGTTTCTGTCTGCGCTCCAATTCCACGGTGCATCTTTATTTCAGACGCTCTCATTACTACATCCCGCTTATATTACTGATCGACTTTTCAGATGTCAATCTTCAACCATGGTGTTTCAAGTTGTACGCACGTGCATGCATCTACATATCCGCGACTCGTATAACATCCACCGATTGTAGGCATCAATGATTACAGGTGCGCGTGGGCAATCTCTGACAGATTCTACATACGACAGTAGGTAGGCAATAGAGAGCGTTCTTAATAGTATTGTTATCAGTGTTTGTTTTGGATGTCATCTGAGTTCGCCGCTCAGACCACATGCAGGTTCCTGGTTCCAGACTTTGGAGTCTCGAGCCGGACCTCGGGTTTTAGTTCTGAACAATTATCGTTGGGAATCTGAGACCCGAAAGGAATCACTCACAGGCTAAGGCACCTTCAACTGCTGCCCAGAGCATCGTATCCACGCTATTTATTTGACTTCCACGTTCCCATTGATAGTCAAAGATCGACACGTGAGAGTTTTCCCATAGCGGCCACCTCCACAGGAGGATCAATAAGCACCCAAGCCTCCTGCATGAAATACATGCGACAGAAAATGGTCAGAGACCAGGGTACGCTAGGGGAAAAGAGACGTTTTCGGCTATTTTACGTTGACTCCGCACGTTTGTTGAAAAACTCTCGCCCTGTTGGGCTCGCACATGGCGTCCCGGTCCTCTTGCCAGTTTCAGAGCAAAGCCCGAAAATGGTTCGTCTTAGGTAAACGTAATTTCTTCATCAACCCTTGGACTTGCCTAAAGAAAACCAGATCAACGGCCATTCTAGGGCCAGATCATCGGTCAGGGGTCGTAGAATCCGGCCTCATTGGGCAGGCACCGCTGAAACGTAGGTCGGTACCAGGAGGCCTCCCATATGGCAATGGCATTGAATCTGTCAAAGCGGGTAGAGCACTTGGCATGAAATTTTGCTTGGAAAGGATTTCCGACTTGCTCGAGCCTTGAGCGTCTGTAGTTGAAGAACTCGAGGATTCGCTCATCCTTTTCTATCGCTACCAAAGTCCCCCCTCCCTGTGAAATGTTGCTGTTACCAGAAGGAACGGAAGTACGAGCAACAACCTCAAATGGCAGACGATAGGAGTTTGGTCGTCAAGGTTATTCCTGCGATCTTTTGTTCCATTGCTTTCCTGACGGTCCTACTACGTTGCTATGTTCGCCTTTTCGTTGTCAAGGCGTTTGGGGTGGATGATGGGGCTATGGTGTTCTCAATGGTAGGGAGATTGTACATATTGGAAAGAATAGGATAACTGACACTCTGTTCAGCTGTGCTACATCATGTTCTGTGGATGCATGATTGGAGGGGCGGTATATGGTACTGGGAGGAGGTTCGCCGATTTGACAGCGTATCAACGAATGACTGCGATGGAGGTACGACGATTCCTATCTGAGAAGACCTGAAAGAATGAAATGTCTAACATATTCATAGTACTGGTGGCTCTGCGAAATAGCCTACTGCTTCTCATCCGTCTTCTGCAAGATATCCGTCTGCTTCTTTTTGATGCGCATTACCATTCTCAGATCTCACATCTATCTTCTATACTCCGTCATGTTATTGACAGTGATCGGAGGACTCATTCTCATGTTGATGATGCTCCTACAATGCAGGCCCATCTCCTACTTCTGGACTCGCACTGCCTTGGATCCGAGCTATCAGGGCCATTGCATCAGTATCGACACTATTATCAGCATGACCTATGTCTATAGCGCGTTAGCGGCGTTTTGTGATTTCACCGTTGGCATCCTACCCTTTTTCTTGGTGAGAAAGTTGAATATGCGCAAGGAGACGAGGCTTGCTGTTATGGGCATTTTGAGCATGGCTTGCGTGTATGTTCCCTCTGAACGTTACTATCACATAATGAGTTTGATGCTAACCATGTTTGATGTCTTCAGTGCCAGTTTAGCTGTTATCGTTCGTATGCCGTTCGTCAAAACGTTTAAGAATCCGGACTTCCTTTGTAAGTCTTTGCCGTTATATGCATTGCCATTGAGCTTCAACTAATAATGTCCTCACCAGATGCCACCGTCGACCTCGCAGTCTGGTCATGCATCGAAAACGGCCTGGGCATCTCCGCCGCAAGTCTTGCCACTCTCCGCCCTCTCCTTCGCAAAATTCGCGGCTCCTCCAACAGCGGACCAGAAACATTATCCTCTCGAATGTTTTCAGGTCCTTCCGGCTCCAGACCTCATCGAATTTGGAACAGCTCTGGTAGCCGAGGTGTGGCCTTGAATTCGATTGATCGTCAAGCGAAGCAGGGTGACTTGCGACCCGATAAAGTTGCAGGTGTTATAACGACGATTCATAGCGGATCGGATGAGAGAAGCAACAGTGAGGAGCATTTAAACAAGGGTCGACTGTCTGGTGAAAGGGAATACCGGGTGCTGGAAGTTCATCAGACGTCAACGTTTGAGATTATGACGGCGTCTAACTCTACACCGCATAACGAGAGAGTACCACGCGAGCATGTTTGATAACAGCGTCGAGTCAATGTTGTAGATTGAATCTTACACAATAATAAGAAGCCAATACCCTCCGTACTGATGGTAGTGATATGGGGCACGAATTACAACAGCAATAGTTCGCTTAATGTATGGCGCAGTACCTCGATAAAACGAAATGACGCTCGATTGCTACCCATACCGCATCCGGCTAGCGTACGGCTCGGCGCTGGGKTTCTCCAGTCGAAAATTTCTCAGCGCCTTCCTTCCGCAAGCCCTACTCCTGCGCCCTATCCCTAAGCCCTCATTTCTTCTCCTGGACATCCTACTGCTACCTGGTCCAGTATCACTCCAGCTTCCGGCCCTATTATGTTTGACATGAAACATAATTGAAGCATATCAATGGAACCAGAACTCTCACCAGCACTCCCTGAACCGGGAAGTAATGGTACGTGCGCTGTCCTTGTCGCTCAACATGCCAGACTGTTGTTTCTTGCTTGCCCGTCATCCGCATGGCCGCCCATGCTGCAACTACCCAGCAACCCTCAACCATTGTTTCAACCCGAACATATCTGATTTGCGCTAATACATAGTAGTGACTTTTGAGAAGACCACTCATGAGCTAGAAGACGAGCCTGGCTCACCGCATCCGAATAAGAAACGTCGTACGGACTCCGGCTTTGGCGACTCACCTGATGTCAAAGAGGAAACGGATATCGTCCCGGAAGACCCAATCGAACAAACGCTTGTCGCTGCCCTTGTTTCCCCTCCTGTTGAAGCCGTATCAGAGCCGATAGAAGATCAACCTGTCGAGAGCAATACCGAGAATAATGCTGAGAAGAGTAGTTCAGAATCGGCCGAAGCGCCTGATCCTGAGGTGGCTGCCGTCTACGGAAGTATAATTGATCGCGCCGAACGCTTGGAGGAGCAATATGCACTAGATCAATTGCCCGCAGAGAGTAGCGAGCAGTCGTCGAATAAAAGTGTGACATTCGTCAAGGCTAGTTTGTCGTTGAAGATACAGAGTCTGCCTATCCTCGACAATCTCGTATGTATACACGGTACCTGTAGACAACGCTCGATGCTGATGATAATCCTTAGTCTACACAAATACTTTCCCTCTTGGCCAAGTCCTCATATCAAGACATCACGTCATTTGTCTCCGAGCCCGATTCAGAAAATGGTCAGGCATATGCCACTATGCGGTCGTTATTCGATCATACAAAAAGAGTCTATACTACAAAACATGCCTTCCTGTCGCCAACCGACTTGGACTTGACCGAGCCTACCCAAGTCGATATCATACGCAAAGCTAACCTTGCTTCGTATGTCTCGAGCATATTCGGATCACAAGAAATAAGTTTCGCCGAACTTAACGACCACTTTATTGACGTTTTCGTACCCGAAGGAAGAGGCTTGCTCAAGGTTCAAGGTGCACTTTTCTTGGAGCTCAAGACACAAGCATTTATTGCATCACTGAACAATGAAGAGCGCACCAGAACGGAAATTCTTTTTGAGTTGTTCCCGGATGATTTGGAGCAACGTCTTCTCTCAAAGCGATTGGGCACACGTCAGCTTGCGCCGAGTGAGGCAGACTTTGTTAAGCGAGCACGATCCAGACGAGATATCATTTTTGCAGACATCAATAACGAAGAGGCAATGAAAGCATTGCCGGATAAGTATCATTGGGAAGACTTTCTGAGGGATCTTAGCTCCTACATAAGCAAGAACTTTGAGGCTATCAATAGCCAGCAGGTCAGTAATCAGCTACTTCGTTCCTTGTCTTGCGCTAACAATGTAAAGCAGTCTCGCAAACTTGTCAAAGGCCGTCAGTCAATTTCTGGAGAGAGTCAGGATGCTCCAAGCAGTGCACCTCTAGAAAGTCAATTCACCGTCGCTACCCAGCCTGCAGAGGTTACTGCGGATCGTAACCTGCATGGTGACCTTGTCGCACGAGCTGCACGAGCTGCACAGATTGCTTTGCAAGGCCATGGCCTGAGGAAATCCCAGCAACAATCGCAAAATCAGCAACAGCAGTCGCAGCCACAAACACAGCAGCCCCAACCCCAACAAGCCCAAACGCCACAACAGGCGTCGCAATCCGCTCAAAGCACACCGGCCCCTCAGTCTATTCCCCAAAGTACCCAGCAAAATGCCAACCAAGGTTACCAGCATAGCCCTACCCCACCGGGGTATCAGCAGTTGACATTTCAGCATAACACAATCCCAGCACAGAGCTTCCAACAATATACACCTCCGCAAAACGGATCCAGCAACATGCGAGCGAACGACGCGGTAGCCAATTATGGTTATATGCCAGGTGTTCCTCACTACTCGCAATCCCAACCCACTCAGGTGCTTTATGAGCGAGCGCGGATGGCGGCAACAGCCAAGTCGTCATCCAACAGTCGCCGAGCTGGACTTCCCAGTCAACGTCGTCCCTGGACTACCGAAGAGGAGAATGCTTTGATGGCTGGATTGGATCGTGTCAAGGGCCCACACTGGAGCCAGATTCTGGCAATGTTTGGCCCGGGTGGCACGATCAACGAAGCACTAAAGGATCGAAACCAAGTACAGCTCAAAGACAAAGCTCGAAATTTAAAACTGTTCTTCCTGAAGAGTGGCATCGAAGTGCCATATTATTTGAAGTTTGTGACTGGTGAACTCAAGACTCGAGCACCCGCACAAGCTGCAAAGAATGAGGCACGCGAACGCGAAAAGAAGCGTGGTGAAGAGGACAAAGCTCATGTAGAGGGTATTGAAGGCATGATGGCTCTTGCTGGTGCCCACATGTCACCTGGTCAAGGTCCAGATAGCATGTCGGCGTCTCCAGCGATTTTCGCAGAAGCCGAGCACCAAGATTCTCAGAATGAGTCTATGGTTGATCAAACAGAAGAGCAGAAATTGATTCAGAGTCTGGGTCAAGAAGTTCCCGAGGGGCTGCTTCAGGTCGCTCAACACAATGCTCAACACGACGTCCAGCACAACCCGCAGCATAGTGCCCAGCACGATCCTCAGCACATTGAAGCCATGGATACTACACCAGCAGATATGCATACTCCTGCTCAGTAGCCATGCTCTACAAATTTGATTTGTACTACTAAAGTTTATCCCACTTGAATGTTTTTAATGTATTATTGTTCAGGCGACACGAGGGAGGTCAATCGGCGTGATGGAAAAGGAGTTGGTTATCTGGGAGCAATTGAAGGATCTTCAATATGTACTCTTATGCTAGTTATTTGGTCAATATTATCAATTCAGTTATGCGAAATACGTTCAACAAAGTAGTGGAAACGACGTTAGGGTTGATACAAGCAAAATGCCAAGACCAAGGCTAGGGCGGTCTGGCCGGCGAGACAAGTCACAAGCTTGCGGTAGCATCACTTCTTTTCCCAGCGTAACACGACATCGTCAACGTTAAGTACCACCTAGTTACTTAATGTACCTCAGCTCAAGGTATCTTACTAAGAATTTGATGTGATCGGGTGACGTGACAAAGCCACCGAGAACAAGCCCCCCGTCAGTGCATGTTCATTGTTCCACGACACATCTCTTTATTCGTCCGATAGGTAGCCAGCCCTACATAATGGCCGACTCAACCACCGCATCCCAGCAGTCTGCAGCTGGCTCTCAGCTTCCGCCTCCTAGTACACAGCCCACGACACAATCGACAGAAGCTCCTCCATCATCGGCAGAGACAGTGACTGCATCGAACAATCTACAGACCGACCCAACAAACGCAGCAGCGGGCTCGGCCGACCGTGATATTGCCGATCCGATAGATGATGCTATTGACAACGATATTAATATGAACAACGCTGAAGACATGCCTGCCGCCAACGGAACAAACGATGCAGGCGCGCCTACAAACCCTGTTGCCGCACTTACGAATGCTTCTGCACCGGCTTCAAAGAAGGAGAGCAGTTTACGAGACTTTTTGGGCAAGATGGATGATTATGCGCCTATTGTATGTTCTCACCTCATCCTCAATTTATCCTCACCTCTTTGGGATGCTCATTTGCTTCTCCGTTTTCTTAAAGTCGCTTTGTGGTCTGAGGTCACCTTACTAATTGATATTTGCAGATCCCCGATGCCGTAACAGCTCACTACCTCACAGTCGCCGGCCTACCACCCCCAGGCAATGGCCCAAACCAAACTCCACCACACCTCGCACGCCTCCTGGCCCTCGCAACGCAGAAATTCGTCGCTGACATTGCAGCCGATGCATACCAATACTCACGCATCCGCGCCTCCAATAGTTCAAGCGCAAACAATCCCATGGGCGGCCTGAATGCTGCCGCCGGTCTGGGCGGTCCCGCAGCCGCGGGCGGCGGTGCCGGTGCCGGTGGTGCGGGAGGTGTAGGCGGAGATGCAGGGAAGAAGGGCGCTGCGGCCAATACGCATTTAGGAATTCAGAGACCTGGTTTTGGTGGTGGTGGACAGGGCGGTTCGGGACAGGGACGCACTGTGCTTACGATGGAGGATTTGGGCATGGCTGTTTCGGAGTATGGGGTTAGTGTGAAGAGGGGGGAGTTTTATCGATAACTTCATCTTGCTCTTTTTTCGGTCCTGGGGAAATAGATCGACAGGCTAGCAGGCGTTTACTGGCACTCTATTTGGACAAAAGAACAACATCATTTGGCTTCATTACGGTGCTCATGGACACGGACAGGATACGGCGTTTTGGTTTTACGGCGTTTGGGATGGCTATCGGGTTGGCACATTTTGCAGAAACTTCGGGTTAAACCCTCGTTGAGTTTGTTACATTACAAAACTTCAGGATAGTCATACAGATCTAGCCATGGAATAATGTTTACAAGTAATCGCCTCTTCAGGTAAAATGGACACAAACTCGCAACAAGTATATTGTACAATCCGACACGACCAAGTGCCTGGAAATATAATAACGCTAATATATCAATACACATCCACGAAAAAAAGGTTATCCCGGCCATATGATCGAAAAGGCAAACCCCAAGCCAAATACACCAATATCGAAGAGAATGTCGAATAGAGAAAGAGCAGAATCGCCTACTTGTTCTTCGACTGCTTATACGTGAATCGTTTCCGAGTCCTATCTCCCAAATTCATCAATCATCAGCCCATCAACCACCCAGAAAAACCTCAATTCATATCGAATATATAGAAAGAAGAACTCACGGCACGAACTCTCCCAATTTCCGACCAACCATATCCTCCGTAATCAGCACATCCTGATATATCTTGCCATTGTGCACTGAGAACCGTAACCCGACGAAATTGGGTAATATCGTTGCGCTCCGGGCTTGTGTTTTGATGGGTGGTGTGCCCGGTGGAGGAGGGAGTTGGCGGGGCAGAGGGAGACTATATCGTTTCATCCAAATGATTAGACTGATTCATGAGGTTCTGGGGTATTTCTTGAATCGAATAGGTATGGTTTTAAAAGAGTGCGAAAGGTTTTGTAGGGACAACGACGTACGGGACGAGATTTGGGCCTGTGTCAATGGATAATGTGTCAGTCATCATTCTACTTCTAATTGAGGCTGAGGAATAGTGTAGACATACCCTTCCAAACTGACCGCGCCAGCAGACTTCTTGTCGGAATCATCGTGTATGCGATTGATATGGGTCGTATGTACGAAAAAGATGGATTGCGGCTAAGTGAAGCTTCAAGTTCGGAGGTTCGGAGATGGATGGATTACATAAGCGGTTCTCTACTTTTTTATCACCAGCCAGTCAGGCAGATACAAAATAACTATATTTGCTATGCAATAATATGATGAATGATGAATTTTCTGTCAAATAGCCGCCAGCAATGCGAACGGAAAACGTAAAAGGACATTACGCATACAATACAAAAGAAGAAAAAAAGGTGTGATTGCCAGCAATCATCCCCTTAAAATGCAATCCAACCACGCAAGAATTCGCGACGGTGTAATTTTGTTGCTCAACATGTCGTATGTGAAACCATCTCTATGATTCATTTTCACCGGCGAGTTCTTCCATGATTTTGATAAGATTTCTGATTCCTATCAATGTGTTTTCATCGGGGCCTTGGCCCGGCGTCCAGCTTGCATGCGCAAAGTCGATTAAGCGGAAGTCATGCACTTTGATAGAAACCTCGTCTTCACTGGAGGCGTCGCTGCCTTCCATATTTGCGAGTGATTCTGGGTCTATTTGGATGTTTTGAATACTCTGGATATCTTGAATGCTCTGAATATTCAATGCTCCAGAGATATCGTGTGCTTCACCGCTACCATTGGCGGCACCAGTCGGAATGCCGTTGGCAATGTTCATCGGTTGCAACGAACCAAGCTCAGTAATATCAAACTCTTCAATATCATCCAAAGGCTCAGTTCCAGTATCCGAAGACGATCGAGAGTCTAAATCTTTTTGGGCCTCCTCGAATTTCAGCGCCTCTTCAAGGGCATCCGGGTCTCCCTCGTAGATCACTAAAATGCTAGACGAGTACATTCTGCTCTCTTCCGATTCTAACGCAAACTGGAGAGCTCGAAGTTCCTGCAGAATTCGCGATGCAATAAGTTTCGAGCGGTCCACTTTGCCGGCTTTGGCGCCCGCTAGAAAAGTTTCGAATCCTTGCTTCACATTGTCGGCAGTAAAAGCACGCCCGTACCATTTGTCGTAACGTTTATATCCGTTCTTTTCAACTACCTCTCCTTTTGGCGCCTCTGAGCCTTCGTATTTGGTCATGTATGGATCCGTAAATTCCGCCTCTATAGCATCTGCCGCCAATCCATTCTGGTCGTCGTAGCCAACCCAAACTTTCATACCCGCAATTCGGTATCCCAAGCTAGAGCTGGTCGTCTCTCTTGACACGGCATCCAACTTTGCGCGTTTTGCTGGAGGAGCATCGTCTGCCCATAACCGAGACCCGAGCTTAACGTCTAATACATTCGGACGTTTAAACCCTTCGGCAACATTTTCCAGCACAATCGAAATACCAGTATCCAACTTGCGCCCTCCCGATGGCGTCCATGCCTTTTCTGGGGTGATCTTGTGATGATGATGTCGGTGATAGTGAGCAGATGTCGAATTCTTCTCCGTGAAGCCGTTGGACGGTGTTACCAGCGACGAAAGTACCGATCTGCTATGGTTCTGCGCACCCGGAACAATGGAAAGCGACGGTTGTTTGTCCGAAGCTGTCAAAGTTCCCAGATACTGGGGCATGAAAGCGTGGAAATTACGGTGGTGTACACTCGATTCGTAGAATGCGACTTCTTCGTGCGTGCAGGGTTTGGCGATTAGGGAGCCGGATAAGTGACACCGGAGTCCGTCACTACACAAGGTCAGTATACGTAGCATACTATGGGCACATGGTTGGACTCACTGTCCAGCAGCAGCATGGTCAAAGTTGGTGTTGAAGCTGTCGCTATCAAGGCTTTGGCCCTTGAAGCTATCTGATTTGAATGATGAAGAAAGCATGTCTTGTCGTCTCGCAGAGCAGTATCTTTCAATTGCGCATACCGCGGCTCACCGCGCAGCGGGTAGGAATAATGTAAGGCAGATGTTGAAGTAGAGATATAGTCATTCGTAAATCGTGGACAAAGAAAGGAACAGTCAGGGGATAGGAATGTTCCATATCAGCTCAATCCATAATCGCAAGTTAATGCATTACGAAATATGGATCTGCAGATCGGCCATTGGAGTGATCACAGGAAGTCCGAGACGTATGATCAGAAACAAAGTTGAGGATGTTTCAACTTTTCCACGGATATAAGGAGCGGGAATTGGAATTGAGTCAACGCCAGGGAGGTGGGCACTGCGCCCTTTTGCCCGAGCCGGAAGATGTCAGGATGACACAGAAGGCTTTCGCGTCACGAGGGAGAGGAATGAGCAAGAATCGTAGGAATAGCAGCAGATGAGGTCGTACACGCTATCGTATATCTTGTTGAGAAGCAACGAAGCAGGCAGGTCATCCGGGATCAAGGATTAATAAGTTTGCTGAGGCAACTGGCCAATCAGCAGCATCCATTAGGCCGGACCGCGCTGCCTCTGACCGCCTGCCAATGACGTAGCTCTCTTCCGCTATACCACTTTGGAGTGAATTCCACTAGCCTGTTTTGGAATAGTGGGATGTACAATCCACTATGTACTCCCAATTGGAAAGTCAACACCAGTAACATCACCATTACTGGAGAGAGATTCCATAGCATCTGGCTCTTTTGAGCATGTTGCAGATGTATTTACATGAAATTCTCTTAAAACAAGAGGCCATAGCTTGGCCATCATGTGAGCCATGATGAAACCGAGCTGAATATGTCGAATCGATTAGCCACGCCACGCTGAGTCAAGCATCGCCTGCTGTACTAGTTACGTAGAGTGAGTTACAAGATAGCAGGCAACGTAGAGTCTACCATGTATCAAATCTTTCATGTACTATCTTCAGCTTCATTATGCTGTCAAAGCGCCAATGTCTCTACTCTTGAGAGCGTATCCTTTGTCTGAGGCTTCTCAAAGCAAAGCGGCTGTCTTATTGCCGGGCAACAGCTACAAACGAAATTATATGATATCAGGTGACCTGCCTCACCTTCTCTTTTTGTTCACTTTCCTTCCTCGATTCTCCATCTCTTATTTGCGCCTTACTTCTTTCCGGACTTACACCTGAATCAGTCACCAGCTCCCGTCGCCTACATCACAGAATCTTCCGTTGCTATCCATCCTGATACGAAACAATCCCTTCATTCGCTGGGCCACACGATGGAGTCGGTTGAAGAAACTGATTACTCAAATGTCCTCACGGAAGACGAGCTTTTCCATCGCGAGCCAGATAGAGCCGCGCAGACAGCAGCCATACTGGATGAATGGGAACCCACTTCTGCTACTGCTGTAGATGAAGAAACCTCCAAAGAAGATGGAGTCAAGCGAGCAGAAAAAATGCAGCAAGAAATGACAGAGGAGCCAAAGGTGTTGACGGCGAAGCAAAAGGAAAAGCTTCGAAAGAAAGAAAAGTACAGGAACATGCCAAAAAGCAAGAGCCATGGCCAGGTAAGCTTTACAACTTTGAAAAGATGTTATGCAATGTAAGCAGGAAATACTTACTCCCTGGCAGCCAAAACCCACAGGTTTCGAGGAATCATTCACCGAAGCACCCGTGACCCCTGAGGAGCACCTACACGAGAGAAGCATCTACCATAGGTGAGTGATCAGAGCTGTCTGTTTGCATGATAATAGAACTTACGAGATATAGTGACCGTCCTGCTATCTTGTGAGTCGCCTGAGATCAAATAAATTTTGAATACTAATGACAAAAGTCGCATCCAAGAGGCACTCAACAGGTACCAGCAAAAGCGCCGTCTCCTAGAGGAGCGCATGCAGGTGTTTGCTCAGTATCTGAGATATGGTGGTGTCGAAGTCGGCGCAAGGATGTTCGGAGGAGTGTCGGAAATGGAATTGAAGGCGATGGAAAAAGAAGAAGTTGTTGTTGCTCGCTCACAAACCGACATCGGCATTGAAAAAATGAAACTGGATATCGATTTCGAGCATGTTGCCAAGTCATTTCTGTAAGCAACCATGCAAGAGTCAGATATCCTTTTGAAATCAAACTGACGATTTTGTTCTAGATCATTCTACTTGCCCGATTACTGCAGACCAGAGGGTATTCACGCCATCAGGTTGGCAACCGATACAATCAGAAATTGGCTCAATTACCTACTCTACCACGACGTCGTTCCCGAATATACCGACAACATCAAGGGAGCTCGCGGGTACTGCAACTTTGCAGAGAAGCAGCTCTGGGACAACCAGCGTCTGCTTGTAAATGGGCCTGGAGACTTCAATAAGGCCAACTCATTTCTCTTTGGCGGCTACTACTACGACAAAGGGACACAATCGGAGCAGTCTCGGGCATGGACGGACGAAAATTTATCACGAAACCGGGCTCCAATGACACCATCAGTTGCCCAGAAAGTGGTGATGTTTGCTCTTGCTGCTAGTGGCACAGATGAACAATCTGCGGCATTTAGTGATCTTGCAATGAGAGGGGAACTGTCGGCACATGCCATCCAAGACATTGACGGGTTTGAAATCGTTGACATCCTCATGCCTCATGACGGAATTCGCGGCTTCTACGAAACCTACGCACCTGATCTTAATGTCGTTGGAAAGGTGCGCGTAAAGGCGTGGCGTAACCCAAACGTTTCGCAGATTGACCTGGCACCAGGGGAGACGTTGCCGAACATCCACGGACTGGAATTCGAATTCTTCATCGAGGAAACACTCCTTCAGTACTGTTACCTGGGAATGAAGGTTGTGACAACTGTGTGGGAGTTGAACTGTGAAGTATTCTTTTTCGATGAAATTCTGAACGCTTACTGCTCGTTCTACACCCAGTCTTTGAACGACTTGATGATAGGCTGGAAAGCTCCGCGCGACCTCACCAAGAAGGCAAATCAAGAAGGGGAAAGCAGTCCGGAAAACGAGACTACCGAAGACCTCCTTGATGACTATGACTAGTAGCATCGAGAAATACTCTTGAGCTGGCAATGCTTTGCCTTGCACCAAACGCAGTGAGAACCAAAAATTCAATTCTTTACATGCTATCATATGAGCTTTGGACTCGTTTACGGATCTGTTAGACTCTCTAAGGTCTGAGCAGTGTCTTTCCTGTGGTCTTTCTGCCCTCAAGATCCTGTTCTCGTATTAGACTTCCATAGGCCTAGAATAAAGCAAAGGAGTGAAAATTCTTACCTTGTGTGCTTGCTGTACTTCTGCCAATGGAAATATCTTGTTAATCTTGGTCTTCAGCTCGCCCGATTTCAAAAGATCAAACAACTGATTAGCCCAGTACTCGTATTCTTCTCGCTCCACAAGGTATCCATTCACCATGGGACGAGCAATCTTGATACATTTCGGGGCAAGACGTCTGTCGCATATTAGCGGTTAATACACCACACCAAAACATTTTTAGGCACTTACGCAATAGGAAAAGCCGGAACAGGACCACTGGCATTTCCAAACCAAGTCACAAAGCCCTTTCTCTTCACAACCTCCAAACTTCCCTCCCACGTATCTTTACCTACCGAGTCATAGACCACATCGACACCGCGCCCATTTGTAATCTCCTTGACAATCTTAACCCAATCCTTCCCTTCCTCGCTCCGATAATCAATAACATGATCAGCGCCCAGCCCCTTGACAAGTGCAACTTTTTCCGGTCCGCCCGCAGTGCCTATGACAACCGCACCAAGCGACTTGAGAATCTGCACCATCAGAAATCCAGCACCACCTGCCGCAGCATGCACGAGCACCACATCCCCTTTTTGCACGGCATACGTCTCCTTGACCAACGTAAGAACCGTCAACCCACTCAAAAACGAAGCAACGATATCCTCATCCTTCACACCGTCAGGAATTTTGATGGCTGTCTTTGCCGGCACAGCTGTGTATTGCGCATATCCTGAATTGTGCATCCATATCACTCGATCACCGACCTGTAATCCATACTGGTTGTCTGCACCAGGGCCCAGCGCAACGATCGTACCGGCCGCTTCTCGGCCCAGAATCTCCGGTTTGGGCGATGTATAAAGTCCCGTACGGAAATAGGTATCGATGAAGTTGAGGCCTGAAATGTTGTTTTTCACGAGGATTTCGCCTTCCTTGGGTTGAGGGACGGGATGTTCGGTGCGGAATTGGAGGACTTCAGGCCCGCCGGTTGTTTCGATTACGACGGCGTTTTGGGTCGTGGGGATGGACGCCATTGTGCGAAACTGAGTGTTGAGGAAGCTTGAATTGGTGGGTTGAGTAGGAGGTAAGAAATGCGATTGGAGTGCTGATAGTCTGGATGCGCTTGTCGTGCGGGGATTGAGGAGTCTTCTTGCTGATGACGCAATTGCTCGGTTAAGATACATTTAGTCGCAAACTTTGGCGAGCTGCACAATTGCGTTTAATATATTCTTTCCTGTAAAACTAAAACGCAAGTGTTTGGTAAGAACAGCAAAGTGAAGAGGTATTGGAAAGAATGGGACAGTCGATGCTCAATCGTCTGTTTACCAGTGTGCGGGTTATATTGCCGGATATAGCCGACTACGTCGATTCCTACGGCTGAATGAACCCGAGTATATTTGTAAGCATGCTATAGATAATTAACTAACTAGTGGTGACCTATATATGCTATTGTTGATCTACAGCCATAGAGGATCCTATCTCTGGTCTTGTCGCAACGAATAGCCAGCACGGAGAAGTTGCGATTGGAAGATGCGGGGAGATATCGGAGATTCGGCGAGCTTCCGCGTCTTACTCTTAAGTCTCTTACTATGAGCATAAGCAATAAAGTATCCAATAATCGACGGCCGCATGCAAACCCTCAAGCTGACTAGGAGGCCTAAATTTGAATTATATGGAGAGAAAACCCGCTGGTCGCTGAAACCGTTCTTGACCTGGTCAGACTCGAGGGCTGCTCAGTATGTCTTTCATTAAATTCATGCTGTGGTTGATCTGTTGATGCGACAAAAGCAAAACGGAATCCGGCTTGGACTTTCAATGTCGAATTCCTTGGAGAAGTGCAAAGCATACGACCAACCTGAATGGGCCAAAATTGTTTCTGCTTGTTTATTCATCTACCTAAAACCGAAAACATTTCTTATTCGGGCAGCCATCCAGACGCTATCTCCTTTCCAGTCTGTTATTTCAGTATAGGTTCGATTCCTATTGGCGCTGATGGTCGGTCCCGTTGTATTTCTATTGTTGATATCTGTGAAGGCAAAACATTTTTATTCTAAAATGATAAGCCAGGCTTTTTTCTGGTCGGGAGATTGAAAGCTCAGGGAGATCAACTTCTTCGGAGTGCTCTATTCGCGCAACAGATAAATAGAAATTCTATGCCAATATATTTCAAGGATTGACAACAAGAGTAGTACTATTACCAGACTGGCATACTAGTTATAGTCGGTTGGCTTGTTTGTTGATCACCAATCAACCTCCCCACGCCGCCCTCCCGATCCAGACATATCAAGCCCTATAAACTCATATTTCCTTCGGGAACTCGCCGACAAGGGGGCTATATTTCACTGACATAGCAATCTATAGCTTGAATCAACCTGCTTATCAACGAAAACAAGATGCTGGACTTTCTGCCGGTAGAAAGTATGGCGGTGTAGTTGGTGTGAAGCAGGGGTTGTGCGGGGTTCTAAATACAGCCTCGTAGGACCAGTTGACGTGATTTCAGCTCAGTTGCTGACAGTGAATTTGCCTACGAAACCCGCAGAATGGTCTCTCAGACAATTACCTCGAGGTCTGGCGAGGTTTATACTGTTCCGGTAAGTGTGTTATCTCATAGCAGAACAAAACAGTATCATTCAAGCTCATGGCAGCTGATGCAGGAAGACACGTTGGAAATCCACGAACTTTGGCCACCTGAAGGTCAGTCGGGAGATATAAAGGCAGAGTGAGTTCAAAAACATTAAAAAATTGGACATTTTCTTACTAAGAGATTTAAATCGTTTTCAGCATTGTCGCAGTCCACGGCTTAGGAGGCGATTCTTTCAGAACATGGACCGAAGAGAGCACAAAGGAGCTCTGGCTTCGAACCTTCTTGCACAAGGATATCGAGAACGTTAGAATTATGACTTTCGGCTACAATGCGAACATTCTTCGCAACAAGGCTGCAGGTAATACCTATAGTTTCGCCGAGAATTTGTTGGCAGCTCTTAGACGCAAGCGTCCTGGGGAAGCGGTATTTTGTATCCAAATTTGTTATCTTAAGACTCTATGAGCTAACAGGGTATAGAAACGCCGGCCACTCATTCTCTTGGGACATAGTCTGGGAGGTATTGTCATAAAACAGGTAACATCTAGTGTGTTTGTGGATTGAGTGAGTAATAGACAAGCTAATTTGCCGTATCATCCAGGCACTGATCACTGCCAAAATAAGATCACCCATGTACAAGGATATCCTAGAAAGCACCTGGCACCTCATGTTTTTTGGAACTCCACACCAGGGCTCGCTTTTCGCTCCCGGTGCAGACTTCTTGAACAATCTAGGGTCAGTGATCTCCGGCAATAAAAATCGTGTTGCCCAAGAATTGAAGCTATGGTCGCCCGAATTACTTGCGATAACCCAAGACTTCGCATCTATTGCAGACCACTTCTCAAAGACAAGTTTCTGGGAGCGGAAAGAGACCAAGAGAGTCACTGTGTGTATTAAATCGCCTTAAGCTTTTTCCAAGGCAAACGTGCTAACTCAGACAGATCGTACATCAAGGTTCGGCGAGGCTTGGACATAGGAACGAGGAAGTCATTGGACTTAATGAAAACCACCTCACTATTTGTAAATTCGCAAGCCGGGATAATGCGTCTTACACAACGGTTAAAGATATTTTGATCCAGGAGGTACTACGATTGGACGAAAGAGAGGCGATCGTCGAACATGAACTTCGTATCCAAGAATTAGCGCAGTTGGTTACCCCCATGCGGCTCACTTGAGCATCTATTGTTTATGTAATGATGGATATAATTAGGAATCTTTGTTTGCTCTTCTCAGTGTGCCTCAACAAGATGAGCAATGAGCACTACCAATTGTATGATGAAATTAGGCTATTTATGCTCTTGATTCGCTTCAAAGCATGGGGCGAGGCTTGTGGTCTCGATGACCCACAATCTAGAGTCCAAGAGCTTGACGATCCCAATTTACGTGTGACTGTTGAAATTGCAATGATGCGGATCATAGAGCTTTTAACTAACACAGAAAAACTGCAAGGAAGTCGAAGTCAAGATTCACCTGTGATGCTACCATCCACCAACTCTGCCATACAACAAAGAATTCGGGGCTTTTTTAAAGGTTCAACCAGAAGAACAGACACCCACACAACTTACTCTTCCATAAACACTGATACCAGGGAGGGACTCGGTGAGATCATTGGGGAATTGAGCAATTCTGTGAATGATGTGGAATCCGTAACAAACACAAGCCCTGCAATTGCAGACCGGCAACAGCGCAACATCGAGCAAGAGATCGAGTCAATCTCAGATATATCTATTCTCGAGCGGCTCGAGACTGCTAGATCTGTTTTGAGCGATACTGTGTCCGACGCGGCAAGTATAAGACTTAAAAGACTTCTGGGTCACTCCGATATCAATCCGTCAATTCTATCGCATGACCCTTCCTTCCGAACGGCGCATACTCAGCTACCATTTAATCAAACAAATTCTCAAGAACTTGAATGCGAGTTCCAAGACCTGGCGATTAAAACGAGCGCCGAAAACTTGAACTCTCTATCGTTGGCGAACGACACACAGCACACAAATAGGAACGCCGGGGAATTGGCCACTCCCGTCTCACCGCAATGGAGAGCTAACAGCAAAACGGCGCAGTACGGGTCCAAGCTGGAGTCAATTAAAGACGTGAATGAAGCCCTCTGCATGAAACAATTCTCAATGCCGGCCAATATCAGAGCACTCGAAGCCGATATCGATAATTCGACAGATTGGCGTCGAAGACGCTTGTTAAAGGATCTTCATAGGACTATTCACGATGGCACGGAAGGGTTCAGCGTTTCACCTATCAATGACAGTATTTATCATCTTAGAGCGTGTATTGAAGGCCCCCCAGATACACCTTATGAAGATGGGATTTTTTGGATTGATATGCAAATCCCCGAAAAATACCCATTTGCGCCCCCGAAAATGCGATTTGTAACCAGAGTTTATCATCCGAATATTGATTCTCGTGGAGCAATTTGCGTGGATTTTTTGGAGCCGAGCGAATGGCACCCCGTTTACAAACTGGAGCAAGTTTTACTTTCCATAATCTCGCTGTTGGCACATCCAACTACTCAAGATGTTGAAGAGCCGTTGGTTCCTGAGATTGCAGAAACATATCTCCAGGATTATGATTTGTATTGCCAGAATGCGCGAAAGTATACCCATCTGTATGCTATGAACCCGGAAATACCAGAGATCCTTTCATGAACTCGCCGACTTGAATCATGCCCACAACCAAATGTCTAGTTCAATGACATGCAAGCTCAGGTATAATACACTATTTACTTGACACATCACCGCGCAAGAAGACTTTGCAGGGGAATATATGCTATGATGGAGGTTATACTCCTTACAAAAATGAATTATTTAAGATCCATCGAAATAGAAGAGGTGAAAAGGGGACGACAAGCAGAATGCCCTCACTCCCTCATTAGCAGCAGCACCCTTGAGATCACTCATGTCTCTCATGTGTTCCATATCTAGGTAAAATCCACCGTGTGGGTGGCTTTAGGCACGGTTCAGGCACGAGTCGACAGGGCTGCATGGTCAAATCAGATCGAATGATGCCCAAACTCATACAAAAAAATATGGATCTGCACAGCACAATATTGATTTAAAATTATAGTACAATCTACACTACAAAAACTTACCTTTTTCAGTTCCGTGTTTGCCATACATTGCAGTGATCACGAAGTTTGCCGCCGCTGCTGAAGACCAATCCACGCTAATGCTAGCCCTAATTGCAATCCTGGAGTCACACAGGACTTGACTTGCGACGTGGCCGTGACAGTCACGCTTCCCCTTTGCATGTACAGCCTATTGGAACTATTAAATGAATGGTGAGAAAATTGTGCAAAGTAGCAAACATCGCTTAAAGTCCTGATTTCTAGGCAACTCCATTTTTAAAAAAATCATTGGTGAAAAGTGTCAACGACAGTATTAACCTATCTCCAGCCAACGCTTGTTACCTAGTTACGACCCGTTGATATACCGGATAATTGGATAATTTATCGTGTCTGTAATGAGTGGTCCAGCTCCTGTACATGCACAACCGTGAAAAGTTACAAAGGCATAGCGATTAGTCATATTTTCGAGGCAAGGCTCTGCCCGTCTATACATCCTTCTACCTATTTGCTTTATGCAAGTCACCGATTGGACCTTTGGATCTCCTCAGTAGTCGCATCGTGCATCTGTCAACAAGGAAATTGACTACCCTAGCTCGGCGCCATTCAGGGATAACTCATGTGGCAAATAACTTCACAAAACATCCGCTTTACAAGTCAAAACAAAAATGAGGCGAGTGGAGCGTATCCATCTTGTCGCTTCACAAGTCTAACGACGAGCTTTTATTGAATGATACAGGAGTAGTGCTGCTCGGCTTTGATCTTCGAAGCTTTGTTATCTATACTCTAATCTCGATTACGCACGATTGGCAGTCTCTGATCCGGCAATCACTATCCGAATTGTTGCTCTACTACTGTACGATGATGCACGAGTACTGCACGATGTAGATTACGAAGCCACATTCTGCAGATTCAAATAGCCGCTTCGTCCTATCGAATAGTCTTTACATATGTAATTTCAAGCCCCATACCGATGTCTCGTTCCGAGTGATGGTTACAAATAGCTTCTTCCACTAGACTTGTACACATGAATTTATATATAATCATCAGATCCGCCCGGGTGGGACTTGGTCTTGTTTCAAATTCTGCCTTTATTCTCTAAGGTGTAGACCTGTCTGGCTGGTTTGTTTGTGGTGGTGTGTTGTTAGGGTTGAAGCCCAACCAGCTCCTGCCCTGCCCGCAAACAACGACAAACCTCCTCGTCTCAGCTGCCCGATGCACCCAATCTCTGCTTCTTCTTTTGTTTGCTTTCTCTTTATTGTCAGGTAACTTTCTTTGCTTTTTTCACATTGGTTCTCTTTAAATACTTCTCTGTCCCGCTGTCAGAACTGCTATTTTTCCCACCATCAACTTTCCGATACAAAGCTTACTCCAGAACAACTTCGCCTTTCGACATCCTCGAATAGTCATCCTCAAATCAGCTCAAACTGATTGCTATGTTTACCTCGCCAAAACAACATTTGTTTCATTTCTGTTCATCGACTGCAACAGGCTAACAGGCCAAGGAAAAGGCAATTGAAGCCTTTGATCGAACCGTTTTCTTTCTCTCGTCTGCGACTTCGCTTTTCGATATTTCTACTTTCTTCGACAACAATGCCATCTATCTGGCGACCCCAGCCCAGGAGGCTCCCAAGGCCTTTTGTGGAGGACGAGTTCGAGTCTCTCTCTCATGAACTCGGAGGCTTATCTCTGTTGGGGGAAAAGCCTGGGGTAGAAGGCGCATGTGAGCGTGGAACGGTAGATCAGCTGCCAATTCTTCTGGATATTGAGAACCTTCCCCGATCAGCTACCGCCGATACCGACATTTCGACTTCGCAGCCGCCTTCTCTCGTCAGCGAGTCGTCCCGGGAAAGCTCTGGGCCGCGTACACCACCACCGGTGGACTTTGTTCCACGGACTAAACAAGACCATCGTCGGCAATATGACTACGGTCTTTCACATGCGTATCCGTATCAACAATCAGGGCATGCTAGTAACTTTACTTACGGTGCAGCTGAACATCAATACCAAAACTCCCTGCAACGAGAGTCACACATCGACGAGCCTCTACAGCGTCCAAATCCTCCTCGGCGTCAGAACCAGCCGCTACCATCTCCAAGCCTGATATCAGTTCCTGTTCGTTCTCGAGATACACTAACGGTCAGAAAAGATCAATCCGGTACGGCTCGCAGTCGGCCCACGGTAGCAGAACTTTTGGAAGAGAAGCTCCGGCTTCGTAGTAGGTCGCAGAAGAATCTTTATCAATATGACGGCAGACGGAACGAAGACTTACAACAGTCAACCACTGTGATTGCCTCTGCTCCACCTTCACCTGTGCAGAAACTGAGCGAGATATGTCCTGTGCAATACATCTCTCAGCCGAGTTCGCCTCTTAGTCCCCTCAGAGAAGTATCACCGAGCGATTCCCAGGACTGGAATGAGTACTATCCTTCAGTCGGTTCAGCAACGCCTCCTAGCGAAGGAATTTCTTACTTCCCGACCACCTCTAGACAAAGACGGCCGCCATCTCCACGACATTCTTCTGATGAGGGTACAGAGTATAAGACTGTGAGGCCACGACGAGCTGTGTCTTTCAAAGATACCCCGCAATATCATGTACCAGAATCTTTTGCGACACCAACCTTCAACCGTCACAGCTCTGATATCTCGCCAACTCGGACAATTATTCCAGCTAGTCCTATAAAACGTGTCGCTACTCAACTACCTGACCCATCGCAAAACCTCGCTTTGCGTCCTTGTCCAAGGACCTATCCGGTCTCCGGGTATCAAGACTGGTACACAATGTCTGGACTGGAGCATTTAAACATTTGCCCTTCTTGCATGAGCCAGATCGGTAACTCCAGGTTTCATGACTATTTCAAACCCAGCGTTAGTAACGCGCAGGCGCGTATAAGTTGCTCATTTAGCGAGGTATGGACAAGATTGGCCTGGATTCAGACTATCAAAAAGAACTACGCCAATCTGGATTTACTATATGAAGTGACCCGGCCATCAGGCTTGACCTGCCCGGGGCGCAGATTGTCAACTCAAGCATGGTACCGGATGGTCGATAGTCAGACTGGTTTGAATGTTCCCAAATTCGCAGCTTGCTCGGCATGTGTACGCAATCTGGAAATTCTAATGCCTCCTTTACAATCGACTTTTCGACGTCAACCCAGCCTTCAGGAGAAATTTTGCGATCTCGCCGTCGACAGCCCACGATTTGTGCAATATGTTGATATTCTCGACGCCGCAGCGACTCAATGCGAGTACGAGCGATACAAATATCCGGACAATGGTAAATTCGTCGACTACTTTCAGCGTAAGTACAACCTACGCGACTGCCGACGCCAACGACCTATCCTTGGAACGTGGCATTACATTCCAGAACTGCCCGAGTTTACTGTGTGTGAAGACTGCTACGATGATGTTGTGCGTCCTCTAGCAGCAGCACAGAAGCCAATCGCCCGACGACTAGCCAACCCTCCTCGGCTTCTACCAGGATCTGGGCCGAACCGATGTCGCGAGGCAAGTTGTCAACTATACTCACCTCGCATGCGAGCCAAATTCAAAGACGCAGTTTTGGACAATGACTTCCGTATGTTAGAATCTCAAGCATTGAACAGATTTGATGCCGAGCTACGATTTCACAACAAAGAGGACCAGTTACTTCGTGTGCCGGAGACGGAAAGGGGATGGCATTGGGAGGATGAATGGAGACACAACCTTGAAATGTGGAAACTTTACGAATGACATTATGAACTGACGAAGCATGTTACCGGTATTCGTATGGAGTATGATTTTTTTATGAAGTATTGACTATGATCAATACAGGTATTTGCTTGGGGATGGAGTTTCATATATACTGGCTACACGCTATTTCTTTTGTATCTGCTTTTTTGTTTCCGAAAGTCTTCATTCATCTTGGATCTTTCTGTTTGCATTTTATGAGAAAAAAGTTTAGTTTAGATACCCTACGAATTTGACACAGTTCTTATGAAAAAGAATCCTATTCCTTGACTTGAAGATGTATTTTCTGTTATATCTATAGCCAAGCAGATAAGAAACAAATCAGCCAACCAACCCAACAACCTCCCCAGGCCAATTCTTCCCCCAAACCAGCGCTTTCGCAGGCATCCGTCCACCCACAGGCGCCAAAACCCTAATCTTCTTCTTGTCTGCATCTACGTCCGCGACATATACAAAGCCCATGATACTTGAGTCTCTGATATCGCTTACTGGAGCATTGGGCGGGACGTGGGTGATCGCAATCAAGGAGTTTGCTAGGGCTAGGGTTGGCGGTTGCGTGAATTTTTTCAGAGGTAATTCGTTATCTGTTGCGCCGGACGATGAGTATGTTGATGACAAGGGGTCGTAGGGCGCGTTTGCATTTGCAGAGGTAGTGGTTGTGTTTTCTTGCTGGCCAGCGAGAGTAGAGAATGATTCAGCGCCGAAATTCGACGGGTCGTATTCATCCTCATCCTCTTCTGTCGTGGTAGATGTGATTGTATAATTGTACAAAGCCAGTGATGCAAAATCAAGTTGTTGCGTATGAGGCGACAGCGTGATTTTGTTACTATTACTCCCCCCACCACCGGATATCGACCCTATAACGCCTGTATTCGCGGTACTGGCGGTGCTCGTCGCTGTAGTGCCAAAGAAGTAGGATCGTATTTGAGATTCGCTGATGGCTTTCATGAATGCTTCGTCTCTGTCGACACAGCCGCCGGATTTGGAGAGTTTGAGGACTGTGATGCGTTCGTCGGAATGGGTTGCGGATGCGCTGGTGGTTGGTTTTTGATCGTAGTTTTTCAGCATGGTGCTGTAAAGGCGTTCTGAGCCGATGACTAGAATCGTTGAGACTGTTTTTCCGTTAGAAATTGTGATAGGTGAGAGAGGAGAAGGTGAACGTACTAGAGAACTCTGTGACAATATGGTGAATCAACTCCAGCGCTTTCGGTGTGCCTGAACCAAGACTACCATCCGTATCAACAATTATACCCGCCTCCCGCGCATCGTCATCCTCGGCCATGCGCGCCGTCACTGAAAGCGCCAGCCTTGAGACAATAGGCTTGAAGACATTTCCATCCGCTTCCAACGGACTCTTCATAGGATAGAAGTAGACCAACGGCAGCTTCACTGGGATAGGACTCGGCCCAGACATCGGACTACTTCCCCACCCGTCCTCAACATCAATCATCGACCGAAACGCCGTCGCCGTCAATGTGCCTGGGACACTCAACATGCCCTCCATTGGATTTAGATTCACCACTATCGGCTGTCGATCCATTTTGGTCGCATACGCCGTTAGTATCTTCGTCAATGTCGTCTTTCCCGCATTCTCGGGTCCCAGTATTAACACCCGTGGCCCATCCTTCCCACCTTCTGTTTGGGCCTCTTGCCGCATTGTCTCAAGACCGAAATGGACGTTACTATATTCTACCATGGGCGTATCCTCGGCGACGTATTCGCTTGAACATCCTCCCGCGCCGTATCCCTGTGTTTGACCACCTCCACCTCCGCTCGTAGATCCGCCTGGCGCAAATCCATTGCTCGACGTGTTGACCGTCTCACCAGCTGTAACTTCTAGCGCACATCCGTGCCAGGTGTATATTGCCGCTTTTGTACCGCTGAATGTATATGTTTGTAAAGGCGCGAGTTCAGTTCCGAATAGCTCTGCGGTGCCGGTGAGTAACTAGCTCATTGTCAGCATACCCTTATTTTAAAACATGTCTATGGGAATTGCACAAGCGAACCTTGACTCGAACCGTCGCACCAAATGCAATCTCAAACCTCCATTCAGATCCAGCACGCAGATTAACCTGTGTAGGCGGTGGAAGAGCGTATTGGGCTTCGACTGCTGCTTCAGCTAGCTCTAATCCAGGAAGAGACATGGCATTGCCAGAAAACAGGACTTGGCCTGAGACAATGAATTTTTTTTATTCGCTTAGTATTTTATTATACAAAATCAAGCCTCGGTACAGCCTATTGTAAGCCCTGTTATTGTAATCAGAAGGCTGGAATGAAGGATTGTGAAATTTGTTCCTGAGCTTTGTCGTGTGAAGAAGCTTGGATTGTCAGGCTGGTCTTTGTTGGGAGATGCGGAGCACTTCCGTGTTTGTCTTGTTTGCGACTGGTCCAGATCTACGGGTACATAATGTTACTATCAGAGAAAGTGTTTATTATTATTGATTCAACCACTTCATTCAGATAAGCAATCTTGCATCACTTCATACAGTGCGACAAATTGCAACCTATCATTCTAACAGACGGATCAATCGTAGCGAACTCATCCTCTGTTGGCTGAGTATTTCAGCCACAATTGTTTCAACCCTGCAGAGCCAGAAAATGTATGGGAGGTGTAGATAATGATAACAAAAAATTCCACGCAACAACTCCAATCAAGTCATGATGCCCTATTGTAAAAAGGAGAAAAAAGAGTAATGAAATGTGAATAGAAAACGACAAGGGGGGAAAGAAGGTGGTATTCTGTAAGCAAAAGGTAGGGGGTATTTTTACATCTTATACCAAATCTGTTGGCATACCGGTGCACAGGGCAGGGGTCAGGATATGATTATTAAAAGAGGAGAGACTGTGCTTCACACTCAGTCTGGGCTATGTGGGAAATGAGTGTGGGGAACTAAAAGAAATAAGGAATTGCAGCACTGTGTGATGAGGAAAGTCAGTATGATTCAGTTATACAGGTAAATGGACACAACTTACGCAAGTGTTAAGGCAGCAGTCACCCCGACAAGAGCTCTGTTGCGAACCCGCTCCTTTCGGAGTTTGTCTTCTAAAACTCTGGCCTTCTTAGTGGGTTGAGCGCGCTTATCAGCAGTCTCGTCTTCGTCCTCCTCAACCTCATCTGACTTGCGCTTCTTGGCGGCCTTGGGCGAGGATGACTCGGCTGTGGCGTCTTGGTCTTGTAATTTGTTTGCCTCTTCAACCATCTTTTGTGCCTGTGCAATCATTGCCTGGGTGTCTTCGGCAGGAGGAAGATCAGGCAGGGTGACTGGCATTTCAACAGTGACATTTGTCTGGGTGGTTTCGATGTCACCCTTGATCTCAGTTGTAGATTCAACATTGACTGTAACCTTCTCATCGACAGCCGCTTGTTTCTTCGACCGAGACTTCTTGGGCTTAATTTCGGTGGTTTCAGTAACAACAGCATCGGTGTCTTCAACCGTGCCATTGGGCTCATCCGTTGCCTCGGCAGCACCATCTAGTGCAGCTTGTAGGGAAGCGCTGGCAGCTGTTGTAGCAGCCACTGAACTCTCTTTGGTAGCGCGAGGAGCCCTGGACTTGCGTGGAGATACGGTCTTCCTGGGAGATGACTTGGCAGGGGAAGCAGATCGCCGGCTTCGAGTACGCGAGGTAGGGTTGAGTTCCGTCAAGGTCTCCAAGGGCGGCATCTCGAATTTGGGTGGTGGTGTAATGGGTTTCTTCGAGCTGGCAGGGGTCTGAATGATATCCGTGGAGTCCAACAAGGCGCGGACCCAGTCCAACATTTGATACTCTTTGGCAAGTTCCAACGCTACGATAGTTAGATATTGGCGAATATGGAAAATGAAACAATTTCATGTATGACATACCTAGTAAGGGCGAGATCCAAAGATTACCGGCAGTCTCATCGATGCTTGTCTCTGTTTTCGACTTGACATATTCCCTCTCGGCTTTTTCTTCCTCTGCTTTGGCCCAGGGAAACGCAATCTTGAACATGCCGGTGGCGCTGATATAACCATCCTTACTCCGTCGCTAAAACGAATCATGTAAGAAACTGAATGTAGACCGGACACACATTGTGCGATAGACTTACCATCAAGAAATATGTGTCTTGTTTCGTGGTTTGCGACGGGAATATTTCAGAGCCAGACAAATCCTTGGGTAGTGGAGCGCGTAGGTGCGCATATTCAAAAGGTCCAAGGTTCTCTGGTTTGGTGGCATTTGATGTTCCGATCTGACCGGGCTTGACGGTCAGATGTGTCTTTCCTAGCCGGCGCAACGCGAGCAAATCCTGGACTGTGGTTGAATCACAAAAAGGCGTTAGTGGGCTGTAGAACAAAAGAGAACTTGTTTTTCGTCTCAAGGCGTAACAGTGGACTTCGCGATCGGTAGACGTTTCGCACGCGACGAGGAAGACGGCGCGGGTTTTGCGCCAACGAACGGATAGCAGGACTTACAAGAAGGGGATGCGTCGGGGAGGATGAGAGGATTGATTTGCTTGGGAAGGGATCGCATGGTGTCTGTGTGCTCGTGTGACGACGGCGCGATGCAGTAAATGTTGATAAAATCGAGGAGGAGGGGCGGGGAAGAAGGGCGAATGGACACGAGCGAGACAGATAGGACGAAGAAGAAAGTATTTTTGAGGAACGATTAGATCACGAAAGCGCAAGAGGAGAGGGATAGTAGCGGCTGCCACGTTGCAAGCGCGTCGCTGTAGGTCGCCGTAGTGCCGTAATCCCCAGAACGGCAAGGCGGGACAGCCTGAGGCACGAGTCACGGTTGCGTACTAGCGAGTGGAGATTCTACAACTCAGCGTTGAACGTATCGATAAAAGGAGAGCCAATCTCATGCGAACCGTGACCATTGATTTTTGGGCACAGCACAGGGATCGTGTTGAATTCGTGGGATACACAGCGAGGAACAACTCAGAGAGCGTCAACATAAAAGGGGGTGGGCCAAAAGCTCGATTGGGCAAAGGATCTAGTGGGTAAGAGTGATTTAACTTCTTTAGTGCTAGACGCATTTCGAGGGAGAACGCTCGCGTCATACGTGTTGCTTACGGAGTTCACAGTATCGTTACGGTATTACCAATGAGCAGGTCCCGCCGCGGCTGCATTTACCAATTATAGGTCTTACTTACGCAAGCTGCCTTACGGCAACGGTAACATACCGTTACACTGTCACATACCTCGTATCTCTAAAACACTATCGGGCCCCCCCCGGATAACATAATCCCCAGCAATTACTGTTGCGGCTGTCAGCTCTCTTGATTAACTACATGGCTTGATAGCGCCTCACAGCTCTACACTGAATATAATATTTACAGCATGATTATGTTCATTGGCACCTTTTTAGATGCGCGGTCAATCTATATAATTTTGGTGCAACTCGCCAGGTCAAGCTTACTGCTATCAACAAAAAAAAATGACAAAGTATGGATATGTGAAGCAACAATGTTGGAACAATTGTGCTAGGTAATAGGATCAAACGTGCTAATACGAATAACAAATTTTCATTGCAATGCGAACTGGCATATTGTCAAAAATCAAAAGCTGTGTTGCAGACGAGGACAGGGTCATCTAGTGCGCCCAGTCTTTGGCAATGTCGAAAGACCATTGGAATTCGAGGTGGACTTGACCGTCGTCATCCACAAATCGTGATTTGACATTATAATGTCCTCGGGCAAGCATGCCAGAAGGAGCCTCTTCTTCGTGGACTACAGCAAATCGAGATGATTAGCTCATGCAGTTGCCCAGGGCGGCTGTTGAGATCTCTGAACTTACATCGTTTCTCGTATGATGGTTTGTCGGTGGTATTTGGCGCATAACTTCCCTATAAAGCAATCAACAAATGCACGCCGAAATTCATGCAGCAGACAGGAAGAGGTGAACATACGAGCATCTCTTCATCCTTGGTGACTGTGATACCCTTGCGCTTAACCACATGGACATATTTCAACCCACTCAGCACATCGCGGTGCACCTGGAAGACAACCTTGGTGAAGAACTTGGAACCCTCCTTGATTGTGAATGGTTTGTCTTTGAGCGTTTCAAGAGCGTTGGCACCAGTCAGGTCAAGCGTGATATCGGGCCTTCCGGGTGTCTCAATGGCGAGCGATTGGATGATACATGTCCTTGGGTCGCTAGGGTTGCCGATGGGTTCACCGGTGTTCAAGCCGAGGGAGGCCTTCCATCTGTTGAGAGATTCGTCGTTCTGGTCTGAAAGAAGTCAGATATGGTACGCCCGTGGCTAGGGACAGTAGGTAAATTGGTTTTACCAAGGTTTGTGTATTCTGCAATGGTCTTCTTCTCGCCGACCTTGAAACCCTCGGTCTTGCTGGTGGAGAGCTCGTCGTCGTGTTCACCCATTTTGGTTGTGGCTTGATATGTGTATGTATCGTTTGGATATCAGGTACGAACTAGATCTTCAACACAGGTCAAGGTTAGTAAAGTAATTAGGGAGAGCGATTGACGTGCATAGAGACACTGTAGCCCGATAAACTCGTAAATGCCACTCACCAGTATAACTTAATACAGCAGCACTGGATTGAGGAAGGAAAATAAGTATCTGTTGATGTACTCCTGAAATGTTGATGCAGTGGGGTAAGAAAGGCGGTGGAAGGAGGGGAACCCGAAACAGTGCGGATCAGTCTAGATTGAGCTGAACTTATTGATTATTTAGCATTGCTACAGCTTACTCGTATTTGCACGATCTGACTGGTTATATCATTAAGCTCGACGCCGAATAATTGCCTACACACGAACAATGTCGATGCATCTATCGTGCATGAACTGGTGAATGTGTACGATGATCAGCTGTTTTGCGGTTGGTCTACTCCACAAACGGGTGCTTAGTAACTGGTGCCTCAGGGCTCAGGCACCTTTGCTGCTTGAATCTGTGTAACTCTTTCAAACAACGGACAAAAAACATCGAAGGTATGTCAGGACCAGCAGGTGGTCTATGGTCTATCAGCCGCACTGACTGAAACATTCGAAACAGTTTGAGTGTCTTCATAATGAGGAAATGCTAAATCTAAACAAGCCGTGGCGTACGTTGACTCTTATCTCGAAAATGACTTCACATCAAACAAATGTCGAGTCATACAAAAATCCATATAAAAAACGAAAACTCCGTATTTTTGCATATCCAAGGGTATCATATCATATCATTTATCAACATCACAAGAAGTATTCAATGACCGGGTTCTGGCCGTCTTTGTTCGGTTGCGTCTGTTGCTCGTTTCGGTGCTCATCGTTCTCAGGCGCTGCACCAAATATATTGAAGAACCTCTCTCCGGTGTCACTCACTTCCAAAACGCTCGCTAAATTTCCGCATCGATAACAGTAATTCGGCGCGCTCCATACCGTGCTTAGTCGATCATCATATAAAACTTGATACCCTTCCTGACACAGTTGATGGGCACGTAAAATGTGTGACATGTTGTTAACTTCGAGAAATTTGCGCACAACTTGTGCGCCAAATGTATATCCTGCGCCACGCGGCGACAGAGAGAATTCATCGTGTTCGATATCCGGGTCCGACCATACCAGATCCGCCATGGGGCCCTCATGTGGAATCTCGCGGAACCGGTCGATAATTTTGATCTGATCTATAGAGTGGATGGAGGGTGATAGTCCGCCATGGACACAGAAGATTTGGTCGTTGATGACTACACTTAGAGTGAGGAAGTCAAACATGTCGGTGAAATAATGCCAGACATTGGCATTGCCGTATTTCCTAGCACACTCTGTATAAAAGCCGTACGATTGGGTGACACCTCGAGACTCGTGGTTTCCTCGGATAAGATGCACGCGCGATGGATATCGTAGTTTGAGGCAGACTAGGAGAGAGATTGTCTCGACGCTGAACAGACCACGGTCCACATAATCGCCTGACACATATTAGCTCATATCCTCATAGCTCTGCTCTGCACTAACGCAACCACATACCTAAAAACAGGTAATTTGTATTCGGACAGAATCCTCCTATCTTAAAAATCTCTATCATGTCGAAGAACTGACCATGTATGTCTCCCACAACGGTAACCGGAGCCGCAATATGCACCACATTGCTTTCCTTCATAAGGAGCTCTTTGGCTTTTGCGCATATCGCCTCGATAACTGAATCCGCGAGGAGTTGTTTTTTATACAGGCGCTCTATACATTCGTCCAAGTCGATGCTGGCTGTGTGGGCACCGAGTCAGTCTGGCAAATTCGACTGGCCAGATGGAATACGGTGAGAGACTCACATGGGAGACCAGGCATGGTGAATTGGCAACAACAGATAAACTGCTGCCTGTCTATCGTTCTTCTGCGAGTGTCCTGGCAGCGGGCGAGCTGGCAACAAGCTGGTGAGCTGTCGTGTGAGCACTTAACGGAGAAGGGGCGAAAATGGATAATCTGATCGACTTCTTTCCGCAACAACTAGCATTCTGGTCCGGTCTAAAAGCGTAACAACCAAAAGTAATTATTCACTCATATGCGAGGTATATCATCAAAGGAAAGTGTCCAGTCACTCGGCGGCGTGGTCATTGATCGAGTATTGTTAAGTTAACCGCCAGCTTACGGTTCTTAGTAATTGTCGAAGCTATGGTGAGGCGCCTAGCCTTTTCGGGACTAGCGGGTCTAGATGCCGCATGGAATGCCTGAGCGTGACTCACTTACCCGATCAGGCGAGTCCGTGCCTGTTCCTGGCGATGTGCAGCAGCTGGCTGCCCTAGTCTCACGTGACCTGCAAGCAAGACGAATGAAGCATCGCGCCTTCTGTTTGGCAACAACATTGGGCTGCAACACCTCGACATGGTCCATAGCATTGCTTGACTATGCATTCTCATTATTAATGAAAGCTGGCCTCCCTAACACCATGGAGACTCCAGTGGTACCCAGGTGTCGCAGCTCCGAGGTACCAAAAGCATTCTTCGAGCTCATCTTCCCTGATGTGTGTTTTTACAACCTTGACCAGTTCTTTGCGGGGTGATATATCCCAGTCTTTACATGCTACTTGTACTTTGTTTTGAGATACCAAACAGCTTTCGCCGGTGTGCTTTGGCTAGTGGGTGGCAGGTTCCATATCCATCAGACAGTCAGCAAGCAATCCTGGAGACACCTCTTTCGTTAAGCCGCCAGATCAGGTTTCTTCTTGGGTCCCTCATGGCCGCTACAAACCGGACTTTGGAATTTGGTTACTTTACATGTTTCCTATAACATGCTTATTTGGTAGTGATTCTTCGTCCCAAGATCGAGCTTATCCTTCATGCTGGAACCCCCACGATTGATAACTGTTATCGGATCCTTTCCTGCAAAGATCCACGTTCGAACATATACTGTGAAATTAATCAGAATACTAGGCGACCCAATGAAACTAATTTTCAAATGGAAGCATCTTATTATCAAAATCATCAACCCCCATATCAGAACCCCCCTTGTCCATCGGAACGCAGGATCGATATCTCCCCAGATACCGACCGTACTAACGATATAGGCTATATCGATTCATCTCCAAGAACCCGGCCACTTCATCATTCATTATCATATCCGCCAGCGTCTGGAAGGTCGTTGCACGGCCATGAGTTCCAAGTAGCGCGGGCTCGAGGCCGTCTACAAACTCAGCCGAGTCCGTCGTGAGTGAAGCATGCCGCAGGAGCTTGTTGATGATCATTTCTCATGATTGACTATACATAGTACCAGCGGAATTATATTAAGCTCACCTGAGCTTCCCAGCACTCCATCAAACACTACAACATCAACATCATCGACGACAACGTTGAGCTCTTTTCCATTGCCATATAGATCTCAAACAGCCACTCATTACCGCTCGCCTTCTTCTGAGTACACCTCGAGTACATTGCCACTGACATCCCAGGATCTTCGAGCTTACCATTCGTCCCCAACCCCAGCTCTGCCGGGAAGGTTCTCAAGTCCTGACGACTTTCGTCCTTTGGCTAGTGCTGCCGGTCTTCCTAACTCCTATAGGTTAGAATCAAGTCCAAATATTGGCCCCTTCTCGTCCCCCAATTGGCAAACCAGGGATTTGAAATGGCCTCAGTCACGATCACAGAGTAGCAGAAAATACGTCCCAAAGGGCCGGAAATATGATTCACACATTAGCCAGCGCCGCGTGGCTCCACGGAATGGATTCCTTCATCCTGCGAAGAAGTACTCCCTCCCAGGACCTAATCAAATCATTGAAAGGAAGGTTTCAAATACCGGGAAGAAGAGGATCGATGAACCAGTAACGCAGTGCAATAATGCTATGAGCCCGACTGAGATGCCTCGCTTGGTCAACCATGCACTACCAGCAAGCCTTGACGACGGCGAAGAAGACAAGGCTTCATCCATCGAGGAGACTCCTACCAGTGTGTCTCGCTATGTCTCTCCCAAGGATGAAGAGGACTCCTCCGTCCAATCAATCCGGAACTCCCAATACTGGACACAATTAAAGCACGACCCTATATTCTCCGACCTCTCAACGGGAAACGAAACTATATCCATTACAGATTTGAAACAACGACGAGATCAGATATTGCAAAACCATGCACCACCACCACCACCTCGTCAAGCCATCATGAAGGAGCAAGGCACTCAAACCGATCCGGAGGAAAAAAGCTTACCATTCTCGCGGCCCAAAACAACTACTCCTCCCAACCAAGCAAGAGATTCATCAAACCAAGAACAACAACGCGAACAATACAAACCCAATTTCAGACCCAAGAGCGTTCCCCACTCCCGCAAAAGATCACAAGCAAAGGAGAGAAACCATCATACTCGAACCTCTTCCCTAACGGACACCGACAGTCCACGCATTCACACACAACTACTGAACGGAGGAAGAAGTGGTTTTAAGAGATCTAGGAGTGCTGCAGAGGAGGATCATGAGGAAGGTGATTATCCGCATAGACGTAAAGTTGGAGCAGGGGTTGGTCAGGGGGTTTCTTACAGGTATCTTCCATCTTGATCTTGATGGAAGCTTGATCCTAATTCGCTTCCTGCAGTCGAAGACATTAGATCATCGCATTATTGGAAGTTTCGAGAGTGCATGGGATGGACATTTTTTGCATTTCGACCTTTTTTTCTCTAGGTGGTGTGAGGAGCGTTGGCGTAGGAAGACGTTACATAGGACAGGCGAAGTGTTACAGGTTGCATTGTGATCATATATTCTTTGTTTGTTTTGCATTTATTTCGCGTTTGCTTTCAATATATCGATTTATGCTCAATATATGGCATTTTTATAGATCTCAAAGGTGAGATCATTATCTATTTAGCAGCCCTCTCTTTTGAGCGGCTTCCGAATCGGATTCTTCTTCTCCTTCGTCTTCTTCATCGTCGTCATCATCTTCATCGTCGTCATCATCTTCAGCAGAGTCGGTCTCTTCGTCTGAATCAGTCTCGTATTCCGTAGAACCTGACTCTTCTTCAGATGTCTCCTCTTCTTCTTCTTCCTCCTCCTCCTCCTCCTCCTCGTCTAACCAGTCATTCAAACTCTTATTACCCATGCTACTACCAGCTGGAGCTCCGACTCGTCCCTTTCTTGCAGCTCCACTCCCTGCTGTAGTCGTCTCATGCTCTTGTAGCGCTTTATCGAGACGTTGTCCGGCCGTCAACGCCGGCGAATTTCGGCTTGTCGCAGATTCGATAGCTACGCCGTCCTCGCGGAGGGATCTGTCAGGTTCTTGTCCAGCCGGGACCCAATCCGGTAGTGGCTCGTAGCCATTCAAACCTAAARGCCCAGATTCGGGCCCCACGACAAGCGTCGACGTACCGACAACAAGGTCTCGCCGTGTCTCGGACGGACTCGGTGCATGTGGGACTGATTTCGGGGCTAAAAGTAGCAAACTTGCCATCTGTGTGTTTTTGGGGTCGGATAAAAGTCCTCTGTACATGCGTGCGCGATCTCGGAGATCATATGACGTGTCGTACCTCGTGAGAAGAAGGATGTATCTCCATAGCAGTGTTATACGGTCATCGCCTGACGGTTCGCCTTGCTGCTCCGTTTCGATTGCATTTTGGGCCGTCTCATACCCATTTTGAGTCTCGCCTGTACCCCATGCACTGTTTTGGCTATCAGTCCGGACCTCATCATTCTTCTCCGGCTGAGACGAATGTTCAGGAGGTGGGTTTTGAAGTAGATGATGAAGATAGACTTTGGCAGCTAGTAACACAATCTGCTGCTTAACTTCTTCAGTCTCATCTGCGAAACCCTTGGCAAGAATGCGCAGCACATCCGGAGCAATGCTATTTTCTAAATCTGCAGCAGCATATTCTCCCACAAGCCAGATGATCGAAGCTCTGGCTCCTGGATTCGAGGTCGTTTCAAGGTAGCCCGCCAGGCGGACTATGGTCGATTTGTGAGCACCCGGGTTCTGCTGAATGAGATGCCGAATGATAGTCAGAGACTCTGAAACAACGTTGTCATCGATGCTGGATATTCTGGATAGAAGCAACCGTAAGCAATAGCTTGAGGTCTTGGAATCAGTCTGTGCACAGCGACCAATGGCGCGCACACTTTCTCGGACTAGGTCTGGATCTGTTCCTTGTGAGAATTGTTCGAGCTCGCTAAGTATGATACCCCTATAATGCATTCCCAGGTGAGGGAAAAGTATCGTAAGCACCTCAAGCTTGAGTCTCCATATATGGGGTGGATCGACGGCGCGAACGAGGAAATGAGATGCATATTTAACGAACAACTTCGGTACTTGGAAAGTCACAGCAACGATGTTGTATAGAGCGACATATTGAATATCCTGTGGACATCGAACAAGCGCGACTAGTGGGCCAATCGCACTTTCAAGGTATTCCTGTGTGCCGAGATAGAGATAACAGCGAACGATGCTCACTATAATAGCGGACGTCCGGCTTTGTAGTAAGGGCTTACATGCGCGCAAAAAGAGCTCAAGATCAGGATCAAGGACTGGGACTTCTTCTTCCGTATCACCATTGGTCGCTTCATGAGATCCCTCGTGATCGTCATCGTCATAGAAACCGTTGGCTTCATTCTTCTTCGCCTTCTGCGTCTTGCGCGGGAAACATTTTCTGGCGTAAATCGTCAAAAGACGCAGTGTGGATAATTGACTCCATTCATCCATATCAACTAGTTTCCTCACCAGACTCCGATAATGTTTGTGTATCAAATCCAGTCGATCAGGACACACATCCAGAAAAGCCGAGACAGCAGGTCCAACCACAAAGTATTGATTATCACCAAGCAAAGTAAAAAGGCATTCACTAAGTTGCGGTATCGTATTCGGATCAAGCCGATAACATTTCGGAATAGCCAGTGCTGCAGCTCTTCGGACGTGCGGGCTCATGTCTCCGACTCCACGCTTGATCGCCAGAGAAACAATCTGGCTAATAACAGGGACCCTGATTCCGGACATGGTCCGTAATGCCATAACCCGGACCTGCGGGTTTGTGTCTGTAAGTGACTTTTGGATCGCATTGATCGATAGCAGGGCGAGGTCTGGCTCGGCTTCGGCATGGTGTAGGAGGTAGATGTAGACAAGCTTTTTGACCTCAGTATTGGAACTGGCAGCGTTCTTGACGACGGCGGAGAAATATTGTAGGCACGTATCGGACTGGTACATCAACTGCATGACAAGAAGTTAGCAAGGAAGACCGCCGTCGGAGTGTCCAACTTCATACCGAAATGACTTTGCGCAGTCCGTCCAGAATTTCTCGATCATTGCGGCTGTCCAATAACTTTTTGATTTGTGCCGAAGAAGGGACTCGCGATGTTTCTGTCGAGCGAAGACTGCGACTAGTACCAGCAGATTGTGCTGCTTCGAGCGTGAGGTCACGAGCTATCACGATGAAATGTCAGAATCAGCGTTTGAGAAAACAGACTGTAATCAGGACGTACCAGCCTCTAGCATGGAGGATATCCTAGATATCGTCTCCATGATTACCAGAGGAGCTCTAAGGTCACTGCGACCTAACCTCTAAGTGGTGTATATCCGGGGAGAATCAAGCTTGGAGTTGGAGGAGTGAATGTTTGGCGGGGAGATTCTAGCGTCATCGTTTCGGCCTCAGGCAGCTGCCGGCACCCGCCAATCTTCAACAGCACCACGACAACAGAAGAATATATGAATATGTCAACTTGATTATGCGAAAATAATGCAAAGCTACAGTCCGCTAAGTAGAGCTTTAGAAACAGCTTTGTGGTCATCAAATCCTATCTCATGATCGACGCACAAGTTCTATCTATTGCCTCCGTTGCAGATTTTGTCAACCATATATTGTACCAAACCAACAGTTTCACTACTGTGGTGGTGTGCTCAACTCGCGAAAGGTTTCTCGAGCAATTGATTGCCAGTGTACAGTCACAGCTTCAAGAAGATGAGCATCAACAAGTCCCCGAAAACGAGCCATCGACACTCCTCGAAGTTGACCAACCTTCCCTGCTCACGCTTCCGACGTCTGCGCAAGCCTTACTATCAAACACAATCGGCAGCATTGCTAGTTCTCAAAGAGTCAAACTAGCATTCTGCCCATCACTTGCACATCTACGCGCATATCTATCAACTTTTCAGTTGCGTCCATCGCATGGTAACATCGATCCTAAAAAGCAAGATGACATACCCGAAAAATCGACCATGGCGATCCTGGACTCCCTTGCTGTTCACTATATGAGCACCCAATTCTCGGCGCAGGGGTTATCGCGGACACTGGCTTTGGCTATAGAAACTGTAGCACGGACTGACTCGACTATTCTGTTGTGTGAATGCAATGATGCAGTCAATCCAGGAGATCGAGACCATGGCCCGAGATTATGGGATTTACATATACCTCTTTTGAATGGCGGGACGATTCGATCTGATAATGAAAGAGCATCCTCATCCTGGTCTGGCAGGCATGTTCTTGTCCGACGAGTAGCTCAAAGATGGTTCAAGTTTGAGGAATAATCGATTTAAAAACCAGATGCATACAGAAACCTTATATTATTTCACAAAACCAAATATACAATACAGTGCCTCTGGGTATAACCGTAATAATCGTAAAAAGCCGACAGAACTCCAGTCTCGTAACTTCCCATAGGTCTAAATCATAGACACTTTTCCATCTCGGTGATATAAAGCTTTATGTGCGACTCCATCTTCAAATACTCGTCGTGTGCTCTGTGGATTTCGTTTTCGATGTTTTCTTTGAGATCCGCCATCTATCATAGTCAGTTGGCTGCAAGGATAATCTTCGAACATGATAATCTTACCTTCTTCTCTGTCTGTTCGATTCGTACCCTCTTGATTTCCATAGCCTTTTGCTTCTCGGCCCTCTCGTCTCTCAGCTGTCTCTGAGTATTGCGAAGCTCTTCCATTCGAGCTTGTGCAATTTCTTGTTTCTCCTGGCTATTTTTGCGGAGTGTGTCGATTCTTTCGTTCCATCTTGCCAGTTGCCGTTGCAACAATTTCTCCGTTTGTGCCACTTCACGTACGTTATTGCCTCGCTCAGAAATTGCGTCTTTGTTTCTTGCTGCTCTTGCGTCCTCTTCTTCCTCTTTTTGTAATTCGACAGAGATATCCTCGAGAACTTTAACGCAGGCTTGGACCTCATTTCCGACAACGTTGAATGTATCGGTAGATGTTTGAAGTGCCCTTAGACGCCTTTCCATCGTGTCCACTTGTGCTTTTTCGCGTGCTAAGCTCTCTGATAACTCGGTAAGAGAAGCTTGTAAACTTGCATAACTCTGTTGTACGTATGGTCGAAGCTTTTCGATCTCCCGACGCGTTCGGATCGCTTTCTCTACCTTTTCTTCAAGTGTGGCTTGTTTCTTAGCCTTGTCAGTCTTTACCCTTTCCAGTTCCTCTGCGATTTTTTCTTGATTCCGATTCAGCGCTAATAGCACGCCGATGAGCGCATCATTGCGCGCTGTCTTCTCCTTGACTTGAGCTTCGAGCGCCTTTTGGTTGGCGCGCATCTCATTTACTCGTTCTTCGATCTCTTGATTTTCTGCATAGAGGGTTTCGATACGCGCTTTGGTGCGCTCGGCTTTGTTGAAGTGCTCGTCGATTACTGCGGTTTGCGATTCTCGGAATCGGACAAAGTTGATCAAGTAAGAAAAAATCTTCACAAGTCGGTCATGGGTCGGTCGCGTAAGGTCGGAGAATGTAAAGTCGTTTACGCCACACTATGAATGTCAACTATATATCTCTGGTAAGCCGACTGTCGGTCAAACCTACCTCAATCATAAGTCGTCGGAGATTTAGAAAAAAACCCATCAGGTTGCGTGTCTCATTCGGCACGATGTCCGGATAGTCGCCACAAATGTCCTGAGCAGCCGCGCGCATAGCAGGATCAATCGTCTCTCTCGTCGTATTCATCAGCAGCTCGGCGAACCATTCTAGCACCATTTGGATCTGTTGCGGATTCGGTTTGAGAAGATCAGCGGCGGTAAAGGGGACCCCTATGTCGTTTATGCAACCAGCAATTTCCTTGTCTGGCTAATCTTATTGTCAGCGCGGTCACTGCAGAAGCTGCGATATTTTGGCATACCAGGCGCATCAGAGCATCGCTATCATCTTCCTTCTTGCGGCCTCGACCCTGTTGCTGTTGTTGTTGGCTGCCATAGAATTGCTGACTGGCTCTATGATTATACGCCATTTTGGAATATCCCTAACTTTGTAATGAAGTCGAATACGAGTCTGCCGGTCTGAATTGACGTTGAGTTGCAATTGTTGATGGCAGAAAGTTCATTCGTTGTTTTGTTTACTCCCGCAAGTTGCAACGCCGAAAAGAGCTTAGTGCGGGATTCTGACATGTATTGAGGGGTGGCCGGACAAACAGTGCAAACATTTGTATGACTCGCACGGGAACCCTTGCATTTTTTGGTCTTTGATAATGTCATAAGCCTTGTTGCATTCAAAATCTTCGATACTCAGACAAGAGCACACTTGCTAAAGATGGCCCCAGAATCTGCCCCATTTGAGTATGTTGCACCAGCTCGTGTGTCTCCTTATACTAACAAGGACTTAGCATCGTGTCGACGTACAATGACCTCCTCAAATCCGACCCCGACATTACCATGCCCATAGCGGCAATTGAAGCTTTAGTCCTTCTTCTAACACACTCGCCATCTTCCACAATTTCAGAGACACTTGATCTTCTAGCCAAACATACTGCTATACTGAAAAGTGCTATCGCGAACCCTATCGCCCTCTCCGCCGGTACGGATCTGTTTCAACGATATCTCATCACGACCCTACAACGGCCGGGCCAGTTAGGGCCCGCTGGAGATTTCAACGCTATCAGGGCACATTTACTATCAAACGGACGACTTTTCATCAAGCGAGCTAAAGAGAGTAGAAACAACGTTGCTGCATTTGGAAAAGGATTCGTCCGCGATGGAAGTACCATTTTGACAAACGGTGGCTCTAGGGTAGTGTCAGCTCTGCTGCAAAAAGCGGCAGATGAGAAGAATGGACCATCTGCCGTCAGATTCCGGGTTATCTATGTTCTACACGGTATCAACGACGCGGACAATCTTTCAGTCGAACCAGAGGGTTTAGAGACCGTCCGCGCACTCAGGGCGCGAGGCGTGCCTGTTGCTACGATACCCGAGTCTGCAGTCGCTTACTCACTTGGTAAGGTGGACACCGTGATTGTGGGTGCTGAAGGCGTCGTGGAGAATGGCGGTATTGTCTCCCGTATGGGAACTTATCAGATTGGATTGCTAGCAAAAGCTATGGGAAAGCCGTTCTATGTTGTCGCTGAGAGCCACAAGTTTGTTCGCCTATATCCTCTCGGACAGTACGATCTCCCGATTGAGCAGCATGTGATCAATTTCAAGACAGAAGAAGATGTGGCGGCAGAAGAAGCTAGCCGTTCTACCGCAGCATCCAAAGGGACAGTTTCAGAAGTCGCAGCGTCGTCAGAAGAAAAGGCCAAGCACATGGCTGCTCTCTTGAACGGTGCACCGGCAAATAAACCTGATGGCAACACCATGCGCCGTGATGCCGTAGATTACACGCCGCCGCATCTTATCACGGCGTTGATTACAGAAGGTGGTGTGCTTACGCCAAGTGCGGTCAGTGAAGAACTAATCAAGATCTGGTTCTGAGCGATCTCCTCACAAGTCATCTCGATACGAATATGCGCCAGCTCAAAATACGCGGGTTTCGACTGGGCGGGCCGGTCGATGTCGAATTGTTGGTATCCATTGATTAAAGCATTGCTGATGCTTTTCAATTGCATTTATCCTCCATTCGATGGTTTCGGCGAGTAATTGGTCACGCATATCGCCTACCACAATGAAGGCCTCATGGTTATCTTCATAAATAAACTCGGCGAGTATCCAAGCAGGACGTCCACCGCCCCTCCGTGATCTTGTCTTACCGTCCAAGTCGCGATTATAATCTACACGATTTCCGCGAAGTCCTAAAACACAACACACACTCTGGAAATTCCTACTGTGAAGTTCAGGGTCGATATGTACATAGCATAAATACCCAATACCAAATCTCGGGTTCGGGACATTACCCGCGCCTTCAAAGTGAGACATCTATTGCCCTTCATGTGTCGTCGCATAACGATCTGCATATGTTATTCAGAATCGTCAGCTTCAGGCATCTACATTTTAAACGCTCCCAAGTCTTATTTGAATAGATAAATTGCTCATAGTTGGTCATAATTGCTAACTAGGCTGTTGACTTGTTATCTCCTATCCCCGAGAGCTCGTATTCAGGATCTCTTCACATGCATAGGCACACGTATAAAGGCATGCCTCTAGAACGTTTTCACTCATCAGATCTACTTCGACAGCATATTCTCATCTGTTCCGGAACTCAAGATGTCAGAAAACCTCGCCGCCGTCCTCGAATCAGTCGGCACCGCCCTCAAACCCGTCACCTTACCCGTCCCCTCTCCAGGTGACAACGAACTCCTGATCCGCAACCATGCCATCGCCGCCAACCCCGCAGACTACAAAATCCGTGACTTCCCTAGCCATCTCGCCAACTTCCCTACCGTGCTGGGGAGCGATGTCTGTGGCATCGTATCCGCTATCGGGCCGAACGTCACAAAATTCAAAGTCGGCGATCGCGTCGCTGGTTTCGCGCTGGTGATTGCGAATGGGAAACGGGAGCATGGAGCATGGCAGACATACACGCTTTTACAGGAGAGTGCGACGTTGAGGATACCGGAGTTTGTCTCGTTCGAGGATGGAGCTACGTTTCCGATGGCGTTTGCGACTGTTGCTGTTGCGTACTTTGAGAGGCTTGGTATTGCGCGTCCTGTTTCTGTCAACCCTAGTGTTGATGCGGCTCAACAGTCTGGAATGTTGGTTTGGGGCGCGTCGTCATCTACGGGGACGGCGGCTGTGCAGTTAGCGAAGGAGCTTGGGTTCAAGGTCTTTGCAACTGCGAGCCCTAAAAATCATGAGTATGTAAAGTCTCTAGGTGCATATGCGGTGGTCGACTATCGTGATCCTGAGGCTGTCTCGAAACTAGCTCAACTCGCAAAGGAGGCTGGCACACCTCTGCGGCTCGGGTTTGATGCTATTAGTGAAGGGACCAGTCCTCTACTTTCTGCGAACGCGCTGCTCGCATCTGGTGGCCAAGGCAGTAAGCTATCGTTAACCGGACCGTGGCCTACAGACAACGAGAAGCCTGCCGGCGTCGATATTTCCATGACGATAGCTGCCTTCGCGTTTGTGCATCATGTTGAGATGGGAAGGTGGGTGTTTAATGAGTACCTGCCTAAAGCAATCGAAGAAAGGAAAATCGTCCCCGCGCCGAAGGTGCAGATCGTAGATGGTGGGATCGCAGCGGCGCAGGAGGCTTTGGACATTGTCAAGGCTGGTGTTAGTGCGACAAAGATCGTCATCAAGGTTGATTAACTCTTCTTTCTGTAAATCGTGTACGTACATTGTAAATGTATGCTATCAATATGTGACCTCTTATGAAAATCATGCCCTCTTCATCTCTAGCGGTGAAACATCCACGACGATAACGATAACGAATAACTGTCGATTCCCCGCATTTCTCAGCCGACAATCGGACATCCTTTGTACCTTTTTCGCCATCTTGCTCTCCAAATCTTCGATATGGTAAATCTGAACGCGATGATAGGGTGAGTTACATCCATGTCGATCCGCTGACATCCGTGCCTGACTCGTGAAGTGATGAACGAGAGTGGTTGGTTGGTCGATTAGAATGCTGAGATCCAGTGACCACTGACCAATCCAGCTTCATTTTTTAGACGAGCAGTTTAGCAGTCTTAATTTTTTGATTTTAATATTTTTTCTCCGTGGATATTGCACAAGCCTATGTGCATCGTACTTTAAACCGCAATACGATATATCAATACATCAAGTCAAACTAGACGCGAATTTATCTACCTCCAAGACCTAAACGGCTGCTTTCATCAGCTTCGCTGGCACCACTCATCCGAACCTAAAACTACAAACACCCTTGCAAGGCGGGACACGTATCACATCGTCTTCTGCACTCTATCATATCTCCAACCAAATTGAAGAAGAAGAAAAATAAAGCAAGAGACTATGGACGCAGAAACAGCAACGATATTCACATCCCACACATCCCACCGCTCCTCAAGCCTGCTAATCGGCGAATCGGGTTATACATACACGGGAGCAGAGAACGAGAATCGGTTTACTTTGGCGTCGTCGTCGGGACACGAGTCTTGGTCTTCACTCAAGAAGTTTTTGAGTCGGAGGCCGAGTCAGAAGTATCGTACGCTAGAAAGGAGGGAGCCGAGGAGGTTGAGGAAGAAGTCTCTTACTGCTGTTGCTGCTTCTTAGCATGGAATGCATAGGGCTATACTAGACCTATCGGTTCGGTGCATCACGCTAAATAAGTTACGATGTGTCTGGATTTGTGGGTTGCATTTTCTGGATGAGGTGGTCATATTCGCTGGCGGATACCATCCAGGTCACATCCATGCGATAACATGGCGTTAAGGTTCATATTTACGGCGATACTTATCTGTTTCATTCTAAAGTACACAATGATACGCAAATTACTAGCAGCGAATTAGTATATTATATTCCGTCTAGTCCTCAAACCAAACACGTGGAAGCCAATGTAGCCAGCCATTCTATCAGACTCCTTTTCGGTAGCTTGTCATTGCTCAATCAAACGTAGCAGAATCATCAAAGCCAAGAAACGGTTTACTATCTGCCGCTATTATCGCCGATGTAGGTCTTTTCCGTCGACCCGGTTGGTCTGTTGGGGGCGTTGTGTTTACAAAAGATGTGGCTGCACCTGGGGGTGGAGGTGGCGCGATAGAGAATAGAGCCTGCTCTTCATCTCTGGCGGATTCTAGGTTGGATGCTGTCGTGGGCGCTGGACGTCGTCGGGAGCTGCTGATGCTTATGGTTTGGCCGGGTTTCAAGCTATAATCTTTGGGGGTCGTAGTCGCGGCATTATCCTCGGATTGCGATGAAGACGATATTGAATTGTTTCCCTGCCATGACGACTGTGTCGGTTTCTGCTGTTCCGTTGAATTTGCATCCCTTATACCCAATATTTTCTTCGCTTCCTGCAACGCAACGCCAAAATCGAACGCATCACTCCGTTCCTCAAACCCAATGCCCAACAACGCCTTCCTCCCTTCTCCGACAACACGCAGGACAAAAAACCGCGACGAATCAGTCACATAGTCCACCGAATTTGTATCCGTCAGCGGCGCAGCAGCAAATAGAGTCCCATTCTGCTGATCCTCCAACAAGATATCGGCGCTGACTTTATCGTGAATGGCAGTCTCCAAAATTCGCAGTCGAGCGGAAAAGATCTGACGGGTTTGTCCCGTTTGAGGATTTGGGACTGTCCATTCGGCGGCGGAGTAGCCCTTCATTGAGGTCAAAGGAGGAACTGAGTAGACGTGGACGAGCGGAGTGACGAAGAGGACTCGTTGGAGGGCATCCGCGGGGAGCGGCTCCCCTGTTGCGGGGTTGATGGCGGACATGATGTATGCGCTTTGGAAGTAGGTCGGCTGGTGATCAGATGATATTGTATGACAGGTTCATCGTATTAAACATTAATGTGTACAGGGTATAGTTCTCATTGCTGTGGCTAGTAGATGAGGATAGGTGGGAGGCGGCGGGCCCAGGGGTGATTATTTTCGGCGGGGTTAAAGTCGGCATGCAAAAGTCAACCACCAAAGCAGCTGCCTATCCACACCGATAGTCCTCTCTTATCAGCCGGGATCGTCTCAGGCTGCTGGGGTTTCACTGCCTGTTCATTATTACCATTTAAGTACGACATGGAAACGCAGGAACCGGGTCACAGCCGTGGGCACCCCGAGCAGACTACTGCAGGTCGGCTGGAATGTCTCAGCTGGTCCGCAACGGTGAAACATCTCTTAGTACGAAAGTCGAGCAAAATGCTGCACTCCGCTGTTCCACGTATGCTACCAGGGTGTTTCACTGGCACTGCACTGCACTATTATCAGCATTGAGTTTGAAGCATGCATGAATTTCCCGCTGAAGTACTGACTGGAAGCCGGAGCCTCGACTGTCTGTAAAATACATAGAAGCCTGCAGTGAGAACATAGTTAGAATGTCTCAGACCGCAAATGATATATGTCTCTGATTGAATGACTTTCTGCCAATGGTACTAGTTACTACTTAATAGCCATACGACCGGGCAATTCCACAATTGCGCTCGGCTGCGGGAAGATCTCAATCTCGTCAAAAAATGCAGTTCATCGAATTCTTGAATCTGGATCATAATGATGGGTCACAAAAAAACAACACGAAAAACAAAGGTAAAGATAATACGGGGCTGGTGATTGGCTCGCCCGACATGCTTAATTATGCTTCAGCCTTTACGGAGTAATGCTTGATTTTTGAAAAGTCCACCTTCGTGGGCCCTCGTGACCTACCACATAGTATATCAATTCGCAAACTCTATCAATGCCAAAATGAAGACAATTCCTCTTCCAGTAAGTCCCTAGCATCGACACTGTACCTATCCAGTGACGTATGTCTCAGTGTTCTAAATTAAAAAAGATCATCGTAAGCGGCTGTGCTAGCGATCTTCTACGTCTATCGTAATTACAGCTGCCATACAGGTTACAGAATGCATACAGGATGCATACAGGACGCAGCATCATACAGAAAAGCTGCGGCGCACGGAGAATAACGTTTTTCCATACGTCAAATACGCACGTCGAACACAGGGGCGGGCGTTGCCTTTTCGACTTCAAGAATAAGATCTGGACTGTTCCATGGGACAGGTCACAACGCTGTAATAACTTACGGCTAGTCTTTTTAGCGTTGTTTAGCGTGTGCTTAGTGCGCCGGGTAATTGCCACGCAGTCCAGCCCAACGCTGTGTCTCTTGTCTTATTGTAGACTTTCTTCGGGCGAGAGGAGTCATTTGTGCCTTTTACTTTCTCTCCACATTCTTCCTCATTTTTCGGTCAACACAGTCTGCTTTGACCGAACTATTGTCTTTTTCGATACTAAAACCGAAAGACGACATACAACACACTCATGTATCTACTTCGCCCTTCTGTCATTGACCGCGATCTGGGCGCCTGTCGCTTTATCTGACCGTCCCAGTACCGCCTATTGCAAGGTTCAGCCACGATACACAGGTCCATTCGAGTCCTGTGATCTGTACCTTTGATCAACTATATCATAGACCGACGTCCTACATCTACAAACTGGCAACGATCACCTCCAGTGATTCTTAGGCTGCGGCCATGGCAATATGGCCCTTTGGTCGCAAGGGCAAGCGGCCCAGGAGTCAGATGAAGGCCTCCGACGCCGCCGACCGAAGATTATCTTTCGAAGACGGGACCGACAAGTCTGCCGCCGCTGAACATGCGCTCGTGGGTAGGAAACCGTCGCGGAAGCGATCGAAACGTGAGAAACATCGAAGCGCTCCTTCCTTGCGTCATCAGTCTTCCCCTCGTGCTGCTGCGGGTGAGCCCGTTGGCCCGACATCAACTTTTGCCTATAACCTAGACGACAATCACACATCGCTTTCGAGTATCGGTCAGGACAATTTTGCTGTTTCCCGTGCCACGCCGACGCTACAAAAGAGGGAATCTGCGGGCAAGGGCAATACTTTGAAAAAGAGACTGAGCAAGCGTTCTGCGCGCGAACTGCAACGCGAACGAGAAATCAAAGCCCTGAGTTCGTCGCCTCCTTCAGGCAATCCCCGACTCGCTAATGCCTGGGGCTATCACGCGTCGGATGTTCGTCGTGGACCCAGCGTTCTTAGTCGTTATGGCGACCACCAGACATCCAACCAGAGTCTGCCGATGGGCTCTCAGTCATCCTCATCTGACGTCTCCGATCTATATACCTACAAAGTCAATGCTTTCGCTGTTTTGGCTCCCCGACCTATTATTCGCTACTCGGAAAATCACAACAAACACCTTCCTCCGCGAAGCACCAATCCCTCCTCGAACTCGATGCGCAAGGAAATCAACCTGGGTGACGAAGAGGACTGGAAATCACAGAAGAGAGTCGCCGAGCTTGCTGATGATTTAGACGCTGCTGCTTTGAGAGAATTACTAGAGCGAGACCGCCGACGGAGAGAGAAGAAGCGGCTGGAGGATCAAGAAAGAAGACAGCGCCGGTTACAGCGCAGACTCGAACGCGAACAACATGAGTCTGACCACGCAGCCAACAAAGTTGAAGACATTAAAGTCGGAGAAATAGATATCGATGATTTGCGCGGCCGAGATAAGACGCCTTCTCCCGCCACGTCATCTCGACGAATTCGTCCAGAAAGTACAATTGACGAAGAACAAACACAACAAACAGAAGAGAGCATCTTTTCGCCGGAGCCGAGCTCATGGCTACGCGAACCTTCTAATAACAGTCAGCAACGAGAAAAGCGCTTTTCTGATATATCAGCACATGTTATCGGCAACATCGACGATCGGTCAGTTCGTGCCGGCAAACAGGGTCATGATGTGAATGCAATGTCGGAAGAAGACATTTCCAGACATCGATCACCGCTGTTCCAGGCTGTTGCTAACACCAGCTCAGCGCGTATGAGTAGTATCGCTCAAGAATCAATTTCAGACCTTTCGCGAACGGAGAACTCTGAAAAACGTCTTTCAGACAGCAGCAGTAGACGTATGTTGTCTTGGGTGGCATTTTTCAGGAGGAACAGCTTGCGAAGGAGAAGGTCGAAAGAAATTGATGCGCCTCCTTCGGAGTTTTCCAACACATCTCGAGATTCATTTATGAAGGCGCAGCAAGGCGCCGGTCCCTCCATGCCAATTCCCATACCGGAGCGAAATTTTCGACGTGCTGGCACTTTCCGATCTCAGTCGAAGTTTGTTGAACATATTGATAATTATCCCATCTCCCCGCCTGACTCCCGCATGCAGTCTCCACTGCCGGTGCCCCTTGAAACGGTTCATGATATGCCAGTGGATGATTTGAATTCTGTCGAACCTAGTCCTCGTCAGTCGTTCACCGAAGGTGACGACTATAACTTCGGAAATGAGGAGCCCAGCCGCCCAATGTCATGGGACGAGAAGAGCGGGGTACTCTCGCAGTCTTTGGCGTCAATCGATTCGGAAGGATCATGGATGTCGGGCAGTTATCTACGGCGGGKTTCGCAAAAGAACCCCAACTTTACATCATGGCGCAATAGCGGTGGAATGAATAAGCTCGATAAGTACGACGAGACCGAAGAAAATGAAGACGACGTCGCCAATGACGAGTATCTCAATCGCCTAGCCGAGGAATCTCCAGAGCAAATGTCTAATTCCGTCGCTGGTATGCGTCGACCGAGCAGCACAGCTATCGGGCTGGATATCGCCGAAGCTGAGAGCGAAGACAGCAGACGATCATCCAACGACGGCATGGAAACCTGGCACCAAGGACTTGAGCGGAGACCAACAGTGGTACGTCGCGAGTCTGGCCGTGTCCGTGCAATGTCGAAAGAAGTGATTTTCGGTGATGTCGCCATGTTGGATACTGCATCAGTGGATGAGGAAACAAGCCCTATCAGTCCCGTTAGCCAAGAGGCGGAGATCAACCGTGCGACAAGCGTTGACTACGGTCGTGAGCACAAGCATGCTCGCCAAATCAGTGCTGGAAGTGCTAAATTGCTTGATATCCCGCCCCGCGCGTCTCTGGACTCGAGAGAGTAATTTTTTGCTATTGATATAGGTTTAGTTGTCGGATACGTCGAACGAGAGAAACATCGAGTCGGAAGGTCGCATTACGCTCTTTACAACTTTTATACCATGGAAACAAAATCGAAAAAAAGTCGAAAATTGAAAAAGTGATTTGATGCGCCGACGGAAAAAAAGTGAAAACATCTCAGCAAAGGAACCAAAAAATTTGAAATCTCAAGAAAAGTCAAGCAAAAAAATGTGAAAACAACACAAAAGCATCAACCACGGCCACATCTATTTTATACCAACAAATATTTCAATTGAAAACCAACCAACTCGACTCGACAACTCGAATTTTTCTCTCAGCGACGTACCGACCAACCGACAAGCGACTGGCAGACGTGAATGACCATGTACTTTGAATGATGTTTTATCTAGTTTCGTTGAAAGTTGTTGTATCAGATACCCCATGTATTCCCCAATTTTATTCTTTTACCTAGGTGTGCTACCTGTTGTCTAGTCAGTAGAGACAGTTTCCTCAACGTGTAATTTAAATTGTAAGTGTTTGTATAATTGTTTGTATACTACGTATATAAATCATCATCTTCTTCAAGGGTTAATGGATTAATGGATCCCCCAATGAGGCTAGCGTGGCAGAAGTCTAGATTGGCCAAGATTGATAAGCAGCGCTGAGTCAGGCGAGCACGCCATCTCCTCACCGCCTTCCGTTGCTCAGACTGTCAAAACTCTCCAGCTTGTCGTCAGGGCTTAGCAGCATCCAGACTGCCGCTGACCTGTACGCCATTGATCATTGATCGTTAGTTCGCATACCAAAGTGTAAGGAATCTGCCTGAGATTGGTAATGTGTACTGATGTCCATGCGTGGTTCTAGTTGCATCTAGCCGTAGTCACGCCAGCCCGACAGTCAATTGACGCAGACCAGAAACAATGAGGTAGGATATCTGAATTAATCATCATCATCTACACAATTCCATTCCCTTATTACTTCTTCAGTAAGTTCCTCAAGAAGTATCGCGGCACTTCGAAGCTGCAAACAGTAATCATCCTATTGGCAAGGAGTGTTGCAGATTTTATCCGCCTCGGAGAGTCGGAGGTCGCCCTGACTAATAGGACGTCACATCACGGCAATATTCGCCCCTCTCTGGCCCTACATCATATATAACCTCCGCCCCTCTCTCAATTCTTTCTCTCTACATTACCCACAGAACATCCACTTACCAAGAACACCATCCAGTCTGGCATCCTTCTTCACGACTGCTCGCATCGCCTCTTCAGCTTCTGCTCGTCGCACATTTACATCAACGTCTTTGACCAGATTCCACTCGTCGCCAGTCACAATGGGTGTCAAGCAGCTCGCCAAGTACGTCTCCATTTGAAGTCAATGAATGAAAACGAAATTTGTCACTAATATCTTCACAGTAAGAACGAATTCGACGCCGCCATCAACGGCACCGACAAACTCGTCGTCGTCGACGCCTTCGCCGAATGGTGCGGCCCCTGCAAAGCCATTGCCCCCAAAGTCCACTCTTGGAGCGAAGAATACACCGATGTCGACTTTGTCAAGTTTGACGTCGACGAGAGCCCCGACGTCGCGCAGGAACTCGGTATCCGCGCCATGCCTACTTTCCTGTTCTTCAAGAACGGACAGAAGATCACTGAGGTTGTGGGTGTGAACCCGCCTGCTTTGGAGGCTGCTATCAAGAACAACAAATAAGCTGCCTACAATTCGGGGTTGTGTTTTTAATCCTCTGACTAATGAGAGATTTGTATTGTTTGTATGTTACAGCTACCACGTCCAGTGGTTTGTTCTGATCTGAAATGAAATAATTGCATTGAAATAATTGCATCGTAAAACTTTCCTATCGTACTTGTAATTTAGTCTTCATGACTATTCCTCCGCGTAGCCTTCTCCCCAATCCCCGTCTTGGTCTCGACATGGTCTTCATGCTGACTCAAATGCACATTCCGCACAAACAAACTTGCCACAACCCCGACACCAGCCACGCAGGTATACAATATCCAAATGTTGCGTATACTCCACGACCACGCGTCCCTGACCGCACGTCTCTGCACGGGGTCTGAAATCACACTATCCAGCAGAAACACGCTGGCCGACGCGCTTTCGCCGGCAAATAGTTCTGTCTGATTTGCGGATAGTCCCGCTGCTCTCAGGATCGGTTTTTGCAAATTCATGCTATTCTGGAATATGACTCCACCTAGTACAATACTCACTGCTGTCGCCATATTGCGTATGAATCCTAGCGTGGCAGTTGCGCTGGCTGTGTCGGCCTGACTGACATTGACCTGTAGCGCGATGATGGGCGAGGAGAACAGACATCCGGTCCCCAGACCGGTCACGATTTGATACAGGATGATCTTGACGAGAGACGTATCCGTCTTGAGATCAATGTACAATCCCGTACCAACCGCGCAAAGCACAGCGCCGAAGATGATGATTTCCAGAAACCGGCCGGTTTGATGCATCATAATACCCGTAAATGCGCTCGTGATCGATTCCGTCAACACGATAGGCAGCACCAAAATACCGGACTTCAAGGGGGAGGCATCCTTGGCCGATTGAAAGTACAGTGGCAAGTAATACTCGCCGCCGAGGTAGACCATACCCTGACAGAAAGTCACCACGAAACAGGCAATATTCGACTTTTCGCGGAATATGTTCATAGGCATAAGTGGGTATTTAGCGAGTCGTTTCTCGCAGTAGATGAATACGAGAGACATTAAGCACCCAAAAACGATTAGACAGATAACCTGCGGCGAGTTCCAGGCGAATGCATCACCGCCAAAGTTCAGCCCCAACAACAGCATGAGCGTTAGTGCAAGGATTGATAAACTGCCAAACCAATCCACAGCCTTGATCCCGTCCCAGAACGGTGTGCGCGGATTATGCACATCCAGAAAGAAAAATAACAACACAAACGCCGTGCCGCTGACGGGCAAATTGATCCAGTACACCCAGCGCCAGGAAATGGTTTCCGTGAACGCGCCGCCCATCAACGGTCCCACGGCGCCCGCAATGGCCCAGATACATTCCAGTATGCCAAAGTAGAGACTTCGATGTCGGACGCTGAACAGATCTGAGACGGTGATGGTGACCATCTGCATTAGCCCGGCGCCCGCGATACCCTGGATTGAGCGTCCGACGATCATCATGGTCATATCCACGGACTCGGCGCAAATGATTGACGAGCCCAGAAACACGGCTGTGGCGGTAAGCAACATGAGTTTTCGGCCCCAGATATCGGATAGATTGGCCCATATGTTTGCCGCGGCGGCGTTGGCGAGGAGGTAGGCGCCCCCGATCCAGACGTAGCCTGCTGCAGAGTGTAGGTCTGCGACAACCGTGGGGATGATCGTGGCTACGATGGTTTGGTCTAGGGCTGCAACGAAGAGGGCTAGACCCAGGGCGAGGAGAGTAGCCGCGATTTGGAGGCGGGCTTTGGGTGTTGTGTCGGTTTCGGGGTCGTTATTGTCGTCTGAGGGTGCGGGTTGGTATGCTTCTTGTGTGGTGGTTGCTGCTGCTGCGGCGGCGGCGCCGGAGACAGTAGAGGTTAGATGGGCGAGTTGGATGTCGTCCATTGTTATGTTTGGTGTGTCGAGTCTGTTGGAGGCTGTCTTTTGTAGCTGACTTGGTGGTGATGATTCATCCATGGTGATGGTGGTGTCTCGCTTTGCGGATGACTCATTTTGAGGTGATTCGGATGAGGCCATCTTGAGTCCTCAACCTCTTTTTTGAGAGCAGTTTAAGCCCTTTTCTAGAGTTTCGTTCTTATTCTGGAATAAACTTCCAGCAAGATCTCGTAAGATTGAGTTTTGGCTACTCACAAGCCACACTGCGCACTTTTATCTGACCGTGGGCAAAATACCTTTAGAAATGAAGCACACTAATCCAAGCATACCATATAAACACTCAATCGTCAAATTGAACAAGACATAGAGAGGAACATTTGGAAGATAAGAAGGAAGTCTAGAAAGTCTAGATCCACTCGCTTATAAAAAAAGTTGCGGTCGACAATTTTCATCTCCACTTTTGGCACGCCGAACTCCGACTTGCTTAATAACAATGCGGAGTCGAGCGCTAAATCGTGCTTAAAGTCGGGGGTCAAAAGAGGGATAGCTTCGTGCTGATATACAAAATGAGTCATAATATCAGACTTGTCATATTGATTTGGATATGATAACAGCCTGTGGGTGGCGTGAGGGATCGATCATATTAGGGTTTGTAGTTGCACGTGTCCTGAATCAGAGACACAATAGCTCATTTTAGAAAGGAATCAAAAGTGACAATTGACTCTATCGCCATCTGAATGAAATGTCACTATCAGAAGATTAGATCACATCATAACAGAGGCCAATAGAACCTTGTATAGATCCATTCCGCTCTCGTCGGAATGTCCTGGGTATTCCGACGCTACGGACTCACGGAGTAGTCACTAGATTCTAGGCTAGTGGATGTATAAAGCGTCGACATTTTTTGCATATGACTCTTTCCACCAAAGCAGCGGTCAAAAAATCCATTCTTTCCAGTTTGAAAACGGTACGAATCAAAGCAAATAGAAGGGGGTAAAAATGGCACGACAACTCCCTCCCGGCTACAGTCTGCATGAAGGCTMCCCCCCCGCCGAGACGTATTGCAATCTACGCAAAAACGCAGGATTATCAGTTCGCAGTCTTGAGCAAGCCCAAGCCGTGTCGAGCGGAAGCTGGCATGGCTATATGATTAGTTACACTCCTCCTCCAACAACATCAACCGACCAACAAAACGAAAATGCATCAGAAAAACAGACCGAAATCGTCGCTATGGGTCGCATAATCGGTGACGGAGGCTGGTACTTTGTCATCGCCGACATGGCTGTTTCCCCATCCCATCAGCGAAAGGGGCTAGGAGATTACGTACTCAAAGCGCTTATAGAGAAAATCAGATCGTCGCCTGTGGTGGCGGGTGTACTGAAGTCGGGCGGTCCAAAGCCCTATGTGAATCTGCTCGCTGATGAGCCGGGGAGGAAGTTGTATGAGAGAAATGGGTTTGTGTATACGGCGCCACATTCGTTGGGAATGATGTTGAAGTGGGACTGATCGGAGTTGCTATTCATAGAACATGTTTATTGCCTTTCTATTGTAAATACATGGCTATGCGCCTAGATATACCCAACCGACTCTTGCAATCCGATTACAACTTGGCGCGCACCTTGCCCAACTTCTCTACTTCAGCGAATTGGTAGTAGAAATCCAGACTCTGAGGATTAGCCAGTGTACCTGATGGTTTGATCCGTTTTCCAGATATGATGTGTTTGACTGGAAGTTCGACTTTTTTACCGGTGATAGTCGCCTGCGCATGTTAGCAACTGATTACGTTGTAAGACAAGGAGGGAACGTACCGGAATTCCAGGCGTCTCAAAGATATACTTGGGCACATGTCGCGGACTAAGCGATTTACGAATTGCGTCTCGAATTCGCTGCACCAGAGCCTCGGTGAAAATTCGGTTTGGTTGCATCTGGACGAAGAGGAAGACCGATTCGTCGAGGTCTTGTGGTCGTCGCTGTCCCACGCAGACGGACTCCAGAATATCAGACGTAAATTGTGTCTCGAGGACATTGTATATCTCTGCGGAGCCAAAGCGAATTCCGGATGGGTTGAGGACACCGTCTGACCGGCCGGAGAATATGACTTGTTTGGTGACGGGGTGAATGGTGATGAAATCTCCGTGTGTCCAAACATCTGTTACAAAGATTAGCGACCCGATTAACAAGATTGAGGTGCAACTTACTGTTGAATCTGGCATAATATGCGTTAAAGTACTTCTTCGGCCCATCCTCACCCCAAAAAGTCACAGGAGTACTGGGGAATGCAGCCGTAGCAACCAATTCACCAGACTCACCGTCGGGTAGAGCTTTGCCATCGACACCTTCCAAGCCTTCATCCACTTGACCATAAACTGCAATGGGAACGCCCAATCCACCGCCCTGGCATCCTCCTACATACAACGGGCTAATAGGGTTATCCATAGCAAAACAAGCTGCAATGTCAGTTCCTCCAGAAATATTTCCGAGATGTACGTGAGCTGGGAACCCTTCGTCGTAGAACCACTCAAATAGTGAATCAGCTAGAACCATACCGGTACTCGAAACGATATATAGGTTGCTCAAGTCGGCGATTTTGCGTGGCTGGATATTTTGTTTGCGCAGTTCTTGGAGATAGCGAGGCGAGATGCCAAAGTGTGTTACCCTATTGAAATGTCAGTAAGCTTTGTCGGAGAGTTCACTGGAATGTGTTCACCTTTGCTCTCCAGCAAGACGGACGAGAAATCCGGCATCTGGGGCGAAAGGACTTCCATCATATAAGACGATCTTCGATCCCGTGAGTAGAGAAGCCACTGAAGTCAGATACATGATCCATCCGGTTGTTGTATATTGCAGCATTACGCTATTCGCGTTCATGTCTCGATGCAGTATTGCCTCTTTGACTATGTTGATCAACACCCCTCCGGTCGAGTGAACAATACATTTGGGTTGACCAGTAGTGCCGGAGGAGTACACAATCAAGAACGGGTCACGGAACCCTACACGAACAAACTCCAAGTTGTCGGAAGGTGCTTTAGACAGGAAATTTTCCAAGGCCTGGGTACGTGGCACAGCGTTGATGTCTCTGGGCTGACCTCGTAATCTGGGTATTGAAATAGCTCCCTTGAATTCCGATGTCCCACGAATCCCATTTACGACCTCGGTCATTTTGCCACGCAGATCCACTATCTCGCCCTTGTAGACGGCTGCATCGTCCATGAAGACTAGAATTGGTTTAATCTGCGTCAAACGATCTAATATACCTTTTGTGCCCGTATCTGACGAAGTAGTCGATACCAAAGCTCCCAGAGCAGTCGTCGCAAGAAAAATGAGCAAACAATTGATGCTATTACCAGTCACAACGGCAACTCGATCCCCACGTTTGACTCCCGCGGCTTTGAGTGCCTGTGTATAAAGTCCAACTTGTCGTCTGAGTTCACCCCATGTATAATCTTTAGCTGGTTGGAGGTTGCTCTCGACAGCCTCGTGCACGGCAATCTTGGAATCCTCCTTTCCGACTATGGAGCGCACGCCAGCCTTAGCATCTGCGTAGCTTGGTGTGCTGAACAAGACATTCTCCGCAAAGTTTATCCGTACACCTGGGAACCAGTCTGGATTATTTTGAATGGGCGTTGATTCATCAATAATACTTGTATACTGTCCTTCGTGAATCAGAGGAAGTTCTTCCCAGATGTTGCTCCAGAATTCAGAGCGATTCTGAATCGACCATTGATAGAGAGCATCGTAGTTCTAAAAAACCATTAGTTCTGTCAGCGATCGCATTGGCGGGGCGGCCATACAGCAAATTTGACACCCTTGGACTTTTCGAGCTTGGATTTGAAGATTCCCATTCGAGTTGATTGGGGGCTGGGATGCTCCCAGAGCTTGCGGGGTGTATCTACTAGAGCGGCCATTCTTGTTGCACTCACACTGTGTGACACAACTTCGGGAAATGAAGTCAAGAAATCCTGAAAAGCTCCAGTCAAGGTCACAATGATATGGATGCGTTGTTCGGATAGTTCGTTCTCGGCCCTCGGTGTATCGCGGTTAAACTGGGTAATCCCGCCCTTGCGGGGAGACCCCCCTCTTGGCCCCCACAGATCCGCGATAAGCACAGGTACTGGTACAACGGAAACACTCCGCGCAACCTATTAAAAACTCACGATTGTATGGGATGTTGTCACAGAGTCGAATAATCCATGATTTTACTGGAAGATCAGCCAGAGGAAAGAGAAAAGACTTTCTGTTGTTACTCTGGAAGTGCAAAGTACTGTATGAACCTGCGTATGGCTTGCGAGCAGCTGTTGTTGAAGATAAAGAGGACCCGGGAGAAGAAACATTGTAAAAGGTTATTTGTTTTTCTTAGCTTGGGACAGAATGAGCTCATTGTATGATATGATTCTTTTATGAGGACCAGTTTTATAGTTTTAGTTGATAATATCTTATATGTTGCTTGTGTGCCTGGGCAATCTTTAACATGACTGTAGGAATATGGAGAGGATTGATGTACATGGCCAGTCATTAGACCTTTTTGATACAATGTGTACAATTATGCCAAAGGAGCGGCTTACAATTACGTTGCTACTGAGCGCTGCCAGTGATGGGGGCCTGTCGCAACTACATTACTCGAATAGTTATAGCTCGATCTAAACTAAACTATGTTTTTAGTGTATGAGGAGCTTAAACTTTAGGGATCCATGACGATCGCTGGGAGCCCTTCCCCAGGCCATAAATCTTCTCTTATACCTAGGTATGTATATAATCAGATTTATTAGCAGCGTGCCAGCATTGGCTCCATATGACTGTATCATACTCATATCAATATTAAGGACCCTATGCGATCTCACAAGATGTAAGTTCAGATGACGAGTATCAGAGCTGTGATCCTCATAGATCTTCTCCGTTGATATCACCGTTTATCTACCCCACAGAATCAAATCCACAAGGGCTGGGGTCCAAAATCTTCCAGAATCCGAGACGTTGACGTTCTTAATCTCAGCGGATAGTTTGAAAGGATTTATGGTTACATCAAAGGAACTATCATTCCGAGAAAAGAGGTTGAATCTGCCAATCCGGGGCCAGATGAATCTGATATTTGCGGGCAAGGGCTCCTTTATCCTCGAAAACTTGATATAGCATCATAGCAGGGGCGGACTTCTCAATTTGATGGGTCTCATTGACGAAGCAAAGACACCAGGATCAACATATGGCATGGAAGGGTACGTAACAAAATGTGAGCTGACTTGTGACGAAGCAAACTGCAAAGATCCATAACGAAGACATTAACCTATGATGTTGCGCGACTTGATCGTAAAGTCTCATCCTTGAAAAGTCTAGGAAAGGATCACCATCAGGATCATGGATGGGGCACTCAAATGCCTCATTGCTGACACTTCTCTGCTTTCTCAAACGTCATATCAACGAATTTGGCTGTTCAATAATGCCAGATTTGATCACAGAGTCATCTATATAAACCCACCATCATGTCCTCTGTCCTCGGTCTTTCTTCTCTATTGTCAGGCATTTATATGATCAATCAAACAACCAAATCATCAGTCCAATTCATTCAAAATCATTCTCCAGTCATAAGAACTCAACCAAACCATCAAAATGCAGTTCACTTTTGTCGCTCTTACTCTCTTCGTCTCTGGAGCCTTTGCTGCTACTGCTTCCACTGAGGAATACCAATCTGACCTTAGTACTCTTGAGGATTCTGGTTGTCAGACCGTCAGTAAGTACTCAACCGTACCCACGTATGTGACTTCGAAGTAGAGAGATACTGACTAGACTGGAAAGAATGTGTGGCTTCTCTTGCTGCTGACACTGCTGCTTGCGGTGCTGCCGCTGCTGAGGTCGGTCTTGGTATGTTGATTCCCTGGGATCAGAAAATATCCAACAATTGCTAACATGGAGACTTTCAAAAAAAAGACCCCTTGGCTGATCTTGCATGCTTCGGCTCCGTTGGTGCTTCTTATGCCAACGACGTCTGCGCCGGTTGCTTCTAGGCGAAAATGCCCGAGGCTCCTACCGTTCCTTGGTCGAGAATAGCTGGACAATGATAAAAGAGGATGTTGCCGAGAGGTTTCAGGAAGTCGTTGGGTAAATTTCTTAGCAGTTTTCTAGAGTTCGATTTTCGTAAAGACACTGCACATACAGTACGAACATGAAGTCTTTTCGACTGGGCGACACAAATTCATGTAATCATATCTATTTATCTTCTATCAATGCCATAATCTACATGATCAAATATACATACAAACAAATTTGATCAGAACTGTCTATATTTCCCATCAACTGCGGTCTTTGAGGCTAAGAATATCAGGCTATGATCCCCACAATTTCTATATAGCTATGCGTAGTGTGTAGAGGGAGGGCAGTGTAGGTCTTGACATTATTCGTGGAAATCGTCAACTAACAACAACGCACTAGAAACGGCCCATGCCTTGCTTCTGTTGCCTTTTATCAAAGTCTACCTGGGTAATTTTCAAACTTCAACTTTCCTCCATTCCATCTCGTGGTATTGTCAATTAAACTAATTCGTGCTTCATATAGCAGTCGAAATGGAAGCTTCACAGACTGAGCCCAGTCCATTGATCGAGGCAACCTTTAACATCTTTCCCCGACTTCCTACAGAAATCTCTTCAATGAGCAAGTTGCTTTGATAGAGTGTTACTCCTCGTTTTCAATATCCTCCTGATGCTTCGACAACCTCACCGCGGAAAGACCTCTTGCAAGCTTGCTCATTTTTACAGGGTCGTGATGTAATGCGGCATATATAGCTTCAATATCTGTCCCAATGCCGACTTCTTTGGCAGTGTCGAGACTGCGATGATCAATTGTCGGCGCCAGAACATGCCAGACTGCCTGCGCATCATCACAGAAGAGATCTGTAGCTACATCTCCAAATCCTTTGATTTCTCGGATCAAATGCCGGACCTGGGATGGATCATCTCCTGCTTTTCTCAAAAGGTTGTTGAGGTCACCATCTGGAATAGTTGTTAGATGACTTGTTTATTTATTTGATATCAGGTATGCAACGAACTGTATTTCTCGTTCACCAACTGTGCCAAGTCCCCAAGCTTGGTGGCAGTCGTCTCTCGATACCGGTTATAACCGCCATCAGATAATACTTGAACCCTCTCGTCCCACGTCGTGTTGCTCAAAACATTGATGTCGTGATAGCCAGCTTTGAAAACAGCAATCGAAGCCTTTTGCGCGAGGAGGTGCGAGATTCGAGTTGATTTAAACATCGAGTCAATGACGATGGCTAGTAGAATTTCTGGAGTGGGCTCCAATGGCTTGTCGACTCCGAGTCCTTCCAAGGGCTGAGTACCGTATTTATCAATCGTTTTGTGGATTTTGTGTGCAATGGTAGATGAAATTTCCCCCTCATTTTCTTCGTGTCCATTGTTCTCAGTTGTGGTACCAGCTGTCTCTTCTTCGTTTTCTTTTACGGCCTTGCTAGGAGGAGGCTGCTCTTCCTTGGACGGCGGTTCTTGGTCTTGAGTGACATCTTCTCCTGGTTCGTCGTCTCTCTTGCGCTTTTCAAGCACTGTTTCAGGGTCTACTTTCGCTTTTACTTCATCCACTGGTTTCTTTTCATCTCCTTTCTTCACATCATCGGTAGCAGCTTCCTTGGCCGCTTTGGAGTGTTTAGCCTGTGGTTTGGATTCACTACCCGTCGAGGCTTGACCGGAACGTGTTTGGACCATTTTGCACGTAGTTTAATACTATCAATAGTTATTATATCTTACAATTATAAATTATTGTGTTCGGACTGGATTATGTCTGTTAGACACGATCACATGACATTTGAGGTTCAATGGTATGACGTCGTGATGATACTATCGATCCATGCCGCAAACGATCGGTGCGAGATTCTAGAAATTCTAGACAACTTCTAGAATATTTCCCTTAATTGACTCGACATACATACTTCACATATATATAGATCCCTATTACAGCTTCGCCCTCTTTCCATTTTGCAAAGCCTGCTTCACCAACTCAACTGCCTCTGTCGCACTACCAAACGAAGTCTGATACCCGTATCCCGCATGTCCATAGTTATGCACAACCCAAAAATCCTGGAATTTTTCCCTTTCGATCCGCGGGCCATCCTCGCGCAGTGGTCGAAGCCCAACGCCGTGTCGAATGATGCTCAATCCTTCGATTCCTTGCCCTACACCTACCAGACTTGGACAGAGCTCGATGCATCGTTTCATGATTCGAATGGCTAGATTTGGGTCTGGGTTCGGATCCCAGTTATTCTTTTGATAGGATCCGCCAAGGATTGTGCCCCCTCCTGTTGCATATATCCCGTCAGTGATTGAAGAACTGAAAGTGCAATCAATAGAAGGGAACGGGAAACGTACCAACAGCCCGGGTCATGATATACGTAGCCTCATCCTCTCCATCATCAGTCCCAGAGATAGTAGCCATCAACCCCGGATCATTTCGCACGAGGACAATCTGGCCTCTGGCTGGTAGCAGAGTAGTATCCTTGACGCCACCCAAAGTACGAGAAGATAAACCCGTACAATTAACGACAATGTCTGCCTTCTTCTTGGAATGATGAAGAGCCGCTGCCTCAGAGATGTGGCCAACGATCGCTCGTTTGAATATGACTCCATTCTTCCGGCACTGTCCAACGAGCCAGGGTAGGTAGAGGGCTGTGTTGATGCAGACGGAAGTGAAGCTGTTGGCGTTGTCGATGCCGTCTGCGAGCTCGTTTGCAGGTATTTCACGATACTGGCATTATGTGAGCTATCAGTCAAATTGGGGGACATCCTTTGGAGACACTTACGTTAGGAACGACTTTGTTGTACCATGGATTCGGCTTAATTAGTTCTGCGAACCATTTGCCCGTTGTTGAATCTTGGTCTTTCTTGCGATTGTAGCAAATCGTATCTGTGTTTCAGAGTAAGCCATGAGTGCACGACGATAGAGCCCGGCAAAGTTACCCTGGAAATGAATCCCCGCCTCTGGGCAATTTTGAGCCAATTCTTGAAGGTGCGGCCATGTCGCCTTTTCCCATTGTCCAATCTTGTGGTCTTCCTGCCCGACCCTGAATGTGTCTATGTCAACGAAAAGGTTCTCATATTGCTAGACGAGGTGAGCGACATACGGGAGATAATTGGCACCAGCCCATGGTGAAGTGTACTCAATATCGTAGTCTCCAGGCATATGCTTTGCGGCGACTGTGATCTTATTATTGGAGTCTTGCGAAAGTAGCATTGCTGTGGTGAGGCCGATGACTCCTGCACTACAGTGACGGGAGAGCGTTAGTGATTGCACCGATTACTGAAGTGCATCATGAGACGTGTCAATTGTTGGAGAACATACCCGAGGACCACGATGTTGTTTGATGCCATTGCGAGTATAATTGACTTTTTCGTTCGCCTAAATTGAGCACAGAATCATTTATTTACTAGGTAGGGTGGAATCAGAAAGAAGACATCTAGTATGTGTTGAAAGAGGGGTTGACTGGCCCAGTTAACGCGATAAGATAAGCGTCGGACAAGATAAGATACTGTAGGTACATAATTGTCCGATGGACTCTGACCTTTTCATCCTTCCTTCGATCTTAAAAACTTCTAAGGTCGTATCTGGCATTTATCAATTTCGATACTAGAGCCACAATAATCTTTGGAAACTGAGCGAAAGTTGTTCGCACAAAGATCCTCGCGGCGTAAGCGACGCAGCTCCCTTGCACGCATCATAACCAAATTTGATACTCAGCTTTAAAGTGCGGTTGTCTTTTGAAACATTTTCATAGATTTGCTATGTTGCACATAATCTAGACTTCTGCCCATCATGGATGGGCAGACTCAATTCCTGAACAATCATCTGGTGGATATTTGAGTCTTACGTTGTGCCTAGCCATGAGGCCCAACAAGGCTTTTATGCAGCGACCTCGGGAGTCAACAACAAGGTCATTAACAAGGTCATTATTCTCAGAAGGCATCCATATTACATGTCTGTGATACAATGCAATCAAAGACTGGCGAATGACCCCACGAGAGCTTCTTGTGGGCCATTCGCCGAGATACCTGAGCCGGACTTAAGTCGAGTACTTTGTCCAGCACACGGAGCACAAGCATTGTATAAGTCTCAATAATGATCCTGAATTCCAACCAAGAATTAAATGAGGAATAGTGATGCTCATCCACCGCAATTCTAGTGGGGAAATATCAACGGGGAATGAAGATCATGGGGAAACGTGGGGAATCTGGGGATGATGCATGGGCAATCTGGGGTAGGATTTGAGAACCGGTAAACAAAGTCGGCAGCTGTCAAATAAATGCTGATTCTATAAGAAGAAACATGTTTCAAGAACGAAATGAGATTGTAAAGAAACAGGTTGTTTTCTCGGTCATAGTGCCTAACAAGATGAAGTGGTTCAACGTTGTGTCCGCTGGCCTCGTAGTCTGGCCGATTGTATCGGCTATACCCACTGCCAGCAATTCTCATGATGGAGAGGGCAGCGGCCCCTATCCAGCAGTAGGTTTCCAAATTTAAGAGCGGACTTACATTTGTTGTCGGGGCTGACCTCCGTAGTACTACTTTTCCGAGCCCACTCTTGAAAACCACACAATCTATATGCCCAAAAATCCAGCAAGAGACCTATCACTACCTGTACTTGTGTGGGCTGAAGGAGGTTGCGATAACAATGGAACGCAATTTGCCAACTTCCTGAGCAATATCGCCTCCTACGGCTTCGTTGTGGTAGCCAATGGTCCAATCAACGGTGGTGGCTCTGACGTTGAGAATCCTCAGTACTTACGAGACTCGGTTCTGTGGATTAGTGCCAAAGCCGGTACTTGCGGTAAGTATAAAAATGTGGATGCAAGCAAGATTGCAGCTGCCGGTCAGAGTTGCGGTGGTCTTGAGGCGTATACGATGCGCAATGACTCGCGCGTTTCGTATCTGGGCATCTTCAACTCGGGCTTCTTATCGAACGTCCCCGCCGGCGCCCTTCCTACCAACATTGTCGTTGAACCTCCTAGTACTATTACGCAAGTGCACAAGCCTGTATTTTATTTCTTAGGGGGTCCCACAGACGTTGCATACCCACAGGTACGTTCAAATTGCACTGATTAATCCCCATGAAGCTAACAATCCTAGGGCGAGGCGGACTACCACAACCTCACCGGCGTGCCCAAGTGGATTGGCAACTACCCTGTCGGACATAGTGGCACATATTCCGAGGTCAATGGCGGCGCCTTTGGCGTTGCAGCTGTCAATTGGTTGACATGGATTTTCAAGGACAACAAAACGGCGAGCAAATTCTTCACTGAGGGAGGCGCTGAAAAGGCAGGGTGGAATGAGACTGAAAGTTATGATCTTCAGGATTTGTCGAACTATTAAGGATCCTCGAGGTGGGGGTTGACTAAAAGTCTGGGTCTTGAACATGTGCTCATTATGTGTGTAGTGCTAGACCTCTGGTCCCGCGTTCTGTCTTTAGTTAGGAGATCCAGTAGTTATAAATAGCCAGCTCATAATTTCATAATCATCAAATAATAAGTACGTATTCTCTGGTGCTTTTTATGCTACGCAATAGCAGGAGGCTGGGCATTGCAAGATAAGCTTATTCCATAGATCCACGGCTCGGAATCATGGTTAAACCTTACCTACATGTACCACGACTGTATATATAAATATATATACCTTTACACCTTGCCGGTTGCCAAACATGTGACTGTACTTTGAACAGAGTTATCTTGCGTTGTAATCAAAAGCCGGACAGATATCAAGATTTAGATGTGCAGGATTCAATTTTGCGTTGCTCGGGTGGGTGCCTAAGGCACGGAAAGTAGATCGGGCTCAATGTAGAAACCTTTCTATCATCCTGCCGAAGCGAATTGATTCTATGACTCACCGACCATTCTGACGATCCATAACAGGGAGTGATTCTACTATGTATGTAGGCATACATACTAGATTGTGCAGATCACTAGCCTATGGCGAGGGAGGTGTATGGAGTGCAGAGCTAGACGAATCGGCGGACAAGTGATAATACTACATTTGGCATATCGCTGGAGTGTCAAGACAGATCAATAGCTCGCGAACCGTGTACGAGGATGGTTGTGACGCTATTCCCGGAATGGTTCCCGACGTCTTATCTTTTTTGGGTGGGCCCAGTAGATAACGGACTCGACAAAGAAACAAAAGTCGAGAATTCTGCGTGTACTTGGGGTGTTCAAGTGGGAGAAAAGCGAGAATATACACCCCTTCCAAGGTTGTTAGTGACTCATAGACTAGATCCACAAAACGACTCGAAAAAGCAGTGATGCCAACATGATGTTAAAGTAGTTCGCATCAACAAATCGCGGTCAGTGCGGCAAGGTTGGAGCGGGGCGATTAGACGATCTGCTTGCAGAATTTCGTGACTAACTCTTAGTCACATCGATTCATTTGCAACGCTGCTACAAGCCATGCCGACGCTGTAACCTCTCTAAGTATAGTCCAAGGCTTCCATTGCGGGTCTGACTCACGGGGCTCGACCTTTTTAAACTAATGGCACATAACGCTCTCCTCGATAGAAGTTGTGTTCTGGAAAGTATTCCTCTCAATCTCAAGAACGAGTGCTTTCACCGGCAATGTCGCCCTCTGATTACAGTCAGTTCGGGACACAAGTTGCAGATCAGAAGGCGCGAGCTTTTTCTGCAAATGTCACCGTCCTGGTCTTAATTTCCTTCCTCACCGTGCCCTCGGTGCTTGCTATACAGTCCCATTTTCGGCACAAAAAATCGAAGCCGAGACTCTACGAAGACAAGGATGGGGTCGCAACCGAGGAGTCAATGGCTGCGTATTCAGCCACGACTCCAAAAATCGTGCTGACCATCTTCACAATTGCTGGCTTTGCGATCGCTACGTCTTTAGCTGTTATAACTACTTTAAATCAAAATGAGAATGGTCTTTTCATTCATAACTGGCTCAATTTCGCTCAATGGGTAAATAAACACTAGACAAAAAAAAAAACGGTCCATTTGACGCTAATACTGTACATTTAGACTATTATTCTCATCCAGACAGTTTCAATCAGCATTGTTAGGGATCACTCGAAATTATTCTCACTTGGATTATATAGTGCACTTTCGAGCATATTCTTGTTTGCGGTCCTCTTCTTCCAGACTTCGATGCTGATACAAAACAAATCCGGCAAAAACACACGATGGATGTATACCGTGCATCTTTACATCTACTCCGCGCAGGTAGTCGCATCGCTTCTATCAGCACTGGCTGGTGTATCCTTGCCTCGGAGACCAGAGGTTTTCTATAAAAACCATGTGGTCGACAACATGGATACCCAATCAGCCCTGGAAAAATTCACATTCGCTTGGATCGAGCCCATACTCATGATTGCCAGGAAGAGGAGACATTTGGATCTCAAGGACCTGCCGAAGATGAGCCATAACGCCCGCGCAAAGGATCTCAGTGATTCCTGGGCAAATAAAAAACACTCGAGAAAGCTCTGGGTTGAAGTTGCTCTCGCACACAAGCGAGCTTTGACTGTCCAGTGGATTCTTACATTCGGTCAATCAATCGGCACTTTCGCACCTCAGCTTGCCACGTATTTCATCCTGAAAATGCTGGAAGATAACGCAGTCGGACAAAGAGCTCCCCCCGAAGCATGGATATGGGTTATTGTGCTTACAATCACTAGTATCGGCAGCTCCTGGGTTGAGTCCTGGTTGTATTGGATATGTTGGTCTGAGCTTGCCATTCCAGTCCGCGCTCAGCTCTCAGCGCTCATCTTTCAGAAAGCCATGAGACGCAAGGACGTTAAAGGCGCTTCAAAAGATGCTATCAAGGGCAATGTGGAAAACGCGGCAGAGACATTGCCAGAAGATGACGAGGAAGATGAAGAGAGCGACCCAAAGAGCAAACAGTCAACAGTCAACCTCATCGGAGTCGATACAAAACGAGTCTCAGAGTTTTGCTCTTTCAACAACATTTTCCCAGGAAGCTTCTTTGAGCTGATCGTGTCGTTTGTTTTCCTGTGGTCCATCATCGGATGGGAGTCCTTGTTGGCAGGCTTTCTTGCGATGGCTCTTACCATACCAATCAATATCTACTCCAGCAAGCGGTACTCGGATGCTCAGGACAGACTTATGAAAGCAAGAGATGCCAAGATGGCTGTGGTTACCGAAGCTCTGCAAGGTGAGATATGTGGTAAATCTTTCTAACGTGCAAAGCTGACTCATCTTAGGAATCCGCCAAATCAAATTTTCGGCTCTGGAAACAAATTGGTATCAAAAGATAGGGAAGTTCCGCGGAAAAGAACTAGACGAGCAATGGAGTGTGTTCCTGTAAGTTCATATCCAAAGATAAATTTCGCAGTGCATCGCTAACATGATACAGTGCTGATACAGTCCTACTCTTGTAAGTCGCACTTTACATTTCCGGTTGAACCTATCACTAAGTTATAACAGCTGCTGGATTTCGAGCCCAATCCTGCTTTCCGCAGCCTCGCTCGCTACCTACGCCGTGATACACGGCAGTCTGACCCCATCTATAGCATTCACCGCGATTGGCATCTTTGCCAACCTCGAAGTAACTCTGTCCGTCATCCCAGAACTGACGACAGACCTTATCGATGCGTACATCTCCATCAGCCGAATCGAGAGATACCTTGAATCGCCAGAAATTTCCAAAAACAGTATCGATACACCCGATATCTCGTTCGATAACGCATCCATTGCTTGGCCGTCAGATGAAAAGAAGGAAGCCGATGACCAGAGATATGTCCTAAGGAATCTGGATCTGTCATTTCCTCAAGGGGAGCTCAGTGTTGTGAGTGGCAAGACAGGAACGGGTAAAAGTCTCCTGCTAGCGGCAATCCTCGGCGAAGTCGACGTCCTTTCCGGAAAGATCAGTGTTCCACGTCCACCTACTACCCAGGAACGACATGATCATTTGGCTACAAGAGACAATTGGATTTTACCTACCTCTGTTGCGTTTGTGGCGCAGATTCCCTGGATCGAGAACGCTAGTATCAAGGACAACATTCTCTTCGGTCTCCCCTTTGATGAGCAACGATATAACAAGGTCATTGAAGTATGCGCTTTACGGAAAGATCTAGATATGCTCACTGATGGAGAGAACACTGAGATCGGCGCCAATGGTATCAACTTGAGTGGTGGTCAACGGTGGAGAGTCACCTTTGCTAGAGCACTGTATTCCCGAGCTGGTATTTTGATTTTGGATGACATATTCAGTGCCGTTGATGCTCACGTCGGACGATTCCTTTTTGAGAAAGGTCTCACTGGAGAACTTGGTGTTGGCAGAACCCGAATCTTAGTTACACACCACGTTGCTCTCGTCAAGTCAAAGACTAAATACGTGGTGGAACTAGGCGACGGTACAGTCGAGAATTGTGGATTGGTCGATGATTTGGAAGAAGCCGGTACCCTGGATAGGATTGTCAGTCATCAAGAAACCGAGCGCGAAATTCAAGAAGATGAAGATTCCACGGCTGTTAATTCCGAGGAACCATCTGATAACGAGGCGATGGAGCAGCTGAAGAAGGTTAATTCTAAACAAGCCCCGAAGAAGTTCGTAGAGGATGAGGCGAGAGAACACGGACGAGTCAAGGGTGCTGTTTATAAAGCATATCTCAAGGCCGGTGGTGGATTCCCTTATTGGACTGTCGTTTTGATTGCATTTTTAACTATGCAATGCATCACAACAGGTTAGTCATTTATCTCCCGTCCAACCACATGCATCAACGACTGATGATAATTTAGGTCGATCCTGGTGGCTCAAAGTCTGGACTGGCAGTGCTAGTACCGAAGCCAAGGGCCAGACAGTCACCTATTTCCTCCAATCACAGACGCCTTTGATGTCATACAATACATCGGCACCCAGTGTTGGCTCGCTATCAGACTCTGGTCCCGGATACTCCCTTGGCTTCTACTTAGGAATCTACATCATCCTCTCCGTTGTGGCGGCTATCTTGGGCACATTCAGATACTTCTACATCTACATCGGCTCGATTCGCGCATCTCGGACTCTGTTCAACAAATTATGCTACACTGTGTTACGAACACCGTTGCGGTGGGTGGACACGGTGCCTTTGGGTAGAATTCTGAATCGATTCACAGCAGACTTTGAGACCGTCGACGCTCGTTTATCTCGTGACTTTTCAGGTGAATTGCACGATGTCTTTCAACTTTTCGGTGTTATTGTTGCCGGGTAAGTGATCTTGATTCATGTCATATTTTGATTATTCTAATTCTATTCTTGCAGCATCTTCGTCTCACCATACGTCATCTTGCTTGCAACTTTCTTACTTTTAGCTTGTGTTTGGATTGCGAAAATTTATCTCCACGGCGCCCGTGAGGTAAAACGTCTCGAATCCAATGCCAAGTCACCAATATTCGAGCAATTTGGGTCCGCGCTCACCGGTGTCGGCACTATAAGAGCCTTCTCCAAAACCGACACATACATTGAACGCATGTTTGCCAAGCTTGATGATTACAGCACCACTTACTGGCACCTGTGGGCTTTCAATCGATGGATGGGTTTACGTATGGCATTAGTTGGCAGTTTGTTCTCTACGATCGTTGCAGCCATCATTCTGCTCATACCAACTGTGGATGCATCACTAGCAGGATTTGCGTTATCTTTTGCCCTGAATTACGGACAAACCGTCATTTGGATCATCAGACATTACGCAAATCTGGAGTTGCAGATGAACGCTGTCGAACGGATTACGGAGTACTCCAATCTCAAGACCGAGTCCCAGGATGGGGCTGATCCACCAGCTGCATGGCCAAGTGAAGGTCGTCTCGAAGTTAATGATCTTGTTGTCTCATACGCACCTGATCTCCCGCCTGTTCTCAAGGGTCTCACTTTCCGCGTCGAGCGCAGTGAACGTATTGGCGTTGTTGGTCGTACGGGAGCTGGGAAATCGTCCCTCACATTAGCACTATTCCGTTTTCTGGAAGCAAGCCAGGGAAGTATCCACATTGACGGTCTCGACATTTCAAAGATCAAACTGCATTCGCTCCGTTCACGTCTAGCGATTATTCCTCAGGACCCAGTCTTGTTTTCGGGAACTGTCAGATCAAATTTGGATGCGTTCGATGAGCACTCCGACTCTGAACTACGTGATGCACTAGTTCGCGTGCACCTCGTTACAGAATCTGAACTGAGCACTTCAAATAACGAATTATCCGGATCAAGCGCCAACAGTGGAACAGTAACCCCATCAGAAAATCAAAACATCAATCCCTTTACGTCTCTTAACTCACCCGTCAGCGAGGGAGGACTAAACCTCTCTCAGGGTCAAAGACAACTTCTCTGTCTCGCCCGAGCTATCGTCTCCCGTCCCAAGATCGTGGTTCTAGACGAAGCCACAAGTGCAGTTGACATGGCGACCGATGCACTGATCCAGAGAAGTATTCGCGAAGAGTTCGGCGACAGCACCCTTCTCGTCATTGCGCATCGTTTGAGCACGATCAGTGATTTTGATAAAATTCTCGTCATGGACGATGGAAGAGTCGCTGAGTTCGGGACTCCGAAAGAATTGATGCAACTGCAGAACGGTATTTTCAGGGGTATGGTTGGGGAGAGTGGCGAGAAGGACAAGCTGGAGAAACTCATTTTGGGATGAAATACTTGTATATATGTGTTTTTTTTGTTTTTTTTTTAAGCGTTTAGATACGTCTTCCGGGCTTTAGCCTGGTTGAAAAGTTTTAAGGTATATAAAGGTTCGCAATGTTGTTGTCTAATTCTTACTTTTATGGCTTATTGATTTCAGACTATTGTTACTATATAATTCGCCCTATTTTTACACTCTACACATCCGTTTCTAGGCCTAATGATATGGTATAATACAATGACGCCCGTCTCTGCCGATTTGCTTTATTCACATTACAGATTAAGATCTCTAAATGCACAGCCAATGAAAGCATCGTAACAGCCTAGATCGCTACCGGTGATGCACCTCCTTCCTGCACAGATGACAGCTCTGTAGTCGAGTGTGGGTGTACGACTGCCTAAGTAAAGAGCTCCAAATTTCCCCACCGCGATTTCGCTTTCAAGATTGCGGAGAAATTGATGAAGTGTGGAGAGACTTCTGTCCGTAAGTTCTATGCGGACTAAGAATGAACTCTTAAAGCTTGGCGAATTTACAAATTGACGTTACGAAGTGAGAAATCAGAATTGTCTAAAGGATATACATTTTTCCTCTCACGTATCAAAATAATTCTAAGTAACCCTAATCATTGTGGCTAGCCGCATCGAGTTAGAACAGGMCACCACCTTCCACTGTCCAGCTCGACATGAATCTACCCATTCGATAAGAATTATAATGAAATACAGATATCATAATTTCTTCAACCCATCTCCAAAATGGTAGGTCTGGGTATCATCTCTACTCAGACCTAGTTGGGTTTAAGCTCATAATCATTGCCAATCATGTCGACCCTAATCCACAAGCGGAAACGCGCCAGAAAAGCTTGTATCCCATGCCATCAGCGCAAGCGAAAATGTGACACGTCGTATCCCTGTGGCTTGTGTACGACTTACGGATATAATTGCAGATACGCTGAGGATGACAGCCCTAATACTACGGGTGGTGGCGCAGCCAAGCGCGTCATTCTCGATAGTGAAAATCACCCTACGACGCGCAGTTCAGGGAACGAGCCTCACATGGGGCATATCGCCCGTGATGGGGATGCCTTATTAACAAATAATCCCGCCGTCGTGGCTGGTGACTCTCCAGGCATCTTTGATGAGCAGAAATTCAGACATTCCGGGGCATCGGCAGCCATGGCATTCCCACACATATTGGGTAAGGCTCTTGGTTCCAACGATCCTCCAAGAATGCGGTCCTTTGCCTACAACTTTGGCATTCGTCCTGAAGAGGCATCCAGCTCCCATTGCTTTCTGGGGGATCTCATCTCAGAAGAAGACCTTGCCTCCTTCTCAGAAGTTTACTTTTCATTGTTGGGTCCCATCGGCGATGTGATAGACCCAAGAATCTATGCCCAACGATGTCGGGAATATTACCGAAGCTGTGGTAGCAACGCGATTGCCTTTGCCGCTATGGCTGCTGGTGTGGCTGCGCTCGGATCGTTCTTATCCCCAAGCAGACACCCGCGGGAATCTGATCTGGTACAGTACGCCAAAGCTATTCTCGATGATCCGGCTTCTATGCGATTGCATGGTATCGACCATATTGTCGCCTGGGGCATGCGAGTGTTATACCTTAGAGCTACAACCCGCCCTAGCAATGCCTGGATTGCTTCGTGTACACAAATGCACTTATGTGAAGCAATAGGGCTGCACGAGGAAGAGAATATAAAAAAAATGGCGTCCATCGCCGGCGCTGCGGCCCTTGGACATGATGCGGATCGGCTAAGAAGAATCTTTTGGGTCTCCTGGGCTGGGCACAACATGCTGTCCTATGAGTACGATCGTTCGCCCGTACACTTTCGAGCCGTGACTTGCCAGCCTATTATTTCGGTATTAGGGTCTGTTGCCGACCAATTCGTCCAATTAGTACAGCTAATTCCGTCACCTAACTCTCCTTTCCAACTTGAACGACAGTCTTCAACCCCGAGTGAGGAGTTATTCCAACGTCTCAAGGTATTGGCTGGGTTTCAGACCACGCATCCGTTCCTAGTAGTAACCAAGGCAGAAATCGCGTTCTGTTTCTATCGTCGCCTATACCAGCTCAAAACCTGCATACCAGATGAATATATTAAGCTCATTGTTCATAGCGGCAATGCCGCAACAGAAGCAGCGGAGCAGCAAGCTGAACAGGGTCGCTTGTTCTGGAACGTCATCGGCAGCGTCTTTCAATACGCCTGCATCCTGTTAGCCATCGACACGCCAGCCGCCTCTCTTCACATTGCAGCTACCTTCAAGGGCTTGGAAAATGTTGTCAAAGCTGCCGATACGGTGCTGACGCGCGAGGCATTGTCGATGGCGCGGCATCTACTCAGTCTTAATATAGCCAAGAAACGTAAAGAAGTTGCTCAGCTAGAAGCTATCGAGGGTACTTACCAGTTCTTTCCAACGCACTCGGCATCTGAGACCAATATTTCCATTCCAGATGTGGATTGGGGGATGGACTGGGACCAGATCTTTATTGAGCCATATCTATCGGTCCTTGGTCAGGACTTTAATTTATAGTCTCTCAGGCTTGTTGATCATCGATATTCTCATTCGGCTTATATTCTATATGTTATTCCCAGCTTACAATTCCGGAAGCTGCACAAGCCGACAGTCCGTACCTGAAAAATTCCAGGCGTTTTGTGCGGCTTTACGTGCGGCTAGTGCGGGATTACTGATCCAACGCCGCACAAAAGCCCTCATCAAACATCACCGCCGGCGGCTTCTGCGGCGGACAGCTGCGGGCTTGTTGACTTCCCACTTTCGTTCTTTTAAAGAAATCCGGAAATTCATAGTAGACCCAAGATGCTGGAATATGTGTATAAATAGACTTGAATTCTCTGTTTCAGCGAGAATTAGACAGTCGATAACCACTTCCCCGCCCCCATCGCCTCATTTTCCCACATTTCATTTCTGATAATCAACTATACCAAGATGTCCAAGTACGCCAAAGATCAGCCTATCGGCTTCAACAACGCCATTGAAAGGGTTGCTATAGTCGGGGKAAGCATTATCATCGACCACCATAAACTTAGATCTCAACACTAACAGAAATGCATAGGCTGGAGGGACAATTGGATCACATATTGCCAATGCCCTTCTAGAAACCGGTAAACACACAATCACGGCCCTTTCCCGCAAAGACAGCGGCAACACTTTGCCTGAGGGCATCATCGTGGCTCACATTGACTACGAGGACGAGGCCACCATTGTTGCCGCCCTCGTGGGCCAGCAATTTCTTATCATAACCATGGCCCCTACTGCACCTCGGGACACGCACAGCAAGCTCGTCCAGGCGGCTGCTAAAGCTGGTGTCCCGTACATCATGCCTAACGGGTACGGCTCCGATATTGATAACGTCAAACTCGGCGAGGACACACTCTTAGGGCCCGTAGCCAAAGCCAACAGGGATGAGATTGAGCGGCTAGGTATGCAGTGGATCACAGTCTGCTGTGGGTTTTGGTACGACTACAGTTTAGCTGGCGGCGAGGCCCGTTTTGGGTTCGACTTTGACAAGCGTTCCTTGACGATTTACGATGATGGCAATACCAAGATCTCTACTTCAACGCTGTCGCAGGTTGGGCGGGCTGTGGCTAAGGTTCTGAGCCTGAAAGAGCTGCCTCAGGATGAGAATGATAAAAGCCTTACCTTCTCGGCCTTCCTCAACAAAGGAGTGTACATCAAAAGCTTTGTTGTCAGCCAAAATGACATGTTTCAGAGCGTTAAGCGTGTCACTGGTACAACTGATGCAGATTGGACTATAACTCATGAGGACACCAGGAAGCGATATGAGGATGGCCTAGCGCAAGTTAAAGCGGGCAACATGGCTGGCTTTGGCAAGTTGCTATACGCAAGGGCGTTTTATCCGGGTGAGGCTAGCGATTTCTCGGAGAGGGTCCAGAATGATCATCTTGAGTTACCGAGTGAGAATTTGGATGAGGCTACGAAGGCTGGGATAGACCTGGTCAAGGAGTTGCAGCTTCGTGTTGAGCGTATGGCGTCATAGAAAGCATATTGTAATTATTCTAGCTAATCCCTACTCGATCTCATGACACGACAATTTCATACTAACTGCTACTGCGCACCATACGGCAAGACATTTTTGATAATGTAATTAATCCCTTCCTTTCTATAATCGTCCGTCTCAATAGTCGAGCCAAACGCATTGAACACAATACTTTGTGCTCCATGCATATACTCTGGCCAGTACGGCAGCGTTGAATCTAAAATATGTCAGTTCCAATTAGATTCTTCATTTAGGCTTGCTAGTGGTCGTACCTTGTCCGGGATTAGGATCGAGACTATACGCAAAAGACACCCAGGCACTCGTCATTTCTCTTGCCAGCGCCTGATCCCAGGGAAAATCGGCCACAAGATTTGAAAACACGTAATTCTGTTCCAACCCAGTTGTGATTCCCTTGGCCAAGCTACTTGTGTTGTGAGGCAGCTGGTCAAACCGATACCGATAGACGGGAACATTGCCATTGTGCTTAGCGATTTCCTGTGTAATCATCCGTGCTGGTCCTACCTGCACGATATCGCCAAAGATTGAGCATGCTTGCTTGTCTAGAGACCCGGAAGTGAGCTTTACGTTGCCGGTGTTGTACGGACAGCCCAGTCTAGGATCGGTGGGATAGAGCTTTAAGAGTGTTTCGACGGTTGAGTTGGGGAGAGTTTTCGGGCGGAAATACCCTTGCGCTGCAAAGCTATCAGCAACCTTTTCTATTAGCAATAGAATGGTATAAAGAAACATACACACAGGCCCCCATAATTGCTCGGTTGTATTGATAGCCGTTGGTGCAGATGTCGTGCCCTCATCGGTATTCGCTACATCACTTGCGTATTAGCAGAAATCCATCATACATTCAAGTGAAGGGCTTCATACATCCAACAATAGTCGCAACCTTGACATATTTGCCTGCAGACAAGGCAAACTGTATGGACGTCTGCGTGAACGACCCATCAATCGACTGTCCGGTGCTAGACCCAACACTGCTCATAAACACGGAAATCGGGAGGCCTCTAATACAATCCAATTGTGCAGCGGCGGATGCATTGGCTACAGAGCTGCAGGTTGTGTTGCGAATAAGAGAGTCAAACGTCGCTTGGAAAGCAGATGTGTCTGGTCCTGTCAATGGGAAAGCTCCTCCACTTTCCATAATGACGCCTCGAAAGAGGTCGTCATCGCGGCCGCCGTAGGCCATCATGTGAGAGTATATTGATACAGCGCCGGCTCTGTCATTTAATAATTAGGTATCATTCTGAAAACCCTCATAAGTTTTTCAGGGTACTTACGATTCTCCTGCAAGGGTCACTGTATCTTTGTTAGTCATCTTTGATATTAATCCGCTTCTACCAACATACCTTTCTTCGGGTCACCTCCAAAGGCCTTGATATTTTCCTGAATCCAGTGCAGAGCCAGACGCTGATCCAACATACCCAAGTTGAGTAGTCCCAAGTCTGACATTTGCCTCCCGTTGAGAAATCCAAGAGGTCCGAGACGGTAGTTCTAGAAGCTTATCAGGGAATTCTTCATCCGACCAGAAAAGCAAGACATACCACTGAAACGAGAAGAATAGGCTTGTCGATCTCGGTCGATGTTCGAATGAGATTCGTGCCTTCGAACCGCGGGTCCGACTAAATTGTGCTTCACATCAGAAAATTGTTTGTCCGCACTTCACGATGTGAATTTACAGTGTACCCTGCAGACAATCCACCGCCATAGAACCATACTAAAACAGGGAGTAAAGTGTCTTTAGCCGCATTGGCAACATTTGATGGTCTCCAAATATTCAACGTGAGGCAATCTTCGCTAGGGTTAGGATTATTTTTTCCGTAGCAAGCCGGACCAAAAGCAGTCGCGTTCAAGGTGCCAAACGAAGAGTCGAGAGGAATTGATTGCTGTAACCGGAGATTTCTGACTGGAGGCTGGGCGTATGGAATACCAAGAAAGCGCTGTACGTTTTTTACCGGGTCGTTTACTCCGTGAATGGTGCCATTGGTGATTATGACTGTTTGGCTATTTGCAATCTGCGCGAGAATGGCGATGGTCGCAAACCACGTTGACAGTCTGGCATACATCCTGACTGAAAGACCAATAGTTCTAGTACAATTGAAAAACATAATCAATCAAGCTTGTAGCTTGAATGATAAGTAAACAGCGCTACGTATTTCCCCACGAAGCAAATACATCAAATCGTGGGGAATCTGGGGAAATTTGAGTTGACTGATTGCGGGGAAAAGAGTCTACCCACCATTTCACCGGTCTGTGATAGATGGATGGAGCTCGGTAGCTTCCTGTGTCGTGAAGGTAGGCTATGCACAGCAAACTAAGGATCGATAGGAGTTTGAGCCCTCAGTGAACGTTCCGCAATCGCCGCCATAGCGGCTGAATCCCATGCCCCTTCACGCCAAGGTCTTTCAGATAGTATCCTAACAGCGCGCCAGCGTAAATTCGTATCAGGACCATTCTGCGCGACAAAAAAGATGGGCAAAATGAAGCTGGTTCGAAACGAAAAGAGCGGTAAGAGGCCGGTAGGCTCTAGCGCTTTCTCGCCGGTAAAAGCATCGTAGCGAGTTGATGGATATTTAGTCTCCAGAGCCGCTTCAGCCAAGTCTAGGATTTCAGAGAACTGAGTAAGCTTCAAATTTCTCGATTCGTGAGGGACTTTCTTTCGAGCCGCGACTGCAGAGGATCTGTTGTGTATGTTGATGATATCGAGTTTCAACGTAAGAAATAGATAATTCGCCCGAAGCAAGAAATGACGACTCTCCATCACATCATTGACGGTGGGCCGGGTATTCGAAAAAGATTGATACCACAGATCTAACTGTGATTGAATAGTTTTCTGGATCTGAAGCAAATCTTCACGACCAGAGCCTGGTGTTCGTTGTCGTGTGCGTACGACGTTGTGGCTAAAGGCCATTATATCATTTCCAATACCGGCAAGTTCGTAACATAGTGTTTCCAGATTGGCATGCGGCTGTAAGGGCACTGCACAAGTCTGAAGCTGGGGGAATGGGAGCGAAGCATCGGTATGGGCACGGTCTAGATTCAACCACAAAACACTGGCCATGTCCAAGGAAACCAAAAGGGAGAGTAGATGCTGGCCCAGAGGGCTGGTATGAGCGGGCCCCGTGAGCTTCACGGCATTAGCCAGATGGAGTCGGACCCCATCTGCATTACCCTGCAGGAACTCGAACAACATGAGCAGAATACAACACGCGAGAGCATTATGGGGCAAGACGGATTTGTCGCCAGGACTAGTGTCAAGTAGTAGCCGCAATTGACCAATAGCCTTAGAGTACTGTGTCAATGCAAGGCTACTGAGGTCCTTTGCGTGTGCGTCTGCTGTTACGGATAGTTCATTGGCTTCGAATCTCTTGCTCATGATCCCCACAGCAATAGCTGCATGACGGATTGCCGAATTTTGTTGCCCAAGCTGGAGCAGAGGTGTGGACCAATTCTTATTTCCCATACTTACTCCGAGCTGGGGACCAGTTCCATCAATGAAGAAGCGGAACCCCTGAGCTTCTTGTTGGTCGTTAAAAAGACCGGGCGAAGAGAACCTAGGGAGAGGCGAAACGGACCTCGAAGTACGAGTCGGATGGCCGCCATACTGCTGCCCGGTTACGCCGTCAATGTATCCATCACAAACCCGTCCAGTCTTGCTGCAGTTCTGGCAGATAGGCTTAGCTTCGTCACATCGTTTGTGCCGGATCCTACGCGGGTCCACAAATGTCAGAACATTCAATAGTGTTATCCTACATTGATAATGCTCGCAGATCTTGTGAAACATGAAGTCCAAACTCACTTGCAAGTCCCGCATCCGGTTCTTCTCTTAGGGGCACTTGCCCTGCTCGCTTTGACCTTTCCGCTTGCTGTGTCTGGCATGTTTATATTGTCAATGTTTCATGCCCGTGCGCTCCTGGAAAGCCTGGAAAGCTAAATTGAAAATCGAGTTGAAGGGTTACTTGGTGGTTTTAAACGTCCTGCAATGGAGCTATGCCCAGGCCGATTACGCAAAAGCCAGTGACAGCTTGCAACCTCTTCACGGCGGTACGCAGTGACGAATGAGAAGAATTATCATACTTGCGGCTGAAGCGATCTGCAGGTGAGCGATGAGGGCGTTCAGATTGTCGTTTGGAAGTGCCTAAAGTGGCGCATCTTTACGCGTTGGCCAATCACAGATTCGTGGGAATATCGTGGGGTCCGCATAAATTATGTTAGTATAGCCACTTATACTATAGGGTATATTATAGTTATAGAACTACTGAACGCTGAATGAATTCCATATCATCATTTTGGCTCCAATTTGTAATAAGCCTATGGATACAAGAGTACTCGTGTTGTTTTGGTTGGACAAGGCGTACGAATACCGACATTTTTGGCGAGCTCAGGGCAGAACTTGGCAGACAGCACAATGGACTAGTATTCGCGGCTGACTTTGCTTTATTCTGTCGATGAGTTAGGGTCATTTCTCCGGTTGGATGTTTTAGATCTCGAAGCTCCCCGGAGATAAGTATATAAATAAATGGGTACACACCAAAATCCAAGAGCAAATACATTCAAAAGTTCAACCAGACTGTCCTGCTTCTCTCTCCTCTTCTTTCCTCATTAGAGTATAATCATCCAGAATGAAGCTTCATCCTATTGAGAACTTGACTCTAGCCCTCGTATTATCGCAACATGGCCTCGCTGAAGACATCGTCACCTTTGACACAGCAGTCAGCAACTGCCCTCCCCTTGGAGCAGTCCTTCCTCCGCCAAAGTCTCCATCTGCCAATCCTAATGTCCAGGCTCTCGTTTCTCAGGCCGATTATTTTCAAGGGGTGATCGCTCAGAACTTCGGGAATGCGACAGGTGTATCAGTTGCCATCGGATCTATCTACGAAGASGAGCCTCTCCTTGGCGTGTCTTACACTCCCTTGGTGTATAATACTACAGGCACGCATACGGTCGGTGGAGATACTGTCTTCAGAATCGGAAGTGTTTCAAAAGTGTTTACCGTGATGGGACTGCTTCTGCTAGGCGACAAAATTAGCATGGCAGACCCTATTACTAAGTATGTTCCTGAACTTACCCGACTGAAGGGAGAGACGCAAAAATGCAGTTACGGCAGTCGATTGGGACCGTGTCACACTTGACGCTTTAGCTTCTCAATTTGCGGGAGTTCCGTATGATTGTGAGTATCCTTCATGGTATCAGCGGTTGAAATACTAATCGAGATGCGCTTAGTGGGCAATGACTTTGGCAACAACCCATATTTCAATGGTACTGACTATGGTCTTCCGGAGTTGACCGCAGATGAGCACAGTAATTGCGGTGACCTACCTTCATCGAGACCTTGCATCTGGGATGGTATGTACAGTATAATCAAACCATATCAATACTAGACTGCAGACTAACTAAGTTATGAGCAGATTTCTGGAGCGATTTTGGCAAGCGGTCTCCAACTTACGGACCCTTCACAACACCAGCATATAGTGATGTTAGCTACGACATTCTGGGTCTGGTTATTGAGCGTGTCTCGAACGAGACCTATGGAAATTACATCCAGCGCAAGATCCTGTCACCGCTCAACATGACTCGGACCTTTGTGACCAAACCGGATGACGATAGTATTGGCTTCATCTCTGCAGAAGCAAACTTCTGGAGTACCTCTTACGGTTTTTTGCAAGCGTATGTTTCTCGATTTACCTTTCCATTTTACGTACCAATCAGTCTTCTAGTGACGGCGGCTTCTACTCATCGGCAAATGACCTCCTGAAATTCGGCCAGGGAATCTTGAACCATAAACTCCTCCCCGAAGTTACCACCCGCGAATGGATTAAACCTCGCGCACATACCTCATCCCTAGGAATATCAGTTGGCGCACCATGGGAAATTGGTCGGGCAAATAACCTCACCGTTGATGGTCGCATAATCGATGTATACAGCAAAAACGGAGGTCTGACCGATTACAATGCCTTTTTCGTCCTGATCCCAGACTACGGGCTGGTCTTGTCGATCGTCTCCGCCGGACCTCAATCAATGCTGTCGACGCAGCTTGGACTCGCGACACAAGTTCTTGAACCTGCAGTCCGAGCCTTTGAAGCTGCCGGCAAAGCTGAGGCAAATGTTTCATATGCCGGAACTTATGCCAATACTGCAACCAACAGCAGCATCACAGTAGCTGTCGATGATCAGTCTGGGCTTAATGTGACCAGTTTTATCATGAACGGTAAAAACATTCTCGAGACATACCCGATTATTGCTTCCTTCGGACCGGAAGGAGCTGCAGCACCGGGCGTCGTCGCGCAATACTTATCGGTTCGACTCTTTCCAACCGGGTTACAGAGCAAAGATTCTACCGCCTGGCGCGCAGTATATGACACTGTTGCCCCATCAGATGTCTCGTTTTATGATGAGCAGCTTTTCATTTTGCAATCGGCATGCCAGAGCTGGTCAGTTATCGACAACGTGGTTTATGGGCTTCGGGCCTTTGATGATTTTGTGTTTGAGATTGATAGTTGTGGTGGGAATGCTACGAGTATTACTCCACGGGCTTTTAGACAGACTTTGAAGCGAGCGCAAGAGTGATCTGAATTTGATTTGTTTATGTCTTTCTTTGTGGATTACGAAAATGACCAAAGTCTGTATCTGGGGGAAGACGAGCCCGTGTGAGAGATGCTCTTCTATCTATTGATTCCAACTAATGTACTAGCTTAATCCGTAGTATTTTGGCAACGATTGAAATCCAATCCTTATTCCTACAACCATGATATGAATAATATGAAGTACAGTGGAGGGCATTCTATAATATCCCGAATAAAGTTTCATGATTGGTTAATAGCTTCGAATCGCTGTTCGGCCCCACCTAAGCCCTAATTTCGAGTATTGCCTATTCGGTACTTCCATCGAAAAATATAGGCATGATTCGTATTTTGTGGCTGGKAACAACATGAGATCTAAGCCATGAATATCATACTTGTAATTAATTCCTGTTCAAAAACTAAAACGGGAATAGAGTGCTTTCCGATCGTGATATATCACCATATTTGCATGTTTGCAGCACGCGTATCCAAGCGAGCTCAAAACATCGTAGTTGTCGAATTACGCAGAAAGCCCATTGCCAATAAACTCCACACAAATTAATCTAAAAGTCTTTGCACACAGTCTGCAATCAAATATCAAGCAATATTGCTATGATCAATACCATAAACAATACCATAACTCGTTCCTGCAGCCAACGTCCCAACAATCAACGTCTGCACAGCGCCCCATAGCCCCGAGCGAGTAGTCTTGATCATGATGTAGTTCTTGGTAAAGCCGAAAGCGACAAGTATGACGAATGTGATTCCGATGGAAACGAAGAGGGCGTGGGTTACGTTGGTCATTGCGAAGTAAGGGATCATTGGAAGGAGGCCGCCTGTGGAATTACAATTAGTCTGTGGTAGGTTTATGAATTGCGAGAGAGTGATAGATCGTACCGATAAAGTAGGATAATCCCATTGTTGCAGCCGAGATCCATGCTCGAGAGACATTCGGCTCTTCGAGTCTGAGTTCAAACGCCATCATGAACTATCATGACTGTAAGCACAATTCAAAAACCACCCCGAGAACCTAAGCAAGGTATAATAAGAATGATAGCATACCCTAATCCAATTGTCCTCATTCGTGACCAAAGAATCCACCACCCCCTGGCTCGCCTCCCTACTAATTCCATACTCCGCAAAAATATCAAAAATCTCCTCCTTCTCCGCCCCCGGTTTCTCTGCAACCTCCCTTCTTTCACGCGCGGCCTCATTTTTGAAGTGCTCTCTATCAGTAACAGCAGCTAGATACGCACCCAGTCCCATCGATATTGCTCCACTGAATAGTTCTGCAAGGCCACCGACGATGACGAGTTTTGAACTGCCGAGACTTGATAATCCAGCCGTTAGGGCGAATGGAACTGTGAGGCCATCGGCGAAGCCGATGATGATGTCTCGGACGACGTCGCCGTGGTCGGAGTGCGATTCATTGGCAACGTGGGCGTCTTGAGGGGAGAGGGTTTCTATGCTGGGCTCGATTGACATGATGTATATTTGCTCGGATGAGGCGAATATTGATTGAATGAAATGTATATTGCTTCAATGAGATATTTCGCTTGAATGGAAAAGGATCGACTTTCTAGAAGTTTTTGACTTGTAATCTTCACACTCTTCGCTACCAAAATATTCATAATAATTCGTTTCTTATAACCCTAACATGAGATCAGGGCATAGCGCGCTCGGATCCTCCTCTATACCAACGAGCCTGGAAGGTGACGTGGGAGCGCCACGGACGTACCAATCACATAATCTTGATTTCCAATCTTTGCATTCAACATGTTTTTTTGTGAAACCAATACGACAAATAAGGTACAACGATCGAGGACCATTAGGGCATAGACTGGGATCTCCTGATCGCCGAGGGGAGTTCCCGCCAATCAGGGCTAAGGTATTACCAATCTCTACACTTTTTCCAGGAAATTGAGCAAAATATGCAAAATATGTTTAAGCTATGCTATTTCAAACTCGTTCTAATCGTACAACAGCAGGAAAGCAAATGACCTGATTTCTCAAGGAAAATAAGCTACGGCACAACGCTCTCCGTTGATTTCTCCTTGATTATAACCTCTGGAAAAAATTCAATATCGATATCGACGTCGCTAGACCTTAACAGTCTCAATATCTGGAGCCTTAAAGAAGCCCAGTTGTAAGTTGCCTCTGGAGGCACTGTGACGACGATGCATGGCACCGCTTTACTCAAACTTCTCCCCACCTGATACAGACAGACAGAATGCCAGGGCAGATCGACTTTGTTTCGGAGTAGCCTCACAATATCCCCTTTGACCTCTCTGTACTTAATCGAAGCGGGGTGATCTGAAGAGATAGCAAATCTTTTAGGGAAGAATCGTCTGTCACAGTCGTAAATGTCCACGTGCACAAACTTTAACTTCCTCCTCTTCAAGAGATCGCAGACTGCGTCTCGTACTTCGCTGAGATCACGATCCTGTACAGGGTCTTGCTCGATCCCTATGCTCAGAATTGTGCTAGGTCGTTGACCAGAAGGGTACACTCGCCTCACAGCAAAGTTCAGCTTCACCCCTGAGCCGTCTGCGGGAAACCCATGTTCGATGAATGTGTCTCGGATGTCACCTTTGTATGTCAAGATGAGCGCTTGTATAGCAGGGTGGGCGAGTACTTTGATCCCATACGGCCAGGGATCTTGGACGGTCGATGAGCGGTATGGGTCACAGCGGTAGAGGTATGTTTCGATGGGGAGCTTCTCGTTTACTTCTCGGGACTGTCGGCGTTGCCTGCGCCGATAGCGTGGGGCAGAGCAAGAAGTCATTTTGTGAAATAACGAGAATTTATCGAGAGCATTTGAATATATATCACCGTAATGTATACCTGAATGTAAAAGGGGAAGGAAGCAAAATAAACATATTGTATAACCAAGAGCCTCATTTATATAGGAGTTCCACGTTGCAGGCAACCATAGGTACCTAGTGAATGGAGGCCTAACTGCCGATTTAGGCATGTGCCAATAAGATATAAAAGCCTCAATAGCCCCGATAATCCAGAAAATATGAGTCACTCCGACTGTCAGCATATATCCTTGGTGATCGGGCGGCTTTTGTCAAAGCGTGTCTGCTTTGTCTACCTCAAATCCTAAGCACTCAAACCTGAAACACCTCAAATGAAGTGTCTATTGAGATATGTAATTGTTGAGCAAACAACTGTATTGTTCCATTGAGAACACACTTCAGTGACACGTGAGGTCTAAGCAACCCCCGTCGAATGATGCAGAGTTGATCGTGACATTGTAGAGTAATAGGCAGGCGTCAATTGAAATACAATAGGCTGTATCATTGACTTCAGGCACCCAACAATACTGAAATGTCTGTGTCTTCAATCTATCCAGTTCATTCCGCATTGAATCTGGAGATAGCTTCACGGTCGATCCTCGAGTATAAACTCTCTCGAGTCGGCCATCTTTTACCCTTGAATCTCCAAATCTCGCCTCAATCTCTCATCCTCTCAACTTCTCATCTTCTCGTGTTCACAAATCCGTCATCTCGAATTGCAAGAGGAAGAAAGTACCTGCCTGGAACGACGTGTTTGCCTAAATAAGCGCGATTCTGCCACCGCCTTGGCCGAGTCGGTGACATCAACCAAAAACTCTTTTTTTGCCATTTTTCTTAGGCCATCTACGGTAAGCCCGCCTAATCAACTAGCTCGTCTTCTTCTTGTTTTCTGTTGCTAGTACTGCACCAGGTTCTCGGATGATATTCGTGGATAGCTCACCTCATGTTGACGGAGACCCAATTCAATTAATTGCTTCATTCCTCCATTCCTTCTTTATCATTCGGGTCTTGTCATTACCCCGTCTTTTTCTCCTCCTTGCATCAATTCTTAAGCCACTGATCCGTATCTCCGTGAAAATCCACTCCACCCCTGGTCTTCCTACTTGGTGCTCCGTTCCCCTTTTACCGGCTGATCGTCTGCCTCTTTGTATTCACTTCTCATATTCATTTTCTGCATCTCTTACACCCCCCCCGTTGCATGGTCTCGCCAAATGAGGGCAATTCGTCCGGCAGAGAGCTCCTGCAATCATGGCTGACTCGCCGGCTAATCGAAGTAGGATCGTGCCCATCATGGCCGACCACAACGACGCTCCCTCGACAACAGCTCCAGCGATAGCAGCCACAGCAAAACCAGCACCCAAACCGAGGTCGACAACCAGAAAATTCACTGCTGTTCCCAGACCGGCCGATCCATCCGGCAGAACTACGCGTTCTCAGACCAAAGCGCTCGGTTTGGACGATGTCAATGTCAATCTGAAGACACTGGAAGCCCGGGGGCTCTACGTGTTCGATACCAAGGGTGACGGTATGGTCAATTAATTATTGCAATGAAGAATAAGATTTCTCATAATGTCTAGGTAATTGTCTTTACTACGCTCTATCCGACCAAATGTACGGTGATTGGGATCACGCGACCGAAATACGCGACAATTTATCCGGCCACATGGAAGCAAACCGGGAATACTTTGCAGGCTTTGCCGTGGCCCAAGGGGGAGAAAGACGATCCAAGCGAGCTGCAGCTGCACCACGAAGAGTACGCACTCCATTGGCAAGCCCGTCGCCCACACCGACCGAAATCGAAGACGCGTTTCAGGATATGGTCTCGCGTACTGCAACCAACTACATCTGGGGTGGTGCCGAGGAGCTTCAGGCCTGTTGTCAATACTACAAACGAGACATTCGGGTATACAGTGAGGATCATGTGCAGGATTTTCGAGCTTGGAATGCTCCAGATGGCGAGCTTCGGGACTTTTTACATCTTGCATATATTGTAAGCCCATCTCCTTACCCCGCCTTGTCAATGAATTGGTCCTTGCTAATATGTCTAGAACAATGTTCACTACTCATCAGTACGCAACGTTGACGGCCCACACGAAGGAATGCCGAACGTCAAAGCGAAAGAGCCAACCAGTCCGGTGGTTCTCGACCTCGAGACGGCCCAGCCTTGGAAGATCTCGTGCATCCAAGAAGGACTCGGAGGTCAATACGATCATGATGCGATTGTGGAAATGCTGCGTCGCTGCCGAGGAGATATTGACCGCGCATTTGCCAACTTGTTAGACGAAGAGTCCTCATCAGCTTCATCATTTGTCTCCTCAGCGAATTCTGCTGCGTCGTCTCAGACCTCAGCGGCAACAACAGCCAGCACATTGAAACAACACAACAGTCAACCGCACGGGCACAGTTCAGCACTCATGGCGAATTTTAAGCCTCGTCTGATATCGTCTCGGTCCTCTTCTCGCCACAGTACAGCCAGCAAACGATCTGCAGACGACAGCGACGGTGAGGATCCAATCCCTGCTGTTCGGCAACGTGGAAGGGAGCAAAAACGACGTATCCTACCCAAAGTCACCGTGGGAATTAACTTTGGCGACCAGGAAAAGCCGGATTTGGTCTCCTTGCGGTTGCGAGTGAACTCTGATGCTATGGCTGAGCAAACCAGTCCCACCCCTTCACCATTGGAACAACCGGAGCAACCAAAAACAAATCCTAAATCAGTCGAGGGCCGCAAACTACGACCACGCAAAGCAAGAACAAGTGTTGATAGCGAAGCTTCCACTTGTACAAATTCTAGCGATTCGCCCGTCATCAAAGTGGAGGAATGATTCGTCTTTATTCGAGCGTTGTCTGCGTTATCAATTTTGAAGCATTTATTTGCCATTGCATCGGCACAAGCACGGGCATTGCATGCGTTACATCTAGTGAGATAGTAGCCAAACGACGACATGAGCATCTTTGGAGTTTTTTGGGCATTTTCAGGGGAGAAATGAGTTGACATGAGATGAAATGACGAGCATGATACATGGCAAGGTGTTTGGCGTTTAGTCGTTGTTACTCATTACATAGTCGAGTTCTTTGGTGGTTTGCATGATGATGAAGCACAGTGTACATAGCACATTTCAGGAGGTTTATCCTCAATCGAGAGAGACAGGTCCGATGTAACGGCTGTCAAGATACTAAGTCAAGTCAATCATAAGCTGGCCCCTATCCCCCAACTCCGGCCTGACAATATTCTTTCCTGTCATATCATCATGTGCGTATCCACACCCACACTCCTGTTCCATCAAATCGCGCGTCAATCTCGAGATCGTATCAACAACCCAATCATGATCCCCATCCCCGCTCCCAAATTTGTAATGCTGCAACAAATGCGCCTGAAAATGCTTAATCCTCGTCGGAAAAATCTCCAACCTAACTGGTCTCAACCCTTCTCCGCCTTGTGACTCTGAATGTGTCTGCTCTTGCACAACAACCCTATACAGCGCACCCAAATCATTCCTAAACTCTTTATTCAAAGCATAATCATCCACAAAATCGCCACAACCATAGATGATCACTTTTCCCGGAGCAGGACACTCGATGCCCTGCACATGATGCGATGAATGGCCATGCACGATGTCAATCCCGCACTCAAAGAGGAGGAAATGCGCCATTTGCCGGATTTCGGGAGATGGGTGCCAGGTATAATTCGGGCCCCAGTGGAATGAGAAAATCTTTAGCGCAGGCGATGACTCGGATGAGCGTATTTCCGGTGCAGTGGAGTGTTTCCATATTAGTCGTTTGAGGTGTTCGCGGGATTTGGGCGTGTAGTCGACGAAGTGGAAGGTGGGTATGTCGCACCAGACGTGCGGATGGTCTGTCGCGGCGTATATGTGGACTTCATGGGTGCGGGTTGCGGAGTCCAGGGTTGGGGCTGATAGCGCACTTGGTTTGTCGCCGTGCGTCATTGTCGCATGTTGCTCCTGCACCTGGCTTTGTCGGGGTAGGTCGAGGATAGCAGGCGCAAAGGCTTCCTGCGTCGTTTCCCCGGCTCCCGCAAAGGCTACCCGATACTTCCCAGCACCAGGGGTAGCAGCAGGTGTGGCAGAGTGCTGCTTCAACGTCCAAATGGTCTCAACAAGCCCCTCGGTCCCAAAATCAAGAGTATGGTTATTCGCCAGACAAACAAAATCGATCTTGGCCGCTTCCAGAATCGGCATTGCGTTGGCCGGATGCATTCGATAATTAAACACCTTATCAGGCCAGGGGATCGGGTGCGTCGTTACGGATGTCTCGAGATTGATGATGTTCAAATCTCCCTCGGTTGCGAGTAGAGGCAAGACGGTGCCCCAAGGGCTTTCGAAGGTGTAGTTTCGGAGACCTAGGAGGGATGCGTGTTGGGCTTGGAAGACGCGGATGTGTCGCTCGTCGTCGGGAGAGGGGACGTGGTTTGGGTAGAGTTGATCGATGAGACGGCCGAGCATGACATCGCCGGTAAAGTTGAGGGCATATTCTTTGCTGGCCATTCTAGCTGTGTCTGACGAAGTACAAGGGTGGTTTTACAAGGGTGGTTGCGGCGTTGATGTTGTTTCTGTCGACCTGCGAGGCTGAATTACATGGGCGATGAGTGTGGTGTGTGGCCACTTCATAGTGACATACGTAAACCCTAATCTGTGGCAATCAAATTTAAATAGTATGAATTTCCAAACACATCGAAATCTTGAAATGTATATGATACTTTGTTTCAGACTGAGACTTTTGCTCACTAAAACAGTGGCAATGGGCTATGCCCATGGGTATAATCTAACATGATATTCATCAATAATAAAACTCGTAACTGGTGTACCGTCTACTCCAGCTCGGCTAATTCGCGTTCCTTTGCCTTCAATGCTTCTCGCATTAACTCGGCTTCTCGTTGAAGCTGCACTCGTCGCTCGTATTTGTAAGCGTCCGATTGCCCTGGAGACGGGATGGGCGGGGATTGTGAGTGACGGTAGCCACCACCTACAGGCATCTTGGTGGTATCTGCCGGATTTGCGCCGGGATTCAATATTGAAGAAATAGGGCTAAGCCGGGCTGGAGGGGTAGGGTACGTTTGAGACATTATTGGCGGAAGTTGATTGGATGATTCCATCGGTGGGAGAGTGTCGCCGTCTCTGTTGGATGTTGCGCCAGGGGAATGTGATTGGCGTTGGAAAGTAGACTGTATTTCTGGTAGGCGGGGACCAGGATGGTGAGGTATGGTAGTGGCGGCATTCATGTTGTAACCGGTAAAGTCAACAGGTGGTGGTGCCAACATTGGCCTATCAAGGCCATGCGCAAGTCGTGCTGGATGAGCTTCCGGGGACGCGGAAGATTCCGCTGACGATTGCGTTCCAGCACCTGGTGAGTGATCGCGCATTGCGGGGACCACTCGTTTACGCCGTTTGATGATCGATTTCTTCATCGTTGTTGGTCGGTAGCATCCATGTAGTTTGTAATACAGACCTGACAGAATTAGCATACTTCAATTGTTCAAGGTGGACTCTTCAAGCTCACCACAAGCATTGCAAATCGGATGGCCATTCTCGTCTCGTCTCCACAATGGCGTTACCGTAGTGCCACAGTTTTGACATGCGACAAGCAACTCTCCACCACCTTCTGCGTTGGGCATATTGGAATCGACTGCCGGATTTGGTGGTTGCTCTTCAGCAGGCTGGGGTACAGGCTGGCCGCTAGATACACGAGTAGTAGTTTTGAAAACACGATTGTTGTAAGCGGGACAACCGTCACACCCCTCTGCACCACCTGTACCATTGCAATTTCCACCACCCGGACATGACCCCGTAGAGCCACAACCACTTTCGGGCACGGCTGTCATTGGAGCTGGTGATGTACTTGGTGAGTCGGGGTTTGGCCCAGTAGTTGATTGCGGACGGTTCCGATTCCGTTTTGTCGGCCTGTGAACATTCCTAGCTTTCAAGTAGAGCCCGCAAGCATTGCATATTGTCGCACCTGTTGGAGATCTCCGCCATAAAGGTGTACTCTTAGTGCCGCAGTTGCTGATACCCATTAGCATTGATCCTTTGCTTCTATCAAGGATAAAGTCATCTCACCTGCATGAATGTCCTAGAAAGGCAGTGTCGCGCCCCGATGGTATTTTTGGTGATCGCTGTGGTCCTCTAGACATGGTATGGTCAACCTCCGAGTTTGCTTGATCCGGCGTCATATCCATTTCATCCGACATGCTGGGCTTGTTGGCGCTTTGCCAATCTTCATTGCCTGAAAACACTCTGTCCTGTTGCGGGAAAGCTAGAATCGGACGCAATCCTCTGGCAGATGAAATGAGCTGCTGTGCTGCGTCGAGATCTTCGGCGGATCGCACGGCTGTGGTGTCAAGTTTTCGTTCCAAACTGAGGGACGGCGCAGTTTCCATCTGTTGGCAAGCCAGATTTGCGGATGGTGGTAGTCCAGTAGAATAGTACAGTACCCGAACGTTTGAACAGTCGAACGGGTTTAAATGGTAGTAACCAATGACTCGAAACTCACAAGGCAGCAATAATCACTACTTAACTTGTCAAGCCATTTGCTGAGTGAAGTCGTGCTCGCTGTGAATCCAATGAGACCGAGAAAAACAAGGCAGTCGAAAAGCTAACCGCCAACACCGTGCAACGACAAGAGATCAGAACCGACCAACAACTATCACGAAGGTCGTGCAAATATCGTCTAGATGGGCCAAGTACAAAATAAATGAATAGTAGTAGAATAACACGAGAGAAATGAAGAGGTGAGGGTCACAGATAAGGTTGGAAGGAGGAGTGCTGGTGGGTGGCGTAATCCAGGTCCAGGACAGCTGGATGTGGTACGTTGTACGGCGACCTCGTGGAATCCGTAAATTCGCCGAGATCTCCTGGTCGACTTGACAGATCAGTTGCCTTATCACAAGAGCTGCAGGAGGTGGTAGTTTGTGACAATGTGTTGATAGCAAAAAAGAACCGTTGACGCCGTGGGCTGTGGAAGACAGCACAAAGTTTGAACTTTGATGACGGGTCAAAAGAGCCGAGCCAGACAACAGATGTTTATATCTGATTAGATGACTCCACGCATTTACTCCGAAGAACAGTCAGGAATGCCAAGCGGGTCAAGGGTCAAATGCACAGAGATCGAGACCAGAAAGGCGGTGCAAGGGAATGCCAGCAAAACAATCAATCTGCCTGGGGATAAGGAGCAGAATCAGCCAGGGCTGTGGGGAAATGACGAAAGAAAGGGCTTGAATATCCTCAGATTATTCGTAAAATGATGGAATACAACAGAATTTTCAGCGACCAGGGCGCTGGATTGGCTCTGGATGTCGTTGAGCCTGTTAGAGAGTAGCACAGAACAAGCATTGAGGCAAGCAGGCAGCGATCAACCCATTTACCAATTGGCGGTCGCGTCGATGTCACTCGCGCCATCCACAGACTGAGCGTTGGTAATATATGCGTGCTGATTGGGTTAGACCGCACGACTGCGGATCCACTTCTCGGGGTCTCGAGCTTCCACATCGGGACTAGCGGCATATATGTGCCGCAATACACTATCTGTTCCTTCTAGCGGTATTTTATTCTCTCAACAAGCAACATCCTCTCGTCAGCACAACTGGGACAATTCCTATTGGTGAAATGTCTTACCGCTAGTGTATCTCCCATACCGTAACATCGGAGCAGCCAACTACTCCGGCCTTCCTGCTTTCCTTCCTTCCTTTCTTGTCCGCATGATATAGCTTCACAGCTTCATATTGGAATGTCTCGTGGCGCAGCGTTGGCTTGAACCCATCTTGCGCGGCCTGTTTCATCTGCAAGATGACTCCCATCTTGCTAATCTTTGCCTGTTGCAGTAACACACTCAACCAATCTTCATGTGGCAGTACTCGTTCATGCTCCTGGTCCCTTCCCATCTTATAATCCCTTGCCTATACATGAGCATGCAAGCTAAATCACTGTCTACGTTTATACACCATACGTTTCATGCCTACAGATCACTGCTCCCTAGGCCTTGCTGATCAACACTACGCCGCCAGGAATTGCGCAAATCCCAGTTTTGTGACCTGCAGAATGAGAACCTGTTTCAATAGAGAACTCTATTGCTTCGTGAGACCGAGCTAATCCAGCCGGTACTCCTTCTATCATGAAATATGCTTCAACACTCGTCATTCCGTACATACTTTCGTCGCCGATACACAGGGTTCACAGATGGCTTGCTCGATGCAAGTCTAACTGGAGCTATCTGAAAATGAAACTGTTCAATGCATCAAGGAATCTATTTCTGACATCATTTTTGACCCTGATAGGCATCCAAGCTCCTCGCCATTTACACAAACGATACTAAGCCCCAACACGTCGTCAGAGAATCGCATTGAACTACAATCTCGTTCGTCTTTTGGAGAGCTTGGCTACCAGATCTCTCAATCGGCAACTGACCGTCCTTCTCTGTGTAGTAGTCTCACTCAGTCATGCATTACCTCATGGGTAGGAGTTCCGTTACATAGAAGCGCCCAACTACGGTCTGACGGATCTCTTCGAAACTCTTACTGTTTAGGAAAAACAGGCGAGACTGGTGTTGACTGGATACTTGTGCCTTCAGAGCTCTGCCGAAGCAGGTCAAACTTGAAACTTTCCATAAACTTGTTGCATTTCGAGTTGAGAATTGGAGATTGTTTTCAGCAGCTGAATGGAATCAACTTTCCTGATACCGAATATCGCAAAAAACCTCTCGCAGATCAAGCTTGACGCCAGCAAGCGGTATTGCAGCACTTGAATCACCAGCCAGTCGTTTGATACTGTCCAAAGTACTCCTTACAGCAATAATGACCTTATCATCGAAAGCAGTAATAGTGTTAAAACGAGCCAAATATTGCGACTCAATTCTCGATCGAAAAGCATCAATAGCTTCGCATTGTTCGATCTTCGACAGTATGGCATACGAGTTATACCGACAAAACTCCTCCGAAAAAATCATCTGGCGTGCAAAATAACAGATCTCGAATCGGAGCAGAGTGAAGAAAATCTCGCTCTTCCCAGTCAGACTGGCAGGAAGTTCTTTCCCATCCGGGTCCAGCATCGAGTCATTCACATTAGATGGAAAGGGAGTGTTGAAAGATTTTTCCAGGATGATGGGTTCCGTGCCATGCTCCGCTGCCATGCAGACATCTATGACGCATAGATGCCACCATAGCCGCCGGCGCATTTCTGCGTCGAAGGGTGAGCGGCTGAGAGCGGTTCCGTGATGATGGAGTTTGAGTCGGATTGCATTTCGTATCGCCACGCCAATAAGGGTATGTGCATCCGGGCCTTGATCGTCTCGCGACGCACATGAGAGATACAAAACGAATGCTTGTAGACTCGCGATGTTGGGTGAGTTTAAAAGATCTACACGTGCCAAAGCAGCTTCAACGCCAGCCCGGTACCTGTGATAATTAGCTTCGGAAATTTTTAAGTGCGAGTTCAAAGCTCGTACCTATCAAGAAGTGCTTTCTTCTGCTCGCCCAAGATGTATTGACAGTCATCTTGAGACATTTCGACAATAGTGCAATAGTAGATTGCAAACATTTGACATTCTGCGTAAGGCTCCACACGATCTAATGCTCTAATCGCGTTCACTATCTGCCTTTGGAGAGACGGGATGTGGAATAGTTTTAGAAGCGGATCGATGTTGTCGATGAACCTTTGCCATATGATAATGACGGTTGCCGGGGGTGGGTGAAGAGAGCCCATCGCTGGCAATGAGATTGAAGAGAAAAAGGCTGGTTGCTTAAGGTCCGGTAGAGTAGCAGTTACCTGCGGCACTAATGGCATCTCAACATCCCGAGTTCTGTCAGCAGCCACTGGCCGATCATTCGTAGACGATAGTCCAGAAATTTCAACATTTTTTGCACTATGCTGACCCACGAGGCTCATCTCCAAAAGTGATTTAATCTCAGATATCCCCTGCTCTAATGACTGTAACCTATTCTCAACACCTTCTATGCGATCTATAATCCCCTCATGGCCAGTCTCCACAGCGGATTCTGGATAGACGCATTGAATCCGCGTCCTCGCGCAATATGAGCAAGGGATAGACCGATCACATTTTATTTTTCGGCGACGACATTCATTGCACGATGGACCGAGACCTAGAACTCTGGGAGGCATTGAGAAGAGTCCAGGTAAGTTTACCAATAAGCTAATCGATAGTGTAAATGGATGAACGGATCCTGGTTGGATGGAGCGGGCGGTCCGCGTAGATTTTGTGCAGCATCTTACATAAGCACATGATGATAAACAACGATTACCAATATTTCTATAATTTCTTGCTTATATGTCCTATATCCTCAGATGTAATGAGTAGGGAGTACAATCAGTTTATACGAATCCTACCAATTGTGGATGGTGCAATAGGTGCGCATCGTCCGCAGTGGCCAATGAAGTCTCCTCGTATTTGAATTATACCATAAGAATGGAAGAAGACGATTAGCCATCATCTTCAATTTAGACATAAAATTCAAGGATTTAAATCCTTCTAAACCTAGCCACATGTATATAAGGGCTCATGTCATCTGCTGGTTTGTGCTGTTTTCGTCATGAGTAGAGACAGAGCTTCAGAAATATACTATTCGATTCGTTTAACTTGCAAAGCATAAGTTGCAAATGGCTTCTCTATTGAAAAACGTTGTCCTCATCGGGGTATGTCGCTATTATGCCTTGATATTCGACAGAATTTTAACACTAACTGCTGTCATAGGCATCCGGTGACATTGGCAGAATAATTCTCGACTCTCTCGTCGAATCCGGACTGTTCAACGTTACAGTACTCACAACAGGCTCGAAGACTGTCACATACCCCCCAACGGTTCGAGTCCGCAAGTCCGACTTTTCAGACCACGAACTTGAATCCGCTTTTACCGGCCAGGATGTTGTCATTTCAGTGGTGGGCATGGCGGCCTTGACTGACCAAAAGAGATACATTGATATCGCTGTGAAAGTTGGGGTGAAACATTTCATGCCATCTGAATTCGGTGCAAATGCGTCAAATGATGCTGTCCTGGAGCTGCTTTCCATTTTTCAAGGAAAGAGAGATGTTTATGAGTATCTTAAGACCAAGGAGTCGAAGGATTTCAGTTGGACGGCACTCGGAACATCAATCTTACTTGACTGGGTAAACATATTCTCATACTGTTTACAATTTTGACAAAACATATTACTGAGGCGTCTGATTTTGTAGTCTCTTGCTAGCGGAATCGGCGGATACTATATTGACACTCATACTGCAACAATCTGGGACGACGGCAACAAGCCGTTCACCATGATCACAGCCAAACAAATGGGAAGGGCTGTAATCTCAATCCTTCAACAACCAGAAAAGGCCGCCAATCAGTATATCCTCGTCGCTTCACTGGTTACAACCCAAAACGAGATTCTCGCCGCACTGGAAAAGGCTACAGCTAGCACATGGGAAGTACTACATACCACTACAGAAGAGCAGCTCCGTGAAGCCACCGAAAGCATCAACAAAGGTGATTTTGGTGGTTTCTATACCATGGGTAGAGCGAGCATGTACGCTGCCAAGGAGGGGTTGGGATCTGATTATACCAAGGAGGAAAAGTTTGCCAATGACTTACTGGGACTGAAGATGGAGAAATTGGAAGATATTATCAATCTGGCGATACACTTGAAATCAGTTAATTTTGACTAAGACTGGATGTTTATATATCAGTCTAGGTACAAAGTTACTTGGGTTATTTTTAGATCATCAGTGTAACTTTTGAGTATATGAAGTTTCCTCTTTAGGAAGGTGATCCACGGCCGATTTTGGCTCAGGCTTCGGCCTCGATATCATAGCAAGTATTATTTGTCTTATGAAAAATTCCCATAACCTTCCAAAGACTTTACAAGGAGAGTAGACAACGAACATTAACCGGGTCTTAACCTTGGAAGTCTTCTGTGACCGGACGTACCAGGTAATTATTACCAATGCTTTTGCTGATCGGAAGACGGGAATATTTGACAATATATTACATAGTAGCTTCTAGACCATATGCTTCTCTCGAATTCCCTTGATGGCGACTACATAAAATTGGGTTGGTTGGCTGAAGGTTTATCAAGCCCTAACGTTGAATCAGTAGCGTTATTCCGAGACCGGAATTTCGGGATTCGTTTCCTTGTGCTCATTGACGTCCATATTTGGTAAGTGGCTACATTATTGAAAATTGGTGATGATACTTAGTCCATCTAATATCAACGAGCCGGAGCTGCAGTCCCGAGAACGAAAATAAATCCCGGTATAAATTGGACAATGCTTCCAATTTCCTGCCGTACAAATAACAGAAGTCTTAAAGTCTGCGAGACGCTTATCCTTTCATTAACGCCATAAATAAAATCGTTTTTTCAGATCTTAGTCAAGATGAGCGAAGCAAGGGATCGTATCTCCGAGATTTCACACGACGACCTTGATAAATGGCTCCGCACGTCTACCTTCACAAACGAGCTTGAAGAGGTAAAGTCTTATCCTGTTCTGGAACCTTTTTTCATATTTAAAAACCCAGCTAACGCTCTTATGCAGTCTATCAGAGGCCATATCCATCAAGAACTGAGCAGCTGGTTATTTTACCGAAAGCTCGCCGCAGATTGCTCACGGAGCAATATCTCCCTTCATGGATTTGCCATGTATGTCTACCGATCTATTGCCATATCAAAATCTAGTGTGAAGTACTAATCACGAGGTGCGATAACAAGGCTTTGGGAAAGAAGTGCTTGGGAGTGCTTGAAAGATATGAACTGGCTCGAAAAATATCTCATTACTCGCGGGGGACGTTCGAAGCCCACAAACATTGAGGCGCCGAAGTTCGAGTGGCCAGAGTCACCTATTGAACCCGTCAGACCATGCCGAGAGGCTATGAAAGTCCAGAGAAAGCTTTTTGACGACCTACAACGCTTGTGCACTTTGGCTGAGAAGCATCAAGACACGGCCTTTGTAACAGCCTTGGAGAATCGCTATTTACGCAAGCATGCGAAGCACTTGAAGAACCTCGGTGATCTGTTAGAGCAAGTGGCTCGAGTTTCAAAGCAGCATGGACTGGGGCTATATATTCTGGATAAAGAATTACGCTATTGCAATGGTTGCATTCCTTGGCAGTCCCTGAATGACCCAGACACTCATCTCGAAAAGGTCAATGTGCTTACGACCAGAATTAGCGAGGGGCTTTTGCTTCACCCTCATGCAGCTCACCATGAAGGTGCCAAGGCCCCTATTCATTGAGTGGATGATATATGAGGGGAAAAAGTGTGTGAAAAAAAGTTTGTATTATTAATCATAGACTGTATTAATTAGATATAGGACATTGATCCATGTCATTGTAAGACCACTGAGGACAGCATCTCAGGCCATCCATACTCTTGCAAGGCGCATTGTTGAATTATCCATTGCACACGGACACGTATGGCCATTCCACCAGTGATCTGTACCCGAGCAGGCCGACTCAGTCTCTCGGAAGTTATTGGAGGTGCATTTGTTGAGATTCAAGTCATTTTCTGCAATAGCAACAGCAACTTTTTTGTTGAAATGGTTCAATCTTGTTCCAAAATCTGTCCGGTGTAGTCTTGATGCCTCCCGATTTTATAAACGTAAGGTTATGCAAAATTGGTAGTATTGCAGCCAACATTACAAGGTACAACGCGCATGCGAGCAAACCACATTTGAATAGCCTCTCCAACCGGCAAAATTTGGGCTATAATCTGTTGAGAGAATGGGTTTACGAGCTAAACATAAGTCTGATTCGTGTTCGTACTCGCAAGATAGGACGATACGTTTGAAATTGCCTATTTCGGAAACTGGCCAGTTAGACCTGGCAGCTTCGTTTCACGAAATATCTTTTCTAAAAGTCAGGGTAGATGCAACTTTCATGGTAGAATTATATACAGAACTTGATAAAAGTCGGATTATAGACGAGCAGAACTCGCTTACAGAATTCAGTAATACCATAATTCTCATTCCATGTTATGTATCACTAATCAAACCAACTTGTCGGTCTGTTGTTGTATACATCCATAAGAAGCCAATATCCTCTGCTACTACCTAGATCTATCGCTCACAGACTGCCACTTCATAACGTATCATGTAGTCGGGATTCAAGCGTCGTTACTGGTAGCGTCACTACTAGCACGAGTAGGCGCCAGGGTCTTCAACGCGACAGGAACACTATCCGCCTGAGATGAACCATCTTCGTTCCACTTGAGCGCCCAAAGACCGGTAGTATTTGTTTTCTGGGCCCAGAACTCGGACAACATTGTATCGTTGTCTAGGTACATGATGTATGCTCCGTACGTCATGAACCCAGTTTTCACAGCACCAGATGGAAGGCTCGAATTGGCTTCGACAAAACCGGCTTGTTCGTATGCTCCGCTAGTAGTGACGATATAGAATTCTCGCTTGGCCGTCGTGCTGAAGTTMCCAGTCACGTTCCATGGGAGCCCGCCGGTAGAGTCAATATACCCTGAAAATGTTTAGACCTTTATGGACAATGGAGATAAATATTGAATGATATCCTTACAGTCAATCGCAATGAGATTGTCTGATGACTCAGAGATATAAGCCAATCCTGGGTCTTCTTAGCAGAAGAAAGGTATGAATAGAGAAAAAAAGGGCGAAATACCGTCCTGTCCGGCGTAGACAGACAGTCCAGAGATGTTGGTACCGTAAGCATAAACCTGCATGGCTCCGGTCTGCTCGGCGACTSGAGCCATAACAGCTGCAAAGCCAAAGCCGGGCAGTGCAAGTAGGTATAAAGGAAGCTTGAACCACATAGTTGAAGCAGAGATGAAATGATATGCTCGATTTGCTAGACGAGAGCCAGATGGCGAGAATTAGCAAAAATGGACGAAGAAGATGATGTTTGTCTAAGTACTTCGAGTTCAGGAGAACAGAGGGAATTTATGGAGGAAATTCCTTAAACATAAGATCTACCCTTGTGATTGTTCTTTTCGTGTCATGCATTTCGTATCATGTTTCACTGTATTCAACAGCTGAAGTCTTTCCGGTGATACGTATACCTGTGCGAGGCAGAACACGTAACCCTCTATGAGCCACAAATCGAGGATCGCTGACAACTAAGATGTTTCGACTATGCTATTGGCATGAGTAGATGTAGGGCTATCCAAACATGTCGGCTGGATCCGAGTAGAGCTATGTGTTGGTAGAACTATGTCAGGGTTCCTGCAGAAGGACGCGCGTATTTACCCATATCGCTGTTGTTATTATTATGTTCTCAAAATATGGATAGCTAGGTGACGAATGTTTGCATGAAAAAGTGAACATTTAGCACTGGACTAGTCCCAAAAAAATCGGCGGTGATGCTGTATTCGGCACAGAGTTTATAAGGCTTTTATTCTTTCAGCATAGCCTTCCGTTTGAGAATCAGAAATGGACTGTTTTACTTACACATGTGGCTAGTAGAGTATAAATGGTATATAATAAGGACATATCCCCACATATCTACACATGTAGTTAGTAGGTCAGGTGGCTCCTGAAACCCTACACCGAAAAACATGCGACCCAGTATACTGGTATCTAGAACCAAACAACATCTCTATCGTAACAGTTTATCAGTACATGACCTGTCAAAACGCGTCTATAGCCTATTCAATATCAAAATACAGGCCCACCCCATGGCATCAAGGGAATGGTCCTTATACCGAGCCACATTGCGTCTGCAGCCGGAGAGAATACAAATTACGGCGATGATACGAGCATGTTTCAATCTGGACGTGCATTAGGACCCAATGATCCAGGAGGCAATGCGTAATCCTTTCAAAGTGATCGTCGTCTACTTAGACTGGATGAGAGGATTTGTGGATGTAGTCGAGCTGAACGAGACATCCCTGGCTGGAGTAGGAGGGTTCTATCGTGGCATCAAAGCGTATGCTATCTCTCGAGAAGTTGTCTATATAATAAAGGTCTACATGTCCTTTAATTCAATCTGTACGGTGCCAAGTCTTCTTTTTACCCTGATAACTGCTAGCTACCTGAGATTCCATATCCTTTTCATCGATCTTTACCGTTCCTTTTGTTATTCATCAACATGCTTTTCTTCAAATTACTGTCCTCTATGTTTCTAGCTAGTCTGACCGCATCCACACCTTTTAATCCTGTTTCGTCTCTGCACAAGCGGTGCACAAATAGCGCTGATGATCGCTCATGCTGGGGAGATTATGATATCTCGACTAATTACTACGACGAAAGCCCAGATACAGGCGTCGTCCGCGAGTATTGGTGGGAAATCGTAAACACCACCGCAGCACCGGATGGCATTGAACGCATTATCCTGTCAGTGAATGGCTCCGTGCCTGGTCCAACCATCATTGCAGACTGGGGTGATACAGTTGGTAAGATGACCTAGGCAATACTCTATGACCATTTGCTAAAACAATTATAGTGGTACATGTTACCAACAAGCTAGAGAACAATGGCACGGGTATCCATTTTCATGGTATCCGTCAAAACTATACCAATCAAAACGACGGCGTACCCAGCATAACTCAATGCCCTATAGCCCCCGGCGAGTCCTACACATATACCTGGAAAGCTACACAGTATGGTTCCTCATGGTATCATTCACACTACTATGTGCAAGCATGGGACGGGGTAGCTGGCGGTATTCTGATCAATGGCCCAGCCACAGGTGACTTCGACGAGGACCTGGGCGTGCTCTTCCTCAGTGACTGGATGCACGAGACTGCCGACCAAGAAGTCATTTCCGCTGAGCTCAACGGTCCCCCCACCCTCAATGGTGGTCTTATCAATGGCACTAACCAGTACAACGACACAACCACGGGCACTGTTACTGGATCTCGTTTTGAGACGACATTTGTTGCTGACACCCGATACCGCATCCGTCTTGTAAGTGGAGCGGCCGACTCTCACTTCAGATTCAGTATCGACAACCATACACTCGAGGTCATTTCTGCCGATTTCGTACCCATTGTGCCTTATGCAACGGAGTACGTGGACATCAGTATGGGCCAGCGATACGATGTTATTGTTACAGCCAACGCTACAACCGACAACTACTGGATGCGAGCCACCATAGTGCAGGCCTGTAGCGAGAACGATAGCCCAGACAACGTTCTAGGAATTGTTCGATATGATAGTACATCGACCGTCGACCCTACGTCTACAGCATGGTCAGGTGCCCTAGCTGCGGATGCCACTTGCGCAGATGAGGACATGTCCAACCTAGTGCCGTACGTGGCCCTTGACGCGGCGGAGGATCCCACGAACACGACCGACTTTACTGTGGCTCTCTACCAGTCAGGTGGCATTGGCCTCTGGGATATGGGCGCTACATCCTTTGTCAATCAGTGGGACTACCCTTCGCTTATGCAAATCGACCAGGGAAACAATACATGGGGTACATCGCAGAACGTCTATGCATACCCGGAAGCCAACGAGTGGGCGTATATGGTAATTCAGACCAGCAACCAACAGCCACATCCCATGCACATGCATGGTCATGACTTCTTTGTCTTGGGTCAGGGCGATGGTACTTTTGACGCAACAACAGCTGACCTGTCATACACTAACCCGCCGCGGCGCGACGTCGTTATGCTCCCTGCTGATGGTTATGTTGTTATTGCATTCTACACTGACAATCCAGGTGTGAGTAAATTTTTTGGTCTTATACATAGCCTTCCCCTAGAGTGTTTTCAATGATCATGGCTAACTGGTCTTTTGTACAGGTGTGGCTGATGCATTGCCACATTGCCTGGCACACGACCGAAGGTTTGGCAATTCAAATTCTGGAACGCGGGTCTGAGATATCAGCTCTTCTCGATTCCTCCACGTTAAACTCAACGTGTACTTCATGGGATAGTTATGCGTCAGATGATGATATGGAGCAGACTGACTCGGGTATTTGATTTCATTCGTGGTGTTCATTGTATGTATTACACTAAGGTCTGATGTGCCAACGGCTCAAACGATATGAAAGATGTCTAGCTATGGGTAGCCCGTAAGATAAACATCTGTGATAAGACGCATTCAATTTTCTGTTTCCAGATTTATGAAAGAGAGGTTAGAAACACACACGCCGAAATGATCTGATTGCATATAGATGCCAAGTAGTTAATCAACAATATATGGAGGGGCCAGTTAATGATTGTCCTTATACTCGCAATTCTCAAATGAGCCAAAGCAGAAGTCAAAGGGAAAAAGGAAGGTCAAGGATTCTAATTTAGGTGGAATTTTGTAGGCAATTCGTAATCCGTCATTCTGGCGGGAGATGTTCTAACCAATGGACAATAGCCCTTGTTTACGTGACAAGGGCTGGGAAGATAAGATGAACGACAATAATAACCTATTCTTTCTTACTATTGTTAGGCTACAAGCCTATTTTTTACCGACAAAAACAGTCGTGGCGGTGTTGGCAGTGAGAGGTTCACGTGGTGACTGGACTCTCCAGATGTAGCTGAAATATATGCAAGGCGTCCTCTAGTGAAGAAGTAGCGCAGGAGGCGTAATGGCTCTATTAATGTCTAGAAGGTACTATATTAGGAGTGTAATCCATGGAAACGGTTGCAGCTCCGATGCGTAAGTATTAAAATGCAGGTTTATTTACGCTAACGGTCAAAACTAGACGAATATCTCAGGTAATTCGGATAGTTCTGATAGAGAAGCCAAGTCAACCTCAGTGAAACCTCGAGCGGGGAATCTTCAGTATTATACCTATACAAATAAAGGAATTGCTGGGGATACCTGTAATTGTTGTGGCCCAGTGCTTGCTGCCAGTGGCTCSTTTATGTTGGCTTTGTGCAGGGTCTCTTCCATGGGGAACGGCACCACGTCAATGCCAAATTGCGATTCTAACCTGTCAACATACCAGAGATCTTTGAATGTCCTTTCATTATCATACAGCGAGCATCAGCCTAGCCTGGACCAGGTCGTTACCCGGATGCCCTTCCGGGCGGACCGTCCTGAAGGTGTAACTGAAGCTGTTTCTTGTCAGTAGAACGCCCACTCATTCTAAATCAGTCGTTCTCTATTTGAGAGATTATTAAGCTAGTATATGATAAGTGCAACAGTCCAAGGACAAAGTCGAATATCTACAGGGATGTCAATTTGCCCCATTCATCGGAACGAACGAAGTGATTATGTTGCCTAATTAGAAAAGCAATTTCGGCACAACCTAGGTGCCCACTCAATGCACTGGCTGGCGATCGCAACCCTTGAATGTACCTGTCGGGTATGATCGCTTAAGTGACTGGTGGGCCTAATAGCCCCAAGTAGTGACAAAGGATTATAAAGCTCCATTTTGATGCTAACTATTCATTTAAGACAGATAGCAGGTAGGGCAGTCATACTACATTCAGCGAACCTCCTTTGAAGACATTCTCATTTGTGCTAAGTCTTGTCAATCTGGATTTCAAGCTACATAATCAATGTTCGAATAGAAGAACAAAAGAAAATCATGACTCGTAAGGATCGGATCAACTCGTCTCACATCCGCACAAGGTTTACATTCTCCCCTGGTGAACGGTAGGTAGGCACCTTCATGTCCAGTGCTGATCCAGAGTAACCAAGATCTTCAGCCGTCAGCATAGCAACCTTTTCTCCGATCATGAGAGCAGTCTATTGTTAAGTTCACGGGTTAGCTCAACCATCTCTCATTTAAAAAGCGCAATTAGACGACGATTTTATTGACTTACGCTGTAGGTGTTGCAACTGACGTTACTTGGACAAATAGATAGATCGGCTACCTTCAGTCCCTTGACACCATGAACATTGAGACGTTCATCAACGACTCCGCACTTGACCATTGAGTTTCCTTCCTTGGGTGCCATACAGCACGTGCCCAGGGAATTACATGTTGCCTCTACGTGTCGTTGAACTGCGTTTTCATTAGTTAATCAGCATCGGTCTCCCTCGAGAGAGATAATTACTCACCCCATTTTTCGATGTGCTTGATGTCTTCTTTACTATACTGAATATCAGGATGCATTCCGTGTTTATCTGAGTTCATATAGTTTTCTGCTGATGATTTGGTCGGTTCGAGAGGGCTCGACCATGAACCTATGGACAACGTTATACTCCCGTCTAAAAGCGACCATACCGAAGCGACAATTACTTACCAAGTTGGATACCGGCACTGAGGTGGTCAGGACCTGCATACGCTTTGATCGTTTCCAGGTCCATATCACAGGCTCGAGCCGGCGAATCGAACGCAAAATGAGGGTGCATACCCGTCACTTCACCGGCGTATGCAGCCATTCGTCGTGCAGTCTCACGAGATTTCATATAGCCCCAGACCATGGGCGCCATGTCCCTTTTGTCGTTCATGAATCCGGCATCAAAGTCCGGCATTTCGTAAGGGTTTGCAGACTTTACGTGTATCCAACCGCGAGAAAATGGGTATTCCTAAAATGAGGGTCAGTATTTTATGAAATTTAAATTTCATCCCAATGTTCGATAACGTGGCACTAACCAGGAAATGAAACATGGTAAAGAACTTTCCTGGTGGCATCATCATATGATCACCGAAACATCTGCAAATATTTAGCGAAAAGGTTGACACAAAGTCGAATCTGCATTCTTACCCAGCAATAACAGAGTATTGCATGACTGGTTTATCGGACTTATTCTTGAAGTAACTGTCCCATCCCCGTTGGAAATCAGGGGTAGGCCAGCTACGCATCATTTCTAATTCCTTTTCAGTTGGACGAACTTTCACCCCAGCATCGATACCATTTGAAGCCAGAGGACCGGTCCCCTTGATATTCCACTCTTCGAAAACCTTCTTCTGGGTCTGTGGATCACCACGCATGAAGTCATCAAACGACTCGGTATCGGGCTTCGCCCGATAGACAGAAAAGGTCAGATAATGGTCTTGGAAATTCAGACCAACGCCTGGCAGATCAACCATTGGCTTGATACCCGCTTGACGCAACTTTTCCGGGTCACCAACTCCAGACCGCTGCAGGATTAGCGGAGAGCTCAGGGCACCCCCGCAGATGATTATTTGTTTGCGGGCACGGTACATTTTACGTGGAGGCTTGTCGTCTCCCATCCATTTTGATGGTACAGTCACGACGCCTACTGCTCTGCCATTCTCAATGATGATCTTGTCGACCTTTGTGTTGCATTTCAGATGCAGATTACTGTGTTTTGCTCGAGTACTGTGCACATATGCATGCGCAGCGTCGCTTCGACGACCTGTTTAACGGCGTTTCGATTAGCCTTTAGAAAGCAGAAAAATGTGATTATACATACCAGTGTCTTCATTGATCCATTTGCGCCAATGCTCAGCACCATGTCTTGTTATCCATTAACATTGCTTATATCTCACAGGCGTGTATATGACTCACCCAGTTTTAAGATCCTGCATATCATCCATTACAGGAATACCCTGCGATTCAGCCGCGCGAAGGAAATCCTGCGCAATCGGATACGTATAGTTCCCAAAAGAGACTTTGATGGGACCCTCGAATCCGTGGACATCAGGATCGTTACATGCTTGCTGATATGTCTCACATTTTTTCATGAGTGGTAGAAGGTCTTTGGTAGTCCAGCCTTTGGCCTGGAAATCATCGTAGTCGGATGCTGCTGCTCTAGTGTACATCTATATAGTTGGATATTATTAGTTTGTGTCTTAAAGAGACTGATATAAGGTATGTCACCATAAAGTCAATAGAACTTCCGCCTCCAAGAATGTTTGCACAAGGGACAATCGCACGACGTCCATCCAGGCACTCCGAAGGCCGTGAATAGTAGAAAGAAGCAGTCTTGGAGTCAAGCTTCATGTTGCGAGGGTAGATACCCGGTCGATATACCCTAATTCCTTATTAGTATCTGCGAGCACAATGGAAGGGTGCAATCTACCATGGGTTATCTAGATTGTCCTCGCCTGCTTCAATGAGCATGACCTGAAGCTTGTGATCTAGGTTGGCCAGTCGACCAGCTGGCACGCAGCCAGTGCTACCTCCACCACAGATTATGACGTCTACTTCCTCTAGAGCAGCCATTATGAAGGTTTGAGTCAATAAATAATTTGTACTGTCAGGAAAAAGTCTGTTGTTGTAGAAATATTGTTCATCGGGGAGTTCAACGTTACTATATATGCCAATTCTCTCCACCCATTAAACATTGATCAGCGGGCATGATTTGCATACCTGAGCACGGTGGAAAGAAAATATCTCATACTGCGCAAAACAAGACTGCCACTCATTGAGTCCGAATATAGAAGTGGCCCATTGTGAGACATCATTATTGTGAGACATCATTAATGGACTATCATTATGCAGAATGCAGAGGACAGAAGTCATGAGTCCCAGCTTCAAGTGGCTGAGTAGCAGACTTCTGCACATGTGAAAACAAGCGGAGACACGTCAAGTATGTCATTCAATGTAATCTGTTGAGCATCCCAAGTAGACCAAAAACTACGCGCCTACTAGATGCTCCAGTATAGGAGGATGTCGCTGGCGAGGATAATCTATGCTGTGACATTGGATATGATGTCCGAGACAATTTGACGTAGCAATACTTTTATTCTTTGTTCGATGACTTCACTCTGGATGTACGCGAGCTATTCACTGCATGTGAAACCATACAAATAGATAGTGATTGGTAGAAATCACCTCTATCAAATTGGACAACTAGGGCTGAAATATAGCCTGTTCTATATCTTATACGTAGTATAAGAATATGCGGGAAGCCACCCCCAGATGATAGCCGTTTTATGCGGGGAAGCGAATTTAAAGCAAGAATCTAGACCACCGGTGGCATTGGATTTTCCCAATAGTCGTATGTACGATAAGTTTTCCAAGACTTTAGCAGGATGAGGATGTTGAAGGGTCCCATGCTGTTTTTTGGGGACTGCATGTGAGCATTGACTGATTTGCGGACTTGAGGGGAAATACCATGTAGGCATGGAGAAGTTTGGCCGATTGCCACGGGAGTAATCCGGTTGGTGAAATTTTTCTGACAAAGCTCGAAATAGAGCGTTATCGTATGATCTTTCTCTTCCAGCAAAAAAGTAATAAAATAAACATACGACAGCTGGGATTCACTTGTGGTCACCCACCAAATTACTGACCAGCCGGCGTGTGGCTTAAGTACGGCTGAGCGGACGGGAAGCCCTGTTTTCCACACCCTATGGTCGTATGTGTAAGGATAGGAGAATCATGGGTTTATAACGGAGACTAGGCATCAGAAGATGAAGGATTTGCCTGAAGATGAGACCAGACCCTGTAAACAGGGTATCAAACCCGTGCCGGACCGGTAATCTTGAAAGGAGATTAAAAGATACGAATATTTTCAATGTCAGATTTCATGATGCGCTTCAGGTATCTAGTAAATAGGTATCTGTGTGTTTTCTTAGCAATATCTTTGAATCGAGTGCAACAGAAAAGTCGTTATATTCTATATCATTCCACCATCAGGAGTCAAATTTTGGATAGCACTTCATCTTACCAAGGTATAATGCATAGCGAAGAAGTTCAATCCGGCGTTGTCTAAAGCGTAATTTTGACATCGTCATGATTGTCAGTTGAGATTTTCCAGGTATGTATATCTCATACCTAGGTATCCGAAGCTGTAGCCTACGGCCAAGAAACATAAAAGCTTTGGTGGTGAGAGAAAACTTAGAACCAGAACAAACGTTATTTGATACAACCAAAATCTCAAGACTAGTCGACTGTTCACAGCCATAACACAAGACGTCGCCGTTGACTTGAGGATGATACATTCATGGAAAAGCCGGGATCAGATTTCCTGGCTCAACGGCCTTGGTCTCGACGAGGTCGACCTTAACGACTTACGAGGTGTTCAAAACGCCTATGCTCTCCAATTGGATCAATACCCTATCTTTGGGTATCCGTGGCGTATCTGACTTCTATGGGATCATGATCGACTTTGGGACGATTCGAATTGGGTAATACGGAGGGTGTGTTTCTAGTTGATCCTGGGGTCAACCCATCACTGTACGATGAGGGCGGCAGTCAGGAGTTATCATTTACATGGCGTGGAGTTCAAGCACTTAAACCAAACATTTTCTACTGCAACGAGCTCATCACAAAGGGCAAGATTCGCATTCATCCTAAGTTGAGAAAGATTGATGGCTTTTTCGGATACATGGATGGAGACGGCAGTCCGGGAGCGAAAATAAGGGATAAATGCGCCTTTAATGCTAAGGCACTTTACGAGCCGCCGTTGGTTTCTTACACGCTGGAGGAAGTCGTGGAGCTATGGAACTACTACTCGCCAGTTTCTTTACGGAAGGAAAGAATCCGTCAGATTCTGCCTTCATTGAAAGTAACATCTGACCTCGGCAAGAAAGAATGGGCCGCTGTGGTCACCATCGATAGCCAAGTAGCAGATGATGGAGGTAACACGAATACTGCTGAAGGACAAGGGAATGATGAGGACTTATTAGTCACCATCGTTAATGAAGGGGAAAGTGATAAAGGCAGCATAATCTCCACTGACGAAAAAGGGGACGATGAGGCATCCTTAGTCTCTCACGAGTTTGCAGATACCTAGAAGACAGTGACCGAAGCGGTCTACAGCTCTAGTTTGAGTATCTAGGTTTGTTTTTAACTAGATAGAAGGCAAAGTAGCTTTTGGTAATTCACGAGAACTTACAGATGTCATTGGGGTACAAAACACCCCTTAGCTTAGATTTTAGGTAGAAAGATAATGATTTGAGATGGACTAGGAAGTAGTAGATCTAGGCGTGTTACACCCGTATACTCACTTCTACCGAGTCCTACAAGTGAACGCTTACTGTTGCACTTTGAGACCGGTTCGAATGTTGGAACAGTTGAAAAGTAGACATCAAATTGCATGAATATGAGTTCCTGTATGATTGATATGATCTGATACATGGAAGTTTACAACCATATGGCTCAGTATATGGATACGGTTGGCGGATGATGAACAACATGATTTGAAACTATTCCATCACGCCTGCACAGCAACTCTAGGAAAGCAAGTAAGGGCAGTTCTTTTCGCCCCCGGAATACTTACGCCAGTTTTGTGCTGAGAAGTCCGGAGAGCTTGAGGATGCGTAATGCGGTCTCCTTTTCAGATTGCAGTTAAGTCGACATCTAGTTCCACTGGGATGACACATAAGCATTGCCCTATCATATGCAAAATATTGCGTGGCGTATGGTCAGCTTGTTTTAACAATGCAGATACTAGCTATCAATGACGTAGACGAAAGTCATGACATCTTGAACTACGCACTTCTCTCCACATTACGCCTGAAACGCGTGACTGGACACCGTAGGAAATTTTGAATCAAAATCAAAATTATCTAGTATAATTGGCTCATATATAAAACATTCATCTATATATAGAAATTTATTCGGTAGGGTTAGTTGGCATATGCCTAGGATAGCCGACTCCAATCTCGACAACATGAGATCCTGCAGCAACCTCATGGATCGGCACCCCCCCTGCCTCTGGTAGCCGGCCATATGTTGCCTCCATTTCTTGTGGTGGTACTGGTGGCTCCCATTTTTGTTGAGGAATCGTTATCTCAGCAGCCTGATCTTGTCGCTTACGCCGTATCAGAAACCATGCCATGCCTGCAACAAGTGCAAGTGCAACTATACCGCCAACGACTCCGCCCGCAATGGCGCCGGAATTCACGGAGCTAGACTGTGCTACGTCGCTTGGTGTAGTGGAAGGAGTTATTGAAGATGTGACGGTCGCACCCCCGACATGTTTTTGCAACAAGGAGGCCAAAGTTGGGTCTGCGAACCCGGCAGCAGGAACAGTAGATATAGCACCACCGGTTGCACTGAGTAAAAGATGCTGTCAGTAGTCTATTTGCTGAATTGAGGATGTTAGACTACTCACTTTCCACCTATCTTGTTGTAGATAATTGACGGCACCTCATAGCTAGCGCTGGTATTTAACTCATTCTTCCATTCATACGTAGACAAATCCAAAACACGAACAGGCTCAAACGTATTGCTGCATGCGCCATTCGTAAGCGAATAGGCGCCAGCACGGATCTCACCACCAAGGACGATCATCTGCGCGCCACGATATGCCTGGCAAGCACCAGTAAGACTGTCACGTCCAACTGTCGAGTTTACCTGTTGCTCTTTATTTGTATTGCTCGACAGGCCTGTGGCATTGATCCAAGTGAACGAAGGAATACTAAGGATTTGAACATCCTCAAATGACCGCTGGTAAAGCAGGCTCCACCCACCGTAGGTCGTGATATGAAACGCGCTACCATCGGGGGACTCCGTGACCACGGCGCAAAAACCGGTTCTGTGTGATGGTGCATCGCCGGATGCTCTCTGTGCCCACCAGGTGTGAGAGGCAATGTCGTAGACATACACGGTGAGCCAATCCGAATCATACGGCCAGCCTGAGTCGGGACTTATGCCTGAGGTGACCTGTCAGAACACACAAACAATTAGAAACTCCCATGACAGGTTTTGGCTTATAGAGAAACCACATACATTTCCTCCTCCGAATGTGATGAGCATGCCTTCATCTCCCGCCGGTATATAAACCATGGCACCAGACTCCAAGTTCGGCACCTCAATTCCATGCGAACCATTGCCTAAAGTTTCGTTGGTCCACGAAAGATTATCCGGATCAGACGCGTTCAAGCGTATCATTCCTCCCATGTAATCCGTTCCGCCATATATAAACCCGAGACCCGAATCAGGTACACTGACATACTGAGACGAAGTTCGGTTACCAAAGTTGAAGTTTCCGCCAGTCACATTCACTTCTTTCCACTGGTTTGTTGTGGTGTTGTAGGCTGACAAAGTGTTTATAGGTTCTTTGAAGCCGCCACCAAAAACGTATATAGTATCATTGATATTCCAGAGTGCTCCAGTTGCATCGCCGTTGCTTATACGGACTGTGCTCTGGTATGCAATACTGATATCAGAATTGATAGTGTCGTTGTTTAAGAGGGCTTGAGGAATTGATCTTTCGACGGGGAATTGAGTCGTTAGATTTAGCGAAAACAGTGATGGATCTAAATTCGAATGTCAATTACTGCAAAACCAAGGGCAATGGGGACCTTTTTACCAGGTGCAATCTCTTGACTATCGAAAGAGACGCTGCTGTAGTTACCGCTCATAAAGAACAGTTGATTATCCACCAGGGAGGCTTCAAATCAGTCAGTATTTTCTCTAGACAGTCCCTATTTTGAAGGAATTTGAATACTTTTTGCCCCAAGCACATAACAAAGGTCACCTTGAGTGCATAGTACATGGCGCACCAGACCTGACAGTCCGATAAGTATGAATCTCCACGATCTCATCGCATAATATATACACTGAACACTTCTTAAGATTTTGAAGGAGGAGAAAGAAAGTATCACGTCGTGAAAATTGCTTTGACACATGGGAGCTTGAGCATTGTATATGCGTACCTGCATCCAGTTGGAGGCTTCTGTAGATATGGACATGTAAGGCCCTCCACCTGAAACACAGATCCTAGTCAAGGCACTATTACATTGTCCTATTGGATTCTGTCATGCAAAGTAGCGCCGTGCCATACCTTTTAGGGCTTGTCAAGAGTTTATTTAGTCGCCGAGATTACCTAGGTATGCATGTCAACAAGCAGTGCGAATTTCATTGGTCAAAATGGGCTGGGATTAGCGCCCACCTAATTTGTGCAATTTATCTCGTTTTGGGGGCGCTAACAGTGACAACAGAGTGTAATTTGAAGTAAGCATAGTTTATCAAATGTAAGTTAAGGAATCCATCTGATATGTCAGACAGCAAAAACCAGGTATTGAAATGGGATTGGTGTCAATCAGGAGCAAGAAGTTGTGTACAATTGTCAGTCTACAGATGACTCGGGTCTATTCAACGAAGATTCAAGTCTTGGCCAATCATACAATACAAAGTATGAAAAAAACAAGTGATTTGTTATAAATGGTTAACAGAGCCTTATTCTCCTGCACTGCAATCTCAGCTTCTACGAGCTGGCAACGGTTAGGGCAATCAACCCTAATATGGGACAGCCCTAAATGACTTTGAAGATTGTCTCCACGGCTTGATAACCAAGCCTTCTGGGAATCATGAACCCTTTATAATAAGTGAGCAAGCAAAAGATTCAGGTGTTAAGAACTATCCATGTTAAAATATTCAAATCATGGCTATCTCCGAGAACCATCTCTTTTCGGTGTATACTCCGAAGATATGGTTACTCATATCTCCATTGTCCTCGCGCGCAGAAAAGGGGCATACCACGAATCTGCCAAAATAGACCTTGTCTGTAGATTAAGGTGCAACATCTTTTGTGCTCAGCCTTAAGTTTCGACCACTTAAGCTCGGTATTGGAGATCACAGCGTACAACACAATGGGCTGTCATGCGTTTCTCCGCTCTGGTGCAACGCTTCGACAGACTCTATCTGGCAAAAGATTAGCCAGATAGTTGTAAGCCACCTAGCTTCAATACTATTTAGAAGGATGAACACCGCTAAGGCTGAGGTATCAGACATATAAGGAGCAATATTCATGCCCCATTGTATATCTCTTTCTCTAGATGTCTCGAACCCTTTTATCTTCTGGAATTCTTGACGGACGCAGACTGTTTCTCGCAATGCATCACCCTCGGGATCTTTGGCTCTTTACAACCATCATCGTAACCTTCTGTATACATTCCGCCATGTCCCAAACGCCATATGCCATGACCTGGTCAAGCGACACCTACGGACCGGACGGACCCTGGAACGCTATCACCGTTGAACTCGGCACTGAGAAACAATCTATTGCCCTCTATCCCGGCGGCAACTGGGAATCTACAATTTTGCTACCAACCATATGCACGAATTTATAACACTACGAGGTGGGATTACTGTTCCTCACGTAAGCCTAATCGGAATCTCGCAGGGCTATCAGACCTATCCTGGTGGCCGAATCCAATCCCTTGAAGTCGGCGTCCTCTCTCTCGGAGTCGATGCGCTAAATCAATCATTCAGCGTCAACGAAACCCATATCGTCGAAGCCAATTTCGTCACGGGCTGGTTATACAAGTCTGGAAATATTCCTTCATACTCGTATGGTATGCACATTGGTTCTGCAGCAAAAGAAATTTCAGGCTCGTTGATTCTTGGTGGATATGATGTCGCGCGTGTGATTGGGGATGTGTCGAGTCAGACGTACAATGGGACTAGGTTTCCCATACAGTTGTTGGATATCGGTATTGGCGTGGCGACTGGTGACTCACCGTGGAATTCGTCCAGTATCACCAACCTTCTCACAGCTGCAAACTCGTCCTTGCAGCAACAAGACGCAAGCACTCAGGTTCTTGTAACCGGTACAGACCCATATCTCTACCTCCCCCAGAGCACTTGCGATGCTATAGCCACCCATCTCCCCGTAAGCTACAACGCCAGCCTGGGGCTTTACTTGTGGAACACCAAGACCACGCAGTACACAAAGATTGTCAGATCGCCGAGCTACATATCCCTCACTTTCGCCGCCAATGCTTCATCTACCTCGGACGCGAAGATGAATGATACTATGACGATCAAAGTACCGTTTGTGTTATTAGATCTCAAACTTGAGTCCCCACTGGTCGATGAGTCGACGGCATATTTTCCGTGTATGGGTACTGCTAATGGAGGGCTGAACGTGCTGGGTCGAGCGTTCCTCCAAGCTGCCTTTGTTGGCGTGAATTGGGCCACGAAGGGACAGGAACAGGGGAATTGGTTTCTGGCTCAAGCGCCGGGACCGGGATACTTGCGAGGGGATTCCGAGTTGAACGTGGTTAGTATCTTTGATACGAAGGAGACAATTATCGGTTCGTTTGCGCAGAGCTAGGAAGAGACCTGGATGGGGCATTGGACTCCGTTGAATAATTCGGATGTGAACAATACGGATGATAATCCGTTTCCAGGGTCTGATGATTCAGGTGGAGGTATTTCATCGGACACGATAACTATTATCTGTGGTGCGGTAGGTGGGCTTGTTGGATTGGGTGTTCTTATTTTGCTCTTGTGTAAGAGGCATCGTTCTGAGCGGGGAAGGTATACTCAGCCAGGAGAGCATGATGGTCTTCAAAGACGGCAGCAGGAGGCATACAGTCAACGACAACAGCCACCACCGTACAGTGACCCAGTTATCCAAAACCACGCTGATAACGGCGGTTTCAGCCCGAGTGCCGTAGGTGAACGACAGCAAGCAGCACATTCGCCTCCCACTCAGACCAATACCCAAAAAACTGGTACGAGCGGGACGCAGAGACGAGAAAACTCAAGGATCACGGTAGTCGCGAGGAATGAGCGGAGATCACCACAGATTTCGAGTTCGAGCGAGGAACAGATTTTTGAGTTTCAGCTGAGGTCAGCCCGGATTATATCGTCTTCTTCTTCGTCGCCGTCGCCGTCGTCGTCATCATAGTCTAGTTAGTGGTAGCAGTACGTCCACAAATTGGATATCAAGGTATGCCGAACTTCGGTAAGCACCCTCTTGAAATAGCAGAGTATGAACTTTCTTTGAATGAAATAATGTCCATAATTTCATATATGACACAGTAAAGACATACACGACAATCCAAAACCGAACTTCGTGCAAAAAACAAAATTTAGAAACACAAATAGAATAAGACGAAAACGTAAATCACAAGCATCAATACTAATCCCAGCCGCTCATGACGGAAACATGTACCAGGAAATAATCCATATCCGAAACAGAAGCTGTAATACAGCCACACTTCAATACACGTTCTATGTGAGTAGAATCATAACCATCGTCAAACACCCTCCGAATCGATCATAACCCAAGGAAAATGGGGCTACAACATGGCGCAACCCTTTATGCGCCGTCCTGTCATCACAATTGGCACATTATCATGAGTCAATTCTTAAACCTGCTCAGCGCCCCAGCTGGGGTCCGCTTCCCGCATGTTTGTGGGGGGTTCGATGGAGGGCACGAATTCCAAGGCGATGTATCCGAGGCCAATGATGCCGACGATCGAACCGGCAATGATGCGGAGGACGTGGTCATGAAGCAGGAGGGATCCGATGAAGACGTAGACTTATAAATCTATTAGTACTTACACAAAAAGAGCGCATTTGAATGCTGGGTGTGAGAGACTTACAGCCACCACGTCCAAGGAACGAGAAGAGGAATGAAGCGTAACGGTAGACATAATCCGGGATTTGAGGAAGAAATTCGAGACCGCCCACAACTATAGAAGCGATTAGTATGCATTGACAGTTCATGTAGGCAGAGGAGAATCCGTACTGAGACCGAAAATGATGACATAGATTCCGACGACGAGCGAGCCAACTCCAAAGGGGAAGAATTGACTGATACCGCCCAATATCATAATCACGCCGACGGCGATGTTGACGAGACGGCTAAGCATAGCGAGTCAGTAGGGGCATTGTTCCAATTGACCAAGCCAAGTCGTTGAACGCGCGTTGGACGGCGGACGATACGTACAAAATGTTAGACAGATCCATGTTGACGGCGCGATTGAATGATGCGACTGCGAGACTGAAGAAGTCGAGCGAGCGATGTGTATTTTGGGTCTCGTTAGCTAGAGCGAAAGGTGTTAGAAGAGATCAGAGAACTGTTGGCGCAAGGCACGAGAGAAAAGAACGTCGCAGCCTAAGGTGTAGGTAGGTGCACGATGCGCGGAGGGAGAATTCGATTCGAACGAGTGGGATCACACGTACTGTTCCAAGCAACGAGACTTTTCGGACTGTATCTGTCGACAGAAGCTATATAAAGCTAGAGACAGTGGATAACGAGAAAACCTTGGTGGTGAGAGGTGACGATAGACGAGCGCATTGAAGATTCGCTTGAGCTGGAGCTTCAGGAGGCAGTCTTGGCGTTACGCAGCCGGCCACCTGGAATGGCCCATGATTGGTACAATAGACCCATCCAGACCCGCTCCTGGTGGATCAACGGCCAATCAGGAGCATGGACCAGCTGTTTACCTCAGCCTTTTCATCATCGGCCTCAGGCTTTCTTCAAGTACAACATAGTATGGAGAAGAGGAAGAAGAGAAGGTTAATATGCTTGTTTATTTCTGTATCTATTGGTATGCTATGTTCAGAGGGCTAACGTCGGCAATCTTCAAGACTTGCGGTGAATGGCACCGGCACCACCCTGTAAAAGCGTCAGCATGTCAATTCAATAGTGCGCTCATGGAGGGCCTACCTGGTGGCTGGGATAGATGAGAGTGTCGGCAATAACGACATTCTCTCTGCGTCCTGCTGTAAAGACAATAACTTCGGCAATATCTTCTGGGGTAAGAGGTTCGACACCACTGGACATAATGCTAGTCAGTAAGAAGCAGGGAAGGAGGAGGACGAGATCATACGCATAGACGGCGTCTGCCTTGGCTTTGTCGCCGTAGAAGCGGACAACGGAGAACTCCTACTCATAATAGCAGATTAGAATATTTTTCTTGAATATATGTCAGAAGGAGCGGTGTTTACCGTCTCAACTTGACCAGGGTCAATCTCAATCACTCGGATGCGAGTAGAAATGAGCTCTTTCCTCAATGAGTCGGTAAAACTTCTCACTGCAGCCTTGGTAGCACAGTAGATGCTTCCACCAGAATAAGGTTCACGGCCAGCAATACTTCCTATGTTGATGATGTCTCCCCGGCCACCTTGATCTCTCTTCTTGTAGACGGACAAGACCGCCTGGGTCATGTTGATCAAACCGGTAACGTTGGTAGCGATCATGACATTGATGTCTTCCGGGTCGATATTGGGTGCTTGTGCAACACCCTTGACGAGACCACTGCGTTGGTCAGACTCTGTAGTACGTCAAGGCTATTTCGTATGACTCACGCATTGTTGACCAAAACATCAATTTCTTGAAACTCGGCCGGCAACGAAGGGATGAAGTCCTTCACCTGCTGAGGATTGGACACATCCAAAGCGACAGGCAACACCTTAACGCCATCGCCAACTTCCTCCTTGATCTCCTTGGCCAATTGCTCGAGCTTGTCGACCCGTCGAGCTGTAACAACAATCTTGAGGTTCGCGGGCGAAGTGCGCGCAAACTCCTTAGCAGTCGAATATCCAATTCCAGACGAGGCACCGGTGATCACCACGGTCTTGCCTTCTAGGCGCTTGGCTACGGCGGAGGCCATTGTACGGTTGAAGTTGCGATTGCTGAACAGTTGAGAGTGCGCGATGCGGGGAGGTCGAAATACTCCGCCGGATTGACAAGGAGCTGTGGAAAAGAGTCTGGATGCGATACGAAAGTGGCGAGTTAAAGATCTACCGGTCGTATGGAGATAATTCATCCGGGGTACTTGATCGACTTGAAGTTGAAAAGACAGAAACGAGGAGTTGTTGTAATTTATGCGTGTCGTCCAGAGTGGTTATCGTGTTATGGTCGGTTATCGGGGTATGCCTGCGGGGCGGCTTTCTCTGCGAGTTCATTGCGCCATCGGAGAAACCCACCCACCAACTGACTGGAGCTCAAACTAAGCCGTGAATGCTTCTACTATGTACATTGGCCATGATCACTTAGGTAAAAGTGCAAGTGCTTTGGATGTGAGCGACACAAAAATGAGACCGATCGTCCCAAAAGGAGAAGAGTCCATCCAGATTCTCATCCGCAGAGGGGAAGCAGGGCGGTGGAATGTCTACATAAGAGGGCGTTGAGCAACATAGCTGAAGATAGGCCTGACCAATCTCTTTTCTAGAATCCAGATACGTTCGCATGATCGCAGTACGGCGTCCAATGGGATTGATGAGGTTGCAATATCGAGGTAAATAAGTGCTGCAGCAGAGATCGCCAATGCTGCTGGACTACTCCATATCATGTAGTCGGAGTCAAGTCAAGTCAGAGCCTCAGCAGGACGCAGTAAGTTATTTTACTACTACGTACAATAGTTATGTACGAGAGTAATTGCGCATACAAAGCATGTCTGTTCTGGTATGGTATGCGCGATACACGTAATCAAACGCAATCCGGGGAGAATGTGCCGACCTCTGTTGTATTGGTGTACCTTACCGTACGTAACCCTGCATCGCGCCTTCCTCAAGGTTTACTGTGTTGTCAACAGTCGCGTTCGAAGAGAAACAGCAATTGATCATCGTTGATTTGACCCTATATCGATTGGTCTCATCACAGAACTACTACCGTTCGAACCTACACTACCAGACCCTGTCCGGGGACGAGTTTGAAGCTCCTTCAGATTCGATCTTCACCTTAGCTCCCTTCCTTCCTGGTGGCTGGAGCAATCCAAGACACTTCGTCTCTCTCCACCGAGTCGAATTCAATAAGTCACTGCACACTTCGTACGTACTTGCATTGCAAACTGTTGTCAGCATTCAGGAACACCGAGCTGCCACGATTGTCCAATTCCGATCTCGTCTGCAGCCACAATGTGCGTATGACAGTGTGTCTTGAATGTTCATTGTTCGTTGGCCCGTTACATCTCAGACTGCCAGACTACACATCGTTTTTGTGACTGCTCAGCAAGAGTCAGCACATTGCTGTCCATGCCCCTTCTTATTCGCTGCAAGCTTCCTCGGTTGTCTCCAGAATTGCTAAAGATTCTAAGGGACCTAAAGCGCTGAACGGCCTCCTGAGTGGCTGTTGACCCGTGCTCCCCGTTTTTCTACTCGCTCTCCCTTCCACAAAATCCACGCTATCACATCGCGCCCCTCTCCCCTCTTCTTTAGCCTTGAGAACCGTCTGAAACAACATGCGAGTGATTCGCTAACGTCTCGATCGCTTTTCGCAGTGCTACGTAGGTCTTCTGCAGCAGAATACGAGCAATCGCTGTGATCGCCATCGCTGCTCCAGTTCTTATCCCTAGGTCCCTGCTCTCTGGACTCCCCCCCCTACGGCATTTCATCTACCTACATAGTAGTATGCTGAATCGCGGCCAGCCACATTCAATTAGCAAGTGGAACGAGCTAACGCCGCGGAGCTTTTTCTGTTTCGTTATCTAGGAAGTGCACAGACCAAATCGGTAAAGCGTGTTTTCCTGGTTCACTTTCCACCCCTTACCCGATTTTGTTTTGGTACGGTCGTACTGATTATTCCCCTGCCTCATACTACAATCCTACCTACCCAAACTCACTCTGTCACTTACGGTTTACACTTCAAACCACTGAACCTACTCCTTTGCCGCAGACTCGCTCGCAGMCCTGCCGCTCCCTTTGAGTCCTCCGATTCCGTATTCGTCTTATTTCAGTCACCGCATCCTGGAGATTGCTGGATTATCCTGTGCTCCTTTTTCGTATTTATTGCCCAAGGCTTATTTTTCACACAGCCTCAATGGCTTCGACTAACAAGGTATTTTCGCCCTCCAACCGCTGCCACTGAGACGTCGCTTCTTGTTGGCTCTTTGGATCAAAGAATCGCGCTGGTTCCAATCATCTCACCGATGGAAATCATCAGCAACACAAGGGCGGAAAGAGTGCAAACATCTTAGATGGGAGATTCGTCGATTCGAGAGTGCGTAATTTGCTGACATTTTCGCTCATAGTTCCTCCGAGAATATAAACTGGTGGTGGTCGGTGGCGGTGGTGTCGGAAAGTCATGCTTGACTATTCAATTAATCCAGAGCCACTTCGTCGACGAATACGACCCGACAATTGAAGGTAGGATCAGATACCAGCCGACTACTTATAAAAGCTCACGTTCGCGTGTTAGACTCGTACCGAAAGCAATGCGTTATCGACGATGAGGTCGCTTTGTTGGATGTGTTGGACACGGCGGGTCAGGAGGAATACTCAGCCATGCGAGAACAGTACATGCGCACAGGAGAAGGATTCTTGCTTGTCTATTCCATCMCCTCCCGCCAATCGTTCGAGGAAATCATGACATACCAACAACAAATCCTCCGCGTGAAAGACAAGGACTACTTTCCCATCATTGTTGTTGGCAACAAGTGCGACTTGGAGAAGGAGCGGGCTGTTACTCAACAAGGTATGACTGCATCCAGATTACGCTATTGGATTGCACCAGGCGACTAACATTTCAACTTGCAGAGGGTGAGGCTTTGGCACGTCAATTCGGTTGCAAATTCATCGAGACCTCTGCAAAATCCCGCATCAATGTCGAAAACGCCTTCTACGACCTTGTCCGAGAAATTCGCCGCTACAACAAAGAGATGTCATCGTACCCATCAGCGAGCGGTGCATTTTCTGGTGGCGCTCCTCATGGCAAGATGGACGTGTCCGAGCCAGGCGAGGATGCCGGATGCTGTGCGAAGTGTGTCATTATGTAAAGACACCGCGGAAAAGTCTCGAGCCGTTGAGGAATAAATACGGCAAGCCCTCAAGCTGGAGACAACCACTTATCTCAAATCATCCTTGACGGGCGACAGACCCGATTCTGAAGGCAGACACAATACCGATCTGTCATCGCTCACTCAACTAATCTAATCATATTCTACACCATCCACGACTTCTATCGATTCTACCGATTCCTCTCGATCGGACTCGCATCAAAAATCATTCTGGAACCCTACATCTAGCTTTTCCACCATTACGATTTCTGCTTTTATTCTGGGGCCATCTGGAGCTACAGGGACGAACGGCTCTGGCTAGTGATTTGCATTTCTCTCTGGGAGATCTTTCTGGTTGCGATTTTTCACCATTGGCTCGCTTTTTTGCAACACCCTACATTCTTCTCACAGGGTGAGCGCTCTTATAGGTATATCGCTTTGCACAATTTTGTCTTGTTTCTTTTCTACTGTCACTTAGTTTCTTTCTTCCTTTTCGATATCCCTCCTTCCCCATTTTTTACTTTTTTGAACTCGATGAATTTGTTTCAGTTATGGCTACATCACATTTGTTGTTTGTGACATGTCGACACACCATTCGACAAACTATATGTGGTGTTCTTCGCCATATACAACGGAAAGGCAGGAAAGAAGGGTGGATGTGATAGCATAAGATACCTCTTTTTTCTTTCCCCCTTAGACATGTTTTATCTGTTGGACCCTCGGGGACTTGTCATTGGCACGAATTCTCTCTTCGTTTTCCCTCACCCTGTTTCTTTTGTGTGCTTGCTCTTACTTGTTTGCGTATGGTGCCCTTGGTTGGATACATATATTGGGTATACTTTAGAATCTTTGAGCAATTTCGATTTCTTTGATCTATGGAATACTTATCGGTTAGTCGAATTAAAAGCAAAATCTAGTTGAACTGTACATGTACCTTGAACATTTTCAGGAACTGGTATACGTAGATGCTACAGGATATCTATCTCTATACACATGTCGACACCGATCGAGATTAAGCATCAGCTGGATCGTCTTCATCCTCCCTCTGAACACGTCGTCCCTCTACATTCTTCTCAACCTCCGGCACCAAAGAATCAATATACTCCTTATTAGCACCCACCAGCGTCACCGTGTTCCTCTTCTTCCCCCATCGCGGATAACTTCCCACCTTGACACCATGCGGCATGACTTTGAGTGCCAGATCGGTCAAGTACGCCGCAACCGAGCTTTCGGGGAGCGGTGTGCTAATCATCACTCTGTACGAACCGTTTCCCTCGGGGTCTGCCAACCGCGGCGTAACGACCGGCTTGAGCCCATCGAGTAACTTCTCAAAGAGCCTTGGTACACCAGGCAGGATATGCACATTCCCGTTCACAGTCGCAATCGGCACCCACGAATCATCCGCCACAAACACATTCTGCTTATCCTCATCGACGCTCTCGTCGTACGGCACTTCAACCATTCGTAACCTCGCCGTCAGCGCCGGCGACGGCTCGTCCCAACTGAATCCCGGCTGCAGTTGGTTGGGTCTCGAGAGTTTCTTCATGCGCTCAAAGGCTGGTTCGTACAGTTTTAGAGGCAGGTTGAATGCCTTTGCAATGGAGGCGTAGGTGATGTCGTCGTGCGTAGGGCCGATGCCGCCACTGGTAACGACAAAGTCATACTTGGAGCTCATGCGCCGGACGCCTTCGATGATCTCGTCCTCGTCGTCAGCGATTACTTCAATGCGTTTGAGCGCGATGCCGAGCGAGAAGCACCAGCGGGCGAAGTAGGCGGAGTTTGTGTCAACTGTCTGTTCAGTTTATTTGCGATGTCAGGAGGGTTTCGTCAAATGCTGTGATGATCAGAGGAGTTGTAGGCACCTTTCCTCCGAGGACTTCATCACCAATTATCAGGCATGCCGCCGTGTGTATCGTCTTGGATTTGTTCTTGTGGAACGTTGCGGATGATGTCATGCTAGTCAGAGGTTGCACGCGAGACGCGAGTGCAGCGGCGGATGTGTGGGCGTAGTTAGGGAATGGGCGAGACAGATGGCGGGCCAGTTGATTGAACCGCGAAAACATGAGATGTACTTGTGTAGATTGACAGGAGTCTGGAGTTGAGAAGGATTAAAAGCAGAGTCACCCTTCGGAGGGACTAGGGTGGATTCCTCAGGAACCAACTCAACTTTCGCATTGCGGGGCTGCCTACACATACTTTCTTCCTGCAACGAGCCAGTACACCAGGTCTCTCTGTGTATCGTTAGTACATTTTTAATATTTAATTAGCCATACGCTAGCGAAAGAGTTCATAATGGTAGGTTACAGCCCGTTACCGATACCAGAAGTATACTGACTGCTCAAGGCCGACAACCGTCTCTACACATTCTCGCCAGAGACAAGAGAGGAGCTGAGAAAGTTCCGTCTTGGAACTTCTCGAGCAAAGGACCCTCAAGCTAGAATATGTGCGTATCTTGATGTACGCCCCTGTCAATTATCTTGCTAAAGACACAGACATCATCGACGTCAAAACCAAAGAAATCCGCGCAGACAGCAACGACACATACTCAAAACTAGAAGATATCGCCGACGAACTCCCGGACTCCTCGCCACGATTCGTACTCTTGAGTTATCCTTATACATTGGTCTGTCTCTCCTCTCTATTTCTGTTCCCTCTACTAACAATTTCCAGGCATCTGGGCGTCTCTCCGTCCCTTACGTTCTTCTCTACTATCTCCCCGAGAACTGTAACCCTTCTTCTCGGATGATGTATGCTGGTGCCGTGGAACTGTTCCGAAACACTGCTGAGGTGCAGCGTGTCATCGAGGTGGAGAATGAAGGGGATGTGCTTGATATCGAGAAGAAATTGAGTAATGCTAATTGAGTCTTCTTTGGGAGTTCTTGTGGTTTGTTCTCGTTGATGGCATATTATTGGATAAGGGTTTTGGATTGTTAGGCTTCAGTAGATAGTAATATCATTCCATATACTTTCCTGTGTGGTACCGGGCACAATTCGTCTTTACTTGTTCTATGTGTATAGTATTCATCTGCAGCACGAGTATACCTTAACCTCACCCCTTGGAATGCTTTTTTGAGCTCAACTTCAGTGTAATTTAGTCGGAACCTCTTTTTCGGATACTGCTGCGGTGTCGTTGTCAAACGTTCCCGCGCCCTAAGTATCAATTCAACTGGCAGACCACAACTTAGAAACGCCCGTCAATGTAAGAATTATTGAAATATGTCTAGCACATGTGGTGTTTTGTGGTGCCCCTTATCTCATGTTCAGCCATGCCGACCCATCGAGTTATCTAGTGTTCTTAATTAATCTCACGAAGGAGAATCTACCTATCCATTAGAGTGCCAAAGTAGCAGGCAAAATAAAGCGTGTTTCAAAATCGACATTCTTGCAAGAACACAAACACTCGTGAATCGGACGACACTAGCGAGATCAACATCGAATATTCCCATCAATTGCGGACACATAGGAGTCAAAGCCAACGGATCAATCCCTCAGCAAAGGACATAAAGGTCATGGTGCCTATGGCTGCTAGATTTTATTCCAGGCTCCAGCTCAATGGTGATGTATAATTGATCGTTCCCGGATGAAGGTAATAGGAGGAAGCAGGTCGAAGAGAAAGGTGGTATATTGTTCGTAGATTTAGTGTGTGAATTGTAGCTGGCACTGCTACGAGACACGCGGAATGGATCTTTCCGCTGGTACCGAGTGTGAAGGGGAGTGAGTTCCGTTCAACTCGCATGTATTGCGGGAATCGTCACTCTTCCCCTAGGATCTTGAATATTTCCATACGGAATGATCTCGCGGAACGAAAGTTGAAGTCCGTGGTCTGTCGGAATCGTAATTATTCTTGCAGAACCTCCCCATTTCCTTCTCCCATTTCCAAAAGGCATTCCAGAAGTCATTTGATGATCCAGGGTTCCCCCTTACTTCCCCGCAATAGTCCATGATAGAGAGTCAATTCTAGTCCCACCAAATCTCACGCATCAAGTTATTGATACTTAACTTTGAATTCGGCACCTGGTGGCAAGACCATACATTGATCGATCATACTGAACAGAATGGAACTTCATAATAAAGCTGCCGTATACATCCAGCCGGGTACGGCGAAGATTTCTATCGAAGATCTCCCAGTGCCAGGTCCTGAGCAAGGGCAAATATTAGTGAAATTGTAAGACTATATAGCTCTTCGTTTCGGTAGTGCTGACAACCTTTTGAAGGACTCATTCGGGCGTGTGTCATTCAGATCTGGCAGTCTGTATGCAATCATGGTCGATTTTGCCATTTCCGACTCTCCAAGGTAGACGTGTCTCTCTCGTTTTAAAGTAGTGGGTTGCGTATTGACAGGGAGTCTTTGAAGGCCAGGTCGGTGGCCACGAAGGAGTTGGTGTAGTTGTAGCTCATGGGAGGGACGTCTCATCGCCTCCGATAGGAACTCGTGTCGGAATCAAATGGCTTGCTGATGTATGCGGTTCTTGTGGTAAGTTAAAGCTGACGGTCTTTAGTTCTCACTCGAAGATGCTGAGGACCATTTTTTAACCCAACGGAAATTCTCCTCCTCACTGAACGGTTACAATTAGATGCGTGCCTGGAAGGAGATGATAACACCTGCGCCTATCAAAAGATCTCTGGATACTACACTCCCGGTACATTTCAACAATACGTCGTGACCTCAGCTAAATACGCCACTCCAATCCCTGACGAGGTCCAGTCAGCTGAGGCTGCACCAATATTATGCGCAGGGCTTACTGTGTACTCTGCGCTTTTGAAGTCGAATACTTCGCCCGGGAACTGGATTGTGATCAGTGGTGCTGGAGGAGGACTCGGTCACCTAGCAGTACAGTATGCATCTCGCGTCATGGGACTTCGAGTAATCGCTATAGATCATGGTTCAAAGAAAGACCTAGCCGAAAGTTGCGGCGCTGAAATCTTCTTTGACTTCACCAAATATGCCGATGCAGAACTCGCAGCGGCTGTGAAGCAGGGCGCCAACAACGGACGTGGTGCTCATGCTGTTCTAGTAGTAAACGCAGCCAATAAGGCTTACGAATCGGCTTTACTTTTCCTCAAGCCTATGGGAACTTTGGTGTGCGTGGGAATGCCTGAAGGACAGCCTATTCCCATCCAGAGCGCATATCCTGCTAGAATTACAAATCAGCAGTTCCGAATTGTCGGTCAGTATGGCTCAATTCTACCGATTCCGAGCGAGTGGATTCACTGACTTGGTGTTCTCTTTTAGGTTCTGCAATTGGCAGTCGACGAGAGGCTATTGAGGCACTCAGATTTGTGGCTAGAGGGCTTGTGAAATGTCACTATACAGTGGAGAAAATGGAAAATTTAGAAAAAGTAGGTTTTCCCGCTCATCTAGGACATACCTGCACAACAAAATGTTGATTTTAACTTCCTTACAGATCTTCAATAGAATGGACGCTGGGGTGATCGAAGGGAGGGTAGTGATAGAATTGTCTTAATAAATACTTTCATGTCCCCATTTACCGGTACCTAAGTTAAATCTGAAGCACTCCCAATATTGTATATGATTTTTGATCAAGGTCTATTCAACTAGTTATTTCTATCTCGTGTCGTGAAAATTGAGTGATCATACGCGACCGAGAGACCATACATAGAAAGTTACATTGATCAAGACTACCTTTCACCAGACCTTAACAAATTTGAACCATAGAAGTGGTGATTATCCGAGCATTGGGCAGTGTCAAGGCTTTTGATACCATGCGCAGGTCGGGTAAACTTGATTAATGACATTGTCTGATAACTTTCTAGGCTAATTGGCAATTTCCGATTTAAGGTCTTCTCTAGGTAATATGATACCTTATGAGTATCTCTAATTGACCACTGGAGTCAAAAGCTCAATCAAGAATTCATCTCCCTTCTCCTTAATACCCAACAACTCATTATCATTCTCCGCAAAATTCGACCCATACTCATTATCCAAAATCGATTTGAGCAAGATAGGAATCACAGTCGGCATATCGTGTTGTCCCTGGGCAAGACGCTCAAGCGCACCAGCAAATACCACATTCAAGTCCGCGTCTACAGGTGCCCATGGCTTGTTGGGGGCGATACTTTTGGCTAGTGACAGAAGCTGGTTCTGTGAAATGAAGCTCTCGGAGACGTATACGGCACGGTTCTCAGTCTCGGCTGGATGAGAAAGGACGCCGACCACGGCGTCTCCGACAGTTGGTAGACTGGTGCAGCTGAACTTGGAGTCTCCGCCGTTGAAGATTGTGGGTTTGTACTCGGAGAAGTTCATTATGACCTTGTTCTTGATCGCGAAGTCTGTGAAGCCTCCGTTATAGACAAGGGTGTATGTCAGGTCGGTGGTTTTGGATTTCTCGACCAGGTAGTCCTCGATGATCACCTTGCCTTTGAATACGGGCAGCTTGCGGGAGTTCGGGTTGCTCATATTAGAACCAAAGTTGGAGGGAAGAAAACGTTTGACGCCGGCGGTGATGGCGGCATCAATCAGTAGTTTTTGAACAATGATGCCTTTTTCGCCGACAGTTGATACTACAGCATCTTGACCTTCGAGGGCGGCCGTCAGGGACTGGAGGTCCTCGAAATCGGCCTCAACCACTTTGACGGTCGCAGCGTAGGTAGATGACGAGCCGGTTCGCTGAAGAACTTGAATGTTGAACTTGTTGGAAGCTAGAAGTTTCTCCAAGACGAAGCGGCCCAAAAGACCGGATCCTCCGACAAGGGTGACGTTCTTAATAGCTGACATGTTGGTAAATGTTTTGAATAAAGCGAGTATACTGAACTTATATTAGATATTCAAGATGAATGAGAATGTGATAATGAGGTCGAAGATCTGAATGTTTCTGATGGTTATGAATCGGACAGCCAGAGGGAAGGGGCTATTTATGTACATAGCCACCATTTCGCTCAGCATAATTGTGGACTCATTCCTACGTCGGTGACAGAAACAAACAGAATGTCCGATGAGCACCGGAATAATGGCATGTTTCGACTTGATTGATAATATCCCAATATTCTCATTCAAAACACGAAGATTCCTAATCCATCCCACCGGAGCGACGTTAGGGTTATTAGACACCGGTAAGCCCATCCCATCCGAAGGTCCGACGCTAGCTGAATCCGTCTGCAGTCCTTAGGCAACTTCATCTTGAATTCATCTACTCTCAATCATCAGTTCCTTGCTCGGAAGTATGACATCGGAGATAGAGTCGAATTTGTAATGATGGGGAATGGTGCTCACCAAGTTGCGATGTGATCAAATTACTGGCAAGTGAGGCATGTAGGGTTGGCAAGCCTTGTTTGTTACTATGGACTTGGAACCAGGTGAGTGAAATATTCTTAGACATACGCCTCGGAGAGACTCCTATCCTATAATACTAGATAATTGACGCAATTTTTAAGGCTCGATGACACGGCATACTTGCCACTGTGGGAGAAGCTTCATCCGCAAAGAACATTTAACCCGGCATCAAGCCACCCACGACAAACCGGGATATGTTTGTAGTGTTTGCCAGCGGCACTTTACTCGAAAGTACGCCCAATTTCCCTGCAGAGTTTATACCTATCTGGAGAATCTCTGGCGAATTATGGATCAAAGCTAACAATCGCGCAAAGAGACTTACTCCGTCGCCATTCGGTCTTACATGAAACAACCTACATACGCAAAGTCGTGTCTTGCGACGCTTGTCGTTCTAACAAAACAAAGTGCTCCGGGGGCACCCGATGCGGTTTATGTAAGCGACGAAATATCGAATGCGTATATCGAGGCAACTCTCGTCCGTCCAAACTGGCTCCTGGGACTGCTGCGACTGCGTCCGTTAACGGAGAAATTGATCAGGATCAGAATAATGGTCCTCTTGACAGCGGGGATGACGGTGATGATGACGGCAATGATACAGCAGCGACATCTAAAATGTCACGACCAGAAACCTCGCTAAACCCAGACCTTCTTCAAAGAAACGTCAAGTTCCTCCAAAACCTCACTGTTGTCCCGTCCCAGTCGGGAACATCAAATTTCCCGCTCTCAAGCCACAGCATGGGGGGATTATATGAGCTGTTACTTGCGGACAAACCATCATTTGAAGAAGCACTTCAGGACTGCGAAGAATCAAAAGCCCGTGTCCGTGAGTATATCGACACTTATATCAAGAGCTTCCACCTTCGGTGGCCTGTCCTTCACGCTCCGACGCTTGATAATGAGATAGGGACAATGCCATTATCTCTTGCTGCAGCGGCATGTCTTATAGGAGCATGGTTTCAGAACAGTGCAGACTGGACTGAGAGATTTTATTCTCTAAGGATGCATGAAGTCCTCCTCGAGCGATTGCTACACAGCCTGGTTCGTCATTTTTATTCGCTCGAAGTTTCTGTACTGACTTCGCTCATAGATCGAGCCCGAATTGACGTCCGGAGAGAAAGCATGGCCAATTGAACTTTTCCAAACAGTTCTTTTGACTCTGGTATTCTCGCTTTATCGCACCGACAAGCGTGCTTTGTCTAGAGCCAAACTTCTTCGAAGCACGTTCATAACCCTTCTCCGAGACCTAGGCGTTCTCGACGGGGAGAAATTTACCGCTCATCTAAAGACACATTATACAGGCACATATACACCGTATACGCTGGCTATGCGTGAAAAGCTCAAGCGGCTGCTTGTTCTGACTTTTCAATTTGACGCTTTTTTTGCTCTCATTTATAGGCAACCACCACTACTTCATCTTCAAGAAATTGGTGTAGGGCTCACGAGTACCTTTGCATTGTGGAATGCATATGGGCTGGACGTATTCGCCTTGCGGGAACTAGAAGAGCCGCATGAGCGTTCTAAAGTCCGGATATCTGAGATGATAGGCCGCTCAGATTCAGTTACATCCTCGGGAATTCTTGTGGAAGACGTGCTTCTAAGTTTATGTAGTGTTTTGCAGTCGATATGGGCTTTTTTGCAGGCTCTTCCGTCGAGTCAGAAAGAGAATCCCAGTCATACTTTCCAGAAAGCACTGCTTGTTCAGACACTGGATGATTGGAGACACGAGCTGGATAAGATCAGCAAGTTAGCCGACTCCGGAAACCTGCCTGGAAGTCCCGCGAGATATCTATTGCTGGCTTATCGCGGTGAAAATGACTCCATGACGGCATCACTAGAACGGATTAATTCTCTCGTTCAAGACGGGATGATTCTTTACTATCACCTGAGGTTGACCCAGTATGTCTTTGACATTGCTGGGCCTGGGAAGGGTGTTGTTTCACATTCAAATCTCTGGGAGACTTCCAAACATAAAAAAGAAGCTCTCGTATGCGCATTGCAGATGCTCAAGGTAGTCGAATCGAAGGCATCGTTCAATCCATTAATTCGGCATGTGCTTGCTATAGGTGTTGATATAACCAAAGCATCGCTTTCCAGGCAGAAATGCCATTTCAACGGACAACACGCTGTTAGAAATGATACTCAGCACTGGTCCAATATTGGTGATCCGTTCTGGGTTGACGGGACACCGGTATGTGTATGCAAGTTGGCGTTCTGGATTGGAAGATTTGAGAAAGCTATTCAAGACCAGGATATCATGGTAGAGTAAGCTGTTGATTTCTGAGAGCTACCTAATAGTTCAACTGTGAATAATGACAGGCAAGAGGCCCTTCAGAAAAATGTAAGCGTCGATATGAACATCAGTGTGCTATTAGAGGCACACCTAGTTACACTAGTACCAATTAAATCAATGTCAGTATGGTCTCTGAGACCTACAATATAACTTCTTCCAAGCGTCAGCACAGCCGGATGGTATTCCGGTTACAGACCATGTGTTAATACAACGATTTGGATGTTGAAGGGCTGCATGAGATACAATATTTCACCTCTATTAAACTCTTGACGTGAGACTCGAAAGTGTGTTTGCTGACTACTCAAACATGTCACCCTTGTAAATGCAAACAGAATCACTTTAGGAGACACAAATCCGAGTGAAAAACGCCAATGTCATCATTTTTGCCTAATGATGTGTTCTACCACACAATCATACTTATCTTGGCATAGTAGATCATCACGCTTACTCGAGGCTATGATGGAACTGTCTAATATGTTTTTATTCGAGTCCACTACCTCGACATCTCGGACCCCGACGGGTGGCTAATTCGAGAGCAGTACGTATAACTATTGTGTCACAAATCAATCGTGGCCAAATAGCCAAGCAAGACATACACAGGATTGACAACCATGACGCAGACCGGAAGTATACCATGACMATGAGCACACCCAATCTGGCGCTTTACCGTGTCATGGGCTTCACAATGTATAACCACAGGCTGCATGCAAGCATTCAATTCGAGCAGGTGACATTAAACGTTGACACGGGCGTAGTCCATTAACTCCGAATAGAGGTTGCAGTGCACATCCTTATAAAATCAAAAATTCCGTTGCAAATGACAAAGAGGTCCTTCCTAGTTTGTATTGTGTTGTGGTAATCCTGTAAGCAATGTATTTATTTGCCATCTGATAGGCGCTGTTTAAATTGGTAGACTGGACTAGTTGAGAACCCTGTCGATCATGTATTCTCCTATAGGTACTTTGCGCCGGGGGATTTTGGTTTGGATTTTGCCCCTCAATGCGGCATTGATTAATCTGACGGCGCGCGTCGGTCAGCAAATACTTGCAGGTTGTGAGTGATAACGATCAATCCTGTATAACATATTTGCCTCTGGAATTTTTTAGATTTGCCTTTGGGTGCTGTCTCTTGTAAGACATTGTACTATGTAGGAAGGTAGGATGAAGTGTGTCACGGTACTGACCAGGGTATGGGAGGGTGTGCATCTGGAGAAGTCTCAAGTACTCCGAAACAACGGCCAACGGTTGCTGTCTGCCAGTGTATTTCCGGACAAGGGTAGAGAGTATCAGGGTCCAATAGCTATAACGGGATGTGCAAATCAGGAAGTATGTATCCAGATGGTGGTACAGTTGGATACTACTTACATGGATGGAATCCGCCGACAAATTGGCCACAATTTCGCAGTGCGGCTTCTCGCCATCCTGTTACAAATTACATGGTCCTAATCATAGATTGAGTGCAAATGTATTGATATCAATCAATGAGACTTGAGTCTGTTGGTGGAGTATGTATGAATCATGATCGAAGTGTACGGCACCCCATAAAGGCGTCGAATAGTAAACGGCAGCGGCCCGTCCCAAGTTCCAGCGTTAGGGTTGGGCCCACTGAGTATTTAGGTGCGTACTCTGTACATCCGCTGGCATTTGGTATCGGGGAAGCTGCACACTCAAGATATAGTCCGAATCTTAATTACTATGTATGCGCGCGAATCAGTCAAATCGAAATGTCTCTCGACGACGTTTAACGGGGATTAAACGGTGGTGCGTGAGCGACTCGGTCTGTAGTTATACTCTGTATTCATCCAATACATACAAGCCGTAACGCCAAAGCAGAAGAATAGGGCACGGAGACCAATCCATTAGAAGTAAAGCAGGGAAAGCAGATGCAGCCAGCTTCGTCTGAGCCAATCAGAGTGGTGGTAACAAGGTTTGCCACTTGACCCAATCAAGGAACATACGCTGTCTCAGTCTCCACTTATGTGCCGCACAGGCCTGCAGAGCTAGCCTGGAAGGGAAGTGACCCTCTTCCCAAACCGTGGAACTGCAGAGAGGTATTGAGGTATTGGTGGGGCGGGCGCAGCACTCATTCTGCTCGTCTAAAGCTACCCTGTCTGACCGTGACTGTCCTGGGATACACGGTAGTTACATACATTGTGTCTTGAGTCATGTATCTTCACACTCGACTCTGCACTCCGTGTATGCAATTGATCTTCTTCACAGATCGCGATGAAAAGAGCCATAGCACGTCAATGCGAAACCTTGTAGCTGCAGAGCAAGGGATGACTTGACCGAGTCTCAATATTAGGTTCGTAGCACAAAGTCAATTAAAGTGTCGTGTTAGACCTGTTGGCTGGTGCTCTGAACAACAACCAAAATCCCAGCTTCGGGTCGTTGTGAAGAATTGAAGATCGGTCTGCTCCCGTGTATTCAGCAAATCCTTCGGTACAGTGGCCCAACTGGGGTCTCCTTCCGCCGTCAAGTGGGCCGCGGATTTAGTATTTCTTTAGATTGGCTATTTGAGTTCAATAATTGTACATTAACTTCATTAAGTTCATTAAATTGGATTAAGTTGACCCAAGTCGAGGGTCTGGATTGTGAAATCGGCTGCTTAGTGTTCGTCCGTTACGGAGTACGCGCTCCGTACGAAGGGTATGGAATACCGGCTGAGCATTGAGCCCGTACGCCGGTACGCTACACCACGTCGCATTGAACATTGGAACAATAATCCGTCTGCTAAGCCCACACAATGCAGGTGAATGGAGTATAACGGTGACAAATAATGATCCTCTGTGTCGGTAAGACTGGTCACCATTCTTTACCCACGAGTCCTCTCCCCACCGGCCTGGTCGCTGGGATGTTCTCCGGAGTGCATCAGCACCGAACACATGTACCACTCCCTGCAGACTCTGCATCGAATGACAAACGTGCGTGTAGACAGGCCTTAACGCAGCGGACTAAGAGTCCAAGCCCATGTAAGTCACTGCGTCGTACGTTGGTCCCCGTTAACTTAATACACTTTACTTTTGAGCATTCACTTGGTTATATCATGGTGGTAAGGTATCAGCCGGGAGCGCCGTGCCGACAACCTTAGAGTACTTGAATTAACTAAGCTACATAGTAGTTAACTAGTACCTAGTGCTATTGGCGCTTTCGACATTACTCTTTCGGTTTGCTCTTTCCTCGCGATTTAATCCGTCTCCTTCCTCACACACCAATACCGCCACCACCACCAACTTTTCGACAACTTCTTGAGCGAGGACCAGACCAGTGTATACCTCAGACGTGTACGAAAGGAGGACAGCCATTTGCATCAGTTATTTCAATGTTCACGCAAATTCCGGATTGGCCACGATATAGAGGGGACCGATAATTATTCAGTCAACCGCCAGGTTCGGTGTCAGCCCGACCATCTCAAAGAAAAAAAATTCATGGATGTCTTGACTGCTTGCCCTACGACAAGGCTTCAATTTCGGCATATATAACATCTCGCCGCATTTACTAGTCAGTCAAATTATTGCCAGCGATATCTCAGCCGCTGCGCAAACCACCCGGAACGGAACAGGAAACAACATAACAAGCCAATTCGTACATTTACTACATCATTAATGTCTCTCAACAAGTCGCATCATTAAGAAAAAAAAAAGGGTACGCTACATGGCTGAGTCGAACAATTGAGGAAGGGATCGAGATTACACATCGTCAATTATGGAACGGAATCAGAGACAAAAAAGAGACGACCTCAGCTCTCGTCTACTGAGTCGTGTGGGTTCCGTTTTCCGCCGAGCGTCCCGGCGAACAAGGTCAACAGTTTCGGCGCAACAAATAGAAGAATCCAGGGGACCGGTAGCGACGTAAGTTTCAGGTCACAGCGTGGCGCGAGTTTCTTTGTTTGTTTAACGCGTTGCCTAACCCTCTGATAGATCTACACCTGTGTCTGCAGCTGCAGGTAATACTACCACAGCCATTGGTACGACTATTCCTCCTGCCGCTCCACAGCCATCCCAAACAAGTACCGCTGCTGGCGTCACCGCTCCGACACGGGATACTGCGCAGGCCATACTATGGAGCGACATACAGCAGGAGAGAGCCCGGGCTTTGTTCGCCAAGTACGGTCTTACTTTGGAACCGCAAGAATGGATGTCACCACGCAACGGTGAAGTCAAGCGGGTCGAGAAGCCGATCAGAATGAGGGTTCGCCGCACCTGCCATCGCTGTCAGACAACCTTTGGGTCGGACAAAGTGTGCCCTAACTGTCAGCACATTCGTTGCAAAGCGTGCCCTCGCTATCCCCCAGCCCGCACAAAGGAAGAAAAAGAAGCCCGTACTCTTGCAAAAGCCAAGGGCAAGCAACCAGAAAAAACTTCAGATGCTCCTGCCGCCGTTGCTTCTATTGAACCAGACAGCACTCAGAAGATAGAACGTACGCCTCTTACCATGGAGTCTCGGACCGGAGGCCAAGACGTGATATACAAGGAGATCAAACAGCGTGTTCGTCGAACATGTCACCAATGTCAGACTATATTCAAAGTTCATTCGACCGTGTGCGAGAGTTGTGGTCACATCAGATGCAAGAGTTGTCCTCGCGAACCGTACGTCGTCGCCAGATGTCCCCAATTTATCGCTTGCTAATGATTCCTGCAGTGCAAAACTAGACAAATATCCAGACGGATATCCCGGCGACGCAGAACCGCCAGATGAGCGACCACAGCGAGTTTGGAAGAAACCACGAATGAGAGTGCGATACTTTTGTCACAAGTGCGATACATTCTACGTACCTGGCGAAAATATCTGTACGACTTGCGGAGAAGAAAAGGGACCAAACTCACGACGAGACCCGTACGTTCATTCATCATTCCTAAGAAGACTTCTTACTAATGAACTATACAGACCAAAAAAGAAAGAAAAGCCTCCCATAGACGAGGAACTCCTGAAACGAGTCCGAGAACGACTTGAACAATTCCAACTTGCATCAGACCGATAAGCTTGCAGCCTTTGATTGATCAAGCGTACCGTTTTTCCCACCCATTATTGCATTTACAATATACCAGCATAGCATTCTTTTTGTTACAACAAGATTTACGTGACGCCAGAGGATGGATCGACTTGTGGAGAGTAGTTATTACAAAAGTCTTTGATGAGAACCGGAGGAAGCTGTGAGATAGAGTACCTAGTCAACGTGTTTCAGAATACATTGATACTATTTCAACCATTCCGTTACTACTTGGGGAACCCCTATCATACCAACCACCCATCTACGGATTACCTGCTGTGGCTGCCCTTCATAATCTGGATATTAATTCTTACACCGAGCGCGCGAGTTACGCACGTTGCACCTCCCATTACGAAGAACATCACATCTAATAATCCGACAAACTCTCAATAAACCTTGGAAGCTGACTGACCATTGAATATCAAGAACCATGATAGTCAGATAGATAGTACTACTCGATTCGGTCTAGATGTATACGTACACAGCCCAGATTGTGTAACTACGCCAAAAGAGGCAGTAATATCAACGGTTTGTATGACTATGTGGAACAGGAGCTATCGATATTTTGTTTTTTTTTGCGACATTACGGCCGATGAATTTTAGTTAGCAGGTGTTTTTGTGGGTGAAGGGATGGTTGTACCTATATTACACATCCTTGGTTGAAAAATGGACTTCCCCCAATTCAATCGACCAGACCCTTGGAAGAAGGCCAATTTTGTCAATAATACTCAAGATAAGACTAGCATATGTCCCCGGTTTCGCTAGTGTTAGTAGCGTAAGTATAATCCGCGAGCATTATTAAATAGCACGAATAATATTCCCCTTGGTACATGTAATATCCTGAGTCATTATGAACGATGATGTCGTTGTCTGATATTGGTAAGAATATAGATGCTAACGGACTTCTGGAATAGGAAAGTAGTGTGGTTATCTGCCACTTTTCTTTTTCTTCTTTATAGACCGTTGAGAGCACTTAATTTTGTGCCTGTATTAGTACGTAATCTATGCTCGAGAATGAGTTACATGTCAATTGCAACACTACCGTTGATCTGTATTACGTCGGTATTCGGCACTGAGCTTCGATTAGCTTCCTTACAAGAGAGCCCGCGGTACCGAGTCATGTCAGGCAGTGCGCTGCGCTACGGTCCGATACATATTTCTAGAATTGGGGTCATGCTCGTTGCTTATTGCCAGTCACTGTAATTTAGAATCAACAGAATAGGAAGCTCTTCGTGTAGATTGAGCACTATGTCGGTGCTGTTGCGTCGCATTACCCTAAATACAGGTACATGCAGATTCGAATAGTTACTTTTTCTTGGATCGAGATTATCTACTTACCCAATATCGTCAATACACTTACTGTATCATCCTCGATCGACTTATGTAGCTACATAGGTATGCTATGCTATGCCATGCCAAAGTGAGGCATGATATCAGGTACCAATGCCCATCCGCTGCGTATCTATCCATCCATTCGGAGCTCATACACACAAATTCCGTATGTGCGACGCACCATTCTGGTTAGACGAACGGGTCGGACCGTTTCGTTCCCAGTTCCGAATTTTTGGTTTTCTGGGTCGGGCTGGCAGTCTGGATCTATTCTGGTTATTTTTGCCTGATCTTTTTACGCGACGGCCGAAACTCGGTCGTCGTATGATACTTGTGTTCTGATAGAGTTTATGTATGGATGTACATGTCATGTCTGAATGTTTCGCTTTGACTGACCGAGCGTTGTGGTCAGAGTTGCTGTGAGGGGTTTCAGAACTCTACTTAGGTACCAAGGTATGTGCCTTGCAATCAAATGACTCGGCGAAAAATACCTCTAAAACGAACGATGAAACCCCACCGATGAGATGAATATATACGTATCCACGGCAGATATCGATTCAAACGTCTACCGTCGCCGCTATGGAGTCGAGGTTACCAAAAAGCTTATCCGGATTCCCGAAATCAAGGATCGAGCTTGTAAGGATCCTCCTTGTTTGTGCTGAAGTTTTGACGGGCACTCCGGGGGAGGGGTTACCAGTAAAGCCGGGGTCATCCCTGTCAAGCACGCGGCACATATGGGTCAGTTCTGTCACTCATGAAAATCCTCCTTACTCCGTCCAACTGTTGAAAACTGGGAAGAGCTTAAGAGCTCGAAATGATGGATACTACGTCGATAAGTATACGTACTATTTTAGGTGCTCCGTCCTTGCAGAAGTTCGTTTAGATCCTTCCTTCCCGAAACCCTAATCCGCGTCGTTTTTGGGGAGGATTGACATTGAAGTAATTTCGGTACTTTAGAACAGGACGGGAACTTATAACAGCTGATACGACCCATACGAGACACTTACAGCTGCTTAGGAGCAATTTAGTTAGGTAGAAGCTTCATCTCGCATGTATATTGGCTACTTACCATGTTTGCAACCGGAAAGGGGTGGATGATGTGGTCACGTAGTGATAAAACGCAGCTGAATTGATTTTTTGTGTAAATTATCATGGGGTGAAACCAGTTGACTTGGATATACGTAAAATACCTGAGTGCGATCTATAAGGTTACCTGGACATAGTATATCTTCATCTTTGTTCATCAGTAGAGTCTGGGCTTACAAACCAGCATCTAGTCGGCTGGAGATATTGTCTGTTTATGATGATTCAAGCAAAAGAGCTAACTAATCATGTTTTCTGATTGCACCCTTGATGACCTGTAATCTGACCGAAATTTCGAATGATGACAAGACATTGCTCATTCCAAGAAAGTTGAGAAGTCGAAGGCAAAACATACTCTATGCAGCCTTGGTATCATCAACATGTATGACTGCGCGCTTCGCATCTTGCTCAAACTCTTCGTTTGTGACTGCCGCAACATCGTCACCGTCAAAGTACTTGACGATTTCTTCCAAAGGTACGTAGCGAGTTTCCACGTAGAAAAAGTAGACGATGATGAGTTCGAAGCCCAGGAAGCAACAGTAGAAGATGTAGTACTTCCAACCAATGTTGTCAAGTGCCTTTTTGGAATATTGGTAAGGATTTATCTTCTTGTTTTTGGTGGGCTGTTTCAAGGGAGGTATTACTTACAGTAGCATTGACGAACTGGTTGAAGAAGAGCGCACCGTAAAGAGCCCATTCCCTATCAGGAAATAATCGATCAGCTTCTGCTAACGATGTATAAAAATTCATAATGAACTCAAATACTCACATTACGGTGTAACCTTTTGCACGCATATGGTAAGGTAGAATCTCTGTTGTATAGCTAGCAATCAAACCAGACCTAAGATTGAAGGGGTCAGTATTGGATCTTATTGACTTCTTACACTTCAACCGGACAAACTTACTTCAAATTATACCACAGGTTGTAGAAGAAAATCATGAAGACAACCGCCTTTCCATAAGCCGGATTCGCGTTGCCCTGCTGAGCATCGATAGCGGAGAGGATAGTCCAAATGACGAAGCTAATCAGCATGCCAATTGTACTTATCAGGTTGATTGGTCGACGCCCCCATTTATCAACGAAGAAACTGAAGAAGATATTCGTAACGAGAGCGAAAGTAGTCAATCCCCCATTAATACCCAGCTGTGTCTGAGAATCTTTGATTCCGATATTGTCCATGATTGTCGTTAAATAGTATGAGACAAGACCATTTCCAGACCATTGAGAAAAGAGACCGATTGACACAATCATGACCAATCGCTTCCGATTGCCGGGGGTTCTGAGAAAGTCAATGAATGAAAAGGACTTTTGTGCACTCTTTTCCATCGCGAGTGCCGTGGTGATCTCGGTATATTCGAGCTGCACGACTTCATCTTGCTCGTCTCCATTTGCGTGGTAGTGTGCAAGGATTTTCAAGGCCTTCTCCGGTTGATCTTTGGCTATGTAGAACCGAGGACTCTCAGGGATCCATGGCACAACGGCGATCATAAGTATGGTGAAGAGACCTTGAATAAGACTGGGAGCTCTCCAAGCCCAGTTACTCTATTTTTATGTCCAAACATAAGTCAAGCGAACGTATGAGAAGCAAACGGATGACTCACCTGAATCTGCAGAGTGCCGTATGTGGCCCAAGCCGCGATGAATGCCCCGGATTGGTAGTTTGCGCCCGCGATAGTCACGAGAATCGCACGATCTTGAACAGGAGCAATCTCTGCAATTAACAGCGGCGCGGTACAGATCACCAGAATATCACCAAAGCCCAGGATCCATCTCGCCGCGATGAACATGGCAAAGTTGACCGCAGCCGACTGCAATGCAATACCCAGTAACATAAAGAAGGCCCCTATTACTAAACAAGGTTTTCGTCCCAGGCGATCTAGAATGAATGGCATGGGAATCAAGCCGCTTAGAGCACCTGCACTCATGACGCAGTTGAAAAGGCCGAGAGTCGAGCCGCGAGGGTGTCCGAAGTAATCCTGCCAGTAGGTTATGGCCTGGAGACCATTCCTGCCCAGGTGTACCGAGGTTAGCAACGGTTCTCTTCTGTAGCTATTTCATTGAATACAAAAAGAAGCTCATGTGCTCACATCATAGAGTTATCGAATCCATTCGCAGTGTTTGTGAAGATCAGAACGAGGATGAAGAAATATAAAGTGCGCATGTTCTTATCTCTCCACCATTTCTTCCGGGGAAACAATCGCCCAGCCAGATAAAAATGGCCTGCGGGCGGTTTCATTTGTGCAGGGCTGTCAGGCATTGCGGTGTAGGCTCCAATTGAGAAAGCTCGAGCTAGTCGAAGTCGAAATAGAATATGCGACAATGTCCAACGGTCCGAGAGCTGGTTATGAGATTAGCGCATGGCAGACTTTATGGTCTTTATATAGTTCTTTGATCTAACTCACAGATTACAATGATTGATTGTATAGGTTAGTCTTGAAATTCTGAATGGAATGTATAGCTCCTCTCCGCCGGGACGCGGGGTGCAGCTTTAGGCTATAGATTTCTTTGTGAGGCAAGCTTGTAGAAATAGCCTGAATGTAAACTTGCATATTTAAATTAATGCCCTTTAAGAGCAACACATAGTTGGCTTGCAGCTGCCATTTGGAAGGGGTCGGTGATTGCTTGTTGAGCTGTCTGGCTAGCTTCCTATAATAGGGGTATCAATAACGTCTTACGATGTCTTCATTTTCTTCACTTATGATACATGCTTCCGTACACCAGAATCAACGTAAGATATCGAATATCAAAGCTTGTTCCAGCTTTTGTTCAAACGAAGATTCCCCCCGGTATTTCTCTTTCCCCGTACAATTACCCCAGTTGATCTCGCCCGCGAGCTTCACCGTCTCTCCACATGACCCCGGTTCCATTAAAGTCTAACGTTGTCTTATCATTCTGCCGCCGGATCTCCTTTCTTAGTTTAGGTCGAAACGACACGCAGCGCAACCAACGCCTTTCCAGCGCAGAACGCGCAACTATTGGATAGATTTCCAACATATTTATATGTTAAACTTTCCACATGGTTGAGTGGTTCACGAATCGCGACATCAAACAATGAAAATGCCAGGTGTAATTTTATCCTATATAGGCTGAAATTGGTGCCATCATTATCCCAGAAAACTATGCATAGCTTGCGTGGTCGTATAGCTCAATTTGAGTATTCGTTGCCTTGATAGGCCATAAACGATTAAACGTTATCTTTATACTCATACTTGGAAGCTCTTCAGAATGTTTGTATGAAATAAGATACCTACATAGATAGATGCACAGCCTTGGAATAGACTTTTGTTCGGGTCAAGTATATGTATACTACAGCATTGAAACATTGAAATCTACATATATAAGTAGGCTTTGACTTATGAATATCTTCCCATTAATACCTAGGTGGCTCACATTATGATGCCCAGTGCTCAATCAATTTCAAGCATCTCGAATTTGATATCTGTACGCCCATTCATAGGCTTCGTGAAAGCGAAGATGCCCACGATAGGGCCAACAAAGTCATGGCCCGTCAACTCTAGCGTGTCAAGATCCCCGAAATCAACCCATGAAGAATCTTCCTCGAGACGATATGAGAATCTATAATGTGATTCAAGGTACTCTATTCTAAACCACGTAGCGGCGGCATCTTTAAGGTTGACAGCTATTTTCTTGCTCTTGTCGATCGACTTCGCTTTGTTAACAAATTCGAGCACGATAGCTGACGTTTCATACTCAACATATATTCGCGCGAATCTGTGTTCGTCCTTGTAGACACATAGACCTGCATTGACTTGTGTGCCTGGTGAGACGTTTTGAACAGCGACTTGAGAATGGCCTTCGAGCTGGCGCTGGCGCTTACCCACGAACGTGACCCGGCTTTCAGGTCTGGCCTGACTTAAATCGTATTCAGCCGCTGTGAGGACGATTTCCCTGCCATTCTCAACAATTTTGTGCATGGTCAGGTCTGCATCTCGAATGTAGCACCAGTCCACATCAGGGTTTGTGCTCAGGCTCGATACGGTGCCTGGCGAAGTAGTTGTGAGGTCTGATGGCAAGCCTATTTTGACCTGGTTTACTCTTGGCCAGCTTCCTGCCGGCCACTCCATCGAGGTAAGAAATGTTTCCCGTCCCATGACATAGCGTTTGGACCGGTCCTTTCGAACACCAAGACACACCACCCACCAGTTGCCTTGCGAATCCTGGAAGATGTCGCTATGACCGGTATGCTGTACATATTCATCTGTGCCGCGAGCTGTAAGAATTGGATTATGAGGATTTGCCTCATACGGGCCCCAGACAGATTTTGACCGCGCAACCGTGATCATATGATCTTCAAATGTGCCCCCCTCGGAGATGAATAGATAGTACCATCCATCATCTTTTTTATAAATGTGAGGGCCCTCAGGCCAGATGCCCCCGGTACCTCTCCAGATGGTTTTCTCATCCGATAGCTTCTTTCCCGTGGCAAGATCGATTTCGAACAGCTTAATGGTAGTCATTGGTCCTGGTGCGGCAGACCCATGCATATATGAGCGACCATCATCATCCCACAAAACACTAGTATCAATCCCATCAAAGTCAAAGAAGACAGGATCGCTCCACTGGGAACCCCAGATATCTGCTGTCGAGACGATAAAGTTTTGGTGTGTGCCTTCTTGTTCGCCGGTATGAATCACATTCGTACAGATCACGTAGAATCTGCCAGCATGATGTCTTATTGTGGGAGCATAGAGTCCACCAGCTGCGCACATGAAGTTGCCTCCTTCTTCCAAATTCAATTTTGTGTGAGTCAATGCGAGACTGAGCTGACTCTGCGTATTTATGGCATTTCCTAGATCTGGTATCAATACATATACATTGAAGGCAGGAGACTATGCGTAATTCGCTCACCGATATGTTTCCATGAGACGAGATCTCTACTCGCATATATAGGTAGGCCAGGGAATATATGAAAGCTGGAGTTGACCAGAAAGTAAGTATCCCCGACGCGGACCGCAGAAGGATCGGGGGCGAATCCTGGAATAATCGGGTTCATGGTTTCTTGATTTGGAGATATACAGCCAGTTGATAATTTATGTGGTGTGCGATGAAGATATTGACAGTAATGGAGGTATAAGCTGCTTGTATGGGCGAATATGATAATAGGCTAAAACCGGCTCAATGTAGCGGCACTGCGTAAATGATTATTGTCGACGAGTGAGATTGGCTCTATTCCAACCAGATTTCTGCTCGTAAAACCGGTCAAAGAATACACTATGAGTAGACCTGAATACTGACAATATAGGCCATCGATTGATGGCGATGAAGTAGGAGTAGGGCATACTCATGAAAGCCCTAATTGGCAAGGCTGTGGTTGTCTCGTATCTAGGCAACACCATCCCCAGATCTGAGTCATCGCAAAACTGAACGTTACCGTTTAAAAGCATTATATAGAGACTTTCATTAGACAATTTCAACCGAACTCACCCGACTGTCTTTACGAGCAAAAATGTCTAGTTTCTTGCGTTATTTGTACTTAAAGGTTCTCGTTACCTTTTCACGCGTCCTCATTAAACTACTTGGCTCGCCGTCGCGGCCGAGACCCGACGACGTTATACAAATAGCATCTCGCGACAAGCGTCGCACTATCAAAGTCCATGTCTACAAGCCACATACCGCAGATACTGAAAGCTCTAATGCAGCTCCGATTCTCATAAATCTATATGGCTCTGGCCTTGCGATACCTCTTCATGGTATGGATGATGACTTTTGCCGATTTGTCGCCGACGCAACCGGCTATGTTGTGCTTGATGTCAACTATTGCCTGGCTCCCGAGTACCCATTCCCTGCAGCTCTTAACGATGTTGAGGATGCTGTAAAATATGTTGTTGATCACCCGAACGAGTATGACGCCTCTCACATCTCCATCTCTGGGTTTTCGTCTGGCGGCACTCTCGCGCTTGCCGCTGCCTTAACGACTCTTCCACGCGGAACGTTTCAGTCGCTTATAGCATTCTATCCTGCGACAAATCTTTTCCAAGACCCGAGTTTGAGAAGGGCTCCCGTACCAGGTAGGAAGGACCGGTCGCCCTTCTGGACTAGGATCTTCCGAGAATCATATCTCAGGGGAATGGATCCTCGCGATCCAAGAATCTCACCCGCGTTTGCGGGTACTTCAAATCTTCCGGCAAATATGCTGGTCGTTACAGGCGAGTTGGATCAATCAGCAGTAGAGGCAGAAGAGTTAGCTGAGAGAGCAAAAAATGAAGGGCATGCTACTGGTAGAGAAGTCATCATTCGCAGGATGAAGGGCTGCGGGCATGCATTTGATAAGAAACTCACCAGCGAATTCTCTGTGGCAGCAAAAAATGAGACATATCAACTCGCTGTTGAGATGCTGAAGAAGGTTAGGAAGTAAGCACTTGATTTGGTGAGCCTTTTGCTCCATATCAGGGAGGACGCATAACTTGACTATTGGATCAGTATCCTTGCAAAACCTCGTTTTGATCTTTTCTTCCGAAGCCTAATTTCTACAATTTGGCCCAAGAGTGACAGTAATAATTTGTTGCGATATTGGTACGTTTGTATTTTTCAAGATCGTTCTTTACACTACTGCACTGTCTAAAATGTCGAACTATAAGATATTCCGTTAAACATAACAAAATTTCCATAACTACACTAGGCATTCATGTCCAAATAAGTACTAGATTCCGTGGTATAGTTGCACCCAAACGTCTCGACCGGGCAACTCTCGAACGGGCTGTGGATCTTGAAGGATTCAGCGTAAGTCTTAAGATCAACGGAAGGATTCTTAGGACTTAATTACGCACTTAATGCTTCAGACGACGGCGCCGGAGAATTCCTCGAAAAAATTTATTTGGCTGGCCGATCACTAAATTCTGACTGTCAGTCAGACTTGTAGACTGGACTTTGCGTGCTAAACTGGACCGCCCCCAATATCATTGCAATCCCCCAACAGCACCCTCGTATCCTAGCATCTTAAAAGCCCCAATGTATTGGATACCGACAATCTGGTAACGAGTAGGATACTTTCTAAACTGGTTCCGAGATTATGGCGACGTATTATACGGAGTAGAGTATTTACGCTGACTCGAGGGATCCAGGACAACAGAGTCAGGTAGCTTCGTATGTAGTTTTTTTCTTCATGTTTCTTTTAAATACCTAGTTACGGTTACAACTTACGAGTATGTGGAGTATGAAGTCTAAATCATATAAGGCTTTCCAGAATCAGAAGGCATGGGTGAGAATAGAATCGCTAATTGATCGACTTGGTAGTACAGGTCCGTGTATGCCGAAGCCTTAACTGACTTGACTACACTGCAAATGAACACGAAGCAACCGACACTGGAACTACGACTTCGCTACGCATCAAGCTGAAGATAAGTCTCAGTAGAATTTCGTAGTTGGGGCGAGCTATGATTTTGAGGACTAGTTTCGATACTTTCCCGTTTCCAGATGTACACGACCGGGTGTATGTATACGCAACTAGTCGGTATGGATAGCGAGAACAGGGGGTAATGACACAACGCATGGAGATGATTATGCTAAAATGTAAAACTAGAATTCGTATCAAACCTCCTCTGTATTTGAATCTCAGACTGGTAATATCCCGACTTGTTAATATGACATGGATCTCCTGCATTTGTAAACACTCACTCTTCTCCATAAATACATGACCTTTCACATCATCCATCGACACATTTATTAATCATAACAAAAGTATTGCGAAATATTTTTCCTGGCAGTATTTTGAAATTTCTACCGAAACATCCCAATCACGAAGATGTAAATAGATTTCTGAGTTGAGTTTGATACGATAGTCCATGGGATTCTCACATGTCGATTAGTACTCAAAACCAAACCGGCAAACCCGTTTGACGTTTCGCAGATGTTGACTGTCAGTGCGAGTCATGGTTCGTTTCTGTTCTCTCTCATGTGACTTTTTCAAGCAAACTTCGCATGTGATGTACTGGAAGTGTCGTGGCGATTCGTACCCTATTGCTTCGAATTCGGGAATATTGTCGCCTATTGACTTGATTGCATCCAAGTCAACACAGTCGATGCAAGTCGAGAACTGACACTTGTTGCAGACCAGAAGCAGGCCACCAGCATTAATAGCTGTCAAACCACAGTTGACGCAATGATGGTGAGGACAGGTTTTGTTGCCGAAAGGGTTCTTTTTCGAAGTAATCTCTTCCTGATTCATGCATTCTTCGTGATACACTTGTGGACAGTATGTGCATTTTTCTAAATTATGTCCCTTGCCACAAATTAAACAAGTCTGTTTGCATATTTAGCCAATATGATGAGATCAATCATGTAAATGCAAGCCCACTTGCTCAGCGGCAATGCACATACATACTACTGGACTTACCTTGAAGTGCTGAAACCCGATTCCTCCGACCACCTTAAGCTTTGAAGTTTTGCCTTTTGTCAGCGTAGGCACAGCTTCGCCATCCCGACACAAAGTCGACTCTTTGTCGACATAATAATCGATATCCTTGTCGTATACTGTCCGATTTTTGTTGAGCCGCCTTTGGTATGGGTCGAGGCTTTCTGGAAGTGCATCTTTCAATTGGACCCGACGACGTTGAAATACTGTGCCGTTGAAGAGACCAGTTTTTATGCTAGTACTCTGCGACAACCAGTGTTTTTCCTGTTCATCAAAAGAATCTACACTGGGTGAAGGCGGGGTGGTTATCGATGATGTAGGTGTGTATTCTTCTGCATCATACGTATTTTGGCAAGATTTCACAATTGTCTCCCAGTCCATATCTTTCAAATCATCAGCCCTGAATGGGTCCACAGTTACTGAGGTAAGACTGTGTGATATCAACCGACGAATGAATGTGGCATCCGTTTGGAAAGAATCCGCCATGGACAATTCAGAACTTGCAGTTGCAGCATCGTGGATAACCCTTGAAGCTAAGTAAAGCTTCTTGTTCACGCGGTTTATCATCTGATGTTCAACTGTACCTCGAGTGCACATCTTCACAACAGTCACAGGCTTCTCCTGACCGATGCGGTGGGCTCTTGCCTCCGCTTGGGCCATAATCTGTGGGTTCCAATCCAAATCCATGAAAACAACAACTTCAGCTGAAGTGAGAGTGATTCCCTCTCCACCAGCCCTGGTTGCGATGACAAAGACCCGATGTAGATCTTGGTTTTGAAAACGATGAACATTATATTTGCGGATAGCGTAGGGGGTACTGCCGTCGAGTCGAAGATGGGGGATGCTCATGGCGTTTAGAAGAGACTCACAGCAATCCAAAGCATAATCGAAACCTGAAAATATCAACATCTTCTTGTTGTTTTCGGTAACTTCGTGATAAAGGAGTCTCTCGAGTGCAATGAATTTGGAGGAACTCTGCACTAATTCCCTGGGCATTGGCTCAGCGAAGACATCTCCCATGCCCATGTTGTCAACGAGCAGAGGATGGACACAAATCTAATCTGAAGTTAGTGCCTGAATTTCAAATGGTCTCCTAATGGACTCACTTTTCTAAGCTCCATAAGCGCGTTTGTCACGGAACGGCTTGATGCCTTCTCTCGTATGTCCTGATTCGTGGAGTGGGAGTGTATAGAGTCCTCACTGCCCGGACTCGGTGGTGGTGTCTGAGGTAAATGGCTGCTATCTTCATTGGTACAAAACTTGATAAAATCACTTTGTCCGGTGATTACTTCCAGATAAAGTCGCTTCTGCTCTTGAGTTAGCGGTAGATGTAGGACTACCTCTGTCTTCACTGGAAGTCCTAATCCTTGTGATTTTGATTGCTTGACTCGCCGAAGCATGATGACTCTGAGGAAATCCCTGACATTTTCGAGAAATGTAGAGTCGACTTTCCCGCTCGAAAGTGAAAAAGCTTCCTTCCAATGTTGCTGCGTCTCCTTAACGAAAATTTCCGGGTATAACCAGTTGCACATAGACCAAACTTCTGAGAGATCATTCTGAATAGGCGTACTTTGAGAAGTCAGCGTTAAATCAAGTTATTTGGTTCTCAAATTATAATGGCTGTACTTACCCCGTTAGAATGATTCGCTGTCTAGTCTTCAAAGTTTTCACACTTGTGGACAATTTTGTCGTGAAATTCTTGATTCGATGGCCTTCATCTAACACTATACATTCCCAAAGCCCAATACGCGAGAGTCTGAAACGATCTGCAACCACAGTCTCATAAGTGGTAAGGACAACATCAAAATCTGTAGTCGAGAAATCAAACATATTAGCTTCATAATGACGGAAAAATGMAAAGAATCAGAGMCCTGCCATACCTTGATCTTTGACCATCTGTGCGGTACATTTTCTTTTTTCACCATTGCCATACCATTGTACTGCCTTGAGAGTGGTCCAATTTTCTATTTCCGTCTGCCAATTTGCGAGGACACTCATCGGACATACAACGAGAAAGGGCCGGCGACCACCTCCTTCCACGTTCTTGATATGTTGAAAGAATGATAGTGTTTGTAATGTTTTACCGAGGCCCATCTCATCTCCTAGGATGCAGTGGGCAGAATTCTTTCGAAGATAAAAAAGAAAAGAAACTCCATCGAGTTGATGAGGCTTTAGGATGACTCGTATGCTGTTCAGATATTAGCAACCATATTCGTGTATCGAGACAAACTTCTGGCACATACCCTACTGGTTGACTCTTGATCTCTTCGTACTGGTAAACAACCCCATCGCTGGATTCCTCCTCAAGAATCTCAGCGATATCTTCATCTCCTAGAAGAGGGAGAATCTGTGGTCTATGTGCAAGCACGAAAGGAGTATAACGTTCCTGCATCGTTGTATCTTCAAACTGTTAGTTCGCCTAACAAAAGTTCTTTCTGAAGAGGTTGAAAACATACTCTTTGCAGTCATCTTGATACGTCCACCGTATCAACCTTGAGATTCCCTCCAATTGCACAGATACCAGGCGGGTATTCAAAACTGCCTTGGTGATGATGTTGAAAGAAGTCGAAAAGAAAAGTCGATCTGTTGAGACTCCAAGAAGGAGTAGAATCACGGAGGTTTGGTGTTGTGTAGACTGTAGATGACAAGAGAAATCGACCTGACATGAGAGATGATGAAGAATCAGGACCAAGAGAAGGACCGATTCTTATAGATCTGAGACGAGCTCTGATCCCCATTCTCCAGAGATCACGCCATATCTCAAATCAAACAAACGGCATCATTTCCCCCTGGCAAACAGCGAAGAAGTTTATGATACTTGAGGTTAGGTAGTAATGTGAGACAAAAATGTTCCATATTGAGATAGATCTTGAGCGCGTTATTGGTGCCCGGATTGACGTTTGAGATGAGACTATAAAGAGACATTGTGAAGAAGGAGAGATCAATTTGCATGTGAAAGTAGAGTTGACTATCTGGTTCACAGTCTGGACTTGGTCAAGTTTCGCCCCAAAAGTGAGGTACATCGCTTGGGGAATGGTTGCATTTTGTCCCTCGTCTGGTATCGAGGAGCTTCATTGGCGCAAAGATGGTGAAGTCGACGGGGAGATAAGTATGATCGAGCACTCTGCAGACCAATCAGGGTTGCATTCCATAAAAGCCGAACTTTCATTTACTAGGTATCAAGTAAAATCTGTAGATTAAAAGGGACGTACCTTTGATATCAGATGGTACAAGCTTTCAGAACCAGATCTAGCAAACGCTGGTTCAATCACATGCCCGCACAGGAGACCTAAGACAAGAATAAACAAGAAATCTGGGGAAAAGTCAAACGAACATCCAATAGCGCGGGGACCTCGCAGATCGAAGTTGAGATAAGCTTAGGTTGCTGCAGGCTGTAGCTGAGACTTGGGATGAAGAGGATGAAGATAGGCATGTGAATATAGATAGTCGATTACCAAATAGGATCATGTGATTTCTTGATCTGTCTCGAGCAAACAGGCAAAAAGAGAAAGGAGCGTAGGTGGAAGTCCGTCAAACGTCCCAAAAGGGAAGGCAAGTAGACTGCTGCCTGATTGGTCAAATCACATGCCATGAGCCAATGATAGCAGATCGTTTGTAAGAATATCTGTCCAGCTATCTGAAACAAAAGGGAAAGGCCTCAAGTCGGACTACGCTCGGAATCCTTTTTTAGTCAGGGAGACCCTCCGTGCTGAAATGAACATGGATTCTGATTAGCTTGATAGTGGAATTACGACGAGTCGAAGTCCTCTGAAGATAGCTACACTTTGATCCGTCGACTAATCTGCTCCGTCCCCCTGGCACTCTCCAAATCTACCTTATCATGGAGGTTCGTACGATTTGCCAAAGCACGCCGTATTATCCAGTCCTTGCTACTCACATCTTCCTCCAATACACCTTCAGGCAACGGAGGAATAATAGTCGACCCTTGCAATCTCTTCAACAGAACATCGTCCTCCGGTCGAGAAAAATAGACCAAGCTGTACCGCGTCGATGCTGCCTGAGCACCTGGTGAGGATATAACCCTGTGGATATTCGAGCGGAGGAGACCATTCGTGAATTTGACTAAAGAGTCACCTAGGTTGATGATGCAATGTCCAGGGAGGGGCTTGACCCATTTCCACTCTGCGTCTTGGCCTGGCGGAAGGACTTGGAGACCACCAAGCCGATTGAAAAGGACAGTGACACTGCCGAAATCAGTATGTCCAGCAAGTCGTGGCACTTCGCCAGTCATAGGCTGTGGCGGCGATCTAGTCATTCGAATCTGATCGCCGCTGTGATGGTCGATACGATGCATATTTGCGAGAGTAGACGGAGGCAGCCGTAGATGTTCATTCAGTAGGTCAAGAACAAGTGTTACGATGGCGTGAGAATCGGAAACAAAGGACTTGAGTTTGCTCTTGTTGTTCTGAATGATATCAGGTTGAGGAAGCGGCTCCATTACCCCGAATAGATCATCCTTGGCAATCTGGCCATGTCAGACTACTTGCACTTTGAGAAGTAGAATGATAGACTTACGTTGTAAAACTCGACACTGTCGAGGTTCCCCTTTTCATCTACCTGACCAGCCCCAAGAGGTTTGTATCCGAAGTAAGACCTCTTTTTGCTATGATCATACTTGGACTTTTCTTGAACATCTAGCGCAAATAGCTGCTCGCTGATTTTGAATAGTTCATCGGCGGCTGAGAGAATTGAGTCACCCAATTCCTGGTCACGGAGATCCAGGTAAAAGAATCCAATGTCCTCACATGCACGACAAAATTTCTGAACCTCGTCGCTATCGTGTTGGAGAAGTTTGACCAAGGATAGCCGATCCAAGGGCATGGTTGGAATGTCATCTGGAAAGAGGGGCAAGGATTCAAAATTTTCGTGAGCCATATCGTAATATCCAAGTCGAATGGCTGATTTCAAAGTATTGCAAAAGTGAATGCGCATTCGCTACTAGAAGGACCATCCATCTTGAATTTAAAGATCATCGTATGAAGGTTCATGCGGGGTTCGGGTCTTTGTCCGAGGCAATTGATCATTCCGTTGGGTCCTTGAATGGCACGGGGCTCTTTCGGTTACATTGCTATGCCCTCAAGGTTCGAGACTCGGCGTATGACTCTTTTGATGGATCTGGCAATCTTTTACTTGTTGTCGTGCCCAGGTGGTGTATAGCATAGTTTGTTAAGGACAAGCGATAAGATAAGCACGAGTAAGTTTTGGCGATAAGCTTATCAACCCCAGAGCTACAAAATTCACCTCATCCAACCGCCTGTGACTCGACAACTCGACAACTCTGCCATTCTGCACGATTGCAATGCCACGACACAATCTCATTTAAGTCAGTTCCGCTCACCACTATCCTTCATAAATCAATCAACAAAATGTCCACTTCAAAACCCCACATAGCCCAAGACCTCCTCTCGCGTGCCCACTCCCCTGACACAGCTGAGCAACTCTTCACCGAACGCATAAAACAAAAACCACTCTACCTGCGCCCAACATCGCCTACACCAGCCGACAAACGGTCACGTCGTCGACTTCAACGACTCCGCAAGAAAGAATACTTCTACCGGAAACAACGACCTCAACCGCTCTCAGCGCGACAAAAACGTGTGTCGGGATTGTACGACATTTCGAAGGAGGAATGCAAGTATGAAGTCTTCAAGGGGTTGCATGGGATGTGGGTGCAGTATATGCAGGAGGTACTGGGGATAGAGAAGAGTACGAATGCGACGAATAACGGTAGGCCGTTGACGATAAGTGGGCCGGCTCATGGGAGTAAGCTCGTCAGCGCGGATTATCATGGTGCGGAGGTTGAGGTTGTGCGCAGTCGGTGCGCGGGCAGGGTTGGCGTGAAGGGGATTGTGATCAGGGATACGAAGTTTACGTTTGTTATTGTGACGGAGAAGGATGTTGTTAAGAGTGAGTTTCGCGTTCCCCTCGCTTGTGTCCTGTATGGTTATATTGATATTCGGTTTAGCGATACCCAAAGAGCATACAGTCTTTCGATTCACTATTCCGTCTACACCGGTACAACAATCGACTGACGACACGACTAGTAAGGAGAGGCTGGAGGGGGAGAAGCCGAAAGATTTCGTCTTCGAGCTGCACGGAAGTCAATTTGAGAATCGGCCTGTGGATCGCGCGAATAAGAAGTTCAAATGGAGGAATATCGACTATGTTTGAGGCCCCAAACAGGTCGACACTACAGGAATTAAGTATGATAAACCACGGTTCTTCTGGTATATTGCCAGTACGAAAGCAGTCAGCTGGGATCACAAACGAGAAGAGCGCTTGCGTGCATGCAATTTCGGGCCCATACACACCAGCTCTTTGAACCGTTTTGAAGATAAGTCGTATACAACGCCCGCTACGACAGAAAGCGACACACGTGGTTACCACACTCTCACAGCCTTTCAAGGATAGCCAAACTCGACACACAGCACATCAACTCTCAAGTTGGTCACGGACTACAATTGTGAGTAGAGTGATCGTTGCGATAGGACATCAACTACTTTCCACGGACAGGGGCGTTGGGGCAGTATAAAAACTATCTTTGACTGGACTAAAACGTTTGATGAAGACTGATATACATGTCCGCTAGAAGGGACGTTCTTGATTGGATTGCAGATATGTAGCTAGTCCTGACTTTTGGTCTTCATGACTTGAAGACTGCGTCATTTCGTGTGCAGAATCAATGACCGTCTGATTCGATCAATCCTGAAGTAGGCTCAAGTCGAGCATTGCACTCTACCCCGAAGTACTCTACTTGCGTAATGGGTACACCGGTTGTGACGACAGTTTGTCTCGGCATCATTCTTGGTAGACAGCCAATTTGTCGTTGTGCAGGGTGTACCAACACGACAGTTGCACTTGCCTTGTGCAAATAATAGTCCCGTGATCCTTAGGGATACCGTGAGGGAAAGCTGTCGGGTCAGGTCGACGACTCTTGTAGTCCATGCATAATTCAAGCTCGTGTAGAGCCAGTGAACATGATATTTCTCAGTTCCTAGTGACGGAGATCACATCCCAGCCCATTCAATGCTAAACGTGCGAACCTCCGAAGCAGCATCATCCGGGTCCACTGCGTGGCCCAAAAGAAAGCCTTTCTTGACTCCAGTACCGAGTCGACCACCCGATACAATCTCCATAAGACTCAGTTCCTCATCTCTATGAAATCCATACACTAAAAAGTGTGAATGAAAACGCAGTGGGTCGCCAGGGTAGGCCATGTATTGACATCCGAACCTCAACCCCGGAGAGAGGAAATACCCATGTGAATGCAAATGAGCGTATACGGGATAAGAAGCAGGTACTTCCGGCAGAGGCATCTCGTATTCTTCGGCAGGTTGGTAGGGGATAAGAGGGTACGTGGTTGCCGGTGTAATGCTTATTGTCGATAGCTGAGTAGTAGAGCTGGCGTTCGACATGGAACTAGCCGGACGTGCGGGAGGTTCAAAGAGCACATTGTCGGTATTTTCTGTCTCTTCTTTCTCGGCCGACACAGCGAGTTTGGCTTTCCTCTTCTGCGTTGCCTTTCTCAAGGATTCCTCACGCTGCTGCTCCTTCCTATTCGACTTGGCTTGGGACACATTTCGCCCCTCTTTCTGGAGGGATTGCAAATATTTGATTTTGTCTGCTTCCGCGAGTGATCGCATACTATCATTGTGATATCTTCGGCCATCAATAATGCGTGCTACTTTCTTCTCTACCAAGAGTCTTGCTTCCTCGGGCATGAGTTGCACGGGAATACCAAGGAAAACATTTTGTTGCGGGACTTGGGGTAATGTGCCCATCAAAACACCACATATATTATATTCTTTTCTTAAATACGTGGCAGCATCAGCCGAGAAAATTAGGTAGCGGCCTGACACGAGGGAGATGGGGATCGGAAGCGGAACTTCTGCAGCCATTGTGAATACAACGATCTACTTTTCAGCTCGTTAGCAGGTTGTCAAATAGGTGATGGTTCAGTTACAAGAGAAGAAAGCAGTCAAATCATTTCAAAATACGTTTCTCAGTCACATAATGCTCTTAAAATGAGATAGAATGAGCTTCAGGGGATTGACAGATTGGTATGGTAATAATCATATGACAGGAAAAAAGTAGCAGGAGGAAGATATACTTACTGTGTAGTGAAGAGATCCCTGCTTTGACCAGCAAAGTCAGGGATAATAATTTTGTTCGAATTGTTGAGGTGTGAAGGGGAAAAAAAATTAGCGGAAGCGGAGAACTGAAGGAAAGCCCAAATTTCAAAGTTGCGCTTAACCTCTTCGGGCCTGCGGAGCTTCTCATCATCAATCATCATTTCAACAAGAACTTGAATTGTTGCTCCTTAGCATCGACGCGACAAACTCGAACATGGATATTATTTGGGTTGTGATATTCTTGTTTGTACTGCCACTGGTGGCTATGTTAGGTCAGTCTAATCCGTGCGACAAGCTGCGATCATGTTCTTACCTTATATAGCCTGGCTTGCGCTCTCGTCTTGCCTAGGCGATGGACTCAGGAACCGCATTCGAGGTGTTCGAAGCAACGGCAGGGGCTCATACGGCCCAGAATACCTGCGCACAATGACCTTTACCGGCCCTGCAATGTCCGAGCAGATCGAGCTAGACGACATGTACCGCGAAGAACAATACGAATCCGACCGCGCGCGATAGAAACCAATCACGTTTCGATTTCAGAATTCAAGGTCGGCCTTCTTGGGCATTTTACTATCACTAGGTGCCTGCTGAGCTTCATTGTCGCCTTCCGCCGGAGGAAGACTGAATGGCTTGATCTCGAATCTGCGTCGACTCAACGTAAAAGCCCAATCTTCGCCGATGTTCTGGTCGCTACCACCGCCGCGTTCGTGAAGTACAGGCAATTTGTGTGTCTTGAGCATTCCTTGAGGCGGCTCCTCGTGTGCCGTTGCTGCACCCGAAGTCGCTATTGCATCCGATGAATGTGGGAAAGGGCACAACTCAACCACGCCGTCGCATAGGATCTCAACCCACCGGATAAGGCCAGTTGATCTTGGATAAAGCGATAGTGGAATTGTGATCATGGCAGTTATGTTATAGGCATTATGCGATAGGAGTGCTCGAAGACAGTGGATGAATCGGAGCAGATATTCAGGCTGACTTGTCTCGGGCGGGTAGATGGCAGGGTTGAGAAGCGAAGGAATCACAATTCGATGTACAGTATTCGGTGGACTGTTTGCAATGCTGGTCTGTAGGTTCTGCATTATCGAAGATAAGGGTGAACCTCTTTGAGGTGCAAGAGGTATATAGTTGACAGTAGCCAGGGATGGATGCGTAAGTCTTTTGGTCAAATCAAAAGCATGGCAGAAAGCTTCTTGTTTCGCGCTGAGTGGTGCAGAAGTTGTATTACTCGTAGCAGGAGCCGGTGCTATAACAAATTAGAGTCAGTAAAGTTAGACATTAAGTTCTTCAGAGCAATAATACCTCTTGAGCCTGCAACTCCTGTCCCAAACTCTCCCAACCGCTCATATCTCCAAGCAATCTTCATCTTCTCTTCTTTCCTTCTGTCGACCTTCTCATCCAGAGAGTCTGCAGACCCTATAAGCCCTGGAAGAGTTCTGCCCCATTGCTCCGCTAGACCAACGACATGTACTTTGTGCTCTTGGACCACCCCTTCAGCTGCATAATAACGCAACAATGCGCCTGCAAAATCTGTAGTCCCGTTTTCTTCTACCAGAAGGATTTTCCCAAGTGGTAGACCTGCATGACCGGCCAACAGATTGTCCAAAGAACGCGAGCCCGTTGACGTCGTTGGTCGTCCATCATCTGGGGATGGTCGCACTCCGGAAAGTGTCTCGTTTGCTTGTGCAGCGACAGGCTGCGAGGCAGGTATTGTCGGCGATGCAGTACCGTTCACGCCTGTGGAGATCCCAACATTCCGCTTGCGAAACGACATTTTGCTAGTAAATGTGTCGTATTCTGAGTGCTAATATGCTCGATGTTGAACTTTTGAAACTTTTATATGCAGCAACCAATGATGATGCGGGGCAGCTCCATTGCCGCGCTAACGCTTTTTGGGCCGGGAGAAAAAAGCTTCAAACTTCGGAGACAACTTCATCGTTGACCACCTAGTTTGCGCCAATCCAACCCTTCGATTATTTCTGCTCTTTAGCGACGTTATCGTTCATATCTACCAGACCCATAAATATACAGCACAACAGTCGTCTCATTGCGCTTGCCCCTCTAGCTCGCTACAAGAAGACAAAATGTCGGACGCTCAACTCTTCGAAGACACATTCACAATTACCTCAATAAACTCGCAAAAATACGATCGCGTCTCTCGCATCAGCTGCACATCAACCGACAACCAAACCACGTTCACCCTCGATGTGAACACCGAGCTGTACCCCTGCGCAGTCGGCGAATCGCTTTCCCTGGCTCTAGCGTCGACCTTGTCTCTCGATGGAAAAGATGAAGATGCCGCCGCGGGTCGAGGTGGTTGGAGAGATGTCGGAATGGGTGAACACACCCTTGCAAATGAGTATGACTATGTTTGCCATGGCAAGGTCTATCGTTTCGAGGAAGGTTCGACTCAGGGAAATATGTATGCGACCAGTCCTTTTTTTCGTATTGCATTGCATTAACTAACGTTGTCATCTTCAGGTCCGTCTTTGTTTCCTTTGGAGGTCTTTTGTTGTACATGGACGGCCCATACAATAAGCTCGTCCCCTTGAGAATCGACTATGTTTATTTGTTGCTCAAGAAATAAGCCTGCCAAGGTCCCTTCAGGTAACCCGGAATTTGCATCAGCGTTGGCGTTCTGGTTTGGGTAGACTTTAAGAATCGAAAGTGAGGGCCTGCGCATCGCTGTTAGGCATATTGTCTTATTGTGTGCTTTGTACCAGGTTTAGCCTACTTAGTCGCCTAGATATGAAATTTGTTAACTATCTTCTTGTTACTCACATAATTGCTATTCTAAAAACTATGACACTTTATCGTCTGGTGAGGAAATACTAACCAGTCCTCAATTCAGATATTGAGGGATCTATCTCTTGAATTCTAGTTTAAAGGGCTTTTGGATTCATACCTAGATGAGAGTCTGTAATCAGATGCTGCCTCTATTTCATATCAAACCTCACCGTAGGAAAAGGCAAGCGCCGATGTATCCTTGCCATAATCTCCAAATAGTCAGGCTCATTCTCCGGCGTCAGAATCCCATGTCTGATCAGAAAGTCGATAACCACAACAGCACAATTAGGCTTCCAGTCCCCTTCCCTCAGTGATTGCCTCACTTCATCCACGGTCCAAAGACGGAAATCCTCAACTTCGCTATCGCAGGGCTTCACTGCATGACTCGCGTCCAATCTGATGTCGTAAATGTATTCAATTTCCGGCTGTAACAGACCCGTCTCGCCGCCTGCGCGCGCATCCCGCACGTAAAAGTACGTCAATACGCCCGCTGGTCTGGCGCGTTGCTCAAAGACTTCTGCCGGGATGGATGCTTCTTCCGCAGCCTCACGAATAGCGCATCCATAGGGGTGTTCACCGGTACTCATACCGCCCGCAGCAGTGTTATCCAGCATATTCGGATACGTCTGTTTAGTTTTTGATCGTCGCGCAACCCACAACTTCAACCCTTCTTTTGGGTCTTCGACGTATCCCGTCATATGTACGCCGTAAGTGATAATGCCGAACAACGGACTTGCGCATCGCTCCATTTCCATCAGGAATTTTCCGCCGGGAGCGTGGATGGCATACATCTCTGCACGCCAACCTTTCAGAACTTCAAAGGTCTCGCGACGCACGGCGTCAGCTAGCAAGCGAGACATGATTTCATTGCGTACTGCAGGTTCAGCGTCTGGTGCTGCCATGAGTGTGACGGTGCGATTACGCTCGTCGACTTCCCACTCGTTTTCTGTCCAATTGAATTCTTTGACGACGGTGTTGGGGATATACCCCAAGACGGCATGGCAGCCGTTCACCTTGAAGGCATGATATTGATTGAGCTGACGCTCGTAGAACTTTGGGTCATCGTCATAGTAGGGGAAGCTATTGTATATTAGCATGCAGAAGTGTAGAGGATGTAGAGTACTTACTTGTCACACTCCTGAATCAATTGCAGATTTGTCTTYCCAGCCATAACGATTCCTTCTCTCTGCGTATGTAGATCTCAAATATGTTCAAACACGAGACTTTCAGTTAATATGAACTCAAACGCGAAAAGGGTTTATTTAACAACAAAGAGAGAACGGTGTGTCATATCAGCCTCGCAAACAAGCATCCAATCATTTCTACTGGGACGAACTGCGGAGTCTTCAGTGTATGCCTTGCCAGCTTATCGATAAGGGCATTTACCGGAGCCCCTCCGGATGTTCGATGCTGTTCTTGCTTGGCCGGGAGCAGCACTTCTGACGTCTAGCTCACGCAGTCAACAATTATTGATTATCCCCAGCGCACGACTTTCTACATTACACGATTATCAATTTGTCTCAATCTTTGCTAAGGTTGAGAGCATAAACAGCTTTCTCGACACGCAGATCCCTCTGAGTCACAATTTACTGCCCCGCATCACAGCCATTTCTCCCGCAGGTAACATCGCACTGCGCCGCGCTGCGGATATTCACAATTGACTCTGCAGGATGTTCTCAGTCGTTATACCAGGCAGGCCATGCCTCACCGACATCACCGCCGTAGATGCACAGCCCGGGATCCAGCCCACCAAATTCGCATTCACGTTCCCCGCTGCACCCAAATTCAACCACATTGTCATCTTCTTCCTGCCCGGGACCGTGCTACCTCCCGATACTGCTGCTGCAATCTATCTACAGACACCGACATCAAAGCCAACACCCAATGGGCCCGAGTTTAGGTTTCTAGGCGCAATTGGAAATGAGAAGCCTTCCGCCATATTCAAAGTCGGATCGGGGACGCAACAAGCACAATCGGGCATGGATGATGAGATGGTAGATGAAGGTGCGAATATGGTCAGCGGACAAGTCACGCTCGGAATATCGATAGAACCAGCACAGAACGTCGCGGCGCAAATGGCGGCACTCAATGCATCGCGAGAGTCACAGCCATCCACAGATCTTGTTCGCTTGCCACCGCAACAGAAACAAATAACGACCAAACTGTTAGCTCAGCGGGTCATTGGCAATGCGTTTAACTTTTTGGCGAGCTTTGCAGAGTCCGATCCCAACAGAAAAGGAGAAGATGTCGTTCCTTTGAAGAGTTTTAGGGATTGGTGGACCAAATTCGAGCGTCGGATTGATATGGATCCGTCATTCTTGGAGCGTGAAGATCCGAATCAATAATGGTCACAGAGTGTGGAGGTTCCCCGGCGCAATCGGCATATACCCGGTTTATCGCATTTTTGCGAGCAGATGTATCGTTAGAAAAGCATGCGTAATGTATCATACTTGGTCTATTCTATCTATTTTTATGGGTATCTGGTGTAGTCACATCAATCTTCGAGCAGGAATTTCAAAAATGCGGCTGCAATAGCAATACCATCGTGCGCAATATCTGCTCGTTTTAAAGCTTCGTTGTACTGTTCGTCCGAGAATATTCCTTGTTGGTTTCGCAGAGTGAGAATCTCTGTCATAATCTCGCCGTTGAATTCGGGGTGTCCTTGGACTGTGATCAATTTTCGTGCAATGTACATTCCTTGTACGGCGCAGCGAGGCGACGAGCCGAGTGGCGTGACTTCTTTGGGGTACGCAGCCACGATGTCTTTGTGCATCTGTTGTATGCTCTGCAAAAGCACAGAGATGTTAGCAATACTCACAACGCAAATGGGAGACAGAAACGTACGAGTTTCTCCTTTCCGAACAGCTCTTTACCCTTTTCTGTCAGGTTGACATCGCACACTGCAATCTCCCAACCGATATCACTTCGTCCGACGGGCACACCCAGAGCCCTGCCGATAATCTGATGACCGAAACATATCCCAATCAATCGCACTCGATCCTGCGCATAGACTTGTTGAGTAAATTCGACCAACTTATTAATCCAAGGCACGTCCGCAAAAGAGTCATGTTCTAAGCCGCCCCGGTCAGCTAGCTTATTCATCGCCAGAGAAAAGAAAAGCCATACTCGACCCAGTCAATAAAATAGCATCAATATCTTCCAGATTTGGGTAGTCTGTTCCATTCACAATATCCCATTTTGTGATCTCCAAGTGGCTTTGAGCATTGAGCCCTTCCAAGGTCGATGCGCCGGTTCCCAAGAGTAATTTGAAGATGTCCCCGTAGGTGCCGAATCTGGCTTTTACTTTATCCACGGGCGTGTCGCATTCGAGCACGGCGATGCGCAATGGGGGGCGCATTGTATACTGATCCTGAAAGGAAGAGAAAAGATGTGTATGTCCCTCTTGCAAGGATACAAGGAATGAAGAAGGTGTCAGGGACTATCTGTCATTGCCGATAAGACAGGCCCGTTATCGGCACAGTCGGCATCTTTCCCGTGGGCAGCCCCCGCTACCTTCCCTAGGCAGTAGGGACCCTGACTAACCACGGCCCCGCCATCGCTCTTACTCTCTACAGACGATAGTAGTACTACTAGCAGTACTACTAGTAGTAGAGTCTCTACAGTCGACACGACAGCGCACACTAATTGCGAAGGTTGTTGTTTACCTTCCTCAATGAGCCTCTAGACAATCTCGCTATAACGTCCAAGCACCAGTCCGATTATCAATACACCGGCTCAAGCGCAACGGGCTTGCTGCTACCGACTTGACAATGCACTATCCCTGCAAGCGACGGTCTCATGACCCTTTCAATTATCGATGAATGCTTTATTGTTGCCGTTTCAAGCAATGTTCGCGGAACAATGCATGCATGTTCTAGCCTAGTAGCTGCAAATATGCCTTAGCCTAGCTTGCTAATCTCGCTACGCTTGAGCAGCGGCGCGGCACCACCCTGATCCCATCACGACATTTCCGTGGGGAGTTTCACAAGATGACGGCCAGGTCGACAAACACATGGCTGATGGCTGTATTTACTACACAACTGCTATTAAATTTCCGATGACAGAGAGTTATAAATACGGTCAATTCGATTCGAAGATTTCAAACGTTCAATTTGAATATCTTCTTGTTGTTTGATTGATATGGAGGGTGAGGGGAAATGATTGATAGGACCCGCAGCATTAACCGCGGACGGGTCTGCCTGCTTAGTGCAAAAAAACCCGCAAAATGAGTCAGGCTATGATACCTTCGTTCTCTTCAGCACTCTAAAAATTCAAATCCTGACTGCCGTCCGCCTGCTGCAATGTCCAGAGTTACCATTGTACAGTCTTGCTGACTGGTGTGAGCTGCTTAACTAGTGGGCTACAGATCTGAGCTCGTATTCAAGAGTATATATTCTGCCAACCACAAGTAAATCTAGGATCATTGTTTGCCAAAGATTGCCAAGGTCAATCATGGTGACCTCTGCTGATGAAAACACGCCTTTGATTGTGAGCGGCAGCCGCAGTTATTCATCAACTAACTCTCGCGAAGATCATGAAGATGCCACACGCAGGCACTTGCTAGAAGTGGACACTGACGATGATGAATCGATCTCTACCCTGCGAAAAGATGATCCGACTTGCCAACTCGATCTAGTTAAAGTGCCTTCGATCTCTACCGGACTTGCGATTGACCCTGGTCTCGAAAGAGTATCGTCGGCCGCCACAGTGCATGTGTCGGACGAGAATGTCGAGTCGCAAGATGGCCTAGCGTCAAGGTCCATGTTTGCAAATCATTTTATCAATGTGACCCCAATCCAGTTTGCCTGGATATTTGGTGGTGTTCAGATTGGCTATTTTATAGGATTCTTTGACTCTACCTTCTTGGCCTCAAGTCACCCAGTTATTACTTCCGAATTCCACGCTTCCAACTCGGCATCATGGCTTACAACTGCGTTTTTGCTCACTTCAACAGCGCTTCTGCCACTATCTGGCCGCATCTCGGATACTATCGGCAGAAAACCAGTGTACATATTCTCCATTATTGTCTTCTTCATCACGACCGCCTGGTGTGGCCTAGCTCAAAGTATGGCCAGCTTCATTCTTGCCCGGGCTTTCTGCGGACTCGGTGCTGGTGGCGTCTTCTCAATGGGCATGATCATCAGCAGTGACACTGTACGCTTAGAGTACCGTGGTATCTACCAATCCGTGATCAATATGACATTAGGCGTCGGCGGTGCGCTCGGCTACGCTGGGGGAGGATTTCTTTGCGATCGTCTAGGCTGGCGCGGGGCTTTTTTTATCCAGCTGCCCTTCATCTTCGTCTACCTGCTCATTGCACTCTGGACGACACCCAGTGATCTAGGTCGTATTGACCCGAAGGATGAGAATAGGAGTTTGAGGCAGTTACTCAAGCGCATTGACTTGACTGGTTCTTTCCTGCTTACTGTGGGCCTCGCAGCTCTTCTTGTTGGCCTCAACCTCGGAGGGAATGTTTTCTCATGGCGTCACCCACTTGTCGTATCTTCTCTCGTTCTTGCGGCAGTCATGGCTGTTATCATCCCAATTTACGAAAGCAAAGTAGATCGTCCCGTCTTACCAATCAGACTTCTCACTAAAGCGCCGCACGCCTATATCATCTTCAGCAATTTCTTTGGAGGTTTGGCAGTCAACAGCATCATGTTCAACGTTCCTCTGTTTTTCCAGGCTGTCAAGTCCGAATCAGCTACGGAATCTGGACTTCATCTCCTTTTCGCATCTTTTGGCATCACTTTTACCAGCGTCGCCAATGGGTTTCTGATCACTTATTTCAACAGATTGAAGCCCTTTGCATTGCTTGGCGCTACATTGATGTTTCTCGGAGGTTTCACTACTACCGCTCTAACGTTTGTCGACCTTCCGTATGCGATTACAATAGCATTCCTCGCACTAGCTAGTGTGGGCCAGGGTTTCGCCTTCCCAACATACACCGTCTCCATTCTTGCGGTCAATAAGCAAGAAGACCAGGCGAGCTCCGTCACAACCCTGTCTCTGTGGAGAAATCTCGGATACGTCATGGGCACCGCTGTCAGTAGTTTGATTTTACAGAATGCTCTTCGAATCCGTCTTGACCAGGTGGTGACTGAGCCCAATAAGCAGAGGGTCATTGAGATCGCTCGCAAATCTGTGGAGGATATAGTCAATCTCGATCCGATGCATCGCGGACAAGGTAAGAAACTATCCCTTGTATCTTATTTGCCGCCGCCTCTCACTAAATTATTATGCGTAGTGATCCAAGCGTACAACACTTCTCTTCGAATCACTTTTCTGTCAGCAACAATCTGGGGATCGATCATGTTACTACTCACATTTATGGTAAAACTTCCGAGACTGAGACGAACCGAGAAAGAACTAGAGGAAGATGAGGCGGATTGATGGTGTCTAGACTAGAATGCTTCATATTTCTGGATACTGATAACGTTCATACACAAAAGTAGAAATTGATATTGTATTGCTTTTTTTAGTTCGAAGAGAGATTGAATGCCTCAGGCACAAACTAGATGCCTCGGGAGCCGGCATGCTTAGCTAAGACACTACAACACCTCGCTTCGACTTGCCCTGAGATGCTTATCAGATAGCGAAGCCTTTCTCTTTTATTTTCTACTTGCTCTCCTCCTTTCGAGTACGCATCTTCACCTTCGAGCTCTTTGTACTTTGCATTTTTATATATTCATCACACCATCATGCGCGAGTCGCTTGAATTATAGAGTTCAATCTCGTGCCAGACGGCCGCCGCAAATTCTCGCGCAATTGTTGTTTCGGAATTGACTCTTGGAGAACCAGTGGAGATATTCTCTGAAACATCTACGTACGTCGAACAGTAGACCCTCCAGCCCTGGTGAGACCAGCCATCGATGAATCTGATACAAGCTATGGTAGCTTTTTTCCTGACTCAATTACTGATCTTTTCGTATGATCGCACAGACCTCGTGCCTGAGCCAAGTCTCCAGAGAGCAATCGCAATCGCGACCCTCGCCGTTGTCCCACGAGTCCAGCAGTCGCAGACGTTTCTCTAAAGACCCAGACGATAATATTCCTGATAATTGAGTGCTCATGGAGAGATAGCGTAGTTTTGCAGAGTGTTGAGTCTCTGCCGCACGTCTGCCGTGGGCTTCGAGCTTGTTTATGCTGTTCAAGATATCCGGTGTCATGGATCGCACTTAGGAAAGACTTAGTCCGGTCTATGCTTTTTAGGAGCAATATATTGCTTTGAAATATAGGTAACTGAAGAATACTGGAATGCGCGACCCAGCACAACAGTCATCCACACTCCTCTACTCTCGAGACGGATTCGCGCCACGCGCCATCCCAAAGTATGGATCCACGAATTCAGAAAGCTGCAAATGCAGCACAGGGGCCCAAGTCTAGACGAGTGCGAACCGGCTGCCTCACCTGCAGAGAGCGACATCTGAAATGCGACGAGACTCTACCAAAATGTCTAAACTGTTCCAAGTCCGGACGAATATGCAAGCGAGGCATTCGACTCAATTTTATCGACACACAAGTGTCAGCTCCACCATATACACTGATACCTCCGCTCGGTATCCGGCTGAATTTTCAAGATGAGTCGAGGGAGATTGCGTCTGAATATGTGGGAGGGTTTGAGAGATATCCACCATCGAATCAGCTGAACACACAAATGAGCAATGAGGCGCCGGCTCAATTCGACTTTACAAACAATGCTATGCATCGACCACCTATAAATGTCTCTGCTGGGCTGTTGTCGTTTCCAGAGGCGCCACATCCCGAAATTCAGGAGTCTCTGCTCACTGAGCCGCAGTATACCGCGAACCATGCACTTCAAGAGCAGAATGCGTTCTTATCAAAAATTCCGATGCATACTCCGAATGATCGCTCATGTATCACTACGCCCGAGGAAGTATTGTTGATGCAGGTTTTTGTAGAGGAGGTTGCTGTATGGATGGATTCTATGGAAGCCGATAAACATGTGAGTCAACTTTCGGGCTGTCTGTATCAGGTCTAACGGTTCAATCGACTATAGTTCTCAGAGATTATACCCCTCCATGCACTCAATGAACCCATGTTACTCAATGCGATATGGGCATGCGGTGCTCGACATCTGCATCTCGTGAACTCCTCGTACGGCGATGATAGAGCGGTTCACTATTACAACACGGCCTCACAATACCTACTATCGCATCTACAGAACCCTCATCGGGACCCCGTTCTATGCGCCACCGCCGCCGTCATTCTGAACGTGTACGAAGTCATGTGCGAGAGCGCAATGCAGCGTATGAATCATATAGCAGGCGCGAGAGCGCTAATTAAAGAATGCCGCTGGAACGGCAAATCACCAGGCATCGGCGGCGCATGTTTTTGGGTCAATGTAGGCATGGAGCTCCTCAGTTGTCTCCATTTTAATTGGCAGTTGGCCTGGGATCCAGATACTTGGCACATGGATATGGAGACGGAACTTGTCCCTTCAGAGGGACTGTCTGGGAATGAGGATGTTTGGACACATCGCATGGTTTATATTTGTGCCAAAGTTGCAAATTTTCGAGCGACGATTCCTCAGTTTCAGGGCCTTGATCCGCAGGCCCATCAGTTGCGTTTGCAGCAGCGATGTCATGAATGGGATACGTATAAGAGGTGGTGCGATGAATGGGCGAGATGTATACCGCGATCGATAAATCCCATATGCTATGTTCAGCCGTGGCAGACGTCGAAATCTGCCTTTCCTGAAGTCTGGTAAGGCTCTTGCCATTCCTTATACATGACAAAACTTACAGAGGCGATATGTAGGCTCTTGAAACGMCCCGCCATTGTCGGTCGTCTTTTCTACCACCTTACCTGCGTCCTGCTAGCCAAGACGCACCCTTTGGAGTCAGAATTCAGCCCAAACCTGCGAGAAATGCAACAAAGACATGCCTATGACACGTGCGGTATCATAGCCCACGTCAAGGATCGGTACGTCTGTCCCCCTCACATCCAACTTCTCATACTAACACAGCTTATGACAGTGGCGTCGCAACAATCTCAATCCGCTGCCTTGCAATCGCAGCCGAATGCCTCGAGGCCCGCGAAGCACAAGACGAAGTTCTGCAAATCATCGACAAAATCATCAAAGAGACCGGTTGGCGTATCGCATTCCTCAAACAGGAGCTGCAAGCGAAATGGGGCTGGAATACGTCCGCTCAGAATACTACTAATACTAATAATATGACGATCACGACCACTACCGCTACTACTCTAAATAATACCACGCCTGCCCCATTATCCATCGATAATGGTACTCTACCTTCCCCGATTCCTACAGCAACTATACCTACCACTGCGCCGAGTGGAACCCCTCCACCTCCCGCTGCTGCTAGTGCTGCGCGCTCCAGATTTCCGTCTGGAATTATAAATCCGCTTATGGCCACGGCGGACTTCTCGATGGCCAATCATCCGTATCAGGATCATTATGTTGCGCCCCAGGATGGGTTGGATGGGTATTCGTATACACATTATTGAGCCTGATTGTAGTAATAATTTAATACTTCTGGATATAGACTTGGGGTCTGTAATGTGTATATACGGATAATACGTTGTTGGATATATAATGCATAGCATTCAAAATCTAAAGCACTACCTAGTCTAATATACGCAGCATCGATGCAAATCACGTTTTAATCAGAGACATCTGGAGGGTTCTACAAGGGTATCCGAGCAACATCCCCTTTATTCCTCATTCCCTCCGCTCTCCTCTTTTTTCTCCCCGGAATCTCGCACGAAGGTCCTCTCATAATAGCACCGGGATGAACGACACTCAGTATAATCAATGCCAGCAACATCGGCAACGAGTCAAGACAATACTGAAAGGCCTCATGGTTAGGGATCGTGGATTGCAGACCTTTTGAGTATTCGGCGAGACGGAAGAAGATTCGCAACTATGCGGATTATTAGACACAAGAAGATGTTCGGGACAAGAAGGGTGAAGGAAATTTACTGAAATCAGCATCAACACAGCTATCATGGCATAGAGGAGCGTAAATCCCGACTTGAGACTCAAGTCCGCGGAGGCAGGGTTCTCGTCGACGACGGTCGTCTTCTGTGCAAGCAACCTACGCCAGAACTTGTACGCGAACGCGCAGAAGCAGAAGATGAAGAATTGCTGGATTGCGACGCCGCCCATGTAGACGTGAATTCCTTGCAGGGTTTGGGCGATGGTGTTACTATTGCTTTCGGCTGAAGCGGCGCCGTAGACTTGGACGATGAACGCGCTGGTCAAGAACACAACCATCAGTATTTGACGTATACATGAGAGGGGATAAGCTGACATTATATCCAGAATTACAAAGTAATACCCAAACCTCCACGCGGGAACACGCCACAGAGTAGCGTCAGGAATATAGTTCCAGACCATCCGGCCAAAGACCATGTACACAAACGCGTTTGTCCATAACGGCGATATCTGCAGTCATTAGCAGGCAATCAGACATCCGAGGGAAGAGAAAATTCATACCAATATGAGAACGAACCAGCCGGCGTAGTCGCCCAGACTAGTCGGGTTCTTGATGCTGATTATGCGGAGTATGTAGGTGATTGACTGCCATAGGGCTGACTACTCCTCAGTCAATATCGGAAATTTCTTGGAGAAGGAGTTGGGAGATTAACCATTGAGATCACCCATGTGTAGACTTTCCGATAATAGATTCCTTGAGCCACATGTGCCACGAAAGTCAGGAGGAAGAAGACTAGGAACGCGATTGCAGCTCCTAACGAGGGACAGAAGCTCCAGTATGTCCCTGGGGTGATGACGGCTGTATCAAGCTTCAAATTAGTGAATTGGTATTGTCAGATTCGGAAAGGTAGATTTACCTGTGCACGTTTCTGTCATTTTCTATTCTCCTGAAACTGTACAATGTTTACTCCTCTGTTATAATTTGATGGCATTGGTACTTTGAGGATACTCGTATCTAATAAATAAACACATAAATCTCCAGGCTGCTTCATTTTTGCGAGACTACGTTCAAAATATTGATGCCACTATTGAGCGTTCTTTTGCTGTGCTGATAGTACATACGAGTTGTAGACATGTTGGATGTACGTACGAGACAAGCTGTCAGATCTCGCTCAGCTCGACCCGAATATAGCTTGCTAAAGACTATGTATGACTGGCGGCCCCTGCAGCTGCTATATAGAGTCTGCGAAAAGGATCTTAGGTGGATGTCCATACGACAAATGCCAGTGCCTTCGTAGGGACAGCTGAAACGGCGCGTATTGCACTAGCAATACATGCCAATCCAACTAATCGGGGTCTAGAACGAGAGTTGGCGCTTGTATTTAATACCAAACTTACCGAACCGATAACGTCGTCGCCTACGCCTCATAATCCATCTTCTCGTATGGACACTTCGAACAGCATCAAAACGCAATCTAATGCCTCGCGTGAAACCGGGTGAGCGACGGCGTGCGTACAGGCCCAAAACTCGTACGGGATGCGGGACGTGCAAGTTTGTGCCCTTACCCAACAGTTTAAAAGAGAGAGAGTTGCCGATTGCTAATCATGTTGCTGCAGACGTAGGTTTAGCCTAGACGTTAGGATCAGGGTCACAGTGCTGATTTTCGTATGCAGTCCGTCGTGTAAAATGTGACGAAGCTAAACCGACATGCCATAACTGCACTGCGGCTGGTCGAGAGTGCTTAGGGTACAATGACGATCTGCAAGCCGAATCACTTCGAAAAAGTCAAAGCCAAAGCCAAAGTCAAACTAGCCTTTTCCCCCTTAATATGAATAATATTTTAGCACCGTTTACCATCACCGACGCCGAACAGCACGCTTTTGAGTACTACCGCGCGCGAACAAGTGCCCATCTCGCTGGCATCCAAGACCAAGAATTCTGGGAGAGACTCATCCTCCAACGTGCGCAAGTCGATGCCGGGGTTCGTCATGCCATTATTGCACTTGCATCTTTCCATGAAAATTTCGAGCGCGGCGCGATCGACAATGTCGGCTCAAAAGAGCAATTCGGCCTGAAGCAGTACAATCTAGCTATAAAAGAGCAGATGAATCTTGCGAAGAGCGGCAATAATACCCCTCCAGAACCGGAGGCTTATTTACCATGCATTGTTTTTGTGACTATAGAGGTAACGTTCCGCTATACTTAAGTGTGCGTCGAGCCTCAATCTAATATCGTATAAAGATGTTGCGGGCCAACTACACCTCAGCTTTGTTCCTAGCGCAGAAAGTTATAGGTCTGCTACATGGCTTGCGTGAGAGCAACCAGACTTCAAAAATGCTTCTAGAATTTTTGGAGCGCCGGTTCCGTCAGATTGAGCTACAAGCATCAGAGGTAAGAAATTCAACCACTTGATTAAAAATATAACTAATTCATCGTTCCTAGCTGTTTGGCAACAAGGCATACTCTTCTATACCTCCCTCGCTACCTAGTAAAACACTCATGGCAATCCCTCCAGTGTTTTCTTCACTGTCCGAAGCACAGAGTACCATGGAATACTATGGACAACTCTATCGCATGACTGTAGACGCCAGTGATACTGAAATACTAGACATGCAGTCAAACGAGACAACAGGCAATGCGGCGGCAAAACACTCTGAAGATATTCGAGAAGCGTTTGCTGAAAGGTATATCAATATAGTGAAGCAATGGACAAGTGCCTTTGACGCGTTTCTTGAAAGTCGAGCCGGCTCATTTACAGACGCCGAAATGCGTACAATACGCATTTTGCGTATGCATCAACTGCACAATCAAGTCTCTGTAGAAGTGAGCMCCCGCCACATGTCCGCCGAAGACCAGATGTTTTGGGACGATTATTGCCCCGTGTACGACCAGATTATCGACCTCGCGAACGCGATATTGGCCGCCGATGGACCCGGCAGTAATTCAAGCAGCCGGAACTCGGCATTTTCGCTGGATCTGGTGACTATAGGGCCCATTTTTGAGCTTGCGCGGCGCTGTCGTGATCCATGGATTCGTAGAAAGGCAGTCGATGTCATGCGCAGTTATCATAGAAGGGAAGGAATGTGGGATAGTGAGATGGCGTTAATGATTATAGAGCGAGTGATCGAGATTGAGGAAGATGGTCTTGTTGTGCAGTCGTGTCAAGACGTACCGCATTGGCGACGCATTTTCAATATACAGCATCAGTTGGATATGGAAGCGCGGACAATTCAGTTGCGATATGAGCGGCAGGCGAGCGCTACCAGGCCGGTTACTGTACAGATGCAGGAAGTTATAATGTGGTAGATTTGATAGTCCGGTAGATATTGAAATCACATAGCCCTATCCAAGAAACAAGCCTAACATCCACAAATTTAAGGTCGCCGAAATAGGCAATGGGACCTGACGTACGGTAAGGCACCAAGGCATCAATATCCGTCTTGATTCAATCCACTAAAACTTTGACTCAACACCAACCATTCTCAACATCGACAAAATCGCAGCGAACAAATAGAGAAACGCCCTGAAACGGATATACAATTATCATGTCACCGACATTCTCAACATGACAACTTCAACCACAATACAACAACAAAACCTGCCTCCAGCTACCCCGCGCTACATCCTTCGCGGCCATGCATCTGCAATCCAAGCACTCCATTTCTTCGCGAAAAACACACGCCTAATTTCAGCAGATGCAGATGGTTGGATCGTTATATGGGATGTAGCCACAAAACGGGCTCGAGCAGTCTGGAAGGCTCATGAGGGCGCCGTTTTAGAAGTGAAGGGTTACACGACGAGGCAGGGTATGAGGATTTATACGTATGTTCCTTTTTCTAAGAAAAGTAGTCATAGACTCACGGATTTGCAGACATGGACGAGATCATACACTGAGAGTGTGGAAAGTGACGTCAACAAATGAAGAGGAGCTGTTGAGCCGTGTTCTGCCTGTTGAACGAAGTAGCAAAGAAGCAGAAAATCAAGCACCGGCCCCAGAGCCGTGGTTGTTGCATTCTCTGCCTGTGAATGCGCTTAACTTCTGCGCATTTACCCTTTGTTTTATTCCAGCTTTGTCATCGAATGAGAATGTTGATGATGCTGAGGATGAGGCATATTTTGCCGTTCCTAATGCATTGAACTCTGGTGCGATTGACGTTTTCCATCTACCCTCTGAAAGGCGCGTGTCGACTATACCTGCAGATACATCGGTTCAAACAGGCATGGTCATGGCTGTCAAGATACTCATAGATAACACCCACTCTCAAGATCCTTGTGTATACATGCTTTCAGGCTATGAAGATGGTCACGTCATGGTCCATGTCTCGCGACCACCTCCCGAGTCGTCCAAAGCTTGGAAATGGGCTAAGTTATACGTCTCGCGACCTCACAGTCAGCCGATCCTGTCACTAGACAGTGTGCAAGCGGAAACGAACAAACTGCCTAGCTTCTTCTATACTTCGTCCGCCGATGCACTTATCGTCAAACATCCCATTTCGTCTACATCTGTGCAAATGCCATCGCATGTCGGAAACACGCCATCGAAAGTACTCAACACAAAACACTCCGGCCAGCAGGGTCTCTCCGTACGTGGAGACCAGAAAATATTTGCCACGGCTGGTTGGGATGCACGGATACGAGTCTATTCCTGCAAGACTATGAAAGAACTTGCTGTTCTCAAGTGGCACAGCGAGGGATGCTATACCGTCGCCTTTGCCGAAATTATTTCATCTACAACTACAGAAGGCCGATCTACACAGGAAGGCGACGATTCCGCCATACAACCACAAAACTCACCACTCGAAATCGTACGGCAAGAAAGGAATCAGAAAGCGCAGCAAACGCATTGGCTAGCAGCAGGTTCCAAAGATGGTAAAATATCATTATGGGATATCTATTGAATATAACGCCTATGTGCAAAAACTTTTTATGGACATGCAGAAAGAGCTCAAGCCAAGTTGAACTCGTCTGCGCCCGCTCCAGTCAATGATCGCATCTTGGCGCGCATTCTGCGAGCTGCATCTTCGTTGTTCGTCTCGCGTGGGACATCGTCGTCGCCACCAGCAGCCTTGCGCTTCTTTATTTCAACTGCGTTGCCGCCAGAAGGTTTACCAGATCCTCGCCTATCGGCTTTGAACTCCTTCTTCGTATCATCCTTGGATTGTCTCAAGCCTGGAACGTTGATCTTTGAGGGCCGATCACGGAGTGCGAACGCTTTCGCCAAATGGCCCAAATGAAGCTCCTTGATATTAAACATGTTTCGTTCAGCAGCGACGTGGGTCGCATATGCACGAATATGTGACTGGAATGCTCGTCGCGCAAGTTCCAAGGACTGCGGATTCTCCAGCGCCCATCTTTCAACATCTAACTGCCAATCTGTAGCCTTTTCCTCCCAATTCTGGCTAGTGGCATCGGTGTTTCCGCCAAAGCCACGTTTCAATACGTCGTTTGCATTCTGTCGAGTAAGTGCTTTGCCTCCGTCGCGGTAGCTGCGTTTGAGTATGTCGACATAACCTTCCTCGCTGCCTGGGAGGAGGAATACTATCGCTCGGCCATCACGACCGAGACGTGCCGTACGACCAATTCGGTGGAGATGCTCGTCGGAGCTAAAGGCCGGGTCGTACTCAACGACAAGGTCGATATTTGGCAAATCGAGACCACGAGACGCAACGTCAGTACATATGAGAACGCCAGCTTCTTTGCTTTGAGCGAATGCGCCAAGTGTAGCTGTACGAACGTTTTGTGGTAACGAACCGTGGAGTTTATGTATGGTAACTGGGTTAGATGCGTTTGAAAATGCTGTTGCGCGACCAATGGTACCATGTTCAGCTGCTTTAGCTGCAGCTATAGTTTTAGCTTTTTCCTGTCCATCGCTTTCCTCTGTGTCGCTTTCGTCGGATGATTGCGCCGGTTGTGGCTCTGTAGGAGCATTCTCGTCTTTTCGTGTAAATAGCTCAAAATGAAACTCAACAGAATCAGCACATGAGACGAAGATGATTGCTTTCATAACCGAGCCTTTGCGCATGAATGTACGCTTCATCAAAGCTGTAAGGGTAACCAGACGCAACTTCGATGCTGCGACGATATATGACTGTTGAAGCTGCGCCGGTACTGTAAATGCATCCTTCTCGCCATCGACGTCTTCATCCTCCCCGCCCGCTTCGGTAGGGTCTGCCTTGATATGCACTGCATCCTTCAAACTGATCTCTCCTAGTCGTTGCACATTCATCTTCAAGGTGGCAGAGCAGAGCACTGTCGTTCTTTTAGACGGTAGACCAGTGATCGAGCTTGGTCGTTGTCTCGCATCGAGCTTCTTCATAATCCCATGTATCTCCTCCTCAAAACCCAGATCCATCAATCTATCGCCCTCGTCCAATATTAACCACCGTACATTGCTCACATCCAAAACTTGAGTATTATCCAGATGATCCGCAAGTCGACCCGGTGTAGCGACAAGAATGTTCAATCCTTTCCTGAGCCTGGCCTTTTCCGACTTCTTCTTCTCTCCACCAATGACCGTACCCCCGACAATCCAATGAGCGCATCGTAGCAGATTCTCCAGTACGATCGAGATCTGCTTACACAATTCTCTCGTCGGCGCCAAAATGATCGCAAACAGCCCAGCATCACGATGAATCGAATCCTCATTCCCTTTCGCAGTGCTCTTCGATATAGCACCACTATCTTTAAGATTTATAATTCTCTGAACAAGCGGCAAGAGATATGCCAACGTCTTTCCGGAACCCGTTTGCGCCTGAATAAAAGCATCACTATCTTCTTTCACCAATTGCGGTATAGACGCTTTCTGGATTGCGGTAGGTGCCTTCAATTCCATTTTTGTCAATAGATGTGCAGCCAGCGTCGGAGCAAGACCGAGGTTCGTGAAGTCTTCAATTCCGTCGATCAATGGTGCATTCGACGGCTTCACTTCGACCTCATCTGCTTCGGCTTCAACTTTCTTATCGGTGTCCTCCTCGGTCTCTTTCGATTCTGGATTATACGAGAATAACGACGAAATAATCTGTTTCGGCTTCGGTCCTCGATGTCCTCCTCTTCCTCCACCGCGGGGCTTCCCATCAGCCGATGTAGCAGGACGAAAATCCGCACCATCCGTTCGCGGCCTCTTATTCGGATGCGAAGACGGTTCCCTCCTCTCACCAATTCGCACATTATTCGGATTATCGCCGGAGGGGCCGGTGCCAGGTGCTCTCAGGACTCTCGTTCGAGGAGCCCGTTTGCCTTGAGCGAGTTTTTTCGCTGATAGTCGATCACGCCATGATCCGCCTTTTAATTTGGCTTCGGGCTTGAGGACAGTGTCGGATATCGTAAAGTTGAGGAGCATGCCATCGTCAGCCATTTTGAAATCTATCCTGAGATCAGGATGGTCAATATGGAAGACGAATGAAACTGTTGCTGATTGATGCAAATTTCATGGAGAGTGGGCGGTGAGGAAATTATTTTCGATTTTGTCGGATTTTCGAGGAACATCCTCACCGCCTTAGATATTGATATCAGTCTTGGCGTTTTACTCCCTTGTATCAACTCGACTAATACGGGGCTCATATCATGTTTGCAATATATGATCTAAGTATTTCATTGGAAAAGAAATTAATTTCATATGATAGACCAGCTACCTATGATGCTTCAAGAAACGGAACACAAAACTCAAAACCTGCAATAGAAAAGGGCATGAACCCACGCTCTGCCCTTTTTTTCTGATGTTTTTCGTCTTTTTGATATCCGTACGCAAAGAATATACAAAATAAAAAGCTGATGAAAATAACAAGAACGCCCTTCATGTATCTTCAACAATTAATGAAGTGCTGATGATCCCAACAATGCAACCCAAAGCCAACCTCAAAGGAACTGGCGATGTCATGTCATCACGGTCTAGGAACGAATAGACAGTAGTGAAAGAGATGACTTGCGTGAAAAGACTAGTCCGGATCATTCATCTCTTCTCTCTTCAGATGGCAATAGAGATGACAATAAAGTCAATGCCTACAACGTAAAAGCATCGCTCATTGTCCAGCGCGAAGTCCATTCATTCATAAAGCTCTTTGTAGCCTGCATTGATTTTTGAACTTCTTCCCATTGCTTCTCGGCCTCTATGATGGTGCTTTGCAGCATCTCCCATTTCTGCATGGTTTCGCTGATGTGCTTCTCGAGAAGATTGGTCATGCCCCTGTGCCAGGCCATGTCGATGGAAGGATTGATGTTTCCACCATGCTGGGTCGCAGTAGGAGGGAAATTGGCAGGAGGAGGATTGGAAAGTTCAGTGCCAGGAGAAGATACTGAAACCGTCCCGGCTTCAGTGTCTTCGACAACTACGATCGGAATTGGCGTCTTTTCGCGAGGCTTGCGAGCTGGCTTCCTCCCGTCTGGTTTCTGACGCTTCGAATCGGTCGGTGCTGTATGCTCGAGCGAGGTATCATCAAGCTTGCGCTTGCCAGCGTTGGATCGACGAGGACGCTGTGAGGCTGATTCCGTTTTGGCTGCGACCTCGCCCTCAGTCCCGACAGGCACGAGGGGTGTTATGAATTTCAAGGTCTTCTTCAGCTGGCTGGAAGCCGACTTGGGATCATCGAGCTTCGGGGGCTCTTCGGCTGCTCTGACGAGGTTACCGAAATCGTCGTACATTGCCCGATGATGACAAGCGATTTTCTTTGCTCTGCAATAAGGGCAAACAGGGTCGAGGTAGTACAGATTCTGTCCTGCCCCGTTAATTTTAACCTGAGGAGAATGTCAATATGAGGCCATTGATACGCTGTGTCAGGATCTGCTTACTTCTGTCCGCTTGACAGGTTTTTTCTGCACAGAATGAGGATTCGAAGGAATGGTTTCCTGCGACGTCAACATTGTTGCTTCGGTCTGAGTCATGTCGTTTCGATCGAGGCTTGTTTCGTAAGGATGAGTTGAGAGACGATGAACGCCGGTACGAGATATCAAGAGTAATGAAAAATACGAGAATCAAAAACGAGACGGATGTTGAGTCAACGGCTGATGGTGTGGAATAAATAGATGAGTTGGAAAGAGAGAAATAAAGATGGATTTTAAGTCGACGCCCGGAGGATGAGTGGGAGAATGTGAGAAAAGTTCATACAATAGAGGGAGATAAGCGAGAATAGGCTTGTGAGAATGTTTGATTATGTTGATTCACAAAGGACAAAGAATAGGGCATGGTTATTGGTGGTGAACAGGAAGAAGGGTGGTAAATGCCGGCAATAGTGAATGACGTGAACTGAATGGCGGACAATACAACATTATCAATTGTCCCTTCCAAAGTCGCTCCGGCTTATTCATTCAATTGACTGTCAATCAAGGCCATAATTCTACTTCTTCCCATCGTTGATGGCCAGTGTTATCTAATGTCGTCCTCCATCGCTTCGCTTCTGCTGGGTCATTCAGGTCTAGTCTATCGACCTCTTCAACACGGATGACTACGACACGGAAATTCCTTCTTGCGGTCGAATCATGAAGATCATCGACCTTCTGGCCTAAGCTGAGATTTGGGTCCTCAGGTTTTTGGCTGAGTGGTGTCCCGGGGTGTGGACCTTTGAAAGAGCCTGAAAGGGTCAATACCATTATCATTCAACAATGAGATAATAAGCCAATAAGACATACCTCTCATCAATGGACTATGATTCGCAAAATAGGCAGTGACTTCCTTTTCCCAAGACCACTCTCCATCCGTGACATTTTCCGACTTCTTTCTCAATCCCTTCGCAATCTCTGACCTCGCAGTCCTCTCAAGAGCTTCATTGTCATCATCCCCAATAATGAAAGCCTTCCCTCTCAACCTCCATTGACCCATCGTCTCCTTAACCCAAAACATAACCTCAATCGCTCCATGCGTCTCCTTGAGTTGCTCAACCTTTTCCATCCGCACGTCAGTAGTAAACGCAAGCATATCTGACTCGTAGATCGCAGGATTCATTTCCCCTTCATCCCTGAGCTGTTTCTCGGCTGAATGATGGAGTTTGAGTTCACCGAAAAAGCCACGAAACCCGCAAGTACGGACTCGCGGAATTGGTGATCCAGTTTGGGGATCGAATGCTACTGTTGATACTGACATGTAGGGGTCATCCAGTTTTGAGATGTGTTCGAGAAACAAGCTCCGCCATGGAGCGGAGGGTATACCGGATGAAGCTGCCATTTTCCCGTCTTGGATTGAGAGATGGCTAATATGCTGCTGCAGTCGGCGACCACAGGTTCGTCCTGTAGCTGCGAGAGCCAGTTTGATATGTTTCTTTGATCGCAAGTCAATGCCTCTCACTACTTTCTGATGGCACAATGATCGGGTCTTTCAAATACTAAATAGTCCAACATATAAAAGCGGTACGATGTGAACAAATACAAGATTCAAGAGATGACGTCTCATGATGCGATCCACACATGCATTGCTGACTCAGCCATCCACGCATCGCCCACCAACATAGCCCTAACTCCTCGCGTTTTGGGCGAAGAACAAATATTCTTTAATACATGCACAAGCTGGGCTTTTTAATCTGCATCTAATACCTTTCATGTGGAAGATCAGGATTAGGGCAAGAACTCGCATGCTTAAGCGAGCGCACACTATTGGTCACTTTGTGCAATTCTGGCGTGGTAATGTGATGATGGTGGTGGTGGTGGTTCTATGTGGCTCTTTGACATGATAATTTGCCTTGTCTGTAAGTCATGAATGTCTTATGATGTGAAGATCGACTAACCAGTAGAGTAATATAAATATGAATAGACTCCATCCTCCATCTGCAAGTATATGATCCTCGAATCTGAAGCTATCGATCATACAAACACAAAGTCAAACTTGGAAGCAGAATAAATCTTTTCCTTTCTCCTACCCCAGAAATTTAGATTAGACTTTGATCCAAAGATTTGGTCGTGACCATGGTCAAATTCAACAAAGGACAATTGATCCAATACGTTCCTTACCACGGCGCAGCCCATACAAGCAAGCCACAAAACCAGGGACGAATATTGGATCCTATCGTTGATACTACGAATACTTTTACAGGGGCATATGTGGTATGTATCTATTCAATACCCAGTAACTCAAAGTTTGTTCTACCTAGGTACTTGTTACTAACTGCATCGTGTATAGGTTCAGAATGGGAATCGTACGAGGCGAATGGAGCACCTCGTCCGCGAGGAGGATATTATCATGTCTTTGGAGCCGTTCATGATGTGATCTCGATCTATTCTTTATTAATGAAAATAAAATATGTTTTCTGAACATACGCCAATTCTTCAATGTACACGAGTCATGATCACACAAGAAGGTGCCTTTGAATACTAGTTATGGATAGCGCAGCGACATTATCATCGGCTTACTTTTAGATATTCATGTTTAAAGATATTCCTAATACCAAGTTATACTGGAACTATTGCCATATATCAGCTCCATGACCATGTACATGGTATTCTCTCGGATTCCCACTCCGCGAATCACAACTACCGACAACAGTGAGATAGCTATTTCATCATCTCCATGAGGAGGCGTGGAATACAAGTCCAATGGCTTCTCTCTAATTTTCATTTCAATAATCCTTCTAGTAAACAACGCTCGTGCCTAACAATTCCTGAAGTTGCTGTTTACAAGAGCAGAGTCGCGAAAATGGTTGAATACCGCCCGGGAGAACACATCAAATTCAAGCCTCAACATGGTGAGTCCACAAATTTTTCCCCGAAATGTAGGGCGAGCTTGTTAATCGTTTTCTCGACCCGAAATAGATCCCAACATCGATCATAGAGGATACATCGTCCAAGTCATGAAAGATGATAAGGGTGTGCCTACAGGGGTTTACCTGGTGAGTTCAACTTTCTTGGTAGAGAATTCCATACATTGACGCAATAAATTGAAACATGTCTGTTAATTACTGAAATGCTCTAGGTTGAGGATCGAGATTGGGGTCCAGTTGAGGTTCACGAGAGTGATATTGTGACTGCTTATACATGAGTAAAGGCTACTAGCTAGGAGCACGAGGAACTTGGATGGGTTTCACAAGATGGAATACACGACATATATGGGCAAACCAAGTAAAACAAATGTCGAAATTGCGTATGTTGGGGCTTCTATTCGGTGCTGAGTTCCGGCAGATTAGGTTCTGGCTCCAAGGTTCAGGCAAATCCTAACAATCGAGATCAAATAGACTCCTTAACGTCCATCCTACCTAATTTTATGTGCATACCTACGAAAGCACATGATCCAAATATAATCCAATTCGTGATACTTATACTAGATTAAGGAGAAGAATGTATGAACTAGGAGACGTCATCCAATTCAGCTACGGCAATGGTAAATCCCCTTTTTCCAACATCATAACCATCTCATCCTGATTGTCCAGACCTAGTACCAAATCACCACGGAATCGTCATAAGCGTCGTTCCAAACGGGAATGGAAGTATTGACAATGGATCTTATTTGGTACTATACCTCCCTTCTGTTCCTTCTTACTTTGTATACGGTGACTGAGAGTATGTTTGTGTGATCTGCAAGGTCGAGGAAGACAATGGCGCTCGCGTCAGGGTTCGTGAGAAGGATATTTTCAAGGGTCTGAGGGGTTCTTGATGTGACCTCATTTGGCTTATTCAGTAAATTTAGGGTTGATGTCATTGGGAGCTGTGTCTCAAAAGTGATTTCCGATTTCGTAGACGGGGCAGTAAAAACTTTTGATTATTCTGCTCAACTCCGAACGCCTTCCCCTAGACAGGCCGCCCAATAAAGTACACAAGACATCCATAAATAACATCTCAGACATCGAAGAGCTTTCGTAGATTGTAGCGGCTACATTTGCATCTGATCCTCATCCTCAAGTCCATCCAGTGCACCACCCGGAATCCGTCCTTCGTTCAACTCCTTCTCTAGACGAGCAATTTCCTGCAAACTCTTGGCTTCGCGAATCATCTTCTCAACACGCTTGCGCTCAGCGTCCGTCAGCTTGACGCGAATAGCCCTGTCGGCCACACCGGCACCGGTGCTGGCACCAGCTGCTGTAGACGTGACATCGAATGTTCGAGACTTGATACCCATAATCTTCGATGCGAGCGCAGAGGGTTCATCGAATGTGCCAAACAGCTCTGTAGCTCTGGCGCGTTCAGCATCTCGCACTTTCTGGTAATCCAGGAATCGGATGTGAGGGTTTCTCCAAATGACCCAGTACCGGTAATGCTATACCATCATCAGCCCCCTCCTTATTCAAGCTACTTGAAGAACAAGTGGGGAGGGATACGAACCTCCTTCCTCGTAACCGGATTCTCCATCAAAACCACATGCGTAAGCCTCGCAAACCCGCGCAGGGGGTCCAAATCCGCCAATTCACCCATATTATTTGCCGTAAGCACCAGGTTCTCCAAGTTTGGTATCGAGGACGCCAACGACGGCTGGATGTGATTTACACGATTGCGCGCGAGCAGTAACGTTCGTAGACGGGGGAAGTGAGGGAAGTTTGCGAGGGAGGAGATGTCGTTATCCGTAAAGTCGATTGCATCTTGATCCTATCCAGAACCACATGGTCAGTTTGCTGACATGACAACGTGAGAGACGTGGAAGACTAACTTTGGCAATACCCAAATTCTCAATAGAAGGTATTTTGTGTCCTATACAACGTCTCAAAAAAGAGCGCAAAGAGGCCGATATATCAATGGTGTTCTCACGTATAAAATATTGAATAACTCTCAGAAAATCCAAAGGGGAGAAAAGAAAGTTGTGCAGTATCTGTTCTTTTCAGGAGGTATGTGGTAACGATCTGAACCTACCTCTAAGATCTAGCTCTCGCTCTTTTAGCGGATTGATATAGGACAGTGAATTATTTATGAGTTCGACTGTTAAGCGCATTGTGACGGGTGTTGGAGACGGTAATTTTTGAAGCGGAAGGTGATGACGGTGTTTGAAGTGTGTAAGTGATCGAATTGGATTTGCGAGAACAAAGTGTGTATGTGTGCAGTTAAAATACTTATATCGTCGAGTCAGGAAGTCCTCGCGATGAAAATGAGAAGCTCTCCAGAAGCAGAGATCACGTGCTCCGAACTTTTTTATAACACGTGATACGAGTAGCCTCAAACTACAATACTTCAAACACTTCAACATAGCGCAACGGTAAATAATTTATTGTCTATCAATAAAACATCTCCAGATATATATAGGTCAAAGTATCTATTTTTACAAGAACTAAAGCACAACCTCGCGGAGACATGGCTCGAGAATTGCTAGTACGGTCATCCCAGTAAGACTCCCTTAAAACGCCAGGAAACGAAACCGCTCATTGTATTATCATAGACAGCTACTATGTGCAAGCACGTAGATATCTCCATCACTCATCATCTGCCACCGGCTTTAGCATCGGAGACTTTCGCCCTCTTGTCGGACTCACAGTGCGAGACCGACTGCCTTGAGTAGCTGTGGGAACTAGGTGCTCTCGGCTCTCGGTCCTCACGACGAGGCCTTGTCGATCCAAGACATTTGCTGTGTTGATTCCTAGGCCGATACTGCTGGAAGACACATTGTCGAATTCAAATTTGAGGCCAGGTGTTTGTAGCCCCGTTGCTGAGCCTTTGTATGAGTTGCGCTTGGAGTGGGACGGGCTTATACCATCAGAGTCTGCTGCATATCCATCGTCATCACTGTCGGTGTCTGCGCCAGCAAGCTCAAACTGAGCTGCACCATCCTCCAAAACTCGTTCATATGCCGGGCCATTGCGTCCGATGAATGAAAGTTTTCCGGGATATTTACGGCGCATTCGCACTCCACCGCGTTTGAACATGTTTTGTATTTTAATGTAGAGCCTTGAACGACGGGTACGACCACAGAGGAAGAACAATGCAATCACGATGATGAGCACGAACAAAAGCAAGCCTGGAACCCGTCGAGGAGATTCTCCACCAAATAAGGTATCGTGCCAACTCTCGCTCTCTTCTGCCACCGGTCCAGGGCCGGGGACAAGCTCAACACTAGGATATTGAAAGTCACTTGGGATGCCTGGTTCATTGCTTCCGAATCCGACAGGAAGAGCATTGACTTCGACAGCAGGAACCTGAGATGAAGCATACAGCACGACTTTGCCGAGCGTCCAGCTGACTTCGGTAGAGTCAATCTTGTTGACAGCTTGGAACGGGTCAAGATATCCTTTTTCTTTGCCGTGCTGTAATACTTCTTTTGTGCCATTATGGGTAGAAGAACCCGTATCTTCAATGCCGACTCGCGGAATGCCAATACCACTATGGAGCATGTTGATGATCCAAGAAGCTTTGAAGCAAACCTCTTGTGCTTTGATAGCGGTGACTTTAGAACCCCATCGTGACTCGCCTATACCCAGGCTAATAGAATCCCAATCTTGGGAACAGAATTCGCTAACTCTTTGTTGATAGGTATTAAAGTCGTAGGCTTTGTCCTTGTATCCCATTTCGAAAATTTCGTGTGTAGTATGCCAATATTCGCTGATGCCGACGAAATGATTGACATCAAAGTCGATGGCGGGGACGTGAATGCCATGTAACAGACAAGGCTCATCCGCGCAGGGTGCGTCTTTGTCAAGCAATGGGTATGTCTGGCGTATACACTCATCGAAGCGTCCTGTGCCTAGCAAGAGCGGTTCCTCAGGCGCATCTTCCGCTAATTTACCATCGAGCGTCGTTCGCAATCCGGCTGGGAGACAAGGATCCGGGTATTCTTTGACATCAGGCGAGCCAACCGATTCTTGTATAGCTGCAACGAAACGACGACGCGCCTCGCGAACACCATACTCCAACCACGACGTGACGAACAGCTTGAACTCCTGAGTAGAGCCATCCACATTTCGCAACCTCAGTAATTTAAGATCATTGGCATGTTTTTCGGTTTCTGTGGCATTCGGCACGAAGGCAATCTGGGCGGATGCACCTCCCATGTCGAGAAAGCCATAGGTATGATGCTCTTTTCCGTGGGCGTGATCTTCTGGCGAGTCGAAACTTCCCAGCAGGTAGTTTGCAGCAATCCATCCGTAAAGACCTTCTGTCTCACCAGGTATGACTTGTATATGTATATCGCATTCGGGGAGTAGGAATTTCGAGTTGGAGCGGAAGAACGAACACACGTTATTCAAAATCTGGTTTCGCTGCACGTCGCTCAATAGTCGCATGCCAGCGGTGGCCAATAGAAAAACGGGGGTGTCTTTGACAGCAGCTTCCGGCACAACGTCGAGAGCATGTTGAAGTAAGTCGTTCAGATGGTCAGGTCCGACGAGTTCCGGTTTGTCGGCGAAAGTCGATATACCTGAAAGCGGTTAATACAGATGTGTAAGTACCAAGCTCGATGAAAAAGTCGTACCAGGTTGAATCTTCTTCGTCCAGTCCTCCTTGGTAGTTATTTCGGGGAGCGATGTCAACTTATGCGGGTCATCGCTCTGGCGCGCCTTGAAATTATTCAACCATCGATAGATATGCACACGCGTCCCCTATGGATGTTAGCTGGGTCGAATAGTCGAGCAGTCGCTTTGGGTGTCAACATACAGACGAACCAGCGTCCAGGATCACGCCATATCGCCCTGAGAACAGGTCAGTAATGATTCAGTCAAATATGCAAGGCAACATACATTTTCCCATTTGGTGGTGTTTAGAGTATTAAAATAGACTGTTCATCTGAACAGCATGATATAGATGGCGTGAGAGTCACTGGGTGGCGGAGGGAGAGACGATAGCAGGCTGAGCGAGTGATATGATCTCCTTTGTTGGTTTCACTTTGTCTTCGAGATAGGGCTCCTCTACAGGACCTGCTGAAGAGAAGGAACGATTGCAAAGGCGTCGTCAAGAACGATAGAGGAAACGAATGTTGCGGGGAGTAATAGTGCTGATTTCGGTGGATCGAAACAAAGTACGGAGTTATAGATAGCGAGTCGATAGAGCAAGCGAGAGCGACGGCGAGAGGAAACGACTGGATCGAGAAGAGGGTCTAGGCTGTTTCAACCGGTGGTAAGTTGTTAATAGAAGCACAAATTAATACTATGTAGATTAAATGACGACAGCCGGTGAGGGACTGGTTTGAGGAAAATTAAGTCCAAGTGGTGAGGGATCGAGATAGAGGAAGGAGGGAGACTGAGACAGTCGTGGCTGATTGGCCTGGGACTCAACGTCCGCAAACGGGGCTTACCTATTTGTAATATTACCGTATTTTACTTACAGATACATCTCTCATTATGCGTACTACATTGTATGTAGTACACTGTCTGCTTCCCTCTTCTTCTTTCACAAGAGACTACATCTATAGCACTCATGCTTAAGTTCCTCTGTGATCCACGCTCTTCTCGTCGCTGCAACCCTCTACACGGTGCGACACACGCGTGATGAAAGACAGCCAATTGATAGACTAATTAGACTAATTAAACTAAAAAAAACACTAGAGGCGCCACAAGGGTTGCACTGGACGTCTCATCGATGACGTCTGCTGTTACTTATAAATTAGTACGACTTTGCAACAGAAATCTCTCCGCCGTCAGCATCTGTTTCAGGGACTGTGCGACTGTAGATCATTTTGATCTTGATGAGGGCTAGGAGGGCAAAAAGCAGTCAAGATTTTATTGAATTTATTAGATTGTATTGAAATGTGTCAGCAAGAAAATACGTATACGTAGGAATGTAGCTACTCCACGGACAATCATATGCCAGGGACGCCACGTGACTCGTCTAGATCCAACCAATCAAATCCCGAATTACCGTCGTACAAAGCGAACCGCTCCGTCTGCAGGCTTCTTCAAGTGCGTACTTACATTGAAATACTTTTCACCTACCACCCCCTCAAATCGAGCTTTAGCATCCGCCTCACTCTCCTTGTTTTCCTGTAGTATCTCAACGCGAAACTCTGAGAAGATCTGTGCGACAATCGCCACAAATTCCACCTGACTGAATTTCTTGCCGGGGCAGACACGCGGCCCAGCCAACCACGGAATAAACAGTGTGTTGGAGGGTACAACCAATTCTTCCTCGCCGGTAACAGCGGACTTGGAGATGAACCGTTTCGGTCTAAAGACATGTGCGTCTGGTCCCCAGCGGGAAGACAGATGACCGCCGTAGAAATGTCCACCGACAAGGGTGCCGGGGTTGACGGTGATGATTTCCTCTTCGCCGTTTGGTAGGATGATGGGGAGTTCTTGTGGGGATGACGGGCCTCGTACAAGTAATGGCGCTGGGCTGGCGAGACGAAGAGTTTCGTACATCAATGCCATGCACCGGACGAGTTTGGGATATGTAGTTGCGTATTCCCGCTTCTCATCACTCTGCGAGGTATAATAGAGGTCAATCTCTTCTGCGATCCAACTCTGAACTTCCGCATTCGTCGCCAAAAATGACAAGGCAAATGTCATGGTCGATGCCGTGGTTTCATAACCAGCCAGATTGAACACGAAGAGATTACCATAAAGCTCCGACTCAGTCAAGTACGAAGGGCGTCCGGCCATCTTTTGCAATTGCTGTTTCTCAGCCTCGTTGGCATTGACCATTGCCTCGAGAAGAGTTGGCGGTGAAGCCTTGTTCTTGCTGGCAGACGAGGACTGCTGCATCTGATGAAGCACCAATTCCTCCATGTACAGCTTGAACTCACCAACAGACTGCTTCAAATGCTGAAGCACACCGGGTAGTAAGAAATCGGGAGCTTTGAGGCTGTTGAAAATAGCTGTGAGTAGAATATGCTGAAGTATAAAGCCCAAACATTCCATCAAAGACTGCTTATGGCCAGCGGTCGCCGTATTCATTAGCCGTTCTTGACCGAAGCCGACAACTGCCAACACATTCATCGCAAGCACATCAAACGTGGAGCGAACCCGGTCGAGTCTTCGATCTTTTTCCTCCGACAGATTGAGAAGCGCAGCCTTTTTAGTCGATTCGCTCCACACCTCGTGCATGAAATGTTCATTAAATGCCGCTGTGGTAATCTTCCGATGTCTCTGCCAATCTGCGCCTGTCGTCGACGAAACGTTCTGTCCGTAAAACGCAAATATCTGAGACTGCGCTGGTGGGAAATGCCATTTACTGTGATTTCTATAGATGGTCTCGGCTCCGGGAGGGTAACAGGTGATGATGTGATTGCTGTATGGAGAACAGAGAACAAAATTCTCGCCTAATCGCTTGGTTGTCCGGTCGCCGTCGACTGTTGGCCAGCCCATTTCGGTGTAGACATACCAATCGCCGAGACCCAGGGGTAGACGTTCGACCCAGGCGAAAAGGGGGCGGATGATTATCCACCATACATCTTCGAATGAGACTGGTAGAAGGATGATGGGCAGCCCGTATTTGCGCGCAGAGTTGTAGTTTTTGATGAGATTATAGGTACGAACAGTCGCGAAGAGAACGAGTGGGAGAGAAATGATATAGAGCAGCATGTTGTATATTTGGCTCCCCGCGCCTCTTTTTCAACACTGACCAATTTCTTCGCGCAACCTCCAAGGAATTACCGCTACTTATATAATTTCAGGCACATATCGTCAGCTGAATTAGAACTATCACGAGCGAGATCCAAACGTCTATCATGGCAGTCGACAGAGCTGAACTCGACGCCCCCACTATCAAGAGTTGTGAGCATTTCATTGGTTCGCATTAGTGCCCATTCTGGCTCAGCGTTGGCACTTAAATTATATTTAAACATCAATTCAAACAGTTTTAGATTTGATGTTGGGGAATAGTGGATTTTCCAGGAGCGGCTGAGGATTTGGGTTTGAATGGGCTGACCCGTGCTTCACTGTTCATACAATACGAGAAGTTCCACCTCAAAGGCTACAACTTCATAATTTGATATAGTACAGTACTAAATTGTGAGCGAGTCCCAATAAATCCCTAACTGGCCTCAAACGCAAGGTCAAATGGCCATATCGATCTCAGGACTGCTTCATTCTTCACCGGCTCCTGATTCTCCGGGTCTTTATTCGTTAAAACGGCAGTCAGCATGCCTTCAAAAATCTCCCTGTGGGCTACCTCAGTCGCTTCCCAATTTTCCATGGGAACCCATCCATCCGTCGCGGTATTAAGCAGGCTCGCTAGGTCCTGTTTCAATTCTTGCGCCGCTACAAATAACTTGTACTCCCTTTCATGTTCCACTAGTCCGTTTGGTGATGAAAGGGAATACGGACTCTGGCCGGTAAACCCTAATTCGTTCCATTTCCTGGTGGTCTCAATCAGCTCATGCCGTAGAGCAGCAGCGCCGTCTTTCCACGTTCTATAGCTATAGAGAAATGGTCGGAAAAGGTTATCGTCCATCAATCTAGGGCCAGAAAGTTGTGGGGTGAAGAATCGAGTGCAGGCTTCAAATGCTTTTGCGCACAGGTTATAATCAGTGTCACCCGAGATTGAAAAATCCGACACGTCGTCCGCGTACCAGAACGCCGGTTCGATGCAGGTCGGCTGCCAATCAATAAAGCCTGTTATTTTTGACGGATCGTTTTCCGACACGAATAAGTTTCGTTTGTGTAGATCGGGATGGAACAAGGTTGATGTTGCTGCTGCTTGAATCCTAGGGTCTGCGCACATTTTCTTGATTACAGACCGGCAGCGCTCAAGAATGTCCAAATGTGCTTGAACAGAGCCATGGTAAGATGGCCGCTTTTCCGGTGATGAATCCTTAAGAGGGATTCTAGAAAGGCCGGCATCAATAAGGCCATCGCAATATTGATCGAGAGTAGTCCCTGCGTTATATAAGAAATCTTGTTAAAGTTAAGCAAGTAATGTCCTAGGCAACCTACATGGTCCCTGATTTGGCTGGGTATTATGATAATATCTCGGTTCACCGGCATTGCAATCCCAATATCTGGTTCCAACATGTGGTCCGACACAGTATCCACCGCCCAGAGAGATTCCTTTGCAGTCGTATCGCAGGTTCGCTTGAAAATTCACGCTGCCAAAATCAGGGAATTTCAAGTCTACTACCTCTTTAAGCTTCCGGTAGATTGCATCTATACACCTTACCCGTTCGTCGCCAGCCATTTGTGGCCATTTTTGGTGTAGCTGAATGCCTTCGACTTGTCCCATGATGATATATTTACTTCCTATGGAATTTGAAGACTCATTACTCCAGTCGAGTATTGTTGGGATCGGGACACTCGTCTTAGATTGTACTCTGTGTGGATCAGTCATCACCCAGATATCCGAAGGTCATATGATCCTAGCTCACAGTATTTTATCGTCGCAACTTCAGATGAAGTGGCAAGTTTTGATGGCCCAGCTATTGTAAAGGGAAGCCTGGCCACGATGCGTTTGGAATTATCGAGGGTGAAAATAAAAACACGATTAAATCCTCCTTCTATCTTTTTGCAAGTTGAGATTGAGCTGGCTCCTGGGGATAGCTCAAGGATCCTCACGCAAAGGGCATCGAAGTTGAAACCAATATAACGCATAGCTCTCTCGTTCTGGTCATTACGAAGCCATCTCCCATCGGTATAATTATGCGGGTCAAGATCTATACCTGTGTAAGAGTGTTTCCAGAGATTCTTTTACTTCTAGAGAACGAACTCATCATATGTTTATGGGGGGATGCGCCAATGTAACTGCGTGGGTTGACAAAATGCGTCATACTTACGGGTCGAGGACGAATAGACTGAATGAGGTCGAAGAAGAAATAGCTTGGTAGGCAAGATAAGCCTGAACGACGCTTTGCCCCCAACTGCAGTCGTGTCATTGTATGCGTGTCAAAATGTCAATATACATAGTATAATTCAAAGAAAGGAGAGGAAGGTGCAGCGCGACAAAGTGTTGACTCAAATATTACCGCCTTACCAAAAAGGGACACCTTAGTCGGACTTTCTGGTAATTTATGTATAGAACACGAAGTGGTAATTCTAATCTCTTTGCTTTGATTGGCTATGGAGAGAGTTGTAGCCAATAATAGAAGAGAGTTCAGAATTACCACTAATTTCCAAGGCTATATAATCAACTCCAAGTCTTCAAGTACTCTACAACGTTTCTACTGGCGTGCATACACTTTTTACATGTAGGAGCGCCCACAGCCGATTCCATATTCACTGCTCTCTCTCAAAACGTTTATGTGTCGATGAAGAACATGATCTTCAGTGCATACTTCCATTCCGCTGAGTCGGTCTCAAACGAGCTCTCAAACTGGCTGAACTGGGAAGTGGAAAGCAGCCAACATAGGATAAGTCTAGGGTTTGATTCGAGACGGCAATACGCGTTTAAGATCGAAAATGCCTTGGAGAGTATGTCCTTCAATTTTACTCATATACTAGACGCCAGCTGCAATTGTCATGTACTTCGTGCCACCTTGTGCGCTGAACCATCTTCGATAATTGGCTACATTATGCCTCGTCGAAAGGAGGCTCCTTATAATGATATCACTGTGCTATTAGAGGCACATTGTGTGAAGGCCGAAGATCTATAAAGCGCGCTGTGATGCTCCTGGAATTGTGTTCCTGAAACAAGGTTCACTATCTGTTGTATACGAAGCTTTTTATGATATATATGGTGTGAGTGAAATGCCAATATTACCATCCCCACAAAGACGTTACCTGCTTCTCAGAGTCAACTTTCGTACATCGCCTCGTTCGACTTTGTCCATTTGACAACGTCCAAAGTCCTGGCAAACTTTGTTCAAAACGCAAAACGCAAAAGCAATCAAGCAATCAAGAATGCAACGTCCAAATTCACGAGTTCGAAGTTGAACACCAATTGTAGGAAATCGCGTCCGATTATGTATCGATCTACGTCAGTACAAACCCCGCGATGACATTTCTGGTAGATCCCGGAACGTCAACCGTGTAAGTGGTGGATCATCGGAGCTGCAAATGCCTAGGTACATGGTCTACAGTCAGCAAGGAATAACCGAGAATCTGCTTACTAAAGTATCGTCACCGGAACTCCGTATTCGTCATTTCCTGGGTATATAAGAAGAGTGGAATCAGACTTCGTTTAGTCAATTATTTTATACATGATCAAGTTACAATAGTTATCCAAAATATCCACAGAACTATATCAACATGGCACCCCTCCATTTGGTAGCTACCGCCACCGTGCAAGACGGCAAACTTCAAGACGTAAGACGAAGCTTCCATTATTGTAGAATGAAACCTGATCAAATGAGCCAGGCCCTCGACGCAATCAAAACCCTTACCGAGGAAGCTCAGAAGAACGAGCCGGGTCTCTTGCGCTACTTTGCTTTTACGACCAAGAACGAAGAGGGTCAAGACCAAATTGTTTTTGTTGAAAAGTATATTCATAGCCATCAACACGCTTTGCATTGACTAACAATTGAATAGATATGCCGATGAAGATGTGCACAAGGTCCATCATACCACGGCGCATTTCCAGGCCTTTGGAAAGAAGGCTGCGGCGTTTCTCGCTGGACCTCCTGTGATCAGGACTGGAGCTTTTGCTGCTGGGTTTGAGAACCGGGCAAATTTGTAGATTAATTGATTCAAATACAGGAGCCAAGTTTTCAGAGAAATGCAGGTACATTAAATGAAAGAAATCTATCCTATCTAAGTTGACCGACATACCCATCTAAAAGACACAATCAAGCCGTCTCAGTAGACTCATTCTTCGGCATTGGCATGACCATTGATGTCGCTCCCGACGACTCATTACTCTTCCCCATCACCCCCGGCACCGTATCAAACATACTCCAATCCCCAATTTGCTCATCCACGAACTGCGCCTTATCCAGCCCAATCATCTCAGCCTCTTCCTCAACCCGCAAGTTCATCCCGGGAATCAGCTTGAGAATATAAAGCAAGATGCATGAGACGGTGAATGAATACGCAGAAATAGCCGCAATCTCCGCAAGTTGCAGATACACCTGTTTTCCGTTCCCATCTATGCCACCTGGGTAGACCGAGACACCGTCCAGCGCAGAAATGGAGGACGTAGCGAATATGCCCGTCATAAAAGCACCGCAAATGCCGCCGATACCGTGCAATTTGAATACTTCCATTCCGTCATCGATGTGCATCCATTCATTGATGTTTTGTAGCGATGCGCAGATAACAGCTGTAATGAATCCGATGACTGCTGCGAGCCAGACAGAGACATAGCCGGCTGCGGGCGTAATGCCGACGAGACCTGCAATCGCGCCTTCGCATGCACCAACGACCGAGAACTTGCCTTTGTTGCGGATGTAGTCAACGAGAACCCAGCCGATGACGCCGGTGCAGGCGGCGGTGTTAGTATTGAAGGCTGCGACCATGGCTCGGACAGATGCGTTAAGAGCAGAGCCTCCCTGTATCAGATTAGCATCAACCATCTTCTTACCATCAAGAGATAGAGGCTTACGTTGAATCCAAACCATCCAAACCAGATCAACACCGTTCCCAAAAACACCAATGTCGTATTATGCGGCTTCCCATGCGTATGTTCTCCATGGTGCTTGCGCTTCCCCAAGACAAAGGCATACGCAAGCGCCGCCCAGCCAGAGGATATGTGCACCGGACCACCACCAGCGAAGTCTAAAGATGGGAGGTTGTAGAGCCAACCATTAGCGTTCCAGGTCCAACAGGCAATGGGGCAGTAGACAATGGTCGCCCAGAAGAAGCTGAATATGAGGGAGGGGATGATATTTCCTCGTTCGAAGGCGCCGCCGACGACGATCATGACCTGACAATTATTCATTTAACATGAAATTCATCTTCAAAGATAAGTACGACATACCGTGCAAGCGCAGAACAGCAGCTGGTAAAGACAGTAAACAATTTCCGGAAGCACATTTGAGCTCGGCGAGGGCGCAGCGAGGACATTCTTCATTCCAAAGGCGCTGAGACTACCGATGAAGGGACCAGCATCTCGACTAAAAGCGAGTGAATATCCCCAGAACATCCATTGAAACGTTGTCCTAGACTCATCAGCTTGTCTCTTAACCAACTAGAGCAAAAGAGAAATACACAGCCACAACCATCAACGACTGAAACAGAAGCGCTAGAGCAGACTTTCTTCGCGCCAGACCCCCGTAGAGCAGCCCAATGCCCGGAATGATGAGCCAGACAATGAAGCCGCAAAACACGATATAAGTGTAGTTAAATTCGTAGCCGGCATATTGGGCGTTGACGTCTACTTCTAGCGGGTTTCCGCCGTTGGGAGCGGAGGAGTTGTATGCCGGCTGCTGAGGTTAGTATGCAGCAATTATCTCAAAGGTATGGTAGAAGCGTACAGCTGACATGTTTGATTGTTACTGTCCACCAGATAAAGTCACTGGCTAGATGCCTTGGTACGGGTACGAACTCCAAGTTTTCGAATAGAGTGGACCTGGGGAGCATCACCTATATAATCACCCAGCAAACAAACCTCAGTAGCTCCATACAGCTTTATCTGCATCCATCAAACCCATATGTCAAACGTTCGTTATCACACTTAGCTCTCTTGGCAACAGAGCCATGACCTAAAGCTAGAACCCATTCTCTCCACCAGCGTCCATCAAATCCATTGAACCACAAGCCCACTTGTCTTGGCCTGATAAGAGACTCGCCTATCCCCAAGTTCTATTGAGTCATATTCATAGAGTTAGGAAACATGTCGAGTATATGGGGATCTTGGGTTTCTTATCAGTTATCGCGTTGGGAAATTATTTCCTATTTGGGTGTAGCTGGTTGGCTTATCATCCCCGACCTTAGGGTTTCAAGGTTAAGTGCTTTTAGTAGGGGTTAAGATATCGATGAATATGGCAAGGATGTAATAATTGGTTCGTGTGGCTAATATAAACCTAAAATCAAAAGAAAAAAAACAGGCAACAAATTTGAAACAGACAAGGAAGAACAAATCGCAGAAATGACTAATTTTCAACTCTAATCCATATCGGAATGCCTCCCACCGTGTAAAACGCCCGGAAACCTAATCAATGTACTCTGTATATGAGCTTGCTATATTGGATTAATGCTCAATCTCAAGTCCCTTGAGAAGGTCGGCATCGCTCTTCTCCCACGGATGCTCCGCCTCAATATCGACAATCATCTGCCTATGCCTGTCACTGCGCGGCACAATGCTATACGGGAAATCGTGCGGCCGACTAATCAATCCAGGTGTAGTCACCCATTCAGGCTCAATCTCCTTGCCCTGATCATCGAGGACCTTGTTGACATCAAAAACGGTCAAAAGACGAGACACAGTCATGAATAGACTCTCATCCGCAATGTAGCGACCAGGACAAATTCGGCGACCGAAGCCAAAAACGTCGCTTGATGGGTCGGGTTCGTTGCGAGGGGCAAAGTATCGGTCCGGGTCAAAGGTCAGGGGGTCGGAATATGTCTTGGGGTCGTGCGCAAACCACCAGATAGAGGGAAGGACGTACGAACCCTTGGGGATGCGATAACCATCATAGACAATCTCGTCGGTAGTGACGTGGGTAACGCAGACCGGTACAACGGGGGACCAACGTAACAATTCTTTGATTAGGGCACTGACGTAGGGAAGTTTGTCGCGGTCTTCAAAGGTAGGGAATCGATAACCGCCAATCGCAGCGTCGATTTCGGCTTGGGCCTTCTTCTGGACGTGGGGGAACTTCATCATTGCTAGCAAAAAGACAATTAAGGCCGTGACTGTGGTATCGGCACCACCGGCATACACGGCTGCAGCCGCTTCTCTAATAGCAGTTTCGTGGTCTTGTTCCGATTTCGCAATCTGCTCGCCCTTTTCTTGGTATTCTGCGACATGCGCCGACACGAAAGATGGTTGATTTGTGCCCTTGGCCATCTGGTTTAAGACGAATTCGTACGGGGTGTTTATGACCATGCGGTTGATTGCATGCCATTTACGGGCTGTGGCTTTCCATGACATGCCGGGGAATACTTCAGGGAGGTATCGTAGGAACGGGAAGATGTCCACAGACCATTTCATGGGGATAAATGCTTTGGTAAAGTTGTCCATCATGTGCTCGATCAAGCTGACCAGGGGGTCTTCAATATCTTTTTCGATCGTGTATCCATATGTGAGTTTTAGGATGATAGCGCTCGCCTCGCTATTAGAGTCTGATTAGTACCTGATACTTAGTCAACAAATCGACGTTGATAGGAACTCACGTCTTGATATGCTCAAATACATCGTTAGGGGCAGCCAAAGTCCTCAAAAGAATGCGCTTTGACTCTACATCCTCAATATCGCGGAACCTTTCGGTAACAGCCCTGGTGCCAATCTGCTGATGGATCAATTTCCGATGCAACCTAAACACAGTATTGTACTGTTTCCCCGGCAAAAGCATCTCAAACCCGCATAGTTTACTCGCAAATAGCAAGTAAGGTCGTCCAGAAGTCTTTTGCGAATTCTTCTCGAGAAGATCATGCGCAATCTTGCTGTCTTGGATAATGATGAGGGTCTGCCCAAGGATGGTTATTGAGCTAAGGGGGCCATATTTGTCCTTGAATGTGAGCCAGTGCTGGTATTCTGGCACACCCTTCGGAGGAAGGTCCAAGACATTGCCGACGAGAGGCAAAGGTTTGGGACCAGGAGGCAGAGGGGGTCCAGAGTTTCTGCGGAAGATGAGAAAGTAGGAAAGTAGGGCTCCTACGAGGACAGCCGCGATGACTGGCAACATGGCGACGACAACAGCAGCAGCCTTGGATTGAGAGAAACCTGTCCGAGTTGCAATGTGTCAATATACAGAACTAGACAGCAATTTGATACTACTAGGCTAGATGATATACTTTATTTTCCAAAACCTAGCCCACCAGCACAGACTCACGGATGCCGAATTCCAGCTGTCAGGTGTCAGCCCTCAGCCTGTCTTCGCCTTGATTGTCCTGTATTCTTGTCTTGTGCCGAATTAAACATTTAGCTAATGTGAGACTAACTATGCATGTTCGTAATATAGTCAATATCCCTGTTAATACTACTCTGTAAGGGTAATTTATACTCCGTCCGATAGTTGGTTTCCAATTCCTGCGAACTATGGCCGGGATTGATGATATGAGCTAATACAACGTGGCAGTGATGGATCCTAGTATTGGGGTCGAATTTTCTACGTACAGTGTACATGCTTGGGGATCTATTATTATCTCAGTACGCACTGAAGAGACGAAATGGACCGTGTATCAGATGTATAATGCAGGTGTATGAAGAACGCTAGACACCACGAACATTTACATACTACGTGTATCATCGATGGCTTGACCGTATCGATCAATGCGCCCAAACTTCCACAGAAGTTCGTTAACTCAAGTAGCTACATACCTAGGTGCAGATTCGATGTTGCCAAGTCACCCATCATCAGACGAAGCCGGATCAAGGTCCATGTCAATCCATACGAACTAAACAGAGACTGATCAATTTGAAAAGGGGTCTAATCCAAATCGTATTTCTCGAAATCTTGTAATAAAATCGGAAAATTTTGGATGATAGAGCGGGATCTGATCCATCTGGATGGATCATTATCAGGGCCTATTAAGGGGATGGAGTAGTTCGCAGATGTATCTATAGGCTACAGCGTATATACGCAGGGACCTGAGTTTCGGGTCTCCCGAGAGAAGCATGATTTGCATCTACTTTAGCATCTTCCCTGAGGTATATCGAGCTTGATTCTCCAGAATCTTCGAATATCGCACAATTCGGTACGAACCGCTCCATCGATAACATGCCATGCCCTCGGATATCGACACATAGAACCAAGTTAATACGAGCGGCGCCGCACACCCCGAAACTCGAAACTAGCAGGATTTAGCGACATTAGTGAAGAATTAAAGTGACCACTCTTAGGGCTTCAAGGGTATTTACGCCGGCCAGGATGCTCCGCGGTGTCCGCACTTGGCCCCCAGATCGGAGTCGTAGTCACCCACCAGACATAAATTAAATACCACGACTATCAGCCTGCACGTCTGAAGAAAATCCTTTTGCATTTCTGCTTTGCTACTAGACTGCGCGGCTAAGTCTGAAGAACACGTAGGCTAAACAACTTAGGTAAGGGCGTAGCAAGACAAGCTGACCACATGGCACCAATGCTTAATCCCGCCCTAATCAAGTGTATAGACTAAGGACTCCGCGTGTAGGGTAAAATATACGAACTTGAAGCTTAAACTAAAATACAAGGGTCAATTCAACAATAATACGTACAATATAAAAGTAGACTATGGGTATTCGCAGTAATAATAGCCATCCCTAATGTGGAGGCTTTTCGTCAGAAAGCAGCGGAACCGAGATTGGAAAATCTTGCATATAACGATACCTTCCTACTTCTTGTCCTGGATATTCTTTTACAAGCTCGCTTTCTCTGCAATAGCGGTTCTTCGGGGTTTACGTGTCGACACATTGACTTCTGTCTCGCCGGAGCGGGTTGCGCTTTGGAATAGTTGTCGGCCGACAATGTCGGTCATGAAGAGGACACGGGAAGAGACCGTTGCTCCGTCTCGACGGTTTTTGCTGGATGAAGTTAACATTAGTACAAGATGGAACAATGTTCGAAGGGAGTGACTCACCCCTCGCGCCTCGATTGAGCAATCTTCTCTGTGAAATCCCATAGTCGGCCACGATCAGATAATTTCCCCGTCTTTGGACAGCGATTTGGCGTCCACTCTGCGGCCAGTCTAATGGTGGCAGGAGTCCTGGGTTGATCCTTGCTCCGCGCCACTAGAATGATGCCCTCTTCTGCGAATCTTTGATAGGCATTTTTCAATGACTCCTTGTTTACGGCTTCGAAGTATGAGAGGTCGCCTTGGTGGTAGAGGGTTTTGCCAAGCTGTGAAGTTAGTCAATCTGGATCTTCCATGCGGTGTTCTCGGAGCTTACCCGCTGCGCACTATCCTGAGCTTTGTTCAAATCCACCCAAATATCCGACGGCCCGTCTAATGGAGGTGTGAGACCCATTAACGAAACAGCACCGAGCCATGTAGCTTCAATGAATGGCCAAATCAAGAAGCAGTAGAAATCGAAATTTTCTCTTCCGCATTGCCGCTCAGCATCGCTGAGACCGACTGCTGTAATAGTGCCAGAGGAGTCTCTGGTGATTTTGATGACGTCGTCCTTTTCAAGTCCAAAAAGAGATTTTTCCAGATTAGCAATCAGACCTTCTGGCGGGAAGATGAATTCGCCTCGGAAGAGCTATTCACGTTAGATGAATCTTTAATTGCTGATGACCAATAGAACTTACCTGGGAAAGGAATGTGACCTGGTCTAGTAGAGCCTCATATGTGATATCCTGATTCGCTGGACCACCTCCCTGCTTCACCTTTGTATACATTGCGGCTGAAACCAGAGCTTCGGGTATGAATAAGTGGATCGTCATATTGCGATAGAACGAGAGTTGGAATCGATCAACCGCATAGTAGGTCGGTTCTGCCAAACCAGTGACTTCGCCAACTAGCTTGGGGCCTAGAACGTCCAGTGCGCGATCAACGACTTGGGAGGTGGGCGCACGATAAAAGTGCGCTACACGACCACCCTTTACGCGAACTCGTTCGCTGAGCCATTCGACCCTGCGGACTAACTCTGTTTTACCAACACCTCTTCCTCGTAGGGTAAGTAGAACTGTACCAACCAATGCAGTAGGCATCATCACGGAAACTTCGTTAATGTCTGATAAGACTCTGTAGCCCAACGCCCGTAGAACGCGTCCTCTGTCAGAGTAACTCAATGTAATGCTAGATCCCAGGGCTTGAGACACTTGAATGCGTTGTAATTGTTGTACTAGAAACTCTTTGAGGCTCCATGGTTCGTGGAAGCGGACGTCAACTCGGCCCAGCTTCAACGACAGAACAGACGACTGTGAGAGAAAGTTTGCCAGATTCTCTTTTTGCTTGGGCTGGCCTAAAAGCTCGCTGATATATGATCTGCAGCTGGTCAGTACGTATTTCTTTGAAATCGAACATAGCACGTACTCTGTTTCGATCACCTTGTCGTATTGTGTGCTGACAGGACATATAATAGTGTCCTTGACGCGGCCAGACAACAGACTATCAAGGATGAAGCTCAAGATACCGAACTTTGGAGAAAGCAATTTGCCTGTACGTGAACGACCACCCTCAATGAAGCATTCAAAATTGTAGCCTTGCTGCAACAAGACATCAATATACGTCTGCACCAAAGTGGTATACAGTTGATCGTCACCAAAGCTGCGGCGAATCCACATCGCACCTGGTCAGCCGACTGTTAGTACACCGTAATTTGAAACTAGCGTAACTGAAGTTTTATTCTCACCTGCATGTTGCAGAAACGCTCCGACAGCGGGAATATTGAGGTTGTCTCCCGCGACAACAATCGGCAAGGCTATTCCGAGTCGATAGCAAATCACTTGCAAGGACACGTAGTCGACGTGGGACTTGTGGTTGGGCAGAAAGACAATTGATTGTTTCTTTTCCGCTGCAGCTTGTGCAACAGACCGTAACCGGAGGACTTCCTCGCTGGACACGTGAATGCCTTTGTCCAAGTTAGTACGTATTCAATGATTACACAGGTAGACCGCTCACCTTGGTGGTATGCTCGGGTCAGGAGCTGGGTGGCAATATAATATGCGCTACGGATGAACGCATTGCTATCCATTTTGCAAATCATATTATCCATCATTTTGTCCACCACATCCCGCAAGCTCTGTATAATCTCGGTCTTCCGGCGCGATCTCGCTTTCTGCACTGCATCTGGTGTTTCACCATACCAGCCCTCGGATTGTTCAACCTGTAGCCTCGCCTCCGCCAGTTCTGTCACCTTGTTCCGTAGTAAAGGGCTTTCCACGATCAAACGCTTAATGTTATCCGAATACCCGGGGTAGTAAATCGGTTGACCGATCACCGAATCGTATGCACGCCATCCAGTCCCCGACACGAATAGACTGACTTCACGTAAGAAATCGAACGGGTTTTCGCGGAATCGTGCCATGTGTTGTACCAGATTGCGCTCGGTGATGGCATCATCTTCTTGGCTGTCGGAGCCACCAGTGAATCCGGACGGATGGATTGTCACCTGGTCTCCGACGATTTCTAGATCGGGCGCTGTCTGGCCGGCGTCAATGGCGTCCTTTTTGGAGGACATGTTTGGTGCGATTGGAGTGATTGGTAGGTCGGTGAAGTCAGAGTAGTCGGTGAGGGAAGCCCAACGATATATCCATGTAGACTGCAGCAGGTAAACAAACGGTCAGGAACAGGTCACATCAGTACCCGGTCAGGATGGAATTCGACCGAGAGAATTGACGGACGACATGCCGACTTTGTAGTTTAGCTTTCGTTGAGGCGGTTGAACCAATGTTGACAATCGACCCCGGCTGATCGCCCGACATTATGCGGAGAGCGCTGGACCTCGGCGCGGCGAATGGCGTCACGTGACTGACCGCCGGGCAGGCCATTGGCTGAAGCTCCGAAGCTGTCCGAAGCTGTGATTTTCTTCTTTCTTTGCTTCTTTTGGTGGTTGCCTCAAACGGACTCAGTGCAAAGTATATCGTGACTGTGAGTCAGTCGATGAACGGTCAATCGGCTATAAATAACCATGGCATGATGGTTATGAAGCTTGCTTGTCTCTTATTTCTTTTTCATTTCTAAATTATATCCCCGCGAAGTGTGCTCTCAGAGGGCCATATCGTCTGCCCCGCGCAAGCTGACAACTACAACGTCATTTCTCTCGCATGAGCGTTACCAGTCTATAAACTGCGAACGGAAGCATGCTAAKTTCTACGCGGGCGGCATGGAAAAGTGAGTAAATTGCCCGTCATCTTGCATATGCACTTGCTATAGACACTGACACTCAGAAGCTGCCGCCGCCACCATCTGCCTCCATGGCGGTGCGAAACGACTAGTACAAACGTCCTCCTTTGAGATATTCCGCGATGTCTCCTCTCTGCGCGACCACCGGCGCCAGCTGCAAAAACCAATGCGTACAGTCGGTTTAGTTCCTACGATGGGCGCCTTGCATGACGGTCACATGTCTCTGATTCGACAAGCGGCTGCCGAAAACTCGGATATTTTTGTGAGCATCTATGTCAATCCGACTCAATTCGGAGTGAACGAGGACTTGGGCAGTTATCCGCGAACTTGGGAGGCAGACTTGGAGAAATTGGAGAGGCTCAACACTGAACTAAAGGGAGGAAGTTCGGCCAGTGGCTCAGGAGGGGGTACTATCACCGCGATTTTTGCGCCCACGGGTAAAGTCATGTACCCAACACTGCCACCGTCCTCAGAAATCAATGGTCATGGATCCTTTGTCACAATCACACCGCTTGCTACCAAGCTAGAGGGAGCATCTCGACCTGTTTTCTTTAGGGGTGTTGCGACAGTCTGCACCAAATTATTCAACATTGTCAAGCCGGACCGAGTGTACTTTGGCCAGAAGGATGTGCAACAATGTGTTATCATCAAGCGAATGGTCAAGGATTTTCACATTGATACCGATGTACGGATTGGACCCACCGTTCGCCAACCGGATGGACTGGCAATGAGTTCGCGGAATGTATATCTCGGCAGCCGTCGAAGAAACGTTGGCCTCGTACTATCCCAGGCATTGCGCGCTGCAGAGAAAGCTTTTAGGGACGGCAAAGTTTTCCGGCAGGATATACTAGGGGCTGCGACGGAAGTTGCAAATAACAAACTATTAGAACAAAAGGGATTGAAGCCATCGGAGCGGGCGCTGTTTGAAGTGGACTACATCTCCCTTGCGGATCCGGAATCGCTTGATGAGGTTGATACGATTGATGCTCGTCGGGGAGCTATTTTGAGTGGCGCAGTGAAGATGTTGCCGATTGAAGAAGCCCAAACAGGTGAGAAGCTAGGGGTTGGCGACGATAAGATTGCGGTGCGTCTGATCGATAACATCATACTGTCGCCGAGGGATTGAATTACGTGCATGCATGTTCAAAACCAGGAAATGGGGACCATGTATTCCATTTTACTATACTACGTAGTACGTAGTAGCATACCATGAGTTAGACAAAGACCATTGTTGGTAATCAAGTTAGAGTAAATTGATCATTGGCGCGGATGGCGATATCCCCACTTTCCGGGAGTCGGGAACAGCCGAACCTTTTCCTTTTCCTTTTCTTTTCTTGCCGTCTCGATTCAGTTTTACGTCCATGCTTCTAGACTCGTTGATGGATACGTACTACATAGTACTATACCTACGTTCTATGTATGTATGTTGCGTCAACCAGACTGCACGCTATCCATTCCGCAATGCATATAATACTACCCCAAGATATGTATAGTTGTCTGTGTAAGGTCATGGATCTGTACTCACCGCTTGATTATCGTCCCTGCCTTCTCTCGATCATGTCAGGAACAAAATCCCTAATGTTCCAGTGCGTGCTCCCAAGAAGTGAACAAACAACGCCGAGATAACCGAACAACTCGCTCCATTCAATTCTCCGAGGAGATAGACGAGGGGTGCCACTGTCATCTCCGAATTCAATGAGATGCATGATTAGATGCATCAACCCAGTGTACATCGTACGTAAGTAGCATCTAGCCTCACAAGCCCGCGTACAGCCTCCGAATCACATCTCAGAGCTGGCGAGGTCAAGGAGCAAGGGAAAAAGCAAGCTAAGGCCAAGCCAGCCGCGTTGCAAATGCGCCGGACTTGTTGGGATGTGGTTTCCTCCTTTCTCTCACTCGTCGGATTGGCAGGACGCTAGTTTTAATCCTGGTTTGCGATTCGTTTGAGGGCCATTGTTCGAGTCAGTTGGTCTGGGCTGCTGTTTGATGAGTTATCGTTGAGCAGATGTGTACTACATACTTCTTGATTTCATCTTGACCTTTTCATATTCTTCTGTACACTGTAGACTGCCCTTCGTTGCTCCTGTCTCCTCACAATACATATTATGGTCATGGATTCGCAGCAAGTCAAAATAGATGAGCACACAACCCAGGTCAATAACAAACAGAATAAGGGTACTGCTATAACTCATCTATTCTATTAAGAGCTACCTCCACGCACTACTCCATACTGACATTCGGCCCCCTCTAAGTTAATTGGCATCGACTAGGCTAAGCCGTCTCTTTCTCAAGAACTCCGATCGATCTTTCTTTCTTCCTTTACCCTTCTTTCTTTTTTCTTTATCAAGCCTTGGACTCCACCTCAACCAGTGTTTTGAATTGTTTTCTCGTATGAGGTGATATTCATAAATCATCTCATCGAGACCGCAGAGTCTTTGAAATATAATACACTCTGCCCAGCACTTCGTTGTGTCTTGGGCCCTTCCCCTGTCACGCCTTTCCCGCGACCCGACCCGACTACCAAACTTACCAATTACCGGCTTGACAGGAAGACCTTTTTTTCTTCTTTTAAAAAAAGAGGGTGCTTGCAGAAAATATGGCTGCCAACCCCATGGACGCCCTGCAATGCTTCACCTCCATCAGCGACAGCGTACCGTCCTGGATCACTCGAGTCACGGAATTGGCAGCGCACACCTCACGGAAACAGGCCGAATTTTCCGAAGAATTCAAACGTCTCGCTACAACACACAGTCAATTATCAACAACACAACGACGACAAAAGAATAGCTCTGTACATTCGATCAGACCGGGCTCTGATTTGCTATTGAAACCATCTGGGGCGGCCCTCGATGCTGCGTCTAATGTGTCCGGGGACAACACAAGTCTTATGGTCCGCATGCGTCGTCAATTGATCATATACTACGACAGCCATACACAAGCCCAGCTCGAGCAGACGGTGCGCGATATAGGAAATGCCCGCAATTGTCTCCGTAAAGGCAAGATGTCGCAGCTGATGCGAAAATCGACCAATGGACTGGACATGTTTGCTGCTACTAGCCGATCGCGCGAATCGCTTCGCGGATTGCAGCTGCCCCCTCTGGAAGGGTTTCGAAGGAGAACTAACGGAGCACCAACCATCACCACCACCACCAACAACAACAACAATCAGAACGATTCTGCATTTGAATTTGCCGATAAACAGTTAGATATTGCACAGAGCCTGTGTGAGACTGCCGCTCATCAATTCCTTCGCACGGGAGATTGTGCAAAGGAACTAGAGGATATGCTCGCCAAGTTCAAGATTGTACTTCAAACAGCTACGCAGGAAGCGACTCGACTACGCGAAGAGAAGGAGCGACAAGCAGCGCAGGAGCAGATGGATGGTTCTCCGAAAATTTCTTCTGGATTCAAGCAGCTTCACACGGTAGAGGACGATAAGCCGCCTGAGCCGGGTTCGGCGACTATCGAGGTTGATGATGCGGTATCAGATTCTTCTATTTCGATCGATATAACGGCATTCCGATCGAATCGATTCCGGATGTGATCTACATCCTCGCTTTACATCATTCATTCCTTTTTTGCATTAATCTACTCATCTCAGCACGCATCTTTGCATCATCATCGTTCATATTTGGCATACATTTTAGCGAGCACAATCATTTTTATTTGGCGATTCATCATTCATTTTTCTTCTCTGTCTTGGAGCGATCACGTTCAGCTTCAGTACATACATGCCCTCATCCATCCTTCTTGCTTACATACATACATATACTCTGACGGGTATGGCGTTGGGAACCCGTTTTATCTGGGAAATCATGAAACAAGTTATTCAAACAATACAATCTATTGGCCTAAACCCACGTAGATCGGCTCTGATCTTCAATATTTTATGACATGCGTAGTGGCTTKTACACACTGTATGCTTGATTGAATTTGAATCATGAACTTTGAATCCTGAGTATGCTTTGACACACTGCGAAGTGGATCGAAAACTCTCCTCAAAATTGAGATGATCATTAACCTTTCTACGCGAGACGCCGTTAGATCCACCTGGAACCCTAAAGTATGTCAATCTCCGTTTTGACTTCTTTTGACTTTCCTCAAACAGTAGGTACTACACATTGTACATTGTACACAGTATGTCTGTGACAGCAGTCTGTCACAGAAACGAATCGGATACTGGCCAATCGACAAACTTGCTTCCTTCCCAGTAGCACGCTGTACAACCCGGATTTTTCAGATATCAGGCAGAAACTTTTGTGCTCGGAAAGAGAAGAGGGCAGTTGCAGCGACGATCAGCGCTTTTGAAACTGGACTGAACAAGTGACAGGTCAGATACGTTACGCAGGTAGCCAGCCAGTGGGTAAGAGGGGTACGTAACCTTGCCTACTAGATTGGCGGACTGCATCTGACTCTAGGTGTATGCTATGCTTAGCGAAATGTATTGAGACTTTTCAATGTATTGAATTATATGAGGTGCCGAGAATCTTCAGTGCTGGTTATGTTATTAGGCCGTTGGGAGTATCTGACGTGGCAGCCGAGGCTCGTAGACAACGACAGTCACTTGACCGTGAACATTTCTGCAGCTCGATCCGATGAGGCCGGCAGTACGTATTACATGCATTGCCCTCTTTCTTCCTTTTGTCTCCCTTGTTAAGGTTGTATGTGGCGGATACGTTATCCGATCGAGTACCTTTACGTCTCTCTCTCTCTCTCTCTACCCGTCTCTCCTCCGTGCTAAATATGCACACGCACTACTCCAACTTCCACCTCTTGTAGATACCGTAGCAAGTTACACAACTACATCGGCCAAACCTCCAAAACAGGAACTTGCTCTCTCCTGACCAAGTTCTTCTTATTAATACAAGTTCTGTAAAGCGATACTGCAAGCTAGGTATGGAGCTGGAATGCAGGACCGCAGATTCTTTGTTTGATGATATCAAATTGATATATCTCGGCTTGCCCTAACCGATGTAAGTAGACCGACCGACCGAGGGGTACTAAGAACGTCAGACAAAAGAAAGTCGTCCACGCGTGGCCAAAGCTCGTATAGCTTTGACAATTCCTTGATATGTCAATATCGGGTCGGATGTCGCCGAAGAGTCTATGTCAAAGGGAGAGGGTTTCTTTGTTTGTCGAACATGGCGCTATTGAGTTAATCAGGATACGCACGTACCAGCTAAAAATCCTTGAAACTAGCCTTTTAGTTACTTCCTGTGATCGGCCGGAAGATTTTAAAACATAAAATGGGACGAGCGTTGGCTGGAGTTGCATTGCATTTGCATACGCAGTGAGTGCAGCCCGTGCCGTCTGCGGGCACATATTTCTGCATCTTCCGCACAGCATAGACCAGCTGAGCATTGATAGTTTAGTTCTTCGTCTGTTTAATTGATTACTAAGGAAATATGTGTGTGTAGGTCTATACGAGTCCTGTGCATGGATTGAATCCTTTTCCTTGTTCTCTTATGATGACCTGTTGAATGTAAAAAGACCTAAGTATGATGGAGTAATCTCTGTACGCAATATAATAGTGGGCTATCTCAACCTAAGTTATGTAAGTGATGGATAGCTTTTGTCGTTGATGGTGAATATTCGAATTTAACTCAAGACCGAGTTGAACTTTTGGATCAGCTTGACAAACCACATCGAGCGTGTGGCGTAAGTAATTGACGGATTTACATCTAGAGTGCATCAGAGAGAATGAATTTATAAGCATTGCAAGAGTTTAGACGTACTGTAGAGACGGAGATGTGGCAGTGACCAGAGAAGAAAGAACGAATGACAATGCCACGTAAGAATTACCTAACTAAGTAATTTTATCGTGTTAGCCCTAACTCCAACGTTTATGTCAACCTCACTTTACTGTGAAGCTGTGAAAAACACTCTTTAGATATTATCACACTTTCGTAATCTTGGTTGAAGGTTGATTATTTAATGTAAGAATGTACATTTATCCTTTCAGCTAATGTTTACAAGCTTTGGGTGAGCTTTTGGCTAGTCGCTACTCGACGATTACATTGATTCTGTCGTGGCCATTCACTTGCTCACCTACACAATAGACTGAGTGACCATATCCTACTCTGTCTAAGTTTGCTAGTATGTTTGACATTAACGAGTATCATCAGTCGAAGCTTGAGTCATGCTATGAAGAGATTCGCCCAATATGTCGATTCGCAGCTGCCGACCTTTTCTGCCATGACTTGATAAATGGTAGACCGGATATAATCGACGTTTAGTATTGCTGTAAATATCAAAGATAATAGATTGGGATTTGCGTTTGACTGATAGAAGTTTAGGCCTGAGGTAGTGGCGTGTGTCCAGAACGGAAGGAGCAGGTCACCGGTCAGCGAACGTAATTTCCACCTCGACCAACAGCTCCAACTCTCTCAATATCAAATCTCTGACAATCCCCTCAATTCTCGAGTCGACACCGCCCGTCTTTGACTTTTTAAATCTGTGAGTGGTAGTTGGCTTTATTCATGACAAGCAAAACCTCTCAGCACTACCTATCTGCACCACCTTATTTCTCTTTCTCCTGATGAGATACTCACATTTGATAATCTTTCATTGTCAACTTTAGAGTCAAACGGCTTTGTCACCTGGGCACTCCGTGAAACCTTGCAATCTCTCTAAACTGTGTGATTCGCCATCATTTGATGAGGCTCATTTCTCCAGCTAGAAAAGAGTGTGCCCGGTGACTCAAGCTGAGATACCTTCACGATGCCCCAATGACTATTTAAACGACTTGAGGTCGAGTCCAAATTCTTCTTCCTCTTTCCTCACTACCCCTCCATACTCGTTTTCAACTCTTTCCTTCGTTGATGCTATTTCGTTTCTTACCCAACTCCACAGCATCTTCTAAGATGTCACGCTTTACAGCACATGACTCGGGGCTGCAAGCCATCATGAACTACTCAAACATGCGGGGTGTAAGTTGTCCACTCCCAAGATTTACCAAGTCGTGCACAGTATCGTACTGACCCACGAATATAGCTGCTTGGGCGTACACCTGTCAAATCCGGACAGCCAGGGGCTGGGCACCAGCGTAGTCAAAGTTTCGAATTCCATACAGAGCTCGAAAAATGGGTAAGACGTCTCTTCCTGCTGAAGACAGTCCAATATGCTGACAGTTTGAAACAGGCAAAAGAGATGGGAGAGTCCCGGTCAAACGACGACAAACCTTCCGACGACAGCAAAGGCCCTAAGCGTGTTCGAGAAAGCCCCGACCCAGAGACCGAGTCGACCGTTGCGTCTCCTGCGAAGAAGCAGAAGACAGAACCTGAAGACGACGATACCGTGACCCTGGGTCAGGACGATTATTCGATCTGGGACGCTTTGCTATACGGGTCTTCGTACCCAGGCATCACGGAGTCGTTGTCTCCGTCTTCTCCTCAAAGCAAAGAACCCTTGCCTGATATAGGCAGTATTTCAGACGAAGCGCCCACCATTCCAAAATCCTGGAAGTTCAAGATTTGGGAGGACGAGGATGCAGCAACCGACAATGACAGCATGGCAGGTCATGCGGGGCCCTGGGTTCCTCTGTCCGAAGACAGGGTTCCTGAGCACGACGATGAAGACAAGGAGAACGACCCTCCTGAGTTCGATGTGGCCGCGCAGGTAGTAGACGATGTTTCGGAATCCGAGGATTATGACCTGTATGTGTGGTCGCGTCAGTTCCCCCGTACCATTCTCGGCGAGCTTCAGCGAAACTGAAGCATATCCAAGTGAATGTAATTCCGGCGGTGAACGTCTTCCTTTCTTGTCTTCTTTTTGCTTTGTGAGTCTATGAAGGGCTTACAATCGTCAGCCATTGGTACTGACTTCTGTCGACACTTGTGCAATCTCTTGTCAGCTTTCAGTTTCCTTTTTCATCTGTTATGCTGTGTCGAGACATGACGTGTTATGTATCAATACTTCTTTTATCTGCATGTTGATCAGCTTTTATGATGTACGATTACGAGTGTTACGAAGAATACGAACAACAATCCCAAATGAGTAAAACGCGCTAATTGAGCCCGTATCGAAAATACACTCTTTAATTTCAAGTTTGCAATTCTTTTTATTTTCACCTGTATCAATACACCCTACCCTGTAAACGAAATACCACGACAGACCCGTAACAACGCCGTATCGTACCGCCAATGAAGTTGTAAGGATTGAACAATTCCGAGAATTCCGAATTTTCTGTTTCTGTTACCCCATACTAACCGAGTCAGAGGGCGGAGACTAGATCGTTTTAGGCAAATTACTGAATGAGGACAATGATTGAGATGCTTGTTGTTACAGAATCCAGGACGTAGTACTTACACAGTACGTGCTGCCCTTGATATGGGATTTTAAGAAGGACTCGTAAGCCTTCGTATATAACCATCCAATTCGTACTCTTTCCCTGTAGCCTGTAGGCCAACACCGGCACGTATTCCGCTTTTTTCAGGGCGAGGCATGTCAGCGCATCGTTCGTTTCATCCTGCGTACTGACTAGTCTGTACGTACTTGCACACATGTCAGTCATCCAACCGTTACAGACTTACCGGCAGCACACTTCCCATCTCAGAGGATCGAGCAGGGGGTACGTAAGTCCTATTCTTGGCACATTCAAGTAAGCATGGCAAAACGAATTGCCGCAGGATAATCACTTTGCCTATAATATGAACTAACTTAAACATCAGCAATAGGTTAAGCTTGAGCGTTGAGCATTGACGCTACGGGCCAACATCGTTTTACCTACTAACTATTTATGGAATTTATTTCCAGAACAGGATATACATAGCGCCCGAGCCCAGGACCAACATCCTACGTGCTTTTGATAACAGTAACGGTATGGCGAGGGGAGGATCAGACACTCTTCGCATTACTTGCCTAAGCGGGTATAATGCTCCGGTGGATAGGAACTACACAACCACACCAGGCAGCTTTCGGTCTTGCGGTTAGGGCTTACTCTACACATCTCCGTCGAAGTTCTGGACAGCGTCTCGAATTGGAAATAAGGGCCTTTTCCCTTTTTATCGATCACCTCATCTCGATGTGATGGAGCCGAGTTGATGAAGACTCAAAAATTGCGAGATACGAACTACGAAAAAAAAAAACGGCAGGKAGAGAGAGGGTCGTATCGCACCAACGTCGTATACAGTCGTATCTAGACTACATCGAGTACCCTTACATCCTCTTTTGGCAAATAGTAAACCGTATCTACACACGTATCTCCGTAGGTAGTACCTACTATGTACATGGGCCGGAGTACACGAATGTACGTACTCCGTCCTCACATCAAACACAGACAAAAGTCCTTCCCAATACAGCAGTACATCCTCCACATATAACGCCTATCTCCTACGGTATTCAATAATAAAACAGTGATATAGCAGTTCGTCTGGATACGCGTGCACCGATGACACAACCTCATGCCATAAGTAAGACGGACGTCTACGGAGAACTCCGTAATTCATTTAAAAAATGAGCCTACATATATGTACGTATTTAAGGTCGATACGGAAGCTTGCTTGACTAACCAAGCTACCGAGTTAGTTAACTAAGTTAGCTGACACGGCGATGAGTCAGTGATACCACTGTCTGCTATTATAGCTTTGTACTTAATACAGACCGAGTAGCGCCGATACGTCAATTGTACTTGCCTGAACAGGTATGCAATATGCAGTTTTGGGTTTCCTGTTTCGTATGGTACAATACGGCGAGGTACATATTGATGTATATATTTATCAGGCCAAAAGAGACGAGTCTTCATATTCGTGGATATAAACATCAGGTATAGACAATAAATAGAAAGCCGAAAAAAAAAGGGATTGTTAGCTAATATACCGTTCCGAGACTTGGATAGTACAAAAGACGATTATCATGTTGATAGCTTCAAGTGCAGGGAACTTATTATCGTATGGTATATTCAACCAACGTCAGACCGAGGTATAACAATGTATATAAGGTATAAGGTATAGGGTATCAAGCAATCACATGAGCTCCATATATATCGCACACATCATTACCGCAACAGATTAGAAAATTAGAAATAAGCAGAAAAAAAAGACTAGTAGTAGATCTTCTCCTCGTAGATAGGAGGAACGGTGTCGCTGTTCCATTGCACATTACCCTTTTCGTCAATAAAGGCGTCTTCGTCCGTGATGTCAATGACGCGAGACGTGTGCTCAACTTCCTGCTTGCTGACACCCAGCTCGTCGCGGGGAACCCACAACAATGGAACTTTCGAGGTGATGGAAGGATGGAAGTAGGCGTCGCGCTCGACTTCAGTTGGGTATTCGGGGATCTCGATGTGGGTAGGGACAAGTCGGCGCATAGTGGGATAGTCGGCATAGATATCCGGACGAAGGAACTTGGTGAAGAAATTGGGCTTCTTGTGGGGAGCAGGCAGTACTGACGGGTGAGGGACAGCGGTGCCCTTTTCAGCAGTGTCAACACCATCGTGGTAGCCATTGTGCTCCTTGGATGCACTTTCAACAGGAACATCAATGCTGTCTGAAGCGGTGGGTGTGATCTTGTCGCGAGCTTCAGCCAATAGAGACTCTTCCTCAGCTTCCAAGTTCTTGGGGAGGTAGTTGAGGAGAGGACCCAATGCTGCGTTGAGAGATACATGATATAGAATTGCAAAGATCAAGAAGATGATCATCAAAACAAGAGGTCCGGTGCCGATGGGTTGGTCAGCAGCAGCAATGGCGAACAAACCAATCAGACAGACCACTGCAATGTACACACCAACGAGTAGATGTTGAAGTGCACGAGCGTAAATACGTCCTTGGGTATCGATTTGTGCATTCGACACGTAAAGCAAATTGTAACGGAAAGCAAAGTAGAAAAGGTAAAGACCGACGGTAGCGAAACCCATGACCAAAGGAGCGATGATCGAATAGGTAATAGCAATAACACCCAAAAGAGACATGGGTGGGAGGACAGTTCCCCAGCTCAAACCAGCCAGGCTCATCCAGCGCTTGTACATTTTACGAGGAGTCTTGTCGAGGAACTTTCCGAGCACCTTTCCGAGAATGAGGCCGACAATGCCAAGCAAAGCACCAGAAGTAAAGGTCAAGCCTTGGAGGACGATATAAGAAACGTAAAAGTTGGCGGCCTGAGGAAGATGGGCAGCCAACAAGCTTGCGGCGTCGGTGGGTTTCTGGATAATCTCCTCGACCACGGCGGATGCCGCAGAAGAAAGTGTCGTGACCAAAAAGACTTGCACGACCTGGAAACCAAAGTAGGCGTTCTGAGTCCACAGCTCAACTGCAGCTGCTGTTGGGGCACCACCAAGTTTCGCGCACACTAAAATATTAGCTTGATCTACTAGACGAACGAGGAAGTATACGTACAGCGAATGATGATAGGCAACAAAGCCATAAGAACAGACAACAGAACCGAAGGCAAAAGACCAGTAATGACACCACGGATGAAGGTGGGAACACTGTTGATGAAGCCGAGCCATGGGAGTTTGGCAATCAAGCTATCGATATTCGAGATGGCACCAACAAAGGCGACGGGAATAGCCCAGAAGACAACCAGAGCGCAGATGAAAGCGACGGTAGCAAAGTTACGAACGACGCGCTCCCACCACATGATACGGAGGTTAGACCAGATAACTTGAGTGGGATCAACACCAATGTATCGGGGAGCCATGTGCAAGGGCTGGTTGTGCGCGACAGATTGATATGCGGATTGAGCATCGTTCTGGTTGTAGAATTCCACAAACACGGCAGAGACCTTTTTCGCGTCAGCAACGCGGTGCTTGTCTTGTTCCTCCTTAATCTCAGGGCTGAGGCGTTCAATTTCAGCGCGGGCCCAGTCAATAGTGTCAACCTTCTTTCCAATCAAAAATTTCAAGCGATGAGTAGGACGGTCCTTGGGCTTGACCCAGCGGGCTGCGACAGATCCCGACTCGGTGTGGTCACCTGTGGCTTCCAATTGCGCGTCTGCGTTGGCGTTCTTCTTCAACGCCTTGGTACGGTTGACGTTGGCTTGTTTAATCAACGAAGTTTCAGCGCCTTCCAGTTTCATAGCAGCTGCGTCTCGGTCCTTGACCTTCTCCTCCAGTTTGCTGGTATCGGTGGCGATCCAAACGTTCTTCACACGATCGGTGCCAAACATGCGACGCAGCTTCTTCTCATCTAGATAGTCCTGAGGAACAGACGCAAACATGACGGTTCGGGAGGAAAGACGATTGGCATAGGCCGGAGAGAAAGCATAAGCCTGGCGCAGATTGATGTAAAAGATACTCTCGCGGGTCACCAAGAAGAACACGAAGCCAAAAAAGATCCAACCGACGAAAGCGTGGGCGAAATATCTCGCTTTGTTCTTCACATTAGACATGGAAAGAACGTCGAACTGAGAGTTGCCGACACCTCCAGTCGCATTGATCGGGAATAGGATAGGCCAAGTAATGCAGCAGCCGACAAAAGTCATGACCACGAGCAATTTCATGTAACGTAGCAGAAGATAGGCGTCCAAAGAGTGGTGCTGGAGCACATATGTGTCGGGTATTTTGTACATGGCGATGATCCAGTTCCACAGACCGGTGGGAGAGCTTGGAGTTCGTTCATAGTCGCGTAGGGTCGGTAGAAAGGTACGAGGCATGTAGTTACGGCGGTAGATTCTGCGGAGGATGATAAAGGCCAGGACCATGGCACCGGCGATTATCAGCGCTGGGACGAGAGTTGAGAGGAAGCCCGAAAGACTCGTGGGAGCGGCAGATGTATCATCCTGTTTTATCAGCTCTATAATTGTTCAGAAACACACAAGGCTCGAGACTTACAGCTCTTTTGGCGACGGAGCGCAGGCCTGACAGGCCATCTTTGAGCCACGCCATGCCGCGATCAATGGCGCGTTAAGAGAGTTGAATTGAAGTAAATAGTCAGTAATCGAACAAATGAAATAGATATCGTGTATAAAGGTTCAGATTAAATATAAAAGTAAGACGAAAAAGAAGAAAAAAATGGCAGTCCCGCAACACGAGGTGAGACGAAAAATGGGAGAAGGCAGGCGAGATGGGCCCAAAGTGGGAAACGAGCTAGCTGCAAGCTAGCGACACTACGTAGCTTTGTGCCACTTAGCTCGAAGTTTAATCGCGTAGGGATGTGATTTCGATTGTTTCACCGATGGGAGCAATGCCAATTGATGTAGGCAATGCAAACAGCGAGGTACGGTCTGTCCGAGGATGCCTACTCGTCGATAAGTATGTACTCTGTGGTATCGATCTGGAGGGAAGGAAAGGGGTCGGCTTTGTTGACCTTGTTTATTCGCGCTAGGCCATAACCAGCTCTAGTCGATCGATCTACAGCCACAGGACTCTGGATGGCCAATGGTGTGCCGTCCTGCTCGCAATAAGCTCGACGCCAAGCGGCGCCGGTCTCGGTGTGGCAGCACGTGATTGGCTGTGTGCTCGCCATGTCATCATCCCACTCGCAGCTGCGAGGAATTATTGGACGATCGCCAGATCTTGATATCATGACTTTTGAGATCTCCTCATTCCTTGGGCGGCCATTCATGATCGCAGCAAACAGGAATGTTCCTGCAAAAAGAAGCGCGAAATTGCATCACCTCGACAACAAAGGAATGCTGCATCATTTCGCCGAGTCTGTACGGACTGTTTATGTAGTTAGGCGCCAACGCATCCTCGGCCACACCGAATGCAAGCCACACCACGCMCCAGCCACACCCCACGCCTCAACCGAATCACTCGCGCCATCCCTGTCTTTTCTCGTTTTCGCTCGGCGTTTCGCATGTGCTATTTCTAGACAGATTGAGGTTACCCGAATTCTGATCCATGCCATATTTTGTCGAAGTTATTACCCTGTAAGCCACTGACGCTGCTACTAGTCTTACAACGCCTCTTATATTCTGCCAGTAGTGGCGCCAGAACTGGCGGAAAAGACATTTGTTTGCTTTCAATCGAAGAAAGGGAACTTTGCATGGAGAGGGATTACGTATGTCTTGTAGGGCTCAATGGACAGTCTTATCGGGACGATCAGAGCGAGGCATGTCGATCGACAAATTGACAACAATGCGCATTGACAATGACGCTACGTAATTGTACTTTCGACTGACTCTGATCCAGAGTCAATAGTCCTCTGAAACTTCGGACTATTGATGCTTTTTGCATCTAGCCTGGAGATCGACACAGTTACGCGAATCTCGTAACTTCGTAAGTTTGCACTCGGCGCTCAATCCGGGTTAGTGCGGAAATATTGTCCCTCGGTAGTTGGGTCTAGACTACGAGCCGGTCGGCTATTTGGCGACGCCTCAATTTATATAGAAGTATGGTAGGTTTTGGATTGAATTTGAGTATGTACACGTAAATCTGACCAAAATCACAATTTTAGGACAATGTGATTCGCTTGCTTGAAACTCTGAATATGAGGGTATTAAACAAATACAATAGATGGTGGACTATCGAAATTTGATTGTGGTCTTATGGCCGTTTGTGTTGGAGCCGGTAATCAGTTCGCGCCCTGATTCTCTGCACGGGTAGTGGAAAGAGTCTTTGAGACGGGTCCTGGATGCGTGGAGTCGTGGCGTGGCGATGTTCAGCCAGCCGGTCGGTACGTGGTGACCAGCGAAACTTTCTGGCTCGGTACAGGTATATATTCGGCTGTCGCGAGGTATGCACTCGTGTGCAATTCAAACGTTGTGGATGGACGCTTCTCCAAAGCTCGTCGATGCGTGATTGCAGTTGGAGGTGCCCTCTCCTGAAGGAAACGAGTAGTGTGCTTTGATGGTATCGACAGTATCCCGCTAGTTAGCGAGCTTTATGCTTCATCTCCTGTAAACCCTTTTCAAACGCCTCCACCGTCGTAACCGGGGGTAACAACATCAAATATCCCAGAAGCATCTCATTAAACCGAAATTGCAGCTCAAATGGTAGCCGCTTGTGAATCTGCAGCAGGTCGTTGGTCCGCCAGGCTCGATCGGGTTGCCTCAAATCGGAATCAAAGCTCTCTTCGAGCAGGAAGTACATGAATGATTCGCATGCCGGGTTGCGATCCAAGCTGTAGTCTGCGATGATTCGAAGCAAGTGATCAAGAAAGCGCACCACTTTACTCTTTTGTTGTCGGAATTCACTCAATGCCAGTACAATGTAGATAAGCGCCGCAGTGCGAGCCCACTCGGTTGTTGGTCTGTTCACATTCACGACAAAGTCTCGATTCTCGAGAGGGACTTGGCTGGGTCGAGGTCCGCTCGACAGTATCTGAAATAGAGGACTGTCAAACTGGAAGGTTGCCGACCGTTTAGGCACTTCCTTCAAGTAATTCTCATCATTGTCTGCCGTCATTGCCTGATGCGCCACCTGCAAGAAATCCACCATTTGGGCCATCTCATCTGATGTAACTGTCGATGAGCGTGGATCCATCGTGCCGAGAACGTAGAGGAGAAAGGGTCGAGAGGCTGCGTTGGCTGCATTCACAGCGTTGATAGACTGCCGTTGGTGATACAGTTGCAATTCTTTGGCTTGTTGGGCATATTCGCATGCCCTCTCCTTGTCACCAAACCTTTCCTCTTGGAGCGCCAGTCCAGTCAGCGTCAGAGAAAGACTTTCTTCGTCAAAAGGTTCGGTACTGCGGTATGGTCGCTTGGTTGTCAACGCCTGTCGAACTCGGGATTCGTAGAAATGAACCCTCGAGCTATCCTTGTATCCGTCCTCTCGTGCAGGAGCTAGTTTAAATTCTAAACGAGCACAGTAGCCCAAAACCACTGCCTCAAATGTAGTCCGATTGCGCATCGCTTCCTGAAATATTCTGTTCTTCATATGTGAATTTTGGCCAGACCAATATGTGAGTCGAGAAATCCACATGTCGGTCAAGTGTTCTTCGGCCCACGGTACGCTGGCATCAAACGCCAGTGTTGCGAAGGGGTCATTTCGGAGTCCAGTCAATGAATCTGTAAGAGGAGCGACTGCGTTACTGATCTCTTCGGTTTTGTAGAATGTAGACTTCTGCTAGACATCAACCTCTTGATCATATAACCTTGAAAAACCGTCATCTTACCGTTGTAATCACCCCACGTAAAGGCTTTGACTCATTCGCACCACTATTGGCGTTCGACTTCTTCATCCAAGGATACACTCGAGGTTCGCGACGAGAGTGCCGGTCTGCGTGACTTGCTAGCATATTTTGCTTTCTCTTTGCCTGGATATGATGCCGCATCACATGTGCACGTTTCTCCCGGGTCGAGGAAGCAGGGTCAACAAAGAAGAACGATTGACTTTGTTGTGGCCCATTCTGGCTCGCTGCCGCAGTAGCAGTCGACCGTTTCTTCACTCTGGCTGGGTTGACTTCAACTGTTGCCTCTTTTGCCAGAAAGTATCAGCAAGAGCTTGATCTGAATGACGGTCAAGGCTCAAGTGTCTCTTACCTGGGGACGACATCTTGAATAGTGTAATCGTTTTCTGTACTTTGCACCCCTCCGCACGAGCAGTCCCCGATAGCGTTGCTAACGGACTGGGAGTTTTCAAAACGAAGATGCAAGGATATGTGCTCGTGCAAGTGTTTAATATTTAGACTTTGCCAGAGCAGGTTTGGGGAAGGCGTTGATCTAGTCCCAGCATACAAGGCAATGAAGAGGAAAGATGGGGAACTTCCTTGTTAGGCAGGTGCCACGGTCAGAGCCCTCTCACTAATCGGCAATTCAAGGCTGGGCTTTGGGATGGATCTGACAGCACTAACGGGCATGTATCACAAGACAAGAACGAATAGAAGACCAGACTATATTGTCCATAACTTGGGCAGTTTCCGCAGAATCAAGAACAAACCCTGGGCGCCGCCGTGAAGGCCATTCGCCCGGGCGTCCTTCAACGGACCCATCAAACGTATTAAGGTGAATAATATGGTGGAGTAGGGCAAAATCCCGAGCCACGGTGGACGTCGATGAAACGGACGTAATAGATACTCCAGTGGGAATATCGAATCTACTATGGATGGCGCCGCGTGGTGAGAAGAGGACTGTGTTGTATGGATGAGCCAGTGAGAGCGCCGTATGGTGTTGGTTTGCGGCGGTTTGGGTGGAGGCTGGCACGGAACGCCGAAGTTTAGCTCACTGACCTGCTGGGCACCTTAGGACAGATTAGGAAGTAGGTGGAAGTTAAAGAGTCCCAAAACTTCCCAGTATCATGCTGCTGCATTCTGATACGTTGTGGCTCSTGAATAGCATCGTCAATAAGACGGCTAAAATTGGCGGACCGGGATAGAACTTGTACGGGCTATTGCATACTCGCGATGATACACAGTCACACACCACCAGAATACCTAGCACTGGCAATGATAATATCGATTCTAAGGACAGGAGTATCCGACCACTTTCCATATTGAGAATAAGGAGATCGGTGGCCAGCAGTAGCACAAACGCCTGTCATCAAGTCTTCTCGGATTCGGCTGAAATGTCCTAAATTGGCAGCTGGTAAGGAAAGCGCTGTCTGTATTGTACGTTTTCTGTGTAATATCCCGTATGATTGGTTACCTGTAATGTATGTCCGTACTAATCTCCGAATGAAGCCTAGCGTGTGGCTAGCAAGAAAAATTACATGGCTTTCGAATCCTGTTTTTTTGCAAACAGGGGAACAATACAGAGTGATGCAAACAGTGCAAATATGTACACAGAGAAAAACCACTTTACGCGTCACAGACCGGAACAACCAAACTCCGGCACGCGTCGCGTCTTGTTCGTGTTCCTCGTCTAATTATTCTCAGAGCGTTCACCAAAAAAACACAGCCAAGTTTGCTTCAACACATCAACACAATCACAAACACACAAACAGAACCCAGTGCTCATCCAGAATCGAATAATACTTTCACAAACCGATCCTCCTATCTGAATTCAACAAGCGTCTCACCACCGCTCGGTGGCCTTCACAATGTCCTCCCTGTTCGAAGCCGTCCTGCGATCCGAGGCGGGATCAGTCAACGGTGGACAATGGCCTCAATCCGATCAAGTGTCCAGCGCTCGCCCGCAATTGCCATCAGAGAGCAATGCGCCCATGAGCGATATGCAGGCACTCCCAGATGATGAAATCGTTGGCGCTGCAAATGGCGCCGTCAACCGTCTGCGAAATCCATATGCAACTGCACCCACTCCAGTCCGCGATTCAACCGCCGAAAAAGTGCAACAGGCTTTTGAGAGGTTTCTAGAGACTTTCCAAGAAGATCCTACAAATCACGTTGCGCCCCCTCCTTCGTCGGCACAACAATATAGTGACAAATACTACATTCAACAAATTCACGGCATGAAATCATTCGACCTTTCTACACTCTATGTCGATTATAACCATCTCGCAGCGAGCGAAGACGATGCTTTGGCCGGGGCTATTGCAAGCCAATATTATCGTTTCCAGCCTTTCCTCATCCGAGCTCTGCACAACCTCCTTCTCAAATACGAGCCCAGCTATTTCGTCTCCCATCGCCAGCCAAATAGCAACTCCTCACAGGGAACTGTGGCAGCAAATGCCAGTGCCAATGACGTTTCTCAAGAAGAAACTTTCTTAATGAATAGGAAGACACGTCACCAGCAGACGGATCGAGTGTTCTCTTTGGCTTTCTACAACTTGCCGTTAGTGTCTCGACTACGCCAACTGCGAACGTCACACATTGGCAAGCTACTGTCCATTTCGGGAACAGTCACCCGGACATCTGAAATCCGACCTGAGCTTTCGCTCGGAACATTCATTTGCGAGGGATGCCGAACTCCCTGTACCAATATCGAGCAGACATTCAAATACACTGAGCCCTCTCAGTGCCCGAATCCCACCTGCGGTAACCGAACGGGTTGGCGCCTTGACATTGGGAAGAGTACATTTGTTGATTGGCAAAAGATCAAGCTTCAGGAGTCATCACACGAAATCCCGACTGGAAGTATGCCGCGTACCATGGATATCATTGTCAGAGGAGAACAGGTCGATAGAGCCAAGGCTGGAGAGAAGTGTATCTTCACAGGAACATTGATTGTCGTCCCTGATGTTAGCCAACTGGGCTTGCCTGGTATGCGCCCTGAAGCAAATCGTGACAACGGAGCTTTCCGTGGTAGTGATATCGGGGGTGGAGGTGTTTCCGGTCTCAAGTCCCTTGGTGTGAGAGATCTCACTTATCGTCTCGCATTCTTGGCTTGTATGATCACCCCAGATTTGACCACTCCCGGTCAGCCTACGACTCAGCAACTCACCGGCCAATCCCAGAACATTCTAGCATCATTGAACCAGAATGAACAAATTTCAGAAGACGCCGAGTTTGCACAAGAAGCCCTCCTACAGACCTTTACTCCGGCCGAAGTTCAGGAGTTGAAGTCTTTGGTCGAAAGTGAACACGTTTACCAGCGACTAGTTAACTCAATTGCTCCTATGATTTACGGCCATCAGTCGATCAAAAAGGGGCTTTTGCTGCAGTTGATCGGCGGTGTGAGCAAGAGTACGGAACAAGAGGGGATGCAGCTGCGAGGTGATATCAACATTTGCATTGTCGGCGATCCTTCGACCAGTAAGAGTCAATTTTTGAAGTAGGATTTCATTGCTCCTTTTGATAAGCTTGTACTTACGCATTTTAGATATATCTGCTCGCTGCATCCACGAGCTGTCTATACCTCTGGTAAAGCTTCATCTGCTGCTGGTTTGACGGCTTCTGTTGTCAAAGACCCAGAGACTGGCGAGTTTACCATCGAGGCCGGTGCTCTCATGTTGGCTGTAAGTTCATCTTAAGTTTACTTCTGATGCAGACTTGACTAATGAACGCAGAACGGAGGAGGAATTTGCGCCATTGACGAATTCGACAAGATGGATGTTGTAGATCAGGTCGCTATTCACGAAGCCATGGAACAGCAAACAATCTCGATCGCCAAAGCTGGTATCCACACAACCCTCAACGCACGAGCATCCATTCTCGCTGCTGCCAATCCCATTGGTGGCCGATACAACCCTAAAGCCACTCTTCGCTCCAATCTTAATCTCAGCGCACCCATCATGAGTCGATTCGATTTGTTCTTTGTGGTTAGAGATGAACCCAATGAGCAAGTTGACCGCAACTTGGCCACTCATATTGTCAACGTCCACATGAATCGAGATGAAGCCGTTGAGCCTGAGATAAGCACTGAGCTACTCCAACGCTATATCCGACTAGCACGAACATTCAAGCCCGTCTTTACTGAAGAGGCAAAGGCGGTGTTGGTGGAGAAATACAAGGAACTAAGAGCAAACGATGCCCAAGGTGGCATTGGCAGATCATCCTACCGTATCACTGTTCGTCAATTGGAGTCTTTGATTCGCTTGTCGGAGGCAGTTGCCCGAGCCAACTGTGTCGAAGAGATCCTCCCCAAATTCGTCCGAGAAGCATACAACCTTCTCCGACAGAGTATCGTCACTGTCGAAAAGGACGATATCGAAGTCGACGAGGACGAAGAGAACCAGCAAGCTGCGCAAGCGGACGCAGATGATATGATGGACGAAACTCGTGACCGGGACGGCGACAGCCCAATGGCCGAGGACGGCGAAGCMCCAGCCGAACCACAGCAAGAACAACAATCCTCTCGTCCCCGAACGACCAAGATCACATACGAGAAATACACAAAGACACTCAACCTCCTCGTCCGCCGCGTCATGGAAGACGAAGCCGCGTCCGGCAGCGGCGTCGAGCAAGAGGAATTGCTGACCTGGTACCTCGAACAAATCGAATCCGAACTCGAGAGTGAGGAAGATCTTCAACGAGAGCGTGGCTTGGCCAAGAAAGTGCTCAAGCGTATGGTCAAGGTATGTCCCATCCCCCTTTCCTTTCTTCAATCTATCACACCAAAAACTAACGCTCACTGTGTAGGATAACATCCTCATGCCCATCAGGGGCCAAGGCCTCATGGACGAAACCCAAGAGGATCAGCGACCCGAAGACGCCGCGCAGCCCCAACTCGTCTACGTGCTGCATCCCAACTGCGCGATCGAGGATATAGATTTAGATTAATACTTTGACTTTATTATTTATCTCAATTGAATAATGATGATGGGCGATTATGGTTTATTACGGGTTCAAAGCGGTGGTTGGGTGCCTGCATTTCTGTTAAGGGGGTTTTTTGCATGTTCTTGCATTTGTTTTTGATGTATGAAAATTAGTCATTTTTTATGATTCCCAATATGATGATCATTCTTGTTCTAAATCTTCTTACGAGGAGCTCCCCCGAGTCTTCTTGATTAATTACATGCATTTTGAAACTATTTTTGAAAATTTGATAACAATCTGGTGACCTCCCGTGGATCATAAACCATTGTATGCACTCTGAAATATCCCTAAATAATAACCACCTGGTGTCCTCCCAAAAGTCATATGCCCAGCAAATCATAAGTCGTTAGTCAATAGTCATTAATCATCAGTCATCAATTCTCTTCATGGAGTCGAATTCTGACCGTCCCATCAGCAGAGCGTTCAGCAACGCCGAAGTGATCAACCAAATGACCTTGAATTCCAACTGAGGGGAGCCTCGCGTCTCCAATTGCGCCTTCGATATCTTTCAGTTTCAGCTTCTGCAGGTCCATCATAAAATCGTCAATGGTATTCTGCGCCACCAATTTGACGATCTCGACGTCGCGTTCCTGTCCGATGCGGAACAGGCGACAGAAGGCTTGTTGCTGGATTGCATCATTCCACCATGGCTCAACCAGAATACACTTATTTGCAGCCGTGATATCGAGATCCGTGCCACCAGCTTTGAGGGAGGCGATCAGGACTTTTATTTCCGGCTTGGTCTGAAAATCTCTGAGACTTTGCGTGCGGCAATCAGGTTTCATGTCTCCTGTCAACTGTAGACAGCACGTATGTTAGACTGCTGAGTGTAGATCAGCATCGAAAGGAGCGGACCTACCATTGTAACTACCCATCCCTCTGTTTTACACATGTGCCAGAATATTTTCGTCATGGCACGGAATTGCGTAAAGATCACAAGTTTGGTATCAGGGGCATTCCTGAACCACTCTCGAATTACATCTCGTGTCTTTAAAACCTTTGAGCTGGGCATGTCGTGGCCTGCAGCTGCCATCCAGTCGGTCACATCATTGCCATAATCCTCCGCTGCAGCGAGAGCTCTCTCAAAATTTCTAAGCATACCCTCGGCCGAGGTGATGCTCTTTTCGGCCTTTTTGGCTTGTCTCGTGGCGTGCATGAGCTCCTCGAGTCGCACGTAGATGCCACGGTTGATGTCAGCCTCATTACTAGTAGAATCTGCGACAGCGCTCTGAAGATTTGCCAGATTTTGTTCATCGTCCAAAATCATCTTCAATCTGTCCTGGACACAGAGTATGTGACTGTTGAGCATTCGCAGTTTGAGGATCATAGTAAGGAAACTTCTGCTCTGCTCTTCTTCCTGGCCTGCCAGGCTATTCAACTGGTTAATGAAAGAAGCGACAAGCATTTTGTAGAGAGCCTGTTCGATTGCGAATGGCTTCACGAACTCCGTCTTTTCGTTCAGATTCGGGAGTGTTACGATAGGACATGAAAAGAGTCTTGAGCGATGAGTGCGCCTAAAGACGATTTTCTGGACGATATTCACAAGGCGTTGGTTCGATACATCGCTTCCCTGTTGTGGGAAGGTTGAACAAGGTGTAAGTCTTTGCGAAAAATCCATCTCAGAAAGGCACTCACATTACAAAAGTTCGAGACGAAACTTGAAAAGCGTCCAATATTGGGGACCCCCAGGAACTTAAAATAGGCCCAGAACTCAGCACTATGACTGTAAAGAAATTAGCTTCTGAGGAAGTCACCCAATACAAATCTTGTTTCCCTGATATCACTTACTTGAGAAGAGGCGTCCCGGTCAATATCCATTTGTAATGCCCATGAAGTGCTCTGACTGCAATCGACGTCTGAGCTTCTGGGTTACGAATATGCTGTCCTTCATCTAATATGATGCGTCGGAAGCGAAACTGATGCAGTGGCCCGGCAGATTCCATGAAAACTTTCATTCCCCAGCGAACCAGTTCTTCAGGTGACATATTGTCTGGTTTTTCTCTTGGTTTGATAGGATAGGACATTCGGATTGCTTCATAACTTGTGAGACTGCCCTAATCAGTAATGACCACAAAAGAAGTAGTAATGGATGGAGAGACATACATGACCTTGCAGCGCATCAAGAGTTCGAGATCATCCGAACCGTTTTGGGAACTAACATAATGAAGAATAGGCTTCAAGACGTCGCGTTGGACGTGTTTATCAATTTGTGTTAGCCTGTTGTCTGTCAGCCAATGTGCCAGAACCGATCATCACATTATGTAGCTTCCCATTGATCAATCAAGCCTCTAGGAGCCACAATCAATGTGGTGTTGGCGTGATCCTCCAGTTCTTCATAGTCATCAACGATATTGGCTAGAGATTGTCAAATCGAGCTCTTTATACTTTTGTTATTCAAGAGGAATAGACTTACCCAGTGTTTGTATGGTCTTTCCCAGACCCATTACGTCGCACAGCATACCGCCTGTCGGCTGCTCCTTGGACTTCTCCCTCTCACGCATAAATGCTGCTCCTAGAACCTGATGATGATACAGACTGGATTTGAGATTGTTGTGCTTCCACGCGCCCTTTTTGTCAACTCTGGGTTTCTTTGTGAATTTTTTCGTGGCATCTTTCACCAATTTCACATCAGGGATCGCGTCGTTTCGAGCCTCCGGGGGTAGACTAGCAACCATCTCACGTAGGGCATTTTCTTTGTTGCCCAGATTGGACACCGGAATGGGATCTTTTCCAGCGTTTGCCTGTGCATCCGCAATGAGATCGGTGCCCCCCAGGGTCGAAACGTCAACATCATTGGCACTCGATCTCTTTCGACCTTTATCCTTGTTGTTGTTATTGATATTTGGTTTCAAGGAGGCCCCTAGAACACTTGCTCTTGGGATTTTTCCGGCACCGCTATCATCCAGACCGATCTTGACACTTTCGCGAATCTCAGCATGTGTCAAACGGGGAGTGCGTTCAATTCGTCTCTGGGGAGGGCCGTGGACGATAAAGAGCTCTTCATTGTCTGCATCGGGAGTTTGCTCGGGAATTGTATGCTGCTGCTCAGGATTTGACTGGGGGAGGTTCTCCAGCTGCATTTCAACGTCATCTGACTTGGTAACAATATCGTTCTGGGGAGTCCCCTCGCTAGGAATAGGATTTGTTGCTGGAAATTGCTGGTTGTGAACGATATCGATTTCGGGAGTTCCTTGAGTAGGAAAGGGATCTGATGCCGGGGTTTCGTCGATTTGCATCACATCTGATGTCGGAGTCCCTTCCACAGCATTGTCGCGCGTTGCCTTCATGTTGAAATATGATTTTGAAGGTCGCTACGTAGTATGATGTGAGTTCTGGATACTGGTTAGCTTGACTGAAGTAAATTTGAAGGAATGAAAGTGATAAAGAGTCAAGGAGAAGGTAGTGAAAGAGAAAATGTAAAAGTGAGACCCATGCCAGGCTCGAATAGTACAATAAACGAAGGAGAAATCTAGCTTGGTTAGATTGGAAGTGAGATTCACTTACTAGTTAGACAGAACCAATTCTAGCCCGAAAGTGAAGAGAAACAAGGGTTGAATGGTGATAAGGAAGTCCGGGAAGAAGAAGAAGAAAGTAAGGAAAAGGAGGATGGGGAGGGGCCTGTAAAGTGAGAGAGGGACTTACCTTGTGGTGAGTGGTTGGGGAAAGAGGAGACCGGGACGAGACAGGTAAAGTAGTGAGATAAGTAGAGGAAGGAAGAAGGTTTGAAAGGAGGAAGGAAAAGGGGAGAGATAGAGGTAGAAGGGAAGTCGACGAGGAGAAATGTGGTGAGAAAGGAGGAAAACGTACTGTTATAGGTATCTCTGGGACTGGAGCAGAAAACCAGAAGAGAAGAGAGTCGAGAGGTATGAAGGAAAGACGTATACACAAAATGATTGGGGAATCACTCACGAAATACGTACCTGGGTCAAGGCCATGTGAGGCTTCTCTGACTTCCTAAACAGCAATTGAATTTGAGTTGGATGAATTGGTAGGTGTTCACCGTCTCCCAGCTTGGAATCTTTGTAGAGATTGAATAGTGACTCAAAGTTGTCAACAAGGTGCAGTATCAAGAGATTTCTATTTACAACTAACGTAGATCCGTCCAAGTAAGCGTCTCTATGTACACACAGGCTGCTGCATGCTAATATGATAGTACAATACAAATATACAACGACCCCGAAGACTCCGTCAATTCGCTCGGAAAACCGCGATCGTAAGGCCAATTATCGTTGCACCAACTGTAGCACTTTGTAGAGCGATTTTCGTTAGCTCACGCTGCGTGAGGACAACATTGCGGTCGCTGAATACGTCTTGGATAACCTCACTCCAGTATTCAGTTGAAGCATATGTGGACAGCTGTTCGGCTAACGTTCTCTCTCCAGAAACCTCCTCAAGAACGGCGTCGACAGGGGCCATATCACCGGGAGTTGCGGCAGGTACTGAACCAGGTTCGACCTTTGGTACAACGTCTTCCAGGATACCTTCTGAGACTGCCATTTCAGCGACCGGTTCTGCAGCCGTAGCAGCTTCCGCAGCAGTAGCCGCGCCGGCTTCAACAGCCCGAGTCAGACCAGCAACAATAGTCCTACTTGCCACCGCCTCGGTCTCGATAGCTTCTTTGACCTTTTCTTCAAACCCTTTCACCAACCTGCGTCGTCGCCACGGCTCGACAAGGATCTGAAAGATGAGAAACAACAAAACATTCACTCCCATCAATCCCCATGTACCCCATGTACTCATCCTTCGGATCTTATCGGACCAGATTTGTTCTTCGTGATAGCGGGAAAGAATGCTGCGGTTGAGTCTCGCCGTGGCTTCTTCTAGCTCGTGTTCCGCTTTTGTGAGAAGCTCCTGCGCTTCGGTTTCGGCAACTTCGTTGGCATGGTCGGAACGGTAAAGAGATGTGAAGCGTTCAAGGTCTGCGGCAGACCAGGCGTGTTTTCTTTGGAGGAGTTCATTGACTTCGCGTTGTGAGGCGGAGCGACGGTTGATAGCTGCTGAGTATGCTTCTTTGGCTTGTCGAACAAGAGAGCGCCCTTCCAGGACCTCATTCTCTGTTTGGGATTAGATAGATCTTCACAAGGGAACGTGTGACAAATACCTTGTGTTTCAATGTCTCGTTTCAATTTCTCGATTCCCGAATATCCTGTAAGATCGTTCAACTTTTGACCCGCAATAAACACATTTCCCTGTATATTGTCCATTAGATCTGTAAACTTCTTAGACAATTGAGATCGGCGCCTCTCCGCATCCGAAGGAAGAGTATCTTCTTCTAATGTCTTCGAGTCTTGTTTCTGCTCCAAGCGTACCGACCCGGTGGTTTGTTGTTCTTCATTATTGACCGTCGCTGAGATTGAGTCTCTACCGGCGTCGGGAGTAGCGTGCAGGTTCTCGAGGTCCGGTGTAGGCTTTGATGGTGACAATTTATCTTCCGGCCTTGGAGGAGATGAGAATTTCCGTGTTTGCGTTCTAAATCGGCATTGAAGGCATATTGAACCCTGTCGTGACGCGGGGCTCTGGGCGGAAAGAGAGAGCTTCTTCGGAGGTACGGATGAGACAAAGGAACGCTGACAAGAAGGTCGTACGGTGGCGAGGCCGTTGCGAAGAGGCTGTCTGAGCAGMAATTGCATTGCATGCATTGCGCTGATGACAGTCGACGGCAACTTACGAGTATGTTACCTATTTATGTGTGGTTTGTTCAAGACAAAAAGTTGAAGCTGCGGAGAACACAGCCGTCGGAGCTGTCAATGGCCCGAGCGTTCAGAATCGGCTTGCGATTGGATGGTTTGACATCTGTTCATCTACATAGTACATTCTACTACGTACGCATAATTTCCTCTCAGACTTAGTGAGTGCAATCGATCATTGTATTATGTTGAAGAACATCAAGTTAAACCATAAACCTCTCTCGCTAACCATATTTACGCCAAAACCCAGTTCCATCCGTTCATGTTCATTACACACCGTACTGACAGCATTCGTCATCTTGCTCAACCACAGGGCGCCAACATATCTGGCACACTGGAAGCGACATGGTCATAATCAAGTCAGGTGTTTACAGGACCATATGTCCACCTCTTGTATGATCTCCACGTTACATCCGAGCAGCCACCGCTTAATCTTGGGTCTGCACTTTGTGGTCGCCTTTAACAGCCTCGGCATAAGTAGGCGGATGGGCACTAGAAGACTCGTTTGGTGCAGCACTGCTGTTTCCGGGTCTGGTGTGTGATGGAACCTGAGGAGCCGAAGTGTTGTCTGTCGCGCCATATCGTCTTTCCGACTGGGGAGGAGCCGGCGCCTGATGGCTAACGTAGTAGTACGTTACGCGACGGCCGTTCTCGACGTCCCTACCTTCCGCGTCGACTCGCTCGTAGCCTTCTGCGTATTCTTCGGGGTCTGGGTATTTCATAATGATGTACCAGGCGTGAAGGAGTCCGGGTACATATCCGAGACAACATAGAGCAATGTTGATTATCGAGTCCGCAGTGCATAGGCCAACCTTAATCCATACTGGTAGTAGAGAGTTAGTAAAATTCAGCGAGAAGAAGGTTCCCATGGACAGCAAGTAACTCCGCTTTAACGGGCAATACGTACCAGCAATGGGCGGAAAGAAGACTGCAAGAATAGCCAGGAAAATATCTGCACCACACATGATGAAGGTGGCTCTGCAGACTGAGAGAGTGTAATTTTTGAATGATTTATAGTGTTATTGAGCGTAGCTGAGATGATGATATTGAAAGAAAGAATACGGAAGCCTGGCTCAGAAGCAAGCACATGACGTCGTATTTCGGTCTTTTCAATTAGTCAGCCAAACGACCAATGACAGTGTCGTATGGCCAGGAACAGGTCACGTGGAGTTTAGTTTGTATTGTTTGTTTGCTTCTGTGCTTCACCCCGCGAAGCCTTGCAGCCAGAATAATAATTGTGATCGCCTTTCAAGTTTTCAGATTTGCTTGACCATTGCCCTCCTGCCACTCAATGTCTATGCAGCAGTACTTACTCGATTGAAGTCATCTGCGAATTGAGAGGACAGCCAGTAGGAATGTGTCTTAGCTTAGTGTGGTGCCACTCGATCTTTCGAGGAGAATAAACATCTCGCCTAAATCTACAAAGTCTACGGAGCCACTGACCGTCAAGCACTGAGTAGCAGTGACTACGTACTTACTTACTATGTTTAGTCGCAACTGATCTATCGAGTCGTATTTGCACTATGTACGTAGTAGTTGCGACCATGTCAGTCTACGTATCACATCTCGACATACTATGATGAGTTGTCCATACTCCACCGCTGATCAGGTATCAATTTATCGCCATTCCTATGCACATCGACTTGTTCAGTGCATTTAACTGTACTATGTAGATAGATTTCTCGCTGCTCCAGCTCGGAAGAAATTGTTCTGTTTCAGATGCGACATCTGCAAGGTCGAGCAAGATCTTCGGTGTTTGTCCCTGACAGCCAGACCCCCTGACTAGCCTAGCCTCTCCATTATTACGCGCCGTCGTGGCTTTAGCCTCAACTGCCAGCCCGCTTGCCCCGACTGCGTTAGTTTTTGTTGCAGGCTTACCTGTTCCTGGCTGTCGAGAGCGGCTGGGGAGAGCTGATTTGCATGCTAATTTGTATGAGTCTCCACTGCGAGCGAGAAAGTGCGCACTGGGCCAGGCCGTGTTCTTCCTTCCTCTGTCTGCGTGTCTCGCTTTCTCCTCTCCTCCTTCTCTGCTCGACGGCGTGAGTGAAAGAGCGTGTCGGTCTCAGTCTTCCCCCAACATCACCAGCTTGTCAATTGTGGTCTTGGCCACCAGTCGGTCGTTCCTTCTCTTCCACCATCAATTGCTTCTTATTTTACTTCTTCTTCCGTTCCTTTCTTTCCCCATTACACTCGTTTCGTCGAATATCTTGCAGCTTTCCGCTCCAACCTCAGCTCTTCGTCCGAATTTTTATTTCGACTTCTCTCGCCCGCCACTCTTTCAGCACTCGACGATATGCAGAGGACTTGATGTTAGTTGGGAAAAAGGAAAATAAAGCACAGATTATTGGAAACCATTGAAAATTTGTCCCGGACGTCAATAATTTTCGGATTGCACAGACCCAGAAATCGGCAGTGATTGCGACAGCTCAGCGTTGAGCTATCGCCCATCATGACTTGCATTTCCCTTCAGAATTCAACCACCTGTTCCGCCTTTAACGTCTCTTCTATATCGACAACCGATACTACCGTGGTCGGATACTAGTATGCATTTTACCTGCAACTTGCCTAAACAGGTACTGAGAGATATCGTGGCTGACCAGACTGTAGCCCGTTCCTCAAAAACGTCAGCAATGTGGATGAATTCGACAAGCAATTGACTGCTTACGCCAATGATGCCTATGTCCAGCAGCAGTATGTTCTGAGCTTTTGTGCCATCTTTGACTCTGTCTATCTCGAGCTGACTCGAAATTTAGATATACCTCTCGCATAGGCTGTACTGCAGTCAACCTAACAGACACCAGTGACTACTATGCTCGCTACACGATTAGTGTCATTTGCAATGGTATCGTGCAAAATTCAAAGACTCCTTGCGGCCTGACCAATTCCCAGTCCCCGCCTCTCTGTGCAACTACATGCGTAAGTTGACCTTGAATCTTCTGTGATGTGTTCCAATTTATGCAGACAGTAGCTGATAACATTTAGGCTTCGTACGCAACAAGTGAAGAAGAAGTTGCAATCAATAATAAATTATGTGCTACGACACTCTCGACTTACATGGATCAAATTCGTGCTGACTTCATTGACTGCTCAATGCCCGCTGACTCTCTTACTGGTTCATGTATTACGGGCGAGATGAACGAACCCGATAACTGCGGCTACAGCTCGAATCTGCCGGGCTTGTGTACCTATTGTGCATCAAGCTCACCAAACGCGACCGACTCTTGTTGTATCAACTCCAACGCATCCACCCGATGCTCCAATGTCGACATTCCCTCTACTTCTTCGATTCCGCCTCTATTCACCGTTACCGCGACAGCTACTACAACACCTACTTCGGCAGGTAACTCAAGTAGCTCTCATCTTTCAGGTGGCGCAATTGCAGGTGTCGTAGTGGGTTCTGTTGCAGGTGTTGCCATTCTTGCAGGCCTCATATTTTTTCTATTGTTCTGTCTGCGCAAGCGCCGCAACTCGGTAAACAACGATGTCTTCAACCAACCCACACCCAAGAGAAGCAACCAGCCGATGCAAATGGCTCCTGTGGTTGGCGCACAACGCAGCACGGAGCCTGTACCAGGCGGCCGTGTAGCAAGAATGTCAGCACTACAAGCCGAGGTAGATGACTCCGATCGCAGTGCTAGCAGAGGTATGTTTGCGGCAGCAGGAAAGTACAGCGATACATCCGACTCGGAAGGATTGGTTTCCAGCCCTGAATCCCGTTCTCGACGAAGAGCCCCTGTTGCCGGCAGACGCCAGGGTTCACTCTCCAGTACCTCTGTGTTGGGCATGGATACCGACAGCTCACCTCTATCGGGCACAGCAGGTCAATTTTCGTCTCCTGAAGGTGTTGCGAGTGGACAGTCAGAGCAGTTGCCTTATTTCCGCGATTACTATTCGCAAGATGACATCCATCCTAACGACAAGGTTTCTGTGCTATGGGCGTACCAACCACGTGCAGCGGATGAGTTTGATTTGGATCGGGGGGATATGATAAAGATTGTTGGTATTTGGGATGATGGTTGGGCAACCGGTGTACGCATCAATGAACGAGCAGAGGACTTTGAAGATGAGCACAACGTTCAACGTGACAGTGGAGTATCGAATGGTTCTCAGGCAAGACGCAACTCATCGCCTCAGCCGCGAGGTGAGATCAAAGCATTCCCTCTTGTCTGTGTGTGTCTGCCGCAGCATTGGAGGAAAATTATCGATGGCGATGCAGTCCAGGCGGGAACTCCTTGACCTGCGATTGCGCTTCTCAATTTCTGAAACGTTCTATGCAACATTATGCCTTGACGATTGCGTTATCTTTCCGCCTTTTTCTTCTTTACGGCGTTCAAAGGTGTCGATTTAAACTGGTCCAAGATTCACATATTCAGTTTGTTCGAATTGCTGTCCGACTACTCATGCCTAGAAGCGTCCTTGGACATCATTTGACCGATGTTCAACATGCTCCTGCTTATTCGTCTCCCGTCATCTGATATCTCGCATCTCTTTCATGTCGTTGTCTCGGCCATTTCTTATACCCATTTAGCGATGACCGCTATGCGGTCTCTGCAAACATTTTTACAATCTTCTTCATACGCAAACGCGGTCTTATTTCTTTCATTTCCCACTCTTTACTTTCTCTTTTCCCTTCTAGTAAAGAATGGGCTGGGTTTTCGATTCTAATTCTCTAATCTACATAATTCCTTTCATATCGAGCTTAGCCCTTGGACTTGTCTGTCTTGTTCATTTTTGTCAGGAGCATTCAAAGAGAAGTCAGTGATTGATTGGAAATCAAGATTGACCGGGATGATTCATCCACGGTCCTTTATGTACCTATTTATCTAACCCTTTTTCATTTCTACCCCGCAACTGTATGTAGCCAGCAGTATGTAGATACATGTGTTCTTTTGACTGCAAATATAGTTCCTATCATTCATGACATGACTTGCGCTAGTAAGTATGAGGAGCATATGGCCGGAGAACAAAAGAAGCATTCGTCCGACGGGGTTTGCGAGTGCTTAATTCCGCGTGTCACTTGACATTGACGATTTCTAGATCGTTTGATAAGCCAAAAAGTCAAGCTCGGCTCTATGTCTTCGCGAGGCTGATGAAGATTAGTCAGTAACCATAACATGCGTTGTTGTTTGTATAGATTGGTGTATAAATTGAAGAGGAGGATCGTCGTACCTGATGACATGCTTGAGAAACATGAGAGCTACCTTGTACTAAACATTGCAATAAATCATATCACCGAGAAGCTGTCCTATATTTTGCGTTAATCAGAGTACTCACCGAGCAACATAATTCAAATGTCAACAAAAAATCCCCTCTCACGCGGGCCCAGAGTCGGCATGACGCCCACCGAAGAAGTCACAGCACGCAGCCTCATCCTCGCCCTGATAAACCGCTACGCGTCCCTCGCGCGCGGCATCCCTGATCCTCAGGTCAATCAAGAAATCGCATCTCTCTTCCTCCCCAAAGCTACAATCTCGCTGCCTGACGGTCGCGTCCTCTCGCCGTCCGAAATCGGGAAGATCACAGAAAGCAACCCGCCAGAATTGCTAAGACATCATGTTACGACGGTTGACGTACAATTTGACTCGAAAAAGCAGGCCAGGTGTCAGACGTATATAATTGCGGGAACGCATCTCAAGATGCCGGATCATTGGGGGAGGTGGGATGCTGACGTTGTGCAGACGGAGGATGGGAGGTGGCTGTTTGCGAGGAAGGTGATTCTTGTTGATGGTATGGATGAGGGGGGTTGGTTGCAGGGTCTTGTTGATGCTAGTGTTGCTGCAACGGATTAATATCTATATCAGATGGGATGAAGGAGGTCGGCGGGCGTGGTTATTGCAAACAAGCAGAGTTTATTTATTTGTTATATTATTGATGGTTAGGTTTATGAAAAAGGTGGGCTGAGGACAAGAGTTTTCAATCGAAGGTCCAAACAAGTATAAAAACCTATGGTCTAGACTCGCATTTCGTTTGATATCCAAGTGTATAATAAGTCTATACACTAAAGATATTGTCGTAGATTAAGTCGAATTCATAGGATGAACTCGGGGCCGGAGATAGATTGCATGTCAAAGAGAACAAAGAGTTCCAACGTTTACTCAACAGCCTCAATTAAGTGGTTCTATTGCATTGTCAGATTACAAAGAAAACGGGCAGATATACTGACAAAGGACGAAACATAGAATAGGCCTATTCAGAATCAAAATCACATCGATTTGTTTGGAAACAAGGCAATCGAACAGCAGTCCGGAATTTCCAAGTTGTAGCAATTGTGGCGGCGCCTAATACGAGGACAGAATCTCGAGCCCGCTTCGATGCCTGCGAATACATATATGATTGATCATTCTGCCTGCTGCACCGCTGATCTTCTTCAGATCGAGCATCTACTCATCGGGTCACATTCGTGATTTCGGAGCTTCTGCATGATCGAACGCCAGAAAAAGCAAAGACTGATCGATTAGCTAGATAGGGTTTCTGTTTCCGGGCTCCTCGGCACATGCAGACAAACTCTATCTCATCCCTGCAGCTTTTCTCTTCATTCTCTTCATTCTCTTCTTCTCTTCTTCTCTTCTTCTTCTCTCTCCTTTTCTTGAAGATTGATTATCTGTCGTCAACATGACTTTTCCTCACTTCGAGCTGACCTATGCGGAATGGGCTGATCTCCGCAATATCCTCAAGTCTGACGACCCCGTTGTCATTGATGGACAGAGCTTGACGATCGCTGGCGTTGTAGCAATCGCATTGTGGGTTTATATGCCTTAATCTTAATTCAGCTATTGATACTAACCAACAAAGACATGGTAAAAAAGCAGCCCTCACTGATGATGCCGCCGTCCTTGACCGCGTAAATGAGAGTGTCCAGTTTCTGGAAACACAGCTGGACAGAGGTCATACCGTCTATGGCGTGACTACTGGCTTTGGAGGCAGCGCCGACACTCGCACCGATAAGGTGAAGAGTTTGCAGGTCGCCTTGCAACAGCACCAGAATAGTGGAATCTTGCTCCCATCCGACAAAGGCCTGCCCAGCGACACGGCGGCACAGGCCAATGGCCTTAGAGGACATGCACTACCTGTTCCCATCGTGAAAGCTATGATGCTTATTCGCTGCAATTCTCTCATTCGAGGCCATTCTGGTGTTCGTCTAGCACTGGTCAAGAATACATTGACTCTCTTGAACCACGATATGTCGCCCGTTGTACCTCTTCGTGGTAGCATTTCGGCATCTGGCGACCTCATGCCTCTTTCGTACATTGTTGGCATGCTCGAAGGCAGTCCTGATATTTATATTCATGTCGGCGACGAACAAAACCCGACTTTCCTCCCGGCCTACAAAGCTCTCGAGGCAACAGGTCTTCAACCAATCTCCTTACAGGCCAAAGAAGGTCTAGGTATGGTCAATGGCACAGCTACTAGTTGCGCAGCAGGTTGTCTCGCCATTTATGAAGCACAGCAACTCGCTGTCCTGGCTCAGCTACTCACCGCTACCGGCACAGAGGCTATGCTTGGTACTGCTCATAATTATCATCCATTTATCTCCGAGACTCGCCCGCATGTGGGTCAGATTGAGGCTGCTGCAAATATTAGTGCCTACATCTCAGGTTCCAGTCTTGCGCCTGGCAAACATCCCGAGACAATTGGCCTTGCTCAAGACCGCTATTCTCTTCGCACCGCCCCTCAATGGATTGGACCTCAACTGGAAGACCTCACCCTGGCACATCGTCAAGTCCAAGCCGAAGTCAATTCAACGACTGACAACCCACTTATCGATGCAAAGAATGGCTTGGTACATCATGGAGGAAATTTCCAAGCTGTGTGTATTACCTCTTCAATGGAGAAAACTCGTTCGTCCCTGCAGATGATTGGTAAACTACTGTTCGCCCAATGCACGGAGCTCGTCAACAGCCAGATGAATAGGGGCCTTCCCCCGAATCTTTGCGCTGACGATCCGAGCGTGTCCTACACCTGCAAAGGGCTTGATATCAATATGGCTGCATACATGTCCGAACTTGCCTACCTTGCTCACTCGGTCAGCTCCCATGTACAGTCTGCGGAAATGCACAACCAAGCCGTCAACTCGCTCGCTTTGATAGCAGCACGTTACACTCTGGAGGCAGTGGAAATTGTGTCTATGATGACAGCAACGTATATTTACATATTGTGTCAAGCACTTGACTTGCGGTGTCTCCATCTTGAATTCGTCAAAGTTGCGCGACCTAAAATTACCGGGCTCCTACACAAATATTTCGGCTCAAGCATGATTGAAGAGTCTTTCAACGAGTTCTCTAATCGAACTCTGAAGTTTCTCCTAGAAAAGTGGTTGAATCTGTCGCATCTTGATCTCGAATCCCGCTGTAAAGCTACAATAAAGGAGTCACTGGCAGACTTGACATCTGCCTGTATTTCAGATTTTTCAGAATTGCGCAGAAAACCAGACATCCTGGGTGATATCGAGAGATATCATCAAGCAGCAGCCGAGACTTTGGGGTCGACTTACAGTACCACTCGTGAGGTTTTTTTCAACCACCAGACCACCGCTTCCCACATAAGCCCAGCATCTGCAAAGTTATACCACTTTGTCCGCAAAGAGCTCAAGGTTCCTTTCCATCGCGGTCTTGCTGATCATCCAACCATACATGATCCCAGTTTGATGAATGGTGATAGGGACCTGGGACCTGACAAGAATCTCGGCTCACTGGTGAGTGAGATTTACCTAGCTGTTAGGAATGGTAGGTTGCATGACCTGGTCATGAATTTGGATAAGAGCCAGAAATAAACTCGTTTGTCGTTTAACAACAGGATCTTCTGATCTGTTTACGAAGTGCCTTGTTATTGGCAGCTATCTTTGTCTTGGATGGTTTTAGCGTTTTGATTATGTGTATCTCTTCGGGGGAATGGTTTGGGTTAGAACCATATAGATTTGCTACATGCACTTAATATCCATTCTTTGATCATTCGACTACGATAGCATTTCATAAGTATATCACTTTGCGTAACCCCTCTCTATATATACTCGTAGTATCTTGTTCTATTCAGATATCTCACGCCCAGACTTTCTAGATCATTCAACACACTTCCACTCCGCAAACGTAAAAACAGCAGGCTTGAGACACGGCTTCCCAAACCCTCCTTGAGCATAAATGGCAAAATGAGATCCAGTATTGGGAGACTCTTTGCCGGATCGTCGCACTGTCAAGGCGGAGCTGGTGATTTCGCCTAATTTTGTATATTCATTTCCTGTGCTGGCATCGGTGGATGAAGTAAGTGAGAAGAGGAGCTCGTATTTTGTCGGGCGAGCTCGGATTAAGAGCTGAATTTCTTCAACAGATTGAAAGATTGTGGAAGTGTTCTCCTTTTACAAGATTAGCATGATGCTTCATGATTCAGCCTAGGGGTCAAAGGGTGATGCCCTTACCTGAAAATCATCCGAATGTTCATCATAACCACGAAATGCGATCTCAAAACCACTTTTTCCTCTCCGAATCCCAATCGAAGCATACGCATACTGAGACCACCATATCGCCGTCCCAGCTTCTTCATTGATGTTCTCTGGAGAGAACCTGAGACCAACACGCCAATCCACTGAGAACTGCGTCTGTTTTCTCAATAGCATAGACGGACATTCTGAGTCAAAGATTCGATAAGCGCCTCCGTATAGGCTCAACGAGGCGGGGTTATCTTCCAGGGAGTACTCTTTTTTCAACGGTGTTCGTAAATGATACCAACCAAGCTGGAGTTGAGTAGATTGAAAATCATCGCGCCACGATCTCACAAGCCTCTGCTCCGACTGTAAACCATCCATCGGCATCTGCAAACCGATTCTTTTCCGACTATTGACTATCGGCCACCCATCCACCCACTCAACAGGTGCCAAAAACGTCTCTCTCCCTATAGACGAAAGAAGACTCGAATCTTCCCCCTGCGGTCTCACGCCCAGAAAAACCGCAAACCAACTTCCATCCTCGCGCTCGATAAAATCTAAATGACCCGTATTCCGTACTTGAGCATCATCACCGTTGTAAATAACCGGATTGATAGTGTCTTGGGGTCCTTTTTCCCACAGCCCGTAAGGGCCAACTTTACTCCTTCGAATCCATTGCTGATGTCCTTCATCTGTGCCGCCCTCCGCAGTGCTGAGGTAATAATMCCCGCCATGCTTGAAGATGTGTGGTCCCTCAGCGATACCAATACCGAAATCTGAGATGCAGTTCCATTTAGCGGCTGACAAACAACGGCCTGTCTTGATGTCGATTTCTGCTGTGAATGTGGCGAGACCAAGAGCGTGTTTGGTGATGGAAGGGTCGGTAATTTGGTTTACGGCTGAGAAGTAGACTTTGCCGTCGTCGTCGAAGAAGAGCTTTGTATGCTCGTCAGCATAGCTTCTTTTTTGTGAAAGGAAGGGGAGTCAATGGACTAACATCCTGGTCGATGCCTGGGACGTCAAAGTGGATCGGATCAGACCATGAACCCACAGTCCAGATGTCCGTTGTAGTTACATAAAAGCCGCGAGGGATAACAATGTCCTAGCTTCAATCAGCATCGTGATATCCCCCTTATTAGCAAACTGTAAAAAGTTACCCATTCCTTCGGCCTGAACCTCTGCGTGCAGCCCGTCGAAACATAGAATGTCCCCTTATGGTATCGAATCGTCGGCGCCCAAATCCCACCCGATGGCTCCGTCGTTCTCATATCGAGCTGTGACCTTCGTGTGAGAACATGGCCAATGAGAGTCCAGTTCAGCAGATCTTTGCTATGGTAGATGGGGAGTCCGGGAAAGTATTCGAATGTCGAGGTTACGAGGAAGTAGTCGCTCCCAACTCGGCAGATGGAGGGATCTGGGTTGAAGCCGGGGAGGATGGGATTTGTGTAGGTGGTGGTCATGGTTGTGTTGATATGCAGTTGTGTGGGAGGTTAGTTTAGGACGGTTCTCACTTTTCAAGGTTGGCTAACTTGATTGATATATCGATTTACCAGAAGATTAAAATGTCAGTTTAATGAATTTCGTTTACCCATTTGACTCCACTACCCCAACATGAAGGTGGACGCCGCAGAACAGCCGGGATGTTGTCCACTAGTATGGGGATGTGGACGGATGAGACCATCATGTTAGATAGGTTTAAAGCAAAGAAAATGTGCTATTATGATGTCCACTGGTTAAATACATTATTCCGCGCTATTTCAGAAAATATAATCTAGCTGCTTTGTCCCAGAAGATTATCCGTTTAATAGCCTGAACATGGTTCAAAGGATAACTTAACATTCTGACCATGCTTTCTAGAGCGGTTTCGTAGACCACCCATCTATCTGACAAAACTACCCTTCTCAATTGCGGATCATATTTCGGGTCCCCCTAATAGAATGATTAAGCTGACTGGCGCTGCTCTCCCCCAGCCTTAGGAAAACGACGAGTGGGCGTCTTGCTGTTGAACGCAAGGTCCAACTCAGCAAAAGACAAGTCCTTGATTTCAGGCACCTCAAACCATACCCAGAGTGCACTAATTGCCGTTAATCCAGCCCAGAAGAAAGCCGCCTTGCCGCCGAGATTGGCCTGGTCAGTATTAATCAAATACGGAGTGACAAAACTAAAGACCCAATTGGCAGCGGCATTGGTCAACGTGCAGAGACCCTGCGTTTTTGCTCTCAGTGCTGTAGAGCTCATCTCGCCGCTGAGGCTCCAGGAGACTGCGCCAATGGTAGATGCGTAAATTAGCTGGATAAAATTGACTACAATGGCAATGTACAGCATTGCAGATTTGTGGTCGTTGCTGAATATGCCCGCGAAACCGACTGAGAGGAGGACTGCTAGGTTAATCAGTGTCCCGTTGAATAGCATTGACCGACGACCGGTATATCCCATTGCGATCCAGGCGAGAACATTGCCCAAGAGACCGGCTCCAAATCCTCCTAGGGCTAGCTGGAAAGAGAGCGCTATGCTGAAGCCACTGATGCCGAGAAAATATAGAGATTGGGAATAGAACGCAATGCCACTGAACTGTTGAATAAGGAACATGCCGCACGCAATGCGAGTGCGGCGCCAGTTCGTTCCCCGGAAACAGTCCAGATATGATTGTCCAGCCTGTTCGGCATTAGAGTCTTCCTCAGCAATGACCTCCTGACGAAGAGACGCCAATGCAAGTGGGATATCATAGCTTGAAGTGTGAAGAGCCTGCAGACTCTTTTCAGCCGCCTCGATCTTATTCCTGCGAACTAGATATCGTGGACTCTCAGGAAGAACAATCAAAAACAACATGACCGCTCCGGGAAAGCCCACTGTGCTGCAAAGAGAACTTTGTACGCGGATGGGCTTATAATTGCATATCGTGTGTTTCCGATGGCGATGGCGGTCATTTGACCTGCTGAGATGAAGAAGCTGATGGTCGCAATCAGGGCAGATCTGATTCTGATCGGTGAGACTTCCGAGACATAGATCGGACCAATGCTGAGAAAGAAGCCCATCGCGAAGCCATTGATCTGCATGAGTCGTTTGTCAGAGAGAAGCACCCACAAGGTATGAGCAGGGATAAATAGTTCAAAACTTACGATTTTTCCAGCGAGAAGCACGCCCACAGTCGCCGCAGTGTATTCCACTCCAACACCAACCATCGAGAGCGCCGCTCCCAGAAAAATGCTCATTTTCCTTCCCCAGAGATCGGACAACTGGCCACAAATCACGCCCCCAAAAATCATACCGACGGATGTCATGGCTCCCCAGAGAGCGTTCCATGTTGCATCAATGACCAATTCTCCTTGGTACACATATCCGAACGTCATTTTGAACGCAGGGAGAGCAATTGATATGGTATTCACACCTTTGACCGTAAATTAGCATACTGACTTTGACAGACCAGGCACAATTTACTCACCGATGTCAAATCCCCACAGCATTGATCCAATACAGCAACATAAGGAGTACATGAGTATTTTGCGGGATTCCCACATTGCCTGACCCAGAGGCTGAAGTTCCTGGGCGTCGGGCCCTGAAGAGAGGTTTTCGAGGTACTTGATGTCCTGCTTGACCGCATCGTCTTCTGTTGTGTGAGGCGGCATTGTCGATTAAGAAACGGTGAATGATAAATTTCAATAGGAGATTAAAAAATTGTGAATGGGTGAAAGTAGGTAAATTGATTAGCTGTGCCATCATGAAGGCCGCTCAGCTGGCTCCATAGTTAGTTATATATACAATGCTAAACATGACTCCCAGACGCTCGTTTGTTCCGGGGTAAGAAAGAGCCTTGGTAGTCGTGCTTTGCGGGGAGTGACTGAAGTGGACGTAGCGAAACTATGGAAAATCTTACACGTCCACTTTCCTGAATAGGCATGCGTCCACTTTTCTTCCCTAAAGATCATGACCTTTAGCCGGGTCAATTGAAGACAGCCATTGATATCTGTAAAGTGCTTGACGAGATTTTATGCTTTTTATGTCATGGTGCACTGTACACAGAGGCAGAAATGACTCGGAGAATTTAGCCTATATCAGTCGATTTAGGTTTGTATGCTTGGGTGTAGGGGTAGTATGTCCGTGTAATAAATTTCCGAAATGTTCAGACATGTGGACTAAGGACTTGATGATATGTACATAAGGTGTCTATCTATGTATAATGTATTTTTGAGATGTATATTGTCCCGCTGACTAGTTTGTGTCCACCAAAGACGTGATATTGTACCAGCAACATTAGGCGTAGGCAGCCCATCCTAAAGATCGAGTTAGTTGCCGACAAACATCTTATGGTAAAAAAATCAGATAAGACATACCGCAATACAAAACGGCTAGATTACGCTCATCCGTAGCTTGTTGTATGAGCTCATTTACCGTCGCCGTAACACTGAGTGTTTTGCTCAACTTCTTAGCGACAACCGTCAATGCCCTGTCTGCTTCGCTGGGCTCCTTCGGATTCCTAGTGTTGACCTTGGCCCTCTCAGCGCTACTGGAGAGGACTGACGGAGGCTCTTCCACGTCTTGCTCGTCTTGCATTCGTCTCATTCGTAGTGGCGAAACAGTCCACATGTATAATGGATCATAACGCAATACGTCAAGGATTGTCATTATACTATATGATTCGCGACGGAGGGCCTCTAGAGTGAATTCACAGCATCGGCGGAAGACCCCTTCGGTTTTGGTAATACCCATTCCGTCAACGAGATCGCGCGTCAACCGGAAGGGAACCACCTCAGGCACGGGCAGAACTCGGCCTTGTTCGAAGGCGACTCCCAGATCGATATGAACAACTTCGCCAGTTGTCTCGTCCAGGAGGATATTGTGCCCATGGCGATCACCAAGACCAAGTACATGCCCTAGTATCGAAATTGCGGCCGTACTGCGGGTATACGCTAACCGTTTGCTGAACCAATCGTCTGGGTTGTTGAACTTTTCCATGAAGAAAAACCGCATAACCGGATGAAAGTGATCTGTTACTTGGCGGTAGGTTCTCACTCGTTGGTCAAGAGTCCGAGTCTGCACGTCACTGATATGCTTGCGGCATGCGCTAGGTTTCATGTCCTTGGGATAATACTTCGCATGTGCTGGCAGCAAGTAATCATGGAGTGGGATGGTGTTTTGAACGAATTCAATGATCCCTGCATTGGAAGTGAGTGGCAGCACTTTATATGTCCGGATATGCAGATTGCGCTGTCTGGTTGATCGATGATCTCGTAGCACGTTGCTGACTTGTTCAAAGACTTGTTCCATAATAGCGTCCTGACGCAGGTCATCGTTGCCTCCTTTAACCTATACACCGGATTTGTCAACTATGATATCGCGAGGCCCATGCAAAGAAGCGACTTACCAGCATTTTGTAGCGCAATCCATTACTAGCAATAACAGTCACAATCTTCGGCGCGCTGATACCAGAGGCCACGGCAAATTCAGGGTGAAATTTGACTACCTTTGGTACATCGCTGTAGTTGCAATCCACTCGCAGTTCGATTTTCATGCTATGCGGCGGAAGCTTCTGATTGCTGACATCTTGCTCCAGTTTCAAACCTGTAGGAGACTTCCTGAGAGGCACCTTTGCACCGCTCTTGATTTTGTCGTCCAATTTCTCCGTGGCAAATCTCACATAGCAGATATTATTGTTGTGTAAGGACATCCATGTTGAGCTGGCATGTCTGTCATTCATCAACTTATCGACAACATTGGTCGCGGCTTGGAAACGAGATAGTGCCGCCTGGTCTCGGTTGCCTCGTGTCTTGCTGTGAGCGAATATTTGATACATGCCGTGGAATGGATGATCAACACATATACGAAAAACAAGTCGAGATAAGAGTGTTTGAAATGAGTTGGATTCATCCAGGAGACGAGAAGACAGTTGATTGATCAATGGAGCAAACTTTCGAGTTGGAACCATGCTGAGGTATCTGCTGACAGATTCATTGGCTTTCGGATCGCCCGACTTATCGAGCCAAAGAGCGCAAAATCTCAATGCGTCGTTCTTATAATTGTCGCATGCTTTGAGCGAGAGTAGGTAATTCTCAAGACACTGTTGCAAAAAAGCTTCGCGGCTGCTGTTCAGTCTCTGATACTCACGGTCATCCAAGTCGAACCAAACTTTTGCCTTGGTATAATGCATCTTCAACTGGTTCTTTTCTTTGCCCTCAGCTACCGACATCATTTGTTTGAGCGCAAGGACTTCTTGCTCTTTGCGGTCACGGAGCTGCTCAATACGCTGGAAGTCTTCTAAGCTATCTTGGTTCAAAAGTTGCTGGTCACAGAACAATGCAAAACGATGGTAGACGCCACCGGCTTCTTCACCTTCGGCATTGCCCCGAAGCTCCTTTACTGCGGGAACTAGATACTCCTGAATAATTGCATCAGGCTTTTCTAAGCGCGCTGCTGCTACGTGGTGCCCCTAGAAGAAGTATTAAAGTGTGAAGTTGTAAAAAAGGGAAAGGGAAAGAAGACACACCAAACTTGCAAGGACTTCTGCTCGACTAACTACCAGTGCCTGTTTCTGTAAGTCGCCCTGTTCGTTCAACTGTTGTAGCATGCGGATTGATGTAGTCATTTCCCCCTGATCCCAGAGGACATTTGCCATGTCATACTTGGCTGCATTATCTATACTCAATCCAAGTGCGGTGCATGGTTGTACCAATTTTGACAACGAAATTGCAGACGTCAACGCTTCTTGGGAGCCTTCTAAATCCCTGCTAATCTTGAAAGATTCCCGAAGGGCTTTTACTTCGAGAAGTTGTGATGTTCGTGAAGTTAATTTCATTGCCGACTTCAGATAGGGTCTCTTGTTAATAGAAGAGAAGAGGGATCCACGGCAGAAAAGAATGTGCGCAATATCTTCGAAGCTAGATTAACATTAGTTTTCAGCAAACTGAGGGACTTGAAGGGCTCAAAATACTTCTCAGCTTGGAACCAAGAGGTCCTTAATGTGATTCTATCCCACAATTCTTCTACCTGTGCCGATGATTTTGAGCGCAAGACATCATCTACTTCTGTCAAGAGGCCGAGAGCTCGCATTGAATCGCGCAGTGCTGTCACGGAACGATTTGTGTCTTGAGCTTGTCCGAGAATGTCCAAAAAGCAATTGTCGTTGAACTTTAGAACATCTTTCATTGTATCCACGGTGTTCAAGTTCTGAAAAGCTTTGAACAAAACAGTCATTGCTGATCCTTGTGATGGCAACGCAGGAATATCCCATTGCTGTAAGCTGATAGCGGTTGACAACAAATGGTCAGAATCTATAGATCCTCCTTCTGTATTGTTAGGGACAGAAAGCATGGCATTAGCAACACCATGAAGATTGGTTGCGTTAAGAGCTTTGAACAGTCCATGCGTATTCCCCTTGCCATCGAGTCGCAAGTCACTGTCATAGTGAGCGCTTTGAAAAACCAAGTTCTTGAAGCCCACAGACTCATAGTCGAGCTTCTCTAAAACCGATGTCAATGTGGCATCTTGCTGTATCCCGTAAAAAAGATCGGGATCTCCGATTTTCCTGTAGATGTCATGAAGCAGATCTGTGGGAGGGAGATATTTGATGGAAGATCGCCGACTAGTGCCGACAGATTTAGACGCTTGGATTTCGATGAACAAGAGAGCGCTCTTGTACATCCTACATTTGACTGCTGCGGATGCTGCCAAGGCGTAATCGATTGCCAGCCACTCATCTCGTTCCACAATCGTCGACTCTTGGGGTCTCTGCTGCTGACGAAGGTACAAAATTGCATGCAAGACAATTTGAGCATGGGCAATGGTTGTTTCGGCCGTTGACCGAAGAACGTCGTTGAAAATTTTCGAGACCATTTCTCGACAAACTTGGTCTTTCTCGCTCTCCAAGATAAGTACATCGTGTAGAACGAACTGCAAGAGACGCACCGATAAATCCGGAATGACATAGAGAACATCCCTTAGAGGCCCAATAACAGGGTCATTCTCAGCAGAAGTCACCAGAGCTAATGCCAAGTCTCTTGCCCACTGAGTCGAAGTCATTGGTGATTCAGGATCCAGTGTTGGCCACAAATTGTCGACTTTGGTCGCGGGGATGCGAGCTCGAATCCCCGGGCAATCATACGGTTCCCAAATAAGAGCCTTCATGAGAGGTTGCGGCACTATGCTTTCACATTGTTCAAGATTGGGAAAATTTGAAATCTTACTCATGACAAGTTGCAGGGTTTGTTCCACAAGCCCTATATTGGCTCGGTCACTATTGGAGAGAGCTTCACAGAGCACCTGTAGGATAGCAGCCTTTGACACAAGGAAAGGCTCGGTATGTTTTAGATGCTGTGACTGCGATGGAATTGCTTCCAAATTTTGTTCTCGAAGCAATTCCTCGCTGACTTGTCCAGTTGCTGCAAATGCTCGCCCTAGCACTCGAGCAGCCCAGAGCCGATATCCTGTATCAGTAACACCGCTTTGTATGCTCTGCCAGACGGCAACATTGTAGTTTGAAGAGTCATCGTCATCACCGAGAACGTCATTAAATATGTCAGAGGATATCTTAAAATCAACGCAAAGTAGTGAAAGAATAATATCGGAAACTGATTTACTAAGGAGACTCTTGCGAGAAGTTCTGTCCTGAAGTAGGTCAAGCAGAAGTTCGCTCTCATATGTCCCTTTTTCGGAGTTTCCCGCATTACTTATCTGCTTCGACGATGTTACCATCCGATGAAATAAGTCTTTTGTAGATTGATCCAGATCTGATGGGCGGTAATCCTCTAAGAATTTACCGAACCACTCCCGGAAGGCTTGGGACCTGGATATGACTGCATTGAATTGACTGTCCTGGGTAGTGCTTTCCGGACTCGATTGGAGAAACTTTCTAAGCGAGACGAGTGTTGACACTGCGATGCCTGCGAGGAAGCCCGGCTGATGAGTAAGATATGATTTGCCCTCTTCAAGAAGATACCAAAATAGACCCAGGGCGTCTTCGGAGCAGTGAAAGTCCGTCAGATAGGGTCGTAATGAAAACAGAAGCTGCTCTAAAGGATAGTCTTGGCATATAATCGACCCAGAAATGCAGACCAAAATACGAATCTTTCTCAATGCCGCGCAAGCATGCAAAGAGCCAAGGGCAGGATCCATAGAGTCAAGAAGTGTTCGACATACGAATGATACTAATGTCGGTGTCCACATAGTTTTGAGGTCGTATCCAGCTCGTTTGCAAAGATACTCAAGCTCATCAAGTAGATAACGAGCTCTGAATGATGGTTGTTGATTGCCTGGCAGAAGGGTGGTAGAGGCGCTCTTCTCTGTGATGCGATTGAGAATCTTAGAAGCATAGCTAAACTCAGGTCGTTTCGAAAATGCCCGCTCGATCTGTTCCTCCTGGGAAAGAGATTTGAAGAGAGCGCTAACAACTTCGGGAAACTTGTTCTCGATTGACCGTGCAAATTGGTCTGTACCTAATGTCTTTTTCACACGACTTTCCACCCCTTTCGGCTGACTGTCCTGAGAGGGCGGTAGACTGATATCGCGGGCCACAGTGTATGCTTCGGCCTTGTAGAACGATTCCTGTAATAGTATAGTGAAAGGCCTTTCGAGATAGATTGCTACCTCCTCGGCATCCTGTTCACTAGCCCTCATCATAATCTGCCCGACCAGCTCATCCTGTGCGTCCTGTAGCATCTCCTTAAGACTTGAGTAACGGAAAATACTAAAAGGCATTGATTTAATGGGTTGTGTTTCAGTCCAAGTGTAGAGAATTTGAGGCATGAAAAGTCGAAAAATGTCCTTGGGCTCTTCAAGTCTCAACGAACGTGATACTTCTAATAGACACTTCTCAGCGTATCGAGTCGATTCGGGTACTTGAGCCGGAGTCTCAAAGATGTGGTAAATACTTCGACGAAGAAGGGTTGACCATCGAGAAGCTAATTGTCCAAGAATGTAGAGCCGCAAGGCGATGCCTTCGTTCCAATCTGGGTCAGTTGGCAAGCTCTCCACAACATCATCAAAAATTTTTTCGTGGTCTTCGAGCAGAAAACGACTGAAAATGTTCGAGATACAGCTTGCAATTGTGAATTTCACGACAGTATCACCATCACGAAGAATGCTGAATAAGCTTGTCCGCGGTGATGCAGAGCCATCCACGCTGAAAGTAGGATTCAAACTGATAATTCTCTCCAAAAGCCGAGAAAGAGCAATCAGAACATGAGACGACCCTTTTCTCTTTTGTAGAAAAACCTGTATGAACCAACCGTACAGGTCAGCAGCAGAGGTGCTAAGGTCGTCATCTTCGTTTCTAATCCACGAGTCAACGAAACACTCCATCATAGAAATAGAGAAGCATTGCGCGCTTTCACATCGCTCTAATTGATACCCCTGCAAACAGGTTTCTCCGAAATGCTCCACTAATTCCAAGATATCGTTACGGGAAAAACGGTTGGACTGTTGGAAAAGATGGGGTAGAAAATTGCGGGTTGACAAGACATCCACATCATCCAAGGCTTTCAAGGACTTTACTAGCGATGATTGAGTAAAAAGGTCGGCATCAGATGTGTCGTTACCAGAAAGAAAAATATCTAATCGTATTGATAGACACCTTTGGAAGGTATTTGAATCTGGAAATGCATTGACATTGTGCCGGTTATTCTGTAGGATTATACCCCGTGCTAGTTCGTCCGGCGGAGGCGAGGAGATCCCATCAAAGTCCATGGCATCAGGATCATCCAAAAAGATGTCGTTCTGAGTTGATTCGCGGCTTTTCAGCTTGACAACAAGAGGGGAGGCCAGATCAAACAAAGCCCTGGAAATAGGAATTACACCATCCAGTATAATCGGGGCAGATGCAACCACGGGTGACAAAATGCTCAGACATGCCTGCATGAGATCATCCCTCGAGGCAATGTAGTCACAGATGTTGGTCCAAAAGCCGAGATTAGTTCTGCGTAGGTCTGCCGCGCGAGTGTTATCGGATTGGGGAAGTGACTCAATGAACAATGCAACAACGATACATGCAGAGACCATGATCTTGAATACATCTGCTGTAAGATGTTGTGATTTCTCTTCAAACATTATTTTCCACGCTTGTGAGAAGGTGTCCATCTTTGTCTGCAGTAACTCTATCACGAAATGGTCATTTGGGTCGCTTCTGACTGAAGGCTCTATGGACAAGATCGTTTCCTCAACGCACCAAAGGTCCTGAGTAATTTCGTTGTCAAATGAGAAGAGGTACTCCTTAAGAGTACTTTTTTCGCGCTGACGAAACCAAGCGCTGGAAATAGTGGCTGTTGTACCTTGATACTCTGCATGGCAAAGTGGTGCTGGCCTGTTGGTAAGGGTCAGTAGTAGAACGAGGAAATTTGCCGGGGAAGCGAATAAGGCGACCTGTGCCATTTGCAACTTATCCACTCCGGCGCCTAGTGCTTTGTGATTAGTGTGTTGAATTTCCAATGAACATATCTAGAGATAGAAGATTACCAAAAGTCCAAGTACTTCGCAGCCAATTGCAGACACCTTTCACAGAATCTACACCAATGCCAGCTGCTGTATGTAGTCTTTTGTCGAATAAAGTGGTTAAAAGCTTCAAAGAAGTGTCACATAAGGCTGAGGGGCCGTTGAGTTCCATGCTTGATAGCATCGACCGTATGTTATCTGTTAAACCTGCAAAGTCGACAAGTTCCAAGCGTACTATAGTCTCTAGTAGAGCGCACGCCGCCCTCGTATTCACTTGGAAGGCGCATGCTCGAAATGACAGGTCCCAAATCTGTCTCCAAAAAGGTTTCAGCAGCTGAGACTTTGAGGAACTAGCAATGGCGATACTAGTATAATTAGTTATAGTGTGCCTTTGTATCATCCCATTGCATGGGCCACTTACTTGGATATAACTAGTAAGGTCCAGTTTGATGTCGACGGATTGTCATCCACAATGCTAGCGGCCAAGCGACTCAAAAGGGTAGCCTTTTCCTCAACAGACATTCGTCCTCCTAGGAATGATAGCAACTGCAAGCAGTATCCTTTTCTAGGTCCAGTTGACGTGAAGCACTCCCGTGAGACATCATCCGTTCGTGATGACAAACGGGGTCTTTTATTTGATGCAAGCTCATTCTCTGCGGAACTAGAGTTATGACCTGATGCCTTGTCCAGAATACCGATCAGGGATGATATCGTCCAAATCAAAGTCCAGTTATGCTCTGACCGAGAGCTGCCGAGACGAGGTCCGAAGAGATACAAGTGCTGGGAGCTAAGATCATTTTGGTAAAAAACCAGATCCTCAATCTGGATCTGTTCTTTCTCTGGACGCCTGGTATATTCGGTTTCTAGAGTCTCTAGCAGATCTTCAAGAGGCTGAAGTGAAGCCTGGGGGAACAACGATTGTGGGCTATTGCGCAAGAGATCCATGCAAAGTATCATTGTGACTAGGACTTCATCTTTCACAGCTGGTGACTTTGCCGACCAGAGACGCCGAATAACAGGTATGATATCCGGAATAAAGTCCTTGACTAAAGCGCATTGATCACATATCACTCTTTCGAGGAGGTTGTTGATGGCCTTCAGGGCTTGGCCCGCGTTTGCAGGCATCGCAGAGGAGAGGTATATCAAGAGTGCGCTCATAAGCTGTCTAACACGATCATGCAGGGGAGCAGTTGGGGTGGAAGTAAGCAGTTGAATGCAAACAACAGCTTCGTCTGCTATACCTCTGTTCTTTTGCGAGCTGGATAATGGGGCATTTCGAGCGGGCGTCCTCCGGTCACCCTCATCATCTGCTATAGCCTCAGATAGAGACCGGTGGCTGGTACGAATGCTGAGATGCGCTGCTTCGTCTCCATTATAGCTCAGGCATGATAGACAAAAGCTGATTGCGTCAGCCCAATCACCTCCTGTAAGGTGCTCCACATGTGCTTGGTATTCGAATAACAACCTAAGGCTTTTGATATAGTCAATCGCAATAAGGTCCCAGAGCCCGCCTGGTTGTATCAAAGTTTGGACAATATGATCGATAATTGCATGTACTGTTTTCGTTCGTAACACTGCAACGGAGACCTCCACAGTAGTTCGAAAAGCTGAAGCACATAATGCAAGGCGTGGTGCTGAAGCGCCCCTGGAACGACTGTGGGCTGATTTCTCGAGAGCAACACACCGAAAGAGCGCCTCCAGAATCTTATGGTACGCCTTGTCATTGAGGGTGTCAAGAGTCTGCCTCTTTTTATTCAAGATTCGTCGCAAATCGTTCAAAGCCTCTGTACGGTCCCTTTGCTTGTCAGAGGCGAGACGTGCGACGGTCTCACTCAGAGTCGAGTCTGCCATTCTCCTCTCCCATCATAAGTATCTGGGAGGGGTATCGTATGCTTATGTAGGTAAGCTGATTGGGGATTATAGCAATCTGAAGACCGTCTCACAGTAGAGAGATATCAGACGATAGACGTGCCTCGCTCCGCTCCGCCCAGTTATAACTTGCTGTAAAAGATTGTGTATGTAACTGGTTGACCCTACAGTTACTTATAGTTATGAAAACTGCGAAAAGGACCTTGAAATTTTATTGGAGCTTGAGATTAAGAAGAGATATGGTGCCTGAGCCACAAAGGGAAGGTCCACACCCACCACAGAGCTTGGGCCAGCTTCTTCTCCACCCAGTAGCCTACCGGGAACACTTTTTGCCCGCGTCAACTACGGTAAATCGTTACTACCAACAACTTCACCTTCAATAAATACCACCAAACAGCTTACCCCAAGCCCGACCAGCCAGCTAGGCTCACCTTTTCGCCTCTCCGTCGTCCAGTTCCTTGTCTCGGAATTCTTCCTGGGATATGGATGGCGTCGATTCCCTGGGCGGCCTGCGCGGCCTGTATCAAGACCTCTCAGGTATTACAGAGTCTTCAATCGTCAACATTGACCGTCTCTGCGTTGAGTTAGAAACTCACCTGAAAGACTTTCGCACCCTTCTGGATAAGCCATCAAAGAATGACAATAGTCGAAAATCAGTGCTTACAGGTGAGGCCACTCTTTCCAGGTTTTCAAATTCTGTAGTCATGTTGTGATTACATGCTAATTTACTGTCATCCTCGCCAGGCAAATTGACAATCGACGACGTCGAATATGCGATCAACACCGATTTCCAGCAAGGTACTTTGCAGCTTGCCGATGCATTAAACGTGGACGAAGTCGAAGCAGCCGCGCTGTTTATGGAGGCGCAGGAAGGCGCGCAACAGCTTGATAGAACGCCGCTGATCGCGGCCATTATGCGATTTCACCAACGGCGACAATTTTTGCTCGAATGCTTGCGTCTAATTTTCCAAGAATCCTTCGATGTCGAGCGAGAGGAAATACAGGAGCTTATGCAAAATACGGTCGCTCATATTCTACAGACAAAGGAAGGAACATTTCGCAACGCGTCTCTTTTCGCTCGGAAGTGTCTTGCGTCAATGGAAGATATCGAGAAATGGCTGGCGCTCATTTCCGATCAGATACAAAAGATCTCTATTGTCGGTCAGGCCGAGGATGCAGATATTACAGAGGCCTTCGAACACCAACGCACGAGCTTGATGCAGCAACACGAATCTTTGGGTGCCACACTCTGCTACCTCTTTAAAGGAACATTCACGTCATCGGAAGACCTTCGCTTCCTTTTGGATCGCATGCGAAAGATTGAGCGGGTCGATATGCTTCTAGTGCATTACGTTCCCGCGATAATCGCCGCACTTGTGCAATATGGTTCTCCAAGCGGATCGGGTACGCAACGAGAGGCTCGAAGCCTTCATACAGCCATTACATCTACGAAAGATAACAACGCATGGATTCTGGCTCCGTTTCGCGCTGCTGTCATCTCGTGGTGGTTGACGGTTTACAGTGGGTGGTACTTTGATTCAGGTCCGGCATCGCCATTGCAAGGCGTCGATTTCGATAAAGAAGCAGAAGAACGCACTGCTTTATTCAAAGTGTGCTTAGATGACGGTGCTCTCGAGTTCATGCTAGCCATTTGTGCTAGTATTGAAACTGACGGATGGAGGCATCCGGCTCGAAATGAACTAGTGAGCCTGTTGTTGAAGGACAGTCAGGCCTCTGTGTTCGAGACTGACTCAATTTCACAATTTGTGAAACCTCTTGTTATGGAACACTTTGATACGTTCACCGAGTCATGCATTGCCAATATGCCAAATGCTGTCCGAATGTTGAAAACAGATGAAGATGCCCAGCGTCTTGACCAAATTACTGCACTCCGGGATGGGCTCAGCTCGAGTTTACACCGCGGCGTCTTGGAAGCTCGTACCCATCTTGAAACTTTCTTGGTGATCATGGCATTTGCTTTCGAAGGTCGTCATGATCCCGCACAGGAATTCTGGGCCGACCCAGATGGTAATTTGTACGGCTTTCTTCAATGGGCTTCGAAGCGTCAAACTGTCCCACGCGTGAGTGCCTTCTGTGAAATGCTATGCTCCATATCAGAGGGTGAGGATAATGCAGTGGCAGCGCATAGGTTCCTTTCCGAAGAAGATAAGCACACATCAGTCAAGTTCAGACGCTCACCATCAATGAACTGGGTTCAAATGTTTGCCGAACTTCAACTTTACGCGACAAAGGTTACCGAGAAGCCGTCAACATCAAGCCAAATATTGCATACACGAAAAGTAGAAAATATCGAGATGAACGAACCTGAAAGCCCCGTAATGCTTACTTGCTATCTTCAACTCATCGGCCATCTGTCGAAGCAGAGCAGCACTATCCGAGAATGGATGCTTCATTATCCTAGCTTCAATGTGATTAGCACACTGTTAACGCTAAGCAGTGGCTCGGTTCCCACGCATCTTCGAGCAAGCGCTTTCAAAACGCTCAAAGCATTAATGACAGATCGCACCTCAAGCCACGGAAACGATATGTGGCTAGCCCTCGACCAATGGATCTCTGGCGCTGCAGCAAATGCTTCTGGACTTGCAAAGGCGCCGATTCTTTCAAACCAGCCCGCGTGGCACGAAAGGCATGCATTTCAGAAGATCGGTGAGAGTTTTGATCAAACCAATACTTTTGTCGATCTAGTTCACACATTGATTACGCCGACTTCCGATCTCCCCGACAAGCAACTCGCTCTACCGTTTCCAGAGGCATTGGGAGCATCGTACCGAATGCCCGGCATTGAACCGTACATCGATTTCATCCTAGGCCATGCTTTTGCCCGCAAGGTCCCAGATGTCACCGAAGCGCAGGGGAGATTACTTGCGTTGAACTGCCTTAATTTCATGGCGACTTGTCTGGCAACATTCAACGAGGATTTGGTGGCCCTCGCACACCAACCCTCAGCCGGCCCGGAAACAAGCATCAATTCCTCAGATTTTAACAACTATATCCGCCTTCATCCGTTTGCTCGGGTCTTCGAGTGGCTCTTCAACGAGGATGTGCTCAAGACTCTTTTTGTATCAGCCAGACAGGACTCAGCAGAGGTTTCAAAATCCCACTTTGACTCGGTCCTCGTTCAGTCACTGGTGAAGAGCCTTGATGTCATGAACTTGGTTTTGGATCTTCAGTCGACTTATCTGAATATCGTACGACCGTTGCTGAGAAACCAAGGAATTACCACCAAAGTGACTGTCGCTAATTCGGCTCTCGCCTCCTTTGAGGATAGCATTTTGAACAATCTGTATCTCATACCTGCTTTATGCCTTTATTGTGGATCCGGGCATGAACTACTCACTATTAGTTCTATGTCTCTCCTACGGAAATTGTCAAGCTCCCGAAAGCTCAACAAATCCACAGCAACAGGCTTGATAACCTGGAAATCACCAAATCGAATTGTGGAGGTTCTTAGTACAGAAGTAAATGCCGATATTGTTTCTCGACCATTGGTTCATCAAATGGAGCCAGAGCCAAGAGAGCTTGATCATGGTCATACCGCGCCTGGTTACTTGATTCGCGAGAATTTATTAGGCTTACTCAACAGTTGTCTTGCGACGATCACGGATAGACCTAATATCGCACATTTATTGCTCGGATTTTCTTGCGTGGGCAACACGCTGGACGTGGATTCAGGGGGCCTTCTGGCCAAGGGCATGTCATTGCTTAATGCCGTCATCAACTTTGTACAAACATACCCTACTGATATAGATGGAAGCATCTTGTCATGGGCAGTTCACGCTAAACGCTTGGCTTTTGAAGTCCTTAAGCACCTTTGGTCGTCCAAATTATCATCCGCCTTCGTTCTAACCGAGCTTCGCATGAATCGCTTCTTGATGGTTTCGTTGGCTAGTCAGCCCATTGTCAATTCCAACACAGTCTGGGACGATTTTCCATCTACAGTACCAGAGTTTTGGATTGCGGCCTCCGCAACAACCGGACTCTGTGAATTCTTAGCATATCGAAGTCATCTGTATGAATATGCAGCTACTGAGGTCAGAGCTGCTTCAAAGCTTGGCTCGCAGTCACTACAACTTGATGTGCTATCAACTTTACTTGGGATGTCTCTTGTTGAGGAAGGAGAAACAGTGACTCACGCCACAGTCTTTGATCTCTTCGATATTGCGGACATGAAATTATCCCATGGTCTTTCACTTCCTCAACTGCACTACCTTGCTGGGGTTGATTTTGATATCTGCGCTAAAGAGCAGCCGGATAGTTCTGTTCTCTATGACCTCGATGCAGCTGAGGAGCTTATCAAACTGAGAAGGAGAGACATTGCAGGGGGTAGTCAAGTACGGGCACAAGAGGAAGAGCAATTTCTGCTTGAAGCCGATCATCTGCTTACCTTCCTTCGTGTAATCAATATGGAGAGACAAATACATCTCAACCGGTACCTTGCGATCCGGTCGTGGTGCGAGCTATTGACAACGATGGTCATATCTTGTGATATGGAAGAGGGACGCAGGAGAACATTTATCCTTCAAGCAATCAGTTTAATCACGCCGAAACTTGAAGTTGCTATGGTTGAGAATGTAGCTGAGGCGATTCAGCTGGCGCAATTAGCGGAGACATTGATTGGTAAACTCGACAGTTCAGTATCGGCAAATCATCAAGGTCGTGGAGGCGATTTAATCGATGAGAAACTTTATCAACTGTTCCAGATTAGCATTCGAGGGATTTGCTTGGCGATCGGAGATGTTTCACTACGTGAATCATTTTATAATATATGTGCTCATTACATCTCTCGAATTACGACGACACCTGGCTCGATTCATCAAAACCTGCGCCGTCAATGCCAGCTGGCTGTTAAAGCTTCTGGTGTTTCGCTAATAGAAGCTGTCAGCGACGATGCTTATGCTGGGCAAGAAACCTGCAAAGTCTCGGCTATCCTTCTTTTGAATCTGCTTGCCGAACTAGATGCTCAGGAGAATTCCCATTTATTGGCGGAAAACATCTCGCAGTCCAACTATCTGAGCATGTTTTTAGACTCTATCAGAACGTTGTCTTCAGAATTTCGAGATGCTCAAGCTCATGGTATGTCAAGCACATTTACTGCATTTCAATTTCAATCGACTAACGATCATTTAGACATTCCGCTGTTGATATCTTACTACCACGCACTGTTGTCTCTGCTTCAAAAACTGTGTCAAACCAAGATTGGGGCAACTCTCGTACTGAATACAGGGTTATTTGCTTCTATTCGAGAGTCGCGGCTCTTCGCTGCCGATCCAGATATTGGCATAGGTTAGTCACGCTTTATTGTGAGGCATGTCATGAACTAACACGATCAGACATGGATAATCCGGATGCTCTTCGTAACTACTACGAACTCCTTGCTGCAATGCTGCGGGTCATTGTTTCGGCCGTCTTCTCCCGCGGTGTCCATAATGAGCAGATTATGGAGCAGACCCGGGCCTTCCTTGCGGAAAATAGGTCGAGTATGGTTGGCATATTCAAGCGCTCTGCCAAGATTGGAGGCGAAGTGTCTTCAGATAATCGTCAGGTGATTCAGAATTTGGTCAAAGCCTATGTCGCATTGATCACTGCTGCTGGCTTTGTCGAGGTATGCTTTTATCCGATGTCTCGCTGATTCAAAGCACTAACGCGTTTGCTTTAGTTCGAGGACCAGGAATTACAACAAAATCCAGAAGCAAAAGTTTTTTCATAGATATCAGAGTTTTCACGGTTATCTGACGGTGTTGGGGGACATGGGTATCGCACGAGAACAAAAGTCATTGGATGGAGTTTCTTTGCATAGTAGCCAGTTGATGATTTCTTGCGGATGTAAAGTAGATTTGATAGCAATTTTGTTGATAAAGGAGATACCTTGAGGAGCTTGAGCTGATTGCACAATAATTATTCTCGTTTCCATATTATATTAATCATGCCCGGTGCCGTGCTTCAATCTGGTGTCTGTTATGTTTGATCTCCCGGATTACGTAGGATCAAAAGGCGGGTGGGCAGCGGTCAGTTAGTCTATCTTATCTCCGTCACTACATCCATCCAAACCCTCACTTCCTTCCTTTCTTCATTCCATCCACATCCACCATCAATCGACTACGATTCACGCACCATTTTGTCTTCGATTATCCGTTCAACAACAGAGGCCACTGCTTCCATGTCCCACCCTGAGCTGCAGGTTCGCTATCTGCTTCATACCTAACCCATCTCCATCTCCGCAGGAGATACCGAGCTAGGGTAAATGCAGCAAAATCCAAATCCGAGCGGACACCAGAGCAGCAAGCGCGGGACCGTCGGAAAAAGAAAATCCGTCCATAACGAGGACCTCCAGCAGAGGAATATCTCGGAGCTTTTCTCGAGCAGCAACAACAATCCACACTCGTCGTCGTCGTCAGCAGCGAAACGCCTTCGAACGTCGATTTCCCCCAGCAGACCGAGTCGCAAGAACCTGAGTTCAGCAGATAAGATGTATAACTTTTCGACGAGTTCGGAGTCTCCCAAGGCGGCTGAGAAGTTCTCAAGGAAGATTGGCGGGCCTACTGTTGTGTCGCGGCCGAGTAACTTTACGCCACATACAGGTGCCAAAAGACTGGTTGTCAAGAATCTTCGCTTGGGGCCACGGCTGAATCAGGATGAATATTTTGATAGTATCTGGAGTCGATTATCGACTGCATTGGACACGATATTCGACGGAGGAAAGCCCGCGACCTCGCTGGAGGAATTGTATAAAGGCGCTGAGAATGTTTGTCGCCAAGGTCGAGCGGCAATGTTGGCAAAGAAGCTGCAGGAGCGGTGCAAAACTTATGTAGTCAACACTCTACGGCAGAATATGGTGGCTAGGACAAAGGATGGCTCTAACGTCGATGCATTACGGGCCGTGGTCGATGCGTGGGCAGCATGGAATACAAAGCTGGTGAGAGATGATCGTCGACAACTGGAATATATTGTGACGCTGACTTGAACGAGGTTACGATTCGATGGATATTCTACTACTTAGATCAGTCGTTTCTACTGCACTCGAAAGACTACCCCGTCATCAATGAGATGGGATTGAACCTATTCCAGACCCATATCTTCCTTGACGAAGCGCTAAAGCCAAAGATACTACAAGGCGCTTGCGATCTGTTTGCCGCCGACAGAACGAGCATCGGAGACAAGGTGCAGGCTGATTCGGATCTTCTGCGGAAAGCGATTGCCTTGTTTCACGATCTTGGTGTTTATACCCGTCATTTTGAACCTCTCTTCCTTTCTGAATCAGAGGCTTTCCTCAAATCATGGTCGAATAAGGAAGCAGAGGGCCAGTACATTGGAACATATGCAGAGAATAGTCACCGCCTTATAGAACAGGAGTTGACTCGATGTGAGCTATATGCATTGAACCGAAATACCCAGCAGAGTCTGTCGGCGCTCTTTGATGAGTATTTAGTTAGAGACAAAGAGGATATACTGTTATCAGAGTCCGATCTGAAGGGTTTGATGACGACCGAGAACAAACACGCCTTGGAGCGAGTATACTCACTGCTGGAACGCGTCAAGCTGGGTAACGGATTGAAACCGGCGTTCAGCAAGTACATTGAAGAGCAAGGAGCGACAGTGGTTTTTGATACTGAGCGGGAGTCTGAAATGGTAATGCGACTGCTTAACTTCAAGCAACAGCTGGATGATACATGGGCAGAAGCCTTCCACAAAGACGAAGCACTCGGCCATACACTTCGCGAAGCATTCGAGCATTTCATGAACATGACCAAGAAAACGCAGTCTAGCTGGGGTACAGACAATTCCAAGACTGGAGAAATGATTGCAAAATATGTGGATAATTTGCTTAAAGGTGGGCTGAAGGTGATTGGGAAGCAAGCAGAGGACGCTGAATTGGCAGACGAAGACACGGAGATCAACAAGCAGTTGGACAAGGTTTTGGACTTGTTTCGATTTGTGCATGGAAAGGCGGTGTTTGAAGCTTTTTACAAAAACGATCTCGCTCGGCGATTGCTTATGGGTCGAAGTGCCAGTGATGATGCAGAAAAGAGCATGTTATCTCGACTAAAGACGGGTATGTACATGGCGATGCTGGAGGATTCGTACTAATGGATTGTAGAATGCGGTTCTAGTTTTACTCACAATCTAGAGGCCATGTTTCGAGATATGGATTTGGCCAGGGATGAGATGAGTTCTTACAACACTTACAAGACCCAACGCCGTGACCGATTCAGCCTGGATCTTTCGGTCAATGTACTGTCGGCTGCTGCATGGCCTACGTATCCAGACGTCCCGGTTCGGATTCCACCGGATATTGCCCGAGCCATCAAGGACTTTGAACAATACTATCATACCAAACACAATGGACGGAAGTTGAGTTGGAAGCATCAATTGGCGCATTGCCAGCTCCGGTCACGATTTGATAAGGGCAACAAGGAGATTGTTGTCAGCTCGTTCCAGGCCATTGTGCTGCTGTTGTTCAATGACGTATCAGAGGGGGAGACCTTGAGCTACAACCAGATCAAAGAAGCCACAGGGTTGTGTATGTCATACCAAAGTTATTGCCGTTCCTACTTCTGTCTGAAAAGTACTGACAACCCTAGCTGATCGCGAACTCAAACGAACGCTGCAATCATTAGCATGCGCCAAGTATCGAGTACTCACCAAGAAACCAAAAGGCAAAGACGTCAACGATACGGACGAATTTGCGTACAACGGCGCCTTCCAAGACCCCAAGATGCGCATCAAAATCAATCAGATCCAGCTCAAAGAAACCAAGGAGGAAAACAAGACGACGCACGAACGAGTGGCGGCGGACCGACACTACGAGACGCAAGCGGCGATTGTGCGTATCATGAAGAGTCGCAAGACGATTACACATGCGGAGTTGATTGTGGAAGTAATCAAGGCGACTCGCAGTCGTGGTGTGTTGGAGCAGACGGAGATTAAGAAGAACATCGAAAAGTGCGTGCCCTTAGTCCCTCTCGACAGAAAATAGAGATGTGGAAATGCTAACGTTTGATAGACTCATTGAGAAGGAATACATGGAGCGTGAGGAGGGGAATCGGTACAGCTATATGGCATAGACATGGATGCATTGCATTGCAATTGGGCATCGTTGATACGAGTAAACATGAGTCAGTTGACGACAAAGTAATTGCATGAATATGATATGAGAGAGGCATTGTCATTGTTTCTTATCCACTCAATTGATCATTCAGCGTAGCAGAATGCGACCAAACCATCGGACCTCTATCGGTCATCCCTCCATGTCCTCTCGGCCGGAAAGCCACTCGCCAGATTAAAAAGAAGCCGCGGAGCAACTCCGATGGCCATATCGGCCACCTCCTCCGTGCACTAAATGCTCATTCTTTTCTTCAGCAGCAACGAACGGAAGGCTCCGAATGAGTTATCCGGTATTTCTACGCGGTAGATCATGGAATGAATGCCGTGATAGTCTACGTAGTAACTTAGCCGGGAGGAATTGTGTAATTTGTGTATGTATCGATACGGTTACCCCGGTTGTTGGGGTCAGGGACGGCCAATAATGCGCTTCCCAGCCCGTCGATCGGTAAGATTGTGTATTTAGAATACTTATAATGTATGAAGTTTATAGACAATTGTCTTGATTGTTGTTGATGTGCCTCGTCGCGAGGTCTTCATACGTTATACAATTGAAGCATCGTGTACGTAGTTACGTACCTTGTATTTAATATGGAAAGTCTAGAAGGTCCCTTACCGAAGACAAAGGTTGACCCCGCGGAATATCCAGAAACGGGAAAGCCGTGGAAGGCGGTCCGCCAATCTGCTTACTTCTCTTAACTGACATAGTTACATAGTATTTACAAGTCACTTGATGCACTTTCTTTTTTGTTAGGACAGGACACGTGCCGACCCAATCTCTCGCAAGCTGGTCTAGCCCGGGACTGCCAGGCTTAGAAGGCTCTACCTAGTACCTACTATGTACAGGCCAGCCCCACGAGCGGAGCACAATGTGGAGAATCCTGGCATCTAAACATGTCCATGTGAGCAGAAAATGTTGACAACCTGAGATCAGAAAAAGAAATATGGAGAATATGCGAGTTTCTCTATGCTAGTGCTTCTAGAACGGAGCTCCAGTCTGTTGGTACAATGCTGGTGTATGCTTGCTTGGAGCACCCCTGATTATCGTTGATATCAATATGATATACTGTGATCAACACCAGATCAGGATGTTGGTGTATAAGTAGGCTGCATCCCTCGTGTTGTTTGTCCTGGTTTCACTGTTCTGGATTCATCAATTGTTTTCTTCTTTTTGTCGTTTTAAAGATTGTTTCTTGTTTCCCAATTCGGTACTCTCCCTTCTTTGGAACAGGTACGTTCTATTTGCTTACGATATATGCGTACTTAGCACGCATATATCTACGTTAATCTCACTCGCTATCTTCTGTCATCTCTATTTCTCATCTCTCTGCTGCGACCTTCATGTATCTCAATTGAGGCGTCGTCTTCATGCCACCCCACGTCTGGTCCCCCACGTGCCTCCAGCTATATTGCATCTTGTACACTGTATAGACTGAACGATTTCACCAACATTGTTGCCCAGTTCCCCCACGCTGTGTGGCAGTACACTGTACAATCACGCCAGGAGTGTCCAAGGTGCCGCGTCGTCTTCATTTTGCCGCCCGTAGGAGATGGGATATATTTCTCCGGACGAGCCTGTTACCTAAACAGCTGCGGGGTTTGCGATGGCTTTGCATGTGCTCTTTGCTTGGACTGTCATACACAGACACAAAGGCTCTGATCGTCCCCGTCTTCCCCTCTCTCTCTTCAACGTTACTCAATTCTTGCCATCCTAAAGCATCCTGAAAGCAACAATCCAAACAACAATAACAACAAAGCCCGCTGACACTCCGATATAGTACTTGTCTAGATTCCCGACTTTGTTAAGTTTCTTACGAGAGCTAGAGGCTTCCCCACTTCCGGAAGTCCACAACGAACTCGGGGAGTCCCCGCCTTTATTGTTGATACGGCCCTGTCGGCGAACACCCCGACCTATTTGCCGTGGCTATACAGAAATTCATTCTGCGCGGAGAATAGGAGAATAGACAACTGCCCCTCTTTATTTATATAGTGTATTGGGTTTCGTATATATATTTGTCTACATTGGTGACTGGTGACTGCGACATTTTTGTTTTGGGTTATTGCATGGTTTACATATTTCCCGATTCGGATACATACCACCATGTCTTGTGAGTATTCTTACATGCGCATGAATAAAGACTAGCAAGCTAATCAGAATTGATAGCAAAACATTTCTTCTCCGACGCCTTCTCCCTGGTCATCGAGGCTCTCCGCGCCCTGACCATCACCAACCCCTCTCTCGCCTTTGATGAAGAGAACAAAATCATTTTCCGCCGTCCCGAAACATACAACAAATCCAATGTCGCCGTCATCAGCGGCGGTGGTTCCGGCCACGAGCCTGCCTTTGCCGGTTATGTCGGAAAGGGATTTCTGACTGCTGCTGTTGCAGGAACCATCTTTGCGTCCCCTTCTGCGGAACAGATTAGCAGATGTACGATTGAGCGTCTTGAAACCGAAAAGGGTGTTTTGATCATTCCCATGAACTATACGGGAGATGTGCTGCATTTTGGTATGGCTGCTGAGAAAACAAAGGCCGCTGGAAGGCCGGCAGAGTTTTATGCTATCGGTGATGATGTCGGTGTCGGACGTGCTCGCGGTGGGAAGGTCGGTCGTCGTGGTCTTGCCGGGGGTATTTTAGTCATGAAAATTGCCAGCGCTTTGGCCGAGACTGGGTATGTTTTTTGCGTTCATTTTGAGTGTCTCACTTACTGACGGTTGCAGCGCCTCGTTGGAAGATGTGTACCGCATTGCACAGCTCTCCGCCGAAAACACCGTTACCCTCGGCTCTTCGCTCGAACACGTCCACGTCCCCGGTCGCGAAGTAAACAATGAATTCGTGCCCAACGGCGAGGTCGAAGTAGGCATGGGTATTCACAACGAACCCGGCTCCCATCGCATGAAGTCCGCCACTTTGCCTACCTTGATCAAAACCATGCTCCTCCAACTCCTCGACCACAACGACCCTGACCGTGCCTGGATGACTCGTCAGGCTGGTGACAAGTTTGTGCTTTTGATTAACAATTTGGGTGGTGTCAGCACCCTTGAATTGTCCGGTATCACTGCCGAGGTCACGAAGCAACTTGCCACTGAATACGATATCAAGCCTGTCCGCACTCTGCAGGGAACATACTTGACCAGCTTGAACGGTCTTGGTTTCAGCGTCTCGTTGTTAAAGCTTGTCGATACCGGTCTCGGCGCTGGTAAGTCTTTGCTTGAGCTTCTCGATGCTCCCACCGAGGCCGTTGGCTGGGCCGCTCCCATCCAGCCCTCGACCTGGGAGAAACACTCTGCCGACGCATCCGTCGAATTTAAGAAGGTCGATCTGGTTCAAGATCAACCCAGCAACCTCAAAGGTATTCCGTCGCCTGCCCGTTAAACACTTTGGTTCCCAACTAACGCGACTAGTCAACCCCGCCACCCTCAAGAAAGCACTCACATCCGGCCTAAATCGCATGATTGTCGCCGAACCCGAAGTGACCCGCTACGACACCATCATCGGCGACGGCGACTGCGGTACCGGTCTCAAGCGCGGCGCCGAATCCATCCTCAAAGTCCTCCAAGGCGAACTCAGCGATGACATCGTGGTCACAGTCAACAAGTTCGTCAACGCCGTCGAAGCCACCATGGACGGCACCTCGGGCGCTATCTATGCTATCTTCCTCAACTCGCTCGTCCAGGGTCTCCGCGCCCAGGACTCTGGGTCCGCGACACAGGTCGATGCCAAGATCTGGGGTCAAGCGCTTAAATCTGCTGTCACCGCTTTATCCAAATATACACCCGCCCAGGTCGGTGATCGTACGCTTGTTGATGCCCTTGTGCCATTCTGCGATACTTTAGTCAGCACCGAGGATATCAAGGCTGCTGCGAAAGCGGCCGCTGAAGGCACGGAGGCTACCAAGCACCTCAAGGCTAGTCTTGGTCGATCCGTGTATGTAGGTAGTGAAGAGGAGTGGTTGGGCAAGGTTCCTGACCCTGGTGCTTATGGTCTGTCCGAGTTCCTTACTGGTGTTGCTGATGGTTTGTAAATATGCATGAACATCGCTATGTTGATAACAAAATTTTCTGATTTATGCGTCATGTTTTTGTTTTTCTGGTTGTTAGGTTGAGCGATATGGGTTTAATTAATTGAGCATTTACGAGCTTTCAAATTGAGGTTGTAGTTGCATTACTCGTTTACAACTTAACTATCTTGGTGGGTCATGTGATATCATCATTTTACACACTTCCTACAATCTATGTATCGACTAGAAGTCTATCTCATTGGTATATTTGATCACACACTGCATGAACAACAAGACTCCATTCGTCCATAAAACGAGTAAGAAGGAACACAATCCCCAAACGCCAGCATTTCGCTTTTAGAGTATCCACCTAATCCCGTAGGTCCGTAAACACAGTATGCCAGTATAAAATCTTTTTTCATTTTTCTCCCTTTCAGGATTCGTCTATCAATTCGCGATTCTTGGCATGTGCTGCGTCTCATGGAAGGTTTAATCAATTATGTGATGATTGTGATGATTGTGATGATGGTGATGATTGAGGGTCGACCGCATTTCCGTCGCAATATAAGATATGGAAGGCAAAATTGTGGACCTTGTGATATCGGTTATGTCCCGCTCGTCGAGACATGTCGACCGCAAGCATTATGTCGATATTGAATGACGAACAGTGGCCGAACTGAGTCGAACGAAAAGTTGAAAAAAGTCATTTAACTGAGCAAGACAAGAATCACCGAGTCACCTCGCAAGAACCTGTATCTTAATTAGCACACTGGTTCCATTATCTTAGAAATCAGATAAACGAACATCTTGCTGATAAATCGATCCTTATTAACACCACGGCCCTTCCCACCCTTAGGCTTCTCTGTCCACATCTCCTTGACATTCTCCAAAACCATATTGCAGTGGCGATCAAACGCTTTTACACGAGCGAGCAGTTTGCGGTTATTGCGGCATGAGATAAGGACTTGTGTGTGGGTGCGAGTGGCTGTCTGGAGAAGCGAGAGAGGTCCAGCTGTGAGCTCGTGTTCTTCAACGAGGCCGACTTCGTATTCACTGTGTTCAGATACGATGGTTAACATGTTTCCTTGTGTTGATGCTGTGGGTTTGATTTGTAGCTGGATTGATAGAGGCCATGGTGGGCTGTCATGGTTGTTGCTTGAAAGGAATTGAGTGGAAATAAAGACGTACGTGAGCTCACTGCGAGGTTTGTTTAAGAGGTCCCTGTGCGACAAAAATAAGAGGTTAGCGCAAGTAGCTTTGGACACAGCTGATAGAAGCGTATGAGTAGCAAACAGCTATCGAACTAATTGCTTGATGTCGCGCAGTCACAGCTGGTAGACACCAATACTCAAACGAGGCAAATGACTTACTGAATCTTAGCATCAGACATGTTGAGTGGATAGAGATTGAAAAAGGCGACAAGTGCGAATATGGGTATCAAGATCGATCCTTCAAGTATCTGCACTTTTGCGAACACTGAGTTTATGCTTTGAGGCGGTTGATGCCGCCCGGCAGAATAGTGCCTGGTCACGTGAAATATCACTGTGCTAACACCAATTTGGCTAGACTATAAATGGGGTTTAGGGTTATCCATCGTGGCGATAAGAATACCTATCCCCTTCCTAAAAACTTACGTTCCTGGGAAAAATCCTGTCCCAACATGTTTTTACAATGAGTCCATTTGATCTATTATCTGATATTGCTTCTCAGTGAGCTTGGGTAAGAAAGCTATCTAAGCTCTATTACCAGAATAGAGACTGCAAGACCTGCAAGTCCATTGCTCGTTAATTTATTACCACTTATCTTCCATGCTGAGTCTCCCCACAAGGTGCTGCTAATTGACTTGGCTGAGATCTCTCCCGGTAGACTGACGCTGATCTCTCCAGTAAGTTCCTCATAATTCAAATTCAGAATACTGAGCAACAACTTCTTGTTCTGAATCCATGCAGCCGCATCGACCCGTTCACCGCCAGCTATTTTCAGATCCTGGGCGATTGGAGACCCGATCAAGAATCCAGCAACTTCTTCAGTCGTGAGCACTGCGGCCAATGCATCGGTCACTCCCAGGATGTCTGGGGATGTAGGGAAATCCCACATAACGATTCCCTTGGCGGCGTGGTTAATGCTTATCATGGTCATAACTACCTCCTCCGCAGCGGTGGGATAACGAGTCCAAAAAGTCTCATTACCGAATGCTTGAGGTGCGCCCCAGTGAGTCTTGGGCCAACCGATGATCTCATCATAATACGCAAAATTGTCCAATCGATCTGAAATATCTTCAAAACGACCGTTGCAGTCGTCACAGCCGCAGCAGCCATATGTCTCGTTGCATGGGGTGTTGTATACAGTAGACCAGCTCGTATTGGTCGAAATCGGATAGACATCGGACAGAATGATATCAGCGCCAGAGGCATAGTCCTGATAGTAAAAGTCGTAACAATTCAGAGCTAGAGATACGGGATGGTATAGATCCAATTCCCGAATGGTCTCATATGCGATTGCTGTCGAGTTGAGCGGGTTACTTTTCCCATCGGGCTCGTCGCCTGTATACCACAAGAGTATAGATGGATGGGAGCGCAGCCGCGTGACTTGGTCGATCATTGTTGTCAAGTTACTATAATCCCATCGTACATCGTACTGGAAGAAGAGCCCAAGTTCATCGGCTCGCTGCAGATACGGCTCGAATTCCTCCCAGGGGAAAGGAGTGTCACCTAGATCCCCGGTGGGTACAATGTGAATCACATTGTAGCCCTTTGCAGCAAATTCGTCCAGCGTTGAGATATTAGCATACCAATAAAGGGACCATTGTACTGACAGTAACTTCAGCTGTTGGGCTCATTGAGATCAATTGAATATCACGGGTATACCAAAACTCACCATAGTAGGTATATGGGAAGAGAGGTTTCCATTCAGTTTGGCTTCCTTTTATTACCGAAAGCCCACCATACAAGTGATCCAAGCGAGTGACACTTCCGCCATCTGTTCGCTGTGGAAGGCGGTAGAGCTCGGTGGTGGCTGAAAATTTTGTTTGGCTGTTACCACGAGATAATGTTCCTACGACGGAGATATTGTACGGCGTCATTTGAGGAGGCAACTTGTCAAAAGCAATTGGTATCTCATTGTCACTGGAGCCGATGGCCACTGACTGCTGGTGGGAAACTATGGAGGCACCGCCTGAGGTTATTACTAGGGACAGGCTGAATCGTTCACTATTCGGAGGTGAGGCAGCGCCACTTGGCAATGGCTCTCCTGTCAGATAAGATACAGCCGCGTCGATCAATAAGCTTCCCTGAGAATCACTCTCAAGATAGATGTTCATTCGAGGTCTGACTTTCAGATCTAGAAGCGGTATCGATGATTTGGAAGGCTCTTCGAACCATCCGCCGGGGTTGAAAGAGTCATTGCTTTATAACATATGTCTTGTCAGACTTACAGATCGTTATGTACTTATTTAAGGCCCGGAGATCTCCTCATACCTTGCTTCATAGGCCTTTCCGCACCATATATTGACTCCAGGTGGATTGTTGAAGCAAAGGGCAAGAGGCACGCCCCCGAGAACGACAGCTAGGGAGAATATCGGTTTGGCCCACATTTTGGTTGCTTGTTCAAAGTGACCAAGTTATCAGAAATTTGAGATATCCCACTTTTTATTACAGGGCCTTTTATATGCATCCTTCCAGCACTCTCCCGGCTCCATTCACTTCCCCGCACCAGTCCACCATCAACACAACATTCCGTTGCAGTCACTGCACATTGCCACTTACGTACCACTATTTTTAAAGGATGTAACCGTTGATCGCCGTCCCACAACTTCGGTGTCGGTATCAATCAATCAATGTAACAAAGGAACAACAAGAAATGGCCTGGCTCAAACCCTATTTCGAGAGCCGGACGTGTTGATATGAGAATCTGGCCAATAATTAGTGTTGAATTGTCGGCAAAGTTCGGTCGAGATGCCGAAGACTAAACGATAAGCTAGCTCATAGCCTTACCATATAGCAGTTGCTGCCCGCGCTCAATCTATGAAGATAAGACTCGGTGGGTTCAACCGCTCATCATTGTAACAATTGGGAGATGTCCCGCTATAGCAATGTCACTGTACCGTCTCTGTAGTGGGGATAACAGATAGGAAGCAGTATACTAAACCACCTCTCAATTGAATTTCGTCACACCGCCCGTCGGCTGCTCTGGTGTTAACAATGTGGATGGGTATATAGTCCCGGGTTGGAATGGTGGGAATAGTGCCTTTGCAGTCAATAGGGGCTTCGGGATCTGGAGACATCGCAAAATGCAGCTAAATACCAAAGCTTCCTTGGTCTATGGGCTTGCTCTTGCAACAGCAGTCCAAGGAGCCCTAGACGCAGTCAGTCAGGTGCGTATAATGATTTATTAGATAAGATACCTAGTTAGTAAATCTACTGACAGTGCATACAGTCAACTCCTGTTTCTCTCAGGTCCTATTTCAATAACAAGGCTTTTGGATCATGCCCCGGCTATGCCGCCTTTGATGCGTTGAATGATTCCTACCCGGATCCTAGTATCATTGGTATCAATGGGACCTATACATCAAAATCAACTGGGGTTACCTATGATTTTCCTGGTCTTCAGCTCGCTTCGGCTCCAGATAATGTCATCTGCGAAGGACAGACAATCGCCGTCCCCAGCTCAGGATATTTTTCGGCCTCGATCTTGGTCTCATCAGACGTCGAGCTTTCTACTGTCTCTGGAAACATAACCTACACTTATTCAGACAACTCTACTCTTACATCCGAACTGCGTAGCCTGCCTTGGTGGGCATTCCTGACCATTAATCGTGGCGAGATCATTTTCCCCTATCGCTTCACGGCGAATAGTACGAATTTCAATACAACACATATCTTTGAGTACACGGCCGCTCTGGACCCGAGCAAAACTCTCAACTCTATCACACTACCAGATACAACCAACGCTACTACTGGGAGACTGCACGTATTTGCTATATCTCTGTGGAATGCAGCATCCTCATCAGCCCAAGTGCAATTTGTGCGGCCAACCCAGAAATGGACAGCCGACGGAAGCCAAGTTATAGAGGTCACCATAAACAATTCTGGTCTTGACTGTATTTCCGGAGAGGGCCTGAGCGTCTCAATTGCAATGCCTGGGGTACAGACCTTGGAGCCTGGTCATATCAAGAGGTTGTGTCCCGGTGATCAGAAAAGAGTGGATGTAGGCGTGAATGGCACAGCCACTGGTCCAGCTGAAATTATACTACAACATGACCGGTTTGCTGTACAACAGCAGGTTGCAAATGTTTCTATTGGCTTGACTGAGTGGACATCAGACTTATCAAATCTTGCTCAACACGAGAGTCCTCAATGGTATGACGACGCCAAATTTGGAATTTTCATCCACTGGGGTCCATATTCGGTTCCCGGCTGGGGTAATTCGACTCCGTATGAGAGCTATGCCGAGTGGTTTTGGTCAGTTCCCATCTGTTTCCTTTCTTGAGGGACTTCGAGGGGGTATCATCAAAATATGTACTAACAGTCAGTAGGTGGTATTCCACCCACACAGCAGCCGACAAGTCCGACTTCTACGACTACCGACTGCGCACCTTCGGTCCTGACTGGAATTACGATGATGGTTTCGCCAACTTCACCGCAGCTAATTGGGATCCCAAAGCTTGGGTCGATCTAATCTACGCATCAGGTGCAAAATATTTTGTCTTGACAACCAAGCATCATGATGGCCTTGCGCTATTCAATACTTCCGACACCACTGATCGCAATACGCTGCACTACGGTCCCAAGCGAGATCTTGTGCAAGATCTTTTCGATGCTGCGAAGACCTATCAGCCAACTCTAAAGCGCGGGACTTACTTTTCCCTCCCAGAGTGGTTCAACCCCGACTTTGGGCCTTATGGCTTTGCCCAATTGCCTGGGAATTCTTCTACCACCTGGCCGGGAATCATTGCACGTAATCCATATACGGGTCTTGATGAGCCCTACACGGGACGGCTTCCCATTGGCGACTTCATCACTGATCTGATGGTGCCACAAATGGAGATTCTTGCCTATAACTACTCTACTGATATCCTGTGGTGCGACTGTGGTGCCGCTAATGGAACCGCTCCCTTCGCGGCTTCATGGTGGAATCAAGCACGAGCAGAGGACCGACAGGTCACCATAAATTCTCGCTGTGGACTAGCCGAGGTTGCAGATTTTGATACGCCGGAATATGCAACTTTTTCGACGGCGCAAAGACGCAAGTGGGAGTCTAACGAAGGAATGGATCCTTACAGCTACGGCTATAATCGCGCAACGGCCAGTAGTGCCTATATGAATGCTACTACCATTATACAGGACTTGGTTGACATGGTCAGCAAGAACGGGAATTTCTTGCTAGATATCGGTCCCCGTGCCGACGGTACCATAGTCAAAGCTGAAGCGGACAATCTTCGCATGGCTGGAGAATGGATTCATTCCCATGCCGAAGCGATTTTCAATACGACCTACTGGTTCGTTATGCCGGAAATTGGGGACCAGAATGTTCGATTCACACAGACAAATGATGCATTTTATATTCTATTCTTGGAAGAGCCAACAACAAACAGCATATATATTGATGCACCTTTACCATTGTTGAAAGGCGATGTCGTTTCTGTGGTCGGTCAAGATCACTCCCATTCGCATATTAGGTGGGAGGAAGGGCAAGGCAAACATGGAGGGTCGGTCCCTGATTCCGGATTCACATTTCATGTTCCGGAGTCCGCCTGGGAAGGAGAGATGTATTGCTGGGTCCTAAAGATTGAATATGCAGCATAACGACCAAAGACAAAAAGGTTCAAACCCCTGGTATATCATGAATGCATGACATTTCTACGAAAGACAGACATTTTAGTGGAGCAGACCGCATGGCTACCTCGGTAGATACAATAAGCAGAGTAATCTTGGAAACACACTGCTGAGCTGAATGTTGTGGTTATGTGATGAGCACAGCAAATGTTCTGAATATAATCGTATTCTTTGTTTTTCAACTAGCCGTTGATATGAAAGGGGCTTACTGTGAAGTGTCTAAAAGTCCCATACAGCCTACTCTGAATAGATGTATACGGAAAGCAAGCCGGGACATCATCACCAAACCCAATCGCCTCTGACTCGAGGACCTGCAGCCCATCTAGAGAGCTAGTTATTTGGAGGATCAACAGAGCAATTCCCACGAAGTTGACATTGCATAGATTGTTGGGGGCGTAAGTGGTAGAGAAATGTCCTAATTGACTATCAAAGGAAATAACTCTTAGATTTACTATCCTTTCAGTTTACTCTAATCTAGACATTTGACAGACGTCGGTTTCCAACAAAACCCTACATTTTTATTAATAAGAAAATAACTCTAACCCGAACCCTGATTGCTTTCTACTTTGAGGCAATCAAATATTTTAGATAGGTTTTAAGAAGGAAAATATAGTATGGTATATGAGCTATTTACTATAGCATAGCCACCCAAATCGGGTAGCGCGGAGTTGAGTTTCTACAGAAAATAGGGGCAGTGCTCTGCACTGTGCCAGAATCTATGGGCTAGGCAGCCCTCTAGCTGCTTAAAAGAAGGCTGAACCACTGACATATAAACCAATCATGTGGAAGTCTTTGGTCAGGCTGAATGAAGTTCTTTGCGTCCTTAGGCGCATTTCTTGTGTACCTTCGAGTATCATACCCAATTTTCATTCGATATCACTCACCTTTGTCGCAGATGCTATATCTTGCAGTCGCAGGAGCCTTGTGGCATGTCAGCCTCATGGGGCAGTACTAGCCCAACCTCGATTCCTTCCCAAATCTTGATTTATTCAAGGGACACATGGTTCTTCTTCATTCGCTTCTGACATGATGTGGTCTACCTTTACTTCTTCATTCACTTCGATGTTTCTTAACCAGGTATGGCCGAAGCAATCGGACTATTAACCGGTATTCTTGGTGGTTGCGATGTGATATTACGTGCTTCCACCGCAATCGTTGGTTACATCTCCGACATCAACGATGCGCCGAAGGATATCAAAAACCTCAGAGATGAGATAGAGAACCTCGAAGCAATTGTCTCTGCTGTACGAGGCTTCTACCAGTCACCAAAAGCGAGTCGACTAAAGTCTGTCGTTTCTTCGCCGATCACATCCGTTGTCGAACAATGCGAAACCTATGTTACCGAACTCAAGAAGAAATTCGAGGTGGATGCGGCCAAACCGAAAGCAATATGGGTCTTGGGATCAAAGGACCGCTATCGTGTAGCCCTTCAAGATATAAATCGCTACACGAGTATATTTCAACTCGGTCTGAGTCTTAGCGGCTGGGGCCTCCTTTCCAAGTCATCCGAAGAAGCCATGAGTGAGATGAAAGCCATTCGCAAAGACCTCCAGCAAGTAATTGAGGTAATAGAACCTATTAAGGAGATGAAAACAAATGTGGAAGAATGGAAAGATCATGTGAAACTTATCGAAGGAGCAATGGATTTTTGCAAAAGAGCGGCTGTGGATACCAGAGCAGTTTTGACTGTCGAAGAAGACTTAAGAAAACAAAGTGATGAACGTCGAGGAAAGATAGATAGGGAGCGTGAGAAGAAAGAGCTTCTAGATTTCATTTCTGAAGCAAACTTCTTCAACAAACACAACGATATTGTCAAAATCCGTCATGAAAACACGGGCTCGTGGATCCTGGATGACGACTCATTCAGAAACTGGTTCCAGACATCCCGAAATAAGACCTCTTCGGATAAATCGATGAAACCTTCCACTCTCTGGTGCCATGGAGCACCAGGAGCTGGCAAGACGGTAATATTCAGCCGAGTCGTCGATTACATGAGGAGCAGACAGAACATTTCAAATGTTGCGGTTGCAGCGGTCTACTTAAGTCACAACAATACATCACTGTATCACGTAGATCGGATCTTATTGGGGTTGGTTAGACAATTTTCAGAGTCATTATATGATACTCATAATGATGTTGAGTTTTGGCTCAGGGAACTAATGCTGCAATACAAGGGATCACAAGATAGGGATCCATCGATAAATGATTGCATGGACTTGTTCCAGAAATTGACAACAGTTGGTAAAACCTTGGTTCTTTGTTTCGACGGACTCGACGAACTTCCAGAAAATCATCGAAGAGAGCTACTGCACAAGATAACCTCGATGACAGGCTGGTCCGGATTAAAGCTGCTTCTTATGTCGAGGTCGAACTTCAACATAGGTAGCCTGCCACGCCTTGAGATCCATGTCTCTGCTCGCGACCACGACCTCCGAGAATTCTTGAATTTCAAATTCAATGAAATCCACGGCGTGACAGTTCAAAGAGCGGATGGGGAAAAGGCCAATCGTCTTCAAAAGCTTGTGATTGACAAAATCATCGCAACTTCACGAGGCATGTTTCTACTCGCAAGCCTCCAGGTAAGCCAACTAGAAATGGCAACCTCTATTCGAGAAATCGAAGACATTCTTAATGAGCTACCTGAGGAGCTTGAAGGACAATATGAAAAATACATGGCTCGCATCAAGTCATCGACACGTGCAAAACTGGCTATGAACGCTCTGAAATGGGCCACATTTTCATATCGCCCTTTGACCTCAGACGAACTTGTCGAGGCTCTTGCTGTACGACCTGGGGACCCCGATCGGGATGAGTCGGGCTTCACTGCCATAGAAACAGTAATTGAAGCTTGCGGGGGGTTGATTGCATTCGATCGGAACGCCAATGATGTTCGACTTGTCCACGAAACATTGCACGATTACCTAAAGACACATCAGGTTGAGCTTTTTGAGAATCCTCATATCTCTATTTTGACGACTGTAGTCACCTATCTAGGCTTCAAACCTTTTAGAGAGCCTGCCTCCAAGATAAGGAACAATTATTGGTTCGAAGTACAACCAATCTTGAAGACGTACAGTCTGACCGAATACTGCTTTAGACATTGGGATTATCATGTCAAGCAAGTTGGAATACCGGCGTTGCCTGTCGCACTTCAGATTGCAGAGACAATATCAGCATCTGAAAATCTTCTGGAGTTTGTGAAACTGTTGCGACTATTGCCGTCTCCAGTTTTTGAAGCAGAGAAATTTACACCTTTGCACGTCGCGACGTTGTGGAAAATAACTGCGTTGGCCTCGTTGATCATCAGAAAAGCCCCCTCCATGCTGAACAACAAGTCATCATATGGATTTACACCACTACATGTAGCTGCTGTTACGGGAGACTCTTCTTTTGTGGAGGAGTGCATCAAGCTCGGTGCAGATATTTATGCTCACGACAACCAAGGCAGAATGCCAATTCACCATGCAGCAGCATTTGGGAATCAATCACTAATTTCTCATTTATTCAAACCGAATGTTGGTGTCTCAACCACCACAGAGAAGTACCATATGAGTCCACTTCACGTTGCCATTTCGAGTAAACACTTGGAAACTGTGACCGGTCTATTGCAGCATGGAGCTGACGCAAATGCCGCGATTCTTTCGACGAGACAGACTGTACTTCACTATGCATACCAGTTTTGTCCTAGCGCAATCGAACCACTTCTTAATTACGGAGCCACATTAACGGCCATCTCAAAGAATGGCCGAACATGCCTACATTGGGCGTGTCTATCAGGTATTATTCCCCCAACCATGCGGCGAGTCTTCCAGGATCAATCGGTAGAGAGTCGAGATTCGGACCACCGCACACCCCTCCATATTCTATCAGAAGCAAGACAAGCAGATATAGATACTGCGAGATGGCTTGTGCAACTCGGATTTGATATCAGTTCTAAGGACAAGAATAAAATGACGCCTTTGCACATTGCCCTCCGCGCCGAAAATTTCGAATTAGCCGATTTCCTGGTGGTAAAGAGATGTGATATCGATACTGTGAGCACTGATGGTGACATGCCAGCTTTGACAGCAGCACGGGATAACCAATGTCCAAAAGCCTTGCTTATGAAGCTCGCATGTAGACCTTTCAAGCCTGGCCGGGATACCCTGCTTCATCTGGCTGTCCGCCGCGAGAACGCAAACGAGGTATACGGTCTGTTGGAATGCAAACTTGACGCTAATGCTCGGAATAAGCGTGGCGAAACGCCACTTCATATCGCAGCTCGTCTGAGTTGTGTCAAAAGACATTCCACTACAGAAAAATCTCGATCTGACCCTGTTACTCTTCTTCTGTCCAGCGGAGCAAATCCGGATGCGCAATCCCATGCGGGACTGACACCGATTCAAATCGCAGTCTTGCGAAATTCGGAGCAACTACTGGGTCAGATGCTGGGTTCTAATGCGGGATCAAACTGTGAGAACAGTGAAACATTACCCAATGGCACATCATTGTTGCACTACGCCGCTATGTTTTCTGTGACATGTTTCGACATCCTTTTGGCGTATATGACACGATCCTCTCCACTGCTCAATCAATCTGCGCTGCTGGCTGACTTGATAAATCAGCTTCTCGGCTCCGAATCATCATCTGTTCCGAATGAAAAGTTCGGGGTAACGACTATGTCAGATTCGAATCTTGTCAAAAATTACGAAATCTACAAACACCATCAAAATTCCGTAGTGGACGATGGGCCAACCAATTGTCAAGCATTATCCTCCCACGCCGTTCCCTGTGAAAGATTAGTCTCACTGTGCGAAAAAATATGTATTGTGGCTAGTGCCATGCCTGATGGTCAGCGATTAGAGGTTTTAGTCGAAACATCTTTCGACGATTGGTACACGCGAACTACGCAAGAAATCCCGCCTAATATTTCCATGACACATTGCCAAATGGCCGTAAAGCGAGCACATGAAGCAATGACTTGGCGGGGGCGGGTGTTATCAGATGGCGTTTACGTTGCCAGAGATGTACAGAAATACACATGGCAGGACGATGTATCCTTACTAAACGGTAGGAAGGTATCGAGTCGACTCAGTTTTGCAGACCGGGACAGGCTGAGTCTGAGGTCCGTATTTAGGGAAGAGTTTTGTGTAGATGGACGGCGGCCTACGATGCACAGCGCCATGTTTTCCGGAAAACAACTCCGACATATTGACAAGTTTCGCGAGTCCAGAAGGATGGATATTTCCAAAAGATGAGTACCTGTATATTCTTCGGATATCGAGAGTTGACAGCGCAGCTATAACACTGGTGGAATTCCACTCAGAAGCGCATCTCTTCAACATTTCTTTGGCTGCGATACCCTTTGAATGGCCCAAATCCCTCATGTTACGCTTTAAAACATGCTATTTAGTTTCAACTCTGGCAAAGTATCATATGCATCACATGTGTATTAATCCATAGGTATCTCATGCAATGTTAGTTAGCGCTAAGTATTCATTATATCAATTGAAGGATGCCGGATATTTCTCAGAAAATGAGGTTGCTAGTAAAATGTGCGTAGTTCGCCCGTGATATAATATCATCGTTGGCTTTCCTGCTTCTCTGAATTGTTCAGATCTCACAAGCCTTTTTTGTGCCGAACATGTCTCGGCAAGTCAGATATCGGTATATATGGTGGTAAGGAGCCGAAAGGCGCTGCTTATGTCTTGCAGATGAATGGCCAGACATGTCTAGTGATCGTTTGGACTTGTCCAGCATGCCTGATGGATAGATTTGCGTCTTGAATGATTGTGGCTTTGCCGTGTCTTGAGATCAAAGGTCCATTCATTTCGAAGAAAACGATTAGAAGTGGAGGGTAGTACTTCTTCAGGATATTTGTCGGATTAAAGTGTGCTTTGAAGGGAGAAGAATGCTATCCCAAGTATCAACAAAAGGCTGAATGTTGACCAGGGACCTGAGGTAACAAAAAGGATACTGAAGCCTGTTAGGCCGAGCCAATACAGCCAGGTGATGTTGCTTCCTTCCAACCCTAAGTTGATCATACCAACCCTGAGCGGACAGGTACACCAGGCATTCAATCCATATTCCTTCAAAGACAGGTACAGCTTTTAGAAGCATAGTCATCATCGAGTATGCCAGATAGATAAACATTAACATGTGATCCCAAGGATTAGGAGGTCCCTTTCGGAGTAGCTCTGGAAACGAGTGTATGCCATACCGCCACATACGTGCGGGCATTGAGTATTTACCATCCAATCGTTTCAGCACCGGATGGTCACAAGCTAGGAAGAAATCGTGATGTTCATGCAAGAGTGTTCTATGCAGTGCAATGAGCGCCTGCCATTGTTGGTCAGTCAACTTCTCAGCGTCGTCGAATCTCTGCTTTTCAATCTCCACACATTTTCTCTCAACCATTACTAAGCCAGCATAGATGGCTTTCACTTCATCAACCAGCTGCTCCTCGGTAATGAGTCGAGTTTCGGGCTGAGAGATTAATGCTTCTTGCAGGTTGATATCATCAGTCCTCGAGATCTTCATCGCATCTCTTTGGTTTCTGGCGGGGATTGTGTCTGACGGTTCTTCCATTTCCTTTTCTGCTTGGATGTTCTCCGTCCCGGGACGGGCTCCGGTAATGTTTGATCGAGATTGGTCTTCATCCCCGAAACTCTTGTCTTGTGGCGTTCTCTTAAGCTCCATCCCTTGACGCTGATCATGGCAAAGGTTATTGAAGGGGGAAATATGGAAAGAGGGTCTGCTTGTTGTGACTGGTGGAGGAATGAGAGCCCAGTCAAAGTGCTGTAAAGGGACAACGGCGCAACGACTGTAATAGGGGCTTGCCTAAAGAAAAAGCGTCAGCAAGTAATTATATTATGAAATTGATCAAATGTAGATGGAAAATGGCATAAGTGAGACCAAGACGTACTCTATGAGGAAATCTGCATGAATCCATGCCAGCAGCAAGCCTGACGTTATCCATACCCCAAGGTCTCTATGATTCTGCTTCTTAGCTCACATATCAGCTTTGATACTAATGGATTTGCTCATACGTCTTTACAGCCCATTCTATCCAAGACAATTGGGCTTGGTCTTGATTCTGGAAATATGAGACCAGTACCGCGGATGTACAGTGCACTAGAACCAGTAGTTTGTGCGCGATCCTGCTGAACATGGCCAAGCGAAGAGGTTCAAAGGGGCATGCCAGAAATATTTACTGGCCTAACAGGCTAGAACGGCTTTGGAAAGGACGGAATAGTGCAAAAATATAAATCGACAAGAACGGCGGGGAGGKGAGGAGAAAAGCGAAATAAATAGGAAGAGTCGAGTGAGAGAAAGCCGACCGATGCAATCCTCTTGTAGACAATTTGCCTTCTCAGCGCTAAACGTAGGTGGCTGAGCAGTCTATCTTGGACTGTGGTTGGTCATGTTGGTCAGACTGATCAGGCTGGCAGTTTTATTTTCGAGGCCCTGCATCTAAAGAATGATCCTCATCGTTGCTCAAGTTGCAAACCCGTTCTCTGTTTTATACTTCAGCAACATCTCGCTGCCTTCCGTCCTATCCGTCCGGTCTTAATAGCCATATAGCAAAATTACCTCCCCTCCGTTCAATCGATGCGGACCTATACACTTTGGTAATGCAAATGAGGGGACCACCTCGCGCAACGAGCCGTGATGCCGAAACCGATCCGATAAAGCCATATCAGATCTTGTCGTCCCAATATGAAAAGGCGGAGCACAGCAGTACATCGGACAACACGCAAGATGCGGATGAATTCACAAAAGACAAAGCAGAATTGCCTCGGCGCTCTTTTTACATTGTGACTCTCGCGATATCGCTACATTTTCTTTTTATTCTCCAAACTACGGGGTTTATGCTCCAGGAAAGAACTTCGGGGTTCTTTTCGGTATGGCTCCCCGATGCTATTTGCGCTCTCTTTGCTGACACAAGATGTCTAGGTCGGTGATCGAAGTTTAATGGACCTGCGATATCTGCCTGAAATTCTTCGACCTCTACTTACCTACGAGTCTTTCGTACTTGGTAGCTCCTTTTTAATCGCAGGGTACTTATATTGCGTGATAGAATTGTTTTGGGAAGGTCGATGGAAACAAACATACCTGCCATGGGCTTGTGCCGCTGGGTTAGTTGGTCTAGTGCTTGGAGGCTTGTTTTTTCGCGAGCCTGCATCTATATTTATGGGTATGCTGTTTGTTGTTCTGGATGTCTGTATGGTTTCATGTCTAGTAGTCGACTTATTCTCCCGTTGGTGACTGGGTTGAAGAGGCGGAATGCCCGTTCGTTTTTGTTGGTCATTAGAGACAGCACGAAAATTTGCTACAATCACGAACAATTGCAAGACATTGACCCGTTGACTTCCAAGGTCCTTGGTGGTTTGATCCTTAAGATAGCACCGCCTTTGCATCTAAGTGTCAAGACTTCCCGAGACAATGAGATAATCTCCAGAGAGTCTTCTAGTTGGCTCTGTGTGAAGACTATCCTCGACCGGGTAGGTGATGCACTGCAAATTTAGCTTCTTAGAGGGCATGTACGTCAATAGAAAACGGATTGCTCTCTAGTTTGAACCACTAAGGAGGTTACTACGAGGTTGACCTTGTACATAGCTATTTGTTTGCTCTACCAAGAATATCATCCCTTCCATACATATTCTTATCATTTCAATCCATCTATGAAAATAAATCAATGTAATAATGCAAGTGACGAAGTAATAACCCTAAATAAACCTCTGAAGAATAAGCATAATGAAGTACACTGCGTTAACTGATATATTTTTTTTGCTAAGCAAAACTTCCATGAGCGAGAATGTACTCTTATTCTTAGTGAATCGTTGGGGATATGGAATGCGATTATTGGCGCCTTTACAATGCTGCAATGCAGTTTTAGATTCATGGAGGGTTGTCAATTGCGTTGCCTACGCATACCTCATGATCAATGTTTGTGGCGTAGTCCTTGAATCAGCCTTGTCCTGTTTGTAGCACAAGTTCGAGACTCCGACCTCCAATCGGCAAGAACAGGCGCAATTGCACTGCATTTTTATCTTCTTAGAGGGATTACTAGGGCGTGGGTGTCTGACGCTGGATTCCTGTAGATTGGTTCCGTCTTGGAACTCTGATTAAGCTACATTCAATTACTTCACTAAAGCTCCATATGTTCGGAACCATGAACAAAATAGTCTATAGGATATGTAATTGACTCATATCCAGGCTTATAAAACCATAGATAGGTAGATAGAGGACTATGGAGGGCCAAAGCTCGAGGGAATTTTCAGACCGTGCTTCATAGCAAATATCTATCCTCGTTGAAGCAGTCGCGTACTGCAATTTTAGTTTCTTAACAAGCTTAAGATCCCTGTTTTAGCTGCAACATCCATGTGTACCCAGCCATGTCACATCTCTGTCATTATGATGGATCGAGACCTCCGCACTGACCTCGTATCACATCATGCGGTGGCAGCGACGCAGTGTTGCCACTGCATTTTTAGTTCCTCAGAGGTATGCATATGCAGCCTTGCCCTCATGCACTGCAATTTTAGATTCATAGAGGTGTTAACATACGCACTTGAGTCTATGCTGGGAAGCGGCTCAAAAGAAAAGGAAACKGGGCGAGCCTCAAAACGAGGCCTGTCTGTGTGACCGAGCTGCGATTGACGTGTCCGCGCTGTGGCCCAACTTCCCGAGTTAGCCAACCCAGCGAGGTGTGCCGCGGTGCTGCCAGCCAGCCTTGCACTGCAGCCTTAGTGTCTCGGAGAAGTTGGCTTTGTATCAACAACTGGTCCAGTCAGCCTTGTAACTACGTACAATCAGGCTACCAGCCTCCTTATTTTGCACTGCAATTTTAGTTTCTCTGAGAAGTTACATACCTGATTGTATCGTGATAAGAAACTAAACGACGAGGCAAAATGTGTAAGATATGTGATGATCGGTAAAACCAAGCAGTGAGAAAAATGAATTGTTCTGTCCGAACTACCAAATAGTCGAATTCCAAGACAGAACAATGTCTGTTGGTCACCTGTCTTAATCAAAGCAGAATCTATCTTCCATGTCGCTCAAGCGCCTGCTTAATCCTGATGATGGAACCGATGCGGACGATGCGCGGTCACGAAATCGCTCCTTTTCGCAAGAAGCAAGGCTAGAGAATGCCGAAGCCGAATCCTCCTAGTAAGAGTCGTCCACCGGCATGGCACCATTCTGTACTCATGTAGAAAAGTTACCCGAATCCTTATGAAAGTGATGCTCTCTTACTAGAGCCGTCCTTCCAAAATCATCTTTACACGGACAATAATATCTTGCCCAATCTCTCAACCGAACCAGCCTTTTCAAGCCAGGATGGCCTTTTTGTCCCCTTTGATCAAAGTTGGTTTTCTCAACCCGAGTCTGATAATGTGATGTCAATTGATTCTACGCCTGCTATCAACTCCATCGATTCGGCGGGGGTTCTCGAAGAGGCTTTTACTGCAGATGTTGGGAATTTTGTCACAGAAGAGCTAGTATTATACGGAATGGTTAGTACCGACTTAAGACTATTTCTCATTCATCAGGAAGAATTGTATTCACAGATGTATAGTTCTACAATGAGAAGGTCAAACTTGTGGGACAGGGCGAAGAACTGCAGAAAAGAGTACAAGAACTTAAAAATGGCGGCTCATACCTTCCCAGAAGTTATACCCTCCGTGTCCGACCATCGGCTGATTTGCAACTGTTTCTCAAGTTCGCCGATAATGGGGATCTGGGATATCTCAGTGAGAAGATGGAGCGCGGGCTCAAGGATCTCGTTAGTGAGACCAACATTGAACTCGATGCTGTAGTCAATCTACAAAGTCTCAGTGATGCAATCCGACGGGCTCAAAAACAATCAGAAGCAGCAATTCGTGTAGATGTGAATATTTATGGGCCAGAAGCTTCTCGTGACCGAGTCGGAACATACCTCTCGGATAGGGGCCTTTTCTTACAACCTCCCAACGAGCGGCGCAGGGGAGCAAGATATGATAATCCGCATATATTGCAACTAGACGGTCTACCGGAGTCAGACACAGAGGATGCTAATTCTGATAACGATGCTGGCTCTTCCAATATATCTTCAGAACAGAACGAAGATTTTCAAAACACGATAGCGGAAGTCTTCAACTCGTTGACCCGGTCAGAAGAGCTCCGTGGAGTCAGGGGAAGCGAAGGCTTGAATAGAGCTTTGTATCCGTAAGTTGCTGCGCTCAAATTACAAGTATATCAGGGACTGATTTCCATTATCCAAGACATCAAGAAGAGGCTTTATTCTTCATGTTGCAGCGAGAGACCGGCGATATACCGGCCAAATATCGCCTTTGGCAGCCAGAAATAATAGATGGGGAACAAAAGTATTAGGCTGTGCATTATTATCAAACTCCAAAGCTAACTCCTTCAGGTATCGACACGTTATCACCAAAGCTCAGCAAAACGAATTACCTGACGAAAGCGGTGGGGGTATTCTTGCCGATGAAATGGGAATGGGAAAATCCCTGACCACCCTGGTATTGATCGAGAAGACTCAGAGCGATGCAATCAAATGGGCAGAAGAACATAAGACTCAATCGGATGACATTTTGGCTAAACGGCATTGTCGAGCTACGTTAGTCATTGTTCCTTCTCATGGTAAGTGGTTTGATACAGTATCTCACCGTGGCTGGCTCCAGAGCTGACCTTTCTTCAAGTCCTAATCAATATGTGGACAAGAGAAGTAGAAGAGTGTGACTTCCTAATCCTATTTCCAAACTGATGCTAATATGTGATTGCCAGTCACTTGGAAAATAGCCTGCGGGTCTTCAAGTATCACGGAAAGGACCGAAAAAAGCACCTGAGTGATATAGAGCATTGTGAAATTGTTATTACTACCTATAATACGCTTGCCAAGGAGCATGGAATCAGAAACAATGGCGGTGGTCAAAGTCCTCTACATGATATGGAGTGGTATCGTGTGGTTCTGGATGAAGGTAAATACTAAACTCAAACGACGAGAAAAGCTAATAATGGAAATGCTGACTCTCAAATAGCCCATATGATTCGTCGCCAGGCCACAACCTTTCATCGTGCAGTGCGCGACCTATCAGCCAAATCTCGTTGGTGTTTGTCCGGAACTCCCATTCAGAACAGTTTAATCGATCTTGGAGCATTGCTCGTTTTTATACAAGCAAGACCCTTCCATCACCTGGGAATCTTCCGCCACTGGATTTCCAATCCATTTGAAGCGATATCAACAAGGCACCGGGCTATAGAAAGACTCGCTCTTCTACTTGAAGGTATATGTCTACGACGCACAATCGAGAGAGTAGATCTCCCAGGCCAGCGAGACGAGATACATGCCATAGACTTTACGCCGGCTGAGCGCAAGCAGTACGAGGAGACAAAGAAGGCAATGCAGCGCTTCATTATCCAAAAGGTTGGAGAATACAATAAACAGAAAACATTTGGCATGTTCCAGATATTTCTACAGCTTCGGAGTTTTTGTAACCATGGGACATATCAACGCCCGTTCTCATGGACTAAAAAAATGCTGCTTGATGAGGAAGCGGACCCTGTCTGTTCCATCACACGTGATAGTCTGGCTCGTTGCGTGGGGTGCAGAGAGCCCTTGCCGTTGATCTTTGGAGATAGTAGGCCGGCGTACGCAGAAAATTGCAAGCATGTTCTGTGTAAAGACTGCTCGCCAGTCACAGAACGTTCGTCAAACCCGGCTTTGCGGCCCAGCTGTCCGATATGCAAATCTCGAAAAGCCATGCCTTTTTCCTTCAGCCAAAATAGCCAGCCTCCCTCCCAAGACTCGACAGAAGCAGATAATGACGGTGATGGCTACTTACGGTCAAATGGTCTGTCGTCCAAGATGATTATGCTTGTATCTGATGTTCAGAAAGATCTAAATACTACTAAAAGGTAAGTCCAAAATCTAGGCGTATTAATAGAATTTGAAGTCTGACTTGATTACAGTATCATATTTTCATGTTGGACAAGAACACTCGACCTTATCGGAAAACATTTGAGCAGCGCCAACATAGAGTACGCTCGTATTGACGGCAAGACACCGCTGGCCCAGCGTCAGAAGACTCTCGATAATTTTGATCGCACTAGGAACATATCTGTTCTGATAATGACTACCGGTACTGGAGCTCTTGGGTGCGTCTTAGAATTTACATTCACTTCTTCAACGGTGGATGAGAGACTGATTACAGATGCAGTTTGAACCTCAAATCGGTAAATCGAGTCTTCATAATAGAGCCTCAGTGGAACCCTGCTGTTGAGAGTCAGGCTATTGCACGCGCAATCCGTCTAGGGCAGACAGAGCAGGTACTAGTAATACGATATCGCGTAAAGGGCAGCATCGAGGAGGTGAGCTGATATCCTTTATCACATTCTAAAATAAGAGTGGCTAATCTTCAATAGAATATGTGCGAGCAACAAATGCAAAAGCTGAAGATTAGCAAGATGGATTTCAGAAAGGACTTCTTGACTGTACCGGCCGGCCTTTCCGATGTCGATAGTGAATCTGTTTCAGACCAGGCTACACCGGATTCATGTTCTGATATGGCAATGTAGTGGAGCTCCCGAAGTAGCTTTCTGGTGTATTTTTGGACTTTTGAAACGATATTTGACGACTCACATATGTACGAACAATGAGATTTGCATTCCAAGCATACAATCGCGGTTGCAGAAGCTCGACATAGCGGTATGGTAGGTGATGGGAGGCACTCTTGGATATACGATCATTTGCGCATATGTGAATCAAAGGAGCATGGCAGATATTTGATAAAAGATGGGAGGGCTCTAGGATCTACTATTAATATCACGTATCCGACTTGAAGGATAATTTCTGCAAAGCTAGATCGTAGATAAACCCTTTTCCACAGTTAGGCCAATTTCTGCAGCACAACCATCCACGCACAATCGGGACAGGGTTGCATGATTACGAATCCGCCAAGCATACACCGCTAAGTTTCAAGCTTGTCAAGACCAAGATGTAGCCTGATACACATTGTCCGACCGTAGTCGAGGCATGGGGCCACACTCCCTACCTGTACTGAGCGGTTATAGAGATTAGGGTATGTCCACCTCTATCCTATTGTAAACAATCGGAGATCGCTATTCGATCTCACAGATTTTTCAGCGACGTATTGCCAATAGTAGGACCATAGATTTTTACGATTACTTACTCTTCAGTCAAATGATTATTGACTATCATATTCTCGTCGAAAGCTTGTTTTTTGTTGGGGTAATAGAAGCGAGCAAGGCCGAGTCCATATCACGCGACGACGCTGATTAGTCGGTCGTTGCAAGGCAGATTATGGAAAAATCCGCCAGCCACAGCCTTGTATACAAACTAGCCGGATCTACTTCGTATCGTGGAGTTGCACAGGCGTTGCTTACTTTGTCTTCTTCTTCTCTTCCCGAATTCTTAACATCTCTCTTCAAGTGAACTAGCTCAGCATGACTAACTCCTATAATCATGACAAGTCGTCCTTTGAACCGTGCCGATTTTCAGGTTGCAATAATATGTGCCTTGCCACTAGAGACAAACGCCGTTCTATGCTGTTTAGATGAGATCTGGCATGATGCTCCCCCTGACTACGGAAAGTGCGAAGGTGACAACAATGCCTACCTTTTTGGCAGGAGTGGAAGACATGACGTGGTGGTGGTCACCTTAGCTGGGGAAGGAAGAGTGAATGCAGCTAGTTCTGCTCAATCACTCAAAATGAGTTTCAATTCTATTAAGCTCGCTCTACTCGTCGGTATCTGCGGTGCGATTCCTTTCAAGAAAGACGGAACAGAGATTGTACTCGGCGACGTGATTATCAGTGAAGTGATTGTTGATGTGAGCCATGGCCGACAATTACCTGGCGGCTACTACAGAAAATCAACGCTGTTGGATGTGTATGGTCGACCCGACGAGCAGATTCTGGGCCTTTTACGCACTTGGAAGACTGCATTACTTCTAGAAAAATTGAGGGAGGAAACTAAGAATAACTTGACAGCTCTATTGAAGCATCCGCAAGTGGACACAGAATATCCAGGCGCCTGGGAAGACAAACTCTTTCCATCGCAATATATTCATATGCATCATTCAGATTGTTTAGCTTGCTTGCATGGATTTGCCTGCGAGAATGCTTTGGCAGCTTCATGCACTAGCGTTAATTGCGATGTCAATATGCTCATTCATCGTGAACGGCTGCTTGATACATTCAATCGGCATCCTGAGACGCCAACTCCTTTCATACATTTCGGTTCTATTGGTACCGGAGACACTGTAATGAAGTCAGCCACACACCGAGACGATATTGCAAACACTGAGAATGTTATCGCATTCGAGATGGAAGGTGCTGGCATTTGGGACAAGTTCAGCTGTCTCGTCATTAAAGGCGTATGCGACTATGCTGATAGCCATAAGAACAAAAAATGGCAGAATTACGCAGCTGCTGTTGCAGCCTCCACAATGAAGGTGGTCTTAGAACAGTATGTAACCTCACAGAGACAATCGCCACCTGGAGTATCAACTGGTGAGTCAAAATTCAGCACATAATATCTGTTTTCGGTTCCCTCCAAAACCACTGATGAACATATAGTCACTCCCGCAATTCCTTCTAATTCGGCAATTATTTCACAAAGTCTGTCAGTCGTTCAAGGCACGCATTCTCCTCAAGCTTTATTCGATAATATCTTGAACAGCTTTGAAAGCCGCTTCGATCAAGAACACTGGCTTGGCTTCAAGACTACAAGTGCTGGCTCGTTAAAAAGGCTACTAAGGAGAATCCAGGATGAGCAGAAAGCAATGAAATCGGTACAGAATCTTAGAAGGATGGAGCACTTTCTCGGGGCTGTTGAAAACTTAGACAAACTCATGGAAGAAGCCTTGAATATGCCAAATATCATGTGCTATGTCTGGGGCCCTCCCAAACTTCTACTTCAGGTAACGACTTCTGATTTTCCATTGCTCTCATGATAGAATTGGAATAATGATATCTCCGATTTAGGTTGCAAAAGGTCATCCAGACCTACTCGAAGCTTATCTATCTGCATATGGGAAAATCGGTGCAGCACTACCAACATTTGAAGAGTCACATGAGAGCTTTAAACATCATGTTGGGCTACAGCGTGTTCTTGCAGAGATTTTTTGCAATATTCTTGAGATCCACCTTGGAATGGCTGAACTATTCTGTGCAAGAGGTATAGTAATAGGAAACACTCGGTTTAAAGGGCATCGCTAATGAAACGAACTCATGCAGCACTCAAGGAGACTTTCAAATCGCTTTGGAAGGATTACCATCACCGTCTTGACCATAATCTCCGTCAACTCCGTTCACATAAAGCGTTAATAGAAGACGAGGTGAGAAAATCAACTGGTCCCTTCATAGACGTGTCCGCGGATTCACAGCATATCCGAGATCACATTCAACAAATAGCGGAGAAGAATTTCGAATTTGAAAAAAAAGAAAGAGAGAGACAGAGAGACGTTTACGACGAAGTCCGTGACTGGTTTTCATATTCACGAAATTTGCCAGAGGACGCCGAAGTCGAAAGCGAACATGGCAGGTATTGCTACGACCGAGAACAATATTCTGATACCGGGGACTGGATCTTAAGCCACGAAAAGATCCAAAAATGGCTATCTCCAGATATCCAGCATTTGAGTCATTCAATCTTATGGATAAATGGTCGCCCAGGCACAGGTAGTGTTATAAGCTTTCAGCACCATTCAAGATGTTGTTTATTATGCTAATCAGACAAAATCTCTACATTTGTAGGCAAAACTTATCTGGCTTCGACCATGATTGAAGCTTGCTTTAGAGATATCTCGAGAGTGACTGCCTACTTCTATTGCAGTGAGAAGATAGAGGGTAGAACCACTGCTATTGCAGCAGTTCGTGGTATTCTTTACCAGTTGGTACGGCATCATCCCGACTTGGCTCCATACTGCCACGAAAAGATGAGGAACTCCGATAGCACAATTCTGTCGTCTTTGAAAGTAGCAAGAGAAATTCTAGGAGTTTTTTGCGAGAGAATTCCACAGCTATATGTCATAATAGACGCAGTTGATGAATGCGAATCCAGTGAGGAACAAAAGAACTTGCTAGATACCTTGAAAAACCTTACTCAAAAGTGCGATAATCATTCGCCCGGGAAGCTCCGTATTCTCCTCTTCACCCAACCAACCTCCGAAATCAGGAATTCACTTGCCTCTGCCGATTCTCTTGCATTGACTCCAGAGCTAAATGTCAACGATATTCGGAAATACTGTCAGCACAGAACGCGAGAATTGGAAAAGTTCGAATTTAGCAATGAAGATATCAAGAATGTCGTGGATATCATTTGTGCAAGAGCAGATGGTAAGTAGATCACTACATCTGTCATTACCATGTTTTGAACTCATTTCTAGGAATGTTCCTATTTGCAAAATTGGTCATGAACAACCTGGCAAAACAGCCCAATCTTGCATTATTTCGTAATGAAATCGCTAGTGCAAGGTTGCCGAATGAAATCGATCAAGCGTACGCTCATATGTCAATCATACTATAAAGTCTTCATGAATGCTTACAAATTCTCAGATATTCCCGAATCATGGAGCGTCTCGAGCGAGATCTGGGGCCGGCGCAGTTCAAGTACACGCTGTTGTTGCTGGGATGGCTGGTCTGTTCCAAAAGGCCTCTGAAATGGACGGAGGTTCAATCAGCATCATCAGTGGAAATTGATGTATGGAACAATTCGAATCTGATGAATACGGAGATCAAGTTACGAGATGATGTACACGAACTATGTGGATCTCTTGTCCAGGTACTTCAAGGCGATAGGGTCGAGCTTGTTCACAGTACTGCAAGAAGGTATTTCATTCCACAATTTTCTGAAGCAACATCCGATATGCTAATCACAAACAAGATTCGTCATTGAGAAAAGCGGCATAGATATAGCAGAAGCAGAATGCGATCTTACTCTTCGATGTCTACAATATCTCACGCTAAACATCTTCGAGCCTAGGATAACAGACGAAGACCTCCGTTTCTATGCACGTAGAGGAGACTTGGCGTTTCAAGATTATGCTGTATCTACATGGTTTATGCATGTCAAGTCAATGGTGGATACAAACCTTAGTCTTGTGATCAGAAATTCAGGATCTCCCGAAATCAACTTTCAACTCATCAGAATACGTCATGTGCTTGGTCGCTTCATACAGTTCTATGACAAAAGCTTTCCAGGCGATAATATTCAGCAACAGACGCAACAAGATTGCCAGGCATTTTGGCAGTTTCCTTTCCACGCTGATCTTGTTAAGATCTGGCAACATATTCGTTTGGAACAAAGCAAGGATCTGGTAGCCCGAAACACAGTGAGTCTTGATCAACTCAGGGATGCATTGGGACGAAATCGCCGACTAGTCGAAAAACTGAGCGCGACCGAAGATGTGGATCTAAGCATGTATGGAGACTGTATCTTTCGATGTCCAAAAGTACTCTGCTTCTTCTTTCACGAAGGCTTTAAGACCGCGCAGGCGCGTGAGAATCATGTGAATCGCCACGAGAGACCTTTCCACTGCACGATTGAGAATTGTACTACAGAAGGGCTAGGACTAGCATCTGAGTCTGCGCTCCGGAGGCACCTCAGAACGTTTCATCCAGACCAGTGTGATCTTAGTGAGACCTTTACCCGCCTGAACAGAGGGCCCACGAGTCAGGCACGTTGGGAATGTGACATCTGCCATAAGACATTTGTGAGAAATCTCATTCTGCAGGATCATAAGTTGACTCATAAAGGCGAAAAGCCGTGGGCATGTTCGGAATGTGGGAGACGATTCACTAGAAAGTACGATATGACAAGACATGAAAAGACACACGAAAAACGGCGGTCGTAGATTCTGGATGAGTACAATAGCTTCAATACAGACATCTTCTCATTATTGTCATAAATTTATTTGCTGTACTGTCTGAAATACCGAGGTTAGGTCAAGTTAAGTCACATGATGTGATACGCGCACTAGTGCAGAAAAGGTAAGTACAAAACACGACACACGTGACATGACATCGGGCAAGGCAGCTCCCGCGACCGCGATTGGCTGCGTCACGTCGCGTGGAAGAAACACGCTCCCTTCTCTCTTCAAGCTAAAGCTGGTTGTTGCTTCACGACATCATGTCTTCCAATCTCAACCTCGTCGTGCCTGCCTTTCTTCCTCTCCAGCCTCCCTCCACTACATAATCTTCTCCTCCCCCCATTTTCTTCCTCTCTTTCTTCCTTCATCCTCCCTCTTTCTCTCTTTTATAATCCTACCTCTTGATCCTCCCTCGCGAACATCCGGACTCACCCAATCATCACCTTGCGTTGAGAATTCTGCATGAACCAAGATCCCACTTTACATTCCAGTGTCCTTTGAACCAGCTTGTTTCGCTATCCTCACCCGCAAATCGTGCATACTCTCCATTCTCCCAGTCGACGGGGACCGAATCCTTGCATAAAACAGAGCGCTAGGGAACCTTAGATCCCCTCACAACACTCACCGCAACTACTCGTTCACGACTCGCAAAGGTGTTAGACTTGAAGGACTTCCTGCGAGATCTACAGTATCGAGGGATAATTCCACTGCTGCTTTGCACGTTTACAAGTCTTTCCCACTTCTTCACAACTTTTTTGTCGTCGTTTCGACAGAAAACTGCGTATGGTCGAAGATAATAACTGTGGCTGGGATGGAAGTTCAGGACGGTATCACCATCCGGCCCATGAGGTGTACGTGAACTTGGTTGTTTCCTTGATGGTTTTGGGCAGACAGCTAATGGGTTGGTGCAATTGACAGTGAAAGTTCTCTACACATTCGATGACCAGAATAAGACGAATTGCTTAGCTCGATGGCCTCATCTACTTGACATTCAAACGGCATACCTCGATGAAAAAACACAAATAGGTGTCATTGAGCTGAAGACATGTATACAGGCTATTGTGTCCGCGAGGTTAGTCACCACCCTCATTCGAGTCAATCAATCTCTTTCCAGCCTAGTCACTAATAGTGTTACAGCCCGGAGCTGGTGGCGAAATTTGGTCAAGACTATACGGTTTATGCTTACGATTATTCGGAATATGAAACCCCTCTGGTTGGCCAAGGTATGCTATCCTGGGTGCTCGCCTCCGCATCACCAACGCCCAATGCACCTGCACACCAATCAAAAACTATCGTTACAGGGCGGGTGAGCAAAAATGTCCTTGGACTTTTCTCGAAGGGCGCACAGGAGACACTCGAGGTGAAACTACGGCTTGTACCTGTACCCACCCTAATGCAAAGCGAATATCTCGAAAGCATGCAACGCTATCGAGAACTGAGCAATATAATCCCGCAAGAATTTGACGCTCAAGCCTGGTCTTCATTTGTTCAACAAAACCCTCACATGTTTGCGCCCAGTCAGCGCCCATCCTCTACACAAAGTGCGAACGGGCCGATCGATCATTCTGGTATACAAAAGTTCCATCAGCTCTTGAGTGAAGGCTCTACCCCCAGAGAGTTCCCGGCGACTCATCCGGATTCCACGGCATCATCCCCAGTGGATCCTCCAAGCCGAAGCGAGACGCCAGTTGGCATGCAGATGACTACACACATGTCTAGGCAACCATCTACAGCAGGCCATGGTCGAAGAGGAAGCGAAGTGTCTATTCGTCCATTGTCCCGAGCATCTGTCCATGAGTCAGACTTCCAACGCCCGGGTACAATGACCCGCCGAGGATCAATCTATTCAGGCTACGGGAGTGGCGACGAAGCGATGGACCACCCTCCACGAAAGCGCGCTAAGCTTTTCAGGGCAGATGTAACCGGTAAAGATGACCTGAATATTGAGCGCCAACCTGGTTCACTTCGTGTAGCTGCAAGCACGGCTGCGTCTGTCCGAATTCATCGTCCAACGCCTATCAACTCCATCCAGTCATCGGCTGCCCCAAGTTCTCTCGAAGAACCTGTTCGCCCACCTACACCAATTTCTCGCAACCCTAGTGAAGGTCCACGACGAGGGCGCCCCGCTCCGAGTTTGCTTCGTGAATCGTCAATCAATAGCGCAACAAGCTACAGGTCGCCCTATCCCGCATATGATGAGATACCGTCAACTGATTTGCCAGATACTTCACCCGATGATCACCGGTATCAAGGCATCTTCGAATCACAGTTTAGCATGCCATCATCTCCACCTATCATAGATGGAGGACTACTTAGTCGCTCGAGCCCCGTCCTCCCTCCTTTACCCATACAGCCTGACTCTGGGTTCATGAGTGCGACACTGGAGGACATGGTGGATGAAGATGGCTGTATCCGGGCAAACTTTCATGAGAGTAACACAGCAGGAATGACCGACTGCGAACCTACGAAACAGAACCGCCAAGATCAGGTGACAGGGCATCAAAACTCTCTGGCCAGCCAGGGTTCTGTTTCTCGGCAGCACAATGACGACTATCTGGCTAGTGACGGCCCTTACGATATGTCTTCTAGGGAGGCGCCAACACTTCCCCCTCAACACAGCTCCTCGGCTTCGCGACCATCATCCCGAATGAGCATAAGGCCCGCCCAAAAATTGGCGCCTGCTCCACTATCACAAAGTGAGATCGAGCAATTGATGAGTTCGATCCCTGCAAGCGACCCGGTCTTACCACCTTCCGGCTACATGCACCATGCGAATACATGGTCCGGTCCGATGAGTGACTTGCCATCTGTTGAAACTCCGTTACCCCAGCCTGTTGAGGAGAGAGGGAAGGGACGAAGTGGAGCGGGCGCACGGCGAGTACGTCAAGTCCAGGCTCGACTTGAAAACTGCATACGAGAAGGTCAAGTCCCTCCCTATTGCAACAACTGTGGTGCTATCGAGACACCTACCTGGAGGAGGGCGTGGTCAAAGCACTTTGACGGTACCGAAGACGATGCCAATGAATATCTCAAGGACCCTATGTGTCTCTTCTGGAAGGCTACAGACAGAGCCGATGACGAGACTATCACCAAATTTCGACTATACAAGAAGACACTGGTGGATGCAGACAAAGACTTCGATCAGATTCTTCTCTGCAATCGTAAGTATATACATGATAAATTGTTGAAATCTCTCACTAACGCAAACTAGCCTGTGGTCTGTGGCTTCAGAAATTCAAATGCATGCGTCCAGAAAACAAATGGAACAAACAACCAGCAAAAGACAAACGCAAACGGTCATCTCGTGCACGCAAAGGTCCCCTAACAGGAGGTGCAACTACATCTACAAGAAGCCGGAGCAAATCTCAGATGAATTCGGCTCCTGGTTCATCTCCGGCTCGTACAGACACGTCCTCTCCAACTGGTGACAACGGCTCTCAAGGTGGAGATGATAGAGTCACTCCTGCGGTTGAGAATGATAACGAGAATGAGAACGAGACCGAAGAAACCAACGAGTTTGTTGAACAGGATCATCCAAATAAGCGCATTCGTGCCAGCAGTGCGGAACCTACATCCAACACACTTCAGACTCGGTGGGACGAGAACGCCGCCGTGGAAGCGCTGAAAAGGGCTATCCAATCGAGTCCTGCACGCAATCTTGATTCACATGTACGGAAGTCACATGATGTAAATGTTACGCCGAAACCTGTGAGGAGAGCTTTGTTCCCGCATAGCAATCATGATGGACCCTTAAAGACTTTGGGTGAGTCTCTTTTGAATAGTGCGCGTCGAAGTCCTCGCGTGGCATCACGAGGTTCTGAGAAGATAGTAGCAGACAAAGAAAATACTCCAGCTGCTACTAATCGCAATTTGGATGATCTCTTCGAAAGTCCATCCTTCGATTTCAACTTGCGAACTACGCCCACTCCTAAGCGACGGACGCCTCGCTCCAACGAACGACGACTATCGCTTCCTTTCTGCTCGCCTAGTGCTAGTAGAACAAAACATTCTGCAACCGGCGTGTCACCAAGCACGCCTCGGTCAAGACAGATGCGCCCAAGTTCTGATAAGGACGCTTCATCGGATGGAACTGTTGAAAACAGAAATGCGTTTCCCAGTGTGGACGACATTGTTTTGGATAGCCTTTTCGATCCGTGGCAGTCTCTCCCTCAATCGGACATGTACATGCCTTTCTCTGATTGGTCACCAAGCGCTGATAATAACAACTCTATGTTACAATTTCCGAGCAATTTCAACAATGACGAAGATCTTATCAACGCAGTGCTCGCAGAATCAGAGCTTGGAAAACCGGCTGATATGGGTGTCTCTTTCACAGAGAATGGCACTACCAATGATATGAGTATGCCTGAGTCTGGAAATAACCAACAAGGCGAGGATCTAGTAAGCGAAGCACAGGCTGCTGTTGCTTCCATCTGAACACTTCACTATTGTTGAAATTACATGAATTTTACGATTGCAATGCATTTCATTTAGAATCCTTTTCTCTCAAAGCGATGGCGTTCGGGTCTGTCTTTTTACGATGTCTTGATTACCGTATTGCGGTTTGCTGTGCGTTGTCATATTCTCATTGCATATTCCTCCTTCAAGGTCAAAAGTCACGAGTCGGCTATTTTCGTTTTGGATCATCTGGGCATGTTTAAGTATCATATAGGGTATAGAACATTCTGCTATTGTTATTGCTGTTTATAGTACAAATGCCAAAGAGTATGACTTGTTAACCTTTATATGTCTCAAAAATAAATCTCCTAACCCCTGTACCAGCTTCTCGGATTGGACCCTTTCTTGGTATAACAACTACAGGCATGTCCATTACTGGTGCCATAGTTGCCAGTGTTAAGCGATAATTCGAACAATATCTTGCAGTATCTGATCAATCCAAGAATAACGAGGGAGCTCTGAAATAACCAATTGATAGCGGGCGACACACAATTTGCGATCGCTGTTGAGAAAGAAAAAACTGCGAACCATACGCATTTGTAGAGATTCCGAAAACGGATACATTGATCTTGTTGTTTGCTTTTCTGCGAGCGTCCTGAACTGCAGCGAGATAGGTGATCAATTGTGCAATCTCTGCTGCTTTGCCGTGCTCTTTTGCTTCTCTATAGGGGCATGATTAGTATAGCAGTTCAATCGTATAAAAAGATGTACTACATACAAGACTACCAAGGCCTTGTGTGTGTCGTTCTTCTGTTACCCATACATAAAGCAATTTGGAGCCCTTCCCTTGAATCCTCTGGCTTTTGAGCTCACTCCAGACAGCTAGTGGCACGTCTTAGGACCAGGTGAGGCGTTCCGAATCTGCGCTGTCGAGGTGGTCAAGTCGGTCGAGGATCATCGCGTCAATGATGAAACGCTACTTGTGCTCTGAATTGCGCTGTAGGATATATGGCGATGCAAGCAATTTCTTCGTTGCAATACCTATCAAACCAAGCGATTAACCTCTATCAGAGAGTACGTCATTTAATTCCTGGCCAACCCATTGTGATAGTTGATTATGGCCTGTCTGTTCATGGTCATCATTCTGTTCAAGCTTATAGAGATGATCCTGGGTCGTGTAATCTGAAATCCACTTTTGTGAACAGTGCAGCCATTTTTTCATCTTCAATCGAAGTCACAGCACATGTTTCGGCCGCCTGAGCGTTGTTCATGGAATCCTGGCAGAGTTGTGATATTCGCTTATGAAGAAACCTGAAAGCATTTACTGCATTTATCGAGGTTTGCAATGCGTCTATAATCCCAGGCAGGATATTGGGACCTGTCATAGATACCTGGCCACCAAATTGGAAAGACATCTTCAGTCTGGCTGACTCGAGGTTGACCACAAAAATGGATGAAAGGAAGGGTTGTCGGGTAGGCCGAAATGAATTAGCAGCCGCAGTCGGCTAGTATTTCCAAGAAAGTTTGGCCGAATCTATTTGAAGGTTTTGGAACAGACATTTACGACTTTATTTGGAGAGTAGCGATTTCCCATTGAATTCCCTCATGACGCTACCAACAGAAAATGTCATGCTTCCAGACATCCTTTCGGAGACATGACAGGGGATAAAGATGTATGATGACGGCACTGAATGGGACCAAGTACGCCGAATAGGATATATCTACAAGCCACTCCTCAACTGAAAAATCCAAGGACTATGTCATTCGTTCATTCGTCTCGTCTACTCAAGCGTCGTAGAAAATCTCCTTGTATCGATGCGTCACTTCCACAACTTGCTCATAGGTCTTATAATCTATTACCATTGTCAGAAAAGCTCCAACCAGAGCTACACTTCCTTCCCAAAGGGACACAACTCACCAAAATTCGAGGGAGTGTCCCAGTCTGTAGTCGCAAGAACATTGATCCCCAATCCCTATATCAATCAAAGCCAATACGTCAGTCATGCATCACGGCAAATTTGTGTCTTCCAATGTATAAATATACCTGTCCACCACTCAACTCAGTAACCTTCCCAACAACCTCAACCAATTTCCCCATTTGTAGATGCGAATCCGATTTAAGGAGTAGTGTCACATCACCGTGGTTTCCGCATTTGATCACTGCCGTTTCGCCGTGGAGCGCGCTGACTATGCCTAGGATACGGACTGTGTTGACGTGCTGATTGACACCGGATGAACTATGGAAGGCTTGGAGGTGAGAGGGAAGTATTCGTGGGGTTTGGATGGACATGGCTGTGAGATTTTGGGCGTTCAAGTTAAGATCGTAATCGAGGGTTTTCAGATGGGCTTCGGCTTCTAGAAGAGAGGCTTTGGGCTAGGCGATCCTTTGCGATTTGTATTGTACTTGGCAAATTTCCCGAGTCTAAAATTTTTGAAATTCACAGCGAGAAGAGAAGAAGGTAGCGGAGTTGAGACGATGTGAGGTCAAGAAAAGCTCAAGGTGGTGGAGAAGAAACAGTCGCGGGGTTAGGCGCGTTCCTGAAGACGCGAAAACACGTGATCTTATAGGCCCTAGATTGGTGATAGGTCCAGGGCAAGACATGACTATCGGGATACTATGCGGGTTTCGTTTGTGTGATAGCATCTATAGATATATATACTGGATACTTATTACGATTCAGAATTCCTTGATGAGATTGAAACCCATCCTCAGGCGGGCCGTCACCACAAGTATTCGACGCAACTGCTATCCCGCCCACGTAGAGAATGGCAGGCCGATACGGAAGGTTTGCAATTACCTGTTCAAAGTTGCAGCTATCGGAACGAAAATCAAAGTTCTACATTGCCTCACTCAAGGCATGAGGTTCAAGGAGACATAGATGTTGGCGATGGAGAAAAGTAGGGAAGCCGATATAGCGCTAATCCGTATTAAGCTTAGCGTCATCTGGACTAGGTGGGGAGCCTGAATTATGTGCCTGAGGCAGAAGATAACTTAGCGCGAAAAAGGTCAAGCTTCAACTGCAAAGCTCCATCAAATTTCAGTAGAGCGATAAATCAACACGCCACCAACTGAGGATGACAACAGAAGACCATTCGATATTGCCGCTGTATCTATAAAGATACTCACTCGATTTTTACACAATTCCAGAACTCCAATTACGACATCTCTACTGTAACAGCCCGCGCTGGTCGCGGCATTGACCATCGACATGCCACCACAATTCCCTTCCTATCACCGCGGTATGACCGCCCAGCCACTCAAACCAGTCAAACGATATCGCCCTGGCAAAGCGCTTCCAGAAGAACAGTCATCAGAGGAGGAAGAAGAAGAGGACGAGATTGCGCAAGAAGAAGAGAGACGGAAACAGGAAGAAGCGGAACGACGTCGCAGATCACAACAAGTACGACCAGCTCCAAAGGCAACCTCTTTCCCGGCATCTGCGGCTGGCAAAGTTACAAAGGGTGTCAAGGACGTGACGTTGGAAGATGAAGATGAGGAAGGATTTGTGACGGAGGAAGAAGAGGAAGAGGCGGCGGTAGCCAAGCCGAGTACTACTCAGAGACCGGCTATCGTTGGTCAAGCGCCCGCTGCTACTGCGGAATCAGAAGAAGAACAAGAAGAGGAAGAGTCCGAAGAGGAGGAATCATCCGAAGAAGAAAGCTCAGAGGATGAGGCGCCGAGGAGAGTTCTTCTTCGACCGACATTCATCAAAAAGGATAAGCGAAAAGGCAATGAAGAAAATAGCGCACAACCTAGCCTAGCAACAGGGGTCGCAGATACCGCAGCAGAGGCAGAAGCTCGTCGGGCGCAACGGCAGGAAAAAGCAGACTTCCTCGTCCGTGACCAACTCGAAAAAGAAGCCATGGCACGGCTCGCGGGCAAGAAAGCATGGGATGAGGACGAGAACGTTGCTGCCGAAGAAGAAGCCCTCGATGATCGCGACGGTCTAGACCCCGAAGCTGAATATGCAGCTTGGAAACTCCGAGAACTGAAGCGCATCAAACGACAGCGCGAAGCAATCGAAGAAGCCGAAAAGGAACGTGAAGAAATTGAGCGACGACGGGCTCTAGCACCAGAAGAGCGAGAACGCGAAGATCAAGAATTCATACAGAAACAGAAGGAAGAAAAGGAAGCTGGTCGTGGTCAGACTGGGTTTATGCAACGATATTTTCACAAGGGGGCTTTCTTTCGGGATGATCTTGAGCGCGAAGGATTGGATAAAAGAAATATTATGGGCGCCCGATTCGCAGATGAAACGAATCGTGAAGTACTACCGGAATACATGCAGATTCGCGATATGACGAAATTGGGAAAGAAAGGTCGAACGAGATACAAGGATCTACGATCTGAAGATACGGGACGATGGGGTGAAGGGTTTGATAATCGCCCGCGACGGACTCGTGATGACGATAAATTGTTGCAAAATGTGACCGATGAACGATTCTTGCCGGACAGGGATCGTCGTGATGACGGTCGAGGAAGAGACGCGACAGCCACGGGGGCCAATTCCAGCACCGTTAGAGAGGACCGTCGCCGTCGCCGGTCATACTCAAGACGGAGATCCAGTAGATCGCGGTCACGCTCGCATTCTCCACAGAGAAGAGATTACAAGAGACGCAATGATGACCATCCTCGAGAAAGAAGCAGGGATAGAGATCGGTATAGGGACGATCGACCTGATCGAGACAGGAAAGATCAGCGGAAGAGAAGTCATTCGCCTTATGATGATCGAGACAAACGTCGTCGGACTGAGAGTAGAGTTTCGCCTTGATGCGTTAAACGCTCTGCATATTGACATGTATATCAAATAACAGCCATCAATAATAATGGAACTATACGTAACATAGCGTGAAGTGCTCAAAGTCGACTTGGGATACTACAAGTCATTCACGGACATATGCATAGTCGGCTATTATACCATAGCAACAGCTGAGAACAACTCTTTCGCCAGCAAACACCTTCATGACGCCAGACCCTTATCAGATAATTCATTACTTAACACCCGCACGCTCAAGCACATTCTCCCGCTCCATAACCGTCTCACCAAACCGTACCAGAAACACCGTTCTACCAGGCCACATCTCCGTGCCCTGATTATGCGCCGAAACTTTAGCCTCAAATCCACATCCATCGCATACACCTTCAATTATCCCCGCGACAAAAGCAGCACAGTTGAGCATACTCATTTCCTTGGGCACGCTAATGTATGTGTTTACGAGCGGGTCGTTGTCGGTGATCATGTATTCGTTGGGAGTGTCGGGGGAGACGGAGTGTTCAAGGGCGTCAGCGGGTCGTTGGAAGAGGAGGCGCCAGAGTGGTCCGTGGATGAGATGGAGGAGAGGGAGAATTCGGAGTGGACGGTTTGGTGGAGACGAGGATGTGGATGATGATGAGAGGGCGGAGGAGGATGCGCTTGAGACGGAGCGGTAGAAGAGGAGATCCAGTAGGCGGAGACCGAGGGGGTAGCCTTGTTCATTCAGACTGTCTACATATTAGCCATCTGATTTGATATTGTGGTAGTGTTAAGGAGAAGATACCGCTTCTCAAGGTCTTGAATACCAGTAACCCTCCGTTGCGCGTAAGTCACCATCTCGCCGAACAAGAACGCAAACGATGCCCGACTGAGATCCGCTTTCTGGCTTCTATTTAGATGTCGGTCATATATCGTTTTGCGGTTTGAAGGTACTCGAAGACCGCCAGCTGTGGGTGTTTGGATGAGTTGGCTTTGGCGTATTGAATGTTGTTGTTGCTGTTGTTGGCCGTCTGCATATTGAGTTGATGCTTTTTCAGTGACTGTGCTGCTCATCGACATTGTCGATTGACGTCTTGGAGGGGCAGCCATTGCTTCCTCTATCCCTTAAGATCAATCGATAATTGTACTGTCCGCTAATTCAGAGTAGGCTTGAGGTATCGGCGATCAGGCTGCGGCGCTTCCAGTCGGCATGGACCGCGACGATACCTGGCAAGATAAGACGTGGTCTTCAATTCATATACTGGTGCAGTAGTTCTTGATTCGTATAAAGCCGTTCCTAACCTGCGATGTCGTGTAGTCGAATTGTCGATGTCGCGGGACACCTTATAGCAGCTTGGAGGAGTTGAGTCTCTTAGTGGCTACTGCATTTACGGTGGAGCAAGAGACCCGCTCCCGCAAAGAAAAGTTCTCTACGGAGTAAATACTAAATACTTTATGGTTCTTACGATGAGTTACAAGTGCTACAGTATGTGACGAAATAAACAAATATCAACTCTGAAAAGTATTTTCATTGTAGAGGCTGAACAATTATCCTTGATCCTGCGTCCGACCAGACTCAAATCATCATCGACAAAAGACTTGGTATAGCATTTCTCAACACGCAGCGATATAATCAATTAAATCGTACTGATACACCATGGTATAAAAAATCCTAGATCTTCAGAATGTTAGTCAACTCTCAACACGCAGTATATGAGACGAAGATGTGGTATGGTATAAAAAGAATCAGACATCCAAGGAAGTAGTACGCACAGAGCACGTCTATGGAATTGGGTTCACGGCGACGGCTAGCGTGGAAACTGCGAATGTGGAAAATGTTTTCATCATGAGAGAGGGCTTGTCATGTTGACATGACGGGGATTTTGGAATAGCAAAGAATAACGGTGTAGAGCATACCTGGTTAGTTGCAGTAAATTTCTTGAGACATTGTCGAGAAGAGTGTTGACCACAATACAATTGCATTGAACTGTAAGGAGTGGTGCTGGAAAACATATGTTTTTCTGGTGGTTGGAAGAGTGATGAGAAGAAGAAGAAAAAATTTGAGTGCGGCAGAAAAGAGCATTTTATAGCTCGGTCTGGGGGCTGACCGCCTTAGCCAGCATTGACGGCAGTATATTTTTTTTTTTGGTTTCTGTTCTCCACCTCAGAACGTTCCAGATAATATGGTCAATGTGACTAGTATTATTGTCAATCAACTTATAGGATATCTACTTTTGATGTGCAAGATCAATTGCGAACCCAATGCAAAGAATGACGCCGAAATTTTGTGATGGCGCTGTTTCTCTATCGGCGAGAATTGCCCTATCTCTATATTTGTTGATACATGGTCTATTTAGTGAACGCTTTTTGACGCTGTCTTGAATTCCAATTCAACGTCTTCGATATACCCTGCACCCAATCCTCGCTGCGCCGTCCAGGAGGCATCACATTCGCAAATGGGTAACGGGAGGCCGACACCGTTACGTAGTCACCGGGATGTAACTCAATCCTACATCAGATGCATCAGTAAATATCGTTGTCATGGAAGAGATGAAAATAGCCTACCTCTCTCGGCCATCGAAACTGGCCCACGAGGATGCGCGAGCGTCGTATGGCACGCCCATTCTCAAGACGATGGTATCCGGTAGGATGATGGGTCGGAATGATAGTGTATGTGCACAGATTGCTGTAACCAAGATTACAGGGTTCTCTGGGTGAGAAAGAGCTCCGCCAGCTGCAAGATTGTAGGCAGTTGACCCTGTAGGCGTAGATATACACACTCCGTCTGCCAAAACGGTTGTGAAGTGTTCGTCGTCTCCAAATAATTCAATTGTCGACATTGCTGCACCAGATCAAATTAGAGCCTGTCTACAATTGAAAATATGGAGATGAGAGAACATACTTGGGTTTGGCCCCCTGTCAACCACAATATCATTCAAAATCTGAAATACCCTGTCCGGTACATGTGTCAATGTATCTCCGACCTCTTCACCAACCAATTCATCAACAAGGTCTTTCTTGATGACATATCCCTGTTCATCAAGAGCCGGTTCTCGTCGAGGATTGCTCCGCATCACTGTACACTCAAACCTCAATCTCAGGCTAATAGCAACCCCATCTCGAAAAGACTTTGTGATAGTATCTTGATAATTCGAAAAATCGAACTTTGTCAAAAATCCAAGTGATCCAAGAGAAAACGATAACACAGGCGGTACAATCTTCTGAAACAACCAGCTCGTGTATAAAACTGTACCATCTCCTCCAAGGGTAATCACGAAATCGAATGTTTGCGGATGATCTGCCGCAATGTGGACGTTCCAGTACCTCAAACGATCACGCGCTGAAGGCTCATCGACTTCATCAACCAGGTGCGGGCCATCAAAGTTTGGGTGATTCTGGAACGAGTCCTGGACGTAGACAGTATATAGCGTATCTCTGTCCTTCGATAATAGCCACTTCGTGAGATCCCTCGTTAACTTGATCAACGATTCATCATGCGCCTTTGTCACCACAAATACCGTCTTAACTTTGAGTTTGAGCTTCACACTCCCCAACCGTTTGGATAATTTGCGCACATTCCATGCCATATCCGACAATTGCCCCTTTGTCAAGTGTCGCGAATGCACCACGGCAGGCGCGCTCTGGTCTGGTAGACGGCTCGCATAATCGACGACGGCAACCCGGTCATACTCCCGCGATTCGTTGTCCTGGTTCTCCGGTTCTATCTCGATTGGTTTCCTGCCAATCCTTTCGTCGGTCACCGCTTTGTCATCTTCTTGGTATTCGTACGGGACAGCCCAGTCCCCGTTGAGCAGGGAGTGCACAAAACAAGCCGTGTTTTTGTCATGGGAGTCCGATCCATGGCGGTACTTCCTTGGATCATCGGTTGCGACGAGGGATGATTTGCGACGGTGTTCAGTGTCGGGACTGAAGACGATCTAGAAAGGTCAGTACGGCTGTGGATACTCAACGATAGACAAAAACCAACTCACCTCTATGTGATTGTGACTGTCTGATTCACTGCCTGTTTCTCCCTGTGCCTGTTTCAAAGTTTGTCAGTATCGTAGCTCTGGATTGCGGGGTGGATCAAACATACAAAATCTTCAATGGCTATTTGCGGGTTGACATCTGACTTGACCATTGTGAGCTATAAGCTCTGCGTGTTGCTGAAGCCCGCACAGTTCTCGTTTTATTTGATAACCGATTATCCATCCATTGTTGTGTCCAGGAATGTACGTCGCATGAGGTTGAAAACGATGCGATGATGTCAGCAGTCCCTCTTACTATCGGACGTATCACGTGTCGATAAGTGGATACACATTTTTGAGCAGCTTTTTCACTATCGACGTTGTTGATGATCATGTTACAGATGGCTACTATTGCTCTTTTATTTTCCGCTCCTCGGTGATTCTGAGAAATCGCAAGTTATGAGGTGGTGTAAGTCATCGGTAAGTACGTCTAGTTCCATGTTGAATATATATATCCGCGTGGGGACGTTCGTTCAACACGCACAGAGTATATTGCATTGATCAAACTATATACATGTAGATTTTTCACTTGATTTCGGCAAAGAAGGGATTGCCATTAACCTCAATGCTATGTAGCATGTATTGCTAACGCTCCATGTAATATTCTAAGTAAATGACTGTCCTAGCTCAGGATGCGCCATGGATTAGAGGTACCAAATCAGTACATTCAGCACCTGGAAAGTGGCAGAACACCTGGCGAAACGGGATCCTTGAACCTAGGACCAACACATTTGACCTTGACTATTCCAACGTTGCAACTAAGTTAATGATCCATACATTTCAAGGTTGGAGTGTGCGAGTTGTATCAGACCGGAGGGATCAACACGATAAAGACATCACGATTCTCACGATAACAATCCTAAGTACTTCAAATCTCTTCATGAAACTCCCCACACCTCGTAATTAGGCATCATCTCGTCTAAATTGTCAACAGTCGTCGTCAGCCAGAAAATTACCCGATAAGGAAATTGCCTTCCTAATTCGACAAGCCGACCGAAAGCCTCAATTCTATATATTATAATCCATAGGTATATTGAAGACCTCCCTTTGGCATGCAAGCACACTTATTAGTTTCTGCCCTCCCTTCTTACTTGAGACTGCAGGTATCGTCAGCGATGTGCATTGTTGCACTCAGTGGGCTGAGCGGGTCGGAGGAGGTTGGGAATGGGAAGTTCTAGCTGCAGCCTCAGCATGCATGCACGGTGGGCAGCACAATACATGAGCAATCTACAAGCTCGAAAAGAACAAAGTGTAAGCTCCTTCTTCTTTGAATCGTGTGGCGCTCACTGATTCTTGATTGATGCCATCTTCACCAAGTCTACGAAGCAAGAAACGACAACTTTCAACAGGTCACCGCTGGTGACCAGCCCACATCCAAACCAGGGATGACGGGGCTTATGCAAGCAGACACAAAAGTGGCTTGCAAGTTGTAGTCTCCCGATAGGGAATGGTAATCTCGATTGTATGTGTGACTGACTATTTATACAATCGGTCGTTTGCCAAATTGCTTTACTACGCATGTCCTTTGTATGCATCAGTTCGTAACAGTCGTGTTGACGAGCTCGATTGTCGATTTGAAATGTGATAGCTGAACTCAGACGACTTTTAGTCTACCTACCTAGATCCTCCTGATAAGCCAATCAAGGAGCATGTAGGACAGCAATAGATTGCCCCTCTATGAGATTTGAGTCCACCAGCACTGACCCCTCACTACTACTACTACGTAGTGATTTGCTTCGCTTCTTATTTCTTTTCTTTCTTTTCTTTGCTTTGCAGGTGATTGAAAATACGTTCTTTTCTTTTGTTCACTGTTCTCGTCACAATATGAACAACGCCGAGTATGTTCTGGCGTACCAATAGCAACAGTCATGCATGAGACCCGACTCGCGAGCCTCCACCACAATCCTGGTACCGAGGAAGGTTAAGTTGTCACGCAGGCAAAATAAAATGAGATGAGTAGCCCGGGTTAGTCTTCTTCCCTGTTCTCGTTCCTGGTCCTTGTTCCATCCCCCCAGCCTCGGAGGCGATATTGCATTATTATCGTCACAATAAAAGGAAGGGGGGGGGATCTGCTGACCATCTCATTAGAGCGATGGACTAATCGGCCATTTAGTTGCTAATGTCGGGATTTCACTCCTTGACTCAGAAGGTAGGTGGGCGATGCATTGTTAGTGAAGTAGGTAACAATACGTGATGTGGAAATTCAACTGGGTCATTGACACATGCAGATTCGAGTCCAGACCACGGATTATTCATCTGATTACCCTGTCGATCGCAACAATACAGCATGTACGGTGTAGCTTATTCAACGATGAAGAGCCCTGACCGCGTACTTGTGTCTTAAACTTGTTGGATTATAACCCTATCCATGCGCTTTGCAACAGTCAGCCGTGTTAGACGGTCGGCGACTAAATTTCCCCTTTAAAGTAATAGTACTATTCGCATACCTAGTAAAGCACGGAGTAATATCGAATAATTCAAATTAACAGCCTCAATAATACACTTAGTATTATAGGGTGTATGACAAACGAAGCATGTACGTTTACTCCGGAGTATCCTCCGGTCAATCCTTAACAAGCGGTGATGGTACCTTAATCAGATTTGCCAATAACCCGCCAACGGTATCGGGCGTTGTGCCGTCCGGTCAGGGGGTTCTTAGTGGTTGTTGTTGTTCGTGTTGGCACTTTTAGTCGTTAGTCCTTGGGGTATTTTAGTTTTGGGCTATGCTAGGGCCTGGGCTAAGTTTTCCAGGGGGCGGGTTCCCCCAAAACGGTGGTTCCACGCAGCGATCGTACTGGTGCGGTGTACCCCGTACAGCATAAAGACTACGTATTTGATTAGCCTTCGTATGTTTGTCTCAAGATAACGGGACTAACTTAGGCAGAATGATTATTACGTAGACTACGGAGTACATTTTCCGGAATTTCATTGGCCTCAAATTCGAGGACAAAAGACAAGCATAGCCACGGAGTACGTATCGGCATTCGTTCAACTTTGCCAGGCGAGGTAGGTTTGGCTGATTCCCATTATGATTTCGGCATCTGAAGTGGAATTACAGTCGACTGGTGATGTCATTCAATCTATTTTTTGATTTTCCACGACATACTATGTAAAAAACCAATTAGGCGTCCGATAAGAGTCAGTACTCGTCTCCGATGGCTGTGTATTGCGATTACCGTACAATAATCCGGATTAGACCGGTGATAGGCGCAAAGCTAACTGATAATTACGTGTAATGCACGATTCGTACAGCCCATACACAATCCTGCTGACTAGTAAATGCTCTCAGATACGCCAACAAAGTTTCAGATCGTCCCTATCCATATCCCAGGGGCCCAGCTGAAATGCTGGATTCGGTGAGTCAATCAAGCGGTCAAATTGATATCTTAGTACTCCGTAGTAATTACATATGAATGCAACGTATATTTCGCTTCTTATTGGTTATTTTTTTTTTTACTATTGAAACATCCATGACATCCACTCTTAAGCGCCGAGGTTTCTTTATGCTGGAACACCGATTTATCCAACCCCACGAAGCATGCACTCCGTACTGCTTGCGACGGTAATGAGCATATGTCTGAAGTTGAATCTGACTGGCTCGACGATCTTGGATCTGGAAAGGCCTTGCGCAACGTTTGCGACTGACCGTGCATTGTGCATTGTGCAAGCCCGCCCGCCCGCAACCCTAGGGCGGCCCTGGCCATTTCATCCTGTACATATATCATAGTAGATACATGATATCCACTCCGAAAGGATTGGCGTGTTCTTTGCTACCCAACCACATGTATGGACTCAATATGGAGTCTGTCGTAAAACTCGTAACTTGMCCTGCCACTCAATCTTACCCTGACTGACTCCCGAAATCATTTATTTGGTTATTGCCTGCTGCGTCGCAGCCGGAGTATTCCCCGAACACAGGAAGGACTGGACGAGACAAGGCCACCTACGCATATTGCTCCAGTCTGACAGTGGCACAGACAGCCTGGACGGAAGTCTGTCTAATCATCGGATCTCTGTCCAGGTACATTACATATACATATAGTCATGTACATGTCGGTAAAAGAAATATATCTAACTTTAGCATGTACTAGTATCTGACCAACGTCCTTGCGATGCACACCTGACTAACTGCATGCAGCTGCTAGATAAAACTTGATACATCCTGAGGTCGGAATGTACGTAAAATTATGACTTGTCCTCTCGCAGACTCCTTCAAGAGTCAGAACTGATATGCTATAGCCGCTCACATCCTGCATGTGGACAGCATAATCAACTCGACCATCAACCTTCTTGAACAGGGATGTTGCATCACATTCCATTTCGCCATACATATTACACAGGCAATAATCTACTTAGTACGCACCTACTAAATGCAGACTGGCCACACGGTCGGGGTCAAATCCTGCCCCAAGCTCCTAAATTTGTCTTAGTTACATGGTTAGCTCGTTCAGTAACTACGGAGAAGAGTCAAGGCCTATGCCCTATTATTAAGACACCCGTTTCGTCACACCCGAACCGCGTGGTCTTGAAATGTCGAGAGTTGGCTAAGGCCTAAGAGGCTAGTAACAGTGGGGGCTCTTAACAGTGAACATTGAACGCACCTCTAACGTGCTGTCCACTTTCAACTGAGAGATGTTACCAAAACCCGATAGTCTTAACTAATCATCGGAAGATCCTGACGATAGTACGTATTACTTCAGTCAGTCACAGTCTGATCGCAAGCTGATCGGCAGGAATTTTCCATAACATGATCCAACTTTTCAACTAAGAAGGAAAAAATTATGCTCTTGAATTCCATCTACCGTACGGATACCCGCGGCCCATGACCTAATTACGTACGTAGACGGTAGGATGCACGGATAGACGGCCTGCAAAAAATCTGAATCTATACGGAACATGCCATTCAACAAGAGTCCAAGACAATACTGGTGCCCCACTGTGGTAACCCTCAAGAAAAAATGATGGGATTTTAAAATTTTTTTTTCCAATATGGATGCTTCGGAAAACGATAGTGGAGCTTTGTGCTTCTGGAACACCTTTTAGCATATTCCATGATTAATTCTCTCTATCTTCGTATTGATGGTTGGTGGTTGTAATCTATTCTTGGTGGGACAGTGACTTCTTTGTTTATTTTACCAATCCATGTTACTTCGGAACAGGCAAGCGAAAATGATTATCGCTATAAAGAAAAGGTGTGACGAACGGGTCGAACGGTGGAAATGATACAAAGTCTTTCTTTGATCTACTGAATTTGACGCTGACATGTGTCGACGCTTGAAACCTGTCACAGATGATGATGGTCATCCTTTTATAATACTGTATGTAGATGAATGGGAGAATGTGTTACTGCATGCAGCAGCCACAATATCAGTCGGCGGATTTCATATTGATTGAGTAATTGCTTTTTCGCTCCCTTGAATACTAGTTTGATTGATGGGCATGTATATCATCAGCTGAGTGGGTTCTCGTCAACTGCAAAGTCGACCCAAACCGGGAATGGAGATTCTGGCTTTCGCTGGATTTAATATGTGGCTTGCTCTGGAAGTCTGTTGGTGGTACACCCTCGGAAGCAAAGAGCAATTGGTGTCATGATGGGGTGAGGGCAATTAGGGTTTCCGCTTGGCTCCGTTCTGCACTAGGTTAAACTTGGTAGACACTGAACAGCAGAAAAAGAAAAGAGAGTGAAAAGGGCAGTGAAAAGGGCACAAAGTAACGACGGCTTGGAGGCTGGTTGGGGCTAGTTAGGGAGGAGTTGGTGGGCGTTGGTGGGCCGAGTGCTTAATATCCGGGCCTATTCAGTGGTCAGAAAAGATCTGCCCACGGCAACAGGCATTTTATTGGTCATCTGACTCGGCCGATCATACAAAGACTGACTGAAAGACTTGTTAGTTGCTAAGACTGAGAGGATGTGAGTTTCGTATTCGGTGGCTCCGCTCCACCAGACCAGACCATCTCCGTCTGCCACGCTACATCTCTCGAGCGAAAAAGTCATGATTCAATATGCAAGCAGTCTGATTAGTCACTGCAACCTTGATTTAACTGGACTTGGTTTAATTAGTCGTATTCATTTTCAGATCCAAATGAGAAGCATCACAGTGCCGATTCCTTCCGTGTAACACTGGTCAAAAGAATGTGATACGCACATTCATCAGATATGTGTCATCGAGTAACAGGCAACAACTACCTAGCGCCTATGGACAAAATAGAAGTAACAAATAAGATAGACAACACCGATCGTTGGATCGCGTCTTACCGCCGAAGTTTCTGAAAAGTATAAAGATGAAACTCGTTGACGCTCAATCAGCAGGATATCCGTACAGCCGGCCATCTAGTATTCAGTAAGGATACGAATCAGTAGTCACTAACGCCTACTTTTGGTAGTGCATGGCATGGGCTGGGCCGGATGGGGAAGGCTAATCCGCTTGGACTTAGACGCCGAGTGTAGGACGTACGCACCACACTACGTAGGATCGATCATACTCCTACGAGTACGTACTACATATAATAAATGTGTGTGTGTGTATACTATGGGCGGTGGCAAAGGCAAAGCCGTGAAAATTACCTTTTCGACTTCCATGTTTGCTCCGTACAAGCACAATTAACAGCTGCATACGGAAGTGTCAGTGGCTGAGTGGCTTTTGCGTTACCGGATTTTGCATGTTACGCGTATTGTTACTACAACTTGCCCATACTCCATAGTAAATGTTGGTCATACAGCCAAAATACCAAAATACCTGCGCTGTGACCGCGCGGTCCGCTTTGCCATGGTTGGCCCGTCCGTAAGATTAGTACCGTCAATACAGTAAGTAATTCAGTAATACAATACACAAAGTGACCCGAAACAAGGGTCATGGCTTTCTCCATCAGACTCGTGTTCCTTTGCTGCTAGCACTAACAAGGACGTACTACCATGTAAGTAATACATAGTAAGTCACAACGCTATGCCACCCATGTAGTTCCACCACCCCATTCGTCATCTCGCTTTATGGCTGGCTTAGCCGCCTCTTTGACTTTCGTTTGATCATGGATGCCAGCATAGTTCGGTTCCTAACTCCTCGCAGGCTCCACCGATCTGGAAGTGCTTCCTGTTCGGTGCTGCTTAGTGCTCAACCGTCAACGAAGCGCGGGGGCCTTGTCTTTGAGACTTTTTGCTTTTAGCCTTTCGTCCCAAACTGAGGGCTCTTACTCGTGCGTGAATCTTCTTTTGCTACTTCCCGACTTAGAAGCCGTACTATCCTGGCTAAACTTCCAACCAACCTTTGCAGCGTTCCATACATCCCCATCCCATACTCCATACTCCAACCCACTCATCCATCCTACCTCAAACAAACCAAAATTTCCACTCCCCGATATTAATCAATACGTACCATCATTTTGATCCCTTCACAAGCCGCCCAGTCCAGCCCACCATGAAACCCGCTCGTCATCCATTATCACTACTGGCCACGGCCGAGCCAATTTTATCCTATCCCATCCCACTTGACATAAGGGAGTCAGGAACGCCCTGGCCTCCTTTGTGGCTAGCCTTGCCATACATAGTATAATAATTTCTCCCTCCCTTGGAGTCCTCATATCTATCATCCATCTCTTGCTACGATAACAAACAACAACCATTAAGCTATTCTCAACCAACACAATGGGTGACTACGGGCAACAGCCGTACCACCTTCCCCTCGACTGGAGTATGCAACTGCACTCTCTCGCGAACGATGCCACCTTTAGAAACTACCGCAAGAACCTGTCGAGAGTTTCCAAGCCCAGCAGCGCTGGCAACAGTCCACACTCACAGACAAGACGGCGCACGATGACCACATACAACAACAACGGCTTTACTCAGGTCCTTCCTGTCCGCAACCTCTTCCACTTGAATAAAAACACCAACACTACCACCCAGCAACGACCTTCAAGGCCTACCAGCTGGCATCCGTCTATGAAACAGCAACAGCAACCATACTACGTACCTAATTGCCACCCTTCATGGCTGCGTGGTGATGTCTCTGYCCCCGCCATAGCCGCCCAGCAGCAGTCGGGGATGACCTCCATGTACGGTCTCTCAACGCCCATCACATGCCCCATGAGCGGCGACCTACTCTCCACCAATGACTACTTTGCCACTACTCACGACGAATTCTACAACTTTTGCCCTCCTGAACCACAGGTATACACCCCCGTCGAGCCATCAGATATGTTGTATTCCGAGCCATCGGAATGGTCAACATACAGTATGGAAGGCACGCCCGTTTCCACGTATCCATGGATGCAACACAGTAGTGGATTCGTCTCTTCGACAGACCCTGCAATGTTGGACTACGGCCATGAGAGCGTCGCTTCAGCTGATGACTTCACCGCGCCACCTACACCAGACATGGTCTACAACCATCAGCAGCAACCACCAGCTTTGATCTCCACCACGCAAGACAATCTTGAAGATGGTGGCGACGATTTAGTTGCTGTTGGTCTTTACGACGAGCCCTCATCGCTCTCATTTTCGCTGTTGAGTGGTGGTGATAATACCTGCCATTCTACCGGCAAGGGTCTCAAATTGGAAGAGACTTTTACTCCTGCCGAGGACGATGACGAGGATGGAGATGCCGAGAATGATGACTAGTTCTCTCTCTCTCTCTCTCTTTCTTTTTTTTTCTTTCCCCTTTCTTTCACATGACTGTCACGATATGGATAATGAGCATAGCATGGAGTTTGAGCATGTATTCCCGTACCATGACGGATGGACGGAATTTGATACCCCTGTCTAGATTATTTGTTTTTACCTACATACTTAATAGAGCAATATTGTGGTTTCATATTCTGTCCTTGGAGTAATAACATGAGCTTACTATGTAAATTCAAGTAACGTTGGTTACGTGCTTTTTACATCAGCAAACGGCAAGTAATGCCGAGCATGTAAGCCGAGCATTTGTATCCACCACATGCTCTCTCTCTTTCAAAGTGGTCTATCGGTCATACAAAGTGGACACGCCACGAGCCACCTCACTTCCCCAAGGCTTAGACCCCCTCTTACTTACTACTTACATAGTAGATTGCCTTTTCTAAGTCCTGAGATACGATGGATTCTTCTTCAACTGCCAAGCTTCTAGAAAAATTGCAGCATCCGCCAAGAATGAGTATGATTGGTCGCAATTTCGAGGTCGAGGTCAAAGCTTTTCTAGTCTTTCCTCTTTTGGTACACAAGTGGGTCTATTGCGTTCTAGACTTTTGGGTCTACTTTCTGCCTGGAAATTATGGCAACGTAGCTCTATGTGCTCGGAGGAATGATTTTCCTGCTTGCCGAGCAGAGGATTTTTTGATTGGAGAGAGCGTTCTGAGATATAAATATTGAGTCGTCAACAATAGAATAAAATGCCGAAGATCATAGTCACCCCCTGGAGGGATGAATCAGAGTTGCTGGATGTGCGATCTAAATTCTATCCCTCGTCATCTCTTAACCCGACGTCGTTGACTGATCAGCGACCAGATGCATGTCGAATTGTATGCTCCCCCCTTCCTCAGCTGTCGAGACAAGACTGATAATCATCAGGTCGAAGCATGGAAACTCCGCGGCCATCTCCCGCACGCTGTCGAAGCCACAGCTCTACTGACAGATGCTATCCTGCATGATAACTCAACCTACAACTCCGTCTTCTCAATCAGAGCTACCTATGCCGCCGCCTTTTCGCGGTTTGTCACTGGCCTAGTAGACACGAAGTTGGGCAGTGGTGGCGGCGGAGGCACGATGTTCAACCGTGCCGCGATGATTGGGTTGCCGCTCTCGTTTGTGGAGTTGAGACACGAAGCGGCGCATCGAGAGTTGCCATCGTTGGTCTTGTTGAGGAATTATACGAATCGCGCTTTGGAGTGGTTGTGGGATTACTACTGGGCGAGGATTGATCAGGGTGTGTCTGTTTCAGCGGCAGAAGATGATGGGTTGAGGGCGAGGGTCAAATCGTTACTGCTGCAGTTTTCGCAACAGGTACAGTCGGACAACTCAAGGAAAAGGGTCAAGTCTTTGGCTACGTCCGTCTCGCAGTCGTTGGTTTCGATTTGCAAGGGCGATGCCGAGGGAGCGAAGGTTATATGTAGGGTTTTGGTTGAGGATGGATTCCTTGTACCTGAAAGCAGGCAGTGAGTATTCCGATGCAAGATTACCAGACACAGACTGACAGAAACAGAATCGCAAGCTCAATGGAAACTGTACTCTCAATATGGGACTATGTTCTGCAGTCAATCGCAGACTCTGTCAAAATATTTCTGACTATTCTCACCGAAGAATTGGCCAAAGACTTGTCGAACAAACCAAACACGCCTGCGACAACGGAGAATGTTCACCTCGAAGGTGTATATATATGGCTGGACCATATACTCACCTCGGAAACCTGGAAACAACATATACAATACCTATGCTCGACAGCTTATCTACGGTTCGTATGCGATGAATGGCCCAACAATTGGACTGATATGCTTGCAAAGATTATTGAGCAAGAGTCTGGAACATCTCATATCTTCGATTCACTATCTACACAATCTGTGGTTTCTATTGACGACACTGAGCCTGCATCAGGCCATCTTCAAGCCTCTGGATGGTCGTACTGAGTCAAAAGCTAGACAACATGATACAATATCAAAAATGTCCAGCAATACGCTTGGGAACATATGGCTCCTCCAAAAACTCAATCTCCTTCTCCGTCAACGACTTCCCTCGAATATTAGCAGCATCTTCCAACTTCTCAACAGAAGTAGCGCCAACAACCGGCACAGCACCTTTGCTTCTCAACCAGACCAACGCTACATGAACCATCTTCCAACCTTTCTCTTTTGCCAACTGCTCCACTCGCTTGACAACCTCCTCATCTGCCTCTGTGAACGCAGAACCCATTGGTGACGGCGTTTGGGATCGAATCGATTCCTTCACACCCACAGGTCGAGCCAAAACGCCACCAAACAACGGTGACCAGGGGATGATACCGACACCCGTCTCCTTACAGAACCGAGTCATCTCACGCTCTTCCTCACGGTAGCAGAGATTGTAGTAGTTCTGCATTGAGATGAACTTTGTCCAGCCATTTTTCTCGGCTATGTGCTGCAAGTTTGCGAACTGGTAGGCCCACATGGAACTTGCGCCGAGATAGCGAACTTTCCCTGCTTGAACGAGATCGTGAAGAGCTTTCATGGTCTCCTCGGGGGGTGTGGAGGGATCATAGCGATGGATTTGAAGGACGTCGATGTAATCAGTGTCCAAGCGAGCGAGCGAGGCTTCAACTTGATTAAAGATTGATGCGCGCGAGAGGCCTATACAAGTCTTAATCCTGAACCAGCTGCAAGGAATCAATTGGATGACTTACCTCCCTGATTAACATACTGCTTACTCTTCTTCATGAACTGTCCATGCGCCGGCCCGACAACCGTCAAATCTTCGCCAACATAGATAGCACATTTAGTCATAATCACAACCTTTTGCCTCGGAATCTTCAGGGCTTTGATGGCCTTTCCAAGGATCTCTTCCGATTGGCCATTGCCATACATATTCGCCGTGTCCCAGGTGTTGATTCCGCGCTCATAGGCAGCAGCGAGAACCTTAATGGCTTCCTCCTCTTCGAGGAGCCAGGGACTCCATTGTTTGGAGCCAAAGGACATTGCCCCGAGGATGGGGACGGATATTTGGAGTCCTGAAGAGCCGAGGTTGACGTAGTCAACTTTGGTTTCGTCGAGGCTCTTTTGGAGGGAGGTTGGGAGGACCATGGATGCCATTTTTTGTCTGAGATTCTAGAGAAATGATTAATTAGAATGTGGTGTTATTGATGCTGTGTCTGTGACAATGATATTGCATGAGAATCGAGGGATTTTTGGCCTGTATTTATAGCCATATATCAGTGCTGCAATGTCCCAATGTCCTCAAGATCATGATGATTGATTTCTAATGACATGAAGTCTTTCGAACCCATATACAGATCTCTATACAAAAGCGGCGACATGATTGGATGTCTATCCAAGTATAAGAGCACTAGCAAGACTAGCGTCCATAGTTAGCGAGCGTGCCAATCAGAGACGCCGATTTGGTTGCAAACGCCGTTAAACCCGATGAACCTCTCCCATTTGGTTGACCTCACTTTTTGAGAAATCGAGTGGGAACGTGTAATGTATTGTAATGTGTGTCTAACTAGAAAAGAGGAAATATCTGGCATAGGCTGTTCCGTATATGACATAGCTTAAATCTCTCCGCGCTAGTTTAGTAAGGGGGTTTCTTAATAGTATCTTATATCGAGGGAAGCTTGATGTTGAATGAGAGCAGGTGAGTGGATATATGCGCTGCGCAGTCAACGGATTGATGCAAGGCAAAACCTTCAATATAAACATCTACAAAGCTTTCTCCAGCGGGTTCCTTGTGGCGGACCGCCGCGCATCTTGTTTGAGAGCAAGTACAGGCTTGCCAAGAAGTACATGGGGGKCACGCAGGCGTATGGCACTTCTTTATGCGTTGCTGAGTTGGTATTGATCAACTGCTAATCTTGCTATAGGGAAACATCCTTGATTCCCGAGAACTTTTACGATCCTTCCTCAATGCTCAGTCCGCACTCGTTCCTCCTAGGCATGCTCTTGCAGGACGAAGCGTTCCGAGCTCCAGTCTCAGATCCATGAACGAGATTCGTCGACTGTTTCTCGAGGGTGAGCGGCAGCAGATGCTGCTTACCTTCAGACCGGAGGTGGGACACTACTACATATTCTGCCGCGTACAAGCCAATTCCAGTGGACCACAAACTACCGATCACCAAGGTCACACTCTCAAAACAGGTCAACACTTTTGTTGAGATCGCCAGCTTTGCGTGGAATCTGTTTTACCCATCGGTTTCGTTACGGTGGTGGCACGGTTATGCACGCTATTGGTAAGTTGCTACAGTATCCCTAAGACATGCCCACCATGTGTCTAATTGTGCAATATTTCCCTTGAAGACCTGGTCAGCGATGCACAGCAAAATATGGTATAGGTATTATGTATTTCAGGGAATTCATTGATATCTTTATTTGACCTTGGAAAGGCATACTCGCGTAGGAAAGGATGGAAGAAGTGGTTATGTATTGGGTTCCTCCAATATGAAAGAACCCTCAAGACAAGGCCGCTTTACCAACTTCTGCCTGGGCTATTTGCAAACCCCCTGCCGCATAATTGGCCAGACCCATTGTAAGGATAGCAATGAGACGACTATCCTGCTCCTCATCATTGACAGCAAGCCCATAAGCCAGACGCGACACGTATGAGGATAAATTAGCTACTTCACCCAGGATGGCTGCCGAGCGTGTATTGCCCGCAGGCTTTTCTGTAAACTCGTAGATGTGCCACAAGGTCACCACTGTGCCGTGGATGACTAAAACACAATTGAGCATTGCGCCAATGCCACGGGATTCTTCAAAGACCATGCTACCAATCTTCATCTTTTTGAATGCAAACTGACCTATTCCGGAGAACACCAACTTCAAGCCAATGACAGCTGCTGTGGTGATCTGCGAAAGCTTCTTAAATATCGCATTGTCAACGGGATCTAAGGGAACAAGGAAGCTGCCGGCGCCGCCGATTGCAGCGCATAGAAATCCAATAACCCCCGCTGGAATGCTAATTATTTTGCTGCCAGATTGGTCCTCTGCTTCTATGGCAATCACGTTATTACCCAGTATAAGAAGAATACCAGCAAACAAGGTACAGCTCTCGAAGACAGCCTTCTTTACGGATTGCGACATGGAAATGAGCTCTGGCACCTTGGCAGAAGCGGAGGCAGCATGAGGAGAAGATGAAAACAATGCTGACGTTCCTTGCTGTCCGAATAATCCTGCCAGCTCGTCCCAGCTCCTTGCAGAGATGATGGCTTTTACAGAATCGTCGTTGCCTGGGAACGGTGCGTGGTTTTCGATAACTTTATACACAAGGGTAATGGCAACAGCACCAATCCAGGAGAACAGGTCCATAAAAGACAAGTCTGGCACACCAATTTTGTTGAGAATGTCAGAAATGACAGGTATATGAATCTTTGTGTCCAGGACGTTCAAAGCGGTCTGAGCTAGCTCGGACAGTATCTTGAGTAGAACATCTACCACCACTTGTATGCCAGATAGAACTCCATCGACAATGATAGCTGCCAACTTCTTCAAAACGTTTTCAACACTTAGTGATGAAAACTCATTGGCTAGATTTTGCAGCTGAGTCAGGACTGCCCCTAGTAAAGTCTCTTCCTGGGAGATCGCTGTTATCAAGTCATTCAGGAGATCCCCAACTGCATTTCCTGACGGGGAGTCCCCGGTGATCTGCACTTGAGAAGCATGGTCTCTATACTTATCAGCCAGAAACTTAGAACCGGATGTCTGATTCTTGGCTGGATCAGAGCCACTTGATAAGGCAGGCTTGGATGCCACATCCCCTAGGGCCGGAGACCAGTCAGTGATACCAGCCCACGTGTTGACCTTTTTCTCAGCATCCGTAATCACTCCGTCGATGGCCTGCTGTGCTCGAGGGATATTGTCTACCTGATCCTGCAGCCACAGCTTGGCGACGTTGTGCATCACGTCCTTTGTCCGCCGAATGTCGTCCCATTCGAATAGGAATTCGACAAAATGGATGATATCCTCAATTCCAGTTTTTATTTTGTCGAACACCCACTCCACCGCGCCAACGACAGCATCGACTGTGTCCAGCACCGCGCGGAAGACTTGCCCGCCAATTGTTGCCAGGAAGTGCAAGCTCTTGGTTACATCGTCATAAACTATTTCGGCCACATGCTTTACGGTGTTTATGGCATCATTGGCGACAGCCTTCAGCGTTTGGAACAGATCACCTGCCGCCGCGGCTATCCAATCAAACAACCCGAGTTTAGAAACTGGGATCTTCCCAGATCGAAACAGAGATGATGGGATGATTCCATGATTAAGACGTGCGAAAACTTGAACAGCTGACGATATCTGCGGGTCCTTGACCTTCTCATAGGTCGTCTTCATCAGATCTAGGCTCGTTGCAATACCAGTCACATCGTCATCGCTCGTTGATGCGGCCACTAGAGGCGTGTATTGTGGTGAACCAACGATGCCGCCAGGGACGGTCGGCCTGGTCACTTGGGCGGCACGCACCTTGTCAGAGGAGTTAAGTGCGGTGATTTTAGCCAATCTCTTATCCATAGGGTCGATGGTGACTGTATTCTCATCGTCAAGGGATATAGTCAATACAGTCCCGTTGATTCCTTCAGCCGCCTCGACTACTGTGAGTGAGCCCACAGCATCGGCAGATACTTGGATAGGGGTGGTGGATAGGACATAGTATAACCCATTGATGTGCACCGGTGTACGGCTGTTGGCGGAAAGATTGACTACAGCATTTGGTGTTGGTGAATCTGTATCGCTCTGGGTAACGTGGATGGATGTTGTGTATGACATGAAATTGCGGGCTGGCTGCTCAGGTGGTGTAGATAGAATGATTTCTTGAGCACGCCATATTCTTCCAGCGTCATTGGAATTTTGAATTAACTTTTGGAGCCTCCCATTGCCGGACGCAAAGATGGTATTTCCGCCATCCGTGCGGTTTAGGTAGGGCGAAATACGTTCGATGCCCGAGAGAATTGGCACGGCAACGGACCAAGCTTCTGTCTGACCTACCTTGGCTGCTGGGGCTGCTAGGTAGTAAACTTGATACTTCGAATTCCTTCCCCATATAGTTGTCACTCCCCCGTGGGTCATGGCGTGCAAAGTGTCAGTCGTAGAAAAGAGGTCATTGGTGGCTATCAGTATTGGCTCATCCTTATCCCCCCTTTGCTTATCGGCAGGGAACAGGTATAATGAGGAGCCACTGACGGCGAAAAGATCGGTTGTTAAGTCAGTATTGCGAGATGTGGCGATGGCTGAGGGAACTGCATTGCCCGGTAGGTGCAGTCGTCGTACGAGTGGTTTTGCCTTGGGATCGCCCCAATTAACAATGAATTCAAATACAAGCTGACCGTGGCCCCCTGTAGAGCCCGCGGTGTAAATTCCATCAACTTTCCCACTTTTCACCTGCCCCACGCAACTATGGTAATTAGCAGATTCGATGTCGACGCTGACCTCGTGCTTGACCCAGTACGTCCCGTCCTCTTTAGTAGGATCGATATGGTAGCGGGATACATGTGAAACACCGCCTCCGAAAGATCGTTGAATGTCAACAACAATGTACTGCCTATGATACAGCATCTCGGCAAAGAGAACACCAGCAACAACAATATTCTGAGGCGCTTCATCGATAGCATCAAAAGGGACTGGAGTCCAGTTGGGATTTCGAAACCATGACGTGTCATCATTAGAGTTATCGAGGGAGATGAACAGGTGATCGTTACTATCCACGGTGACAGCAATTAGCAGCCCTATCTTTCCGTTTTTGGCACTTTGGCCTACACCAAATGTGCGCACTACGGCGTCAGAGCGCCCAGGAAACTGGGCTTTAATGACGGCAGTTGAGAGATCGTGCACCTGCCATCCTGTGTGTGATGACCCGCTCTGCTCTTCAAATACATGGAAAMCCCCCGCCGAGTCGATCGAAAACAGGAGGGCGTGACCGTCGCTGCTCTGGAGGGCTTCAAAATTGCCCGTTGAAGAAACAATCTCACCGTGGATATAGTTCTGCATCAGCTCGGTGGAGGCAGTCAACCTACCTCCGGACGCATTCTGTTTCTGCTGGGCAGAAGGTGCATTTGCAACGGAGGGCGGCTCCACTATTTCCTGGTGTAGGGTTTGCTGAGTTGACTCGGTTCCAATGGGATCAACATAGGAGATATCACAGACAAGGTCCCGACCTGTAGAAAAAAACGGGTTGCTGTACGTGAACACCTTGGCACCGGGGAAGACGAATTGCCTCAGGACATCAAGATTCATCTCATCAAGTTGACCAGTGAGCTCAGCTTTGACCTTTGTTTTTGCTAGCTCCATCAAGTCGGCAACCATCTTGTCTACATTGTCGGGGTTTTTATGGAGAGGGTCGTCATACTTAGAGGCGTCCTCGAGGTCGTGACCGGTATGTAAGAACACTAAGGCCCCATTCTGGTCGATTGAAAGTTGGTATGTATCTTCAAGAACCCAGTAAACCGGTGTAGCTTCTACTACGTTCTGGTCATTATCATTATCAAGTTCGTCATAGTTCGACGCTGCCTTAAGGAGGGCCCGTAGTTCCTGGTGAATTTCAACTTCCCGATTTGAGCCAGTGGCAAAATATATATCGCAGCTGTAGGACGACCTAACTTTTGCCACGCCATAGAGAATCCCACCCGAAATAAATTGACCTTCATTGCTGTTGTTCCATTCCAGGCTGAGTACATGATCACAATTAAGATATTCAGTCTCATCATGCGGGGTTCCGCCGGGGGTAAAGTCAACGAACCATTTGACCAGGTGACAGAATAGCAGAACGGCTTCACTTGGCTCAGGATATTTTCTCGCATAAAGTCCACCAGGACATTCCGGTTGATGGAAACAACTCCACTCTTGTTGATAACATCATCAGGCTGCACCCAGTTCCACCCAAATTTTGAAATTGATGGCACATTCTGACCATGAATCACACAAACATAATCTAATGTTGTTGCCGATTGTTGCTTCGGCGTAGGGTTCTCTACTGGGTCCCCATTGGAGTCTTTCAGCGGGCTCACGATTCGCTCAAAAGCTGTCATTGCCAGCGCGGAAGGATCTGGGTCCTGCGGGATGGCGGAGACCGAGATCAACGGCAGGCCTTGTTCTTTGGCATTCTTGCTGTGGAGTTTAATAAAGGCTTTTGGTAAAACAAACTCGGCACTGGAGCCTGGAGGGATGCCCTGGAAGCTGGTGTCGGACTCCAGAATGGCACTATCGAGGTCAAAGAAAAGTTGTTGAAGACTCAAAGCGCTACTAGATATGTTGTCCAGGGAATCCTTTAATTGTTTCTTGATGTCTGGGTGGCTGTTAAGATAGGGAGAGTTGTTCAGCTCCGTGTCTAGGTCCCCGATCTTCAGGTCCACTGAGGTTTGGACAAACCAGGGCTTTGAAGAGGCATCGTCGCCTTCAGGCTGGTGGTAAACATTCCAATGACCTTCGCCATGGAAGCCAGACGGTGGCGAATTTTGAATGACCGTGATATCTGAACAGTAGAGGTTGAAAGCAACTTTATCTATACCTTTGTTGAAACTAACCACAGGAGACAGGTCCCTTGGCATGAAGCCCGGCGGTACTCCCACCTGCATGCGAATACCCACGACAAATCCTGCATTGGTGAGCTTCTGGATATCTTTGTTGTTTTTGTAGGGAGTATCCTCGGGAATGTCAAAGGGATTGACGCCTGTTTGCTTCACCAAGTCCTCCAAGGTAATCTCCACGCTAGGATCGTCGGAGGTGTCTGACACCAGGAAGCATAGATACTGGGGTTCCTGGGTGTCTTCGCCTAGAAAATCCCACAGATCAGCGTTGATGCTGGCTTGGGTGGTAGAGACGACGAAGTCGCATTGGTATTGAGGGTCGGAGAGATCAGAATGAGTGCTATCCATCGTGGTAACTAGAGACTTTGCAGAGAATAGATATAATGAAGAAGCCGTAGATACCTTTGAGCTGAAATCCACAGAAAGATATAGCGAGGGATCTTATTTGAACTTTCTAGTCCTGGTCGATTCTCCTCTGTTTATAACTAGAGGGATTGTCTACTTAATGCCTCAAGGTTGTCCGATATGCATTACGAATCCGATACAACCACACCTTTTAGACATACCCAGGGAGTCGAATCCATCCTTACGATCCCGGAGTCCTAACGAAACTGCATGGTCTTTCAGCCAGCCAGTTTTGACACGTCATGCGCCTTCTATTTTATTCTCGTCGTACGCTTATAGCTCAAGAATGCGAACCATTTTGGCATGGGTTTTCAGCAAAACTTTCTCCCATCCAGTACGACTGCTCTTGGAACTTCTGTTAGAGGCTCCCGTGGATTATCCACGTTCATTGAAAGCGGGCCGTGGAAGACACCAGCGAGTACATTAGGGATCAATTGGTAATACAAAAGCGACTTACTCGCTGATAAAATTGGAAGTAGTCCGGTGAAATCCCTCGGGAAATGGTCTGTATGACAATTCCCTAAAGTGATCAAGGTGCCCGTACCTCGGGCATCAACCTATGCTTGGACATGCATAACGACCTTGACCATCTGCATGCAGTTACAGTACATGCATAAGTCGATTGGCCCTCTTAGTGGCGGGCTAAAGGATCAGAGTCCTGGCAGCGGGAGAGCTTCATTCAAAGAGACACAGGTTCGGATGTCTCTATCACATAGGCTCAGGTGACTAGTCGAGACATGGGGTAGTTCTTGCCATCGTAAAAACACATGTTTCTTCGGAAATGCATTCTAACCAATTGAAAGGAGACTCAAATGCATCTCGGAAAAGCGGGGGTGGGTGGCTGAGCCACAGATGGGGGACTGTGTTTAAATAAGGGGGTTTCTTAGCAATATCTTATATCAAGGGAAGCTCAATATCCAATAAGAATTGATGTGCGGATATATTACTATACTCACCACATTCGGGATAGCGATAAAGTAATCTTGTCACGTTTTCCTCTCTGCCAAATAGTTCATAAGGTAGTTACATCGTTTCGCCTAGTATTTTTATTGCATAACACTCCTTCCGACAATCAATTCGTTCAGACTATGCCTATAATGGCGCCACCGGCACCGGAAAAGAAGCGTCCAGTACATAGACGGAGTAACAATGGCTGTATCACTTGTCGGTATGTATCGATTCTTACAAGACGCCAATCTGCATGAAACAATAGCCTAATCATCGTAGAATCCGTCGCGTGAAATGTGACGAGGCTCACCCAGCCTGCAAGCGCTGCACTTCAACCGGCCGTCGCTGCGATGGCTATCGACAGCGCCAGCAACAACAGCTATCAAAACCATACATGTCTATCGGCATCACCATAATGCCAAACAATAACTGCATCTCTGCCTCAGGCCGCGCTGCATGTGGAGCGCGGTCGAGAATGTCATATCACCTCTTCGTCGATTTGTATACCCCCTTACTCTCGGATTATGGCACGGCGGGGTTCTGGAATGAGATTGTGCTGCAGGCCAGTGCTGCTGATGAGAGTATCAAGCATTTGATGATAGCTGCTTCGAGTTTGAGAGGCCCTTCTTCCCTTGTTGTCTCAATGTCGCCGTCTCCTTCTTCATCGACTTCTGCATCGACGTCGACAATCGCCGAGTTGAGTCCAGGATATAATCATGAGAAGAAAAACGTCTCCTTCCTGCTCCATCACGGAAGAGCACTACAACTCCTCAGCCAAGCATCTCAGCCGTCGATTACGATTACACTGATTGCTTGCGTTCTACTCGCTGTATGCGATGAGCTTCAGCATCGATCGATAGAAGCGCAAATGCATATACAAGCTGGCCTGAAGATTCTGGCTACCCATCATTCTGACTTGTGTTTGGCGGGCGATACCGTGGCTGAAATTGCGTCGACGTTTACAAAACTGTGTAATCCGAAACCTGTTATGCCGGGGTTTGAGGAGGTGAGGCGGTCGTTGAGTGTGTATGATGGGTTTTAGAAATCAATATTAGACCAAGTTTGTCTTTTACCTGCTAGCTATAGATCTGGGCTATGATTATAACATAACGTTAGGTATGTGGAGGTGTACATTGTTCATGTAAAGATCTCTCTATGCTTGATACTCTATCGGTGGCCATGTAATCTGAAATCATGAAACTGGCGTAAAGAAAACACCTTCAATCAACTGCATTGACATCTGCTTCACTATGGTGAAACCTTCTCCGCGGCAAATTATATTCGAATAGCCATCTAGATCTCCCTCAACTACGAGAAGGAAGAGTGAGGTACATGCACCTGCTAAATGTCGGGTTTTGCGGGAAATCAATGTCGACAGTTCCTAAAATCGAATCCTTTGCAGGTTGATAACAGAGAGCATTTGCTCATAGTTGTTTCCGCTGGTCATGGCTTATGGAGATGATGACGGGGAATCTTATGATCAAGGGACCATTTGGGCGAAGGCGACTGTGTTATTCGAGGATCTAGACTGATCGATATTTAGATAATATTAGAAATTCTTCCTCTTTCGCATTTGAAATCAGTGGTGTGAAGTATTTCGGAGATATAAAAGCTGGGCTATGTTGGTGCCTGTATTTTCAGGCATCAAGCTGACATAAAGTTCCCCTCGTCTGGCTGTGATACGTCAACAATGCCATTCCACCTCGTACTTTCGTTTCGAGTTTCGAGTTTGTATCAATTCTCCATGAACTCTCTACGATCAATTATTCATACATCTGCCCAGAGACTGTCCAGCCAGCAAAGACAAATCCGCAACATGCATATCCAGACTATTCCTATGTGTAAGCCAATTTTCGATGAAGATCAGTTCCGGATAATTGCCGGATACATCGAATGCTTAGTTCTGACATTTTGTAGGGACGGGGAAGAGCAATAATTATGCTTACCTCGTCACTGATGAGCCTACAAAACAATCCGTTATCATCGATCCGGCACATCCTGAGGAGTGCGTTTTCACCCCCACCAATGAAGTTTAAATAGCTACTAATCATGGTTTGATTACAGAGTGATTCCGGTGTTGAAGTCTGAAGAGGCTGCTGGAAAGGCCAAGGTGACTGCGATTGTCAACACTCATCAGTAAGTACCAATCTTCTGCTTGAATGAGCCACGCTAACAATCGATAGCCATTGGGACCATGCTGGTGGCAATGATGGGATTGTAAGACGAAACCACTTGTTTGCCGTGCCAGGCCAAAGAAAGAATGTTAACATTTCACCTCTACTTGAAACAGCTCAAAGAATTCCCTCATCTCCAAGTCGTCGGCGGCGCAAACTGCCAATCAGTCTCAAAAACGCCCACCCACGGCGAAACATGGAAGATTGGCGAGCGCATCAACGTGAAAGCTCTCCATACTCCATGCCATACGCAGGATAGTATATGCTATTTCCTGGAGGATGGGGATCAGCGTGCTGTTTTTACTGGTGATACTTTGTTTACTGGAGGTAATTCCCTCTATCCATGCATGGCAAGTTTCAATGGTGTTGAATGGGTTTTGATACGTGGATAGGATGTGGACGTTTCTTCGAAGGTGATGCTGCTCAGATGAACAAGGCTCTCAATGAGACGCTTGCATCTTTGCCAGATGACACCAAGGTCTACGTAAGCTTTTTTTTTCTAAGATTTTCGCGTCCAAGTGATCTTTGGAGAAACTGTCTAACGATGCTTCGGTTTAGAGCGGCCATGAATACACCACGTCGAATGTGAATTTCCTCCTTACTATATCAAACTCCGATGCGATCAAGAAGCTTCAAGCTTTTGCAGAGAGCAATAAACAGACACAGGGTATTCTCACTATTGGGGATGAAAAGGTTGGTCTGAACTCTACAAGTTTATGGTTCCGTGATGATGGACACTGATTCAATCTCCCTTATAGGCCCACAATGTCTTTATGAGACTCAGCGTAAGTACATTCCCTCGATATCAAGACATTAAGATGCTAAAAGTGGTTGTATAGGATCCCGATGTTCTCAAAGCGACAGGAAAGAAAGACCCTGTGGAGGTCATGGCTGCTCTGAGAGAGTTGAAGAATGCTATGTAATTGACGATGGCACAGTCTATAGAAGGTCTTTTTGTATGAAGCTGAATAAACGCCAAGATCTTCTTCAGGGATGTTTACCTCTAGCGATGAGAGACCATCACTGTGACGTCAGCGTAGTAACAAACATCCATGAATAACAGGTCAACAATCTTCGTAGAACGATCAATATTCTCAAGACAAATTTCATACATATCAGCAATTAGCAATTAGACCATCCATTACAATGGCAAACGAAGGAGCAGCAGGTGACGCCCTCACCACCAAAAGTCGCGTCCTCGAGACCGCCGCCGGAGTAATCCAGGACTTTCGGCCCGTGAAAAGCATCTGCGCTCATCTAAATGCATTCCACGTATATGCCTCTGATCCAACGAGAGCTGTTGAAGCGAATCATTATTGCGCGCACATCACTGAAGGTATGATACACCCAGAGGAAACAGTGGATGTGCTCTGAAGGAAAAGATTAGATATCAGACAATGCCTCCTCTACGACTCGCCCGAACCCAACGCCCGCCTCATAGGCATCGAATACATGATCACCCCGAAAATCTACAACACCCTCCCGCAACCCGAACGCGAACTATGGCACTCTCACGTCTACGAAGTGAAAAGCGGTATGCTAATCATGCCCACACCCAACGGCGTCCCAAAATCCGTCTGGCAAAAGGCCGAAAACTCTGAAATGAAGGACATAATCCCTTTATATGGGAAAGCGTATCATTTGTGGCAGGTAGATAGAGGCGATACAGTTCCCTTGGGTACGCCGCAGTTGATGGGTAGTTTTGGAAATGATGAGATGTTGGAGAAGGTGCATCCGGAGGGGAAGAAGGGGCTTTTGACGGATAGGGATGGAAGGTTTGGGGCGGATTATGAGGCGAATGCGAAGTCGAGGAGGGATATCGAGGAGCCTGAGATACATCCTGGTGAGTTGTCCCGGCCTGAAGTAAAAGATCTGGCTAACATGCAGCAGACGCCGATGCTATGATGCGCAAGCCTGTTGCATCGTGATTGCCATCTAGTTGGTAAATTGAAGAGAGAATGAGCTTCGTGAATCAAGAAAAAATCATGCATTGTTTGCTAAATAGATGTATCCCATCTACTACACCTCGACTTTCCAGTATTCATACTTAAATGAATGTCAAAGTCAAGTATCGTTCGGGGCAAAACAAACAACCGAAGTCATTCACAAAGTGTAATCTTGCTTCTCTGTCCACACTTGCTCGTCCTGGTGAAACGTATTTCGGAAACGGCAAGCTCTAGCAATTTTAGAAGCGGGCTTATTGAAAATAAAAAATAGAGAAAAAGTCGTTTGATTCATGTTAGTGAATATTGGTCATCGTAGAACCGACATCGCCAAGGTCACTCAGCATCATGAGTTGGCTGGCAATGTCTTCAATTCTGGATGTTGTGAAATGGAAGAGGAAACTTGAGAAGTGGAAAATATTCGGCAAAGTACCTGTGCGCTAAGTATTATGCACGTGACTTGGGTTTTACTACTGGCCAATCACATCGACTAATTTTTCATACCTCATTTTCAACATGTGACGCGAGACTCAGTATAAACTTCAGCTCAGCAAACAACCCATGAATCTTGCAATGCAACCGCAAATCAGCTAAAATGAGCTCCTCGTTCCGCAACTTTCTCCGCACAGCCACCCCGCGCTTCGTCCTCGGCTGGACAGTCGACTGTCTAGGCATCTTCTGCGCCGCCATCCTGATCCGCGAACATTTCTACACCATCCAGCGCAGCGAGGGTCCCTCTATGATCCCCACCTTCAGCGTCCGCGGCGACTGGCTCTTGATATCACGACGACACGATCATGGCAAGAATATAAAAGTGGGCGATGTGGTGCGGTTCGCGCATCCGTCGTTTTTGGGCGTTAATGGTGCTAAGAGGGTGATTGGGATGCCGGGGGATTTTGTGTGTAAGGATCCGGTGTATAGCACGGATGTCGGCGTGAATAATGAGATGATTCAGGTTTGTCTCTATTGCTACTTGGCTATGAAGAATTGAGGCTGACGGGAAAAGGTGCCGGAAGGACATGTTTTTGTTGCGGGGGATAATTTACCTTGGTCGAGGGATTCACGAAATTACGGGCCTGTGCCGATGGGGCTGATTAATGGCAAAATCATTGCGAGAGTATGGCCGTGGTCGAAAATGCAATGGGTGGAGAATAACTTACAGCCAGCAGCACAATAAGCACTGGTCATGAAAGACGGTAATGTACAACGAAATCAAGCATTGGGACGGCGTTGGAAGAGGAATGTACATATATAATTTTACACTTCTAAAGTACATATTGAAACTAAAAGTAAAGAAAAGAAAGCGCCTCTCCCCGAAAATATATCAGTTAAAACAGTCACCATCTATCGGAACGATGATGGGTTTCTCCTCTTGTATGGTAGAGGCTCAACTCTCTTCCTGCGCAATTCGAGACCTGCAACATCCATGCCCAATTCCTTCATGACTGCATCGGTATTCTCATCCCACTGTGTACGGAAAAGCGCCGCGCCAACGGGTTTCAACTGGTGTTTTGATTGTAAAGCTCGGAGACGGAAGTCAAATCTTTCGAGCCCGTTCTTGACGGCAGCGGCGTCTAATGGCTGGTTGTTCTTTTGCTCCATCACAAAGAAGGATAGTCTGTGGTATGGAGCACCTTTCTGAGCTGCGGGCGGGAGCCAGGAAAGCAAAGTCTCAGCGGTTTCTGGCAGATTGGCCAAATCAACATGTGTGTCTGTGGGAGAGATGGGGACGTTGACGGCGAGATAGTGGCACTGGTAATCGAAACCGTTTGTTTCGACATTGGGGATATCGGGATTGACAACTGCGATTGTAACGAGCTTTTGGCCTGCCTCGAATGATTGCACATTTAACTTGGGCGCGCTCATGCTGAGCCTAGAATCAACGAACGATCCGGGAGAGATGGCTTTGCCATCAAAGTACAGCTTGACATCAATGGTCGGGTCGCAAGCAGGGAGCACGTCAGGAATGACATTCATCTGCGTGATTCTCTGAACGATAATTAGGCGTCGGTATTCCCTCCACTTTTTGTCTGCCAAATGTCGGTATACAGGCAGGTTCATGTCACCTGTCGTAAAATTAGCTTCATTTCTTTGAGAAGATCTTAATGTAATAACAGCAGTCCTACCTTGTCCATCTTCGAATTTTCTCTTGACCACCGGATCGTTAATATCGGCCCAGACCTTCAAGTTTTCCAAATGTTTCTCCATGGCTCCAAGCTTGGATCTTTTCACATTTGCACCTCCGGCTTGCTCATCAGAAAGAGCCCGTAATCGATCAATTCGCGCTTGTTCTTTGGCAATATCTTTCAATTTATCCTCGCGATCCGACTGAAGAACCTTGCGTGCTTCCTGGAAACATTGATACGGGAGAAGTTCGAAGGGGATGTTCTCCGATCCTTGAAGGGCAGCACGACGTCTTCGAGAACCAATTGGAGATACACCGGACTTCATAAGCTTCCTTTCCAAGCGAGGGCTCGATACTAACGCAGGATCGGGGTTTTTGTGGAAAGGTAGTGGTTGGTTCTCGACGGGGGCTTCATCGTGCGACACGGCTGTCGTCTGGAATAAACGTTTCGACTGCAGCGAGGAAAGCGAGATTCTGTTTGAAGATTGGCGCAAATACCGTAGCAGCGGCTTTGAAGCCATCTCGCAATGAGACATGGTGCCTCAATACGTTGTGTAATGGAGTTGTCTGTTGTTTACGGAGCTTGAGACTTTGGCGGAAGTCGACTTGCGAGGTGGACATTTTTTTTCGTACTAGCGCCGTTTTTCGCCAACTCCGCGTTCCGACTTCTCTCCCGAAATCTTTGCTGTTCAACCTCATCGACTGGCGGCACCTTTGACGACTCATTTATTGATCACAGTCAATTGATAACCGTCAAAATGCCCAGCAGCGAAGCTTTGCGCACGCTGAGGTGGCTCACTCGCAGCGTTAATGGTGCCCTTCAGCAGCCACAAACCGTGATAGTAGGTCTCTTCGCATTATAAGAGGATTCGAATTGGTTACTGACAACTATAAAGCAAGGATGCGCAAGCTCATCGACTCGGCTCATGGCTACTGTCTCAGAAGCATCATCTAAAACATCAACTCAAACCGACAGCAGAACGCCCTGGCAACCTCCTGCTCCTGCCCTCGTCACCATTCACTCCTTTCCATCAATGACACCTCTCCGCTTCGAGGAATACTCGCCAGATCATTTACTCGTACCTCTTCGAAGGGATCTCCTCCACCGCGCTGTTGTCTACGAAGGTGACAAGACTCGCCAGGGTACCGCGAGCACAAAATGGCGTGACGATGTGCACGGAAGTGGACGAAAACTTGCTCCCCAAAAGGGTACTGGTCATGCGCGAGTTGGCGATAAGAAGTCTCCTATCCGACGAGGCGGTGGTGTTGCACACGGTCCCCATCCGCGAGACTTCTCGACCGATTTACCCAGAAAAATGTACGACAAGGCTTGGAGGATTGCCCTGAGCTATCGCTACACTCGTGGATCACTATTGGTTGTCGACAATATCGCCATGCCCGAAAACTCCTCGCCATGGTTCTGGAAACGATTCTTTGAGGCTACTCCCTGGGGCAAGCACCATGGAGGATGTACCTTTGTTAAGGATCGTATGGATGAGGATCTTTTCAGCGCTATTGCCGAGTTCCACCAGCATAGCAGAATACTTGATCGGCCGGACCTGGATGTGAAGGATATTTTGAAGAACGGAAAGATGATCATTGAAAAGAAAGCCTTGGACAAGATCCTGCGAGATCACTCCAGAGACCTACCTACGCCACCGCCCAAGGCTACCTACCCTGAAGGAATGTATTTTTCTTGATTGATACGCGATTGTATTATATTATGTCTGCATGTAGAAGCAGAAGGATTGGAGTATTTCTCGTTTGTGTAATCTAGCTAGCACAAATACAATAACCAGACTATTGTCTTTGGCAAGCCAACATTCTTTTACGTAGGAAAGTCGAGTAGTAGATAGCGATTTAATATAGTTTATTCTTTTAACATTGATACCTTGCTTAACTGACTGCCATGGTCGGGTGTTGACAAACCGGCCGAGCTCCGCCCTCCGAGGCAAAGCGAGCAAACATGAAAAAGTAACCGCTTGCTTAACCGAATTGACCCCAGTACGATTACTTCATTATAAGCTTCAATCCCATATCGACAGCAGCCTTCCCCTCAATTTTCTGGCACGAAGATCGTGCCTCGCTGCCATTGATGTTATTACGACCTACCTTCCACAGAGCCTCAACACCGCTGAGCCGGCTCTCGCGGTCTACTTTTTCAGCTATGCCTCTACGCGCGAAAGTGACCAACCCAGCTTTCGCATCCAAGGTACTGAGTCTGCAATTTTCTCTGGCTGTAAGAATAAGTTTCTGATTGTAATCGAATGTCTAGATGTCTCAAAGCACGAGTGCTGCGTCGAATCCTGCCGTCGACTCTGACGATGTCCTTTTTTACTCTACCTATGGATTGCGATTGATCGAACTCAACAGACCCAAGAAATTGAATTCTCTCAATGGCTCGATGTGCCAACAGATTATTCCCCGACTTCTGGTATGACACATAATATGCATCTCCGTTAGTGGTCAGAATGCTAAGACAAATTTGGGACAGGAATGGGAAAATTCACAACTAGCCAACATAATTATGATCTCAGGGCGAGGCGAGAAAGCTCTCTGTGCAGGCGGAGACGTCGCAGCTCTCGCAGTAAACAACAAGGAAGGCCCTGAAGGCGTTAAACGATCACAGGATTACTTTGCTCAAGAATACCAGCTCGACCACTTGATTGCGACGTATAGCAAGCCCTTCGTGGCCGTTATGGATGGTATCACAATGGGAGGCGGAGTGGGATTGAGTGTTCACGCCCCCTTCCGTATCGCTACCGAACGTACCCTCTTCGCTATGCCCGAGACCACAATTGGATTCTTCCCCGACGTTGGCGGCTCGTTCTTCCTTCCGCGACTTGACGGCGAAATCGGTACTTATCTCGCTCTTACCTCGGAGCGTCTCAATGGTGTGCAGGCCTTTTACACTGGTATCGCAACACACTACGTCGACTCGAGTGTGCTCGGCAACTTGACAAACCGACTTGCGGAATTGGTGTTCAAGGACTATGCCAATCTCCAAGAGCGCAATGACCTCGTCAACAAGACCATCGCCGAGTTTGCGACTGGTCTGCCATCTATCGAACAGGAGCCTATTCATCTCCGATACAAGCTCCGCCAGGCTATTGACCGATGCTTCAAGTACAACACCGTCGAAGAAATCGTCAAAGCGCTCGAGAAGGAAGAAGACCAGAAGGAATGGGCACAAAAGACGCTCGAGACACTCACCAGCCGCTCACCAACGTCCCTCAAAGTCACACTTCGTCAACTCCGTCTCGGCAAGAACTGGAGCATCAAGGAGACGTTCCAGCGCGAACATGCCATCGCAAGTGTGTTTATGAATCACCCGGATTTCGTCGAGGGAGTCTCAGCGCGTCTGATCTCCAAACCTGCACGAACCCCCGAATGGCAACCCAGTCGTCTAGAGGACGTCACGTCACAGGCTGTGGATGCTTTCTTCAAGATTGAGGGGGAGCCCTTGAGCACATTCCACGATAACGACTACAAGCAGTACCCTCATGCCAAGTATGCGTTGCCCACAGAAGCAGATATCGAGGCGTTTGTGCGCAGCAACAGGACGACTGGAGCAGATGCTGTGAAGGAATTCGTCCAGAATTGGGGTCAGAAGGAAGGCGTCAAGGCTAAGGTGTCTGAGGTGCTTGGCCGACGCACTGAGAAGACGGACAAGGGGCTGAGGTGGATTGAAGAAGAGGGTAAGGAGGATAAGGAGTAGATCGAGAGCATACTGTACTTTTATTGATCGTGTGAATAGCCATTGGATATTAATTAAATCTTATGCAGCCATAGTCGGCGGCGTTGAACTGTACAATCTCACGTATTAAGTCCAGACAGGCGATACTGTTCAAGGATCCCATGGTCCCTGTGCTCGCTGCCCTGTCAACAGAGTAGGCTCCTCATCCTCTCCATTCACAAGCACAACATCTTCAACACGCACCCCAAACTCATCTATCAGATATACTCCAGGCTCCGACGTGAACGTCATGCCCGGTTGAAGAATAGATTTGTGGTTGCCCTTGTTCATATATGGACTTTCATGTGCTGTAGCAAGTAAGTCATTGCGCACATCTACTTTGAATATTGACAGACGACTGACCTTTGATGCCGATACCATGACCGACTCGATGTGTGAATGCATGTCCATATCCAGCTCTTTCAATTACGTCTCTTGCAGCAATGTCGACACTAGCTGCAGTTGCGTTTACGCGAATTTGTTCGAATGATCGAGACTGGGCTGCGAAGACAATGTCCCAGACCTGGTTTATCATTAGTGTGACTGAAGTATTCACAATCATGGGACAGAGTTACTTCGAGCTTTTTTTTCAAACTTGGCGAGATGCTCTTCTCTGACTGCGACTTGTCCAAGAAAGGAGGAAAGAATGTTCGAGTGATATCCGAAGAGTATCCATAGAGATGAGCACTATTGACCTAATTAGCAGGAAATTTAGGAAATTCAAATAATACTGATCAACTTACCCAACATCAATGAGGACAAACGTCTCAGCAGTCAGGGGTTTAGACCCGTCAGTACCACCATGAGGGTTTGAAGCATTCTCATCTGTGAGAGGATTAATTTCCTACTTCCGGAAGATCAGAGCCTACTTACCAAACAAGACTATATCAAAGAATGGTTCTAGCCCCACTGCACGAAGCGTATTATCAAGAACTTCTTGAATCTCTGTCTCCGTGAGCCCTGGGTACAAACCTGCCTATGGGTCAGAATAATGCTTGAGCGTGGGATTGGTAGACCTACATTTCCTCATCTGCCGAACAGCTTCCACACTTCCCGTATTGACGGCACGCAGTATATCAATCTCTTCCTCGGACTTCATCTGCCTTACCCTTTCAACATTCGTCTGCAAGCCGACTACCTCGAAGCCATTTTCTCCAAGACCACGCTGAATATAATCGCGCATCTCTTCATCTACCATGAGCCGTGGCGTTCCGTTTGACGCTTCTGTGGGGAATATTCCTGAAATAAGTAGAGTCTGATAAGGATTCCAATGCTCTTCCCAAGGGACTATATCAATAGGTTCCTTGAAGGGCATTGAAAGTAGACGTGCTCTCTCTGCTTCGAAAGAAGGGCAAAGAAAGCTCGTCTTTGCTGTGACGACCCCAGTCCCTGGATCGCGGTAGGGCTGCACGATCATCAAGAAAGGGCGCTCCTCAGGCTATTATCATCCGAAGAGTCAGCTCTTGATTTGTAGTAGAGGAGGCCAAGATACACACTTCCCAAGGCTCCCAATCCTGCTGGCTTATATTTGCATAATACTGGAAAGTATAACCTGGCTCAAGTACAAATGCATCCGCGCCATCTGCAACAAGTGCTTGGGCCAATCTGTCCCTTCGAGACTCGAAATGCTGCACTGTTGGTGGTGTAATGCCTTCAAGGAAGTACAGGTTGGTGTCTAGCATATTTCGAATTGAGCATTCTTGGAACTTTTGTAAGTTCGCAGTCTCATTTTGCAGATGATATGAAAAGCCGAATAAGCTCTAGTGGAGTTAGTTGATGGTATTTTTAGGGGTACGACAATTGTACTTGTTTTGCTAGGGCAATCAGACACAATGCTATACCACCCAGAGTGAGTATCCCAGCCCATTTAGATTGTCTATCTGCTTCTCTCCTGTAACCCTTAGTAAGAGGTAAATAGAACTGATTTGGAATGCCTTTCTTTGGTAGAAACGCCATGATTGACTTGGAGAGTGATAGAAAAGAAATAGGAACCATGAAGAGCGGGCTGATAGATAAGCCTCTTGATGATGATCGTGCCTTCCCCGCTTGTTGTACCGCCACTACAGAAGAGTCTAGGGTTAACAGCTATATTCAACAAAGTCTTAGGTACTTTTATTTATTGCGCATAACTAGCTGCTACAAGCGTACAAACACATATCCCGGAATGGAATCATCAGAACTGCTTCACAGTCCTCTGAAAGCGAGGAGGTTTGCGCATAAACTTCTCCGGCTCATCTCTCGCCCCCGGCTTCCAATAATCATACTCCATCCACGCATTCTCCGGCATCTGCGCTTCAGTCGCTTCTAAAAATTCACCCAGGTCCGGAGCGAGAGGGATGACTCCCGTTTCGATCACGTACTGATCCCATAATTTCAACAGCTGCTTCAAGCGTTCCGGCTCGAGTTCTGCGAGATCATCAACCTCGCCTGGATCAATGGCCAGGTTATACAGCTGCCACCGCTCGGGACCTTTCGGTTTAGGAATGTATACGATCTTCCAGTCTCCGAAACGAAGCGCGGCACGACCGCAGGTCTCCCAGCCTTGGACAAAATCTTTTTCGTGGATTCTAGCCGCATCTCCAGTGGCCCACGAATAGAAGCTCTTTCCGCGCATTGGAACGATTTCGCGACCTTGATAAGTCGGTGCTGGGTGGTTGACGCCGGCCATCTCGAGAATAGTCGGGGCGAGGTCCATCACAGTTGCAAATTGATCTGTAATTCCCTTCGCGGTATCCGCTACATTGACCTCTTTAGGAAATCGGGCCGTGAAGGGAACTCGCACGCCACCCTCCGTTGTATATGCTTTGTATAGTCGAGATGGTGCAGTTGCAGCTTGTGCCCAGCGGGGGCCATACCAGATGAAAGAATTATAATTGCCGAGATTTTCAATACTGTTATCATAGTATTTTTGCAAATGCGGCAAAACACCACTCTTCACGAGCGGGTATGCCTCGTAGGCAGCGCCCTCGGCACCGTTGTCGGACATGAAGCATACAAAGGTATTGTCCAACTCGCCGATGCTTTCGAGGTAGTCCACCACTTTGCCCACGTTCGCGTCTATACACTCCACCATTCCTGCAAATACCTCCATCGCAGTGCACGATTTTTTCTTTTCATCCTCGGTATAGTCTTTCCACTGCTTGACTTCTTCGGCCACGACAGGATGAGGCTTGACATCGTCTTTGATCATGCCGAGCTCCTTCAACCGCTGGAGACGTTTCTCTCGGAGGGCGTCTGGGCCATCGTCATATACACCGCGGTAATGGTCAATGTACTCCCTAGGCGCTTGCAGAGGCCAATGTGGAGCAGTAAATGGCAAATAAGCAAAGAACGGACGATCTCTGTCCTTTTCAGAATTGTGCCAATCCTTCAAGTAGCTGACCATCTTGTCACCGTAGCCATCGGACGAGTACCATCCTTCGGGAAGCTTCTTCACATAGTGGTCGTCTTCCATGTGGAGGGCGATATAGCTGGCTTCAATGAATGTGGGGGTTTCATCTTGATCTTGCAGCTGCGGTTCAAAGCCATAGTGGTTAGAGCAAGCCGGAAGATGGGCGAACGATCTCTCGAAACCTCGCTTGATCGGAGCACGTTCGGGGGTAAGACCCAAATGCCATTTCCCGGATAGAAGAGTGTGGTAACCGGCGTCTCGCAGAAGCTCGGGGAGGGCAACTACTCGCTCGTTGAGATACCCTTCGTAGCCAGGCATTCCGCGCTGCGGTGCAGTGCTCATTTGAGATCCCTTGGGCCCGTTTTGGCCGCTGATATTGGTCCATTCAACCAGGTTTCCCAAGCCGGCAATGTGGTGATCTGTCCCTGTCATGATCATGGCGCGAGTTGGGCTGGGTGGTCAGCATCCCGCCTGCTATCTAAGTGAAATGGCAATACATACGAGCAAGCAGCGGCGGCGTGAAAGTCGGTGAAACGGACTCCATTTGCGGCAATCTTGTCGATGTTGGGAGTCCTGATCTCGCTTCCGAAGCATCCCACATCGGAGAAGCCCAGGTCATCGGCGACCATGACAAGGAAATTTGGCCGTTTAGCCATGTTGTTCGGTATCCTTAGTATCGTCTTGCTGATAGGCAGTGCAATCTATATGATACAGTTGGAAAGAAAGAAAAAGGTATGCAAAAAAGATCAGCTTTTATCCGCACTACGTAGTACGCGTATACCGAAGTACCCCTCACTGTACCGAGTTCATTACGACGACGCATTGGTTTAGGGCCCACTGAATGGCACCGGTGTTGATAGTGTCCTGTTAGCACCACGACGTTGTACTATATACGTACCACCATACGAGTGGTGGATATACACTGCCATTGATTACCCCAGTCTGTTCCAGTTCCCCGCATTGCAGTGGGATGTTGGCAAGTGACATGACCACATCAGTCCGAAGATCGACACAAGCTCAGTCTCAGAGAGAGGTGATGTCGATATGGATGTTGATGTTTTGTTGATGTTGGGGAAGAGAGATCTTATCTTATCATTGCGTATTCAATTGGTGCGTGCCTTTCTGCCTCAGGAGTCACATTTAAGGGCCTCTTATTGGCCGGCATTTTTAAGGCACAGTTACGCCATCATCGGCCAATCAGACGCTCTCACTCCGACTAAGCCAATGACAAGCGCCGTAGCATATAATTAAGGACGTCATGCTTTTCGAGATGCTTCGGCCATGACACTTTGGGTACTATATGTCGACATGGACAACGGACGTTGGATGACTACCTAGGTACCGTTCAAGTGCATCATATCATCTGCTGTTGTTCCTGACGATGTATATCTGATCAGTGTTCGAGATATAAGAAGTATCTGGAGTATCGAATTGCCTCTGAAGCCATGGCTCCATCAGAGGCCCGGTCACTGGAAGATGCCAGCACCGTTCCTCTATTAAGGGACAGCCATGAACACGACGACCAGGAAAGAGGATCAAAAGTCAACCCCACATCCTCACCGCAAGCGCAAGTCCGCCTCTACTGGCTCSCCGCCGTCCTGTGCTGCGGCGCACTCCTCTTCGGCTACGACTCTGGTCTCATCGGTACGTTTACCACAACATATCCAAAATCCCCAGTACTGACACCTAGCAGGCGGCGTCCTAACATTCCAATCCTTCCACTCCGACTTCCGCTTCGGCGCCTATGGGCCCCGAAGCGAAACAACAGTCAGCGCCATCGCAGTCGGAACACAACAAACCGGCGCTCTGGTCGGCTGTTTCGCAGTCTGGCCTGTCAACAACATCTACGGCCGCCGGATGGCGATAGGCGTGTGCTCGCTCGTGTTTTGTGTCGGCGTTGTTTTAGAGCTACTGAACTGGCACTCCCTCCCTTTGTTCTACGCGGGTCGAGTAATCGCCGGCCTGGGCGTGGGAGGTTCGTCAAGCGTTATTCCGATTTATCTGTCTGAAATGGCACCAAAGGAAATCCGCGGCCAGCTGGGGAGTTGCTTCCAGTTCATGTTCACAATCGGCATTTTCGTGTCGTACTGGATTGATTATGCCGTCGGGTTCATGTCCCCGCAAACAGCGCAATGGCAGATCCCCATTGCACTTCAGCTCGTGCCCGGAGGGTTAATGGGTCTAGGTGTACTAACGCTCCACGAAAGCGTGCGCTGGCTCGTCGCAAACGGTGACCTACATCGCGCCTCGAAGAGTCTCGAATGGATCCGTGCTATCCCTGACGATAATGGAGACGAAATAATACAAGACGAACTTTCCGACATAAAACAAGGCATCGACGAAGAAGCCGCCGCCAAAGCTGGATTCTCCTTTCTCGAACTCCTCGAATGGTCAAATGCGCACCGCATCTTACTAGCAGTGGGGATATTCCTCGCGCAACAATCAACCGGCGCAACGGCACTGGCCTACTTCGGTCCTCAATTCTTTGCTCTGATCGTTGGTCCGGGGGACAAAACGCTTTTACTCACGGGGATCTTTGGATTCATAAAAGTGGTTTCGTGCGGATTCTTTATTGTGTTTTTATCAGACAGATTTGGTAGGAAGAGGTTACTCTTTGTTGGAGCGGCGCTTATGGCTTTGGGTATGTTTGGGACTGCTGCTTTGGTGAGGTCTATCAATCTTGCGCAACCGGAAAGGACGGTTTCAGGCTCGGTTTCGTCAAAGGCTGTAATGACGATTGCGCTTATATACTTTACCATTATCGTATTCAACCTCAGCTGGGGACCTTTACCGTGGCCGTACGCCTCGGAGATATTTCCTACACGTATCCGCGAGTCTGGGGTGGCATGCGGTGTCGGATCTCAGTGGTTATTCAATCTGATATGGAGCTCTGCGACGCCTTATCTTCTTGCTGAGATTGGTGGTTGGGGTACGTTTTGTCTGTTTGGGAGCATGTGTGTAGGAGTATGTGCGTTCGTGGTGTTTGCGTTGAAGGAGACGGTCAATAAGACACTAGAGGAGATTAATTCTATGTTTTAGTATTAGACTTGATAGTAAATGGATGAATTGCTTCGTGTGTGTAACATTAAGAATGAAAAAGTTTTGTAATGAATTTTCAGTTCATCTCTTATCATACATTTTGGTGATGGAATCCATCGACAAGACCAGCTCATGTAATCGAAGAGAAATACCTAGTAAACACCACCAGCCTAAGCTCTTGGAAAGAAACAGTCCTCCCCCCAGCCACAAGGCATAAAAAATCGCCTAACGCCATTATCATATATCATCATGCATTCAAGCAGTCGTAAGCCTCATGTCGCCACCAGCGAAAGCGAAACGTTATAATTAAAATCACCTCTCCGTAACGATGATTACCATAATAGAATAGGAATAAAGAAGAAGCTGATTGTCTACATGTCGAATATTGAGCAAGAGTAGCCGATCAACCGACGTTGAGCAAGTCTTCAAAGTCGTCTTCGCCAGACAGAGCAATCGATGCTTCCGACTCTCGTCGCAACTGCTGTTCGAGTGCACTAGAACCGTCCATTGGTAAAGATGCCTCGTCAAATCCAAACGAGACAGATCCGCGGATTGGGGGCGTCGTGTCAGACAGCTGTTCACTGCTTTCGGTGTGGTCATCTCGATCTTTACTCGCAATCTGTTTGACCATCTGAGCAAGGTGAAGTTTGATCGGTTCGTCACCGCATTGAGCATGTCGTAGAACCTCATTTTTCAATCCCAAGACTTCCCCACGCAGCCGTGAGATCTCCGAGTTGAGCCGCTCTCGCTTGTCCGACTGTTCTTTGAACCGGGACTCGAGCAACATGGTGTGCTCTTTCTTCTTTTGCCGGCATTTGCTGGCAGCTAGCCTGTTCCGTTCGAGGAATTTCTCCCGCTTGGCGTGATCCTGACCTTCACCCTCTGAGTCTGCTCCGCTGCTGATCGTAGTTGCTATTGACGGCTTATGCTCACGCAGTCTGCGCCTCTTCGACATAGCTGCATAGGCAAACCCGGCGGTGTTGTTGTCGGCCGAGCTATTACGACTCCGGCCCTCACTGCTTGGCGGAGTCGGAGTGTCGTCCCAAGAGTTTCGGCTGTCGAAGACTGCCATGATATCTCCCGACAGAGTCTGCTGCTGTTTTTCGTCTAATGGCGGAGTAGGTTGGCCGTTGCGGACTTGGGCGTGTTTGAGGTCTCGCTCTAAAGCAGCAGCCGAAACAAAAGCAGTCTTGTTGGGGTTCCAATCGTCAAAGGATGGTGATATCGGGCTCATATTCCAGACGGGCTCTTCTTCGGTAGTGAGACCAAAACTCATAAAATCTCCCGACAAGGTGTTGTCAAATGACGGATCTAGTGTCACGGCATCCGCGGTGGTGAATGCCGGAGCAGCCAGCTGTGACTGATCGGCCAACATGGTGTAGGCAGACATTGCGCCTTTTTCTGTTGTCGAAATTTCTGGTAGAAGTGATGAATGTTTTCGCGGCGTGACTTTTATCCCTTGGATCTTGGATTTGGTGTTTGAGGTCCAGACAGAGTCGTTGACGAGTTGATTCGGAATGTTGTGTTACCTAGAAATCTCAGGGCAGAGTTTCGGTGGACACACAAGGAAGACAGAAGAGTATCCGCAATTTCGTGAGGTGTCTAAACCGTGGTTAGAGATGCGGAAGTCGAATCAGAGAGATTGAAGCTTGTCGATTGAGTGGTTAGTTAAGAGAAGGTTTGGTGTTCCGGTGTTGAGGGTAACACATGTGACACCAGCTGTTTTATGTCGGCATGCTTTGCAGTACAAGACCGAGTGTATGTATTATGGCGTAGTAGAAGAGAAGAGAAGAGAAGAGAAGACAGAAGGAGAAAGAGATTAATAGACAGAGAGAATAGAGAGAGGTAGAAAGAAAGACAGTTGAGGAGGCAATGGCAACCACGAGCAAACAAGAATAAGAACAAGGCAAGAACCCTGGATAGGCGGAGGGAAAGAGCCTTCCGGAAGGGGATCTCCCAGCAAAACAGGGCAGGCGCTGGCCAGGCCTTCTTTCCTTGAGGAGGTTAGGCGCCAAGGGTGGCCTGCCAAACAAGGAATCAATTACTCTGCAGTGGCTAGCTTGCAGATTGCTGCTTTACATGTAAGTATTTGCAATAAAGTGTGATAAATCAACACGAGCTATGTTGGCAATGGTGTGGAATGTAAGATGAAGATGGTTGAAACAGGGACTCTTTTATAAAGCAGACCACCTCCGGCGGACCTGTGTGGGTGGCATGATGGCCAACGACGGTACACACCACCACCATCCATGGGGCTCTTATATCCACTTTGCTGTCTCTTTCGGAATGGAGTCTACAAACACTACGGTAGCGAGAAGCTCAGGAAGACCAGCACGTTGGAGGAAAATGATATCATGCATGGGGGGTGGACCACAGCGATTCCATGCGATGGCGAGACCTGTCGGATTAGGAAGGGATGGACTGGACAATGGACTGACTGATGTCGAGAAATGCAAAACGACAATTGACAAAAATTGATTCTATGGGCCGTTATTGGTCTGGTCGAAAAGCCGATGATGGGGAAATAGAGTGCCTAGAAAGGACTAGAAGAAGATCAGTCAGTACGATGTACAGAGTAGTAGTAATACTACTACATAGTAGGTATAAATCCAGGAAAAGAAGCTGGCGAGACGGTGGGGTGAAGAAGCTCTCGTTTGGCGCTAGCCCCGTTGGGCCCGCCTGTTGACATCATCCACTGCCCGCTGCCTGATTGCTGAGGCTGCCATCGATGGGAACGGCTGTGTTTTCCACAACCACTGCTACCCTGCTCCCGTACGCGATAACTAGTGTGTATTTTTTGCCTGTGTTGGTATACTACATGGTATTCTAGACTCTCGCACTGGGATTGTTTTTTTTTTTTTYTTTTTTWTTYTTTTTTWTTCCTTTTTTTTTTTTTTTTTAAGAAGAACGAGCGGGGCACAGTTGCTTCTCGACTGTTCTGAGACGAATCTCGTGGAATGTCACTCCGGTGGCCGTGATGCCTGCACTCACAGCTTACAGCTGACCCTACTAACGGTCATTGCACGTCAGTCAAGTACGAATGTATCAATCTCAAATTTCCCAACTTGTAGACTAACCTCAAGCCAAAACATACAGCGCTATCGGTGGGTCCGCGTTGACACACTCGTGTATGTATAAGTTACATGACAGCACGCGTTCCCTGGATCAATATCAAGTGGCAAATCTTCCCCAACACAAGGGGAACCATACACACTGACCTGAAGTCATCGACGAAGTGTATTTTGGCGCGGATATATGTTCCGTGAGGTAGAAGAGGGGCATGAGATATGCCGAGACGGAGATTTCTCCCTGACACTTCTTTCGTACTTGTGTTCTGGACTTTGACAGATGACTGGTTCCCAATCAAGAGTATACCCTCAACCGATAAACAGGTATGGTTGCACGCTACGGTAGCGTGCCGCCGTCAAGCCTTCTCTCTTTCCCGGATGAGAGGAGAGCTGTACTCGGTTTTTTTGTAGAGAACAAACAGCTGAAGCTGAGACGTGGTAGCACTGGATTCTCCACAGGAAATGATCGACATGCATTGGCAACGGCCAGTTGGTATCAAATCGATAGAAAGGTAGAAAGGTAGAATCAGGTTTCCGCAAACGGAATCCATTTTATCTCCCCGTCTCGTCGTTCTACAGAAACACGGATTCGAGAAGCAAGCACAGTATCTCACACGAGCACAGCGTCCTGAATAATGCTCGAACTACTATGGTCCCATAGCACTGATGGCTGAGCTTAAAGGGGAAGATATATCAATTGGGGCTCTTATTGGCGGGTCTCATTGGCGGAACCCATCCGAACATAACATTACCAGATAAGTCAGTCAGAGGTCAAAGCTCAGATCCTTCCGGCCCAGCCGGCCTGCGCATCCAGCCAATCGTCCGAAACTGAGGTGTAGTTCCTGCTCAAGACGTTCCATCTGATTTGCGCGCCTTTCGGCTCTTGTATACTACATAGTACTTGAATGACTCGCGAGGTGACATCATATACAGAAACTCCCCCAAACAGATCACACTATGTGAGCACTTATTTTGCAAGCCTCATCTTATTTTCAAACGGGCATTGTTCTGGAGTGTTTGTTTGGGAAGTATCAGGCATTATTATCATGATACACAGTCTGTATAACCGCTCTACCAAAGTTCTACCAAATACGAGCGTGTAAACGTTTGCAGGGTCTACCACTCTCAAAAACAGTAACCCATCTCGATACACCACCCTTTTCGGACATGATACGAAGTAGTAGTAGTAGTACGAAAGCGACTAGAGAACTACTTTCCATGTTTTTGTCTCTTTTCATCTACTACTAATTCCATGGCTGCGGAAATGTTCTCCGCTAATATTTGTTTTTTTTGTCATTATTAATATGATCGCGATGTTTTAGATTATTGTAGCTAGACTATTGTTGTCCTGATTGACCATACCGAACCATTGTTCCACGACCCGGATGTTGTGTTACTGATTCAGGTATTGCTCTTCGTCTGGTACGGGGAGAAAGTATGTACATGTACCCTTCTTATCAAGAGAAGCCTATTGACAAGGACCAGATATGACCGTCATTCTCTCGAAACCGTGCCCTCGAGCACTTACAACTAGAAAATCGAAGAGCCCGCACAATTATATCGACAATGATTTGATACCACCCTCAACCGTTGAAGTTTAAGGGTGTGGCAACATCTGCAGATCATTGCATGGGAAAATGTCATACTGTATCATCCAGAGCAGATGAGCTGCTGATCTATATTTACATATTTCCCAAGCACATGAGTTGGTGTAACCGAGCTGCAGCCCTAAGTGTCGGGAGATCCAGTTTTATGATGCATGCTTGCTCGAGGGCCAATAATGGGCTTGTGTTACATGATGTATATATTTGATAGACATATGGGAATATGCATTATCATTCGATTGATACATGGGTTATATTGATTGTGTACTTGGTCGAATGAGCAGACGTAATCACACAAATGTTATCTTAATGCCGGTATCTGCTCGATAGTTTCTTCCGTCAAACTTTGGTGTATACTTACTGGACCTTGTTGTTTGATCTTAGGGCTTGGAGTATTCAGTCATCATCTACGTAATCGTCGCAGTCATCAATCACTGTAGTCGTCTTCGTAGTCGTCATCGAAGTCATTGTCATTGTCATAGTTACTGCTATTTTCACAATCGGCGTTGCCATATACGATCTCACCCGTGCCTGGGATGTGTGTTTCGAGCGAATGAGTCTCACGTATTAGCATTGATCTTGCAGCGAGGTCAACTTGGACGGCTCGTAGACGGTCGAACAGGATTTTGACTAGGATGTCTCGACTCCGAAAAGGGGCTTGTGGTGAAAGCGATGCTAAGCGAGAGCCAAAATCAGATATGAGAATCATTCGAAGTCATGAATGCAGAATCAAGGTACCAACATGAGTGGAAATATAGTTCTCAAACGATGCGAATACCTCCCACTTCCTTGTATCAATTTCCAGTCCGACCTTGCCCGCGACGGGGCGGTAGTCCTCCGTCAATTGTAGGTGGAGTGATGTCTGCTCTAACGTCGTTATCTCCGATGTTATGAGGTTGTCAGACTCCGGCAGAAGGCCTTGCATAGCATTGCCGTTACTGTTTCCAGCTGCAGCCATATTGTAAATGCCTCGAAGGCTAATGCCTTCTTGTCGAAGTACAGTCTGAGCTCAGGGGTAATCGTGCAACGGGTGCTGGCGACTTTCAGAGTGCGGCAAAAACGAATAGTGAAGGTAAACTTGATATAAATGAAGAGAATATGATAGGAAGGAAGTTCGGAATAAATTGAAACAGAATTGTCTGCGATATGCAGCACAGCCAAGTTCTACGTCGAAGGGCTGCACTCGAGGCAGTAGTGCTGGGCACCTGCCCATGGACAGCCCAGGACATCTCTCTGTAATATTGATCATTTACTCGAGTCTTGAAGACTTGACAGCGATTACTCACAGATCAAATACCGTCTTAGAGAGATTAGTCAGATACATGGATGGAAATGCCCCTATAATTTGCGCGCCGGTGAATTCCAACGTCGCTGCTTGACGCAGCAACTGAATCACAAATCTATCAAGAATACAATCAACTACTCGCGATTATGTGAGTCAGAAGTGTAGAGTATGGTAGTCTATTGACTATCTGCATGTCATATGTAATAATGCTAAGAATACATCAATCGGTAGAGTAACAATAGTGACTGCCCAATGACAGATATCCAAGACCCAACAGACAGACAACTCGAAACCTAGCAGACGAACAGACAGACAAAATCTTTGAACCAAGACAAACAGACAAGTGACAAGAGAGAACCAACAGACAGACAACTCAAGTGCCAATCACACATATCAACAGAAGAACAAACATAACTCCTAGGTATGCTTCCGGGTATCCATATATCATAAATCATAGTGTCAAGACAGAATCGTTCAATCTTTCATAGCATCAAATTTCAGCATCACACAACTGGCGGCTCACTACGCGCCAATAGTCCAACATCATAGCCATAACCCAAAAGGCTTCACAGCCATAATCATCATCGTTAAGATCCTTGGTCTCTTCACAAAGTAGAGGAGCGAAGGTCAGAAGGATTCGTTTGCGATCCAATAAACATGCCCGATTGATGAGAGGGATGTTCTTGGATCGGTAAAAGTCAAGCATTGTTCTGGTTTCGTGATCAAGAAATGAACAAAGACCGAATATAGCACAGAGAAAATCGAGTTGCAAGTCGTTCGTAAGAGCAAGGATTGCTAGTGAGATAGCACGAGCTTTGGTTGGAGAGACTTCCGGCAGAGCTCCATTCAAGCCGCGTTCTGGAAAGGCAGGTTCGTTGGGGAATTTTTGGTGTAAGATATCAACAAGTGTGCTGTATAGACGGGGCGCGCCCAGAAAACCGCCGGGAATACAGGCCAGGATGTATTTAAAGGCCCATGCGACAGAGAGGACGTGGAAGCGTCCGCGCAAAAAGGTCTCGCTCTCAGAATGAACTCCAAAGACTTCATCTGAGAAGTCGAGGCTCCTTCTGACAGCCATTTTACCAATGATCTCATCGTCGGGTGCGAGAATCTGGTTTGCAAAGTGATCATATATAAGGGAAGCGACGACTAGGTCGCCGGGCTCGGCAAAGACGTTTCGTGCTTTGGGGCCTATCCTCTCTTTTAGTAATCATGCATTCTGTCTAGAAGCGGATTGTATACCATGAGTCACCAAATAAGAAATAAGCGAGACAATTGGAGCAGGAAGCCTCATTACTGCGGGAGCACAGTCACCGGGTAACTTGAGAGAGCCATAGCCGCACAAGCGGCCCATGGTCGCAAGGTCCTTGCCTTTGAGAGAGTCCATTTTGTAGTATTTCAGGGATAAGTTGGCGAATGTTCTCATGCGTCGCAAATTCTGGACACGACGGTTAGGAGAACGAGGACGAATGTGTGAACCGAGACTCCGGACTTTTCGAAGAATCAATTCTCTCTTTGAGGGACGAAGGCGTATAAACATTTGGAAGTCTATAGACAATAAGTATCTACCGAACAACTTCAAGGAAGAACTTACTGATAGGATCATACTCGGGCGGGCACAGGGTATAGAACCCGAATTTGCGGGCGAGATCATTGTAAGAGATGAAAGCAGTCATTTGACGGCCATGTAAACTAAGATCGGAAAAGAGTCGATGAGGTAGACTATATTCAGGCAGACAGGATACAGCAGGAGGGTCATAGTTCGAAGGCTGATAGACGAAAGTGGTACTGCGAGAGGTTCGAGGGTCGCTAAGGCTTTCACTCGAGGACGTGGTTTGTATAGGGTGTTTGACATGTTTCGATGACCAATGATAAACGGTAGCAGCACTATCCTTGGTTTCTTCAGATGAGGCTGTTGCGTCGCTTGCCTTTCTAGGTTGATCAGATGCCTTGGTCGTGCCGTCGGAGTCGCCGATCGGCCAGTCATCGTAGGGTTTGTCACGACGGCGACGGATTGCAGTCTTGATTGCTTTTATAGCGCGGGCGCTCTTCTCACGAATTAATCGGAAGATGCCACGACGAGGGATAGAAGTGCTAGGCAGTTTTAGATCTCTCTTGTGCTATCAATTCTAGGAAGTCACTTGGACCATACCTTGACTGGGCAGTAGAAGCGTAGTCTTTGATAGAAACGGTGTCCTTGATAGAGAATTCCTTGATAGAAACCGCTTCGATGGAAGCGTCCTTCAAGGAAATAGAGCTCGATGCCTGATCCATTGGGAGCCCATGGAGATTTTCAACGAGATGGGCATAATCTGGGGCAATGCCGGCGTCAGCAAAGGCCCAAGGTATGGAGGGCAACTCAGAGATTACCCTTAAAAGTCACATTTTTAGCGTAGCGCTGCTCTTCAACAATGGGCTGTTCGACAACGCGCTCTTCAGCGATGTGTTCTTCGATGATGTGCTCTTCGGCAATGTCATGGTCACTATAGACCGAAGGACTGTAGAGCTGGCTGTGAGCAATAAAATAACCGTCTAAGAAGAATGTCAGCAAATGGAAGCGATATACAATGTATTATCCCTCTGATGAAGAAAGCAAAAGAACAAAAGCAAGGATGAGAGAGTGAGTGTTGTATTACTTGGAAGCCGGACCGCTTCAGCGGGAGAGGAAGGCTCGTCGGGCGGGAGGTCGCCATGTTCAGCCAACGCAGCGAACAGGCTCTGGTAGAGCTCGGCCTTGAGCTCTTGCTGTTCCCATTGAACAGCCTCAGTAGGGAGAGAGTAAGTCAATTCTTCAACAGTAGTTGAACCGAGAGAAAAGGAAACGGAGGCCCCGTCAAATGGACTTGGGGTGCGTGCGATGTCCTTGAGGACACGGAATAGCCCAACCATCTTGAGGAAGGTGCGAGCGCAACAGATGAAGGAAAGAGGCCAATCGAGTGGAAAGTGAGTCAGATATCAAGGAATTGATTTGATTGGTGTGAATGATTGATGGAGCAGTGGTCTTTGAAGCAGGAATGGTGGTTGTTTGATGGAAAGCACAATGGAGCAAGATGAGATGAGGACGGAATGAAGGAGGAAAGAGAGAAGGGAGGAAGAAGAGGAAGAGGAGGAGGGAGAGATAGAGGAGGAAGGAGCGAGGGAAGCAGCGAAGATGAGACCTCAGGCGTGCATAGGGGAACAATTAGAGGGTGACGTAGAGATTCAGTATCTCGGTGTCTCTCAGGAAGGCACCCGAATATAAATGAACAACATAACAGAGTGATTGCATTGCTTTCTCTATCCATCCCTACGCTAACATCATCAATAGACACAAGTCATCAAGTCATCTTCGTGATCAGTCATCATCATCTTCATCAGACATCTCCTTCTTCCTCCTCAGGGACACCATAGTCTCTGTAATCTCGCGATTCTCGCCGCAATGTCGACCTCAGGCTTACCACGATCTGGACGGGTCCATCATGTCGGGCATGTCGGGCATGAACCGGTGGGTCTCCTGTCATATAGAACAGAMCGGCGACCGGCACTTCACATCGCCGTCGAGACGTTGAACTCTGGTTGTTCGTCCGAAAAGGGCAGGAGGCGTAGTCGGTCATGTATCAGGTCACGCACGTACCACCGAGGATGAAGAAGATAAGGAAGGGAGTAGGTCGTCTTGGAATGAGGAGAGCACGCCGGTGTATCGTCATAGTATATGAAAAGCCGATTCCCTCCAAAACAATTCCTGCCTGTGATAACGCCGGTGCCATGCAAGAGTAGACCAAGAAAGGTTAGTCGTATGTATACATCACCATTCCTCAGGCTCGCCTTCAAGTAGGATGTATTGTAGGATATCGCTCAGTGTCAACACCCCCAACAGTCGGAAATGGTCATCCACTACTATCAGTCGGTGCACCCGTGACTTGCGGATTGTGTCAAAGATGGTGTCCAGACCGTCGTTGATTGAGCAGGTGTAGATGCCCGGAAAGTCCTATGGCTTGTCAGTATGTCTCCTTGGATGTAGCATGTAATATCAAGACAGGAAGGAAGTTACCGGCGACCGCTTCTTTAGTGCTTCCCCAACGCTGAGACTCAGGTCATCGTACGTCCCTCCTTTGATTAATGTAATCACATCAACCGCCTCAAAGACGTTGTACACGATGCCTTAAATGACCGGTCAGCTTAAGTTCAGATTTTCACAAGAATTCTGGTTGCCCTACCTTCGGAATTGATGATCGGAACACTTGATATGCTACGTTCGACTAACTTGTGAATGACTTCCATGACAGGTGTGTCCATTGACGCCGTGACAATATTGTGGTACGTCCCCAGCTGGATCTCCTTGAGAGGCTTACGCAGATTCTGTGTCTCTGCGACATTGACCGCGACGAACTTGAGTATGCGATACTGTGTGACAACACTGACAACGAGAGACCGATCAGTCTGACTGTCGTTGGAGACCAGTGGTATACGTCGAGCGCGAGACGACAGCATCTTGCGACAAGCCTCGTAGAGCGGCCTCTCCGGGTCGATTGCTATCGTCTCTGGTGGCGCCACTCCTAATGCTTTTTCTACCTCTAAAGCCAGAGACTGTCAGCACCAGTTTCACGGCGGTCGGGCGGCGCGCAGGGTTCACTCCATACCTCTAAGACTGTTTAGACGGAACTGATCAATCTTATCCAGTGTGGCAGGGTTCTGGAAATAATATTGAATGACGTTGATATAGTCGGACGTTGTGAGCAAGCCAGCGAAAGTGGAGGTGGACGAATCCCATAACGGAGCCGACACAATACCTGCAAGAATCAGTCAGACTCCGTAGAATCTCAGCCTGGACCACGATGCCTACCATTTTGTATCAGAATATTCAGACTCTCCTTGACCAGCAGGGATGTGTCGAAGACGATCAAGCGGAAGCTGAGCGGAAGAATATCGTAACTCGTTCGGACCTTGAGGAAATTTCGAATCGCACGCTACAAATCCATTAGTCAGTATGATTCAATTGACTATTGCTTTAATCTGAACCGAAGTTGGCATTTACAAGGGTAGGAAGCTGGAGCAAGCATAATAACATCGCCTGTAATGCGCTTGCCCCCACGACCCCGCGAATAATCACACCGACATGGAAAAAGAAAAGCACAAATCAAAGCTATCAAATCACCAAATTGAGCAACTACAACTTACCAATCCCATCTGCTCCTCCGCATCAACCGCGCGTTCGGGCTGTGACGGTGCCATTGGATGTGAGAGACCGCGTCGTCGCAGGTACGAAGCCGGCTGCACAAAACCCCTCTCGTGACCAGTGCCGACCCGGCCACTACTGCTCTCTCCGAGATTGGCGTTATTGCGTAGGGATTCGCGGCTAGTGTTGACGTTGTCCAACGCGACAGCAGGGCCGATCTCGTGCTCGTGATGGTGGTGTTGCTCGTGATGGAGATTGTGATGCGTGGGGGAGGGAGGGAGGTCGATGTCGTCGGCCATGGTCCGTACGTAACCTACCGTGCCTAAATTGCTGGAGAAGGGAACGCCGCTTTAGGCTCAGTGCCGCATGTGAGGGCGGGGCCCAAAGAATTCGAGCCTCGACTTAATCTATAACCTGTGAATCACACTTTTTGACTGACTCTATGACCGAAGATTGCGCCGCTCGACGGTTTCGTCGATGGATAAAATTGCTGTTTGCTAGTGGCCACACGAGCTGGATAATACTAGCGGACGCTGCGGTTGGCTAACGCTTACAGTGATCTTGGTAATCTCAAGAAGCTGGAAGGAGCTTCTTCGCAGCTTTGACAATGGATCCCCGCCTTGCGAGGTTGGTTTCTTTTCTTTACCCTTTGATCCTAGCGATTCGGATGTTGCCTTTCTTGCAGACTGTAGACCCCGACTGGCCGAAAGGGTATCCCTCGCAGATATTTCTCCGTCGACTCTTGATGTCGGACGATTCAGGTGTCTCGAATTGTTGTCGACAATAAGGACGGAAATATGCCTTCACAGTTAATGGATCAGCAAAATGTACGACTTGGCGTTATCATTTGTTGTGGAAATTCGAGAATAAAAGGCTGGACTACTAACCAAGCAGCACACACTGTCACGGCACACCGCGTCGTAAAGACAATCTGGCATATTAATCCGCTTCATGGAATTGAGGACATCCTCAATGGTTGAATAGTCGAGCGAAATAAACCGCGAGATATTGAGATCTGGGCTGGACTCAATGTGATATGTCCGTTGTGTTCGTGGACTAGGCAGAAGGAAGATGTTTCCAGACGACTCCAGTCGCTGAGTGACATCAGCTCTTATATGCAGATTCCGAATGGGTCTGAATCCTCCCTGCCAAAATTTAGTGCTACGTACTTCATTAATAAGTGTTGATTTTGTATGTGTTCATCGCTATCTGATTACAATTGACTMCCCCGCCGTGTCATCAAGGCCCCACGGCCGATCAAACGACGTTGTTTGATGACCGAGGAGAAAGTCCGTGCTAGAAAAGGTGGCTATATTGATGATGAAGTGTAGATCATAGGAAGATCAAAGTAATTGTACAAGAATGGTATGCAGAAATCCGAAATAGGATGAACATCAAGCTCGACGTAAACCGGTTCTCCAGTCTTTGTAGTCTATCAGCGCGCACTGAGATGCAACTCATGCCGCATATTGGCTCTGTTCCGTGCCACCGCGAAGATAAAATTCCGACTCCCCGATATGTTGACCAGCCCAGACCCAGCGTTCACGAATCTTCTCCCGACGCTGATCCGCGAGTTTGTTCAGCGTGGGCCAGTAGATGGCATGTTCGTATTCAAACTCAACATCTCCGCCGCAGGACTTGAGCAATTGTGAGGGCGGGACGTGTTTGCGTAGATCTTCGTTGAATTTGAGTTTTTGCACGGTGACGGGATCGATGAAGGGGGTGATTATTTTGAAGAAGCCCCAGATGATCCAGGGTACTATTACCGACATTAGATTAGAACATTTCCAAAGCAAAAGGCAAGGAGAGAAAATACCATTGATAACAAGAGCCCGACCCAGCCTCTCCGGGTAATGATTCTGTAAGATATCCAACGTCTGCTTCGCCTGCCCTATCGTTGCATTCTGTCCAGACTTTGTCTCATTGAAGTTCACCACCAGCGCCAGATTCTCCTGACCAGCAGGCATCAAATCGATAACCCGCTCCAGCATAAAGACCAAGTGCTCCACTTGTCGCGGACTCTTTTCTGTATTTTGTCGTGAAGGCAGCAAATATAGACACGGTCGACCGTCCACGTCAAAGCCTATGAGTATTTGTTTGCCTGTTTCGTTCTCAATTGAGATATAATCTGCTGTCAATTTATCGCCGATATAATCCCTGCGCCAGGCCAGTGTTGCGCGAATGCGCTTTATGGCGTCCGCAACATTCCATTTCGTAGCTCGTAGAAATCGTAGGAGACATTCGCGCGTGAGCCACATGCGCTCGTCATCGGTGAGGGGCGATTCGCTTGCGTTTTTGGCGAGGCTTGTGGGAACTGCTGTAAATGCCGTCACCATTTTGAGTACTTCATCGTATTTTTTGGTTTGATCGGCGGTTAGGTCGGCGGCCGAGGGGATTTTGACGCCTTCTGCTGGCCGCCCGAATGGTTTCTTGATTAGTCCTTCAGCTGCGGAGAGAGGCAGACCGAGGTCTTTTTCTATTGTGTTTGGGTTTGTGGTCGTTTCTGTGACGGGTTGCGCTTGCGCATCGGCATATGACGGGGGGGCGTCTGTTGTAGCCATGGTGTGTGTGCTGTATAGCTCTATACTGTAATTGAGTCGATAACAAGGGCTAGTCTCACAAAGACGTTGGATTCGATTTAACAAGAGCAGAAATTTTCTAGGTTTGTTGATGTCTCAGGAACAGCCGAGCTGACGTTGCTAGTGGACTGGGCACTCTTATCTTATCAATCGATCAGCCCTGCAAACGCGTCCATCAACGCGTCTGCCGCGACTTCCCAAAATCAATTTAACTCTCCCCGCAATTTTTGTTCGTCTACTCAATCAACGCCATCGAAGAATAACAGTCGAGGTCACAATGGACGACATCACACAAGAGCTCCACGAGCTCTTCGCAAGCTCAGCACCGAATGGCCTCGCCCAAGATGTCCTTACTGAATTGCAATCCATGCTCCGGTTGCATGGCATCACGCCGCAAGAATTATTCTACAAATGGGAGTCATACAGCATGAAGATGGGCTCAGAGGACACAAAACTTGATCTCAATACAGTCCGCGCGTTCAAAAGAGACGTTCAGGATTCCTTAGAGCGCGAGACTCGAGGAAAGAACCATCAAGTCCGAGGTAGCGAGAAAAAGTCTGGTGTTACGGCAACCCCTCGTGCTGGAAAGACTGATGTTTTTGGAATGTATGATCTATTTGATCTCCGCTTGAGATTTGCTCTACTTACTAATTTCCGCCTTATTCAGGCTCGACGATTTGACACCCGGGACTCCTCAATCACGTATCAATGGCTCGGCCAAACGAAAATCGACCTTCGAGACACCATCTGGACCCAAGACAGTCCGGACTGACGGTAATGGGACACCTACAGGGATCAAGACACCTTCAGCCAGTACCAATGGCATGCTGTATGTCAAAAACCCTATAATGTAGTGGTATATATGCTAAGAATTTCTAGAAGCGTCGCATTCGCCGAACGGCAAAACCCCGGCCAACTTATAGAAACACTCAATGCTCATTTGGACTTGCCCAAAACGCCGATGGCACCATTCCCCGAACCTCGAATTCGGCCAACAGCAAACACTGACCTGAAGAAATTCGGATATAAGCCAATGTCGATGCGCTTGAACGAGGCGTCGGAGATTCTAGACGATCGACTAGACGAATTCACAGATCTATTTGAGAAGCAGTATCCAGATGCGACATTTGGCAGCGCAGCAACGCAGAGTACAAGTGAGATTGTGGCAGTTGGACGGATCGCATCAGACACTCTCGAGGGAAAGCTCAACGTTGCATCGCTCGTGTTGGAGACATCAAGGCGGACGGGAGCCGGTCTTCGGGTGCCGTTGAAGGTCGATGCCTTGCCATCGGTACAGTTCTTCCCGGGGCAGATCGTTGCTCTACGTGGAATCAATGCCTCTGGAGAATACTTTTCCGTTAAAGAAGTCTTGCCGTTATCACTCCTTCCTACGGCAGCCTCATACCCGAGCACACTGGAAACCATCAATGAAAGACTGGGAGGGGTTGACGTTGACCAACCACTCAACATCTTCTATGCTGCTGGTCCATACACCGCTGACGATAACCTGGACTTTGAGCCACTGCAAGAACTTTGCAAAAAAGCTGCTGAAGAATATGCAGATGCTTTGCTACTCCTAGGTCCTTTTATAGACTTGGAACACCCACTCATCGCAACAGGTGACTTTGATCTTCCTGATATTCCTGGATTGGATCCAGAAACTGCTACATTGACGACTCTGTTCCGACACTGCATTTCAAAACCGCTTCACCAACTATGCGCGGCTGTTCCTAGTATCACAATCATGCTCATGCCGTCCGTACGTGATGCTGTCAGCAAGCATGTATCATGGCCGCAGGAGCAATTCCCAAAAAAGGAGCTCGGTCTGCCCAAGCAAGCCCGCGTCGTTTCAAACCCAGTGACACTATCCCTCAACGAGAGCGTGATAGGGATGTGCTCGCATGACGTCTTATATGACTTGAGAAAAGAAGAAGTTCTCGGCGGACGACCAGCAGAAGCGAACCTATTGACACGATTGCCCAGGTACATCATTGAGCAACGACACTTTGCGCCTATGTTCCCCCCTTCTTCGCGAGATACACTGCCCAAGTCCGGCGGCCCGGATAGTATGCTTCCCATTGGCGGGATGATGGATGTCAGCTATTTGAAACTGGGAGATTGGTTGAACGTCCGTCCTGATATATTGATTACACCTAGTATGCTTCCACCTTTTGTGAAGGTTAGTTTTACCCCTAAGATACCCGCTTTGCATTGTTAGTAACTTTTTCGTCAGGTCGTCGAAAGTGTCCTCGTCATCAATCCAGGGACTCTATCTAAGCGTCGAGCAGCTGGCACTTATGCCAACATGGCTCTGTATCCTCGAAGCATATCTGAGGAGGAGCGACAAGAGAAGCAGCTTAGTCATAAGGTGTTCGAGAGGGCTCGAGTTGATATTGTGCGCATATAGTCATTTCTCCAGTCCTCGTTTTTGTGCAACAGGCATGGCGTTTATGGGATTGCGATATATGGACTGGATTTGGAGAGCTGCATGGATTAGCTTTAAAGTCAAAGCTGGAATATTTGAAATAACAATATGTAATGATTCCTTCTATGGGCTGCCTTTCCCAAACGCCAAACTCCACGCTTAAATATGTAATCATAAAACATCCGCATCATTTAGATTCGAGGAGCTGGATACAGCATCAGCGCAGGCACGTAACTCTCCTCCCACCCATCAAACTCCCCGATTGCCTCACCAACCCGGCCGCCGCACCCGATCCCAACGACACACCCGCACCAGTCGTCGAGGCCCCAGTACCATTGCCCCTCCTACCCACGGTCCTAATCGCCATCCTCTGCGCMCCTCCGCCCGCCAACGTCTCCCCCCTCACCAACTCCCTCATCCCCAGATCCCTCCATACGGGCTCCACCCTCCTTCTCTCCGCGGCATCCATAGCCCTCGCAATCCCAAACGCCGCATGTTGATCGGGGACGACGTCATCCTCATCCTCGGGGTTTATGGGCTGGTAATGAGGCGGGAGATATACCTCTTCGATGGGTAAGTATGACGGGATTGTGGATGAGGGCGTTGTGGTTGCGCCGTAGGTCACCGTTACGGTTGTCCCGTTGGGCCCGGTAGTTGTGGTTGTGCCTGTTGTTGTCGTTGGGCCGTTGAGGGATGCGTTGGAGGCGGTTATGAGGGAGGTGTGAGGGCGAGTGAAGTCTTCGAATTGATCGGCGAGACGCGGGTGGTGCATGTGTAGGTATGTTGAGGAAGAGTCTTTAGACTATAGTATTGATTTAGTAGAGAATGGAGTGCTGGATTAGGTGGTGAATACCATTTTAAAACGCCGAGTAGTAACTGATCACTAAACGTTCGGTTTGTTAAAGGCGTTTTGGGTTTGAATAATTTCCCCTGGACTCTATGCTCCAGAATACCGTGTAAGAAGAATTTGTAGGGTATCTCGATAGTTGCACACTCTTCTTTATGCAGATACTGAGAGATTGTCATCAAACGACATTCGAAGATTGATATAAAAACATTCATTCTGCCGCGTAGTGCCGCCTATCTATCGACGTTAATGCGGGGTGACATCAGATCTATCGGTCCGATCTACTATCAATAAATCATCTACAATCTGAGACGTAAATTGCATGACTAGTAAGTAGCTGATTTCGAGAATACTGCCTATCAAACATGCAAGCCGAAAAAAGTTGCCAGGAATAGCTGTCTATCAATACAATAAACCCCCGTCCCAACGCCTCGAATTCATAGTACAGCTACACAACTCGCCCAGATGTCATATGCCTAGGCATTAGTGCTCATGCGATGCACAATCGGGACTGCGCTAGGCGGCAAGCTACCCATCTCCGTAACTACCATATCTACATACTCTGCCGGTGTAACGTCGTGCATAATATTGAGGAGTTGCAGGTTCGGCGTATCTTTCCACCCGCTCAAGGGTGATGGCGCGTTCTGGTCGAGGGTCAGACTTGCGAGTCCATCGTTCACGGATTGAGTATTTCCTCCTTTCTTTCCTGGTTTCTCGTCGACGGTTTTGTGTGGGTCTGGACGGCCGGTGACTTGTTGCAAGGGCTGCGTTGTGACTAATTCATCTGCGTCCGCGATTTCATTGACGACGATACTGTCAAGTGCTACGCGGTCCGTGAACTTGATTGTTTCGCAGCAGACTATGACCGGGATTTCAGCACCGCCAGATCGTTCTTTGGCGGACATGGCTACCAGCGCGGTGCCGACGCGGGAGTATAAACGTCCATTACCAGTCATGGCATGGGCGCCGAGGAATACTTTAGTAGCGTCTTTCATGGCATGACTTATGCCATGTATAAGCGAATACTGGACTTCCAACCCGGCACTAGACAATGCGCGAGCGAGGTTCTTGCCTTCGAAAAGAGGCCGCGAGTCGACAATCGACACTCTAAATTTCTTCCCTTGTTTGTGTGCTGTGATCAAGGTCTGTTTCACAATTGAGCTTCCCGCAAATGTAACAATGACATCGCCATCTTGAATCTTTTGCGTTGCGCTCGCGGCGATGACTTGGTCGGCGACGGTGATTTTTTCGCGGATAAAGTTGTTGATGAATTCGCACAGCTCTGCTTTGGCGGTCGCTTCGGGGACAGAGGGGTCGATGGAAGAGATGGACAGTTTGAGGGCGCGGATGGCATTTCCCTGGCTGATGGAGAGAGGACGGCAGGTGGACAGATAGGTAATCTGGTGAGAAAGGTGGGTTGTGAGATGGCGAGCGAGAGATGTGCCGATTGGCGTAGTGTACGATTCAATAACCTAGATGATTAGTTTTATCCATGATAGACTATGAATTTAACATACCCGTTTGAATGCAATCAGAGTTGCAACACATCGCGCGCTGCTACCGCAAATAACATAGTCCCGAATTTGCAATCCCAACGCCAAAACGGCGGGGKGAACCTCCTTCGCTGCACCTGCAATAGTCGACCGTCTGGGGATGCCGTACAAATGTCCAAAGACCGCGACATTTTTGTCTTCCTTCTTTTTCGTTTCGGTTGGCGCTGGTACTGCCGCACGAGGGCCACCGGGGTATTTTAGTCCTCTAGGTGTTGGGACCGGCCCATCTCTGCCACCCTGCTGAGGCTTTCTGGGTGTTTGGACCGGACCTCCCTGTGTAGCAGCCTGCTGAGCACCACTAGGTCCAGCACCACCAACTTCTCTCTCCAATTTTTCGCGCGCCCGACGGGCAGCCTTCTCAGCCTTTTGTTTCTTCTTCATCTCGGCAGGTGTCAGTTTTTCCGACGATCCATCGGCGGCAGCAGGTGCGTCGCTCGTTTTCGGTTTCTGTGGTTGTTTTCCTTTCTGGTTGTTGCTGGGTGCTTTGGATTTGATGTTCGCGCCATTTTGGGCGTCTTCTGTGGGAGGTTGCGATGCGCCGTTCGCTGCTGTTGCAGGAGGGTTTTGTGGTGCAGTGGCAGGCGGRGCCTGCGACTGGCCAGGACTGCTCATGCCTGATATTCGGTCGATGCTCGATTTTATGTTGCGATGATATTTAGCAGTATTAGTTTGAATTTGCGGAGTTGGATTTGTGTTGGCGAGAAGACGATGTTGCAATGAGGGATGAAAGTGACTCATGCTTCAATTATTTTTAAAGGAGTGTCCCGCCATGGCGGCTCCGCACAACCCGCCAAGCTTAGCGCGGGTAACCTAATCTACATACAAGACGTACAAGATGCAGCTAACTCGATACTGGAATCCGGAATAAATTCATCGTTGCTAAACGCTCAATCTTTGTACGCTTTACAGGAATGATAAACATGAAAAATAAAACAAGAAGGGGAATGAAAAGAAAAGGACAGCGTCATGCATCTAGTGAAGATGCATGATCACCGCCTTGGAGGGTATTTACTTGTAGAATGCATCAAAATAACAAAACAATAAACAAGACTCCGCTGCTGATAAAGTCAATGCATGACCAGTTCATAGACGTCAATGGGCGTTGTTGACCAGCTTGCCGAATGGAAAGCGCTTTCGAGTGTCTTTTATTTTGGTGATCTCGAATCGCTCATAGTCATCATTCAGCTTTCGTCTAAACATACTGAGTTCGTTCAACAGATTCTCCATATCGGCTTGCACTTCATGCGCTTCCTCGTCATGTTCGTCAGAGCTGTCTTCGTCTTCCCAGATTCCGCTGGTTTCCTCTTCTTCCGGCGGCGGTGGTGTGATCATGTCTCGCTCTGGGGGAACAACTTCTATTGGAGGCTCCTCGCTTTGCAATGAACCAAGACTGGTCTCGCGTTTACGCAGCGGAATAGCAGGAATTGGATTCTTCAGACTATCCAGTGCGAGTCTCAAATGATTTCGGAGCGCCTCATTCTCAGTCTGGAGTTGCCGAATCTTGCATTCACTGACCATCTTGTTTTCTTCCATCAAACGCTGCATCTTTTCGACTTGTTGCTGGTACTCTTCTAGCTTCTCGTTTTGAACCTCGCTCTCGCGTTTGCTTGCTGCATTTTGGCTGACTGTCAATTGAAGAACGCGGATCTGCTCGGCCATTTCGGCAATTTGCGCATCTCGCTCTGCTGCGGAGACATGATCCTGGTTTACAACAGCTCTAGTGCGAATTCGCTTGGCCTGGTCGGCATATCGCAGGGTAGAAAGAGTCTCATCGTAGTCTGATGGTGCAACACAAGCTATCATTGCAGTTTTCGAGTTTCCACCAAGACTGTCTTTGAGTAGCCAGGTCAGAATTGAGTCACGGTAAGGAACAACCTCTTTCACTCTTCGTCCACCGGGTCGTTGTTGCTTAGGGTCAGCCAATGCGGCGATCACGCGTCCCAATGTGGTCAGCGACTTGTTGATATTCGAGCCCTCTCGGAGTCTCTGTCCTGTCGCCTCGGTTGCTTTGGCACGTTCAGATCCAGCCAAATCAACAAGTCGTATTCTCGCCGTTCGCTCGGTTGTCTCATCTGTCGCCAAGTCATGGTGGATCTGTTTGAGTATGATGGTGAACACAGCATGTGATCGAGACGAAGTATCGTTCATCTTGGTGCTCGCAACTGTTCTGGACATGTCTCCTTTCCTCATTAGCTTCATTATATCCGCAAAGCTTCTCACAGGGACGTCCGTAAGATCCTTGACGTATGGCCCGTCTGTAGGCGACTCGCGAATCTTGAGGTAGTGCGGTGGTTCTGTTCGTGGCACGAGGAGATCGCGAACATGCTCGTTATAGACCTCAAAATACGAAACCCGAACATGATATGTAGTGTCCACGGATTGAGCCTCGTCAATTCTTTGAAAGAGATCCTCACATGTCCTGGGTATCAACCCTGGCCGTTCCGGTGTACCCATCATAGTATAACTCTTACCCGATCCAGTCTGGCCATATGCGAATATACACGTGTGGTAACCCTCAAAGTTGTGGTCCAGGAACTCTTCACCTAGACAGTTGTATACCTCTTCCTGGTCTGCATAGTGCTCGTCAGATTCGTTGTGAGACCAAAAAGATCGGTCAAAGGTAAATGTTTTGTCTTCGTATACTTTGCCTCGTGCTTGTGATCGGGGCTTGGATGAATCGACTTCTGGTGCGTGGAGTGTAGTGGCTTKTGTGAATGGATTCATCGATATAAGACATTCAGACCCTTTTTCTATTTCTATCTCCGGACAAACATATTAGACAACTCATTTCGAACGCGTATATTGGAGTTTCTCACCTCGTGGTAAATACCCCCTCACCCTCACCACAACCTTCACATTTCCACCCGGCGAAGGACTGGCAGGCCGAATTCCCTGCGTAGACACAATAACACTTTCCCTCGACCTCAGCGATGGACTCGACGCCGTAGACTTTTGCTGTTGTTGCTGCATCATCATCATCGCAGAAGACATCATCGACATGCTCGTCGCCGCCGTACTACCGCTGATCTCCGAGACACCCGAAATCGAATTCGTCGACGAATGCGCGAATTGCTGGTACTCCGAGAGCCGGCTGTCGGTGTTGTATAGGCGCGCCTCGTGCGTCATCATGGTTGTGATTTCCCTGTTGGATCCCTTCAATAATTGCACGGCAAGAGCGAGTGTATCGCGTTGACGGATAATGTAGTAGTGGTACATGAGAGATTGTCTGGGCTTCCAGTATTATAGAGAGGGGGTGGTAGAAGATGATAAAGAAAAATGCGACGTTGGAGTCCCTATTATTACGGTACCTTTTCTGTCTCGTGATAGAGTGTGTTGGATGGTATCCTGGGTTCTTTGCTTCCTCGGGTAATGAAAATGACAGAGATGGCTTCTATCTAGGTAGAGAGGAGAGCACTCGTCTGGTGGTACTGAAGTCTATAGAATTGGAGGGTAAGCGGTTGATGTCAAACAAGGAATGTTTACTCACAAGGAAACCCCGCACGTGTTAATCGACGATGTCGTCTTGACTCTCTCTAAGCAACAACTCAAGATTATAAAATAAACAACAAAAAGTATTTCAGATATATAAACAGCTATCGTCATCAATAAAAACCAGGATAATGGCGGTGGTGATAGCTCGATCATAAATCGTTTTGATTTTGCCGAATCTGGTTAGCGGCAGCCAGCTGGCCACTCCGGTTGCTACGGCGATAAGCCTAGATAAGTACTTGGTTACTTCAACTTACTTGAACATTCTATTGATTTATAGGTTAAAATCTACTATTTCAATCCCTTGACGAACAGCTCCTGCCCAATTTCCTTCAGCAAAGGCTCGTTCTTCATCTTCTCAATCTGCTTCTTCGCCGTGATTGACTCCGCTATGCCCATCGCCCGACAGAGATCCATCAACCCGCCGTCAACGGGGGCTTCATACAGCAACAACCCCAGCGCGAACAGGAACCCGTGCAGCGCCTCCACGCTCTCTTCCTCAGTGTTGATTGCTTCAACCAGCGACGCTGCGATTTCGACTTGATCTTCTTCGGTCAGTTTATCGGGTCGATTCGCGAATCGTTCGTTGTGGTTATACGCCGCTAGGTTATGCGCAAATGATGCTGCAACCACTCGAAGATTCGTGTGGCTATCCAAGAGACAGCCCGTGAGTAATCGAAGGCACATCTCGCGTAGTTTCTCATTTATGGTAATCTGCTGTGGGAATAATGGTGAGGTGAAAAAGTTGCATGCGAGCTGAAGCATGACGATGCGCAAATTATAGGGGCAAGAGGCAAGGTCAGACAATGGAGAAAGTAGAGCCAACAGAGTCTTGTGGCCTGACTCCTCCGCAAAGTAGCCGCTTACGCGAGGATCGACAAATGCAACTCGGATCAAGTCAACAAGCGCAAATAGGCTATCCTTGGGGATGGACGGAAGTGTTGATTGTATAAACTGAGCCAGGAAAGCAAGATTCGGCACGGGCGTATCAGCAGGTGCCGTCGACCTCGTCTTGATAAACTCAATCAGATCTGTTATCGTAGGATCATGCTGATATGAGCCGATCTTTTGTAGTAGCTTCTCCATTGGAGGCACTCGTGTATAAAGCACATAATTCGTAACCGGTCTCTGTAAACTAGGCAGGCGTAGCCCGGTATGAGGATGAGGCGGAAAAGCAGATTGTATTAACAGCCGAATATTGCCCTTAAGCTCAGCCGGGTTTGCTCCTTTCCATTCATGCTCCTTTTTGCCCTTGAGGAAAGTCATAAATGTCGGCGTGACGCGGACTTGGTATCGTGACGAGACATCAAATGCTTTGTTGAGATCGACTTTGATGAGAACGGCTTTGTCACCGGCTTCTTCTGCGAGTTCGTCATATGCTGGGTATACTATTTTGCAGGGAGCGCAAGTTGAGGAAGTGAAGAAAATACAGGCACAGGAGTTTGTGGCGAGAGAGAGCTGTTCGTCTAATTCTCTCAGGTTGGTGACGTTCCTAACATAACCTTTGATTTGTGGTGTCCCAGATGCAGCGGATATTGCAGACTGCTGAGGTATCCGGGGCATCTGTGTAGCCGGGGCTGGTATCTGTTGGCCTGGGTCTGCTTGTGTGATGCCACGCATCGCTCTGTCGATCTGCGGCCGTAGCATTTGCCCAAGAGGGGTACTCAAGAATGTTTTGGGCAGAGACTTGATGTGCTCAGGAATGCTCTTTCCAAGAAGGAACATGGATAGATCTTGTGTGAAGTTGTTACAGTTGTGCATAAACAGGTCATATGACTGTCAGAAGTCAGCTTTCAAGATCATTTATATAGAGTACTGGTCGAATACCTACCTCCGGAGTATAAATCTGCGCTAAAGACTCTAGATACTCATGAATAACTTCAATCGGCAACTCCGTCCGTCCCATATGAAGCTTTTCCATGGGCTGTCCATGATGCGTCGTCCCAGGCACAGTCCTGTGAAGACCCTGTCCAAAGAAGTACTCTACACCTCCAAAAACTAGTGAAGTGTGATATATGGCATCAATCTGGATTCCAGTCAAGGACATGGAATACTAGACAAGTCAGACTTTGACCACATTTTCAACCGCTCCGATGGCTTACCATACGTGCCAGACCCTGAAACCTTGGTTAGCATGATCCAAAACAACTGCATGGCTGGAACGTACCTACTCCGGAGAGATCATAAATATAGAGTTCCACATCCATCTTTAGAGCTCAAAGATGATACGACAAGACCGTGTCTAATTTTGCGCTCAAGATAGTTGATGCTGAGCTTCTTAAATGTGGCAGGCAGCTATCGAGCTAATTCTCATCCGGTGCCCGTCCGTCGGCGTTTCTCCTTCTTTATCTCCGCCCCTCATCACATGGCATGAACTCATCCACCATGTCTATTCTCTACTAAGTCGCATCACACAGAATTACCATGGTCAGCTCTCCTCATCTTTCGAGAACATTCTCTCTTTCGATACACATTACTATTACTAACCATCTTTCTACTGATCAGCCCCCCAAACGAAGAGGCCCCCCCGCAGCTCCCAAAGAGAAAAAAGCCCGCCAATCCAAGCTCGCAAAGGAGAATAACATTACCGCCGAGGAAGAGAATGAGATAAAGGAAGCCTTTGGACTCTTTGCGGACAAGAATGAGGAATTCAAAGATGAGAAGGAAGGCGTGATGCGAACGAGGGATGTGCGGCGTGCTCTTGTGTATGTCCATCGCCCTATAAATGCTCTACTTATTAAAGCTACGAACGACTGACTGGGAAAAACAGAGCGCTAGGTCTCCCGCCCGACTCAGCATCAGAACTATCTTCTATTGTCGCCGCCGTCGATCCTACTTCAACGGGCTTCGTGACCTACGACGCTTTCGTGTCCGTGGCAGCCGCAAAACTGCACATGCGCGGCGACGATGCGCTCGATGCAGAGGTTGATGCCGCATACCGTCTTTTCACACAGGGCTCCGATGGACCCATCACGTTCCATCACCTGCGACGGATAGCGCGAGACTTGAAAGAAGATAATGTTGGAGATGATTTGTTGAAAGATATGATTCGGGAGGCGAATGGTGGGGATGGATTGCAGAAGGGAGTGACATTGGAGCAGTTCCGGGATGTGATGGCCAGAGCGGGAGTTTTCTGATTTTGTGGTTATTTGCTATGGCTTTATACGGATGCGGCGTTTCAAAGGATATGGTGTTTGCATCGCTTCGGAATATGACGGGGAGTTGGAGGAGGTTATCTAATCTGCTGATTTTACGGCTACGATATTATGGCATCAAGCAGTCCTAGAACTTTATCAATTCAAGATGGTCAAGGATCGTAGAAGCCAAAGCGCCGATTTGTCAACGGTAACAGTAGCATTGTATGAAAGTAAAGTGTTCGGGAAAGAACATGCGTATTCTGAAGGCAAAAAAATGGGTATCAAGTAGCAAAAATATATATAATCAAGCTGCAGTCAGATGATCATGAGGCAGTTCCTGTTTTACCTCATCAAGTTCAAGAATCGGGTTCGATATGTCCGACGAGCTTTGGGTTAGACGGGCGGATGAGAAGTCTGAATCCATGCTGATATCTGAGGTTGCAGAGCCGGGAGAAGATGTTCCATTTGTGCCAAAGGCTGGAGCGCAGACGTCTCTAAATTGTTTGAGATCATCTTGATCAGGTCTTTGAATTGTTTCTTCGGATATTTGTTCACTTTCCACGCCAATGTCCTTCTTAGGCACCTCTTCAGAGGTGTATTGCGTCTCATCAACACACTCATAGAACAACATGAAAACCCCGCCTTGGTCGAATACCTCGCGTTCACTAGCCATATGAACGTCTTCATCACTGAGCCGGAACCAACGATGGGTCACCTTCTTCTCATCATCCACATCTTCAGGAACACCACCCGGGAAGTGCCGTGTCGAGAACTTCCGGTAGCAAATATAATGCCCATTTTCGTGTCTGCCATAATGCGTCAAGACAGCGCGTAACTCATATTTTCGCGGAGAAATTTCCACTGCTTTTGGAAGCATCGAATTTTGCGGGTTTGTGTTCCAGGCCTCTACAGAATCCTCCTTTCCAACGTCACGCGTACCGAGACACCATTCACCCAGGTCGATAGAGGCAGGAAATCTGACAGCGGCGGAATTCTTTCGTAAAGCACCAGTTATTTCATCGAAGACACTTCGGTTGACGTGAATGACTAAATTCTTCGGCGTTCTGGCGATGACTGTTTGACGGGACTTGGTCACTGAAACTCTGTTCTTTGACGGGATGTGGCATTTCTTGGACAAAACCTTTTCCGTGAAGTCCTCTTCATCCAAAGCCTCTTGAACGGCTTGCAGTCGTGTTTCAGCAGAACTCTTCAAAGTCGATGCCACAGTTGCCGCCTGAGGCCCTTTGACGATATTGTCATCTTCTTCGATCTGTTCGAGTAGACGATGGAGCTGGTCTTTCGTACGTAATAGCGTGCATTTTGCGCATTCCACGCCCTCAATGGTCTCCAAAGCCATGTAGTCGTCAAGACAGTCTCGAATATCGTACTCTTTGCCTTTCCCCAGAGAAACTGTCAAGCAGTTGAATGGAATCAAAGATAGACCCTCGGTCCACCCACAGCGAATACAACCAACGCGCTGTGCAAGAAGTCCTTCCAAAGGATTATGCATGATATCTGGCTGCTCGATACCTCCTTTCACTACTTTCTCGTCATCATTCTTTGATACACCCAGAAAATTCTCTCGTTGATCCGCTGTTTTCAACCCCAAGTTAGTCGTAAGCATTTTTGAAGCTTCCCGGACCTCTACATCGAGTTGATCCGCGATTTTAGAAAAGTATTCCTGGGCGTCCTGTTGCTGCCAGCTGCTCATCGATTTAAGTTCCGATGGTATCCAGAGTCTCTGTCCATGACTGCCTGGATCATTCAGCCGCTCCAAAATATCTTTAAGGGCATGGTGAGTCGAGAGTCGGCCTCGTACGTCTAGTTTGTGGATGTTGCGATCCAGGTAGTTCGCAAACGATCGGAGAGATGCCAAACCCTGTATAACACTGTTCTGGTAGCAGCTATTATCCCAGTTTCCCAGACCAGGCGGAACCAAGTCTTTGCCGCTGAGCCATGACGGTCCTATACTCGAGAGCCTTCGCGCACGCGGCAATATGGAATCCAAAGAGCCCTTATCAAACCCTATTATCCGGCGCATGGCCTGTCCCTTTTCGTAAAGACTCGAATATGCCGACGTAACACGAGCTGATGAAGGGTCTTTGCTTTCTGCATCAAGCGCAGCAACGATACGAGATGGAATGATGTAGACGAACGCGTTCCATAGATGATAGGCGATGATACTAGGTAGTGGTCCCAGGTGCGGGACGATCAGATACAGTAAGATTATCGAGGCTCCGACGAGAAATAATGTGCCTTGCGGATTCTGCGATGTGAAGTCATTTTGAAAGACGTCGGGGAACATAGGTGGATATGAGTCTAAAGTGAAACCATAACCACACATGGCGAGAACAAAGCGAGAAGAAACAACTTCGGAGCGAGGGGGATATAGTCGATCATTTGCGGAAAAGCTTCATTGTATGTCAAGACTCATGCTTTTCAGAAACGCAAAAATTAGAAAAGGGTGCACGGACAAAGAGGTCATGATACCAGGTTGAGACGGTGGTGGCAGAGCAAAGACTGCGGAGATGGCAACAATTGAAAGCTGCGGCAAGTTGGAACTGCACTGTTGGTCTTTCTGTTGTGCCGTAAAAACTTTTTTATCGATAAACAATTCGAAATTTCCCCACACTGCAGATTTCGAGTCTCGTCACTACCATTTAACAATATCATTATATTCATTATGGCGCGAACGGGCAAACTCAAGAAGAAATGTAAGAGCTATACGAACAGGATCCGTCTTGTTATCAGCTGAACTAATATCAATGAACAGCCACCTCTGTCCACTCTCGTGCTGCCCGCCGAGGCACCTCTCCTTCCGATGTCGACAGATCCTTGGAATCAGTGCCTCGAGTAGAGGCACCAACAAAAGCAACCGGCGTTCTCGCGGCGCACGCTAACGCCGGTATCTCGAAGAAGAAAGCCAACAAAAAGTTGACCCGATCACAACGTCTCCGCCAACAGAAAGGAATCGAGAGAGGAGAGGTGCTTTTCGATCGATTGGAAACCAAGGTTGAGAAGGCAAAAACATCCTATACGAAGGTAGTTACTGCGCGCAAGGTATGTCGATGGCGTCAATGTGATACTCTAGGATACTTGCTCAGCTCTCTGATTACAGGTACAATGGGAGGATTTGAAAGGCAAGCAGGCCAAGGCGGCGAAGATTCTTCAGCAAACACAAGACAACGACGATGAGCGCATGGAAGAAGACGAAAAAATCTCATCAGCTGCTCCCATTATCTTCAACAAMCCTGCCGTCACGACACCCGTCGCAAGTTCCTTGCCGCCGACCGAACCTATCGCTGCCGATGATGATGACAACATTACTTGAAATCGCCCTACTCATAGAGTGAAGAAAAAGAATAAAGGAGGATATATTCGGCGTTATTTGGGTTAGACTTATTTCCTGGGCCGGAGTTGATTAATCATGCGATCTATCTCGCCTAATGCAGCCCCAGAAGCCTTTGTTCTTAGGACTTCCAGCGTGTTAAAGTCCTTGGCTCGTAAGGCCTCTTCTCCTGCCTTGACGATCATACCACACTTCATCCACATCTCGATTCTCTCAGCGACGGTCAAGTTGGTGCATTTAGGAACAAAAGTCGATGCAATTTTTGTGTTCCCTGCTCCCAAGGCTTCGGCATAGAAGGGCTATTTAGACGTTAGCAATTATGTATATAGCGCAGAATGAACATTTCTTGTTTAAGCTTACTTCCCAACCAATAGGTGACTTCCTCATCTTTGATATCTCTTCTAATTCTCCCCAGTCTCGCTTGGCAACTAAAGCTCTCAAGCGAATCCACCAGAATGTTGCCTCGGTCATTTTGAAATCGCTGTAGAGCTTTTGTGCTCTCTTCCCAAAGCCGGACTTGATCAGTCGGTAGACTGTTTCATTGAGGCTGAGGCCGACAAATTCAAGACCATCAGATAATTCTTTATCGAGCCCCTCCTGCACTCGAAGAAGCTGGGTGGCCTCAAGGATAGACTTCTGTTGGAATTGTGTGGCGGCATCTTTTGCGTCAGTCAAAACACGAGAGGCCAAACCCAACTTGTCTATCTTCGTGTGAACATCGTTCCGTGACAACGCCTCTGAAATAAGTATATTAGATCCATCAATAGGTCTGTCGTCCTGGTAATATAAATCCTTCAGCAGCTCCACATCGCTGTCCCGCGCTGATGTTTCGACCAACGCAGCCGCGACAGGCCTGTCGTTGATAGTTCTGAAAAATGTCGACAGCGGAAGCTTCTTCCTCAGATGAAGCAGGACATAGTAGATCAGATCCGGGTCTCCACTTTCCATGGCCTTGTCAAGAGCAATGCTATCCTCCTCCATATTGAGAAGCAAAGGCACTTGCTTTCCTGCCCGTGGCTCATAGTTGAGAAGTTGTGTAGCAAGATGAGCTCGACCTTCATCATAAGCGGATTGAGCGATGCTTTCAAAAGAAATGCCCGACTTTCCTTCCAATCTTTGCACGATCAACTTGCACACAGAGTCGTCATCGGCAGTAGACACCTTGACCTTTTGACTTGCCCAATGAACGTAAATCTTGTCGGTAGGAAGGCGTATATACTCAGAAATGCGAATTGCCAGCAGGTAATGGTGACGATTGATGAGACGGTCTAACAATCTCTCAGGAGTTAGACGGAGATACTGTTCTGAAGAGATGGGCATGCCGATTTCGAAATCTCGAACCGCTTTCAATACCCTGAGTCTTTCTGTGATATCAACAAATTCGTCACTATTGTAGAGCTCCAAGACAGACTTTCCAAAAGATGCAGCTTTCAAAAGTCGCTTTTGCCAGATTGTGTTATATTCTTGACCGGCAGCTCTGACACAGGTGTCCACAGCTTCCGGTAGACTAGGACGGATACGCTGCATGTTCTCATCGACCTTTGGTGATTTCTTTTCCAAAAGATCGATTGAATCCAGCAAGACGGATGCCGGTGATGTCGAACCAAGTCGAAAAACATCCTCAGTGACAGCTTCACTCAGTCAGCATTTCGCATCATGAAACGAGTTATAAGTCATACCGGAAATCTTGTGAAAAAACTCGCATGACTCGTTCGTTAATAACCAAACACCATCGAATTCCGGTAATACATGCACTCGTTCATCATAGTAATGCCTAAACCAGTCAATATAACGCGATCTGAGTCTCTCACCAACTGTACTTACTTGGATGATGCTCCGTTGCTTCCTACAAGATGTATTTCATCTTCCCAGCCAAGGACGACGGCCTCGTCGCCACACCATTCCAGAGTAATCGGAGCTGTCTTGGACTTTGTGTCGTACTCGCTGTATTTGTTCTGGAAATCACTACTCACGATCCATACTTTACCGTCACTAGTATATAGTGCTACTGCATTACCTGAAGGCGAGGCAGCAACATGTTTGAAGGGGCCGCTTTCTAGCATTCGGTCTTCTGCTTCTGTCGCATCAACCACATATAACGTTTTGTCGACAGCCAGGAGCACTTCCACTGTGCGAGACAGTGTATGAGCTGGAGGAATCAGGTTCCACGATGAGACTTCACCTTCTGGTGAGGCAGCTAGTAGTCTTGGTCTAGGCTCTTTGTAGTTGGATACAGCAATCAGCTGGTTGTTTGACAAAAGTGCAACAAAACCAGACGACCAGAAACGGCAAGCGCGAACGCCGTACTCCTCGGCTCCCTGTCAGAAGGGTTAGCAAGCTGAGTCATCACTGGTAAATAACACGTACATTGCCTAATGAGAAAGGTGCAAAGTCGCCATGAAGACCAAAGTAGCGATGAACAGTACCATCTTCGTCGACAACCAGCAGCTCTTCGTTGTCAGACCAGCCCATTCCTCTGATAGCTCCATTATCCCACTGCAAATGTGTTAGAAAAACTTGAGATCTTCTGGGACACAAAAAACATACATTGAGTCGACTGATCAATTGTCCCGAAAAGGAGTAAATGTCTATGCTTGATTTGGCGGTTTGTGCATCCCGATACCTATACACCTTACTCTCACTTCGATGGAGTGCTTCGCAACTTATTAATCTTTGCTCTTGGAAGAAGAATACGACCATAGGAGCTTACCCAGCGCACCAGCGTAGGGTGCTGCAGCAACGACATAGTTCTCGAGATCTAGGTCTTCATCAAAGACGCCATCGTAAATTCTGGTCTTTTGGTAGAATCGATCGCCCAGACGCTCCCAATCAGCGCGCGGATTCGGAGGGGCCATGACTGATAGAGCAACTACAGCGCCATCAAGACGCTACACAGGCGTCGTGGAAGCATGGATGGATGTTTGGGGACGGAAAGGAGCTACGTCAACATACAGACCGCCGCTAAGCCCTAGGATCCCTGCGCTAGTACTGCGCTAATCTCAGAATGGCTTAGCCACATCTGTCCGCTTCTGCGTTGTCCAGTGGGAACGCTTATATCAACATCAATTTCAACATCTCAATAACTTCCCATCTATCTTCATGGTATGGTGGTATGAAGAGTCATGATTTATGATGTGGGCTGAATGAGAAAACTGATAGCTCTGTTTTCTTGTGGTGCCTACGACACCCACGGGGTATAATACATCCATGGATTCATTCGCCATACAAGACCTGGTATCTGAATTGACCGACCTCGAGCTTGCCATTTTACTTGCTCTTATTTGTCAAGAACATTGTGTGGTTGAGACGCCTATAGTTAATGTTGATAATGTTGCCGGAGAGCTCGCTTTGGTACCGTCGATCTCTTTTCCAACAGCCGATCGCACATGCTAACTCAGTACAGATATGTCAAAATAAGTTTGGTTTATCTTATGCTGTTCTCGACTGCTCATCTGCGACATCTATCGACGAGTTTAGCGAAGGCATTCTCGTCTCTGACGCAAAAAGAAGCCTTTCATCTAATGTAAATATGACTCACCGGACTTTTCGTGGGCTGCTTGCTAACATTTCTAGCCTCTCGCCTCATTTCAGACTGGACCGCATCTTGATGAAAGAAAAATTGTCAATGTAGTCATTGCAAAAAATCTGGACCAAGTTTCTTCAGAAATTCAGATTCAGACATTAGAGGTATGCGAACCAATACCTCGTTCAATTCTGTATACTGATCTCTGAGTAGTTAATTCGCTCTAAACACATATACACTAGAACGTCAATTCATAAAACACAAAAAACATTCTTATTCATACCTGTTATTGGGTATGATGACGCTGCCGGACGCGGCGTCCGCTTGAACAAGCATTTGGTTGGTATTATCATATCAACTTTCATAGAGATTTTTTAACGAGGAACAGAATGACTTCTTTCTTTTTTCCCATTTTCACGAGATTGACGCGGGTTTACCAAATCTTGAAGGAGATGATGGGTGGCCCACGGATGACCAAGCATCTTTGTCTTCAGTTGTGAGGAGACCGCAAGCGTACAACGACAATGCTGGTACCGACCACAGACAAATATCCGAACAGGTGAGCTTATGTCTATCGTACGAACCTCCGATAGCTGGTCCCTTCCTAATGTAAGTGTTAGATAATACTGCATTTACGCTTGTTAAGTGATACTGTATCTGTCTCGGCCGAGGTCAACCGCTACTTGCATAACATTGTAGTCTTTTTAAGACTCAACCGTGCTGTCGCAGGTGGTATGTCTGCTAAGGCTACTAAATATTTCGTGACTGTGGCGAAGTGAGTTTCTCATTACCAAGCTGTCAAACACCGAAAGCACTTGACTTACAGGCACAGGACTCTCGCCTCACTACATGGTATTGACTACCTCACACCGTCTGTCGTGTGCCTTGCTGCCAAGAAAGTTTACCGTCATCGAATAGTAGTTGCTCAACCCGAAGATGATAGGAGTTTACAATATGGAAGTCACTTGAGCTCCGTAGCGATGCTACTGAAAGGCGTCGATCCTGACCAGATCATCAATTCCGTCATCTCAGAAGTCGAGGTTCCTCTCTAGGCCATCTCAACCAAGTGCAATGGCCTTGCCTTTTGTATATAAATAGCGTAACATGCATATATCAAGGGATTATAGCTCTATCATGACAATATCATTACCCAAACGATGGATCGGCTGGTAGCACTCTGTGTTTTACTCAGACGACTGACTCGCATACTCATCACAAACCTCAATCAATTTCTTCTCGATACACGGTTCCTATATGAATCATGTTAGCTCATGTTCACAATGGCCGATAGCGAGATATGGACTCTTACCTTCACACTGTGTCCTGCAGCTGCAATCCAAATCAAATTTGTTTCAGGCCAGGCCTTGTGTAGATCCCAAGCTGTTTGTGGAGCACATATGATGTCGTATCGGCCCTGAACTAGCGTAGCTATTATGGTTTTTGTGAGCATAAAGTATCAAGATACACTTCGTCATTTTCATACTTACTAGGAATATGTCGAATCTTGTCAATGTTCTCCTTTCTCATAATTTGATCCTCATCTATCCACCCTCCATTCGCAAAGTAATGTGTCTCAATCAACGCATGGCTGAGCGACCATTGATCATCATTAATCTTTTCAAAACTTTTCTCATCAGGTGTCAGACTGCCAATCGTAATATCCCACGTATTCCACTGCCGAGCTACAGCAAGTCTCTTCTCGGCCTTTGAAGAGAGTAGTAATTTATAGTATCCCTTGATAGGATCCTGCCTCTCATCCTCCGGAAGAAAGTTTACAAATTGCTCATAAGCATCTGGATAAATCCGCGCAGCACCAGCAGGGCCCCGATTCCATTCGCGCTCTAATTTGCGGCACGTACAGATACCTCGAAGGACAAGTGAGCCCACCATGTGCGGATGAGCTTGCGCATAAAGTAGAGCGAGCGTTGAGCCCCACGACCCGCCGAAGACGAGGTGCCATTTCGGTATCTTGAGATGTATGCGGAGGGACTCGATGTCGTTGATGAGATCTTTAGTAGTGTTTTCTTGGATCTCGGCGCAGGGAGTTGATCTTCCGGCTCCTCGCTGGTCGAAGAGGACAACGCGGTAGACATTGGGGTTGAAGTAGATGGTATTTGAAAATGATGTACTTCCACCGGGTCCTCCGTGGAGGAATACCACTTTCGCAGGGTCAGATCTCGTCATTTATTTGATAGGAGCTGAATCATCTTGAACATACCTGGCTTCCCATCTACATTCCCATACTGTTCATAGTGTAATTTGTGGATGGAGCTCACTTTGAGGAACCCCTCATTGAATGCTGAGGAGTGAGTATGAGCTGAACCGTTAGTGTTGTTTGCCATATTTTGCCGGATTAATTTAGACACTTATTCTAGTTATTGTCTGTAAAGATGTTATATGAAAGTGAACAAGTTGGTTTGGCTTTTATCTAAACAACACGGAGTCGCAATTCCGACATAGCACAGTGTCGGAGTAGAAGCTCCGACTTCTACTCCGAGACTCCTCATTACAGAACACCCTGGTATTTGCTCCTACCTAAAAAGAACAAGACTCTCAAAGCGATGGATATAATCTAGACTATATCTGTCCTTCTCCGACATTTTGTAAATTCCAAAAGTCATCATTGTCCACGTCTGGCCAGTCCATTGGCATCATTTCTAATATCCCCGGATCCATTGAGCTCATTAATGCCATTGTATCGCCGGACCAATCGTTATCATCAACTGGGTTATCTATCGTTTGCTTGCTAGGGTGATTGTCCCGAGTACCGGAAGAGTTGGGTGTCCTCTTCCGTTTGCCTAGGAACTGCCTGAGTGATATCGATTGCTGACCCTGCCGTCGAGAATCGGAAATACCAAAGCGTTTCTTGAGCCTGAGACTTGCTTCACGAGCCGGTGGGCATGTCTCTGATGCCTCTTCCAACATCTTCACAATAGAAGTGACTTGGTGGCCAATCTCGGTCTCTAAAGAAGTCGAAACATCTCCAGCTGGGTCATTTGCATTTGTATGAATCTCTCGTGTAAAGCAAAGCGCAGTCCCTGCCATTATTACCCCGTACGTAAGTATAATTGGGCTTCTTGAAAGTGAGCAGTGTAATCGATAATGTCGTAGAATAGCGATAATACTATCCACGGATGTCATGCAAATCTCTCTCGAATGATTCTTGCGGGCAAACCCAGGGGTTGGACGGATAAAGTGGCGATTCAAGGAGATGAGTGTACTATGATACAAAATGCTAATGGAAGTCAGTATGGACACTTCAGCATTTATGGAAAAACTTACTGCAGAATGAGGATATTAATATCAACACCATCCGCTCTTTGCATCCATCTGTTCCACGTGATAGCCTCTGGCAAGGCAGATTGCCATCGAAACAGGCGCAGATTTAGCTCTTCTAGTCTTTCCAGTCGTGTCATCACCAGTTGTTTACGGGACTTCTTTATCATTCTAGTAGAGAAGACCTGTGATAGAACACTTTCAATAATTTTACTCAGTTCTGAAAAATGAAGCAGTAAGACAGAGAGCAGATCGTTGATCTTTTCTCGTGTTTCTAAGTTGAGGAAGTCGTTCATCTCAATGCCTTCGGTGAGTTTTCTGTTGCACCTTGTTAGTTGATAAAGGATATGGTTCAATGGAAACGATTGTTACATCGATGGATCAACAAGATTCACGGCAGCGTCTTCTTCATGAAGGGACATTGGCCGGCCGAAAAAGAGACTGATAACTCTGTTTACTTATTAGCGAAGGGAAACAAAATCAATACATACTCAATCATGGCGCACTCACTTGTCAATAGTGTAACAGCCCCAATATACTCGTCTCCGAATCTCATGGTCTTGGGCATTCTGAACAGTAACGTCGTCATCCACTATAAATCGCGGGTCTTGATGCAGTCCAAGATCCTGAGTCATTCTAAATGCCATGCCTGTCTGTATCTTAGCAGTCACTTTTTCTCAGCATTGATGACAAAGCTTACCAGACAACATCCACCCCTTAGTGTTATGACCTTGAGTAAGTTCCGAAAGAGCCAAGCACAAGAGTGTCTGAATGATGGTCAGATGGGGAATTTCCATACTGTTTTTGCTTATCATTTCATGCGAGACGTGTGAGAAAAAGTCGGCGTGTTGGTTTAGTTGCGCGTCGCCTGATCTTGCACCTAACGAACAAGCTGCGTACAGCAGTGGGAAGGAGCAGTACTTGCTGTCATTATCGAGAGAATTGTGGTCACGAAGGAAAGCGCTTCTTTCGATAAACATGCATTGAGAGTGCTGGTATTCAAAAAATGACTTAAGTGCCGCCAGAAAGTTCTCGTGATTGAACTTTAGGCTCTCATGCAGCCGAGCATCATGCCATCTTTCAAGTGTACGATATGATGCGGCCGGTGAGTTCTGGAGGGACTCACGGGGCATGATTTCCTTTGGGTAAACACTTGTTGGTCCATAGAACGAGGAAGAGCCTATCACAAAATTAGATTCAATCATCTTCTCGAAAATGGTGATCTTACCCGGTGATTCGTTAAGCATGTACATCGTTGACCGTCGCGAAGACCCTGTATAGTCAAATTCACCATCCTCAGTTTTGGTAAGTGTATCGCTGGTTTGACGGCCGAGAAAAGCGTGCTCATGCTGATCAAGAAGCTCATTTCGCTCAGTCGCCGAAGCGCTTCGCAATTGTGCGACAAATTGCTCATATGAACCAACTTTTCTCTCAAGCGCAGTCACATACTCGCGACTCACTGGTCGGCGTTTTGTTTCTTCATCCCGGAAAATACATTCAACACCAGCAGCCGTGCAGGTACTACACGGGTGAACACGACTGCATCGAACCTTTTATTTAATGTAAGTATTTGACGCTGGGAGTAAATATGCGAAACTCACTTTCCGTAATCGGCAACGCTGACATCTGTGATAGTAGTCAGTAGGTAGAATTTTCTCATGATTGGATTTCGAAGATGGTATGCGCCTTACGATATGCGTTTTGTGGCCTTCTCCATAGCCTATCAAGCCGTGATGAATTTATCCTTGTCATATAACTGGTTCTTCATTCCGTTATAGCAGTATTTGGAGTGAATTCGTATAATACTATATCCACCAGCACTTGAAAGAGTAGTCGAAGAAGTACTGGTAGCCCTACGATATTCGCAAGTTTGTGTATTGAGATGAGATAATGTGACGATGTCAAATTGTTTTCCAGAAAATGTTAACTTACATTACTACGGACTCCGCTTAGTAACCCAGTGGATTTAATCTCAATTAGATATAGGTTAGCCACTTTCAATTCTCGACATCTCCACTAATTGATTAAGTCAACCAGAGGCTGCTATTGTGCCTACGCGGACCATCAACTCCGGTTAAAGAAACAGCGGAAGTGACATTCCGTCCGATCCATCTGCTCTCATCCTCCCTGCCTTTAAATATGTAAAACATGCCATTATCACAGCTTTTGCAAGCATTATAATCCATTCTGCTGCAATCTACGGAGATAATGTCTATCAAGAAGAGCGAAAAAGGCAACACATGGTCGTGTCCCGACACAGCTGCATTTGACTTTCGTGGTAAGTCCATGGTGTACGCACATATCAAGCTTATTTCCTAATGGCTTTACTCAGGAGATGTGCGAACAAGACCAACTGCTTCAATGCTGGAAGCCTTATCCACAGCCAGCCTCGAAGATGATGTCTCAGGAATTGATCCGACTACAGATGACTTGCAAAAATATATGGCTAAACTGACCTCAAAACCGGCCGGTCTGTTCGTTCTATCTGGAACAATGGGAAACATCGTTTCTCTGCGCAGTCTTCTAACACAACCTCCGTACGCAGTTTTGTGTGATTCACGTTCCCACATTCTGAACAACGAATCGGGGGGAGCATTTGCGTTTACCGGAGCCATACCACAAGTTGTGCAGCCCGCTAATGGGAGGTTTCTGACATTGGAAGATATATTACCGCATATCCAACTCGATGATGGCAAACAGATACACAGAACTCCGACTCGGGTGATATCACTAGAAAACACACTTCATGGCATGGTCACGCCGCTGGCTGAAACCCGACGGATTTGCAATTATGCGCACCAACATGGCATTCAGGTGCATTTGGATGGAGCACGGCTCTGGGAAGCCGTTGCTTCCGGCGAAGGATCGTTGTCGGATTACGGTCCGTTGTTTGATACAATGACCTTGTGCTTTGCTAAAGGCCTAGGGGCCCCTGCTGGTGCTGTTGTTGTTGGTAGCGAAGCTGTTGTCCGTCGTGCGCGTTGGATAAAACAGAGTATTGGTGGAGGGATACGTCAACCAGGTCCGTTGTGTGCCATTGCTCGTGTTGCTATTGACGAGGTCTTCTCTGCTGGTTTTCTCGAAAAGACGCATCTCATTGCAAGGGATATTGCAGCGACATGGCAGAAACACGGAGGCAAATTGAAGTTCCCTACAGAGACGAATATGGTCTGGCTAGATTTTGAAGGACTAGATTTCACTTTGGAGGATCTCATAAAAGAAGCAGCAGCCAGAAGGTTGTCTATTCTACGGCCTCGCTTAGTGTTTCATTATCGTGAGTCTGCTACATTTTGCCTCACGTTGAAAAGCAACTGATCATGGTTTCCTAGAAATATGCGAGGAAGCCGTCGATGCTCTCAAGAATGCATTCGATAATCTTTTTCTTAAGATCACAAAGAAATAATAAAACTAGGGAGACTGGTAAAGTTTATATGTGTTTATTCCCAGTAGATTTCAAAAGTCTTGAAGCATTTGTTACATAGATGACCTAATTTGGGGAAGCCCTAATTAACGCCGCTTTAGAAATACTGACCTCACAACGCCTATGCGGTTTTTCATGGGACTATCGCTACTAAATAATCGATGATTTCATTTTGTGTATAATCAAGACCATACTTTGCTTCAACTACCTAGAATCAAATAAGAATTAGAAGAGTATAAAAGGTTTTTAGAATCTAGAGAAGAGAATGATATATTCTTTAAATATAGTTATTAAGTATCTACATTATATTCACCGATATAAACCATGCATACAGATATTTGAGATCACTATTTATTTGTTATTGCAAGAGACTCCGTTTTCCAGGATCCACATTAGGTAAACAGCGTTGTGTCGAGATACGGTACGCTTGATTGAACCACACAAAGGTTCCCTGAATCGTAGTCGGTAGAGTAGGTTGAGTAAACAAAGTAACAATAGTCGAACTAGTGCTTGGAAGGCTTAAACGTAACCAAGATAGAAGGGATCCTCCGTACAGCCTGGTGCCCGTACGAGTTAGAATGCCTTGCTGACTCTCACTGTTGTATTCGAGTGACTGAAGACATCGCGAAGGCATCAGTATACGCAGCCGCGCGCCCATGGTTTGCTTGCTGTTTTTCAAATTTCGCCAATCTTGCGCTCCAATTGCAGCAAACTTTCGGCCGTGTCAATTGTGACCTGCGAAAGTCCTCGGAAGTGAATGCCAAGCTCAGTTTCAGCTTTCTTAGATGACACTTTGTAGGCATCGGGGTCGATGGAACCTTCTTTGGCCTTCGGAATGCGATCCACTAGATTTGGGAACTTTGCACGAAGGATATCTGTCATTTCTTGATAGGTGTAATTGCCCCCAGCGGTTAAATATCGTTGACCCGCAGCAGCGTCTGACTCATACGCGCGGAGATGTGCCTCTGCGACGTCACGAACGTCTACGAAGGCAAAGGTGCCTGTTGAAGGAACTTCTTGGGAAGTTCCATTCATCAAGCGATAAAAGTCTGCTGCGCTAGTATTCAGCTTTGACATATCGTTTACGGCGTGTCCGAGTGGCCCGTAGATCATTGGAGGGCAAATGGTGGTAATGCTAAATTGAGGCTGCTGGTTGGAGACAAATTCAAAGGCAGCTTTTTCTGCTAGCGCTTTACTTGCGCAGTAAGCTGTGGCAGGGTCTGCGGCGCTCGCCTTTTCAAATGTTATGGGGTTCCAGTCGGCTTCGGTGTAAACGTAGCCGGGGCGAGCGCCATGGTTCATGTCCACGATGGCCGCAAAGGATGAGGTAATAACTACTCGGCGGACATTTGGAGCATTTGCCTTGACAGCCTGGAGAATTGAGGTTGTCCCCCGGATCGCTGGGAGAAGAAGATCGCGCTCACAGTCTTCGACAGCTATCTGAAAAGGCGACGCAATATGAATGACCTACGTCGAGATGTCAGAGATCATTCCACCTGTGGCTTGGAAAGTCTTACTCCATCCACATCTTTCACTGCTTCATCAAATGCACCGTCTGCGCCGATGTCTTTGACCACCGCAAATGACAACTGCGGCTCAAACCGAGCATGCAACTGAGCGACTTTCTCGGCAGTTTCTGGTGAGCGAACAGTGCCACGAACTTTGTATCCGCGTTCTAGGAAAATCCCAATAACGGTGGTAGCGACAAAGCCGGAAGCACCGGTAACCAAAATCACTTGATTGGGATTGAACGACATTTTTCTTTATATTAGATATACTGGGATTTAGAATAATAAGATTTACACCAATCTGTTTCCATTTTATAGCTTCCTGGAATTGTCTAAAGATCGCCGCCCCGCCTGTGCTTGTTGATGTATGTCCGAAAGTTAGAAGCAGTAGCAAAGTAGGTGACCATAATTGTTTGCTAGCAGTCTCCAGTTTCGTGAATTTATCGCCGATAAATGTGGGCCAAAACTAGATCTTATTGCCGATGGCCCAATGAAATAAGATATATCACACTTTATCGCCGCTAAATGAGGGTCACCAGTATGGCGGCTGCGACAGAGCCGAATCCCAGAATGCATCATCCAGTGGATCCAGTACTTTTGCTCACATCGGTGGGCCAGAATCTTCGTCATTTCACCCTGCTCAGAGGAAATAGAAATCGCACACGCGGGCCTCCCACAAGGCTCCCCATTATCGCACATCCTGTTCCTTTTCATGAACACCGCCCTCACCAAGGTAGAGATCACCGAGACCGAAGGGACCACTGCCTTTAACACGTGCGATGTGGCCAAGGCCTGGCGCTACTCGGCCAAGGGGTGTAGTTGACCAAAGTGGTAGTCGGATTTCCTTTTGCGTAATCTGCACCAAGTACTCATATATCTACCACAGTACCCGTATTACTGCGTACGATCTACGAAAGCCGTTGTGGCGCGTAAGCCTCACAATGATCGTTACATGTTTGTAACTTTAACGAGTGCGGACCTAGATGAGTATTGCCTGGCTCGGGGCAGATCAGGGAATGAGCCTTGATTGTAAAGGATGATCAGAGCTGCGTGGAAGCTTTGGCATCCGTTGGAAACCAGATCACTCCTTCCCATGTGCCGCGTTACGACCCCTCAACACAGGCTCCAAAATACGGTCATGACGGTCACGGAGCGGTATTCGGCTTCCTTCGAGATAGCCCTTGCACCACCGATTTGCTATGTGGGTTTCTGCGGATTCAATAAGCAGTTCAGTACAATTTTCTGGTTGAGATAACTTCTCACCTGAGGCTTTAGGTGCGTCATACAAATCTTGTCGACACGACACAACCATTTCAATGCCTAGTATCTCGTGCGTTAGAAAGAGGAAAATCCATCAATAATCATCGGCTCTGGGGTTGTAGGGCGTGTATTGGAATGCATTTGTTCCGATTTTGTATCTTTCATGCCTGCTAGGATTCTAGATACGATATTTTGAAGCCCATTGTTACATTATTACACTAATAGACGAGGAAGAGCACCACGAAGAAATAAAATACTGGAATCAATTGTTGACTTCCCAGCCATCGTGAATAGACCATGGTTATTACAGTAACAAAGACCTAAGTCTACTTTCGTTAGATTCTTAACCTGAATGAAGGGCTAAGACTCTATAAACAGCTAAATGCTCTAAATTAGTCAGGATGATCGAACCATGGGGTTTGGTTTATCATAGATTTCCTTCGCAGCCATATGACTAGCAATTTTCTTATTTTGAGCGATATTTGTTGCTTCTAAAGTGCTGAAGGAAATGGTAGCTTTTATTTGTGGGAGCTCTAGGCTCAGCACTGGGAATGTTTAATCTATAGTCATATTTCGTCTTACGTCCTTTTTATATAAGATGGAAGTGTATCTTGGAAGATCCTTATCGGATTGAGATTCGTATCTCGGCCTTAGATAGTTATTTTGCAATTGGATGAAGGTACTAGAAAGAGCACGATTGGTCGAATTCGATGTATCTGCTATCGGACTTTTTCGACCAAATTTGAGGAGTTCTTGAATGACTTGATATAAGCCGTCCCTGGTCAGAATTGCTTCCTCCTTCCGTGTACACGCAGTTGCTTCCTAACATATGGCTCTAGTCATTGTTCTCTGTCCATGCACTTGTCAAGCCTTTCCTGACCTTCCTTCACTTCCAGTTTCGGTGCACAGTCACCTGATGCAAAAGAAAAGCAAACCCAGGACGTGATATGGCCTGCTTCCTTCGTTGGGCTGAGGTTGGAGCCGCCAGATCGAGCTCCAGGATTCTTCGACCGGTTGGTTCGTAGGCCTACGGTATTGCTCGAGAAAATAGCCACCTATCGACTGGTGGCTCGCCGCCCTGAATTATGCCGCTTCAACTCTCCAGGCCAAAACTACGGTATCATCGGGTCATCTGTCGGTCCGGGAATGTTCTGTGGCGGTTCTTGCCGTCGTGGTAACAGCTGCTATATACTTTGCGCGTGCGCGCGCTCTTTTCTATTCAATGCCCCTTCTTTGTTTTTGAGCTGACTACTTTTATTTTCCTATATTGAATCACTCCGCTATTGTATATCCGGTATCCCGAAAGGCGAGGGGTTGTAGCTCGAGGTACCCAGAGCGCTAGGTGCGATCCCCCACAAAACACCCCTCTTCACACCCTCACCTAAGCAGGTGGCAAGTGAAATATAAAAAGTTGCCGAAATGGTCATCTCATCATTAGAACCACGTAGTTCTCAGAAAAGGAAGAGAACCATCATCTCCTGTACTGAGTGCCATCGGCGCAAGCAGAAGGTAAGGACTTTCAGATCGAACCCCTGGAGAATGAAATCTGAGGAAGAACCAAAAAGTGCGACCGCCAGTATCCATGCGGTAATTGCGTCAAGCGTGAAAAGCAGGTACAAACATCACCGGCCATTTTGTCGAGACTGGGCTAATTGAAGAGCGCAGGATCTTTGCCTGTATGATGTCTCGCCAAAGGGCCGCCGATCCACGCAAAGAGGCTCCTGTGACGGCGACCCCTCGGTAACCAGCAGTACCAGCATAATGCAACTCTGTCTGCCTCCTGGACCAAGCTTGGAATCGGCCAGTGAGATTGAGAACAAGATCCTCGATTTTGGATACAGCAACCAATCCAACTACAATTCAATGAATCTTTTACGTACAACAAACTTCTATGGCGGCCTGATTACCACTATGCGTGACGTCTCCCACACAGAACAGACCATTCGAAGTGATACGTATTCTTCGTACTGCAAACTAGCCCTCCATCTGCCTTCACAATCCTGCGTCGATGCTCTGGTTCAGACTTTTTTCGCCAAGGTCAACTGGCAGTATGTTATGCTGGATGAGACACCGTTTCGAGAACAGTTAAAGGAATGGAGGACAGTGTCGTATTCTGACTTCCAGGCGGGCATCGAAAGATTAGCGCCAACAACACTTGTATTTCCGGCTTTACTTTTTCAAGTCCTTGGACACGCGCTTCTTTTTCAGTCCCCTGACGATAAACTGATTGATTCCCTTATGACTATGGCTGATATGACCTTCCATGACCTTGCGGCCGAGTATAGTGCTACAGGTGCCGACATACTTCAACTTCTAGGGAAAGAGCACATTACAATAGGCACCGTGCAGGCAGGGTTGTTACGAGCGTCTTTTTTGAAAAGCAATGGTAAAGTTGTTGAAGCCTGGCATACGCTCGGAGCCACAATCCGCGATGCTCAAGAGATTGGTCTGCACACTGGACGAGTCTCATACGAGCGATTTCCGACTGAGTCCGAACTGGACAGGCAAACAAACAGTACGGTCTGCCACAGAATTTGGATAGTCTTACATATCTGGGATGTCCACATGGCTGTTGTCCTCGGTCGGCCGATTGCCACCAGTCTCCAAATAGATAGCCTCGCTCGCAGCATAGAGGAAGAGGACAGGCGAGCGGATTTGTTCTTGCATTGGAAGACCGAGACTAGTCCTCCTCGACCGTTCGATGTTATTCTGGCGGGTTATAATGTGGCTTACCGATATTTCCAGGATATATACCAGCTGGAGCTCAATGGTGCCAAAATCGAAGATTATCCTGTGGTTGAACGCATACATGATGCGATCAAGAAAAACTTGGGCCTCCTGCCTTCTTGGTGCTTTGTGGAAAATCCAAATCCGAAGTTTGATCAAATGCCTGAATGTCAATGGCTGCCTGCTGCCCGAGAAGGACTCACCTCCCTTATATACCTCGTTCTTCTCACCCTTCATCGACCTTACATCTTCTCCATGGCCAAAAGTCGCACAGAAGCACTAAAAGCTGGAATCGCCATACTTTATGCACAGGAACGACTGTTCCTGTTGGCGGAGTCGCATCAGTGCAAGGTGTTTAACCCAGTCTATGCTTCGTTCGATGCGATTGTTCTTATTGCGGCGATATGTCTTGTCTTTCCAAACGAACATTGCGAGTTACAAAGAGAGTGCTTCAAAGTTGTTGAAAATGGGATGCAAATACTTCATGCCATTGGCCAATTCAACCCCATGGCTAAATCAGCACACGATGTTGTCCAGAGCTTGTATCACCGTTTAAGCCATCAGGTCAACATCTCAGGAACCGTGGAGGGTACCAGTACAGGTTCTAGCAACAGCCACCGTACATCTGCTACCTCTATCGGACCTCCATTAGAACTTTCACTTGATGATGTTCTACCTCCTCGGCCCACGTATGACCTGTTCTATGGCAATCTCTACAGCACATCAATTCCGATGATGAATACTTTACATGAAGTGTCACTAGATTCACCTACGAACATTGGAAGTGGTTGGAACTTTGAAGGGAACTTCTCCGACGCCAGTTTTTGGAGTTTGATGAACGAGCCGGAGTACACACACATAATATATTAACGCCCGGTGGCCAAGCTGAAAGGGCAGCTATCACTAATCTACACTATATATGTTCTGATATATATGCTGTGTCTTCTTGGAGCCAATATATAATTACTTTTAATATGTGTTATCTTGTATGTTAGTATTATAGGCAAGAATAGAGCGTCTGACAACGCAATTCTACTCAGACAATTGATTATGGTGTGTATTGTATGTGTGTGTGTATTGAAAACTACCTGTCACTAAATCCAAATTATTTGATCTCTGCAAACCACGCCGCAATATCCCCCACGTTGCGGTCGACACATTCTGGCTGGTCATAGTGCTGAAAGTGGGACACCTCATTGTTCCAAATCAACTTTTTCTGAGTTGCGGGGATGGACTCGTAGTGGCGCTTAGCAGCAGCCGCATTCATGCAGTTGTCGCCATGAATCAGCAGCGCCGGCTTTTTCAGCTTCGCCACACCTGGGACAGTGGTGTAGTCAAAATGATCAACATCACTCATTACTGCATATCGATTATCAAACCCCTTCAGCGTCCACGGCCCATACCATGACCAAACGACTGGTCCCGGGAGCCCAGCCAACGAACCGGTATTCGGGTCAGCCGCCTTAGGGTCGACCAGCGGCTGGTACACGACTTCACCGGTCGTTTCATAAAGTTTGCGGGCTTCTTTAGCGCGCTCAAGGCGTGCTTTGTAGAGGGCTTCTCCCTGTTCGGGGGTGGGCATCTTCATCGTTGCGATGTCCGCCCCAGGTTCCCACGCAACACACCCGGCGCAAATCATGTAGATGTCAGTTTCATGATCGCGATAGTATCCAGAGACCGAGGCCACGCCTGCAACACGGCCGTCGTAAGACGCAACATCCAGAGATTCAGGGCCGCCCTGACAGATCCCAACCAAGAAGAGCAGGGACGCATTAATGTCACTGCGTGCCGAGAGGTAATCAAGACCAGCAACTATATCCTCGTTTTTCATTTTAGGATTTTCTAGTCGCCGGGGAAGGCCGGTGCTTTCACCGACGGTGCGGGGATCAAAAATCAAAGCTGCATAGCCTTCATCTGCAAGTCGAGTTGCATATTGCAGCGGCGCTTGTTCTTTCATGAAGGAGTACGGGCCGGTAATAACAATACCGGGCGGCTTTGCGATATTGGCTGGACGGAAGAGGATTCCAGTAATCGTCTCCCCGTGCGACGGGTACTGGACCTTTTCAACGGTGTATTGACCATGGAAAGGCATTCTGTTTGGTTGAAACTAATATTGATGATCACAATTGATGGAGCTTGTTCGAGAGGTGTTCGAGAGGAAGCCTTGGTATTGTACAAGACAGTCAAATGCAGTCGCGTTTATATAGCCGTACGGCCATCGTTGTTGTGTCATCACTAGGACTACTCCTAAATGGTTTTGACTCTATGTGTTGATAACGGAAATAACGTAGTGCGTAGAAAGAACAACAAATCGCCAATCAAATCCAAGATTTTCGGAGCTATCTCCATTTCTATTATGTTACCACCGATAAAATGGGCCTGGTTCTGGGTTAACGCCGATGAAAATGGGGCCTGGTTATGGGCTAACGCCGATCTTCCAATCTGGCGTTGGTCCATTTCTCCACTTTCCAGTCCAGTAACGGCGAGGGCTCACACTAGGTTAGGGCACTTATATGTAAGGTTTATTGATTTCCTTCCTGGAATTGGCTAGTATTGCATGTAAAGGTCGAGCTGCATATCTGAGTGAAAGTAGTTGTCGCGACCGAGGGTGTAGTGGATATGTGGCACAACCAATGGAATCCTCAGAAGTCTGAATTGGCATAAACGCCCCTATCTAGAACAAGCAGAACGTTCAAAAGTTCAAGCAAGACGATCTAACAGCCCAGTATTTCAGCATCCCAGGATGCCGAACCCCAGGCCCGCCCGAGCAGCCACGACCCACTGGCAGATTTTCGATAGATCGGTGATAGAGAACAAGTTGAGACTCGCTGCTACGTCATGTCAGTATGCTCTGGGCATTCCATAGAGCTGTAGAAGTCGAGGTCGAGGTGAATCAGTCCCAATTGATAATATTAAAGCAGCGACTAATCGCCTCTTGCCAAAACTTGCTTAATCCGTTTTCCAGCGCTGGCAATTGAACCCTTCCTCTTTTTCTTCTTCGAATTCTACTACATCTATTTTTAAGAGGCGTATTCATTGCTCCTCTGTCACGATGGCTGGTGTTAGTAAAGCTTGTTGCTCGTGAGTCTCCGATTATTGATGTTCTGGTTGAGTTGACTACTAATAATGATGATGCAGTATCCCGCCTGTTATTTCCAAGGGATATGAAGCCAAGGGTGAATATAAGACCTTTGGTGGATTGAAGACCTGTACGCTGTCTGTTGGGCTGATTATAAACTCAACTGCTAATAATATATGCAGATGTCACTGGTCCCGCTGATGCTACTCGTGCCATATTTGTCATCTACGGTATGCCCTTTTCCTTCACTCTACTCTACTATAACAATAAACTAACGATAGAAGATATCTTTGGCTTCTTCCCCCAAACCCTCCAAGGCGCTGATATCCTCGCCAACGCCGATCAGGACCAGAAATACCGCGTCTACATGCCCGATTTCTTCGAAGGTGAACCCGCTGATATCTCCTGGTACCCACCCACCACCGAGGAATATAAACAGAAACTTGGAAATTTCTTCCAAACCCGTGCCGCCCCCCCAGGCCATCTCGCCCGGATCCCAGGTATTATTACAGATGCCAACAAGGAAGCTAGCAGCGGCAGTGGATTCACTTCTTGGGGCATCCTAGGATACTGCTGGGGTGGTAAAGTTGCTAATCTCGCCTTAGGCAAGAATACCCTATTCAAGGCTAGTGTGCAGGCCCATCCAGCTATGCTAGATCCTAATGATGCGAAAAATGTCTCTGTGCCAAGTGCATTATTAGCATCAAAGGATGAGGATCCTGCTGCTATCAAGGGTTATGAGGCTAACCTAAAGGTTGTTAAGTTTGTTGATACTTATCCCACGCAGATCCATGGATGGATGGCGGCTAGAAGTAATTTGGAAGATCCGGAGGTCAAGAAGGAATATGAACGTGGATATCGGGCTGTGTTGGACTTTTTCCACCAGCATCTGTGAAAATGACGTCATTTGATGATAGACAGCTACGCAGTACTAGCTTATATGCTGAACAAGACGACTTTATCGACCTCTAGCTTGTGTATCTCGTAAGAAATGATTCGATACGTACGTAGCTTTTCAGGGTCTGTAAAAGCCGAATGTTCCGCGTTCCACTTTCGCGCTCCGTTGCCGATTGCCGACGATGGCGGCTCGGGTGCCCACACAATTCTGGACACCTGTAACCTGGGGTCTAGCGGCAGCTGAAAAAGGAAAACCCCACCTGGCAGGGAAAATATGGTTCGTATAGTGACCTAGGTATAGCATGCGATGATCATAGAGCGTGGCGTAGAATTGCCATAGATTTGCTCCAACAAATGATTAATGCGGCATACTTAGGTGGTTTTCATAAGCTATAAAAGCAACCGCCAGAGAAACATCAGCGTGCAGTGCCCCTCTGCACAGTCAATGCAGCTAACCTTTCTCCCTCCTCTGTCTCTTCCCCTTAGTCCCCTTTCCATCACCTGAGTTATTGGTCGTAAGAGGCCGTCGATCTCTCAGCTCCTAAGTCACGAGATTAGCCGACATGTCCAAGTATCTCTATTCAAACATCCTCTTACCAGCTTTGTCTTGTTATCTGGGGAAAACGACTCCTTTGCATCCGCTGCAACCGGGCCAAGAAACAACCTTGTCTGTCGTACGGAGTCTCTGTTTGTTGAGATCATGTCATGGTTGCTCACCGCCGGTGAGTATTGAAAGGTGTTAGTCCCGGTTCTTCTTAGGGCCCAGGTGTCTCTATAAGTTGTGTAAAAGCCATAACGACAATTATAGAAGTCCATGTAGACAGCAAGTTGCCCTGCATCACCTTGTTAGTCGTTGAATATGAAGATAAAGGTATGCGGTTTCGAGTTTTGTTACCGAATTTTGTGGCCAAGAAGTCCTCTCAAGGTCCAACTTTGTTGACGAAAGTCCAAAAGGTCTTGACTTCTTCTATCCTCAAGACAAGGTCATCAATGTCAGATTAGCCGGACATTCTGGAAAGGTTGTAAAGGAGGTAACGCGCTCCCAAGATTCAACACCTGGGTACGTATGATATTCTTAGATCATGGACCGTCATTCTTCTTCATGGACAGTAGGGTGGCTTTTGATTGAATAATGAAGGAGCATATGATACTGTATAGAGGAGCAGAGAATCCTGAGTTATTTCATAGTACTGAGGTGAACAGCAGACTTGTAAATAGTCCCGAATTTCTGAGTGGATTGAAGATGCAAGAGGAAAGTTCAAAGGTTGAGTACTGGGGGGGCATCAGAGGCTTATATATACGTGCCTTCAGTCAAACAAAGGAAAGGGGCGGTGGCTGGGCGTCTTGACGGGCAACCTCCACCAGCAGGCCCCATTGTTAAACATAAAAATCCTTCCAGGCAATGAGCTAGTCATATTTACCAAATGGACATTGCCCAGCTTGCCCGACAATGTCTACAGCGGAGCCTCCGTTGATTCTTTGATACAGGCAATTTGATTTCAAACAAGGCTTTGTAGCAATTGAACAGCCTTGGAGGCAACGATATCTACCTAATGTGCAAACCTTGATAAGGCACCTGCCTTCAAGGCACCCACCCGTCTACTCCTCAACATGAATAGAGTCAAGGCCCTGCCCTTTTCAACTTTCAGTCTTTGTCTTTCATACTTGTTACTTTTGACAGCTGGGAGAACCTCCTTAGCTTATTTATCTTTTGCCTGACCTGACAATATCAACACAGATCCTCTCCAGCCCAAACCTTTTTCTGCTTCATCAAAAATGACAGAATACAACGGCTGGACTTACGATTGGGAAGGTCGAGAGCTTCTCATACGCGGCCGCAAGGTGAAAATCGAGACTCAACTGACCAAGTGGCTTGACGATGTTTTGGCTCAAAGACATGTTTTGACACTGGCGCGGAACTTGGATAGAGGCATACCAATAATGCTGAAGATCACATATGAGTATGCTGCCCTGATATGGACGTGCTTGCTTAATTCAACTTTACCTAACTATTTTAGTCTCAACCCCAAGCACTTTCCTCTCATTGATAATGTCGAGGAAACCCTTCGAGTTGCCGAGCGGCATGCTTGCTTCGAAGTTACTTTGATCAAGTTAATCCATAGTATTGGCCACGGACCAGAGACTTTGATCTTTTCCAAGGGCAAGCAGAACGAATGGATGCCATATCCAGGTGGTCGGATCTACTACGTGGCCATGACACGCGTGCCTGGAGAGAACGTTGAAAGGATCCGGTATCAACTGTCATCTCGACAGCGGCAAAGCATCAGATCACAGCTAGCCAAGATTCTCGAAGCTATGGCGGACAAAAATCGAGTCTTGAGGACAGCGGATCTCAGTATTTTGCGGTATGACAGAGCAAACGACAAACTGTGAGCTGCTTCATCCCTTCTCTCTGTCGTTGACCAAGTTGAAATAGACACCATTATGCTAATTGAGCTCTGGACAGCTACCTGGTTGACGTAACCCACAGGGCTTATCAAATCGTGGAATATGAAATTACAGTGGATAGTCCGTTTGTGTTGGAGTTCGGCTTGTGGACAGAAGAGGACTTGGCTACCCCTCAGGAGAGAGAGGCCTCGCAGGAATCAAAATTGGTCACGGACACTGCAAGTCAGGGATCAAAGGGGGACTTGCCTATTCGCTAAAGGACAACATCTGTACGTGTGATCTTAGATAGAAAAAAGCTCAATATGATTTCTGATCTAAATAGCATTTTGTTCATTGTGGTAGCGTTGGAACTCTAGCTTTAAAACAGCATTATATTAGGGCGAGATTTGTTATGTAGTTTTTATCTACTTGCCTAAGAAGATTTGGTTGTCTATTTCTCCTATAGGTTTGAAATATATAAGCACTTCTTCCTAGAGTTCAGTGACGTAGACCTCCATCAGGTAAGTATCGCTGCTTTCAAGGCTGCAATAGGCATCAAATTACTCAAATGGCTATGAACGCAATCAGTTGCCCTCCCCAATTACTCAATCAATAATTTGTCCTTCAGCGATTTTGAGCTCTCCGGAAGTGCTTCCCCAATAACGACAGAGATGCCCATGCCCAGAAGCAGAGGCTATGCTTTTAATTGGGAGGGTCAAGAACTCGAATTCGGCAATCACAAATTCAAAATTGAAAAGCAACTCAGCAAGTGGGTTGACGACGTCCTGGCGCAAAGACACGTTTTGACGCTGGCTCATTATGTGAACAAAGACATCCCGGTAATGCTAAAGATTAGATACGAGTATGTCTTTTTTTTTTGTATGATCTGTCATACTTGCTGATTTTATATCAACAGGTTGAATCCCAAGAACTTTCCATTCATTGATGACGTTGAGGAGACTCTAGAGATTGGAAGACGGCACTATCTTTTCGAAGCTGATCTATACGATCTACTCCATGAGATTGGCCACGGTCTAAAGGTCATGATGGTCACCAAACGTGATAAACAAAATGAATGGATGCCATATCCTGAGGGACGCATATTCTTTACAGTTTTCAGACGTGTTCCTGGAGAAAATGTTGGTGCGATTCGCTATGAACTATCTCGTCAGCAAAAGCAAAGTCTCAGGTCGCAGCCTGCCAAAATCCTTGAAGCCATGGCGGACAAGAACCGAATTTTGAGGACGGTCAATTTGAATTTTCTGCGATATGATCGGGGGAACGATAAGCTGTGAGCTCTAGATAACTGTCAAGTTGAGTTCGTACTGATCATACTGTAAAGCTATCTTATCGACCTGACGCATTGGGCTTATCAAACTGTGAAATATGAGATTACGGAGGATAGCCCGTTTGTGTTGGAATTTGGCCTGTGTTCAAATGAAGATTTGGGGTCCCAGGGAACAAATTGGGAAGATGATCATGTTGAGACGGGCCAGCAAGAAGCTGTGTGTTTTGAAATGATGGAATAGAGACGCATAGCGGGTGAGCAAGGCTGGCTTCTTTAAGAAATGCACGTAGCTTATTGTAACACCTTCGCTAAGACGAGCATTTTCAGGCAGACACTCAGTATACCTAAGTCGATGATTTATATTGTAGCCCTAAAGCGGCGGTAATTAGGACTTAGATGCATTCCTCACACACCAATGAGTGAATAACAACATACTTAATCAATCAATTGATAGATGTGAAGCAGATACTTTATAATCTTTATTATATACCATATTGTAGAGATACTTATAAGCTACACAGAAAGGATACTAAGTTATCTAAGGTCACCTCTAACTCTATCAAGGTGCCTTCCGAGGACCATGATGGCATAGGAAATGCGCTACGCTCTTTCGTGAAAGAGTATATAGCTTTTGGTGAACAAGAACCACGTTGCAGACATGGAGCTCAAAGTCATCACAGACACCGAGGAAGGCGTATAATATGCAAGGGCTTCCAGCAGAGAAAGTTGCAAGTGATTTTCTACGATAATAAGACTTTTAAATACGAAGCTCATCCTTTTTTTTTTTGGCAACTTTATCTTCGTTTAAGCCTACAACATCCTACACAATCATTTTACTCGTCACGAATCGACATCTGGAATTTATTTACACCAATTACATGTAAATACGGCGTACACAATAAGAATGAAGCTATGGGGGATCTCAAAGGCTTCTGGGTAGACTATCTAGCTAAGAGAATTTATAAATGAGAAAAAGTATCAAACTTAGTGGCTGATCTCGCGATGTAGACTGTTCAAGACTGCCTGCCCCAGTAGACAAAGTGTGAAAGACGAATCAAAAGATTGGGCCAATACTCGGCTACGTGATCAAATGGATACAAGCCTTAGAGGAAAGATGCAGTTTGTCAAGGTTTGATGTATCCTGTATGATCAATCCTAGCATCTTGTCTCCTGTCCGTAGAATACTACCGAATCGGGCAGTAGCCCTAACTCGACACCGCTTACGGCTGCTGTGTCGGATATGCTAAAATGGTTCAAGGAGTCAAACGGCGTTGTGGGAATACCTGAGCAGAACCTCATCATGACAACAAGGGAAATATCCTATCTCAATGGAACGGAAAACAATCAATCACTAAGCTATGATCTCGCTAGATAGCACATCATCCTAAGCCAACATGTCTGGGACCAACAATAATGATGATAAAAATGAAATGTCGTACATCTCGCAACTCCCATCCCTCACAAGACGCCGAGGTGCGATGCAAGTTCGTCGATAATCCAAAAAGCAAGATAAAAGAATAGAACAAAGGATGGATGGGGGGTATATAAATATCTGATAAAGTCAAGGATTTTAAAAGCGATGCGGGCGATATAGCTTAAGAATATGATGCAGGTTATAGATGGCCGGCTCGGCCGTCGAGAGCAAGAGGACCGGAATCATTTCGAGGGGTCATTGGGTCGTCTTCAAACGTCTCGTGATTGGCTGGCGTGTCCGAGCGAGAATTGGATTGATTTCCATGTGAGGAAGATCCGTTGGGGATTGGTATGTTGGCAGACTGGCTGTTACTACTAACAGGTCCCCGGGTTGTGACATCCGCACCATCAGGATTCTCGGCATCTTGCATGGGCGTATTCCTCTCTTCTCCCAGATGCAAATTCTCGGCAATCGCGGCGAGTTCCCGGTCGTTGGCTGCATTTTCACCATTTGCGTGTACAGTTGCCTGCTCTCCAGGAGCATCAGCGTTGGCATCATGTGTCGCATCGCCGGTTACTGCGCCAGCAGCGTCCTGCTTGATCTCAGTACTGTCGGCATCTTCCTTTGCTGATTCCTCGTCGAACTCCATTGAATCGTCTACTTCAGCACTGAGATCGGTCCATGCACGGCAATTGGGACATTGAAACATCGGGTATTCCGGGGTGTGTATCAGCCGGCGAATGCACTTGTAGTGCCAAACGTGTGCGCAAGCTGCCATGAACAGGCATTGGTAGGGTCGCTATTCATAACGTTGTCAGTAACGAATGTACTAGCGGCTGCGGTCAGCTTACCAAAACAGAGCCCAAGCAAATAGAACATTCCCGACAACCTTCAAAATCCGAAGCCGCTTTTCCCTTTCCTAAGTTATTGATCAAAGACTCCGTATTTTTACTGCATCAATGTTAGATTCCCGGATCTAGCTAGATGATTTGAACAACTCACTTGAACTCATTCGGCCTCTGCTGCCATGTGCGATTGCACTCAATCCGTATCCGTACGCATCGGAAAATCATCTCCTCGCCACCTCTAAAATCGATTCCCAGTTGTACGATATCCCCATCTCGAACAGCGTATAATCTGGAGGCCATATTCGGCTGACTCAGCCGAGTCCGGTTGAGGAAGGTACCTGATGAACTACCGACATCTTTGATGTGCCACTGCCCGTTCACCATAGAAAACTCGCAGTGTTTTCGACTGACGACCTTTGACTTGAATCCTATCGGGGCATCGGATGGTTCTGATGGGTTGGCGATGGGAACGCCGTCACGCTCAGAGTATCGTCCGACACGGATGATGCAGTCTTCGGAGGGTAGGGTGCGGGTCATGGGAGAGAATTGTAGAGACGGACGGGACGAATGATGAGTATCCTGATAGGCGAAAAATCGAATAGTATTATTCATCTTTGGTTTCTTGTTGGCAGCACTGCCGTTATTGTTCTCATTAACGATACCGACATCTGTTGTTGCCGCAGGAGCACTGCTATCCTGCCCGTTAAGAGGGGCACAGTTATCCACCGCCATAGTCTGCGATCCAGAACCAGCCGCCTGGGCAGATCCCTCGTGCGATGATGGAAGCGATCGTGACGAGGCGGACGAAGCCGATTGCTCTCGGGGATCCGAGTCGGAACTGACACTGTTGTCGGTTTGGTGAGCCTCGCGCTCGGGCGAGAGAGAAGACTCAGACGCCGCCAGCGGCTGTATCGAGTCGGCGGCAGTAGAAATATGGAATGGGGAGGATAAAGATACCACGCGACTGAGGCTGTTGCGATGGCGCCGCTGGTTAGCTGCGGATGGGGGCGAGGTCGCAGCGGTGGAGGAAGACGAGGAGGATGGAATGAGATGACTCTGCGTATAGGCGCGCAGTTGGCTAAGACGGCGGAGTCGTCCCGCACGGTTAGACGGAGTCTGAGACTCCGAAACCATAGTGGTGGTAGACATTGGGGCAGCCCAGAATGAGTTTCGAAACAAGATGTGCTCGAATATAAAAATGGAAGAGAATTGGCGCAGTTTATAAATATGAATATAAAAATATCGGTGAGTGGGTGGCTTGACAATTCCCGCGAAAAGTCAAGAAATGTCGCCCGTTGAAGGGAAATAGGACCGTAACTCGGGCCTAATAAATAGGGCCAAAGAAAGACCGAAATCCAAACGGCCAGCGATACCACTAGTAACATTCCTGCCGCGCTTGATTGGCTGGTTGGCTGTCCACCATACGTCACGGGAACCAGAACACACGACCAAGAATCTGTGTAACGGTAAATCAAATACGGCAATACAGCAATACAGCAATACAGAGCTCGACGATCACACGGGAGTGCCTGATTTCTAGATTGTACGGAATAGATAATAATCATTTTWCTTCCGAAGGTTGTTTTTTTTTTTTTTTTCCTAGCAAAAATACAACGAAGGGATTGGAGTGTATCGACAATGACGAGGACGGCCAGGCAAATGGTAAAGGGGCCAAAGATTACCGGGCTGCTATCGAAGCACGCACACTAAAAGGGTGCCGATGGTGTACGGAGTAGCTAAAACTTGAAAGCAAGTGAAAGCATCATGCGATGAGCCCCACAAGGAACTCGTGCGTACTGTACTGGGAATACATGTGTATTGGTATTACTTCGTAGTCAAAGCCATGTACCCAGCATACCACGTCTTTCTGAGCTTTATGCCATATGGCCAGTGTGTCGTACAATACTACTTACTACGTCTTAATAGTATTTACCTAGGCAAGTGGTAAAAGCCGTCTGAATCACGAGTATCAGCGATCCCCTCATCTGTCAACCACCATGCAGAGATGGGCATTCACGTGTGCCGTCTTGGACTCTGCGGGGTCAAAGTCTGGGGTGGCGAATTTGCCAATAGGAGGCTCGCTGTCTGCACACATACTAATGTACTACGTAGTACATAGTATTGTAGAATGTACTGCGCGTGGACGAGACAATTTTGCTATGTTAGCCAAGGTAGGTACTCGGACATTGTAAGCGATCAAGCGTCTTGCGAAGTTGTGCTGTCCAATGAAACCGGCAAGCTCTTTTAAGTTCTTACATAGTATATGGAGGAACCATAATTTTGACTTTCTTAGACTGTACGACGCACGTATGTACAGACAGAGCATGTAGTACGTACAGAGTGGCAAGCATCCCGCCGACTTGAGTCCAGACTGACCTGTTCCACTCCTATTGCATGTACTATGTATACAACCGACACCGAACCCTTTCAGGAAGTAAGTGCAGAACAACAGTGCACCTGATTTACTATGTTAGCAGCAAGACATAAAAAAGTAATATACATAGTATGTCGATCGGGTGATTTCCGGCGTCATGTATCATTGTATCAAGCATCAGGCCATTTTGCTAAGTACTTACAACATATGAGCCAATCACGGGAGAGATTGCCATCGCCAATCGGAGCTGCCCGATTGGAGAGCTGTTCATCACGTGCAGTCTGATAGCTCTCTTGTCACTTACCTAGGGAGCTTGTCTACGGAGTCAAAATTACCATTTACTATAGTAAATTTCACGAGTAGAGAGGGTGAGCTTATTCAATGGCCATTTCGCCCAATAATTCTTGTATCACCTACACAATGTATCGTTAACAGGTAGCGTTGCCGGGCAGGACGACGCAAGTAAACAATGCGACTGACAGATGACTGCATATCTTTTGACGCATCAAGAGTTTCTTGATCGGACAGCTTTGCAGCTGGGCTGATTCTATCTATGTACTTACCATGTATTCCTCAAACCGAGTTCTATCACTGCATCCGTGTAGCTGCCCTTCTTTGCTTGTACTATGTAGGAAGATGTTTGGGATGTCGGTTGGAGCTATGACGATGCCGGTTCCGATGTGGGAGTTGTAGACAGCAATCGCATCAATATAGTTTCATGTTTTGATCCTTGACTTTCTGAAATGATACTCTACAAATGGAGGAGGAGAAGGAGAAGAAGAGAATACAGAGGTAATTGTTTTATAGGTGCATAGAATCAGATTGGCAACTGCCTAGCTAGACATTCGGCGGGATGAAACCTGGGCTAACCAAGCTAACCTTAGTCATTTGAATCACAAGAACATCTCCCTCCACCGAACCAACCACAATCTCCACCACCATCATCACCACCACCCTGTCGATATCTACCTGGATTGCTCTAATAGTATTTCATCATTCGTCGTTCCCGAGTCGCTCTTGCTCCGATAAGCGACTCCATCCGTCTTATCACTACAAATCACGCGCCGCCCTCAGTCAGTCCTTTACAGCCTGCGTCGATCACTCCGATCTCCTTAGATCCTACTCTAATCACTACCACCACATTCGCTCAGTAATGCTTCCGCTCTAAACGAGCTCTTCCATCCTATAACATCCACGCACATCGACCAGGGTCTCGCGATACCTCATCCGTCGCTGCCTAAGCTCTCCTTTTGACGGCCATTCCTCCTGTACGGACCCCTTCGTCAGGGTCCGGAGGAACTGCCTAAGGACGCCATGGAGAACGCCTGCTTTGCTTGTTTTTCAGCCATCGACCGCTGGTGTCATATATCCGCCTGTTTAGGGTCGTTTGGTGGTCGTTCGAGAGATGGTATCTATGAAACGATTTTGCAGGATAGTGAACGAGAGGCGGTAGCCGATTTGTTACAGTATCTGGAGAATGTACGCTCATGCATATGCTTTTGAGAGAGGGATGATTATACTAACAAGTGGTCTATAGCGAGGAGAATCCGACCTAGACTTCTTTTCTGGCGAACCACTCCGGGCTCTTACTACATTGGTGGAATCGAATAATATTGATTTGCAACGAAGTGCTAGCTTGACTTTTGCAGAAATCACAGAACAAGGTTTGTGTTTTCTATCCGAGTTCGATTGGCATGCGATGCTAATCTCTTGAATGATAGATGTGCGAGAAGTCAATCGAGACACCCTCGAGCCCATCCTCACATTGCTTCAAAGCCCCGACATCGAAGTACAACGAGCCGCAAGCGCGGCGTTAGGCAACCTTGCCGTGAACAGTACGATATTCGTCTACATTGTTCGAAACATTGTGAATGCTTACTGACAGTAATGCAGCCGAAAACAAGGCGCTTATCGTAAATCTCGGCGGTCTCCAACCACTAATCAAGCAAATGCAGTCGCCCAATGTCGAGGTCCAGTGCAATGCCGTCGGCTGCATTACGAATTTAGCCACTCACGAGGAGAATAAGTCTAAGATCGCCAGGTCTGGCGCTCTCGGGCCCTTGACCAGGTTGGCCAAGTCCAAGGACATGCGAGTTCAACGAAATGCCACTGGTGCCTTATTGAACATGACCCATTCTGGTAGGCGATTCTATGGAGCTTGAATTGTTATCGGTTTGCTAATGATTGCAGATGACAATCGCCAACAACTTGTCAACGCGGGCGCCATCCCCGTTCTAGTGCATCTACTTTCATCAGAAGACGTTGATGTACAATATTACTGCACAACCGCTCTCAGCAACATCGCCGTCGATGCTGCCAATAGAAAACGACTAGCGCAAACCGAGTCTCGCTTGGTTCAATCTCTAGTGCAATTGATGGACTCGTCGACCCCAAAAGTACAGTGCCAAGCAGCTCTTGCTCTGCGAAACCTAGCATCCGACGAGAAATACCAGCTCGAAATAGTCCGCGCAAAGGGCTTGCCTCCTCTCCTACGTCTCCTTCAATCGTCATACCTCCCGCTCATTCTTTCTGCAGTCGCTTGCATCCGAAATATATCTATCCATCCTCTCAATGAATCGCCCATTATCGATGCCGGATTTTTGAAACCTCTGGTCGACCTTCTGGGCTCCAAAGATAGCGAAGAAATTCAATGCCATGCTATATCGACTCTACGAAACCTGGCAGCCAGTTCTGATCGCAATAAAGAGCTTGTTCTTCAAGCTGGCGCTGTCCAGAAATGCAAGGATCTTGTCCTTAATGTCCCTGTCATTGTTCAGTCAGAAATGACTGCGGCCATCGCCGTACTTGCGCTCAGTGACGAACTCAAGCCTCAACTTCTTAATCTCGGTGTCTTTGATGTTTTGATTCCTCTTACCGCATGTGATAGTATTGAGGTTCAGGGCAATAGTGCTGCGGCGTTAGGAAATTTGTCCTCTAAAGGTTAGACCTCTATCACGGATCCATGAAAATCCTTTGCTAATCAATATATAGTTGGAGATTACTCCATCTTTATTCGTGACTGGAAAGACCCTGAAGGAGGATTCCACGGCTATCTCATTCGATTCCTGGATAGCGGAGACCCTACTTTCCAGCACATCGCCATCTGGACATTGTTACAGCTATTAGAGTCGGAAGACTCCAAACTCATCGACCTCATTTCGAATTCAGGAGATATTATGAATCTAGTGAAACGAATCTCTGACCGAAATCTCGACTCTGACGACGAGGAGGTTGATGAGGGAGAGGTAGAAGTCGTCGCACTAGCACGACGATGTCTTGAGATCCTCGGCAAAGGGCCCAAGCAGACGCTGGTCGAAGGGTAAACTCCAACCTACCAAACTCCACTACTCTTTGACTTCATCATAGACACGACTGCCTCTAGGGCATTGTCATGTGTATTTTTTTTCTTTCTCTTCTTTTACCACTTTCCCTTTTGTCTTATGAACATTCAAACGGTGACTATATTGCATCTTGTTTATAGCGTCTTTGGCTGGGCTGAGCACTGAGTCTTGTTTTTGCCTCGTCGCCTGCTATGCATCCTTCATTGTCCTGTGGACGAACTACATTGTATTAGAACTGCGCTACTAGTGTTGTAATAATGATACCTCAAGTCAGATTAAGACTTTTTATGATGTTGTATGTACTTTTGTAGCTTGATGTTGATATCTCGGCTGTGGTTGGCCGACAGAGCCATAGACCCACATACAAAGAGCCCCACATTTGCAGCTTATTTTATTTTCTTCTTCTTGACTTCAATAAACTCTTGAAACACCAAATATCAAAGAATACAGTCATGGAGAATTCACTACCAGCTCTCGCCGTCCCAGGACAACAACTCGCCACTACAGCAACTTACCTCCCCGGTGCAGGCACCCACGTCCAGAATGGAATCATTTGTGCCTCCATCTCAGGCCCGGTATTCGTCGAACAACTCTCAGGACAGACGAAATCAAAAGTCACAAAATCGATACTGAGTGTCTTGCGCTCCGGCGTCAGCAATATAGGACCCAATGGTACGGTGCAAAAMCCAGCCGCACCAGCACCGGCAACGGCAACAGCAACAGCGACGACAGTAGCAGGAACCAAAAAACCCAAATACAACACTCTACCCGCCGTCGACTCAGTAGTCCTTGCGCGCGTCACACGCGTCCAAAAGCGACAGGTCACTTTGTCTATTCTCGTTGTTCTAGACGACTCCTCATACTCCGACAACGACAATATCGCCGCCATCCTGACCTCAGCCGCCAACCCCGAGAATCAGAGCACATCCGACGAACTACGCTTCCAGGCCCTGATCCGCAAGGAAGACGTCCGCGCCGTTGAGAAAGATCGCGTTGTGTTAGAGGAGATGTTTCGTGTGGGAGACGTTGTGCGAGGCAGTGTTATATCGTTGGGTGATCAGAGTTTTTATTATTTGACGACTGCGCGGAACGATCTGGGTGTTGTGATGGCGCGCAGTGAGGCGGGGAACATGATGTTTCCGGTTAGTTGGAGGGAGATGAAGGATCCAGTGACGGGGGTGCCGGAGTCGAGGAAGGTTGCAAGGCCGTTCTGATCTGGCGGCACTTTACATGTCGAGACTTCATTTACGATGGATTTGGAAACTGCGGATGTCATATTCATACGCCTATCCATCAACCGGTCATGCTGAGGCCGTTTTGAGCCCATGAAATGTATGGACGCTAGGCGTGCAGAACCAATGGCAGCTTACATCATGCTCAACATCTCACTGTGGGCATCGATTTTACTGCACACACGACAGGCCCTCGCCCTTTCAAGTCGAAGCTGGATTCGCAACTATCGCCAAGCTCATCCATTATTGTGATCAGACTTGGACAAGAACGTCGCAGAACGCACCAGCTTCGCGCAGGACTACGCAGCCTGCTCGCTCAATGGAGCAACCGCCATGCTCACCCACATCTATCACACACAAAGTATAGATAAACCAATACAAACATTTTCCTAGGGTCCCTTTCCGTAGCTCCACTATTTTCTTGAGCAACCTCTTCAGTATACATGGCCTCGACCTTTCAGTGTCAGTCTGTGTTTGTCATTAGAGGGATATTGAATCCAATCGTCCTCTTTAGGGGGTGTCTATGAGAATAGATATTCCTTCCCAAGTCTCTAGTCAGTATGGAAATGAGGGATCATGTAAGAGGGAACATTCTTATACTAATTAATCCATGCCAATAGATTCTCCACTAATGCACACACTATAAACATCCATAGTACTCCAATTTTTATCTTTCCATACCCTTTTATGTATCAATGCAACCTCTATTCCATGCCGGGTTTTACACGTTTCTACCGCTTGAGTGTCTTCTGCTTCTCCGCATCCTTAATCAACTTCTTCCCCGCCACAAACAACCCCTTCCTCGTCCTGACAGCATCCATATACCGCTTCGCTACATTCTCGCGGTCAGCCAACTCACCCAAATCTTCTAGCTCTTCTTCCGTCGCGGGGACCCAAAACGGATCTTCATCCAGAGCCTCAAACCCGGCGAAGATGAGTTGAGGTGATGCGGCGCCAGACGTTCGTTTTCGGATTTCGTCTGAAAACCCGAATGATTCGGCGACGGGTAACAGCGACAAAATGGTGAAGAAGGGGGTTCCTTCTTTCATGGTTTCGGAGAGGATGCGGCCGCGGCGTCGGGTTATGACGCCGTAGACTCGGCCTAGGACTTCGGCTGTTTAAATTGTTAGTCTTTAGTCTAATGACCTGATGTCAAAGAGGCGGAAAGGGAGCTCACTGGATGCTTGAATCTCGCAACTGTACATTGCGAGTAGGATACGGGGACTCCAGTCCAGGAATCCCTGTGATACGGAGTCACGCACGATGCGAATCGCTTCACCCGTCAAGCGGCCAAAGTCAATTGCATCTTCGCTCTCGACATGAAGAGCAATATCCTCAAGAACGACGGCAATACCCTGAACGGGTTCGTGACAGAGAGGGCCTTGTCCAGTAGCGAGTTGGAATGCGTAGACGATCTTATCGGAAAGATCGCGAATGGTGATTGTTTGTCGACTGAGTTGACCATTGTGAGTGCTCCTTTGGTCCTCGGATAGACTTGAAACACAGTTAGCAGGCTGTTCCTCGCATAGACGGAAGATGTACATACAACTTATCACTAGCATTGGCGGTAGTAGCATCAATCAACACATTCGGCCCTATCCGTCGTGGACCAAAAGATATAATCTTCTCCACCGTATCTGCATTGATATGCTCATATTTCGATGTTGCCAACAACTTGCGTAATTCTTGCTTGAATTCAGCTACCGAGAGAACATTCGTTTCGAGAGATTCTGCTTCTTCCACCTCCCGGTTTTCGATCCCCTCACTTGCTTCCTCTGCTTCTATAGCCTTCTGGTCTACTTTTGCCCTCTTCTCGGATTGTAGTCGTTTGATGGTTCCCGCATGCTTTGTCAGGAACTCAGTGACTTCCGATGGGAGAGGAAGTACACGCAATCTGATGCTTAGTTGCTTCGAAGGCGAAATAGTCGATACAGTTCCACGTCCCAAGTCTGGATTCTTGGGAGGTGCCATTTCAGTGGTACTAACGATGCTCTCGCGGAACGGCACAATCATCTCACCAGATTGGATTTCACATTTCGCAAATCGCTCTCGAAGATCTTTCAGACATCGCTCCAGGTGCAATTCGCCGGCTGTCAATATCACATGTTCACCATTCGGCAGAACTTCGTATTGCGCGCATGGATCACTTTGTTCAAGTAGTTTCAACCCATTGATCATTTTGTTGAGGTCTGCTGGGTTGGCTGGTTCAAGGGCAACTCGGACAATCGGTGGGCTTGACATGGATACACCAGCCAAGTTAATACTGCCCTCCAACTGGCTACATAATGTGCCAGTCTTGAGGATATGTCCGGATAGTCCCTCGATTCCAAAGACTACACCTGCAGGAACCGACTTGAGAGGTTCTAGACTCCGCCCCATGAGGAGATACAAGTTTGTGATGGTGACCTTCTTAGGCTCTGGGCTCGCGTGTGGGTTCGCTGGCGAGAACTTGGGAGCCAGAACATATAGCGAATCGCCAACATTCAATGTTCCCGAATACAATCTGGCAAACCCGATGAGATGCTCTTTGTCCACCTTTTCTTCCGTCTTGTCTTCTTGGTCGTCCAGGCTTGCGCTCGCAAGTGCCGATGTGACTCGACTAAAGTCATCGCCCTGCTCAGTAGCCTCTGCCTGCATCTTTGCTATTTCATCTCGCTTCTTCCGCGCCAACTCTCGAGCTTCGTCAGCTGTTAGTGTTGCACCTGCTCGTTTAGTGTTCTGCGGCATCTCGCTTTCCGGTATCGCGACCATTTTGCTGACATAGGCTACGACAGGGGCATCAGGGCCGGTGTTGAAATCAATCATGGCATCTTTGATCTTCTGGTCGACCAAATCAGAGGCTGGTGAGTTTTTTATCAATTCAGGAAGTCTGTCAGCCTGTGCGGTTCGAGGACTGGGAAGGTATTCCATCACAGATACCAGCACGGCTGTAGATAGTGGCAGCCATGATGAGAAGAGGGCCAGCAGTATGTTCCTAGACTCTCTAGACCTGAGGACATAAGGTGGTATTGTGATATTCAACGACTTTATAATCTTCTCAAGCATGACAGGATCGCTAAATTAGTTAGTATGGACCAATTGACCATGGATTTCTTGTGGACTTACCCCTTTCCTTTGGCACCGCCAGTGGTAGCCTCATATGCCGCCCAAACACTATCCAGTACCAGCTGAACAAACATGGGCTTAAGAGCCCGTCCTTTGAGATGCTTTGAGCCCAAGACTCGCTTCGTTTTCGGGTCTAGGTAAAAGTCCCCCCAAAGCACCTTTTCAAGTGACGACCGTTTGATTCCGAGCTTCTTTTCATACAGCCCTGCAAACTGCCTGACCGTGAAGGCCCACCCATCTGTGGCACTGCAGAATATAACGTTGTTCTTCTCGGGTGCAAAGTATAAATCTTCATCGTCTTTCTCCTCGAATTCGTCCAAGTCTGTACCAGCGTGAGAACTTGTGCCGTCTGCATCGTCAGTAGCAAGCTTCTTTGCTTGGTCTTTGTCCTTCGCGGCAGCTGCATTAACACGTTCTTCCATGCGTTCCCTCCAGAGAAGATCCTCTTCCATACGCTCTCCTTGATAGAAACTACCGATAACAGCATTGACTTGCTCAAGGAGTTTGCTCAAGTGCGAATAAGCCTCTGCGGGGCTCATCTGAAGTTCCGTTATAAGTCGGTCCATCTTATTGATAACGAGCAACGGCTTCAATTTCTCCACCCATGTCTGGCGCAAAACGGTAACTGTCTGACTGCACACTCCCTCCACGGCGTCCACCAATACGAGTGCACCATCACATAGTCTCGATGCGGTAGAGACTTCACTGCTGAAATCGATGTGGCCCGGCGAATCAATCAAGTTTATCAGGTATTCCTTCGTCTCGGGTGCGGCGTCTGGGGCTGATCTTCGTAGCATCGAGAAGTATAGTGAAATGGCTGATGACTCCATAGTAATACCACGCAGCTGTTCATCTGGCCGTGAGTCAAGGTAGCGGATCTTGCCCGCCAGTTTCGGGGAGATGATGCCGTTCGTCGCGATGAGGCTGTCTGTGAGGGATGTTTTGCCATGATCCTAAGGAGGATCAGCTATATGAACGTCAACGACTCGGTATATCGGTTAGATAGAACTCACGACGTGTGCCAGAATACATATCTAGTCAATCAAACACAAGTTAGTCTATAATCATTGGGCGTTGTAGCAAAAAAGTGCATGCTTTGTAACTTGCGGAAGGAAGTTCGTACATTCCGGATATCATCTGCTTTGCGCTGCAGGCGCACCAGATCCTCGACGTTGACCACTGGCATTTTGTCCAGTCTTGATACCTGATAAGCAAGCTCTATTGCTTAATCTGTAGATATTGTGCTCAAGACGTCGTCGTCGCGCCTCTAAACTTTTTGGCGGGGCGCCTGGAGGAAATAAATAGCGGGGAAATTTTTTATATCGTTAGGCGCTTCGAGAAGGCAAGGAAGAGCAATTATGACTCTTATGCAGTAATCAATGTCGCTTCGTCGCCGTTCATAAAATCGATGGATTATGGTCTTTGAGCTATGCTCTGCATTCCATAAGCTCATCGCCTGTCCAGATACTTTCGATAGAGTGTAATAAAGCATCAAAATATTTCTACGAGCAATTACATCATACACATACCCAAAAGTACTACGACTCATTTTAGACCGCGGATGACCAGCCAGCAGAACTTGCTCTCCCCGACAACAAAGGCATGTTTTCCTCTTATTCTGGCTCATCAAAGGACAATTTGATCTTCTTCCTTTTCGCATTCGATTTGGCACTGGGTTTCGACGTCACTGAACTGTCCTTGCTCCGCGATCCGTCCTCCGTAACTTCATCGTCTTGGATGATTTTAGCTTTTCTTCGTTTCTTCTGAGTACCGATCTCGGCTAGGTTCTGTTGAGTTTTCACTTCATCACCGGCAGCCTCTGCAGATTTTGATTTTGAGGAATCTACCGATTCCTCTAATCCTTCTTTGTCCTTGTCGGTACTATCGTCCTTGCCTTCAGTGCCGTTCACAAGTTGTTCGTAATCCTCTTTTGATATAGTCTCATTTGTGTCCTCATCTACGTAGACAGGCGCATCGTCGTCATCGTTGTCCTTTGGTTTGCGCGGACGTGGTACGGGGTGTTCGTGGCGTACATTATCAGATCCGCCGTACTGATTTCGCAGTTTTCGCAGGAACGCTGGCTCGCTTCGGTCTATATAAACTGTCAGGTGTAGTAGAGGGAGGTAGCGAACGACAGACCATAGTTAAGATTTTTCGCATTGAAAGCCATTCTTGCAATGTGGGTGCGAAGATTATGCTTGGCCGTATTGCTCGCGTGGCAATGGTTGCAGGGAAACTTCCGAGACTAACCACTAAATACAAAGCATTGACTTGAGCTCAGTTGTTATGCAAGTGAGGAGGATGTAGATAAACCGATAACATGCAAAAATCGAAAAATAGAACAGTACATCGAGAGCAAGAGAGCAATAGAGCAAGAGAGCAAGTGAACAAGATTGAAGAGAAGCACGAACAAGGAAGGCGGCAAGGCTGTCGAATCAGAAAGCGCGCTGGCGTGACCCATCTAAAAGTCGAGCTCCAAACCTCCAGCATCTCCAAAGCCGCAAAGAAATTCACCATCCCCTCCACTGATCCTCTACCATGCTTTGTGCCAGTAAGTTTGATCTTGTGTATGGTTTGATGAGTTCGTTACTAATTGTAATCTGAAAAGTTTCCGGAGAAGCACCACAGGTGCCTGTCGTCTCTACGAAAAGTGGTATGTCCATCCTGCGCCGACCACCCCAGCAACATAATCATTTGTTAATGCTGACTTGTCTAGGCAATGTCTTCGAGAAAAGACTGATAGAGGCATATATCGCCGAGAATGGAAAGGATCCCATCACAGGCGAAGAGGCTTCTGCAGAAGATTTGGTCGAGTTGAAGACCGCACGTGTTGTCCGACCTCGCCCACCCACACTCACCTCGATTCCGTCACTCCTCGGCGTTTTCCAAGAAGAATGGGATGCTTTGGCGTTGGAAACATATACTTTACGCCAGGCTTTGGTTCAGACCAGACAAGAACTCAGCACAGCTCTATACCAGCATGACGCCGCAGTGCGAGTAATTGCGCGTTTGACTAAAGAGAGAGATGAGGCTCGCGACACTCTTTCCAAGATATCAGTGGGAACTGCGCGTGCTCCTGCAGGCGGCGATGCTATGCAGGTCGACAGCGCAAAACTGCCCGAATCTGTGGTTGCCAAGATCGAAGAAACACACGCCAAGTAAGTACATTGCATGATTTCTCTTATGTTCTAGTACTAACTTGAGTAGATTGTCCAAGTCCAGAAGCAAGCGCCCTATCCCAGAAGGCTGGGCCACGAGCGATGCAATTCAGTCATATAAGCCAACAGTCAGCTCCGAGCCTCTGTATCCTGGAGGCAAATCACTTTCAGTAGACTCGACTGGCGATTTGGCATTGATCGGTGGTGTTGATGGTATTGCCGGTGTTTACTCAGTCTCGAAGCAACAGATTGTCCAAACTTTGAAAGTCGGTGCGCCAGTAACTGATGCTGTTTTTGCGGGCTCCACGGCTGTCGTGGCTTCTTCATCTGGATCAGTCAAATTCTTCGATAATGGAGCTGAAACGGCTAGCTTTGACGCGCATGCTGGTGAAACTACTGCAGTTGTTGTACATCCAGCTGGTGATATCGTTGCATCGGTTGGTGTGGATAAGAGCTACGCCATATACGACCTAGCGACATCATCCGTTGTCACTCAGATATATGGCAATGCTGGTAAGTACTGCCTTTCGGTAAACTGTAGATATAATCTTACTCATGTTATCTAGGTCTGTTATCTGCCAAATTTCACCCTGACGGCCACTTGCTCGCTGTCGGCGGCGCGGACGGACAGATCCATGTATACGACGTGAAGTCTGGAGCTGTTGCTGCTAGTTTCCCGATGCAGGCGCCTGTCACAAACCTCGAATTCTCCGAAAACGGTTACTTCATGGCCGCAGTCACGGAAAACTCCACAGACATTTCAATCTGGGACTTGCGAAAGTCCAAGCTACACAAGGTGCTTGAAACTGGAACCAGGATCAGCACTCTTGCTTGGGATTACACTGGCCAGTTCCTCCTAAGCGGCGGACCTAACGGTATCACTGTTCAACAATATACGAAATCTACCAAGGAGTGGTCAGAGTCTCTGCGCAGCGCTGTGCCAGCGGTAGGCGTCGCATGGGGACCGTTGGCTCAAAGTGTCTTAACGATCAATGCGGAAGGAGTTCTTAATGTATTGAACCAGTCATGATACCTTTATTGAATTGTTCGGGGGTTGTACTTTTATTTTTTTTGCCATGGCTGCTCTGTTCTGAAGAATACAAGAAAAGCATGAATCAATTTATACTTCGTGCTGTACCTTAAACAAATTGGTGTTTGATGTATTTGCAAGGAAATCAATCTATCTTATATCCGCTAGTCCACAGAAAATACACCTTTAAAGGGCGACTATCACGTGAACTGCAGAATGAAACGATTCATCTGATGTCGGCTCAGCTTTTATTATTTGCTACTTTGTTGTTTATCATCTCTCATATGAGTGCTGATTATTTGCTGTCAAAAAACTAGCAAAACCACGGACAATACGCCACTTCCCGGCCCAAGCCTGCTTGCCCGCCGGACTTAACCAACTACCAACAACCAGCGGATTCGGCGAACTTTTTTTTCGCCTCTTACCATCTCACTTTCTGCTCATCGACTACGCTGTTGGCAGTCTCTGGGATGGTCTCGACCGAATTCGGTCAAAGGAGAGGGTGTTCCCATGAATAACGAACATCAAGTGGAGATCCTGGCCACCAGGTCCCGCAAGGTATCTTGAACCTCACCGCGGGGCTGTTCCTATCTTTCACAGCTTTTTCAATCATTATCTAACATGGTACTGGATGCTAGAGACCTCATATCGCAATGTCATATCCCCGAAGTCGCTCAGAATGGCCTCACAGCGGCGACCCTAGTACCTCTTCCAGCTCACATCACCATAATCATCCACTCAGTCTACCAGTGCCGCAACTGAGGTATCCAGGCCATGGATATGATTTTCGCCGCCCTATAATGTCTTCAGCTACACCCTCAAGGTCTGAAGACGTTGTTGACCTCACAAATGAGCCAGATTCACCTCCTCTTCGTTCGCGCCGTAGCAATAGACCAGCGCATCGTCACAGGCCGCCGCGGTTTGGAAGGAATATAATGGCAGATGTCATTGACCTGGAGGAAGAAGAGGACGAAGATGACGGCGAAGATGGGCAAACGGAAGTAATCAACCTGGATCCCCCCAGCAGTCCAGAGGTCCAGTTTGTTCGAGAGACAGCACGTCCTGCCCGCCGCCCGCCCATGTTTCCTGCTCCAAGTCATCTACTAGACGTAATCAACTTTCATGCACAACAAGGGTTCCTGTCTACACAAGAGGCTTTCAGGCAGGAGATTGCTTTGCAAACCCGCCGCATGGGTCGATATCCATCCACCAGACCAAACATGGACGAAATCTTCATTTCCAGCGATGGAAATCGAAATATTGATGTTCCAATTGACTTGGACTATCAAGCTCCTGGTTTTACAATTCATGAATCACAACCTACGCCGCCGCCTTCATATAAACCTCCCAGTCCACCGCCAGAAGGCTTCACACGAACAGTCAGCGAAGATGACGTCGTTGTATGTCCAAACTGTGATCGAGAGTTAGGCATTGGCGACGGTCCCCGTCAACAGATTTGGGTCGCCAAACAGTGTGGACATGTATGCTTTCTATGCAAATTTGCGAAACAAATTGACTTTCCAGTCTCGTAGCTAACGTTCTATAGGTGTACTGTGGTGAATGTACAACCAACCGTGCAATGTCCTCCAAAAAGAAAACCGCAACTCTATCAACAACTCTCAAAATGACAAAACCCTTTTCAAAATGCAAAGTCGCTGGTTGTGAGAAGCCAGTCAGTGCGCCAAAGTCGATGATTCAGGTATATCTGTAATCTCATTCCGTTGGGCGTTTTGGGTATTTTCTTTAGTTGGGCGTGGGATGGAGCACGCATGGTCAGAGTCAGGCTCATTTTTAGTTCCAATCTCTGCGTTCAAAGTGCATGTACGCTATATTTACGAGATTTATCATAGATACCCAGTTTTGATATTTTTTTTAATACAATGTTATGTGATTTTCAGTCCTTGAAGACAGTAGTCGCTTGCGAATTTTGAATGTGTAACAGACTTGTGTACCATGGTTCATTCAAGATGCTTGAAACCCTCACATTGACTGTGAAAGAATGACCAGTATAAGTATGTCGGATATGCAAATATAGTACACGGAAAATAATCCAATCCCAATAGCAAAGAAAACTCCAAATCTGCGCTGTTATAAATACCAAGACAAGTATAATCCCACACTCGGCTTCTCAGACCATCTTAAGATCACCGTGATACGGTGACCAGATACCTCTAACACTTTCATTCAGACTCGTGACCGGTTTCTTCTGTCTCTTCGACTTTTCACCACTGGCCTGTTTGAGCAAATTGACCTTTTCCATGATTTCGTCCGGCTTGAAATTTCGAACGGATATTGCTTTTTCATTGCCATTTATGAAGTGGCCTCTGACGAAGGGGTGTTTCGCTGGTCGCGGGAAAACGCGAATTTCGATCTGCGGGTTTGCGCGGGCAAAGGCTGGGAGTTCTTCTTTGAGGAAGGCGCTGGAAAATAATCAGTAATATGTTTTTGGTAAGATAGAGTTGATACGTACAGCATGCCTTTGGAGCTGCCTGCCCAGTCGCAATAACTAAAGTCCAATCGTTTGCATTGTAGGATGAATGCACCGACACCATTCTGCGGAACGCCACCAATTAGAGATTGTAGAAAAAGCGATTATTCTTTGATTGAGACTCACCCTGGCCTGAGCCACAGCCTTGACTCCTCGTACCACCATTGTGCTTGTATGAAATTGATAGTTTTCTTGCGGAGAGAGATGGCTGCATCCAAAAAAGAAGCCGTCGACAACTAGACGGCGGCTAAGACACCGCATCGCCCTGATTGGCCAATTTGCCGGGCGGCCAACGGCGTCTAAATTTATGCAGTCCTGGGACTTTGGCTGCCTTCCCGAGCTGCGACCCATTCCTTCCTTGGATTCATTGAGGCATCTCGACATCTGCTAGTGTTCGGCTACGATCAAGCTCACTAGCTTTTCAAACATACAAGCCTTCATTTTGATTATCATTCTACACGGGTGATATTCAAATCGAGGCAAGATGACCGACAAGCTCCCCCCTAACCTCCTTGCCCTCTTCGCACCGCGTCCTCCACTCCGCTACATCCCTCCCAGTGACCGCGCGCCCGAGGATTGTAAGAAAAGCACCATCAGCGGTGTTGCTGCTCTACTTGGCGAATTGAAAAATTATGGCGAGGAAGTGCCCTATAATGCTACCGAGAGCTGGCTACAGCGTCGCGCGCGTCAAAAGATTGAGAAAAAGGAACGCATAGAGCGGTTGATTACAGAAGGAGTCGAGAAATGTATGCGCTTCTAAATTACCGACAACTACGAAAGATTCTATAGGGTAATATGCTAATATTTTACAGATGATCCTGCGACCGACGCGCAGATTCGTGGAGACCCGTTCAGGACACTTTTTGTCGCGCGTCTCAGCTACGACGTCAAAGAGTCGGATCTGGAGCGCGAGTTTGGACGGTTTGGTCCTATTGAGAGGGTTTGTTCATTGAAATCTCGGTCTATAGCATGTACTAATTCTTGCCTAGATTCGCATCGTCAAAGATTCAGAGAAACCAAATCCAAAGAAACCACATCGAGGATACGCATTTATTGTTTATGAGCGCGAGAAAGACATGAAAGGTATGTATTACTGCTTGATCTTACCTCCTAGCTTGACTAACCGTATTCTTGGTAGCTGCCTACAAAGAAACCGACGGTCTTCGTTTAAAGGACCGACGAGTTTTGGTTGACGTCGAACGCGGCCGTACAGTCAAAGGATGGAAACCGCGTCGCTTTGGAGGAGGTCTTGGCGGGCGTGGTTACACAAAGGCTGCACCAGCCCGTCCGATGGGTCCCGGCGGCTTCAATGCGCCATCAGGCCCGGGTGGCTTCAGAGGTGGGTTTGGTGGACGAGGAGGAGGCTTCCGTGGAGGATTCCGGGATCGCGGATTCGGCAATCCTAGAGGAGGCGTGGGGTTCCAGGGGCGGAACGGATTCGGAGGACAAGCTCCACCCAATGCTCCCTCAGGTCCAGGAGGTGGTCGTGGCGGCGGTGACAGAAGAGGTGATGGCAGGTTTGATCGTGATCCTCGAAGGACAACTGGTAGCAATAACGAACCGGTAAGGCCGCGTGAAGCGTATAGTGGTGGTGATCGGGGTGGTGATCGGGGCGGTGATCGGGATCGCCGTGACAGGGACAGGGACCGTGATAGAGATCGTGACCGCCACGATAGAGACGGCGACCGACGTGATCGTGACCGTGACAGCGCTTGGGACCGCGACCGAAACCGCCATGGAGGAGGAAGAGATGATCAATCCCGCAAGCGGTATCATGAGGGTGATGGCTATGACGACCCTCGCGCGAAGAGAAGGTATTGAGACTTCAAGTGCCATTGACCCCGTTATTGGTACGGGAGCCTTGGTGGGTATCCTTGAAAGTATTGCCTTACCCTTTCATTTCTTCAATATGCAGTCATGGGTAAGGTCGACTCACATTAAGGATCGATGATACGGACCTTATGAGTTTATCAGCGACGACCTAGCCGACTTCTCAACTATCTCAAGCCGACATACATGATGAAGAGTGAGCTTATCCCTCTACAGTCTATGGATCTTCAAAACAGTGTGCATTCCCTCATTATACGTTTTGTTTCTTTTCTATTCTTGTCTTTTTACTTTGGATTACATGTGTGGTAAGTATCTGTATTTTAACTGGACTATCAAGAGAAAAGGAAGGTATGGTGCATTATACGTTAGGTAAGCGAAGCTCGGTTGTGACTATGGAATATTTATAGTGAATCCTAAGACATAGCTTTGTCCTTCTCCCATCTATAAGGATTAATTATCCTAGTCAAATAGATAATTATGTAGATCAATTGTATTCAATGACGATTGACATATACTCTTATAGCATAGGGTCTCCCCCTCAAATGAATGTCTATACATAGAATCTCTCGAGCACTTCAGAGCTCGCAATCATAAAACTCGGTGTCACTTTTCCTGAAACTAGATCAAAATCAAGCCCATCATAACCCAAAAGCGCCAAATACGCCATGAAATGCATAAAAAGCCATCAACAAAGGGCATGGAATTACTCCACGTCCATAGCACCCTCGGGCTTCTCTAAGATCTTGACCTCACCCGTCTCCCGATCCCATTGAGCTTTGATATCGACCTTGAACTCAGAGGTAGTAACACCAAACATTTTCAGCAACGTAGTCTGCCTCGAATCCAGCGTCTCCCCTTCCCTGCACACCACATACCCCTTCTCACCATCCAGCAGCTCCAACACAACCTGACCCTTGACAAGCCTCGTCGGAACACCGAGTTTGCGCAGCGCAGGCTCAATAGTGTGGCTGATCGGATCGTCCTGGGAAGTCGGAATCTCGCCTGCACGAGAATACACAATGCCGTTGGGAATAGTGAATGAGCGAGTCGCGACGTTGCCGGCACGAGCAAAATCAGATGGGCGGAAGGATTCGAGATATGTGATGACTTCTTCTGGGGAGCGGGAAGTGAAGAGTAAGCCCACGGCGCCAGTGAGGAAGCGGTTGAGTTTTTCGAGATTCTGAGCGAATGCGGTCTCGGGAGTGTTGCCGAGGGCGACAGCCATGACTTTGGTTTTACCGAAGAAGAGTCTTTGCATCAAGCAATCCTGTTAGTGAATCTTCATAAGAAATAAACGGAGAGTACACACCGGCCATCGGAGAACTCTGTGCGCACATCCTTTAGATAAGTGTTGCGCATGTTGTCGACGGAGAAGACGAAGAGATGGTCATATTGCTCGACAGATTCACGGATATTGGCGAACAAGCGTCGGGTTTGCTCTTTGTGATTCTTTTTGCTTGTCTTGGATTCATGGACGAGACGGGCACGCTTGGAGACAGGCATTTTGGCCGATGTTGCGGGGTTTGTTGACGTGTGGTTTGCTGTAAAACTTCTCGGGTGTTGATATATCAATGGTTATGACCAAAGAAGAGCACTCGGATCAATCTGGCAATTGTCAAACAGTCTCGATGGCAAATATCGGGTAATGTGTATAGCGCAACAGTCGTGAGGTCTTTTTTTTCTGACTTTTTTTTTGTTTTTATCTATTGGTGGACAGCGCAATCTGATGCGGGCCTTATCCGAGTGGCGCTAGCCGTTTGGGGAGTAGAGCTGTGGAATTAAGCTAATCTTGATTGGCAATATGGAGAATCATCATCCCGAGGTCGCCCTTTGCTCAAGTCACCGTTGACAGCAACCACTGATTAATGTTTACTGCCATTGGACTGAGTCCAATCCACGGCAGTTGTTGTATAGTCTTCAATGGCGCCTGGCATATTTGAAGGTGTCTGATGATACACTTATAGATCTGGGACCGTGACAATGCTGGAATTCATGGACTACGTCCAACTGGCGTTCGCCGAAGCGACACGCTGGAACCAAGACAACTCCTACTCTGCATTGACTGCCACTGCTGAATGTACGTTGGAACATCTCAATATTCCTGGAGTATACTAATATTAGTATTAGCCCTCCTCGATTTCCACGTTCCCGAACGACTACAAGTCCATCTCTCGTCGCTCTCCACCCCCCATTTCGCGACTTCGTATACGTTGGGAACAGTCGGACTGATTGATGGCTCGGTCTCATACCTGTTCAGCACGGTTCCACTTAATAACACTCCATCACAAAGTGGGCTTATTCCTCTACGACGATTAGTCCGTGGCTACAGACAGATTGAAGCTCCTGTTCCGCCGATTCGGAATTGGGGCTGGGATTCGATACCATCGCACAGCTCTTTGGAGAATGTAGACAGCCTAGGGGTTAGCGATGATGTCGTTCGAAAAGCAACATTACTACACGCGACGCTACATCTACCGCCTCCTTCGACATTAAATGCGCTGTTCCTACGGCGCATCTCTCCCACGACACAAATCACAGCCGCTTTGGTCTCAACGCAGGCTCCACCATTGATCAAATCGGCACCATCTGCAGCCCTACTCGCCCAGATTTCCCATGATACGGGAACATTTAGCAACGAGTATCTATTCAGCACAGACAATGCACTCTTCGGCTGGCGCGGTTTGTGGAATATAGGCCTTGAGCCAATTCCAGGCAAAGCGTCCACAGACAAAGTGTCACTACTTTCCGCCGGTGCAGAAGCCTATTACTCTCCTATTTCTTCGCTCGTCGGACTCTCGACAGGCCTTAAATTCAGTACACTGCCAGCTGCCGCCCGAACACTATCCTCCTCCTCTCCTGGCAGTACCCCAAACCCCATATCAAGCTTTCCTTACACTCTTACACTCACACTTACGCCTCTAACTGGCTCTCTATCGACAACATACTCGGCCCGGGCATCGCCCAACCTCGCATTTAGCTCCCGTTTTGGGTTCAACGTATACAGCTGGGAAAGCGAAATGGTGGCTGGATGCGAAATATGGCGCAAGAGTCCGCGCACAGAACCGATTGAAGCGGATGACGGTCTTGATTGGGCACGGCGGAAGATGGGTATTGTCAAGGATTTGGCGTCAGAGAGGATCTCATCTCTAACTTCTTCGAGTACCTCGCAAGCATTAGAAGAAAACGAAGGAGACTCCGTTATCAAAGTTCGAGTTGATCAGTCGTGGAACGTTCGATTACTATGGGAAGGGCGAGTCAAGTCCCTGCTTGTAACGGCGGGCGTGTCACTCGGTCCAGGCACGTTCACAGCGTTGTCGACCGGCCCTTCATCGCCAACATCGTCTTCTGCGCCTGTAGCAGCGGCTGGGACAGGGTCCAGTCAAAGTAGTGGCGGAGGAGGACCACCTACCTCGAGACCATCATACTGGCAGGGCGTCGGTGTCTCGATCTTATATTCATCGTGAAAGACTCATACCGCGGCTGAAAAAAATGATGAACTTGTACATATAGTTACGATGATACCATGGGACTATGCTGCTGTTCGTAGCATGGTTCGTGTTTTGTACTTATTTTCTGAATCTATGATATTATCCACTTTTGCTTTTCTAAGTACCTGACATGACTACCGAAAGTTTCCAACGTTTGCCATCAGATGTTCTCCGATACAACTATCAAGTTGCTCAGTGCTTTCGCGGCTGACTTACAAACGGGAGTTGATGATATCAACGACTGTCACGCGTTCACATCAGCATCTATCCGATTATCGCGCATTAAAGAAAGGGGGACTTACAGGCAGGCTTCAAGCTAGCACCACCAACAAGGAAACCATCGATATCCTTCTCCTTGGCCAAGTCGCGGCAGTTCTTCTCGCTGACACTACCACCGTAGATGATGCGGGTGTTGTCGGCGACTTCGGCGGAGATGGTCTCGCTGAGCCACTTGCGAATAGCGGCGTGGACTTCTTGGGCTTGAGTGGTTGTGGCGACTTTGCCGGTTCCGATGGCCCTGTAGAGAGAAAATGTTAGATCCAAGTCATGACCAAGGAGACAGCGGGAACAGAAGGGGGGCGTACCAGATAGGCTCGTAGGCAATGACGACCTTGGACCATTCCTCCTTGCTCAAGACCTTGGCGACGGCACCGAGCTGTCTGGTGACGACTTCGATAGTCTTTCCGGCTTCGCGCTCCTGTATAATATTAGCTCTGTTCTGATTGTAGAACCGTGTTTGGTGTACGTACCTCCAAGCTCTCGCCGATGCAGAGAATAACGCTCAATCCACCATCAATAGCAGCCTTCGTCTTGCGCGCAACGAACTATAAAAAAAAAGGTCAGCATCAATGGAGAGAACCTAGTTGCGGGGAAGCGCATACATCATCATCCTCCCTCAACAAAACACGGCGCTCACTGTGTCCCACAATAGTCCAGTCAATCTTGGTATCCTTGAGCTGCTCTACGCTCAATTCACCAGTGTAAGCACCGCTGGGCTTGTCGTAGACGTTCTGGGCAGAAACGGAGACTGAAGAGTCGGCGAGCTCGCGGGTGAGTGTGAGGTAGATGGCGGGAGGGGCGATGACGACTTGAGTGGAGGGGTCGCGCTTGGAGTTGTTGATGTTGGAGACAATAGACTTGATGGAGTCGGTGACTCCGTTCCTATTCAAGTGTCAATCAATGTCTTGTTTCACTGCGTGTCTACCCATAGTCCACTGTTGGAGTGAAGGGTTGAAAGCTTGAGTGCGGGGTACTCACATCTTGAAGTTTCCTCCGACGAAGAATTGGCGAGGCATTTTGGGCTGTTTTAGAAAGTATTTGGTATAGGAATAACGATGAGTGTCAGAGATAAAGAATTGAAAGTTGTAAAGCGCAATACGGAAGTATGGAGTATGGAAGTAGAAAAATGGAGAGGAGTAAAGACGTAATGGCTGCCCCTCAACCCGAGCTCACACCGAAACCCGATATCGTCCGTCGGAGAGCTCCATTTATTCCTACTTCTACTTGTATACTCGATTGCCCATGTTAAAGAAAGTTGGTTTTCATATTATTTCTATGAATGCAGACTGTATTTCGTATTGTTTCCTTCTTCATATAGATACAAACGTTGTAGGTCAAAGCAACATGCACTGAAGATCATTGAATTATGAGCAGGTCCGAAACTAAAGAACAAGCATCTCTGTACGGGACAAAGGGGTATATGTGTTATAGGACAGATAGAACAAACTGAACGCGGATGAGAAAAGAAGTATGAAGGTCGCAAAATCACAGGTAGTCATACGGGTAGGGTTGAGGCATATAAGTCGGCATCTCTCGAGGTACATAACGTCTGGGAGAATACATAGGGGCCTCCATTAAGTAGATCGGCCGCTGTGGTACTGCATTTCGTATCTCAGGCTCGATGCCACGGGTTACCACTGCCCTTTCAACATAATCGCGACTCTCGGGCTTTTGCAAGCCCATGCTGAGACGATCCATCTTGTCAAGCATGGTTCGCTGCGTTTCCTCCATCTTCATCAGTCTGTACGAGGCCTCGTTTGCGCTCAGATTCAGCTCTGCAAGACCGGGCGCCCGAATGTCGAGGTCTCTTTCGTGTATTGTGACTGGGCGATTGCTTGCGCGACTCATTTCTCTAGACCTTCTGCTTTCTCGCGGGCGATGGCTGCTTGCAGACGGGTAGATGTCGACATTTCCGGACGGGTAACCACCATGACTGTAGCCCTTTCGATTTTGCTTCCGGTAATGAATCCGGTGTTTGTGCTCGCCTGTGTCGCGGCGCATATATCTCTTTTCCCGATGTAGACTCCCTTTTGCAAGTGAGCTGACGCTACTTGTAGCAGAACTATATCCGTCCTCCTCTTCGAAAAGGGACTCGTCATCGGTCATGAAGCTGCTATCATCTTGCATTTGACTCACTCTCCGGTCTTGCTGGACGACTTTGGGAGGGGGTGCAGTAGCTTTCGCTTTCCGCGCAGGTTGAGGAAGATCTCCAGCTGCGAAACGCGCGTTCTGTGTCTGCATTTCGGGGGCGTTGCGTGTATATATAGGCATCGAAGGATGATGAGCAGGATGTCTTGCTTCGTCGCCGTTCCTGGCAAATGGACCTGGTCCAGGATTAAAGCCGCCGCTCCCGTGCGGAGCATTAATAGGCAGCTGTGACACTTTCTGGGGAAAGGTGTCAGTCGCCTGTTCTTTCTGCATTCCATGGTCTGGTTGCCCATGATATCGGACACCTTGCGGCACAGCATAAGTTGCTTCGGGCGGCATCGAGTTCTGCACATGCTGGTATGCTTGGGGGTGCCCCTGTTTTTGAGGACCGGGTTGAGCAGGCCTCTGCCCCTGCATATGAACCTGAGGGTTCGCTTGCGGATGGGGTGACGGCTGCCTATATATAAACGGTGATGATTGTACCTGGGGATGCACTTGTGGATGCACTGAGGGTATACCGTCATCAACTGGTATGCCCCTGTTCTGTGCTGCCTTATATGCCCCAGGGCCATTGCCGACGACCTGTGCATAATTTGCTTGCCTGATCATGTCGTTTAGAGTAGGTTGGATGCCCGATTGATTACTCGGAATTCCAGAATCCTGGGAAACAGCACGACCTGCTGAACTGGCTTTGGGAGAATGACCAGCCGGTGTAGGCTGGTGTTGAAGTTCTCGCAATAAGATAACATCCATCTTGGCAGTAATATCCTGATAGGTACCGAGGACTTTCACTCTGGTCGTATCTGTGTCTATATAAACGCATCTCCATATATAGCGGCTATCACGCTGGTTGTGTTCATTCAGGAGCTCCTTGATACGTTCCCGTTTGTTTTGGGATAGACATTTGTATTGCTCCTTCGCTGGGAATGCTTCCTCCATGGTTTTCACCATGTCATCTAGCGTATCTTGATCGCTTGGAATGAGTTTCCTTGATGCTATTGTCCAGTTTTTTCCTCCATCTTTCTTCTCCTTTGGAATAAGTTGCCAAAGTTCATACAAATGCGATTGCATGTCGGGGGCATCATGATCAGAATGTCTTGCCCGTGTCTCATTTGCCTTTCTGTTGGTGGGATCATTGCCGTGATTTGGATGTTGACCCATGGGCGAACCTTGGGGAATAGAATTGAAGGCAGCCATATCTTTTGAAAAGCGACTCTAGAGTCTTGTACAATGAATCAAAGATAAAGAGCTCTCAAGGCAGAGGGGAAGGGAAGGCTGCGGCTGAGAAGGACGCAAATGAAGATGTTATAATGGAGATCTGAATGTCTGTTGATACAAAAATGTGGTCAATCGCATATGAGCTCGACACGTGAAACTGTCAAGCCGTAAGTAGTGATGCGGAAAGGAAAAAAAAGTTATTGCCACTTAAGATGAGTTTGAGAAAGACTGACTTCTGAGGTATGGAGAAGTTCACAGTCAATTAACTTCAATGGCGGGCGACCATTGATTTATACCCCGATTTGAAGGCTTGTCCAGTCTGAGTTTTGAGCCTCATAAACACAGACGCGTCCATGACGACGACTTTCTGATCGATAATGTCTTCACCATGAGCGAGGTTGTGAAATTACACCACATACACCCTAGTAGAGAAGAGTGTTTTATCCTGGCAAAACTAAAGTCTGCATAACCGGTAGGCATGAAAGGTGTGGCTCGTATTTAGTTTTGTTTCACGGCGAATAGGCTGAGCCTCAGGCCGTGGATGACTGTTGTAGGACAATCGGATCGCTGCATAGTTAGGATCGAATCGTGCAAATTGCGATATGAGGAGGGTGTGTGTGTGGAAACGATGTATGTGGCTTAGGCTAGGCTTAGGATACCGATGGAGCAACTGAACGGAAGTCAAAACAATCGCACTCGGATGGTCTGGAATGGTCATACGTGACTCCAGTTTCTGGACGAGTTCACCGAGATGTCTACTTCGTTAGACTCTCAGCCTTGTGGGATAGGCTTTCGAGATCACAAGATTCAGTGACACGATGATCTCTTCAACTGATCGAAAGAGGTTCCAAAGGTGGTAAGTGTTTGTAACACAGGGGCTGAGAAATAGAAACTCTTCATGGCTCCATGCTAAAGCCGTCCATATGCCCATACAAAGTCCTTTGATTTGACTCGATGGGTTGTGCCATGCGGGAAACCCGCAGGCATCGAAAGAATCGAAATGAGAATCCCTGCAAACGAGGCTCTCACCGGTTTTTATAGTGTATCTGCACGTCAAGTCGAGCAGCCAATTGAGTCACCCCCATGACTCAACTGGGGAGTCATCGCGACCAATCTGAAGGTAGCCGAGACTTAGTCACTGCAGTAGTCTCATATTAACTCAATGCCATAGCCACCCGATAAGATGAAGTGGAGTTGATGGATATGAGGTTCAATGGTGACTGTGGTCATTGACGTATCAGGGATCGCGTTGGAAACCGGTCACATCGACTGTCTGTCCACTCGGGAGCAAAGTCAATTTCTTGTGGGAACGGACTACAAGATTGCAGTGCTATTCGTGCGTCACGCTACACACAGCCTTGTGATATCTGAATCCCCTTGCAAACGGATTGGTTGGAGGTCGGGATAATGTATTTTTGTGCATCTGTCCGCTCTTTCCGTGACACCGGGATAGCGGGGATGCATCCTGATCTCCCAGGCTGCACCATTTATTGAACTCTGGGATTGGATTGAGGCTCTTGAAGTCCCACGGCATACTGTTTCTCTTTAATCATTCGTGAGCCTTGTCAAATTATCTATACCACATTATAGAATATGCCAACGCATCGATCCAAATGCGTCTACTAATGCAAGCCCAATATCACTCTAGCACCCGGGTAAGATTTCAATATCTATTCAACCTAAACTACCTAAACAGGTAGTCATTGTATGTAACAACACCATCGACAGTATTAAAAAAAATATCACGTATCTCTGCACAGCCCCTTTTCCCATACAAACCTTGGGAACATTGATAATCAAGAAGTTGCCACCAAAAAGTCTACCCTCCAAACAGATTCCCCCAATCAGTAACTTCCATCGCCCACCATTCCATCACATTGACTGACTTGATCAAAGAGAATCGCGAATACGCACAAAATCAAGATAGCGCGTCTTGGTCCACTGCCGGCAAGTTCTCCCCCAATACATCATCGGGATAGTAGTCAACACAAAGAAACAGTCAAGAGCCGCAATCACAATGAAAGTATTCTGTACGCCCTGGCTGTCAAGCCACAGACTAGCCGTAAATGTCAGAATGCATGCGATGGAGTTGTTGATGACTGCGACTCCCACCATGCCTTCTAGTACCATCTCGGGGTATGCATCCATCAGATATGCCATGCTCAAATCACCAGTGCAACCCCATCCGAATCCAATCAGACCCAACCCGATGTAGGGACCAGGCCAGGCCCATGATTGTCCGGTACCAATGCCAAACAGCAACATGCCCAATGGCGAAATGATGGCCAAAGGGAACAAGAACCACAGTCTGTGCTCTGCTTCGCGGACTCCACCGTTCCGCTTCGCCATCCAGATCATGAACATATCAGAAAAGTATCCGCCATAGATACAGCCGAGCACGGCGCCAATAAGACAGGGGAGATTCATCAAACCGACCCCAACATCTCCATAGTACCAGGGCGCATCACTCCAGTAGTCGTCTTCGACGGTGAGATAGAACGTGAGCCAAGCATCCTGGGCTCCCCATTGAATACCGGAATAGATGACTGCAGGGAATGAAAATACACGCATAGTATGCATCAGCCGAACGCAGTACTGTTTAAATCCGAAACCCTCCAGGTTAGCGGCTGGAGTGATCAGAGCGATTCTTTGCCAGTACGACTTTGGCTTTTCATCCGTCGCTTCGACAGGAGTAGTTATGGCGTCCGACAAGCCAGCTTTCTTTTCTTGCAATCCTTGCAAACCGGATTCTGGCTCTGCAGGGTTCTCCCGAGATGTAACCAGCTCGCCAACTTGATATGCAGGTCGGTCAAATAGCGTTTCCTCGAGGGTAAAGTAGAGAACGGCGATGGTAGCACCCGAGATAATAACAGCCATCCAACCAATCCAGCGCCATTCTAGATTGCTATCGGCAACATATCCAGCAATCAAAGGACCGAGATAAGTGCCCACACTGGTTGCGAGAACGTAGACCCCGAGAAAAGTTCCACGTTGATGCTCAAAGAACAAATCAGATAGCGACAATTGTACATTGGCTTCTGCACAAGACTCCGAGATACCGACAAACAGTTGATTCCAGATAGAGTCGGAAGTCGATTGCGTCCTCGCCAACCAGATAGCACCGAGCAACCCCATGAGGATACAAAAGAGGTACGTGCATCGTCGACCCCAAAGCCATGCGGCTGGTGACAAGAAAAGAGTTCCGTAGCCGATACCGATGAACAACACACCGGCACCGGTGTTCATCGCCTCATAAGAAATACCCAAGTCCTCATTTTCGCCAAACTGCGCGCTGCCAGCATCGTTCGATGTAGCGGCTGTGAGTCCAGCAATAAAACATACCAGTAAAGCATGCCAGTACTTGCGCGCAATAGACCAGTTCAATGGGTCATTGACTGATTTGGTGGGCGGTGGGGAGAGGATGATCTCGCCCCGGTCGAGGAGGCGCGATGTGCCTGGTAGATACTCAGGGTCGTCGTCGGTGTTCATTTTGGGTTACTTTGTTACAAGTGGAAAATCAGAGGTCTGGCCGGACGGCCAGAACATACACAAGGTCAAAAATACAGAAAGTTGGAATGTATGGTGGTGCTAGGGAGGGCGCTCGCGGAAGATGAAAATGTGCTTTAGTTCAAGACTCATAGAATCAGACGAGACGAGACAGCAGGAATCATGAGGATATCAATTGACAGAATGACTGGTAAGCAACATGAGAGAAAGGGAGCATGAGTGAATCTGAGAGTGGCAGAAGAGAAACAAGGAATAAGCAATCTGGAGTCGCGACAGAGAAAAAAATGGAGGTCACTGGCCTACTTACCGAATTGGGATTAGGGCTGGGCGATAAGGGCAGCAACTCTGGCTGACGTACGTATCATCGAAGGATTTAGCAACATACTACATAGTAGGACTAAGTGGCACTAAGTTCTAACGTTAACTACGAGAAGTAATCTTAAGACGCCAGGGACTTGATCGACAGCTACGTATATCAGTGCGTACAAGGTCCGAGGTTACGAGCATTAACCAGGTATAGCTAAGAAACTCTAGAGGACAACGAGTTACAGCTATTCCATACATACCTGCACGAACATGAAGATATTCGCATGACGTGCATATTGAAGACAGCCAGTCAAGTAATTGACTTTGATGGCGATGTGGCTAGAGTCTAAAGCAACCTTGGAAAAAAGAAAAGGAAGAAAATTGAACGGGCCGAAAGCCACGAAACGGGGGTCTTCACTCTTCAGCCCTTTTTGGCGCTCCTATTGGTGGCAAGTTTAGCCCTAGTCCTGTAAACATACTACGTAAAAACTTTAGTACGTATATCAAAAAGATGCTGCAAACCTGAGTGGTAATGTAATAATGGCGTATCAAAAAAAAATTTAAACATCCGTTACCACATTAATTTTGCTGCTTCTCTATGCATCTGGCTTTAACAAGGCTATGCGCCGAATTTTCATACCGTACTAACAAGCGATAGTAAGCCCCCCAACATCCCAATAATAACTCACAAATAGAGTTCTCCAACCATTATCCTCTCTTACAGCACATCACGGGAGCTGACTATGGCTCGTTATAAGGGGTCACTACGCGGGTTTACTATGCCCCATCTTAGGAATATTATTGCAGTGGTTACATGGAAATTCAATCTAAAGGCTTCCCGTAGTTGATACATATAGAGAAGCTGTGTAATCTTTATAGTAACGAATGTGTATAAAATTTTCATATATATGGGTAGGAATAAAATATCCGGGAGGGATTCACAGTGGCCGGTTTCTTTTACAGTCCATGTCAAATCCATAGGCAAAATCCGAAATGACCATCGTACCAGCCAATCCCTATCGTAATGTATTTAGATGGGATGGAAAAACAACAAGTATCATGAGCTCAACAAAACAGTGAGGTCGACCTAGGCTGCCACTGACCATTTATGCTGAACTATTTCCCTTCATTTCATATGCATCAGGCAATCCCTTAGTCCCATCTCTTGCTTGAACCTCAAAGCTAGGCAAATTCCTTCAACTGTCGACGCTTTCCATCACACAGTCAATATGGATACTTTGCGCGATCAAGACATGGCCTTGCAGCTTATGCTTGAGGACCTTGCGGAGCTCGAAGGCCAACAAAAGGGGAAACAACGAGCGGGCGAGTCAACAGACAAAGAAGTGGCATTCGAGGCAATGAAAAACGAGATTCATGCGGCTCGACTCTTGCTTCAAGATCGGATGCTAGCCGCTCGTGTCGGCACAGTAGCGCACGATGAGACGGACAGCGACAGCGACAGCGACAGCACCATATCAGACCTTGTAGATCTAACCGAACAGCAAGATATGCCAGACGCGTCTCAAGAACTAGAGATAGCACCTACAAAGCCCACGTCAAACTGCGATTCTTGTCTAGAACAACGACAAATTTTTTTGATTAAATCCTGCAACCACAATTATTGCCACACATGCATTCGTGAGTTGTTTCTCGGTGCAATCAGAGATGAAGAGTTGTATCCTCCTCGCTGCTGTGCTGAACCATTCCCCGCCGAGACCGCAAGCCAAGTTTTGGGCAACAACGAACTCGATAATTTCAATCAAAAGGCAACAGAGTACACGGCAGAACGTCGCGTGTATTGCGCTGACCCGGGGTGTTCGTCATTTATTCCGCAGTCCGCGATCCAGAGTGATGTCGGCACATGCCCAGAGTGTCAAAAGGTGACCCATCTACCATGTGGCGCTCTCGCCCATTCTGAAGTGGACTGTCCTCTAGATAGCTCGTTGCAAAACGTTTTATCCATGGCTAATGCTCAGAAATGGCAGCGCTGTTACAGCTGTCGTGCTATAGTAGAGCTAAACCATGGATGTAACCACATAACTTGTCGGTGAGTTGCTTAATCATTCGCCTTTGGAAATAAGTGTTTGACTCCCTTGAGCTTACTGTTCAATACTCTAGCTGTGGCAAAGAATTTTGCTATGAGTGTGGCAAGAAGTGGAAAATATGCAGCTGTCCACTCTGGCGCGAGCGCCGTCTCTTCGCCAGGGTCAACTAGGCCGCCAATGATGCGGTTCAAGGTACTGCAGAGTCAGCAATTAGGCGAGGTGTGTTCAATCAGGCACTTGGGGGAAGGTGGGGTTGCAGGTTCATGAAGCCATGCGATGGGCGAGGCGGCAACAGAGGATCATGCAATGCGAGAGGTGTCGCGCTGAAATGCCCAATCTCATCTTTTAGCGTCGTATTTGTCTCTAAGTAGGGTCTGCAAGCGTTGCCGAAATAATAGGATAAAGCAATATCGATGCGGTCACAGAAGACTCTAATGGAAGTCGGTAACGTGCTTGCGGATATCATATTTACTATTCAGCACCTCGAAATGTCCACAACGATTCACCTCCTAGAGAATATCAACCCTTTGAAACGCTCATATGGCGTAGGTCGAGGAAGTCGCCGCTTAATTATCACTGTCTGTTGAATGTTTTTGAAAACTACCACCCCTCAAAATTTCCAAACCCACCCGATGATTTGAACTTCTTGCGTGTTGGCTCTGGTAGCTCATGTTCCGGATCATCCATATATTCAATAATCTCATCCTCATCGGCCTGCTTTCGCGTTTTTTGCTCAGCTAGCGCGGCTCTCAGGTATTTTCCTACTCCAGCGCCTTCATTGGTGCCCGATGCTCCGGATCCGTCTAGACCGCGAACACGTTTGCCAGTCCATGTGACTAAATCATCATCGACGTTATCCGCTGCTTTCTCATCCTTTTTCTTCTGAGCATGCGCCCCTTCCCTGGCATTCTGGGTAGTTTGCTTGTTCATGAATTCCTCAAACGGGTCGAAGTATATAGTTACATCTTTGATTCGTATGTCGGTAGTTGGTCGGTTGGTGGTGGAGTCAACCGGCGCCACTTCCATTGCATTCAAGGTTGTTGACGAGGGTGATGGATCGTCAATGATACGACCAAAGACGGTATGCTTGTTATTCAGATGAGGTAAGGCACGATATGCAATGAAACTGTGTACCGTCAGATTGCGTTCATAAAAGGAAAGGAAATTGAGAAAAAAGGACGTACAATTGACTGCTATTAGTGTTTTTACCCTTATTTGCCATGCTGAGGGTACCTCGGGCATCGTGTTTGAGAGGTCCGTCGAATTCATCATCAAAGTTCTTTCCCCAGATACTTTCGCCACCACGCCCCGTTCCAGTAGGATCACCTCCCTGTATCATAAAGCCCTTGATGTTGCGGTGAAATACAACATCCTTATAGTATCCCTTCTTGGCTAGGTGTATAAAGTTCCAGACAGCCTTGGGCGCATATTCGGTATGCAATTCCAGGTTCAAATCACCCATTGTTGTCGAAATACGAGCGTAACCCTTTTCTTTCACTCTACCGCGCTTCAACATATACTGTTCATCTGACAAAGTGGCTAGATCAGCTTCAGTGTGAGGTGTCAACCCAGTGCTTGTGAAAGACGCTGCAGCAAGACCAGTTGTATGTCGAGCAGCATTGAATGGGACGGATTTAGTTGGTTGATGTGACACAGTGGTGGCTTTTGACCTGACTGAAACACCGCTCTTGTCAGCAGAAGCTTTTGCTTGTTGCGCGCCGCGTTCAGCACGAGCCCGCGCAACCGCCTCCTTGGCTTTGAGAATTTTCGCAGAACTACCCATCGCATTCAAGTTGACATTGTTGATAGGATCGTTTCGCTCTCGGAGTTGCTCCTCGGTCAACGCAGTTTCCCCGTCCTTGAGATACTTGAAAGAACTGAGGTTGCGCGCTTCAATGTTCTGCGGATCTTGCAATGTAATAATATCCTTGCGGCCAAACTCCTCATCCGTGACCAGATCGCGCCACATCTTAGCTTTGACGTTCAGCCTCTCCACCGTATCCCATGCAAACACGTTTCCCGAGGGGCGCAATGCGACGATATGCGTGTTATCAGTGAAAACTTTGAACGTAACCGGATCGACATATTCGCCCGCCTCATTCTTCGCAAAGTTCAACTTGATCAGATCGGAGCTCTTCAGGGGACTTCCGTCAACGGGGTTGGTACCGTGTTTCTTCAGCCATGGTAGGATATTTGTAAGATCGAAAATGGTTCCTTGGGCTGTGCAGACCGGGTGTTTGAAGGGTTGAAGCGAAAGAGAGCAGAAGTTGAACGGTAGACGCTTGAAGGATGCGTGGACTGTAGTGTTTCGACCACCGGCTAATCCAGCGCCAGCGCTGGCGGAGTATGCGTCCTCCGATGCCCATTCCGAGTGAGTAATCTGGAGTCAAATCGTGTTAGCATGTCGGCGTTTAATCAAGCAGTCGAAAATTAGCTCGCAAACGTACATATAGCTTATCCGTTCCTAGTTGACAAGTTAGAAAGAGTCATTCAAGTAAATAATCATGTGAAACATACCTTTACCCATCTTTCTTAACTTTGACTGTTAGAAGATGAGAAAAAGAATACTCAAGGCGACTTAAATGCTAAGACGAGGTCAGTTCTAGCTTCATAGAAATTTGGAAAGGCGATCAAGTGGGCCGTGTCAGGGCTTGGCATCTGCTCGCCCCAATTGCGCTAATCGCTTCGGGCCTTTCCAATATCAGGCTAAAAGTTTTGAGTGAGCCCTACGGTGCAGAAGATTTTCTAGGAACTATTGTGTAAAGCTTGATTCGCTTGATCTAATGTGAACAATCGTTGGATATGCTATGGGCTAATTCTACGTATCATCTGTATCATCAATTATATCATCGAAAGCTCGGCTTTCCCTTTTGGTCGTCTAGAAATACAAGTCATCAATAAAGAGTCTCCCTTTCTGGATGGAAGGCCAATCATGCCGCCGCAGGCTGGTACTTCAAATTTACAACCCAGCGATTGCCAAAGTCGACACCGTGCCGCCGACGTGTGCCGTACTTCCTCCAGACCACATGGCTAATACCAATGTCTGCAACTGTGATTTCCCATGAGCTGCCTTCTCCAGATTGTAGGGCTTGCATGACCCCGGTCTTAGGCGCTCCCAAGCAGACGACGAAGTCTGATACTATTGATAATCGTGAACCTTGAACAATACCTACATCACCTGGTGATTTCATTTCAATCAGTATGTTTCCTATAGTCAGAAAGTACAATAGAGCAAGAGGGCATCTTACCAGTTGCAGCAGAGATACCAGAAGGTATGTCTACAGATATGACTGTTAAGTTGCTCCGATTGACCCATGCAATCATCTCACAAGCTGTGGCTTGGTCGTCGCTTCTCAAATCCTCAAAGGCAATGTGCATACCGAACAATGCATCGATGACTAAATCGACGCTGAAGTCAGGCGTCAAGAGACGAGCCGAGAGCTCCTCCCACCGTAGCACTCTGCCGCCAATCTTTTTGAATATCTCTAATTGCTTGCGGCAATTCTCCAATAGTTCTGTTTCATGCTCTAAGCCTAGCAGGCACAGTGTAACTCTATGCCCTCGATTTTTCAAATGCCGTGCAGCAGCTATCGCTCGTCCGCCTGTTCGGTGATTACCGGTGAGGACAAGAACAGCTGGAGCAGCTGCATCGCTACCAAGTCGACCCACAGCAGCTTCGGCGATTCCGCGACCGGCATTCTCAACGATAATATCTTCAGTCAAGCCAAGTTCAGTCACAGCTAATTGTTCAACTTCAAGCATTTGAAGTGGGCTGACGGTTGGGCATAACCTGTTAGTGGTTGTCAGGCGCAAACTACCAGTTGAAGATCCGTTAGCTCCATTGAGTGGAGACACCCTTCCAGATTGTCTGTTAGGCATCGGGCTGATATTTCGCGGGGATGGAATCGAGCTACGACCGACCGATCCGAAAGAAGCTGACATCGCAGCTTGTCCCAGAATGAGGCTGCTCTTTTTTGTGACCTGGGCTTTTCCGGGTGGTTTAGATCTGTCGCGATTGGAGTAGTTTCCGCTGCTAAATTTATCATCACTGGTCTCAGTTTCGGTTTCGCCCGCTTCGCTATTCCACTGAGCAGGTGTGCTGTCTAGCACATTCTCGGACCAGTGGAGGTTTTTTCCGCCGTTGGTACCGGGTTTTGGTCTCTTGTTGAAGCTTACCAAGCGATCTTCGTCGGCGGTGGTGTCGTCGTTTCGGATTTCGTCAAAAACGCGCCTCTTATCAAACTTCGACAAATTTCCCTGGAAATCAAAGTCGCCGAGCTCTTGTATGTCTGTGGCATCTTCCGTTGCCCACCCATTCGAATTCTCCGCATAAGCTTTGCGATTTTTGTTTCTTAGCTGCTTTCCATGCGCTTGGAGAACATCGTCATCTGCAGGATAACCTGTGTGAAGCCTCGGCCTCGCTGGTTCAACAAATGCCGTCTGCCGCCATCCATTTCCACTATGATCTTGCCCTTTATTGCGCCCCCCTCGTTTGCCTCTTTTTGTAGAGCCCTTTCCATTTTTGGCTGCTTCTTCCACGATATCAACAGTTTTATCAAGAGTGATGCTACTGAATGGTTCGGTCAAAATCGCAGTCACCGCGGAGTCGTGCCTCTCGACTGTCTGCGGGGGATGCGCCGTCTCGACCGAGAGCGCACTCGAGGCTGAACCCAAGAAAGAGTCGGTTCTTGATAGCAGAGCCGCCACAGGTGTCTGGTTAAGTACTGGTTTGCTAGGTGCTGCCGAGAAGCTCACTATCGCTGGGTCGACAAAAGGCTGTTGTTGAGGTACTGGTGGTGGCTGTGGGTATCTCAATTGAGTGCTAGCGCTTTGTGGAATGTTTGTCGCGGAAGTAGCATGAGAATATACGGGGTTCGTAGAGTGGAATGGAGCTTGAGCCTGTGAACTAGACACTTCGAGATCTGCTATTCCAGCAGCATCAATGGTATATGATGGGAAACGTTGGCCATTCCACAGGAGCGTCACTGCCGCACTGATTAACAACTTGTTAAGATTGCAATATCTCATTTTCGCTCACCATCATGTAAAGTGAGGCGCTGGCCTACAATGTTTGCGACTGTGCCGTGAATTTGCGAGTTAGGAGGTGAACTGAGGGTCACGAGGACTGTGTAGCCGACAAAGTCGGATGCCATCATGAGGGGAAAGAAATTTTGAAGAGCTAGTTGCAAGATCTCACTAGAAATCCAATCAAATCCAGGTCTGTGAGAGAAAGATATGGTTAAAACAACCTGAGAGTGATTGAAAGTAGAAAATTGAAGATTCGAGGTGGCCGGGTGTAGCTGTGGAGCTTCCCAAATTAAATTGTTTAGGCGGCAGCCGATAAGGCTACATACGTCACATGACTCTTATCGATAATGAAGCTCCCCGCAGAGTGGATATATAGGTTCTCCTGAATTCAATTGGTATTCAGTTGGTATCATCACTAATTGATGAAGGCTCGCTACATTGCGGCATCTGGAACATATTTGTCTTCTCACACCCCATAAGATATATAAATACATATACAGTGAAATACTTCTGGATATGGATATGAACAGACTATGGCAGGCCGGCTATGTATTCATTGTGCAGCTCATCGAACTCATCATACACCTTGCCTGTTCTGCTGTCATTCGATTCTTTTCTGGCGGGCTTGACCACCGTATTGATGTCAGTGAGCTTCGAATAGAACTCAATGACCTTTGGGTGCACCATAACTTTGCGCGGCTCGAATCCCGTAACCTGAAGACCTGCTTGAGATGTTGCTCGACTGAGCGCAACATATGCCTGTCCCTTTTCGAATACTCGACCTAGATCCACCTTGACTCGCGGAAGAGTCTGACCCTGGGCCTTGTGAATTGAAAGGGCCCATGCCAAGATCAATGGCACCTGTGAACGCTGTGCCTGGATTTCACCGTTGGGCAATTCAATTTTCCAGGTCTCTGGCTGGCATAGAAGATGTCTTTCGGTGCCATCTGGCTGAGTAAAACAGACTAAAGGCCATTTGCGACTCGTGCTTATGCCCCCTTCTTTGTGTGCTAATGCCCGCAACTTCTTGCGGTTGCGGGCAGCTGCGTCATCCTCATCGTCTCCGTCTTTATTATCCCCAGTAAACTCGTCCTCGTTGTTTCGGTAGTAGTCAAATGTGGCCTCATCCATAAAGGCAACTATTTTGCCCAGGGAACCATTGACCAGGTTGTCCTCCATATTCTTGATTAGCATAACCTGAGCTCCCTTCTTCAGGTGAATGACCGGTGGCGCCATACAATTGGCGAGTAATCTGTCTCGCATCTGTACATCTTGAATAGACCCAGAGTCTTGAGCATTGAATACCATCACCTCACCTGATAGTCTGCTCATTCGCACTCCATTGGCATTTTCTACCTCCGCGCGTGTAGGGAATCTATCCATATTAGTTGTTGTCTATAGATTCATTGCAAGGGTGCTGGAAACTCACAATTCAGTAGCATCCAAATCGTCATGGAAGTCTAGAGGGCGTGATAATTTCTTGAACGCCTCTGTCGTCTGCGGTGTGATCTTTCCTAGTCTCATTTGGTTCAACATCTCTGCAAACACCGGGTCCTTTTGTCGAAAGACATGAGTCAACAGGATTGTATGTTGGATGGAAGTATTCCAGGTAGCGGCGTCAAATGCAAATTTGGCATCTCGAGCCGAGGACTCTGGCACTGGGGGCAGCTGAAAGAAGTCGCCAGTGACGACCAGCTGAATTCCACCGAAAGGTCTTCCATTGTTTCGGATACTCCTGGCAATTTCTTCCAGTTTGTCGAAAAGATCGCCATCCACCATTGATACTTCATCGACGATCAAAACCTTGGTCCGCAACCAACGATTCCTGGCTTTCTGGTTTTTCCTCACCTAATTAAAGTAAGAAAAATCTCTTGGCCCAATGTGTCGAAGGATAAACGGTACCTTTTTCACCAGTTCCTTTGCTGGCTCTTTACCTAAACCGATTCCAGCAAAGCTATGCAAGGTGACGCCTTCAATATGGCAAGCAGCAAGGCCAGTTGATGCAGTCACAGCAACACGATCGGGCTCTTTTCTGTACTTGTCCCGCAGTTTCTTGATAATCTCTCGCATGAGAACAGACTTTCCAGTTCCGGCCGAACCTGTGAAAAATATGCTCTTTTGTCGATCGACAACGGCATCGAGAACTGCTTTCTGTTCCTCGCTCAGGAATAGAGAGGCAACCCTCGCTTGAGGCTTACTTAAATTGTAGTCGGCGGCGGTCGACCTCTTTTTATTTATCCTCCTCAACTCCTTTTGTTCGTCCTTCACAGTACTTGCAGTCTTATTCCAAGGCATCTCGGCTTTTGTGGATGGTTTTCTCGTCGGCGCCGGAGTTATCGGGTTGCTGTAAGTGCTACCTTTGTCTTCCTGACCCCAGGGTAGTTTGCGACGCTTTTGTTGAGGTGGTTGGTGATGGGAGGGGGGTGACGATGACCACGGAATCGGCATACTGCTTGGCGGAATTTGTTCCTGAGGCTTGTCGTCCACCTGTGGGAGCTCGGGGTATTTGATATCGGATTGAATTACATTCTGCGTCCTCATGCTTTGGCTATATCCTGTGGTACTCGACCTAGCAGTGTATGTTGAGTCATCTGCTCTATAGTTTGATTGCGATGGTAAACATGGTGTCTCGCTCGACGTAGGTACGACATCTTGACTCAGTGGTCCCGGCTTTAAAATCTCAAAGTCTAGGTCGTCATCGTCGTCGAAATCATTTTCATCAAAGTAGACGGCGTCATGGAGAGATCCTAAGGCAGATTGTCCTGCGCTAGCCATATCAATCTTGCGTTTAGCTCCGGCAAGAGACGAAGGCGATTTGATGGTTGAAAAAGAACTCGCATTCAATTTGTGATTGTTCGGGTGAAGCGGTTTGGCAGATGCGAAGCCTTTGCTGGAGTGATCCTTCACTGCTTTATGGAACATTGCCCCGGTCGATATCTTCCTCGGGCTGATTGTCGAACGACGCAGGACAGTTGGCACAATCAATTTAGAATGCCTGATCAAGACCACGCTGCCTAACCCGTATACGGTAGCGCTGTACATAAAACTGCTGTTCGATTAGAAGAAGAAAGGAAATTGAATGAAAGTGGTGAATTTGGCTGTATTATAATGGTCTAACACCCGGGTCCCCGGTGTGGTATTGATGGTCTGGACAGTTCATGGAAACTTCGAGGAGGCCATCCGAAATTATCTCGCGTTTCGCGATAACGCGCCTGCCATTTCTCGGCGATCATTGGGCTATATTGAATCACGTGATGTTCTGTTATCTTTCGACGATAAGAGCACGTGATTTCGTGTTTTCCATCGCGTCGTCAGAGCGAATCATTTGCGCGGGATCATTTTTGAGAAGAAGGATGCACCAGACTGTCAGGGCTCTACAATTTCCTTGACAACGATATCGAGATTATCGCCATGAGCAATGGAAGGCGAGATTGTGAAGAGTAAGTCTGCTCATATCTAGTTTCGACACCAATCTGTCCCGATACTCGGCTTGCTAACAAGATGCTATCCAGACAAAGAACACCCACTTGCCGGGGTGATTCTTTGCTTCACATCCATCCTTCCTGAACAGAGGGTAAGCATTGAACACTGGCAAAGCTAGATCCGTCTTACTAACCGCTTTCCGTTAAACATAGTCAAAGCTCGCCGAAATTGCTGGTCAGATGGGAGCTGTTCACAAATATGACTTGACCTCAGACGTGACCCATCTTCTAGTCGGCGAAACAAATACCGAGAAATATAAATTCGTGGCCCGCGAACGCACTGATGTGTTGGTATTGGTACCGGAATGGATTGAAGCTGTCAGACAATCGTGGATGGATGGAGGTGATACGGACTTGCACGCCTTGGAGCAGAAATACAGATTACCTACATTTCATGGGCTGTCCATATGCGTTACGGGGTTTGAAGACCGTAAGTAATAATACCATGATTGGCGGACCAGAAGCTTTCTAAGTCGAGTTCAAGCATCATATCGCAACTATCTACAAGAAACAGCCATAGCAAATGGCGCCGATTTCCGCAAAGACCTCACCAAAACTGTCACACATCTTATTGCTCAACATGCTAGCGGTGCGAAGTATAAGTTTGCAACGCAATGGTCGATAAAAGTTGTCAGCGCGAAATGGTTTAGCGACAGCCTGGAGCGAGGGATGATTCTAGATGAGACCCGCTATGATCCACTACTTCCGCCTCAAGAACAGGGCGTCGGAGCTTGGAATCGTGGCCAAATGCAAGTGCCTGTCAAGAGAAAGACGACGACAGAATCTTCCAACACTCGATCGCGTAAATTGCGGAGAGTAACGAGTAGCAAACTCGGCGATCAAAATGAAGGGATATGGGGTGATATAATAGGCAGTGGATTTAGTTCCTCTGAAAAAGTCAATTCTGTCTCGCTCGATAAAGACGCCTCATCGAACTCAGAGACGAAAAATGCCTCGGTTGCTCCATTGAACAATGAGCTGCTTGCAGGTCTCCCGAGTCCAGACGATGCCGAGGAACACACATCTTCGGAACAAAAAGGCTTCCTACAGAACTGTTACTTTTATATCCATGGATTCTCATCTAAACAAGTACGTACAATTTGTTTCTTCTGTCCATCTTCTCCTTGGATAGCTGACATATGTAGGTGGACGTACTTCGACATCATCTGGGGATGAATGGAGCAAACATTGTCCAACATCTCAATGACTTTTCGAGCTCGAACATACCTAAGAACGGAAATGGTTTATACATAATCTCATCATATAAAACACCCCGATCTGAGGTTCCTTCCACGGATGACAAGGGTTTCAGCTGCGAACTAGTCACCGACATGTGGCTGGAACGTTGCCTGGATGCAAACGCTTTTGTTTCGCCAGAGACACACGTTACCAGTACTCCATTTCCACATATGCCATTACAAGGTGAGTTGCATCTTTATATTACAACCGATCTTGTATATTGACAAACGAAGGCTTCCAGGGACTGAAAATTTGCTCCACGGGCTTTGCTGGTATTGATCTCCTGCATATATCTAAGATGGTAACTGTGATGGGTTCGTTTCCCTTTGATATCTACTTATATGCGCACTGCTCTGACACTATCAAGGTGCTAAGTATGAGGAGTACCTCACACCCAATGTTTCAGTTCTCATAAGCAATGACTCACAAACTACAAATACTGAAAAGATCAGACACGCGTTAGAATGGGCAATACCTGTCGTGTCTGCTGACTGGCTCTGGATCTCCGTACAATCGGGGAAGAGAAAAGTCTTCGAACCGTACGCATTGCTCAAATCAGGTCTGAAGAGAGAAGCGAGTCATGAGCAGTCGAAAAGCGCACATAATAGCTCCGACATCACACATAAGTCATCTTTGTCGCAGTCGGAAGCAGATGCCGATTCTCGTACTCGGCAGACATCGGTTGCCGCTTCTGAAATGGGTGATCTGGTAGGTGAAGCACATCGATCAGCGAAACAATCCGTGAATGACGGTCAGAAGGACTCTCTGCCATCTGTTCCTCAACCACCTAAAGGAGACAGCGATAATAAGGACAATCAAAGAACCAGGAAGACCCCTCCAGAGGACGGTGACACTTCCGCCCATTTTCATAGACCTTCTGAAAACTTAGAATCCTCAATGAACAGATTTCTCATGAAGGCGAGGGAACTCACGCGTCCAAGGAGCATTCTTGGTGGGGAAAATGGAACCCGACGGCGCCGGCCAAACTTGGGAAGAACGAACTCATCGTCATCTAAAAATGAGTTCAAAAGAACAGACTCTCGAGTCAGTGTCAGTTCTATCGATACCATGAACGAAGACGGATACGGCAGTGCAGTGAGTGCTGACACCGATGGGAATAATCCGCTCACGGCCAAGCTATCTCGAATTTCCACCGGTCAGAGCTTGTCTTCCCTGTTGAGCAGCAGTAGATTCACCAAATATATTGACTCCCCAATACCCGAGAATGATGGACTCTTAGACGACGAGAATGGGACCCCTGCGATGACTCAACTCAACTACGAAGACCCTAGTGCAATGGCCGCACGAGAAGAGATAATGAGGCTTGCTCGCAGAGGAAACGTCGACGAGGCGCATGTTATTGGAATATTAGAGCAAAAAGAAGCCATTCAGCCTCAGGCGGTTACAGATGAATTTCCTCAACTTGTTAACAAACAAGGAGGGCGTATGATGGCTAGACGGACGCGAAGATCTGCTGGCAAGCAACAGGAGGATGACTTTTTATGAATCAATACATGCAGCGTCTCGAAGCATGAGGTATATTCTCTGCTGTACTGCCAATGTGGCGCACTGCCCTAGACATGATTGCTTTCTTCATGTTAACCTTGTACATAGTCCGAATGTCACTACCCTACGTCTATGGAATATTGACAGGAATGATGCGAATGAATCCACAGTCTTTAAAGAACTAATTCAATTGAACTGCATCAGTCAACAACTTGGAATATGTACCATGCTTCCTCTCAAGTCGAAATCGTCGCCGCCTTTACGCCTTGCTTGTGGTATCACGTGATTGGCCAGCAACTGACTTCTAATTCCTCAGGTTGCTGGGCGTTGACTGAATGCTCACTAACCACTGGCTTCGCCATTATCATTTGAAGATATGGATGACCCGGATTCGAACAATAGAGTGCGTGTAGCTTGTGAGAACTGTCGGAAGCGGAAACGCAAGGTATCACGATCAAAAATGAGCTTGAGTTCGCTGAAAGACAATAATCTAATCATCCATGAACACATTCTAGTGCGATGGGTTGCAGCCCACCTGCACCTGGTGTCTCACAAGAAACATTGAGTGTCACTATATGATGAACAAGCCCTCGAAGTATGTTTGTTTTTCTCTCAATCTCTGGGTCTAAATGCCAATGCTAGCTAGACGAAAGCATGATCTGGATTATGCCAAAGGACTGGAAGACCAGGTTGAGCTCTTGAGAGAAGAAGTGGCTCGGCTTCGCGCTCTGATACCAGACCTCAACGTCTCGGGAGATGATTCAAACATCCTGAACGGCGACGACGAGCAATTCAGAAGTGAAGGGGACAAGGCACAAGTTGCGCCGATACCAAGAGACATGTCGCCTGCTATCAGTGATGTGAGTGCTATGATGTGGCGCATGAACATCGATGAGACTGGCGAATCAACATTTATCGGTCCCTCCGGAAATTTCTGTTTTCCCTCTACTCATCCTGAAGCATACGAAAATTTTCGGGACAATCGAAGGCCTGGTGAGCTACACAACGATCATCAGATCCAGTCACATGAAACTCCTTACAATCCAGTGGAGGATGCTCACGTCACCAACCACTTAATCTATCTCTTCAGCAACTTCATTAATCCCATTCACTTCTTCCTCGACAACAAAACTCTAGTAACAATTCAGCAACAAAGTCTGAGCCTACCGCTTGCTCTCATAAAGTATGCAATTTTAGCCGCTGCATCACTGCTCTCAGATGACACTAAAAGCAAGGACTATGGAAATGCGATGGCCGCGGCGTTTGATGCTACCGCTCTGACCGTCTGTAGGGACAATGCAAATGTCTCGGTGGTTCAGGCTTTCTCAATAATGTGCTGGCGAGAATTGGGGCTTGAACAACACAGAATGGCTTGGATGTATAATTGTACGTTTTTGTCATTTTCCCGTACTATCTTGATTTGAACATTGCATTACTGACTTTTTATAGCAATGTGTGCCAGTATGATGCTACATTTGGGGCTCCACGTTAGCTCTCTACTTGCTCTGGAGGAATCTAAAGCCATTACAGACGACGATCTGACGAACTTGGATCCAAGTGATGTCCGACTAAAAGCTTTTTGGTCCGCGGTGCTGATGGATAGGTAAATTACGCTCTTCGCGTCCATTCATGTCTTCTTAGCATGTGTAGGAATTGTTCAAAGCTGATCTAGATAGAATCGCGACTTCCTTAACGGGTCGAAACACTATGGTACCTTGGAGAAGGGTACGAGCCAACTCTTTCCTCGACACGGTGGGACCTTCTCCGACTTTGGATGAGTTGGTGTTTGATCATCACTGTCGACTGTGGTTTATCCATGACCAATGTATGGAACCTATGTAAGAATCACCAACCGAAGGCGAAACGATTCGTTCGACTAATGTAGACATAGTTATTCGTTCGAATTTGATACGCTAGGAAAAAGTCAACAGCACCATCTTCTCCTTGAAGCGCGAGAACGCCTATTTTCATTTCACCTCAGCATGGACGTTCGAGTCCAATTTCGTCGTGAACGAACATCGCCCACTCTCATTATTCTTCACATGTCGTACAATATGTCCCAGATGCTGATCCACCGGCCTTATCTCAGGGAGGCTCCGGACAGCAGTGTGTACCGTTTGTCCGTCCGGTCAATGTCGACGGCAGCAAATAATATGGTCAAACTCATCCGCGAGTACGAGCGAATTGCCCAATTTGACAAGGCTCCGTACTTTGTGTCACACAGTGTTATGACAGCAGCCATCACCCATCTTCTTCTCGCGACCTCCGAGGATTCATCCATCAGAACCCGATCTATAAGCCGCTTCCGGGTATGTTTCAACTGTCTTTTCGCCATGCGAACAAGATGGACCAAAGCAGATAGATCGATCTCGCTTCTGCGAGGTTTAGCTCATCGATGGGGGGTCATGTTAGCCCTACCTCTTCAGAATGGGTTTCCTGATCCTCGTAACGTGAGATCAACTGCGCCTCAGATTTCAATGCCATCACATATTGAGACAATTGGCCCACTTCACTCACTTGACAATTCATTCGACGTTTCGACCTGGGCTGATGTAGACCCAACCGAATTTTCATCTTACGTGGCGAATATTGCGGAATTTGATCCTATGGGAGCTGGTGCCTGGGATCTGGGCCTTATGTTTAGTGAAAATTGAACGATACGATAATCAGTCAGCTCAATCATTGGCATGATTCAATGCCCAGCAAGAAACGCCAAAAGAGTAATCAAAAAATCACAAATCAAATGAACCGATCCACTAGATGGCGCGACACAACCACGGCTCTTCCGATCTACGAAGAGAAAACAACTGAAGTTGTAATCTTGGAAAGTTTGCCGGGAAATGCAGCGTAGTCTCAAGTGGCAGCATTTTAGCGGCGGAAAGCCGTTGCCGCCATGATAAGCATTTAGCCCTAAAGCCCCTGTTAATTGGTGCTGATTGTCATTCTGTCATACAATAATCAAATCGGACCACTTATGCTTACTTTGAGAACTACATAAATTCGTATAAAAAAGTATGCGCTCGTGTAAAAAGATTTCTCATCAAAGTGCTGCCTATCGTCGACCACCCATCTCGCAATCTCCAAAACCACCATGCACAACTCACCCGCATCCCATGTCCGAGTGGCTGTCACTCAGGCCGAGCCTGTCTGGCTCGATCTAGATGCCACTGTCGAGAAAACATGTGCTTTGATCAAAGCCGCCGCTGCGAATGGCGCTCAACTGGTGACTTTCCCCGAATGCTGGATCCCGGGGTACCCAGCTTGGATATGGTATGAGTTAAAAGACATTCTGTATATTCATATTTTGGCCTTGCAGACAAAAGGCTAATCGAAGCTGTTCACGGACGATAGGTCGCGCCCAGTCGATATGCGCCTCGTGACCATGTACATGCAAAACTCCTTGAAGGTCGATTCCCCCCAGATGCTTCGCATTCGGGAATGTGCCGCGGCGAACAATATCATCGTGTCTATCGGATTCTCTGAAAATACTCATTATTCCCTATACATCTCACAGGCTACCATCGGATCTGATGGCAAGATCCTGATGCTACGAAAGAAGATTAAGGCAACCCATATGGAACGAACCATCTTTGGCGATGCGCTAAATGAGTGTCTCAACAGTGTGGTTGATACACCTATTGGTCGACTCGGTGCTTTGTCGTGCTGGGAGCATGCTCAACCGCTGCTCAAGTATCACACCTATCTGCAGCGCGAGCAGATTCATGTTGCCGCATGGCCACCGCTTTTTGAAACGAGCAAAGATGACGAATCTTTGTTCTCCATGTCTCGTGAGGGTATGTCGGACGCCCACAGCTACTTATATACTCATTTGAACAGGTTCAAGCTGACTAGAGTTTCCAGGCACCGACGCTCTCGCAAGCACATACGCCATGGAATCCCAGTCCTTCGTGCTCCACACCACCGCCGTGCTAACACAGTCCGCAATTGACAAAATGGAAACAAGCACCGGCTTAATCATGAATTCGCCCGGCGGTGGCTTTTCAGCGATCTTTGGTCCTGATGGCCGCCGACTCTCGGAACCCATCCCGAGTACAGAGGAAGGAATCGTTTACGCTAATATAAATCTGGACGATATACTTAAGTCTAGGGCATTCCTGGATGTTTGTGGGCATTATAGTAGGCCTGATTTGCTTTGGTTGGGGGTTGATTCTACGGCCAAGTCGCATGCGAGGGATCATCAGGCGGCGGCGTTGAATTTGGGGCCTTCCAAACAGACTGAGAAGTCGGAGAATGAAGCAAAGGAGAAGGCAGGGTAGCCGTTGTCTTATGCTTAAACCATATGTATCAATTTCTGAATCATATCAAACTACACTGTGGTGATTCACTCGCACTTTAGACTTGTACCGTATCACTTGCCCTAGACTATTGTCGCATCTTTCAACGGCTACCTACTACCTAGCGTACGAATGATCCGTCTGGGAGAGGCTACGACTTATCTCTGATGCGAGTAGTGTTATAACTCCGTGAATCAATTCGCATATCTATCAGGTATCTCTTATTTCATATCACTCCCGATTAAGCTCGACGAAGAAGGTTATGCTTCTCCGACCAAGCACGAATCTTCTTTCCAAAGAAATACATTGGAACAGTCGTCAACATCACACTAACCGTCACAGCACCAAAAGTCGAGAAATACACCAGTGGACCGCTAGTAGCAAGGTACGTGTTGAAGACGAAACTCAAGCCAAATGCAAATACACTTTTGATGACCTGTAAGCCACGCAGAAATTAGTTCCTTTTCTTGAGCTGAAGGCCTGCAGCTAGAACGTAGGTTTAACTCACCATCGAAAGTCCAAAAGCATCACCTGCCCTTTCAGCGCAGACATCATTCGTATAAACGACGATAGTAGTACAGCCCACACCCACCGCAAAATTTATGATAGCTAAAAGCACTCCGCATGCTATAGGTGAGACGGCATGCTCAACAGCAATGCCCAGACCGAACGAGCCCGCAGCCATAGCCACAATGGCTATAGGCATGGCGACAAGACGGAACTCGGGCTCGTATATACCACCATTATGTCGGGACATGGCTTTACCGCTAAAGTCGCAGAGCCAACCCCCCAGAGCCGTTCCGAGCGCAGATCCAATAAACGGGGCGATACCGGTAAGATTTCCAACGGCGACGGTGCTCATGTTGAACGGCGGCGCAGTAAAAATTTGAGAAGCCACGGCGCCGAGGAGGATGGTCCAGGTGAACACCACGGCCCACATAGCGCACTCCCAGATCACGACCGGATGGAGAATAATTGCCCAGGGCTTCGTGCATGCCGTGAGAAGGTTTGGTCGATGAGGCGGAAGTTTCTCTGGGTCCCAGCCAATAAAGTCACTGATGAATATTTGCCATAAATCACGAGACGGATTGTCTGTTTCTACGACGTGTTCGCTCGGATGATCGGACTTGGGCTCTACTCTCATCATGGGTGTACCCCAGTGCTCACGATGGAACGATGTCTCTGGGAAGAAGCAGACAACCGCAGCAAAAACAACGCCGAAAAACAGAACTTCGAGCCATAGACTCCAGCGCCAGGAGAGGTTCGAAATGACGTATCCACTGATCACGGGTGTTAGGTTGACGGACGCAATGACGCCAAAGTTCCAGAGACCGACACGGAAACCGCGCTCGTGGACAAAGAAGAGATCATTTAATGAGGCTGTGCCGGCAAGGGCGAAGAAGCCTCCCATTCCCAAGCCTGTTGTAGGTTGCATCATTAGCTTCACTGTCACAGTGTAAAGAGGAAGATGGATGGGCTAATCACCTTGAAAAACACGAGACACTAGCAGCGATGTGTATGATTTGGAGGCCGCAGCCCAGCAGCAGGTAACAACCAATATCGCCGTGGTGATCAAGTACACAATCCTCTTTCCCAACACAGCGGCAAAACATGCACACAGATAAGCGCTCACTCCAAGAGCCATCACAAGACTACCATTCAAGAGCGTAATACTAGTGAGGGGAACATCGAATTGAGCAACCAGTACAGCAAATCCCGGCACAAACAGTGGTCCCAGGGAGCCAGTGGCAAAGGAGCCCAGGAGGATTGTCAGAAAGCAGAGCTCTTTCTTGACCCGGGACCAGTTGAGAGGGTCTCGAGGTGATACCGAGGGCTGGGGAACGAGGACACGCTCTCCGGCATTATTGTCAATGGTTTGGATTCTGTTTGTTGAGGTTGGCTGGAAGCCATCAGTGGGCTCCTGGATGCCGAAGGCCATTTTGTACTAGGTAACGGCTGAGCCGTGACACTTGGTACGGTTGAGATACATCTCGACTGACCATGACTGCCGTGAAGCCATGGATATATAGTCAAACATGGCTGTAGTACCTAAGCCTACCTAGGTAGGTATAGACTTCGTATGTGGAAAGACGTAGCACTGTGAGTTCGTTTCGAGTGGGACTTGATAAGATATCGAGGCGGCTCCTCTGCTTCCGCCGCTAAACCAGCCCTTATCTCGCCTCTATCATTGATGAAAAATGAATCATCGAATAAACACAATCACCGTATAGGAAATGGTCCAGCTGCGTTATCAGTGCGGTTGGCTCGATTTCCGCCAGATAATCTCGGGGCTCTGATCACAACGACTGATGTTCGGAAATTGCTCTCTCTATCAAGTCAAACGATACGCGTTCATTTAGTACAATCTTCTCAGGAGAAGAGATTATATACAGACATATCAATGCAGCCTCGCCCTTCAATACACCGATGTACGCCACTCAACATGGATAATGATAACATTCTTTGGTGGAAGGTCAAGATGAAGGAGACAAAGGAAAAAGTTGAGAAAGATTTTGGAAGAAAGATAAAAAGGGGGTATTGAACATGATAAAGGTGATGATGATATGATACTACAGATATGAATAAAGAAAAGGCATGATAGGCGTGGGGTGTTCGTGTATAGCTGTTAAACAACCAGATGGGGTGAAATGGAGATTGGCGATTTTTAGTGGTGACCCAAGGCTCCCGGTAGAGGACCTTCAAGGTCAATTTGGTCGACAGTTCGTCGGCTTTCTTGAGTTTCTCGGAACAGATTAGCGAAATACTTTTTCGCAACTTCGCTTTCTCCCTTGATCTTAGTCACTTCTTCCCTGCGACGCGCTAGATCTTCAACACTTTGAGCGAGTTGAGAATGTAAGTTGGCACCTGGTATGCCCAATACACGACGCACTTGAGTCGAGATGCGTGAAGCGTTGGAATGGACGTAGTCTACTTCAGCAAGAGAAGCGGCCAATTTGCGTGAAAGGCGGGGAGGAAGTGTCTGAGGGATAATTGAAAGGACATAGGCTGTTGTCAGAATTGCTGTAAAGAGATAATATGTCAGTGAATTTAGACCACTAAAATCTGAATAATGGGACATACCAGCTGCAACCACTCCAGGGACAATCATCCGTCGTATATTGTTCGATCCAAGCACCTTCGCGGCACCGAAAACTCCATCTATCCACCCAACTCCTGCAATGGCGCGTCCACCAAGGACTGTCACAGCCGTCATGGCAACACCAGTTCCAGCAACCTTTTCTTGTCTCTCCCAGAGTCCAGGGATATCAAAAAAGTCCCACAGCTCTACCTGCGTATCGATTTGTCTGGCCAAAGCATGTCGTCGTTTTTGGAACATATTCTCAGGTCGGAAACTCATAGGTGGGAATTTGTCTTCCCCAACGTGCAACAAGCCAAGTTGTTGAATGTAAGAGACTCCATGCGTCGTCTTCACGCGGGCATAGTTCTCGCACTCCAGCACTGCTGCTGAAACCTGATCAAGCATAGCAACCTTCAGGTCTTCAGCATACTGGAAAGCGGAAAGTAGTCCCGGGTATTCCACGCCAAGGTCAGTATAGGCAACCTTGTCTATGGTATTGTTGAGGTTCTGGCGCGTGTAGTTATAAACATCCTCACAAGACTTCTCTATGGTATTCTCAACCTGATCAGCAATTTCAGTCTTCTTCTTCTTTCCATCCTCAAACGCAGGCACGATCTCTTCAAGCTCTGAGCTGACGCGATCTAGTTCAGATTGAGCGACGTCCCGATTCACGGATGCCAAGGTATTGATGTCAGACAAAACATTGAGAATGTATGTTCGTGCGGGTGCCAACTTCGATCGGGCGCGCCTCTCAAGAACGAAACGGCGCAAGGCTCCTTCCAGCTTTTCAAAATCCTGAATCTTCTCCTTCTCCTTGCCTTTGCCTTTGCCCTTTCCGCCATCGCCGTCTTCATGGTCGCTGTCATGGTCCGATGGATCATCACCACCACCAGAACCAGAGCCTGAACTAACTGCAGGTTGGACGGGTATGGCATTACTTGAAACAAAATGGACTAGCTCCTCGGCATCCTTGTATGTATGAGGACTCAATTTGGCAATTTGATCCAAAATCATACGTTGACATCTTCCCTTGTCTCGTATGTTGTCGAATCCATTGACAACCATAAACATATAAGCCTTTTCATGTGCCGCACTCATGATGAAGTCCTTCGCAGATAGCGTAAAGTGATTAGCCGCAGATACGACAAAAACGACAACATCAATCTCTTCCTGACGGGCAAATACGGCGGTGGTCTTGATAGAGTCTGAATTTAAACCAGGAGCGTCGATCAGAGCAATGTCAACGACTCCATTGTTCAAAAGAGATTGGTCGATTGTCCTCACGTCTTTCACGTAGACTTTGCACTGTGTGTACTTTGAATTGTCAGTCACTATTTCCTCCAAATCCGATAGCGAAAAGACGTCGTAAGTGCTCTCGTCGTGGCGATTATAAATTCGTTCCTTTGGAATAGCGTGAACTTCTTCAACTCCGCCATTTTCCCTTGCATCGAGCACCTCGCAAAATATACTGGTACACGGTTGTTGGTCCTCCGGCAAAATTTTGCGACGTAACAATGCGTTGCAGAAGGTCGATTTTCCAGCATTCAGATCTCCAGTGATCAACACTTTGCTAGACGTATCGTTGATGCGATCTCTTAACGCCAGCAGATGTTTGACGCTCTGGTTTATCTTCCCGTTCAGCAACGAGGCAATCGATTTCTTCTCCAGTGAGTGAACAAGTTCTGTTTGGGAGGCACCACCGAGCTTAAGTTCAATTTTCAATACCATAAATTTTTCGGCCATCTCACGACTCATCAGACGAGGTTCTGGTAATTCACGGCGCTCAGCAACTGCACTAGACTCGGCAATGTCGGCAGTATCCAGAGATGTAGCTGCACGCCTGATTGGGGGTGGACGCGACGGAGAGGATTCTTGGCTTTCCAATGTTGCCAGGTCGGCTTGCGACTGTGTTTGCTGTAACGACGGTCGCTCCGAGGGTTGGTAGGATGGATAATGAAGTGGCCATCGTCCGTTCATGTCCCGTAGACCTTCTAGAATCTCGATTGCCTGGGTGATCGCTCTGCCTAGTTTGTGTCGATTCGCGTTACTGAAAGACAGTTGTTAGAAATTTTAGCCGGATGCATGGATTTTGGAAGCGTACTATTGAAGTTGATGGACGTGACTCGCAAGCATTTGAGTTCCGCCGTTGCCTACATAACACAAGCAATCAGTTATCCATTTGTTTGAAAGCTCATCACTAGGACATACCCTCTAAACCTGCCTCGCGAGGCGTATGCGCAGGTGTCGGTCGGTCTTCAAGCATCCCGGCTTGCCAATCGGTCAAATCGCCATCGAGCGCGCTATCTCCAGCAATGCTTCCACCGTAGCCGGAATCATGATTCAAAGATGCAATGAGTGCTTCGGCTGCTGCTGATGTTGATCCATTGCCAACGGTCATGTACTGCGGCGCTGTCCACGGCTTCGGGATTGACTCGTCGTGTTCAGGGTAATTCGGGGACGCATCTTTGTCGGCAGACGAGCTGCCGGCGACAGGAAAATACTCTTGGCTCATGATGCCTGATGAGTTAATTGCGCTATCTCGGCGGTGAGATGAGAATATCCATGTATTCAAACGTTGTCGATGGAGTATGATATTTAGAACAATATTTGCGTGGTTGGAGAATTGACTTAGTAATTAATTATCCGCTTTGCCGTCACGCACTCCACGTGACATACTTGCCACTGACTACAGAAATCAACATATGACAGTCTGATTCAAGTACAAATTTGATCAGCTATATTAGGAAATCCAGTTGGCCTCCTGAATTTAGATATATAGCCAACTAATACAATTGATGGTCCTACTTTTGGTACAATACAAGTTGAAATCTGGTGATAGACTAGTTGGCGTGAGCAGAATGTATATCCACTATATATTTCTAGCAATGGGTACTTGGGCTCTGACGTCACTGTTTTGGGCAACGCGAGTCGTCCAGCTATCCTCGAGGAGGTCCGGACAAGCTGTGTACATTTCTCCTAGCCTAGTATTTGGAGTAATATATCGTCCCCAGAGCAACATTTGAAGGCTTTGGTGACATTTGATCTCTTACCTAGGGACTGTTAGGGCGAAAGTCAACAAAACAGGCAGTCGTCCATGGATCCCGCGGCTGGCGGCCGGATTAATTAAGCTCCGTCCAGGCCGCCGCTTCAGGCAGTATCATATCATCCCTCGTATTTCTGACCTTGCTTTACAGCGAGCTCAATTCGTATTCTCTTCTTCTGCCCTCATACCTGTCTTTGCTGTGTGATTCTGTGTATTATAATTCACCATGAATGTGAGTCTACTCCTATGAATCCAACCTCTAGCTCGTTCTATCTCCCCGCTAATCGCACTCACTGATAGATCGTGGAATGGGCTTTTGGAAAGCGCATGACGCCGGCGGAGCGTCTGCGCAAGCACCAGCGTGCCTTGGAACGAACACAACGAGAACTTGACCGAGAACGAGTCAAACTAGAGAACCAAGAGAAGAAGCTAGTCCAAGATATCAAGAAGAGCGCCAAAAACGGGCAGATTGGCGCGTGCAAGATCCAGGCCAAAGACCTGGTGCGGACAAGAAAGTATGTTATCATGATGGAGTATATCATTGGATGTAATGTGTGTCTAAAGTGCGGATTGCAGATATATTCAGAAATTCTACTCGATGCGGACGCAGTTACAAGCTATTTCACTCCGAATCCAGGTACTTTCGATTCCGACAAGAGTGGTGCAAACAGTGACCTAACAATGGACACTTTACAGACCGTCCGAAGCAACGAACAAATGATGCAGTCAATGAAAGGCGCTACCATGCTTCTGGGTAGCATGAACCGACAGATGAACCTCCCCGCCCTACAACGAATAGTCATGGAGTTTGAGCGCGAGAACGAAATCATGGACGAGCGTCAGGAGATGATGGACGATGCGATTGATGAGGCGACCGGCTTGGAAGACGAGGAAGAGAGCGAAGACATAGTGAAGGAGGTGCTTGATGAGATTGGAGTGGATCTGGGCCAAGCGGTAATCCTCATTCATACTTCTTGGAACAACAGACAGTGTACTGACCTACCAACAGTTTGGTGAGACACCAGAAGGGATCGCCAAAGAAGGAGCAGGCGAGGCTAGAGTAGCCCAGGCAATCGGTGGCCCCAGCGATGACAACGACTTGCAAGCGCGCTTGGACAGCCTTCGGAGATGATTGTTTTCAATGGAGATATTCTTCAGTTTTAGCTGGCGTCAAGGAGTTGGGTGTTCTCTACTGATTATTGTGAATACATCCAGCCGGATTTGCAGCGAGTCGTTCAATGCTACATGAATCATCACATACAGCACTAGAAAGATCAACGAGTCATCAGCTGGGAAGCGCATAATCAGCCGCAATGTATCAATCTGATAAGAGAGGTTCTTTGTGAAAGAAGAGCCTCTAGAGTGTACTTGTACTATAAGTATTTACTGCTGCGTAGTATATGTATTATCCCGTAATAAACGCGTATTTATGGTATGGATCGTACAGTTCGTCCGTGGCGGGGKAAGCCTGACGCTTGCGGGCTTACTGACTGGCTGAACTCGCGATTCTCTGCTTATTACCGATGCTGCGCCTCGCTCGAGCTGCTAAACTCCGACAACTCGATTCTTCCATCGTGGGAATCGTTTCTTTATCAGTGCACCCCTGCCTGGATTAGGCTTCAATCCTGACAAGGACCCATCTGCCATCATCCACTTATAGTCTGATCGCGCCGACACTTTTTGGTGGTTAACCGCTCGATCCCATCGGATTTGGTTTCTACGACATCCACACCCCGGCTCTTGTCGGATTACCTACTCTTACAGGGTGCTCTTCTTCTATGACCTAATAACTCTTTAATTTCTTCATCAATCGAGAGTGAAACCCACCATCAATCGTGAATTCAGAGTTAGCATTCACCAGTCAATCCTTGCAAACGAAAACACATTAGCACTGAGATTCAGTCCATCTCCATCCCAATCATCAGGTATGCCATGAATTAGTACCTCTTCAGTTCAAACCTATCGCGCGATTCTAGAAGGCTATTTATCACCAGAATGCCATTGCTGATTCGTGTGTTGCATAGACAAAGCCTAACCGTGATACCTCCCCACTGCCTGCACGATTACATCACGAACGGAGCTTGTCTCGACGCATTTTGATCAATATACTCGCTTACGCCGAGTAGCCTTTCACGACTTCATTATCTCCTCGACGATCTCTCGTTCAATAATCCTGTGTCTACCAGACCAGACAAGCAAAGTTTATCAAGCTGGCAGGTAGCAAGCGTCGAAGCTTCTCTACTCAGGGTGGGTTGCTGAACCGAATGTTCGGTGGCTCCACGAGCCCACCCAAAGAGAAAAGCGACTTGATTTCTACGGGAACAAGCCCAACATCTCCAACCATCAGCCCTAACGAGCCCGGATTTGGACGTGACAAGCGTACCTCACCTTCTGGAGCGTCTGCCAAGAAACAGACCGAAGATCCGAACGACAAAAAGCGTCGCAGCAGCTCGGTGAACAAGGCAGCGTCCTTCTTTTCTAGCGCAAAGAATTCGTTGCATCTATCAAGTCGCGATTCGTCCTCAACCACTACTTACATTGCGCAGACCCCATTTCAGAAACTTGGAAAGATGGATCCTGCTCTGACTGTGCCTCAGGGCTCCCTGAACAATTCGGCTGGAGAATCAGTGCCTACTACGCGTTCCTCATTTCGTGTCGGCGTCACAGAAGATCGAAATCGCAAATGCCGGAGAACGATGGAAGATACGCATGCATATCTATACAACTTCTTAGGAACGCCCGCTCCTGTAACTGGAAGCGCTGCGGTCAATGGAAATGAGACGCGTGAATCAATTGAGTCTACGACCGAGTCGGAGGAAACTACTCATGTAGTAGAAACTGACAATGGTTACTTTGCTATCTTTGATGGTCACGCAGGAACCTTTGCTGCCGAATGGTGCGGAAAGAAATTACATCTCATCCTTGAAGACGTCATGCGACGCAATCCCAACGCTCCGGTCCCCGAACTACTAGACCAAGCTTTCACCAGTGTTGACCAGCAATTGGAGAAATTGCCTCTGAAGAACAGCGGATGTACAGCGGTAGCGGCCGTGTTGCGATGGGAAGATCGTATTCCCAGCTCGCATTCTGCAACGGGTTCCGCGCCCCTCGCGCCAGCCGCTGCATCCGCCAATGCCCCCGAATCCGAGTCCGACGGCGCCGACTCCACGCACAAACCAGCCCAGGGGAAGCAATCATTATCCACAGATTCGCTTTTGGTCAAGTCCCAAGAGAATGTGTCCCGCCAGCGGGTCTTGTACACAGCCAATGTCGGTGACGCCCGAATTGTCCTATGTCGAAATGGGAAAGCTCTTCGTCTTTCGTATGATCACAAAGGTAGTGATGAGAATGAAGGAAAGCGTATTGCCAGTGTTGGTGGTCTCATTCTCAACAATAGGGTCAATGGCGTGCTCGCCGTGACGAGAGCTCTGGGCGATACGTACCTGAAGGATCTTGTTACTGGCCACCCATACACTACCGAAACTGTCGTACAGCCTGATCAAGACGAGTTTCTAATTTTAGCATGCGATGGAGTGAGTTAAAAACCTATACTTTTCGAATATTGATTTACGATTGCTAATTTTTCTAGTTATGGGACGTGTGTACCGACCAAGAAGCGGTCGACTTGATACGCAATGTAAAAGATGCCCAAGAAGGCTCGAGAATGCTCGTTGATCACGCCTTGTCACGATTCAGTACTGATAACCTGACCTGCATGGTGGTCCGATTTGACGCAAACTTGATTCGCGATGTCGTTGAGCGACGCTCAGAACCGATTGGAGTTGAAGGAGATCCTTTGTCTCAGGTCAAAGGCGGCATAAGTGAAGCTGACAAGATAGTGGAAGGTGCCAAAAAGAGACTCGAGAATGCAGAACCTAGTCCTGTTGATGCTGGTTCTACTACGAAGTTGGCGGACGAATCACAAGGAACCAAAGCATCGAGTCCGGTGGCCGGGACTTTGACGAAACTCGAGGAAGTTATCGATAAAGGCAGTGGGACGTCGTTGAAACAATGACCAATTTGATGATGTGCGACCACGTATAAAAACGGCCGACAATGCAGTTAGACTTTCATCATCCTGCGAATACTTCTCTACACGCGACAACTTGCTGTCTACTCGTTCTTCATTGCATGACCTGGAGCAAAAAATGTCGGTTGATTATGTGACGTGCCTTGGATCATAATTAGACGTGCTGGATGCTGTCGGTTGTCTCGGTGTTATGAGTGTATCCCCAGGCTTCACCTTCTACTTCCTACTACCTTTTATCTTTTACACATTGCATGTATGTACTTTAAATGGATGATTATGCTACATAGAAGTCTTGGACTATGCAGCGCTACCTTAACAAATTGAAAGACCAGGACTTTACGATTGATCTGCCAACTATTAGACTGAAAAAAGACGTTCAAGTAAAGGAGTAAATTGGAAGAAAAGTATAGTACATATGTAATAATAATTGTAACAGGAACCCCAACGATATAAACCAACCAATTACTGCTTCAACACCGAAGGAGATTCGGCGGCTTCAGTAAAATCGTCATCAGCAAGGATGTCATCCTCCTCACTCAAGATCCGTTTCTGACCAGGCATGACATGGTCCGCGGCTCGCTCCAAATGACCATGATGAACCCGATCAGGCCACGAGCTCGCATAATGCGCGTCATGAATATCATTCCACAAAATCTTGACCTGCTCCGGCTTCACGGCATATTCAGTATTGCTAGGCGGCTCGTCAAACTCGTCCTCGATCTCGAGCGAAGCCTGAGCTTGAACCTGACCCTCAAACCCTTCGACTCGCTGCGCCGCTTCAAACGCAGTCGTTCGCTCCGCCTTTCGGGTCATGCGGATACGCTGCAAGGCCCTACGACCAAGCTCCTTGCGATGCTCTGCGCCAAACCCATTCTTAATCTCATCCTCCTGAATAGCCAGAACAGCCGCAATATCCGCCACACTCGTAGCCTTTTGATCCATCAAAATTCGCGCCCGTTCCTTCTTCGGCAAAAGTCTTCCGACCATCTTTTCATGCTCTTCGTCAAATTTCTCAGCTTCTATCCTATCGCGCGGCCGCTTTTGATCGAGCCATTTCTGGTCCATGGTGACCATTTCCCTGGGGGGCGCGAGTTGGCGTTGGAGTGAGAATTCGCGAAGGAGGTGGTATGCTCGTAGGCCGACTTTGGCGTCGTCAAAGTGTACGGAGTAGTAGGGTGTCCACATGTCTTTTCGGAGACTGGCGGGGRCAGTTTTTTTGCCGTGGTAGACTAGTTGCGATAGAACGCTTTTTTCCTGTCGTGATGAGGTGGTATTAGTACATGCCAGTGCAAAGCCTAAGGGAGGATCAACGCACCTCCAAATACCGCGTCAACGAATACACAACCTGATTCGTTCGTATATTGTTATACACAAAGATATTCTTCCCATGCGTGATCCGATTCAGCGCCTTCCGTAACCTAGCACCTTCCTGCCTCTGAAACTCCCGGTAGGCCTTTGACAACGGATTACGAGGTTTGCCCTGGATGACCGTCTCCGTGGGCACCGGTGGACGCCGTACCAGTTCCCATGTTGTGATCTTGGTTGGGTCAAGGGCCTTGTCGTCGAGTTTGTATTTGTCGAGTTTGTGGCGTTTGGTGAGCTCGTCGAAAAATTTCGCGATCCGCTTTTGAGGCAGTTGGGAGCCCATTGTGTTGACCCCTGATCAAGGGGAGTGTGTCAATTGGTCCTCTGGTGTTTATGAGTCTACTTTCATTGCATAATATATCGGATTGCGTGGATTGTCGAGTGTCGTTGAACTGATTGGGCTATGCAGTGGTTGAGTCCGCATTGGTCGAAAGGTTTCGGATAGGAAAGTTGCCCGGAGGTTCGGAGCACCTTTCCGAGAACACCAAAATCTAAACTAACCGTGCCCTCTAACCAACTCCTGCTGCATCCTATCCTTCATCTGCTTCGTCTCGACTTATTTTACAGCCAATAAGAGTATGCTTCGAATGAGATTTTTAGTCTTCCGAACCTGCGAGGTACCCAACACTATGCAATGGAGCAACGCCTACCACGCGGTACCCTACTAATCTATGCATTTAAACCCGGTTGAATAAAACGAGTAGTACCATCAACTCATATATTTCAGTTGCATTGACATTGCGATGGTCTTCCTGTGCCAAGCTCCACGCAGTAATCTGACTAGCTAGCTATTCTACAACAGGATCTCATATCAATCAACCATCGTCAGCTACATCATAAAATTCAACCTCCGCAATCATCGTTCTCGCAGGAATGGTCACACAGATAGGAAATCCACCATAATCTGGATCCTCACTCGGCATCATAGCAAACTTCCCACTTCTGGTCTCATCACCATTCAGGGCCCTTAACGTTGCAAGTTGACCAGTCTCCTTGTTGACCACGTATTTTTCCTCGAAGCGAAGAATGCCGGTGAATGTGCTATTCGCAGAAAGACTGCGTGCGCGGACCTGGAATCCCCATCCGATGAGCAAAAACTTGGCGCCACCGCGATGAATTACCATTCCAGCGGCAGGGCTACGTTTACCAAACACAAAGCAGGGCTCGATGGTGATTTCGAAGCCAGGCCAGTGACTCACAACGATAGGTCTGGCTGGATCTTCTCCGGTGGCAGGCAGCTCGTCGAAGAAGAACCCGACCGATGCAGTGAGGGAAGTCCGCTGTGCCTCGAGGACAATCTGGGATACCGAGTCGAGTAGCCTGTAGTGCTTTGTAAATGCACACTCCTCTGGCTCCAAGGTATCAACGCCAAACGGCGAAGTGCCAAGGGACTGGTATGAACCAAACGCCGCCCAGATACGTCGAGCTCCGTAGTCATCCCGACGTTGCTCAGGAATGAAGAGTGGTTGGTTGCGGTGACGATACTTTTTGCATGAGCTGGTGTACTCGTTCAAGTAGACATCTGGCGCTATCAGGTCGAGAGACGGCGCAAATTTTTGCCAGACATCAAGTACGTTACTCGTGCCTCCACCAGAAGGGTAATCACCGGGGTGACCTCCACCGCCGACGACAACTGGGAAGGACTCATCGCGGTCATCTCCAACGTAATTTTGCCAGACGTTGGTGTACAGTGGGATTGGGTATTCTTTCTTGCCTGCCTCGGCTACGCGGTCAAGATAACGAGCGTAGTGGTAGGCCATGAAAAGCTCGTCAGTACGTGCGTCTTTTCCAAAGACTTCTTCCCATGAGCCTTCTTTAGCAGATGAGTCTTGGGCAGTTTTGAAGGACTCCAAGTTCGTTTTGAAGTCAGCGTGGAGATTTTCCCAGTCACTCGCAAGGAAGCTGATAAGATCCTGTGGCACTGGCTCTGCGAATCTTTTCGAGGCCGCTTTTGAGCCATCTCGAGAGTCCCCCAGCAAGCCAGTCTCATTCTCAACCTGCACCATGATCACAGTAGAATGCTCGCCATCAACTTCTCGGAGATGCTTCATCAATGCCGCAAATGCTTTGGCATCGGCTTTGGGTGCCTCGTCGTGGAATATCGAAAGCGCTTCACTTGTTTCTAGGATGCCACCTGCTTTGCGTAATTTGGCTCGAGGGAAACGTTTCACATCGGTCTTGACCCATGCCGGAGTGTACGTCGAAATACCTTCGCTCAGTTAGATCCTGGATTATACATTGTTTAAGGGGAGATCTCACCATTCTTAAAAGAGCCAAACCATAAAAGAATCAAATGCAAACCGTGTTGCCTAGCTCCAAGAATGACCTTATCAAGCTCATCAAAATTGAATTGTCCTTCCACGGGTTCAATAATTTCCCAACATACACACCCGAGAAGGGTGTTGTAATTTGTATCCTTCATTTTCTGCCAGACTGTAGCCATATAATCGGCTGATGTGAGCGATGAGTTTTGAAGCTCTCCGCCCAAAATCAGGAATGGTCTGCCATTGACAATGAGTTGTTTCCCCGTCACTGTTTCGCGGAAATGGGGGTATTTGGTTGAGCCAGACATGGTGCACGCTATTTTCAGCAGTATTGGGAGTTTTGTTTTCACGGGAATCGGCCATGGCGAGGTGGTTTCGGTCTTATATCGCTTCTCTTTCGCCTCGTTTGATTACTTTTCAACATGTGGAGAATCGCATGCATGTCGATAAGAATGTCAGAAGACGAGAGAACCCGGCATTGACAAAATCTTATTGGGTTTTTCCCCGGGACTTGAATCTGCCCACAGCCGCGGAGATTAAGAGTGCAGTTTATGCGTGTCTATTATGAAGGGTACCAAACATCCGGCAATGACAAGACATGGTTGGGTAATATCCCGAAAACGATTCCTCTACTGCTAATCAGGACGAATGTACCTACTTACGTATTTCAAATTAATTTAACCGATGCCGATACAATCTGTGGAGAGAAATGTACGGGGAAACTTACGCGGGGTGCATTGTCAGGGCTCGGCCACGGCTTTAACACATTGTGATTGGCAGATAACCCGGTGAGCCCTAAGTGCTGCTCCATCCTTGGAAAAGTTCTCATGACTGAAAATAAAATAACGAATCCAGGAAGGAAGCTTTGGCTATAGAGTTCAGTCAACAGTTCGCATCACCGACTTCATGCATTGTGTATACCATGGTGACAGTATATAAAAAGAGCCTCGATGTCCAGATTTTGTGACGAGAAGAGATGTAACTCATTGCATATTCACCAAACACCTTCGTCTTCTCTTCGCCTGATACTTTTCAATCTCAATGGATATCGCAAAAGATGCTATGGCTATCAAAGCCGAGTCATATCATAATGAACACCCACCTCAGGAGACCTCTGCTGCACCAGTGATCCCCCACGTCGTTTGGTACAGGCATCAAGGGCTGCGGAAGCTGTATGCTATGATGCCTATCCTATTCCTCGGTTAGATCTCCTGGCCTTTGCATGCGTCACATTTATGTACAAAGACTAACGAACTCCATATAGGCGCAACAATCAATGGATACGATGGTTCCCTCCTCAACGGCTTGCAAACGATGACTCCTTGGCAGGATTGTGAGTGTTTGCAGCATATGATGATGGAAAATCTCTAAATGCTTATCACATTTCCGATTAAACAGATTTTGATAATCCCACAAGTGGAAGACTCGGCCTTTTTACGGCAATTCAGAATATAGGTGGCATCTGTGCTCTTCTTTTCTGTGAGTATTTGATCATGATACGCCTGGAGATTATACCATCTTGAGAAGAGCTAATCATTTTTCATGCCAGCATCTTATGCCGCTGATATGCTTGGACGTCGAATGGGTGTTACAATCGGTCTCGTGATTTTATTCGTTGGGACTATCATACAGGTCGTGCCCTCTGTGAACTCGTCAATGTTCATCGCCGGTAGATTTTTGGTTGGTCTCGGGTTCGTATCTTCGACGCACTGGTTGTTCATGAACCACCGTATGCTAATGGAGCAATCATTAGGTCGAATATCGCACAAGGCTCCGCGCCCCTTTTGATCACTGAACTGGCCTACCCCCAACACCGAGGTACACTAACGACCATGTACAATACTCTATGGTATCTGGGGTCGATTGTTGCGGCATGGACGGTCTTTGGGACACTTAATTACACATCAGATGCCTCGTGGAGGATCCCCGTTGGTGTGCAAGCTGTCATGCCATTCATGCAATTTGTCGGTATATGGCTGCTGCCTGAAAGTCCTCGTTGGCTTTGTGCCAAGGATCGTGGTGACGAGGCATTGAAAATTTTGCAAAAGGTAAATGATTTTCCGATATATTGTAAGTCTTGAAAGAAACTAACGAGCTTAGTATCATGGCAATGGCCCCGTGGCGGACTCCTTCATTGAATGGGAATTCCACGAGATCCAGGAGACCATCAGACAGGAAAAAGAAAGCTCATCCGATGGATGGCAAGTTTTATTTCAGACCAGAGGTAATCGCAAGAGATTGCTTCTCATTGCATTGGTTTCATTCTTCTCTCAATGCTCCGGAAACGGACTCGTGTCGTACTATCTTCATGATATCCTGAACTCTGTCGGAATCACGTCGTCCTACGACCAGTCATTGATCAATGGCGGTCTCCAGATCTGGTCTTTCCTTGTTGCTATTGGGTTTTCGTCATTCTTGGTTGACTTTTTGGGTCGACGAACGCTGTTCATGATCGCTGCCGTGGGCATGTTGGTCACTTTTAGTATCTGGACTGGGTAAGACAAACTTCTCTTTAACTCATATCAGGAAGGGTCTGACATATACAGTTGTTCCGCCGTTTACGCACAAACTGGAAATTCTGCTGCCGGCAGCGCTGTCATTGCAATGATCTTCCTCTTTTACGGTGTAGCTGGCTTCGCATGGCCAGGTCTAACCGTCGCGTACTGCGCCGAAATACTCCCCTTCAGGATTCGAGCAAAAGGACTAGCTATCTGCTTCGCTCTGACGGCAACCTCTTCAGTATTCAATCAGTATGTCAACCCAATTGGCCTGGCGCACTTGCAATGGAAATACTATTTTATATATATCGCTATTCTCGTTGTTGAATGCTTCTGTGTCTGGTTCTTGTTTGTGGAAACGAAGGGCCCTACTCTAGAGGAGATTGCAGCACTATTTGATGGTCATGCTGCCCGTGATACTGATCTGGAGTTCTCCAACAAGAAGGACCAGGAACTAAATCACATGGGAAAGATTACCACAGATTGACCATTATGAGAACATACTTGGTCTTCGAAGAATGGATAGTGTATCGTTGGCAAACTTGCCTCGTTCCGAGAGAGGAGGCATGGCGGAAAACTCTTCTATGGGAAGGGCGTGCTGAAGTAGAAATTTGACAACCCATTTGTCCACTGTGTAAATCTTCTCCGTAGACCACAGACAGACTTTTTGAAAAATGAAGAGCCTCTCAATCTAAGATATTTCTATCAGCAATAACCCTTCGGAATAGATGTTGAAAAGATACTGACCATCAACTCAACAGCCGGCCAATATTCTCTCAATTTCAAAAGAATGGTAAAGTTGTCGCACAATCTTGATCGTGTTTGCGGCAACTCCTCCTGTTGGCCAAATAGTAGGGTGTGAATCAATGCCGCAGATGAGACAACTGTCATATGTCCAACAATAAAGTATAAGGCTTCGCACTCTTTGATCTCATGAGACAGTCGGAGTATATCACTAAACTGTACGGCATGATGTTTGCAGCGACTTGAATACATTGCTCGGTTCGGCGTCTCTCTTTGTTGGTGATCGAGATACGGAAAATACAATAGAGTTGCGTAGTGGTGGTAGCCCAAGTGAAGAGCGACAAAAGCACGTCCTAGGCCGAGAGCTGCATGGTTCCTGAGGTTTTCCACAGAAAAATGGATGTCCAAAGGCAAGAGGTCAATGAATCTCTCTAATTCATGAGCAAGATACCGCGTTCTCTGCTCTGCTTCCATGTCATTGAGTGCTCCATCAGCCAAGTTTTTATGTAGGTTTTGAATGTGGCCGAATATCCTAGCCAGCAGGACCATATAACCCCAAAGACCATGGCTTTCACTTAAATAATTCTCCTCGCTTTCTGGGTCGTCTGGCTTTAAGTGCCAGAACTTGACTTCTGACATGGGTAGGTGATGGAAATGATCATCATCAGGCAATTGCTGAGGCACTGCTAGTCCAGCAGAGGACCATCGGTCGATCATGTAGAGCGTCCACCATGTACGAAGCTTCACTTCCCTTGAGACAGCCCCATCATTTGGATCTGGCGTAGGGAGGCGAACAATCTGAGCGAGTCGGAATGCAATTCCTAAGTACAATCTTATGTTAGCATGGCGCAAGTAGTCCCGTCTCTACTTAGGTCCCGGTTACCGAAGAATAACGATTCTAGCTCTGGCTCCCCTTCCACTCCGGAAAGATTGCCTACTAGCACAGCGGCCTGGACGTTTTCTAAACTCAGATTGAAAAGGTCCATCTTGAATGAATCCTTCGCAATGCTAAAAAACTCTTTTGCTCTCTGTTTTGTGGATGAATCATCTGAAAATCTGGATTCATATTAGCTTTAATAATGACTTGGCATTATTAGAGGCATACCGTGCAGCTAGTGACATAATACCGAACAATATAACTTTGGGAACTGTGTCTTCGCGTACCTGTGCCCTCAGTGTAGGCGGGKGAAATAGTGTATGCGGCTTGTCATGGATAAGCTGTAGATACAAATCCACAAGGTGTTCGCGAGTTTGCATATCGACCAAAGGAAACTCGAGTAGCCCCTTACCGAAAGAAGCAGAAGTATGAGGCACAATTGATATGGGCTTGTCATCCTTCTTGGGATTCTTTATTGCTGCTAACGAACATGACTGGTTTCGCTGGAGACACTGGAGACATTGTCGGCTATCTACCTCGGCTGTTGTGCATCTTCGCTTTGCAGCTCTGCAATTGCTACAAGCCTTTGCTACTCTCATACTGAAGGCTGCCGCACTTTGTAGATTTTCTCAATTGGAAAGTTGTTCAGCAATGAATGTGCCTGTGGTTCATTTGCCTAAAACTCTACTGAGTTCTCAAGTTTATATGCGCGGGCAAAGAAGGACAAAACGACGAAACAGTCATGAATATCATCGTGATTGTACTGTCGGAGGTCATTTCCATTCTGATGATCATCGAATGATGAGCCAAAGTCGAGTGTTCAAGGACAAGTTGACGTTAATGGTAGAGGGCAGGCACGGGGTTCGGGAGCTTAGGTATCCACCAGCCATTTACCGTGCGTCACTCTCCGCACCGTCAACCTCCAGGTATCAACATTCTTATACAATCAAGGCAACTTTCGATCAACCATGAACACGAATACGTTATTGAAAAGACGATGACCAATGCGCTGGATTACACCGTATCAAGCACCTACAGGCGGCCATGTCCGACTCTAATGACAACAGTCGTCGCGAGCGACCGTTGCTCTTCTCCGTGGTAAGCTATTAACAATGGACAAATATACGCAGAAGACTATAGCTTACGCCTCACTCTATTACGAAGAACCGGAAATTACGCCATCTACAAGGTTTATCAATTCGGAATCTATCCATCAGTCCTCCCACCCGAGCTCGCGGTAAGACGATCGATGACGATGATATCCCCTACACTCTGAAAACACCGGTCAAGCTTGCCAGTCAGGCGCAAAATCGAACCGTGACCCAGTCTCGCTCATACACGGATCTCAAATCAATAACTCCTAGGGTGCAGCCCTTGGACCGTGACCAGGACCAACGTAATAAACAAATACAAGAATCGGGACGTATTCGCCGACGGAGCACTCTGCCATGGAGTGGAGGGAACCTGGAAAGTCGACAAACAAAATTAGAGAGCATCGCACGCAGTAGGATGGCGGATGTCTGGTTTTCCATTCACTGCGATGGAATTGACGGCCCTGTCTACATTAGTGAAGTCGTCGAGAGAACGACAAACCCGGACTTTCGCGTGCTTGACCTCAACGTGTGTGGGCCTCATGTCTCTAGATTGGATAAATTGACCGTCAAATTATGGGTCAAATCAGAAAGCATGGATGAGTACACACTACTTCTCGAGCTTCGTTTGAGTTTTAGGTCTCTACAATTCGTTGGTAAATCATTAGAGACTTTTCATCAGCCACTTCCTCCGAATTGCGTTTTGTTCCATTTCGCGGACGGCATATTCACAAATCTCACCGACTTGCCGCCAACTCAGACTAGCCTTACAACTGTCGCAAATGAGGCCACTCAAATTGCGCCTCAAAGCACCTCTTCGTACGATGCATTAATGCGATTGGCGAATCTAGACGACTGCATACAGGATGCATTGGCAACAAGGGAAAAGCTTGAATCTCAGATTAATGTTCTACTGAAGAAACACGAGAAAAGCCTTGAGTCACTCAACCAGGTATCCCAGGCTAAAGAAAAGGCGGCCTTGATTAAGAGAAGCATTGCCAATGAGAAAAAGCAAGTTCGCTTGAGTGCCAAACGAAAGGACGAGCTGATCGCTAGCATCAACGCACGAAGGGAATCTATGATCTCGGCCCGTGAACATCAGAACAAGACGCGGACTCACTTGTCGGATGCTCAGCTGAAATTGACAACAAGCACGGCTTTGCTGGAGCATAATCAAGAAGATACCAAGGGCCAGATTCGGCGTATATGCGAGGACCTGCTGGCAATATATCCCATTGAGCCCCTCTCCGACAAAGCGTTGGCCTTTACTATTGCTGGAATACATCTACCCAACTCTAAATTTGATGATATTGACAGGGAGCTGGTAGCAGCAGCTCTCGGCTATACCGGTCATCTCGTTTATCTACTCTCATTTTACCTTTCAGTTCCTCTACCTTATCCTATCAAGCCCTACATGTCGAGCACCTTTATCCAGGACCCAGTATCCTCAGGACTTTCACGCCGTACATTTCCGTTGTACCCGGTCAATGTTCAGTATCGGTTTGAGTATGGCGTGTTTTTGTTGAATAAGGATATTGAGGTCCTGATGAACCGCTTTGGTCTCCGGGTCCTCGATATTCGGCATACACTACCGAATCTCAAATACCTCCTCTACGTCTTGACGGCTCGAACGAACGAGCTGCCTGCCCGGAAAGCAGGAGGTGTTCGAGGTCTTCTTCTTGGCCGCGGCACACCGGTGATGTCTAGGCAAAATAGTCAGGATAGTTTTGCTAGTAGCGAAGCTCGAATGCCTTCGGAACTGCAACCTCGAACGACGCTACCGAACAACAATGTCAATAAGAGTCAAGCATTGTACTCGAAGCAGGCTCTTCTGAAACAAGTCGACCCTGGAAATAAGGATGTGAGAAATGCTGTCTAGTCATTGGAAGACTCGCCATAGCTGTATATAAATGCATAAAATGAGATACTAGCTTCACAATTCTTTCTTTATTGTACGTACATAGTAAAGAAGACCCACAGAGCACGTGGACTGCCCCGCTGCGAGGCACCTGCTTAGTCAGGCTCGCTTTGCATCGGGATGTCCTGCTCGCCCACGCCCACTTCCCGAAAGAAGGCGACCCTCACCACTACCACTAACGAGTCACTACAGCTGCTGCTATAATGGAATCCACTCACGATGGCAGTATGACTCAGGATGCGGTGTCACTGAATAATGGGTCCTATGATGACAGTAATCGAGAATTGCGCTCCGAAACCCCTCCGACCCAACACCGTCGGGGATATCAGGCTTGCGATCCGTGTCGCAAACGAAAAGTCAAGTGCGACTTAGGAAGTGCGTCTAAGCCCTTGTTATATCATTGGTTCTTAGTACTGTTGGATAATTCTAATGGTTGCTCAATTCACCAGGTGTCGATAACCCCCGACCGCCGCCATGTGTAAGATGCCGCCGTGAAAGTAAGCGCTGCGAATTCTCCGCGACCAGGAGAAAGCGCAAGACCTCAGATGCCGCCGAACCGGAGCAAGAACCCCCCTTGCGACGCGACAAACGTATGATGGTAGGGGAAGTGCTATATGGCGAGTCATCATCAAGTGTAGGCAGCAACGGCAAGAGAGAACCCTCGTTCGGCCCGCCGGCACCGGCACCTTTTGACAATGGGAATCTACACAAATATACTTGGCCAGAGAACTCGCCTCACACCGTTCCACAAGCATCGCCTGTCGTCCAGAAAGATCACCACCAGCCTAGTCCTGTCTCGGCAAACCACTATCATGACGGAAGGAGCATACAATCCAGTGCGTATCCGTCACAACACAGCCGAGGACTACCAGGATCGGAAATAAGACAACATGTCATGAATAAGACCGCTGCAGATTTACTGTTTCCGACCATAAGTAACAGCCACGATGCGCTTCATCTACTGTCAGAAGCTGCTGGGCGGACAGAAGATCTCAACCGCCAAAGGCTCGAGAATAAAGCACGACAGTCGGGAGGCTCCTACGCCGCTCATATGTCGGCAGCCTCTTCCACGATGCCTAGAAACCCACACCACCCGTACCCGAAACGGTCAAATCAAATGTCAGCAGATGGGTATAGCGACACCAGCGCTGACTATCGGAAGCAGAACTTTGAGACATACAACGACCCTGGCTATCTGGATGCCGTCAAGGCTTGGTCGCGTCTTCGATTCGTTCGGGCCGGATGGCTCAGCGTCGAAGAGGCCATGGCTTATATTGCCTAGTGTGTTCATCTTTGCATCATTGTATTAAGTTGCTAACAATTTCGCAGCTACTATAAGCATCTCGCGCCACTAAGTCCAATTGTCATTCCGGATTTTTCTCCTCCTTCTACTCACCGTACATTGCTCACAGATGAGCCTGTATTAGCAGTGACAATGCTGACGACAGCCTCACGCCATATGAAGCCAAAAGGTGACGGGGCTCACACTCGAGGCTACTACATACATGACAGGCTCTGGGCTTACCTTCGCGGTATGATCGAGCGTCTTTTCTGGGGCCAAGAGAAGTTCACTGGAAACTCAGTTGGGATGGGCACACCGCGATCTCTCGACATTCCGCTACCGGCCCAAGGTCAAGCATCGCTGCGTGGACATCTTCGATCTTTGGGCACCGTAGAGGCACTTTTGATTTTAACAGAATGGCATCCACGTAATCTACACTTCCCTCCAGGTGACGATGAGAACACTTTGCTAGATGCAGATGCGCTCTTACCTTCTCGCAATGACGGGGATACTGACAGCCGAGGTCTGAATGGCAGTGGTGTCGAAGGACGTTTTGCTTTTCAGAAATGGCTAGAACCTACATGGCGATCAGATCGTATGTCGTGGATGTTACTGAGTACTGCACAAGCCCTGGCATTCGAACTTGGTGTCTTTGATCAAAAAGCACCTAGTGCTCTAGAGTCTGTTGCTGAACAAGTGCGCAAGCGACGGGTTCGACGGCTCATCATTGTGTACATCACACAAGGAAGCGGGAGACTTGGTATACCATCAATGTTGCCGCTTGATAGGTGGAGTGATGATATTGAACCCACTACGCCTGCTGATGCTTCGGAGGCAGAGGTTACAATTGACCGAATGCAAGATCTCTGGGTGCAAATATCCAAAATCATGTCGTTGAGCAATACGGATCTTTTCCCGTCCAAGGAATACACATCGGAACTCATCAAAACTGGGCGTTACAAGCAACAAATTGCCGAATTTCTCCCGCATCTCCAAAAATTCAGGGCTTATTATGATAGCGTTGCTTGTGAGTAAAGACCAAGTAATCGATTACAGTCAAAACTAACGAAGAGCAGTGTCTCCTCAAATGCAGAATATTCTTACCATTGAATATGAATATACTCGTGAGTCTCTATATTTCAGGCTGTCTCTCAAATTCGTCGAACCTAATGATGGTTTAGGCATCTACGTCAATTGTCTCGCATTGCAAGCAGTGGTGGAACGATGGACTACCATCAACAATGAACCTTCCAGTAAATCATCAGCGGCGAGCTCTCTTCGCGTGCTCATGGAGATCTATCGAGTCAATGAAAAATACATCCAGGAGGTAGTCGATGCTTCGCGAAAGATACTCCACATTGTCTTGGACTGTCTCGTCCCAGACGATCAATTAAAGCATTGCCCCGTACGGACATTTTTTAGGATACTTTCGGCAATGATTTTTATCCTCAAGGTATGTATTGCATAGGCATTTTATAAAAAAAGCTTTACTGACGAATACATGTATGCAGACCTTCACACTTGGTGCCACGGAAGATGACGTCCGTGTATCATTAGACCTGCAAGATCGAACAATAGAAGCCCTCCGGACCTGCGTGGTTGATGACGTTCACCTCAGCAACACCATATCACGATTATTAGAGCTTTTGACAGMAAATATTCGTACAAGATTCCTAAGATTTGCGCCAACGGATCGAGGTGCTGATAGCGAAAGCCACGAACGGAGCTCTCAGCCAAGCTCACGGGTAGCTTCGCCTCGACCGGCAAAGGACAATAACTCTTCACGCAGAGACTCGGGTGCACACTGGCAACATCAGATCCCGACACCTACCCATAATAATCATAAAATTGGGTATCAATTCAGTCAACATACAGGTGAATCACAGCCGCAGCAACCCATCGGAAGCCATCATGATCCCTTGGCCGGCATTCCAGCTCAGCCTATTAATTCATCCAATATCGGCGTATCATTCATGCCCCCTCCTCCCTCAGTATACTATAACTACTACGGTGCCAATGGCCCTTCCCCTCCAAAGCTCGACGACTCCAACTCGATTGCCCAATCTGTCCACGAAGGCGGTCTTCCAGATTGGTTTGCGTTACCTTTGGATCAATTCTTCAATAGCTCTGCTACCGGTGTCGATCAAGGTCTAGGAGGTACTGGTCCCATGCTTGGGGAATTCGACATGCTAGAAGTCCTTCTCAACGAACAACTTGACAAGGACGGTAATGTTACCGGTCCTTCTGCGGGCAATGGCGTGGACAGTATCGATGCCACCCCGGCACCGAGGAATCAGCATCAGCATCATCCATTCATGTGATGCGAAATTTCTAAGTTATCATGTTCATATTGAAGAGTGATGGATTGAAGTACATATTCAAATGCTACCTTACTACGATTTCATGAGCTTATGGCGTGCTTACTGGTTCTCAAAATTCCCGTTGTTTTATATATCCAGGCGTTCGTTGCACACTAAACAAATAACTTATGGATTTTCCAACTACAAAAGGGTTCCCATTGCGTTCAATGCTTAAATCTCGAATATCGAGCCTCAAATTTGTCTTCAAGTTCCTATCATGTGTCATCCTAAACATGATATGACCGCTTGATTGGCCATGCCGTTCAATTTATCTTCGAGCCCGTCTCGAAATCAAATGACAAGCTAATGTAAAATCCGTATTCGTCTTACAATTGGTAGCACGCGCAAAAATCTGCCCCCTGGCCATTCTATATCTCACCGTTTCTATGGTATATAAATGAAGATCTTCAAATGTGAGTATATGATACAAAATGATGTCCAAAAAATGGTATTATATGTCCAATGTGTTATCGGGTGCTATTCACTTCTTGTAAAAGTGGCATGGAGTATCGGCGGATTCGAGGGTACCCTTCTAGAGTCGCGAAGTTTTCTGCCTGACTCTCTTTGAGGCACTGGCGCCGAGAGCCTTTTATTCAGATACCTATAAAAGGAATATAAACCTTGGCTCTTGTTTGGATCCCCAGTTACTGACGATGCAGTTGCTGACATCAAGGTGGTGCTAGAAAATGGAAAATTCAAGAAGAAGATTCTTTCCATCAGTAATATAATGAGCCTGAATATCCCACCTCTTATTGATCTGCATGCTGCCGGTATATATGACAGTGACTCAAGGATTATCGAACTCTCCTCCATAATAATACTTGTACTCAGGCCGATGAGTTTCACTGTCACATCTTCCTTCGCCGGCGGGCGGGGCCATACGCGACTTCGTGGTTATGATACAACCAACTGGAGTGTGGCGAATTCGAGTGTCCTTGATGGTCGAGCCACTGTCTTTTCGTAGCTATCATATCAAACAGCTTCATCTACCGTACAGTAGTATGTAGCTGCGTGGCGAAACCATTACTCTCAGACGTCTTGTGAATCTAGAGCCCATATCTCCCAGTTTTTGAGAACTTCCCAGCCAACTGGACGCACACGACGTCTCCAGATAATCTTTTCTCCCGTAGGAAGAGTATCGTACCAGTTGTCCGAGTCCACAACCAGTGAAGGTTTGGTCGAAGAGCCTAATGGGGGAGACGCCTCGTCACGGGCGTGTTTACCTAGTGACGACTTTGGTGTTTTCGTCACGTATGGAGTAGATGTACGTGTAGTAGCATGGTTTGGCTGACTATTTCTGGCTGATTCGGTGATGGGGAGACCTGAAGCTGGAGACCCTCGACCGCTCGGAATATTGATCACAGGTCCCGCTTCGTCTACTGGATAATGATATTCCGTCTCAGATGCAGTCGGTGTATCGCCAGAGGCGGAAATATAATAGAAATCGCCAAGTTCCCATGCCTTCCAGCCCATTCCAATGACCTTGAGTGAACGAGCCCGTTCTCTGTCCGCTGTCACTGCGCTAATCTTCTCGGTGTGAATATCATCGTCTAGGCCAACCATTTCGTACATACTAGAAAATGTTGGAATAGGAGAATCCGAATTGGTTTGTGTATTAGCCTGTTCCTGTCCGAACTTTTCGGTGGATGGAATCAGTATTCGCATTGCTTGCAGTTTCCGGAGAAATGGAATGAGTAAACCGAACGCATCCATTGTTGAGACTTCTAGGGCAAATGCGACCTGCTCCAAGTTGGGGCAGACATGAACCAGCCGCGCAAGGGTGTTGCTTGACAGCGGCCAGCGCGAAGGTAGGATAAGATGTCGCAAGGTGGCACCATGATTTGTCATGACGGAGTTCAAGTAGAAATCCCGGAGCTGTAAGTGCTGGGCCGCATTAGAGGCGGGAGATCGAGGKGAAGACGGAGAAGTTATGGAGCCATTTCCGGAAATAGAAGGGAAGGTACCATTGGCACCAATTCCGGTACCGACAAGGTATGAGTGCGTATTGGAATTGTTTCCCAACGGCCGCATACTTGGCCTCGATCCTATGGAGCGAGTAGCATTGACGCAGTATAACTTCTCTAAACCCCTAAAACAATTTAGATACTCGCAAAGCTCTTTTGAGACGACATCGTGCCTGATAAGCTTCAGTTTCAACATTTTCGAAATTTCCATACGGGCTGTTGTCCACGTCTTGTCGACAAATGTGTGATGAGATGGCGAATCCTCGCTATAACCGTTTAGGAAAGTCATTTCTTCGAGTACGGAGTCGTCAGACGCTTCCTGCCATTCGTTCGTATGCCGTGAGAATAAATTGTGAAATGCAATTTTTTTCAGCTTCAGTGGAGCTTTATTTCTAATGCAATGACGGAAGTAATCGTGAACGACAACGCTGGGTTCTTGACTCTCACGCATGCGGGGCGACCAATGCATTTTCAAATCCTCAAGATGGGGACTTTTATATAGCAAAGTTGAGATATCGTCGGGATAGCACAGAGGATCTATGTCCGTCACTTTGAGTTTGCGCAAATGAGGCATAGCGGGAACCACACATATCGGACGCGGATGTCTGCTTGATGGAAATCGTATGGACAAGGACGTGAGTTTTGGTAGCTTAGGGAGGCCCAGATATACCGTCTCCATTAACTTCGTATTGAGTTCCCAGCTGAAGGAAATGGTGGTTAGCTAAGTAGAACCCTATCCCCATCAATCGGGACCGACTTACCTGAAGCTCTCGATATTCTTGGTGCGATCAAGCGCCGCCCTCACCGATATATTTAACATCATTGAAGAGTCCGGCACGCGGCCAACTCTGGAGAGTTCTTCTAATTCCGGCTCGTTCCACTCGCCGCGCAAAGTCATGGATTGCACGAGCGATGCATGAGCTCTAGTAACCAACGTGTTGAGTCCCATGGAGAATGGACTTGCATTGCCCCACCCCTCCGGCAGCTCGTCGCGATATCGAATACGGTCGTACGATGTAAGGGAGATGTTGCGATAGAGATGCGGGATGGCCATGTAGTGCAGCAGGCGGCAGGTGCGACACATGCGGGCAAGATCGCCTGGATCCTCAATCTATTTACCATGTGAGACCGTCCGGACTAGATCAGTCACCGAAGCTCACTGGAACAACACATACCCATGAAACTATATGCGCAATCAGGTTCAGCGGTAAGGTTATGATTTGCGCGCCGCCTGCTCCATTCTGTTGGTCTGGACGCACGCTGATTTCAAACATATTGCTGTTGACAGCCGCCATGATGGGCTGTGCATATAAGGCGATACCACGGACATTGACTCGTATATCGGAGGGAGAGCGGGAGGTTGGCGTGTGAACGTTGGTCGATCGTTTTCGAAATTGTTCATTCGGGATGCCTTAATTTGGTGGCTGTTCAGCCTCTTCTTCTCCGGCACTTGCCGCGTGCGTTAGACCAATTTAGGACTAGCTCGAACAACAATATCACTGCATCAACTTCACCTTCATCTTATGAATGGACAACATCGATTCAAGTACTGTCCCAGACCCCATGAAGAAGTCGTTACTACAAGCGTTCTGTAACAAAATCCCACATCCGATCTATTGATCTTACCCTCTCGGCTCCTTCACGGAATCGAATCTTTACACTTTACGTGGTTATAAGTATGGCATGTCTTCCCTGTTAGATCGTCTTGAGAATCAGTTATCAATCTGAAGTTATTTTACCATATTGATCAGCTCAAACCTTGTAGGTTTATATTTGATCAGCCTTACACCAATCTCTGCTTCGTGTTCGGGGACCGTGTAAAACCAAAGAAAGCCAAATAATGAGTCTTTGAATGTACAAAGATGTGAGCATGAAAGAAAAGAAATGGAACAGCAAACAAACTATGGAAGAAAGTAATAGCCATACACCTGGCTAACATCCGGATTAAGGACGTTGAAATAGGAGGGATCAAAATTAAATTCCCAGTACTGCACGCATTGCCACTGACAGATCGATTGTAGGAAATGGACGTCGAAGGACCAATAGGCATCTGGATAAGGTGCAGCAGCTGCAGCCAGGTTGGCACATGCTTGAATAGCGCCGCACGGATCATTCTCAGCATTAGACAATGAGCTGATGATCGGTGGAGTGCTGGGGTTGTTGTTGCCCGGGTTGTTTGTATTTTCCTCTACACCCTGACCCGAGAAGTAGACGACGTAAGGAAGACTATCAGGAGTAGAGGTAACTGTGGGAGCGCAGGGGTTCGGCGTGGTAGTGGAGGAATAGGAGACCGAGGGGCTGCAGGTTACGGTGGTTGTCGTTGTCGTTGTCGTTGGTGAGGTGGTTGTAGTGGTTGTTGTACTTGTCTCAGTGGTTGGGGAGATGGTGGTTGTTGTTGTCGTGCTTAATGAGGTTGTTGTTGTAGTGGTTTCTGATGTGGTTGTCGTCGTGGTTGGCGAGGTAGTGGTTGTTGTTGTGGTGGTTGGTGAGGTGGTGGTTGTAGTGGTCTCCGAGGTCGTAGTTGTAGTGCTCAATGAAGTTGTTGTTGTAGTGGTTCGTGAGGTGGTAGTCGTAGTGCTCAGTGATGTTGTTGTTGTAGTGGTTAGTAAGGTGGTGGTCGTAGTGCTTAACGAGGTGGTGGTCGTTGTAGTGGTAATTGTGCTGGTTGGCAATGGACATTGGGTTGGGCAGGACGAGCACTCTCCATCTATACAGAATGGCGTGGGATCACAACACTGAGTACGAGAACCAAGTTAAATCGATCCATATGTATAGGCCATGAGATCGGGACCGTATATCACATACCTTTACAAAACATGCACCACAATTGTCCGGGTCTGATTGTAGGTCAACACATTGGTCATCACAGCAATCGAAACCGGAATTTGTATGTGACTCTGGGTTGACACATTGAGGGTTACAGCAATCGAAATCGGACTCAGACTTTCACACATGTGTCAGTAACTGTCTGGGCCTATTCTGTATAGGTAGATGGTAAACATGTTTGCCTGGACAAGATAGACTTGCACATTTCGACTGGTCCCAACGTTCCCAAATCTGCATTTTTCTCGTCAGCATAAGCCTTGATGCTGTATCTGTTGCTACTTACATCAACCCGAAGACCACCATCTGTATAATTTTTGAGCATTGACCCATTAAATGGGCTAGCCTTTACCTGTCCATGGAGAACCAGGAGAATGACTATCACAACGTTAGTCGTATATCTCATTCCCGCATTTCCGGATATACAACTCACCACAGACAATGAAAGAGATAATAGAGACTCGGGCCATTGTGAGTTATACTCAAGATAAGCAATAAACTCGATTATTCTGTCAGTTGCTGTGTTTCTGAATTTGATATTATGCAGAGGAACTCTGAAGATAGCTAAGTACCTAGGTATGTAGTCAGAGTTGATCTTGACACGAGCTCACCATTGCTGAAAGATGGCTCTTTAAGTCTGGTATTCTCTATCACCATGTCAGTTCCATTAGTCCGAGATTGTATATCCTCACAGGTCCAGGGAGTAACGAAATTCATCAGGTGATTCTAGATAGTATTGGGCATGCAAAATACAGATTCGAATGATATTCTACATCCACAGTGTACAGAGTAGTACCTCAGTTGTATCTGTGTTGAACAGAGCCCTTGTATACCCAGATATAGCAGTGACTATTGGCACCGTCGCAGCTTGTGTCACTATAGAGTCTATATCAGATGAGAATGGCATACTATCACTTATATGTACGCTATGGATATTGTTTTCCTAAGTAATAGTAATCCCACAAAAAAGGAATACAATTTGTACGTTGTACAACGCCTTGTGGAAGATAGCCTACAAGATTACGAGAATGCCTAGCGGGCCATTTGCGACTCAACGTAGGAGTTCCAACGCTGCTTGAGAGGGAGATCTTTGCATTTTGAATAGATTGGAGTCTAATGAACACGTAGCATATGTATGGTCCAGTAAGAGCTTAAATTTAGATCTTTCAATCGATTAGAATGCAAGTGATTCAGACTTTACAGGACAGAAAGCGACGGGTCTGCTAGTGCTTTACTTCTGAGAAGAAACTTGTAGCATTCATATTTGGTCAGCTGATGGGACTAGAAAAAGATAACTCTCGCTGTGGTAACAAGGACTTCATCTCCTCTCTGGACATTGATAATGAGCACGGACACAACTCCTTGACTAAATATTAATTTTGATACCTCTACGATGGATGGGGAGCCTATTTACGTAGTATCTATCACATCGAAGAATAGATGTCTGCGCGGCGGGCCTACGTAGAAGGTGCCACGATCCCGATAGTGTTTAAGATTACCAAACTATCATTCCCAGATGCGTGAATAGCATTTCGTTGTGACCAAAATTAAGTATTTCTAAAAATTTCCACCTCATTAGATGGGTCTTCACATGAAAACTCTGTGCATCTACCACACATCATAATCTGGGATGTTCTCCTCATAGAACTCTTCCCTAACCTCGGAAAAGCCCACATCCGGCGCGTCGAACGGCCAAGGATTTCCACCACCGCTGGCAAACAGTGCGAACGATGGTCCAGAAAACACAAAATAGTTTGCAGGTGCAAAGCCTAGCCATGATGAAGCAACTGATGCGAGCCACGTCGGCTCCGGGTAGGAAACGGTGCTGTAGCCCAGCTCATACTTGAGCGGCGACGCCCGAATATGCATTGTGATATCTCCCGGTAAGGTAGAATTGAGCGGGAAGGCAGTTATCTATAGCGCTCGCGAATCTCTGTATTAGCATTATGAAAGCGAATAGCAACGCTATAATATAGGATAGGGGGACATTACCGTGGAGGTTGTGTTTGTGATGATGGTTGTATACAGGCAGTTGCCGGTGGTGTTGACACAGCCTCGCACCACCAGATCTTGGTGCTCAAATTCGCTCAGGTACACGCTCACCCCGACGCTTTGTAGAGGACCCAGGGATGGCTCGAAGTCACGAAGACGTGCCGAAAATGTCATGTTGAGAGATTTCTGTTTCCGCAGCAGAGCGGCCGGGCTGTCTCGATCACTCAGTCCGAACACGTTGGGATGGAGCACAAGTCCGTCATCGTCAAGATGGTAGTTCTGAGTGTACTTATCACGGAGCTGGTACCATGACGGGTCCAACAATGATCTGTCGAACTTGTCGACAAAAGATTTCGTCTTCTTGGCGTCTGGTAGATTCCCAATGTTCTCGCTCAACAGAATTGGTTTTCCATTGTTGAAAACGGGCCAGTCTGAATCCCACGTCACGGTGGTCATAAATGTTTCTCGGCCAAGCACCGAGGTCCCATTGATCTTACGGCGAGCAAGGAAGGCAGCGTACCAGTCTCCAGACTCCGTGGTGAACATAGTGGCATGACCTGTCGACTGAACGGTCAAATTGTCGTAACCCCAGGCCCCGTTAAACAACACCGGGTTGTTCGGACCCGGGGTGAATGGGCCGGACGGTGATGCTGATCGTGCAATGCTTGATCGATGCAGATCGTCCGTGCCACCTTCCGCGATGAGGAGATAGTAGTAACCGTTGCGATGAAATATCTTCGGTCCCTCCGGACGGGCCGTGGAGTTGTGAGGGAGGGTTCCGTTCCAGAGGCCCAGGTACGGTCCAATACAACGGCCAGTTTGCAGGTCTACCTCACACTGGTAAATTCCCCACAGACGATCACCGTTGTTGTTAGGCGACATCAGGTTGAGATAGGTCTTGTTGGTCAAGGGGTCTTGGAATAGAGAAGGATCAATGCCCCACGGATCGCCCCAGGTTGGATCACTCCACTCCGTCAAGTCGGGAGAACTGATCCACATGACGCGAGGCCAAACGCGGGCGACAGGATCGTAGGTCCAGCGAGTCATCGTGGCAAGATAGAAACGGCCGTTGATGTAAGAGATCGACGGCGCCCACGCACCGGCGCCGGTTGGGACTCCCCATAGCTGCACTTGGGAGGTTCTCGTCAACGCATGGGAGTATAGCTCCCAGTCAGCTAGATTCTTGGACTTGTAAATCGGGATTCCAGGGAAATACTCCATGGAAGATGTTGCAATGAAATATTCGCTGCCCACCCGAATGACGGCCGGGTCAGGGTTCCATCCGCTGATTATGGGGTTCTTCAGAGTCCACACTCCCGCGGGACAGCAAGCTGCCACGACAACCAAGTATCGAAGAAGGTTGACCATGTTCGAGGCTCAGCATGTGAGTTGAGGGATTGAACTGAGAAGTCGCTACGAGGCAGACAGGCAGCGACCAGCCAGTTCATATAGCATTATGGTTGGCTGATCTACTGATAGAGCATGCTGTCGGCATAAGGCCCAGTAATAGCTATCAGCATATACCTGGTATGCAACAGCGTGCCTTTCACAGCAAGTAGAAGCTTGATCTCAGGTCATGGGGTATGTGGCGGGCCGGGGTTTTGGCCAGCCTAAGGAGACCCATACAAGACTTTACATCMCCAGCCACTCGGCCCAAGTCCCGGGCCCCGGGTCGCCGTTGGATAGCCAAGAAAAGGTTGGTTGATCTTGCTGTCTAGGCTCTGGTTTAGTGAGAGGAAGTGTTAAGATTTAGTCTCGGATGAAGCACCGGTATTTCGAAAGTCTGGATAAACGCATCATTCTCTTTCGTTCTTAACCGCACTTGTTTATAGGACGGAAGGTCAGTCTCCAGTTAGCCCATTATATAATGTGTCTGATTCAACGTAGCAAGTTAAAGGGTACGGGTTTAAATATCTCGAGATGATCTCCCTTCTAGTCAACCTCTTCACAATAGAACGAACGCTTTCGTAGTAGTATCAAAATATCAGATGCTTTCCGAGAAGTCTAAAGTCCTAGTCGCCATGTCAAGACCTGTTTAAATGCCAGTGATCCTTATGACCCTCTCCTTGGCACTAGGGGCAAATGGATTCGCTCATCCAGGCTTGATGTATACAAGCCAAATCGATACCTTTCGACAACATGCGTTGTCAGGTAGGCAGTTGCCTTTCCCTTTAGCTTGAAAAAAGTAGTGGCATGCCTAAGTATCTCTGTGTCGCATAATCTACTCATTTTTGGCTGACTATATTTATTTCATGACCTAACAGGAGATGAACCGTGGTCCACAGCATACCAAAATCTACAGGCAGACAGCAGCGCTTCATCATCGTATGCGATTCAGGGTCCTGCTGCCATAATTGGCAACAGCGATAACTCCACAATCACGGCCGATACCAAAAATTCTTTGCAGACGTATACGCAGTGCAGCACTTTACGTGCTTGAAAAAAAGAACAACCCACAGTAGCGACTTTCCAAAGTTGATGAAAAGTAGTTGATTCACGCCCTTCGCTTGGAGGGAAAGACAGATGTCAACCCTAGCGTTCGGCGAAGAGGCCTGCCTCGTTGAGAGCCCCGCGACCTTGAGCAGAGTCATGCCTCTGACTTCACTTTTAGTAGGAAACTCTCTTTGAGTTCAGGCCTTAACGGCCAACTTCAAGGACAGCCCGGGATTTTCGGCCGGAGAGTGTCCGGCAGTTAGCCCGACGTGCTTTGAGACTTTGTAAGGACTGGGTAGAACACAGCCACCAAGGAAGGAAGGCTATCTCTGACTCCAGATGGCCTTGCATGGGCGATACTTTAACAAACTGAAAAGAAAACCGCGTCCAATCTAGTTAGAAGATCTTATCCGACTGACTAGCTAAGCGCAAGCTACCAAAGTAGCATCTCTAGTAGAAACTGGGAGTTCCTATCGCCAGTATAGCTTGCGAAGTTGACGATACTCTCCAGACCGTTATGTGCCATTACAGTTCAAATGTTGAATGACCTCGAAACACCAAACGAAAGACTTATTAGTCTCATTTCAAGTGTTCTAAATATGACAGTCAATCTTCAATATCTCATTGATGTTTAATACGTGCTATTCTAGGTCAGTACTTAGAGAATCTAATTTATTGTGTTCAATAATCGCATGTATTCCACGACTATGGCTTATGATGTCCACTTTCACTTGTACTGGAAAAAAGTCGTACAAGACCGAGAACAAGCGAACCAAGGTCTTTGGATGTTCTCAATGTCTCTAAAATTTTCTATAACTTTTCAATTTACAGCATGTTGGCTGTTAAAACTGAATCTTATATAGTCACCTAGGTATGGATTTTCCCCCTTAATTAACCTACTATGATGTTGTCACCTTGTTGTACTTTGTTTATGTTCGATGAGAAGCATTATCCATGGTTGAAGCAGTGTTCATTATTTATGGAGCAGAAGTAAATGTTTCGGCAGAATTCTACCATATATCATAGGAGCCCGATGAACTACCCTGACTGAGCCGACCAGTTGAACGCCTCGCTGATACAAATTGATAGGTATATAAAAAATCATAATAAACAGAACAAATTTAAGAAAGAGCGGAACGAGAGAAACGAGGAATCATCGGCGCCGGCGACCACGTCCGGCTTCTACATCGCCATCGTCATAGTCATGTTGCGCCGTCTGTTGAGACATATGCTGTCCTCCGGGTATTGCATGACTTTCAAAAGGTGATCTGTGCAGCTGCTGACGCTCTTGCACGGGGTGATTTGTCCTTTGGTCAGGCGGATCTGATGCATCACTTGCCGAGGACTCCGTGGACTCAGACGTCGTTGATTGCGTGATATCATTCGAGTCGACGCCTACTAGAGCAGCCGTCTCCGGGTCATACTCGAGCCGACCGTTATCTCCTAGTCCATTTAAAGCATCTGAAGGCGAGGGCCATGCTGGTGTGCGTTGTCCTTGTGCTGGAATTACGGTAGTTGGGAGACCATGCGAACCTGTCTGAGGGTTGGACGACTCAGCCTCGTTTGGTTGAGGTGACCACGGTTGCTGAGCGAGATCGCGGGACGGAATCACAGTTACTGTCAAGGGCCTAGGGGATCGTGCACCAAATCTGTGCTGCAATTCGCCAAATCGGAGTGAAGACAAGGCATGTTGGAACCTTGAAGACGTGTTCGTAGGTACCACATCCTTTTCTGTGAAGTTGTCATAACCACTGTCGCTGTACTTGTCTCGTGAATTTTCCTCTTCTTCTTGAGCAGTGGCTATCTCTTGTGGCGGTGATGATCGTCTCGCTCCAAATAAACCAGCTGCTGGGAGCCAGCGTCTCCACCCTGACGTTGCTGTCGAAAGAAATTCATTACACGGCGCTGTATATTGTGCTGTAGGATGTGCTTCATTAGATACCACCGCACCGCTATGAATATTCTCTCCTTTGTATTGGAGGCCGGACTGTTCAGGAGGTTCAATTGGCGCGGCAGATAAAGGAGGAGTTGGGCTAGCAACTGTATGATAGCGGACATAATAAACAGTCGAGGCAGCACTTGTTGTATCAGCTCGGCTGATCGGAGTTACTGCAGCTGGTGGAGGCAGGGGAGGAGCAGATGTGTTCTGATCTAATGCGGCGCGTTGATTTGGACTCTCATTAGTTTCGTCATTCCGGTTGCGGGTTCCAAGTTGAAAAACAAGGTTGCTTCTGCGAATAGGTCTATTATTCAGGACGGTACTGCCTCTCCAAGCAGCCCCAGTGGCGCGGCCACCTTTATTCCCGGGCGCATTCGATGACCTAGGCCAATCGACCTCTTGTGAAGGTGTGACCTCTAGCATTTCATCACCATCGAATATTTCTCGTCCTAGAATCCCACCTTTGCGTTCGTCACGTTCAAGAGCTTCTATCCTTTCGACCCATTCCCAGACCACGACACTAGCAGCCGCAGACCCGACCCATCTGATATATTCACCCCACCCGGCGACATCCGGCGAAGAAATATCCATAATGAAAAATACGACGGGGATTAGAACTGCGCTCAGGGAAAATATAGCCACTAGACATATGTTCCGCATTTTCGGATGAAAAAAGGCGAACCTGTGTTTTGACAATGAATAAAATATCACCCAAGCCGCGTAAAGCAAGTTGAGTGCCAATTCAAACAGATAGGAAAGCGCAGGTATCGCATCATCGAAAAGCCGTGGTCGTGTCTCTGAGCCGTGCGAAACAAAATTATCCAAGATGGCAAAAATCGTATCAAGCACGATCAAGGCGAAACCGGCCCATTTGATCATGACCTTTTCCTTGTGCCGTGGAAACAATCGAATAAGTGTCTGAACCKGGGCGAGCCATAGAAAAGTACTGGACACGACATGCACGATTCTGATTTCAGTACCATCAATGACTTCCTCCGTCAAAGCTGTAGCGTCCGTATAACCCATGTCGTATTGTCTCTCGGCCACTCGAAATGAGTCAACCGTCGCGATGGTCAAAGAGATTGCGACTGACAATGCTGCCACTTTTTGCAACCAGGGACGGCCGCCAACACCGGTGACAGACGATTGTCCACTGTAAGAGCCACTTATAATTCCATGTCGTCCCAATATATTTCCGTCACCTCCAGGACCCCCAACATAGAACTTTCGAGGAGTGATGAGGAGGATGATAACTAATAGATAGCTGACCACCGTCATGCAGCCAATCGCATAAAGTTGTGGACCGACGGAGGCATAGAAAGGATCTTGGTTGTTAATGCTAGCCGAGGGAAGAACTCCATCGTTTGCTGTGCCCGTGCAAACAGGTTGGTAGTAAGCGTCTTCGGTCATTGTCACCGAGAAAGTGCTGTTGATCGTGAGGACACCATTGCTTGGTAGTAGAAATGGTGTGCATGACGGGCGCGCAGAAGTGGTCGTGGTGGGCTGTGCCCAGATTTGACGGCGTTCGATATCCATGTTCTCAGCGTAGGACGACAGTTATTTCCAACAACGCGAGGGTCGCCTCGCAGTTGCCACTGGACTGCATCTGGAAAAAAACAGCTTGGAGTTCAATCTCCAAATATTGACCGCGTGAACCGTAATTTATTATCGTTTGCAAAGGAAGCGATGAAGAGATCAAGAAGTGTGTGGAGCTTTCGAGGGGAAGTAGCGCGGCAGACTTCAGTCGTACAGATGAGGGTCGAAATGTAGTCGAAGTGGTCAGATAAATGCAATGATATTATGCGAAAATGTTGAGATATACTACTGTAATTATAAAGGGAGATTGATTCAAATGAGAGAGAAATGAGAGGATATCTGTGTATGTGGAAAGATCATGTAGGATAGACTGGGGAATAAGGATGTCGGAGTTTCGTTTTGCCCGCCGAGCCCGCCGGTTCACCTGAACAGCAGCCAATCCAATAACAGAGATCACGTGTTAACTTATAAAGTCTTATATTATGCTTCTTCTCATTCAAAAAGAGCGGAAAAAGGAACGTCATAAGTGACATATATACATAAGAGGCCTATCTGAATGTACAGGGGTGTGGGCTTTATGAGAAAGAGATACATCACCAGGCCGGGCTTGGTAACTATATCCAAGATTTCAGGCCGAAACAAGAATATGAAAAGAAAGGGAAAATCAACCTCTGTGAGGTCCATAATGCATTTGACCGGGCGGAATATATGGTGTCACAAAAGCTGACCCTGTAAGTTGTGCTGAATATGCCCTGTTCTCTTCTCGTCTTTTGATCTCCCTCTCATTGCGGATGAAGGTACAGCACGTACAACAGCTAGCTCTGACACAGTCAGAACAAACATTTCCCTCGATGTCATAAGCCTTTCTGGTGCGCGTATGCTGTATTGTCGCTAGTAGCCATTGACAGCCACAAAAGACTGCCATTGATGTACAAGACCCGTTACACGAGTCGTATCCCAGCAGATTGGTAGGGTCTTCTCCCCGGGATTTGCGTAGCAGTCGGTATTGCGTTCGGCCGTAGAGAATGCATGGACAAGAAAGACCCAGGCAACAAGTCCCGACGTCGGTGCACTCGCAGAGTCCTGTACTCCAATGACCACCGATCACTATCTGGTTTGGGTGAGCGATCTGACCGGGCTGATGATTAGGGTGCGATTCATGCACGGGTTGTGATTCTTGATTGATAGATGGGAACGTGCCCATTCGATGAAGAGCTGGCGAACGCGGAGATTGTAGAGGATTGGTATCTGGGGTGATGGATATCTTTTGAGGGGATGTATATTCGCAATCAGGGGGTCTTTTCTCCGGCAAAGGACCAGGTGAGTATGGCGGTGACTGATATTGAGAAGATGAGTGCGCCGGCGGGCTTTGTGGCAAAGTAGTTTCCTCCGCATATGGTGCTGATAGCGCCGGGTGTTCTGTGAGACTGGTCGTACTCAAAGCAAGAGCTTGTCTCTCTTGTAGGCGCTTTTGTCGCGCCCGCTCAAGTTCCTGCGACGCAACATTTATGTGGTCTGGATGTGTTTGGAGGCTCTCTTGCTGATTTGTATTAGTGATTGGAATCTGATCGTTATAGGCAGTAGTCTGGTCTGTGGTGATGTCTGTGGAATGCGAAGGAAAACCAGGCGGACTCATTTCGATTGGAGTCTCAACGTAAGAGTATACCTGCTGGCGCAGTGAAGTGTTCAATCTGGGTTGGCGACTCATGATTGACTCCAGTGAGCAATTAAAATCGTGTATCTCATGAAAAATAGGTAATTGATGTATTATCACGTATGCAAAGATATCAAACACTCCTTGCTATGACAAGAGACGAGAAACTCGAGTGATGCAGCTTCATTGATAGAGCTACGAAGAGACAGTTTCTGAGAGAAAGAAGATCATCAGACAAAAGAGAGAACTTTGGGGACCAGACTGTATGGCAAATAAAATGTGGCACAGTCAAAGCAGGGCGCATGACATGAGGAGTTGAGGAACAATCAACAGCGAATCAGCGTAAATGCGAATTTCAGCTACGTATCCGCGAAACTCATTTTGACTGTGCCGCAAATTAACATACATAAGCACCCTTTCCCGTTGTAACCATGCAGCAAATGGTTCAATCAGCTGCGGATCCCGAGATGGGGGCAGATCAAGCTCCGTTCGAATCATGACCCCTGTTTGCTGCCGAGAACCGAAGGAGAGTCAAGGCGTCAAGGCGCGGGCTATCACGCACTAGAGCAAGCCCGTAAACCCTAGTGCTATCACCTATCACATTTCTCGACCAGTCAGCACCGACCGAAGCGAGCATTCTGTAACTCAATCAAGACGACGCGTGAATCACTAGACGCTAAGCACCTCTAGTCTACGGGCGTTGTGGGCGGTCGTAAACCTAGCTTGCTCGTGTTGCATAGCTGCGGGTTAGTCGCCGATGAATTTCACCACAACTTCAATGTTCAGAAAATCAAATCCTTTTCGTGAATACGGATTGCACTTGAATGCATGTAAACGTTGAGCATCAAGGAGCGACTGTTATCCGGAGTTGTAGTGTATTTCAAGCATGCAGGTACTATTTCGTGTTTCGCAGGCTGTGTAGTCAAAATAAAGTGTTCTGGACAAACTCTAACTCAATTCAAGCGCGTCTGCCTCAGGTGTCCATCACCATCTCAACCCTTTTGGCAAGAGCGTTAATATTAACGCATAATGCAGATTCTCACTTGACTCAAAGCTCAATTGATACGTATGTATACATATTGGACGGATATAGTTGATAAGTTAATAAAGGTGCAATATCCCMCCTGCCTATAGAACCAGTTCCTTAGCGCTATTGATATGCACAAGGTACATGCCATCACCGCCACATGCAAGCATGTACCACCTTACTTAAATATATTATTACCTAGGCCACTACAGATTCTTGATTAAGATGAATTTATCTCATGAATTTCGTTTCGATAAAACATGTAGCAATAGCTAATGCACATAATCAAGTACTTTTCACGTTTCAGCATCCAGGTTGCGAAGCTGCGGTTGAAAACTCTTTCGAATCCAATCCACATACGATTTCCACTTGAGATGCTCACCACCAATTTCAGCCGCAGGAAATGTCTTGTCAAGGTCGCGACTTATCTTCAGGATACCCAATGATGCTTCCTGCGCCTTCTCGATTTCCTGCTTTACGGCGTTTTCCTTCGGCTTGAACGTGAGCACCGCTGTATAGCGCTCTGACAATGCATCAAGCTGCCGCTTCACTTCTTCAGGTGTTAGGGTAATGAGTTTAGCCGTCATGAGATTGCACAACGTTCGAATGTCCTGTTCATCATCAAGACCTGCAAGGATTCGCTCAAAAAGCTCTGGCAAGTTGATCCGATTAAGAGCTGCGTCCAAAGAAGCATACAAAGTTTCATAGGCGGTCTGAAAGGCAAAATGTTAGTCATATACAGAAAATGGTGAGGGCAGAAACTTACTTTACGAAGATCAAGACCGTCGTCAACCTTGTGCTTGAACGGGCCCATCTGCACTTCACGAATAAGTTCAGGCTTGACATGGGTGTCGCCAATGACTGCCGGCATTAATTCGCCAAGATGTGGGTAAATGATATCCATCTTGTTATGTATGGCAGAGTTCAATGTAGTCAAAGCGAGACGATGGTTCCCAAGATCCTGATCGCTCAACATGCTCACCAGAAGAGGTACAATCAAGGGCCGTAAGACTTCATTAAAGGCAGCACTGGAATCGGATAAAGTGTAGCGGAAAGCCGAAATGATCGTGCCGCGAATGGTGGGATTTTGATTTGACAGATATTCTTGTAGATGAGGGACGTAAGATACCGGATCTAGCAGGGCGAGCCGACCAAGACATTCCGACCCAACGACGCGATTATCCTCATTTTCAGAGGCCGCCAACAGGATCTGCCAAAGCTGCGTGGCGAACGGTGCAATATCATCACGGACATGCTCAGGGTGGTGGAGAATCTCCTTGATTGAGTGCAGTAGCAAATAGGTTGATGTCTTTGGTTTATTCAAATCCTCGAATATGATCGGCATGTATGTTTTGATGTTACTAGCCGCAGCATTGCCAAGCGCAACAGCAGCGGCCAAGCGGACCTTGTCCGATTTGGCATCAAAGTTCGAAATGAAAAGATCCGGTTTGATAGGGCAAGACGCTCCCATGCGGAGGGATACCTCACCTAATATAGCCAGCGCCAGACATTTGCGCTGATCATCTTGCGCAGTCTGTAACTCGGACAGGAAATCTTCCATCTTCACTCCCAGGTTCGACCCTCCATGTACGAGCAAGGTACCGATCGCTCGCCCGACAACTGAGGGATCGCCATTAATCCCGACATCACGCAAAAGACGTTTCATGAGATCAGCACCAGCATCTTGTTCTCCAATAACCTTGACGAGCAGGAGCAATGCTTTGAGTACAGTTCCTATCAAAGGAACGGCAACAATAGCACACAAAGCGGATATCAAATCATTTGTGACCAAAGTCTTTGCATGGAGCGGTATGAGCTTGGCTAATATGATAAGGGCAGGAGCCAGAAGGTGGAAGTCGTCAGGAGCTATCAATGGCAGCAAAGATTTCTCGACTTCCAGCATTGTGCTCTCATCATAATGGGCCCTTGTATTTGAGTTCATTGCCAGGCTCCTGAGAGCTTCAAGACAGGCACTTCTAAGCGTTCGATCAGACTTTCGAAGCTGAGCACCTAGCTCGCTAGTAACCTGTGTGATCCACACAGAATTTACATCTTTCTCGCTGGTAGCTAGAACTGCAATATCATCGATAGCGCGTGCGGTAGCCAATCGAGTGGTCTCATTTTTGAGTCGATCTCCTAAAATATCCAATCCTTGGAAACGAAGAGTCTCAGAAACAAATTTGCGACCCACGTCGCCAGATGTACGGGCTACCAGGACTCCAAATACATGGATAGCCCTTTGGCGGACTTCGAGATCTGCACTAGTGTCAGTTATACGTGAAACGACGACATCATAAAGCTTCTGTAGCTGTGGGCGTAGGTTATCGGCATCGCTACCAGACACACGCGGCGGAGTGAGAGCCTTAATGATGCATTCGATAGCTCCAAGGGCTTCGCTGGCGACTTTGTAGTTTCTATCACTAACAGCTGTAATAACGCCTGGTATCAACGCGATGAGGAATGGCAGAAGTGTATGCGAGGCGTGTGTCTCAGCAATTGCACCCACTAGAGACAGCGCTTCGATTTGCAGAGTGGCGACGCTGACAGCCGTACCAGATGCAACGGCACCGCCCATTGTGCTCGCCTTGAGCGCATCAGCAATCGGATCCTCAATCTTTTGGAGGTACTCGGTTAGAATGCTATAACGTGCTAGTGCTAAGCTCTTGAATAGCACAATGGCTGCCTGTTTCAAAGCCACGGTAGCCAATTTCCACATTTTGACCAGGTTTTGAATTAGGCCAGGGAGTAAAAGCATCAACTCAGCCTGAGGCCCAGATTCTGGAGTACTAGGAGTGGCTACAGGGGTATCAATTGCGGAAGAAGTTCCCATACTAGGCTCAAAATCGATGATTCCAGCAAAGCTGTCCTGACGTCTTCGTTTCCTTGAATTCTTGGATCCTCCAACGGATTCCCTATAGCCGTTGAGGGCGGTCACTGTCAAACTCTCACTTGACTTTTTAATCAGTGCTGTGAATGTGATGACAACCTCCAATTTCACGCTTTCTTCCCTTTCTCGGGCAATTCGTGATATGAGAATAGGCGCAACTTGTTGATAGAGTGTACCGTCCTCCAACAACCGACCAGTACCATAGGAAGAAACTATTGTATGTAGAGTCTTTGCTGCACAGCGTCGAACCTTCCAACTCACATCATCAACGTCACTATAGCCACCTTCATCCTCAAAGTCTTCCAATTCATCATCGGCTTCGTCTGGTTCCTCAGTTGCGCCGTCTTCACTGCCTTCGTCCTGCGTACCACCCATTTCTTCGTCTTCGTCAAATGCTACGTTGGGATCGTACTTCACGTATCTCAGTGCGGCGTTCAAAGAATCAGTGAGGTACGGTTGCATTTCTTGGGAGCATGAAGACAGCAATCCTTCCAATGTAATCAATGCTGTCTCACGAAGTTCATCTGCTTGCGGGTCGTGCTCTCCATCATCTGAATCGTCTTGTTGCATATCGTCCATTTCTTGCTCACTCACTGCTGCGAGGACAAATGGGGCCAGTGTCTTGAGATAAGGTCCAAACTTTGATGGAGCCGCACGCGAGAGACTCCCAACCGTTGCAATAAGGTGACGGCGTCTCGTTATCGTCAGATGTGCCGAACGGAAACTCTCAATCAACTCCGACACAAAAGAACTCAAGTGTGCATCAGAGAAATGAACAACAAGAGCTGCAGTTGCAGTAAGAGCTCGTTTCGTCACCACAGTTCCAGCTGTATCATTCTCAATTATAGCCATGACTGCTTTCTGTAGAGATGTAATTTCGGCTTCTTTGAGTAGCGAGCCAAAACAATTGACCAACTCAATGACAACGTCGATAGCATCGCTACTGTATCCTTTTGTTGCATCCTTTTCGAGCATTCCTTGCACGACAGAGCCTCTACGGGTCTTCGGTTTCTCGCCAGTGAGTCGGGGGAGGAGGACTTTCGAGACTGCTGCAAACGTTGCGGTTGCATCTGTACTAGCTGGGCCTGCTGATCTGGGGGAAGGAAGAGATGATACGATAGTTCTCAGGGCGGTATTTGGAATGGAGCTATCGATGGTGGGCGATTTGGTTAGGTCGGCAATTTGTTCGAGGAGCGGCGTCAGGCTGTCCGTTGGAAGTCGTCCAGCTAAAGGGCCAAAACTGTCGATGTCAGTAATGAGGTATCATAGTCAAAACATGGGGCGATAGTACCATTTCAAAGCTTGATTTTGTACCTCGCCATGCTGATCCTCCAAAGCTTTCAATAGGCCATCAACCAGGCTCGCAGATGTCACATTGTCGTTGAGCAAAAAGAGAGAATTTGGCGAACTGAGGATGCCAAAGACATCATTCAAGGACATGTAACGAATATCTGGATCGGGATCATCGAGTTTCCCCAACAAGCTGTGTAGGCTGTGGACAGTCGACTGTCGGTCGACCATTTTGTTGTTTGTTGTTTGGAGCTTGCTTTCCCCGCAGTACTGGCGGGCTGAGCAAGAGGGKGACAGAGGCAAGAATATGGATTGTTAAAAGCGTAAAAACAAGATAGGATTGAGGATTGATGGGCTCTAGAGAAGTAGAGGTGTTCAGGTGAAAAGCAGGGTTGTAAGTACTAGATGAAGGTCGAGATGGCTGCCTCTGTTGTGAGTGAGGGTAAGTATTGACGCAGGTGGGGCTCCTTCTATCAACGACCAACCGATAACGCCCAGCTGATTTTACTATTGTCATCGTTAACTTGGATAACTTCAAATGTTGAATTTCCCCATTATTGCTGGGCTGAAGCGAGATTGTAGCTTGGATGGCTTTCCCCTTGTACAAAAATATATGCGGATCCAGGCAATCCAGCTAAAATCACCATTTTGGCATTGTCCTTCACTTATCAGATCTGGAAATCCCGTCAAATCAGTGTCATAGTTTCTATCTATAAGCTCTGCTGCCTGGCAGAACAATATCTATTACGCTATTAACCCGGTAAATATTCTCACTTACCTTCTAACCATACCATTATCAATCTTGCTCTGCGATCACATGACAGTGTCAATGACATAGGAATGAAGTCGATATACAAGTGGAGCCATGATGAGAAGGGAATGTTACTAGTGCATACAGGCTTTGCTTCTGACCAAGCTGTCGGTACTCGGCGATCGCAGCTTAATTCAGTATTAGTACCGTCATTGCAGCTTAGATCTACCGATAAATTACATAGATCTAAGCTATAAATTACGAAGTATTCATACTCCATAATTCGTCATGCCTTGAAGCTTGCTTTTATCTTGCTTCTCAGGTCTGGCTCTTGTGCTTTTTGAACAACTATATATTGATTGTTACATCTGCGCTTGAGCTCAGGAAACGTGCAAATCTCCAATTGACCGGCGGGAAGCAATCATGATGTCCTCCCGACTCCCACATACACTTCATCGAACTGCTATTACCGCGCAGACCGGCTTTGCCGCCGCCAGCATCCGAAATAGTCAACGAGTGATCACCCGTCGATCCTATGCAGAGGCTCATTACCATGAGCGGAAGAAAGGGAATGTTCCATGGTATGTCGACTTCCACGCCTCGTTTCAGTCCAGAGAAGGTTAAGTGCTGACCATGCAAATAGGCTATTTCTCTCAGTCGCTTTAACAGTCCCAGTAGCATATTATCTATATAATTCAAGATCCCAGGAAACTGCACATGGCGCTGGGCCCAAGCGTTCGCTTGTCAAGGGCCGCGAGGAAGGAGCAAAAGTGTCAGGCGAGAAACAGTCAGAGCGTGATCCGGTAAGTGCATGAGCATGCCATTGCTGGTTGTTCTATACTGAAGAAACACTGGTAAATGAACAGGCCCACGCAATCAAACCCATAGAAAACATTGGCAAAAAATCAGGCACGCAAACAGCCAAACAGCAAGGCGTTTCCAACGACGATACTATGCATCCGGAGCTCTATGCTTCGGGCAAGAGCGAGAAACCCGAGGGCGTGACCGAGACAGCCAAGTTGAAAGGGACAGTGTCGCTTGACCGAGGAAAGGGAAAGTCATAAACTTTCAAAGTGGTTGTTGAAAGGAAATGTAAAATGTAAGGTAATGTAGTAGACCGGCGCTTCGATGTGGTAGTGATTTGTGTCAATTGTCACATTATTAGTAATTAAATTGATATTTACAAGATCTCAGGCACCCATCCGATCTGTGTTTTCATAAACCCGATCCTGCAACCACCACACCACGAGTCGTACAGAATGTTGCATCGGATCATCATCGACGTTTCAAAGAATCACATGCACCCCAAAAGCAATATCCTCATTCAAGCTTCCCATTCGTGAAATGAATAATAACATAGGCTTGTAAACAAAGCGTCCAACTTTGACAAGCACAAGAAGAAAATTATGTTTCTGGACTCCCACCCATTTTGTATAGTGAAGAAAATATTAATGCAAGTTTGAATGTATGTATAAAAGTCGTCCATAAATCACACAGCCATGAAGAGAATAGCGCGAGTATAGCAAGTCAGTATGTCATGAATACCGTGGCTTGAGATTCCGCACATAATTAGTAATCAAAGGCAAATCGAGCAAGTCGAAACGGCCGTTGTATGTGTAAATGTCATAAATCATGCACGTCCTTACTTGCGTTTGCGACCGTCAGTCAATGCGCCGTTGACGGAGACCTGAGAAGAGACACCCTCCGCTCCATTGATGCCACCGGCAGCAGCCTTGGAGGTGCTCGCTTGTTCTTCTTCCTCTTCCTCGTCCTCACTTCTTTCATCTTGGGCAACATCGTCCAGGATATACTTCTTCAAGATGCGCATGATCAAATAAAGCCAGAAGAGATTCACGGCCTGAAGACTGGCAAGAAGAGCAAAGGTGATGTACTGACTGATCCAGCATTTGTATTGTTGAGTCTCCCAGTTCAGCTCAAATGGACCGACGGTTCTGAATTCGGTCAGAACGGCCCAGAGGATCTTCAAGTTGATAAAATGCCGTAAGTAAACCCAGACTGTAACAAAAAGGCCGAAGTAAGGACCGATGATAGGTGAGTCGAGGTAATTCAAAGTCTTGGAGGTCTACACCAAGAAATTAGTATTGACACAGATATCAAAAAGGAGACGAACTAGCATACTGCGAGGAAAAAGTCGGAAATATCGTGTGTGATGTACACAGCAATACCCATGTAGGTAAAATGGAAACGATAGCTGAGGAAGATCAGAGCCAGTGTGATAATGTGGTGGCCAACAAGTTCCTTGAAGTCTTTGCGAGGCTTCTCCAATTGCAGCAACAGCACAATGGCTTGTTGGAACCAGTAAGCTGCTTGCAGGAGATAGTATGCCTTGAATTCCGCCGTATGCTCACGATGGGGAAAGCCCTCGAACATTGCGGTGGTATTAAAATACCAGATGTTAGTTCGGCTCATGACCCAAAGACCGAAAGGACCAAAGACGGCAAAATACATGGCAGTATACACCTGCTCCATGTAACGTGCAATCTTTCCCTTTCCTCGGATGTTACAGTAAAGCGCCCATGGTCGGATCACTCGTTGCATCAAAAATTCACGGGTGAATGAGAGAACCACGGTGTAAAAAGCGACAAACGCAAAATCCTTCTTTCCTTTGCCGTACATCACACGTTCGCCAGGATATTCCGGTTCGCGGGGGTAGGACAAGAAAAGCGCGGAGTGCAATGGATTGGTTTCGGTGGGATTTATCGCGTATGCGGAGAGGAGGACTACCAGGATAATCAAAGGTATAAACCAAGTGTGCCTGAGGGCTACATCTTTGAACCGACTAAGCAAAGACCGAGACTTTCGACGTTTATGATGAGATTTTCCGGATTTTGTAGAAACAGCTCCCTATGAGAGTGCGACTGTCAGTTCGGAAGTCGAGTTTGGCAGTGAGCGGTAAGGTAGAACAAACCTGGGGTTGCTCCGAAATATCTGAGAGGGGAGCACTTTTGTTGATATCCATTGTTGACATTGCTGGAGCACTGGTATCGCCTCTGATGTCTGAACCCAGACTCGACTTCCTCCGAGTGGTAGGCATTGTAACGATGTAAGTTTGCCGCAATCAATGAAAAATACTTTGGGAGGCCGCTCGCCAGTTAAAACAGTGATTACGCAGCCCCTCCGAAACGTAAAATGACCAAGTCTTGTCCAACCAGGGTACCAATCGATTCCTCCAATGTTTTTCAAGAAGACAGCGGAGGCGACTTCGATACGATACGGTCGCAATGATCTTTTTCCCTTCACGATTGTATGAGCTGCCGCAAAACAGATGCTGGTAGATACAAATTGATTTCTTTGCCGGTTCACAAGCGACTTTGATAGCAGAGGAGAATATAGCGTGCGACGTTGGATGAATTGACTGCAATCGAAGAAACGAGAGGAAAGAAAAAAAAGGATTGCGGTTCTACAGCCCCGGGTTTGACTTCCACTTGTGCACGCTCCAGGGGTTATACTCCCGCTTGTCCCGAAAAGGCTTAGTTCCCTATGTCCGGAGATGTTTATTGGCCAGAATGCATAGCCTTAGTCACCAAGCCTTCATAAGGCTTCACTGAGCCTTGGCGGTAGATTTTATGCACACCTAGCGCTAATCTACAGCCAACACTGACGTTAAAAATGATAATAGGTATATTCAGCTATATTTAAATATGTATCAACAGAAAACAAACGAATTCTCATCTCACGACAGACTGATCGTCGGAATCTCAGCTATATGCAGTCTAGCACTGCCATATGGCACTAGACTGACTTGGAACGGGTCTCCTGTGCAGTTTCTGTCTGCTAGCAGCGGTGGGTTTGGCGCGTAACCCTCGGTTAAACTCCATTTGATCTCGCATACAGTCGCACTGATAGATCCTGGTGGCGCGTTAAGAGTCCAGATAGGGTTGGGCAAGGAGGCACCCGGCCCTGGTGCGTTGTACCTCAGAGTCGATGGATCAATGGCGAGGGCCCATTCCGTGGTCGGGTAAATGTCATATTCCAAGGCTTGCGAGGGTGCACCAGCATAGCCTGAGCTGTATGAGGTGTAGTTCTCTCCGGGTGCAATGGTATAAAGAATTGGTCCGTGGTATATAGCTACAGTGTCATTTGCGCGATCAGCCACTCGGATATCGCCCGCCAAGGAGTAAAATATGGTGGTTCGGCCTCTTTGGAGTGGAAGATGATGCATGGCAGTATTGGAATCTGCTAGTACATCTTCGTGAGACCCGCTATTGATGGAGAAGAAGCTGCTTCCCGTGGCCCAGGTAGGCACTCGCACATAAAAGTCAAAGTCGTCACTGGCCTCTACGGTATATGTCAACTCATATACAAATGGATAGAGAGTATCGACCGACACACTGACGGAAGTGCCAGAGTTGGTAGTGGTGTTGACTGAAGTTGGGCCCAGCAATGCATGCGCAATTCCATTGTCGCCATACCGGACATAGGAGTTCGAAACATACTTGGGATAACCTTGCGGGTGATTGACTGTGCAGCAAGGATAGTTTGGCGCCAGCCCATAATGTTGACCCTCGGTGTCCACATTATAGAAGGGGGAAGCATCAAAAGTATGCGATATTGGCTGGTTGGTCTGAGAAACGTACTGATGCGCCCACCAATCTGGTGTGAGCATGACAGGGAGAGCATTGTAAGCTGCCATCTCGGCATTGTCTGCGAAAGAGGCATCGCCCAATGCCTGATACAGATAATTTAGAGAGTAGATGGATTCTACCACAGCACACAGCTCCACACCGCGAACAGGGCTCAGGCCAGACAGACGCTCATCTGCAATCATGACTCCCGAGGGCTGACCGTGATATGTCAATGTCCAATTGACTGCAGTGCGCGAAGAATCTCCAAGACTATCGTCGCCGTTGAAGCGTCGGATAACAGCACCGAATTTGTAGCCTTGTCCAATATTGACCCCATGCTCAAACGCATATTCGGCATTAGTGATGTCAACGGAAACCGTATCAAGGTCCTGTTTGATATAAACGCCGTCAACGTACCAATCGGCCCAGTTGTTTGACTTTTCGAATAGGAGATTCATTGAATTGAAGATGATGTCTGTGTCATTTCTTGGATCATGCTCAACCAGCCATTGTAACCCCAGAATCATATCGGCCGCACGCGAGCGGCCCCATTGGTCGTCGATCGGTGAAGTAGCCGATGCAACATAGCCAAGGAAATTATCTTCGAGCATGGAATTCATCAATTCGACGAATTTATGCATGCCATCCAATACGCTTGTGGCAACGTCAGTTCCATTCTCGGCCTCAGCTAACTGCGTCAACCCTAAGAAGAAGGGAAATCGACCCCAAAGATTGCGTGTGTTGACATCGGTTTCCGGACCAAGCCACCCATCCGCCTGCTGATGAGAAAGAACGTAGTTCACAGAATCCAAGACCTGGCTTTTCAATCGCTCGTCGTTCAAAGTATACGCCAGGGGTACAAGACCGTTAAACCAGTACGGGAAGCCTTCGTTGAGGTCGCTGTACTCCGATGATCCTCCGAGCCATGAACTGTTACTGACAAATAGATAAAAATCATGTTCGTGACCAGCAAGACCGTCACTCATCAATTGCAATTGATCTTGTAACCAGCCTTCGGCCGAAACTGAGCCCAACGGCAGAGGCTCAAAAACTAGGGGAAGTACTGTGCCGAGGTTGACGGATCAGCACAAATCTGCAATTGATGGTATTTTATAACATCAAAATCTTAAAAAAAAAAAAAAAAAAAGCTTACGTGTATTACTGCATTTAGCGACATCAAAGAAGGAGCTAGCCAAGAGGATGGCCAAACCCCCTACGGTTGATGCGCTGTACGGCATACCGGTTGTTCTAAACCACAACATAAGGAGGGACTGTGCGAGAGAAGTCACCAGTAAAGGAAAGAATATCCTTGAAAGGAATCAAAGGAAGGAAAGAATTGAAGAGACGACCAGCCGACCACGATTGAGGAATCTCGAAGATCTCCATGTCCAAAGTAGAGCCGAAAGGAGCGGATGAGGAGTGCTTTATAGCAATTGTCATTCCTCCGAATATTTCATCTCCCCTGCATCGTGACCGGGGGAAAGGTAAATTAAAACCATGACTCGATCCAGTCAGAACGTCGCACATATTACCTACGGCCTAGTCTCTGCCAAAATATTTTAACTTGATTTTCGAGTCCAAAGGACTGGTCAGTGGTCATTGTTGTCAGGGTCCCTGTACCTTCTCCTTTGGCGCGTAAGAGGGGAGCAAGTGCTCTGGTTGGACGATCGCGTGACGATCAACATAACGAATCTAGGATAAAGATGCCGCCGAGGTGCAAGAATGTGACCCTTACTACGGAGAGTCGACTAGTCAATAGTTAAACTTATTTATGCTACATTGGCTACAAGTTTTGTGCTTACTGCTTGTAGTAATCCATATAGTGCGTACATGAATCGCTAAACAGGTACAAAGTACTACCTACTCTTACTAGCAGTTGTCACCCCGCACCATCCCTTAATCCGGATAATCCCCCGGCTTTGACCCTCACCCCTGACATGACATCTGATGAAATCTTGCTTCGATCGGGTCTTCGGCTTGGGTTCTTTGTTTTCTGCGCTGCGAATCGCAAGTCCTGACCGAGGACATGGACGTTTATCTTCCTTAAATGTGGCTGATATTCATCAATGGAGTCGACCCCTGATCATAACACGCGGACGCCGGGATGCCACATGAATCTCGTCACATTGCAGTATCTCGATATCTAGGTACTTGAGACTCGAAGGCACCGATCACTACGCTCGGGTCAGGAGACATCGCAACTACAAGACACCGAGACAAAGAAGCGTCACGGCCTACGTCAGGATCAGCCGGGGAATTACTAGTTCGAAAATTGGAAAATTGGGGTAATCAGTATGAATCAGGCGGTGAAGGCCATGTGCAATGACTTGCATACACTCTCGTGCAACTGACAAGAGCGAAATACAGCTTCCTAAGTTGTGCTAGTAAATGTAGCTTACTTACTTTGTTGATTGAGCGAATGAAAGGTTTGAATACCGTACGTAGTAGGTATCTGGCCTCTCGGAAAAGAACACGAGATTTGGGGATGCTACCTCAGGATCTACGTTTTAGCCTCTTAGGGCTCAGCTCTTATTCGGTGACCCCATAAACAGACTTGTTTAGTGCCTGTGTTTAATACATTTAGTGTCACGAGATCATAGATTACTCGGAGCGCGCGTGCGACCATAGAATATTTGACAGACAAATTCCCGACCGTCTATCAGCGACGTTAACTTCATGGGTATGAGTCACAAATAGTGAAATCTTTTGACATGTATTGATGTATTGGTCTCTGTGTATTTCTGAACTAGTAAAACCTTGTCTCCGCCTGAAAAAAGCCTCATAGTAGCTTAATGCGACAGCGATATGACATCGGCCTTCCTCCGGGATTCGAGGGAAGAGAAGAGAGAAGTATTACCATAGAAGGAAATACAGTGACTCTGTATGCGAGTCAAGCTTAGCGGAAGATCTATTGTCGGAATTCTCAGTCTAGTAGTCGACTATTACTTTCTTTGACTGTATCCTCGTAGTTACCGTTCATGGTCAACACAAATCATCTAAAAGCAGTATTTAGGGTTTGTAGGTTAGGGCTTTGCGATTAGGGCTTTCCGGGACGTCACTTTGGGGGTACCGGATTTTGAGCGGCTTTTAACCCTACATGGAAAACTCGACAAAAGCCGCTTTATATACTCCGCCTCTGATAGAGGATCAAGCCATCATTTCTCTTTCTAGATTCTATTGATATATTGTCCTTGTTCTTAGGAAGCATATTTTTCTCAAATTGTCACTTAAACTATCAAGATCGAGACATGGCTGCAGGCACAATCCATACCCCCGTCCTTATCGTCGGAGGCGGCATTGTTGGTCTCAGCGCATCCCTATTCCTCTCTCACCACAACATTCACTCCGCACTCGTAGAACGGCATTCGAGCACATCAATTCACCCACGAGCTCGAAGCGTCAACGCGCGTACGATGGAAATCTTTCGCAGCATTGGACTTTCCGAAATTGTTCGTCAAGCAGGCGCCTCGTTGGCACCTAGTAAAGGTATTTACCATTCTAACGACTCTCTGAAATCTTTTATAAAGACCAGACCCAGAAGAAAGGAAGATCCGTCCACAGATTCAAGAGGGTGGTTGGTCAAATGGGCACAGATAGGACCTGAGGATGGCACTTTTGTGACACAGGATATGCTTGAACCAGTCCTAGTAAAGGCCGCAGAGGAAAGAAGAGGAGATCTCCGGTTCTATACAGAATGTGTAGAGATCAAACAAGATGAAGAGAAAGTGACTGCCAGCATTCGGAATCGGGAGACGGGTGAAACAGCTACAGTCATTGCGGATTATCTGATAGCAGCTGACGGAGCAAATTCGCGCATCCGATCTCAATTAAATGTTTCTATGACTGGACGTGGGACGATGGGACACCTCCTCAACATCTTATTTCAAGCTGATCTCAAGGATCTCGTCGATAGACGTGAATTCAGTCTCTGCGTCATTGACCGTGCGGAGGTTACAGGAATACTAACATCCATCAATAACAGAGAACGTTGGGTTTTTCACTTGAGTTATGATCCTTCCAAAAACGAGAAGCCGGAGGACTTTCCACCAGAGAGGTGTCAAGAGCTATTACGAGTTGCGCTAGGTATATCGGACATTAAAATCAAAATAATATCAATATTGCCCTGGCAACCCGCCGTCCGAGTCGTGACGAAACTTCAACATGGTCGAATCTTTCTCGCTGGCGATGCGGCACATCAAATGCCACCGTATGGTGGTCAGGGGGCCAATACAGGCATCTCTGACGCATACAACCTAGCATGGAAGCTTGCCCTTGTCCTGAAAGACGTGGCTAGTCCCAGGTTACTGCAAACGTACGACACAGAGCGATTGCCGGTAGGAAAGGCTGCAGCAGAGGCGTCAACAGGTCCTGCTGATGACCGTGGTTTGATCTCTCCATTCAAACTTGACTGGAAGATTCTGCGGGGATGGTCAAAGATTGTACCGCTGGCAAGTGGATTTGGGTATGTGTACTCTAGTGAAAGCTCTGCGGTAATTGGAGAAAACAATTGGCCGCTGGGAGGTGCCACTTGGAAGGCGTGGAATGTGCCGTCTCTTATTCATTCATTGGACGGGAGACCCGGTTCTCGTGCACCGCACGTTTGGGCTGAGAAGGATGGGAAGCCGATTTCTACCCTTGATGTTGTGGGAAAAGGATTTGTACTGCTGATTGGACGCGAAGGGCATGATGCTTGGACAAATGCAGTTGACCAAGTGAAACTCAAGTTCAAGGGTCTGGATCTTGCCGGACATTGTGTTGGGCCCAATGCCGATATTGTTCCGAAACAAAGCAAGGAATGGGAGATTACAGCAGGTATTTCGTCCAATGGAGCGATACTGATCAGACCAGATAGATTTATTGCTTGGAGGCAGAGAAGACTACCAGCCGACGTGCGTGGTGCGCTAGAGGAAACTATTAAAGAGATATTATGTCTCTAACTTGAAAGGGGATTCAGGTTTACTCCTCCCCGTCAAGAAAATCATATGTATAATAGGTATAGAGAAATGTGAGAAAAATAATATTCTGCTCCGCATGCCTAATGAGCATCAAGCGTAAAATAGGGTATCGTTGTTTCATTAAGTCGTTTTAGACAGTCAGCTCCCACTGCGCTATATAAGACCAACCCATGCCAACACGTCCGGCTTGGGCTTTATATTCTTGTAATGATAGACCACGAGCATCTTTCTGGGAAGCAAAGCTTGTAATGTTGGCAATTCCAAGCTTTTGACCAGGTGCGCCCAGTACCCTTGGATCATCGATATCCACATACCATAGGTCCCCTCCGCCATTCGGCCCGGTACCGCGAACGTAAGTAAACGGTATTTTCTCATCTTTCTGGCCATCTATGCCGTGGGTATCTAATAGGAAGAGAAAGGGTGCAGTTTTCTTGCTATGATGAGTAAGTGTCCAATGTTCACATTTCAAGCCAAATTGAAACCTTATAGGCCCTGACTGGTGAATGGATATTTTTGCGCAGGCTGGACGGAAGGATCGTTCTCCAATTCCCTCCTGGTAAGCATCCGTAAAAATGACAGGCTGCTCGAGACCGAAAGGCTTATTGTGGTCTTGAAGAACGTACGCCTCCCAACTCATGCCAGGACCGCCATTATCTGTAAAGAACTGGTCCTTGTTCTGCGGGTAGTGTGAAAGAAGAAACTCGTTATTGGGCTTGGTAAAATGAGTTGGATCAAATCGTTGAATATATGGCTGTCCTTTGCCCGCTACAGCTCCAGCTCCCCAGCACGGATCGACAAGTTTCCATATGCCCCCGTCGATTCTCACCGCGTTCCAAGCGTGGCCAGCTTCGAATGGTGGTATAGTGGAGCCAGGAGCTAGTTGCGAATGGCCAAACCCCTTGCCGTGGCCGCCTATAACAAGAGCTTCAAGGCCCGCGTGTGTTGCCAGAGTAGCAAACAGCCCGGCATATCCCTCACAAACTGCAAGACCAGTGGAAAGTGTCTTGGCGGGKGTTGACGGCTGCACGTTGTTATTGAAAAAGGCGTCAACATCATACTTGATGTTGTAATGAAGCCAAGTAAACAAAGCCCTCGCCTTGTCAGTAAGAGATGGGAATGGTGCGGTAAGCTGTGTGGCTAGCCATGCTAGATCATTGGTAGGAAGAGATTGTCGGGGAAATTGAGCTGCATGATTATCTGGACCGGAGAAGTCTCTGCATATCATGCAGACGGTACTAGCACTAACATGAGCATGTCCGTTGGCGGCGAATTTAGGTTTCGTTGCCTGGATTGCTGCTAGATTTGGTCGCGAAGCAAAAGGTATAGCGGGCGGTGCACTCTGATCCAGCTCATCCTCTTCAACATGTTTACTCAAAGTCGCAAACGATTTCTGCTGTATTTTATGAAGAGCTTCGGCCGTGGGGACTGGAGGAATTTTGCGTGGCGCTGGCGCTGGCGCTGGTGCTACAGTGGCAGATTCGTTCTTCACTGCATTTATTGACAGCGATGGTATTTTCCTCGCTTCAGAAGACAGACTTCGGACGGGTAACGATACTCTTGTAGCTTGGTCTCCACTGGCTTCTGTAGACGAGGTCCGTGAAGGCAGTGGCGGTGGTTTCAAGGGTGCTTTAATTGCTCTCTTCGCCTTTTCTGCCTCTGAAAGTGTTGACGATGTACGCTTGGAAAGGCCCGGTCGACCCTTCTCGCGCACCGGAAGCGGAGGCAGCTCTGCTTCCATCCATCCTGGAGCTACAAGTACCCGACTCTTGCTATCCACCGTGCTCGTTGTAGAAATCGTACTGTAAGACGCATTCGACCTTGTAGACTCAGAGGACACTCTCCGTTCCGTCTGCGCAGACGGGCGGCGGGGTGGTAGAGCCGGTGTAGGTTGGGGGCTCTTACGAGCTGGGAGTGGAGGAGGCAACTTGCAATCATTTTTCGGCGAATTCTTTTGTGCTTCTAAGACTGCTGTTGGAGGCGGAAGGAACCCATTTTGACGGACCGGAGCAGGTTTGTTGCCAATGACCTTGATGTCAACCACGGAACCGTTCAGTTCGTGCGGAGGATTGTTCACGGTTTTGTTTCTCGAAGCATAAGGTCGCGCGGCAGACGTTTCTGGTAGACGACCGACTTGCGACTGGTTGAGTGCAGCTATGCGCTCTTGGATCGTCTGGGCTCTTGGTTCTTCGGCCATTGTTGAGTCCGCCAGGGATAAACAATGAGGTACGACTGTCTGGATAAGAAAAGATTGTAAATGATGAACGATCGCGAATCACCGAGTCTCAAGCGAGAGAATCGAGATGGTAATTGTCTGTATATATAGATGCACTGATCAGTGTTGTAGTTTCATCTGAAACGAAAAGAGTGGCTGAATCGTCGCATCTGGCGTGACGGCAAGGCTGTAGATCCGAAAGCTGTCTAAACGATTCTTGTGGAGTTGGGTCAGTAATTATTTTATATTTGAGATAAGGATGAACAAAATCCATAGCCATCCATTGGACATGGTATGAGCAATAGCCCCCTTCCCCAGCGAGTGATGTGCTACAGTCAAGACTCAAGAGTTGCAATCAGGGTCATCCTTGCAGCTAACTTGGACGGCGGGAACTGGGAAGCCCAGAAGCGCCCCCACCATATTACCAAGGCAGCGAGGCTTAGCTACGCGTACGTAGTACATTCATTTTAATTAGATTGCATACGTTGGGCTGTTTATTTTTAACACTCTAACCGCTGAGCCTCATGTAATCTACGACATGTTTGTGGATTACCTCGTTCGCTACGAGCTAGCGTTCTTTGAAACTGCTGTTGAAAATTTGATAGTAGGAAATCTCGGTCTGTATACAATGTACAAAGCTTGCGCACTCCATATCGCGCCAATGATACAGTCATGAAAAATGTAGAAAAAAGCTTATGTGTGAGAGATGACTCCTGTTCACCCCTACCGAAAGGTGGAAAATAGACAATTAGTGAAGACACTGGAGAAAAGAATGTAAAAGACCTTCCATCCGACGCCTTCAAGTAGTACGATGCTGCAAGGTTGGTGTAGGATTTTGTGCTCGATGGCCAAGGCAGGAGCTTCAGCTTTGTTATGTCGCTTGTAGGGTTGTTTCGGTGCATGGAGCACGGGTATTATGAAAGATCTTTTATGGAGAGATGGCGATGTGGTGGTAGAAGGATTGATCATCAAAGCATGACACCGTTCAACGTACATCATTAAGCCGTTCCGATACGGGTGGCTACCACCGATGGGTCGACTATACAGATTTGTATAGTAATAGGGGCTCGCCGATATTTTCGATCTCGGGAATAGTGCATTTGAGGTCAAAGGCTTTGCTGAGTACGATTTTGAAAATCTAGCCAAGTTAGTAAGCTAAGTAAAATGACACTTGAAGGAGGTTCAAACCTTTTGGACATTGATACTGTGGCTAGTACTGCTGAAAATCAAACTGGCTCTCATGGCTTTGGCATATCGCTTGGCCTATATGGATAGTCTCTTAGTTTCTTATACGCTGATGGAGTTGAAATGGTCCCTGCTCGGATAGACATACCTGTAAAGATATCTCCTCTTGGTCCTCGCGGGGAAAGTTCACAAAATGATCATATTTCGTGCCGATGAGGAAAGGGATGGCAGTTTTATTGAAGCCGCGACCCTGGCGATACCATTCCTTGATAGAATTGAGGGTGCTCTTGCGTGTGAGGTCGAACATGAACAGAATGGCAACTGCATCGTTACAGACCAGAGGAAGCATATTAACGAACTCGCGTTGTCCGCCCAGATCCCAAATCGAGAACGTAATTTCTGTATTCCGAATCGAAATAGTCTTCTCCATGAAGTTGACACCTATAATCCTTCCAGTTAGCAAATATTCTGGCATGGACTTGCGAAAATATAATGTCGCACTCACCTAATGTCTGAATATAGTCCTCGTCCCAGCTACCTTCAACATATTTGACCATCAAACTGGTTTTACCTATTTGAGCATCTCCTACCATTCCAACCTTGATAACAACACTGTTTTTTGACGGCACGGCAGCTTGCTTCTGGGCTTGTTCAGCTTGTGAGCTGGGATAGCCATATCGTTCTCCCCCACTTGACAACCCAGAACCAGGTCGTGAGGCCGATTGCTGAGGATTCTGCTGATATGACATGGTCGGGGAGCTAAATCGAGATGAATTTTGCTCATCTTCCGCGGGGAAATAGTTTTGTTGCGATGACGTGAATTCGGTAGGGTACGTGTTTTGGTGAGCTGCTTCCTCGTGGTTGTAGCCAGCATCGCGTGTGCCGTCGACAACAGTTGACTCTGTAACTTCTGTAGTCTCTGTAGTTTCTGGGATATCCTGATTGTTCATAAAAGGCTGACCAGTGGTCTCATTTATTTCGCGTTCTGGCTCCAAAGAGGTCGAAGGAGCAACCTCGGAGTTCGGATCGGCGTCCATGGTGATGTTGTTTTGATGAGTTTCGTCGACTGGCGCAAGGAGATCCGCAGCAAAATTAGAATGTTGAGTTTCCAAAGGCATGAAATGCTCTATTATCGTTCCATCGGATGATCGAAACGTGCTTCTCGATATTTACTCGGTTGTGATTGATGGGACGACGGTATCAAATAAGGACAGAGCTGAAGAAGGTTTCCCCCGAAAGGAAGAGAGACTGGGAACCTCGAAACTCCACCAAGTCCGCGAAAAGGTGATGGGTTGCTGGTTGGAAAAAAAATTGCAGTAATTGCAGACAATTCAAACGTTGTGCCGTTGGAGGATCAGAGCTTGGGAGGGACGGTTGACTTGTGCGGACATGCACCGCCTGTTGTTGTCCGTCGATGATGAGGCGCTTCGGCGGGCAGCAAATGAGCAAATCAATCAAATCAATCGATGCGGGCGGATCATCTGGCACTAAACCAAAAATGGACCTAGTGCCCCTCGCTGTTCCCAAAAGAAAAAAAGTTCGAGCAGCCCTAAAAGATTTCTTCACATAGACAACGTTGGGATTTTTTCTCACTTACTGATTCCCACGACTGGCTGAGCCAGTATTACTTTTTTTTCTTTTGAGCGTGCATTCTTATAACCTCTACCATGTCTAAACGCACAGCAGATCTCGAGGAAGATCAATCCTCCGCTCTAAAAGCTGGACAGCGACCTCTGTCAGATGCCCCACCTGACGAAGTCGGAGAGTTCGAAGACGAATTTGAGGATGAATTTGAGAGTGAAGACGAGATACTAGAGGCGGGAGTGGATGGTCGACCAGATGAGGAGAGGGAGGCTGAGGAGAGAGGTACGTCAAAATCATGAAACTGGCAAAGGATCGCAAAATTCTCTGCATATACAATTTTTAACTGAATATACTCAGATGCGATGGACGTCGATAAAGAGACTTTTATACCTGGCAGGACGAAACTAGCACCAGGCGAAACATTAGCACCGGATCCTTCGACATATGATATGCTGCACACCCTCAGTACACCGTGGCCGTGCCTGTCGTTCGATATTGTTCGTGATAATCTAGGAGATAACCGAAAGACGTTCCCGGCGACCGTCTATGCTGTCGCTGGCACCCAAGCCGAAACACCTCGTGCAAAGGATAATGAGCTTATGGTGCTCAAGCTGTCATCACTCGGTCGTATGGAACGAGAGAACGAAACCGACTCGGAAAGTGATTCAGATTCAGACGATGAGGGATCGTCAGATCCAATACTTGAGTCTAAGGCGATACCCCTAGGATCAACAACAAATCGAATTCGAGCACATCAGACTCCTAATACTTCGGGTGATTATACGAGACCTCCACAGACAATCACTGCGACAATGCTGGAAAACTCTCAGGTGGTGATACATGATGTTACGCAGCATTTGGCAAGCTTCGACGTTCCGGGTACTATTCTTCCTCCTTCGGCGTCGAAGCCTATCTCGACTCTGCGCATGCACAAATCAGAGGGATATGCGTTGGACTGGTCGCCTTTACAACCACTGGGAAAATTACTTACGGGTGATAACGATGGACTTATCTATGTCACGACGAGAACGGAAGGAGGCGGGTGGGTTACAGATTCCAGGCCATTTCTAGGACACACTTCCTCCGTCGAGGAGTTACAATGGTCACCCAACGAAAAGAACGTGTTTGCATCTGCCAGCAGTGACGGTTCGGTGAAGGTTTGGGATGTGCGATCAAAGTCTCGCAAGCCAGCTGTAGACGTCAAAATCTCCAACACGGATGTCAATGTCATGAGCTGGTCAAATCAGACTTTCCATTTACTAGCAACGGGTGATGATGCCGGTCAATGGGGCGTCTGGGATCTTCGACAATGGAAACCTGGTTCTTCCCAATCCAGACCATCGCCAGTTGCTTCGTTCGACTTCCACAGAGAACCGATCACGAGCATAGAATGGCACCCGACTGACGATAGTGTTGTCGCTGTGGCTTCGGCAGACAGCACACTTACCCTATGGGACTTGGCTGTCGAGCTCGATGTCGAGGAGAGTCGCGATGCCGGAATGAGCGATATTCCACCTCAATTACTTTTTGTGCACTATATGGATTCTGTCAAGGAGCTGCATTGGCAAGCCCAGATGCCTGGAACAGTGATGGCTACGGGAGCCAGTGGTTTTGGGTAAGCTTTACATTCTTTGAGCTTGTGCTTTTGGATTAGTGACTGACTGTTTTTTTCTGATAGTGTTTTCAAGACCATCAGCGTTTAGTATAAATGACCTCGCGACAAAATTGCAAAAAGGTCAGATTGGCATGCCATTGCATAAATAGTGTCAGTGGCATTATGGTCAAAAATTTATGTAGATATTAATGCACATATGACGAACGAATGGAATGTTTATAATATTCTTATATCACCTTGGGCCACAAAAATAAACGAGAAATATTCTAGCCTACGATTATGATGATGAATCCGGCGAACTATGACTGTTTCCTTGATTTTGTTCATACTGTTCATGGTTGAATTTACCTAACAAAGACTTTCCTAGTCCTCTTCTTGGGCATCACAGGCAATAACCCTTAACTCGATATCGACCCTACCAGTCACCTCCATGTAGACCTACAACAGAGCTACCACTACAACTTTCGACCAATTCACTTCTGTCTACTAACCGGAGGATATTCTTCCAGTCTTCAGCGATACAGTCCACACCCATTTAGCTCACGTACCTACCCATACCAATACGACCAACTGCATTGTAATTAAAAGCCACCTACATAACCTCTGTGGCAACACTCGGTTAAATACCAACACCAAGCGTTGATCATGTCAATGCGGTAGCTAGAGGCACTTTGCAGATCGACATGCACTAACTAATCTACCTAGTTCTTGATATCTGGGCATGATGCACACAAACAAGAATCACTCGCAGAAAGTGGCTCAGAGCAAGATCCCTGAGTTGGAAGATCTTTACGCCTCGTTCATCATTAGGACATATCGTGCAAAGGATGGCATTAGAAAAGACCTTGAGGCGAAGTGGCGCATTGATCTCCAGGACTAAATCGACCGTCGACAGGTAGTACTCACTAGATGTAGTTAAGTTAATATAGAGTTGTCAAGAGTCAGCTTCGATCATCTTTGCCACACTAAGCTGGGTTGTCTCGGTCAGTGCGTACATGGCTTGTCGACTTCATCAAGCTGGTGTAGATGGCAGGTAGTTTAGAAGTCAATCTATGAGAAATTGACTTGATTGGCTAGAATTGAATGGTAAGTGGCTGCAAGCACAGTATTAACCTTGAAAATAGGCACTCAAATCAATAAGTGTTGCTCTAAACTAGCAGCGCGTTATAGCGCTGCGGCCGTACAACGGTCACCATTCGCATGCAGAAATATACGATATACATTGAATCTCTACAAGATCATACGAATCAGAGCTGCTGGCTGCAACAGCTCCCATACTAGTCACATTGCAGCACATCTAACGGCGCTGCCAATTCATAAATAGATTGCTTACATGTATGGTGGAGATACGTTACCTAGCTAGGTAGCTTCATAATTCGTCCAGATTGCAACCTTGGGTCCCTAGCTACGAAAAAAAAGGCCCATTGGTCTCTATAGACTCATAGAGGAAGATGCAGCATGCAGAGGTCCAAGATCAAATGGAATTGATCAAAAGCTATTCAGCGGGAGCGTGCAGTGCAGAGTGCAGAGTGCAGAGTGCATAAAATGTCATAGCTGCTCGAGGTCATGTAATTACACAGAATACCTGACAATACAATACGATACGCCCACTACCTGACCTTGTGACCTTTACTAGTAGATTAGCCTCCACCGCAGCCAATCAGGGACAAGTTAATGCATTGATTGACTTGATGGATCTGTGGCTCCTGCACAGATTGTCCAATCAGAGATCTAATCAGAGCGCCACAGCCAGCTCAACATGCAAGCTTCAAGCGCTAATTAAGCTCGGACCAATGATGGCACTTTCGTTTTAAGATGTGGCTCTGTAAATACCCCTGTAAAGTTAGTACATAAGTTACTACAGAGTACACACTCTACACTTATCGCTAGCTTGGTACTTGTGCTTGTCAATTTAGGAATGTCCATACGATCTTGTTGCTGTTTCAATCATTATGACATTACCTTTTACTAGAAAATTGGATTGATAAGTGACGCTGACAGGGCTACTGACATATATCGCCATTAGCCGAGACACAGGCCCTGCAGGTCGACAAGGAACAGTCACATATGCACAACCATACATTCTTCGTGTTGAAAGCTTGGGCCCTGTGGCAGGCCCGTGCGGTTGATCCGGGGGATTTTCTCCCGACCGATGGACCGGCCTCGTGTCTACTCAATCAGTCGTCTGGAAATAAATTGCTACGCCGGTACAGTACGATGACAACGTTTTCGACTGCATGATCTGAATGGCTGGGGGGTGTTGTTGTTGTTTATCCTGAACGGGCTTACGCCTGTCAAGTTTCATCCTTGCCTCTGTATGAGTCAAGAAACTCTCTCCCACGAGGGCCGTACTTCCGTGCCGACGAATCAGAGTCGTGATTACTCGGCCTTACTACAAAGCACTAGTGATTCCAGCCTACTCCGTAGATATATTAATCAATTATTTCTCCTAGCGCGCACTAAAGCACTAAGCAAGTTCAAAGTGTGTATGTACGTATATGCCTCATACCGTGGACTACTCAAGTAGCCTGACGCAGCTGTTACCCACACCGGCCAGAACACCGTGCTCCCTCGACTCTCGAGGACGATACCAAGCCACAGTGACATGACCCGAAAGGTCAATTTTCTGCCATATACCATGGTCTATTATGTGCGCCTTAGATAGGACCATGTCTTAAACCTCGGTATTAGGAAAGGTATGTAGATTCATGCTGCGAACATAACACTATTTCGTGTCAGCAATAATAAATACACGGCTGTCCGTTCACAAGTCATAGGTGACTGACGGACTTGATGCGTACTACGTATACGGATTAATAAAGAGACGGATCTAGGCAGCCTCAGGTCTCAGATTAATGCCAACGTCTTAAGTTATAATTATCATGGGCTGGTTTCACTGGAATCGAAAATACTCCGTACCGAAACAATACGTGACCAGGCGGCTAGATCATATTGACGTGCAGTCCTGCACAAATCGCACATACAGTATGTACAGTACGGAGGTGTAATACGGAAACCGAGTAAGCGGCTGAAAGGTCTTCGAACAGGTCACAAGAGTCCCATGACCACCACGTTCTAGCCGTCTCTATCAGTATCGTCTCCGTGCAATTTCCCGCAACCCCGGATTTTACTCCGTGCAGAGAGTCAGATACAGATGGTCCTCATGCTTAGTGCTTACCATGCGATTCCTCGTCGTCACGGAGGGCTTAGGCCTACCAACGTTGGCTTTTGCCGTTGTTCACTGATTAGCTGTTTCAAATTAGGCCAGTCCACGCTACGCTACGGGAACTTGATCTATCTGTAGATCTTCATCTGCGATTCGGCCGCTTAGCAAACAACCATGCTCCGAGGATTTTGTGCGGTCAGAGCTACCGAAGAAAAAAAAGTTGTGACGAGTCATTTTTAATTTTCTTTTTGCCAATCACATGAATCTGGAAACTGGCCCGATCACGTGGTAAATCGTTCTCGATAATCTATCGGAACCATCGTCTATAGACTCCGTAGACGAACACCAACACGATCAACCGAAAATTCAGAATCTCCAGGGTAACTTTGGTACCTCGTTGGTGGAATACGTCAGGGGAAGTGGGAACACCAGTCGACGGAAGAAGTAATTTCGCCGTGGTCACCTGGAAATCCGTACCGCGGAAAACGACGGACTTAAGAGCGACCTTGCTATACATAGTAGAGGCTTTGCCATCCGGGCAGATTGTTGTAACTGGCACCTGACCAGGTGAATGTTATGGAACATCTAGTATGTATACAGGGTAGTCGCTTAGTTTGTATGCATTGTGAAAAGTGCTACGTAGTACGTACGGAGTAAGATGGTAAATAAGCCCGAGGAAAGGACTTGATCCTCGGTTTCTAGAATTTGAGATTCTGGGGAATGCCCCAGTAACGCCGAGACCTGGAGAAGAACGGATCTTTTGATTGGGGTTGCACACGTCCAAGCGCGCCACGGATGGAGCCACTGACTACGCTACTGCTGGATCTGGTCTAGCGCAATGCTGGTCACCCCGTACTGTATTCATACGATCACTGTCCATCAGTGCTCAATAGTTCGACTGTTATGAAGTAGGTACTCACTTCATATGATTTTCTTCAGCTTTCCGACATGATTTCCACCCAGCTCAACGGCTCACATATTACCATATGTCGACCTGGATACTAGATTCTACAAAGTAAGTTTGTGAAACTTAGCAAGCGTCTACCTAGTCCATCTAGTAGTAATGGTCTATAGTTGAATGCTGATATCCAACTAATTTCTGATAATTTGGTCTCGAAAATAATTTTGTCAAGGAGACTGGTGATACTTACGCCGTTCTGCACGGAGTACCGTGCTAGTATTGATTAGTCCTACTTGGGTATACTAATACCTTATTATTGGCTAGCGTGGGCAGTTCGTATTCGATACAAAAGCAAAGTAGTTGCTTGCTTTGAACAATGAAGGACAGAAGGTATCTTATCAGTCGAGACAGTCCACGTTGATTGCTCACTTTTCGCTAGCAGGAGTCATCGCTGCAGTAAGCCTAGTGAAGGCTATGCCATCCCTAGCTATAGCTACACTGTTTATGCGGTTTGCTCGGCGTGGTCAAGGTCGGCGGTATTGATCGCCATTCGAGCCGACTCTAGATGAGCTCCACGGCGATTGGCCGTGGGTAGGTAGTCGGCTCCAGTGGTAAATCAGATACCAATACAACTAGTACAGCGTATGGAGCACGGTGTGTACGTGCTTGGAAGACGGTGTTTATGTTGACCTGAAATGCCGTTATGTACCTGGAATTCACCTACAGTTGTCGGATCCCACCCCTTTCAAGTATTCAATGCATCGAATGTACTACGTAGTAAACATTCCTGACCTCATACTCGCGAACATACAGCAGCAGGTACGCCGTTCCCTGGCACGTTCACCGGGGTGGAGCCGACCGATGGTCTGATTATCTGAGTGGATGCTATGCCTGTTTAGGCTCGGTGTTTTGCCCAGCCAATACAGAAGCATATTCGCTTACAAGGAGTACGGATACAATGCTCCTAAATTACCGCTAGTGCGTACCACCCATACAGTTCACAAACACTAAATCATTGACTTGCAGGATCGAGTGGGACGCCTTTGCTCTATTTAGGCCTAGTGTCCATGGGCTTCCCCCAGTGTTGTGGGCCACGGGGCAGGGCGAGCATGGCTTTGGGCCATTCACAATGCTTCTCACCCACGTAGCCGCTGCTCAGAGCGTTCTGCGGCAGTAGTGGCTGTCTCGGATGGCTCGCTAGATGCTATTGGACTGCGGCGTCTACTCGGTGGATCTGATTGAACCCTTTGCACTGGATTTCAGTACGAGTTGCCATACACGTTGTAGGCCAACTGCTGATTCAGGTTAGACCGTTGCGTAGTTAGCCTGCCATTACCGTAATTTACCAGTCTCCCTGACTAATTAGGATCGGGAAGTCTTTGGTGCAACTTGCCGTGCCCATCCATCTTCCTCCATCATTATCACCGATTATCGACATCGCGAGCGCTGTGTCGAGAGATTGTTCTTTTGCAAGAAATTTACACAGCTTGCTCAAGGTTTATTGGAAGGAAAAGCTTGGTCGCACGCTGATTGCGAGAGCTTGTAGAGCTCCTTATACCAAGACCATATCTACTTCAAACCTCCGTGTGCTGCGGCAAAAGAAGGACGAATGAGTACGACAAGCCCGGTAGTCGTCGAACAATACGTGCGCTTTTCTAACCATCCCAAATTCCTGGTCACAGCAACGAAGCACCAGCCCGAGCAACATTTCGAGACCAACTGAGTCCCCAATCCTTTGACTGTGCTCGGCTGTTCGTGCTGCCTTTCGCTCTCTGCTTGCAGTGGTTCAATCAAGGCAACAACGGGAGCATACCTCACCACCACCACACTCGCCTTCCTCTTCATTTGAATTGCCAATTTTCTGTCCAGCAGTGTACCTCCTGGCTTAGTTTACACTGCTATCATCATCCTTACCAATACTATACTAGAAAAGCCATCTCTCAAAACGACCCACCATTCGAGTTGATGCGCGGAGAAAGAGTGTTAGTTGTACCACCCTTATAGCTTGTTTCACTCCCTGGTCTTGCCACCTCTTGTCGGACGAAGCGACGGCAAAGAGGAGAAGCCAATAACTGTCTACCGTACCTGTTTTCAATGCTGGCGTTTATTCCTACGGCATTTTCAATTGTTAACTCGCTTCTATCAGATTGACACGAAGACACACCATAACTGCACGAATCTTTTGTCAACAAGTATTCAGATTAAAAAAGCATCCAGGCTTTTTTTAACTGAAGCACCGCCGACTTCCGCGACTGCAAAATGTTGGGGGAAGTCTTGGTCGCACAGGACCCAACAGCAATCGCGCATGGCGACGATCTCCTTTCCATTCGCGAAATGCCCGGTGAAACGACTGGTAAGTTGACTATGTCAGCGTGTGCAGAACTCGTCTTCATTCTGCTATTAAGCTCTTGTTCCTCTTACCTAACTTATGCCAGTAGAAAACTCGAAGAAAGCCGATTCCAAGACGAACGGCGCCTCTTCTAATGGAGCACAACCAAAAACCGACAAACCTCGGCCACACGGGTGCACTACATGTGGTCGCTCATTTGCTCGTCTAGAACATCTCAAGCGCCATGAACGATCTCATACCAAGGAAAAGCCATTTGAGTGCCCCGAATGCGCTCGTTGTTTTGCACGCCGCGATTTGTTGCTACGACATCAACAAAAACTACACATGTCTGCTGCACCTTCTCGCCCACGAAATGCGCGCCGCGAGAGTACTGGCGCTGCAGGATCTGGAACGAATCGCGTCCGGAAGAATTCTGTTGCTGGCGGCACATCAAATAGCATGCGACCGAGGGCGAACACTATCAGTCATATCGATAATGGAGCTCTGAATGTGATCAACGCTGCCAGTGCAAACGTTGCACGACTACCATCTCAAACGAACCACTCATTCCATCCTGGTCTTAACTCAGCACCGGGCATCCCCAATTTCGAGACCCGTGGATACAGCTCTGTGCATCCTCCTGCAAACGGCCTGCCGAAGTTGGAGACTAGTGGAATCCCTGTGGATCTTGCTGGCGGACTAAGAACGGCACCCGTTTACGGTAGTTTTGATCTCAACCTTGGTGATAACTTCTTCGGAGGAGGAAGCACTATCAATCCGGCCCAGCTTCATTTCGGTAACTCGCCGCAATTTGGTCATGATATCCCACCGTCTCCTTTTCATCAGAACTTTCACCCGCTAGCTTCAGTCCCGGATACCATGTTAGATGAAGAGAACAATTTCGACTGGGTCAACGGTTTCGACACCACGCTTCCGTTAGGTCCTGTGAGCGATTCGGCCATCGAGGAATCATCTCCATCTGCAATGAGCACGGAATCCCAGAGTCGAACCAGCGACCCGATGCTGGAAGCCTCAGCGCAGATTGCTTCTCCCAACGGCTGGCAGACTCAATTCTCTACCTCACAGTCCGCTCCATTCACAATGGACTTTTCTTCTCCGTTCCAAGAGCTGGGCTTCCCTGCAACCGTGGACACCATCTCTCCCAAGTCCTTGATGACCCCAGTCCAATTCACAGATCCTTTTGCGCCTAACCAACCCTTGACTCCAATGAGCCAATCGATGTTGGGAAACCATTCGCAGAGTATGTTCTCATCTTCCATGGTAGCCGACCGTGAATCTCCTAATCCTTTCAACGTGCCTTTCGCCAGTAGTCCCTTACGAAATTCCATTCCCACAACATCGCCAGACACATTTCCAGACACATTTCCAGACACACCAAATAGGCAGGCATTACTAACCGGCATGCCGCAACCGAATGGAACGTTACATCACAAATCTTCTCAGCTGAGCAACGGAACGTCTTACAATCGTGATGCTGCTCCTCGACCATGTGCTAGCATCCAAACACCTTCCTACTTCTTGCCAAATTCATTCGAACTGCAGCGTTATATTCAGTCCTACATCAACTACTTTCATCCACATCTCCCATTCCTACACATTCCCACACTTGACTTTCAAAACTCCGACCTCACCAACAATCTACGTACCGCGAGTGGCCATCTCAATCTCAGTTCTACAGGAGTCGCCAGGGGTGGCGGTTGTCTTATTCTGTCCATGGCGGCTATGGGAGCGCTGTATGAATATGATACTGCCGTTTCTAAGGACCTGTTCGAATCAGCCAAAAAGATGATCCAACTCTATTTGGAAGAGAGACGCAAGGCTGACATGTCAGCCGCTCTAAGCCGGACTACTGCGAGCCGTGACAATCCCGTTCATAACACGCCATTATGGCTTKTCCAGGCCATGCTGTTGAATGTTATCTACGGACATACCTGTGGCGACAAGACCTCCGCTGATATTGCTAGTACACATTGTGCTGCTTTGGTAAGCCTTGCACGCGCAGCTGAATTGACACACCATGTCAATGCAGAACAACTTCCCCAGGACTACCTCAACAACAGCAAACAGAGCAATGAAAGCCCTGATGGTGGTACATTTGATCAGAACTCGCAAACCCAGACTCCGCCCAAAGAACGCAAGGACTGGCTAGACTGGAAGATCGTGGAGGAGCGAAAGCGAACACTTTTTGCCATCTTTACATTATCTAGTCTGCTTGTCTCTGCTTACAACCATGCGCCCACACTGACGAATTCTGAGATTCGCCTTGATCTCCCCTGCGAAGAAGACCTTTGGGCTGCAGAATCTCCTCAAGCTTGGAGGAAAATGGGTGGTGCGACAGCTTCAAAGAAGGGAATTTCATTCTCTTCGGCCTTGACTCTACTTCTCACTGCAAGTCAGCGAGCCAAGTTCGTGAACCAGCCAACTCAAGCCTTTGGGTCCACTCTTCGAGTGGAGGACTTACCTCAGAGTGATTTGAAGCCCAGTACCTTTGGTTGTTTAGTTCTCATTCACGCATTACATAATTATATATGGGAAACACGTCAGAGGCACATGGGCCGCCAGTGGACATCTCAAGAGACCGACGCCATGCAAGCACACATCGAGCCGGCCTTACGGTCCTGGCAAGCTGCTTGGGCTAGCAATCCGCTACACAGCCTGGAACGACCAAATCCATACGGCGCTGGACCGCTATCCGCCGACAGTATCCCACTGCTTGATCTAGCCTACGTGAGATTGTTTGTCAATTTGGGACGCTCAAAGGAAGCATTCTGGGAACGCGACTGGAATGCAATGTCTGAGGAGCTTGCCCGTGGTGCGGAGATCATTCAACATGCCGACGATGGTGGAATCGACACATACAGCTCAGGGAACATCGATATAATGCGAAGAGACTCGATAGCTGATCTTGGCGTTGGGGAGCTACATTTATCTGCTCAGCCAAATTCAGAACAATCCTCTTCGCACATGTCACAGCTATATGCTAGACCAACTCAATCAAAGCGGGAACGACACTTGCGGAAAGCTGCATTCTATGCAGCCGACTCAATATGTATGTCGGATCGCTTGGGAAATACGTTTGCCGAATGGACTTCACGCGAGCTGCCCTTGCAATGTGCCATGTGTTCATTCGATTGCGCTCAAGTCCTTGCTGAGTGGATCACGACCGTTCAGGAGCGTGTTGGACCGTATCTAGGCGTTCTTGGGCGCGATGAGGTTGACTTCAGTCAGGTTCCAGGAATCATGCTGTTGGAAGAAGAGGATTGCAAACTGATTGATAAGATCAAAGAGATTCTGGGAAGCAGTGAGGCAAAGTTGCAGCGGGAGGCACAGACTACCGGCACTACTCCAGCATACAACGTGCTACAACGTTTTCCCAGTGCAATTGAAGGGGGTTACGGTACCAAGATCTTGATGACTACAGCCTACCTGCTTGACAGAGCTGCAGTTTGGCCGAGTATGTGATATGAAGTCAATGCTGGATTACCGTTTGCTAACAAATATCAATAGTTACAAAACTCATGGCTCGATCCTTGGAAACCCAAGCCTCACGTATGAAAGAGCGCGCAGATAACTCTGTCACAATTGAAAACTGATTTTCTTCCTTGCATTTTATGACCGTTCAATACCATTACGACTACTTCATACATACACAACTTACTCGTTTTTCTTGTTCTCGCTTATGATGCATGCAACATGAAATGGCCCCTGTCTCGAATTCTTGATTGATACGATACCCATAGACGAATGATGCTGACACGACACCAAGATACATTATTGGCTACGCAAAAATCGGTTGTTATCCAGCATCACATACCTTGGACTTCACTTTTGGTTGGTTTTGGTTTTTGTTCGATGTGCACATATTTCCATTCTTGAAAATCTTCTTGCTTCTATCTTCTCATTCTCTGTGTCGCTTGTCTTGAACCGTTTCATTTTAGTACGATGTACAGATTGGACCTGCACTTTGAGATGTTTTAAATACGAGGCATGGAAGGTGGATCTCTACTCCATTTGGTCGCATTTATGGTGTACTTATCTACGGTATATTTTTATATCTCTGCTACAAATAACAATTTGCTTTCAGTGCTATTAACTTCAGTAGACCCATGTCGGGATTGTGAAAGCAGACCTTACAGCTCAGAAACGACATTAATTGTAACATTGACATCTTTCATCACCTAACACCCTATCCAATACAACTATATACACGGCAACACCAGCCCAAAATTTAGAAATGAATTCTAATAACAGAATAATCCGGCACAGCCTGTCTCTGCAAATACGCAATCTCTCTTTTTGTCCTCTGCTTAACCTCACCCGTCGACTTCTGGATCTTGGTCCTACTAACCTCCGAATCCGGCGTATTGAGGGACAAGGGTAGCATTTTCCCATCTTCTTCGCCTGCTTTTGGGAACGTGTATGTTTCCCAGAGTTTACCGTACGCGTCGTATTCGCGATTGATGCGCGCGCGGGTACCATTGTTGGTGATTTCGGTGTATTCGCCGTTGATTTCTGTAGCGCCCATGGTTATGGTTGCTGTAGTGGCTGGGGKGGAGGTGGAGTTGGAGACTCGAGTGCCGTAGCGAATGAATTCTCCGACTATACCTTTCATGTACGCTGCTTCCTCGATACCGGCCAGTGCAGCTGAGATTTCGGATCGCATATGTGAAATCATTTCGGCTTCGTTGACGGCGGCGCCTGCAAATTCCACGGCGGAGATCCAGCCCGAGGGACCGATGGCGTCCACGCTGGCGTTCATGAGGTCAATAATGGCTTCCAGGGATAGCGGGGGAGCGGCTTTAATGGCTTCTAGCGGGATAGGTGGTTCTTCGGTGAAGCGGGCTGTGTATCCGCCAGTGGCGAGAGATACGCGGAGATGGTGCACGATTGCGAGTGTGTCTGTGTTGGAGAGCGTGGAGCGCAAGCATGAGACTATCTGATTTGTTGGGTAGTCGTGTAATCGGGACAGTGTTAGATTAAGTCCTATGAATGCATCCTCTAATGAAGCCTCGGTGGAAGATGGAGGAGTGACTTTCTGCGAAGTTTCGTCTATATCCATCTCGCCGCCCGGGATTCCCGTAATAGTCATTGTTGCAGATTGATCTAGTGCCATTGAACGTGCCCTAGCCTCGTCGAGGAAAATCTTCAAAGCCTGCGCGAGTTCCTCTCGATCAAGCGTGATCGGTCCAGTCAAAATGAGAGTGAGAGTTTTTAGTGACTTGTCAAACTCCGCCAGAGCGCGTACCAACGTACCGGGCTCAAATGGCGGAAGCACCTGAGGTCTGTTGGCTCGACGAACTGCGGTAATAATGTGAGTCACTGATAATTGTCCCATTTTAACTAGCCATTTGCAGGTCGTTTCAGGCCACACGGCAATCTCCAGACTCGAAGCATTCCTCAAGTCCCCAGAATGATGCTGTCGCACCGTGAAAATTTGGGAAAGAATGAATGAGACTTGTTCAGGGTGAATAGTTGTTAAAGATTGATTCTCCACTGAAGGTCCGAAATAACCCCCAACAGCCATGTCGAAAGAGGTTGCATCCTTTGTCTTGGATGCCTTCTCCAATTCGTTCTTGAAAGCGTTCCACTTCTGAATTTCTTGTGTTGATTTGAGACCAAAAGAGACAGTCGAAGCACTGACGCCTGTAGCTGACGAGTTAACGCCGCGTCCAATGGCATCAATTAATAATCCGTCGCGTTGACGCTTAATAGATGTTCCTCTTATTGAATGCGTCGATGACAGATCAAAGGCTTGGAGTGTATTCTCCTTGATCGCCAATGCAATTCCTAACTTGGCGAAATATCCTACAAATTTCGTGACACTCTTCGAATCGTACTTTCCGAGCGACTTGTTAGTTGACAGTTCACGTAAGGTAATACTGCGCTGGATGGACGAGTAGTGCGTGTCGTACAAAGCGACGAGTGACTTTCCGGCACCAATCACAGAGTTTGCTGAGATGCGCATGATAGAGGAGAATTCTTCATCAGCAAGGACCAGGCTCGAAGTGCACGATGGCGGATATTGCGACAGATCATAATTGACGTATCCTTGCCGGAACGACAAACCGAGTCCTGCGGACCCGGAGTGAAATGTCCACTGTAGCTGCTTGACGTCAGGTTGAGGTCCATCGAGTTTGGGCAGTTGTACAGCTTCAACTTGTTGCAACTGATTTGAATATCCAATCGCAGTTCCAGTAGTCACCAAGAACATGTGAACTTTGGCAGCCTCCGAATCATTGGGAGGCTGGGAGACGAGCAAAAGTACTGGTGGAGTACTGTTGACAGAGATCGAAACATCTCCGACAGCTAAAGCAGCAAGATCGGGTCGCCTTCTGAATAATGTCCTCCTAGCATCATCGTGGTCGACAAGAAAAGCAGCGGCGACTCCATAATCAAATCCTGACAGTTGCAGACTCCATTTCTCAGTTTCCAGATCAGATGTAAGTATTCGTACTGTTCCATCTCTGTGTACTACGAGTACATCAAAAGTATCGTTCGAAGAGCTGCTGTCGCTTGAAGATCCGGGAACAATGCCAACAAAGATGGCAGGGCTCTTTGAACCCTTTAAAGCGTATGAGGCAGATTTGATAACTGGCGCGGCGGTTGATCCTGAGACAACTTCTTCGAAAAAGCCTTTGACTTGATTCTGTGGCCGCCCAACAGCACAGTAGCTATATCTTTTTACCGCCGAGGATTCCTTGTCTCTCAAACGGATAGAAATTGGGCAACAGGAAAACTCGGATTGMGGGGGAACGGCATACGACGTGACAAGTTTAGGATATTGCACCTGTTTCGAATTAGCAGACAAAACACATTTTGCCAGAGAGATAGTCCCTCACATTGTAGATGTTGAGGCCTTCGCCGTCGACGGCAACAGCAATTTCATATCTCTTTCTCTTTTTTGACTCGGACAACCTATAGACTTCACCGACGTTGGTTTTCCCAGTGGAAGATTGGAGCGGCCGAGGCAATTGGGTCAAGATTGAAGGCGGCGGAAGATCCATGATTGTCATTTGTAACAGATGAAGAGGTAAGTTGAACCCCGCTGCTGTCTCCTTCCTGTTGCGTTGGAGATGCTCTTTTCTTTGTCCGAAAAAATAAAAATTCACGGATTTTGAGTTACGCCGGCCACCAGACCCACTTAATTTGCACTAACCTAATTAGTTATAATGCGAAGAGCACCTTCCCAGCTCCACCTCCGTCGCGGTGACGCGCCTTCCGCTTAATTTATGTGTTTTCGCGTTTGTCAATCGAACTTCTTCAGTATTCACCCATCCAAATGGCCATTTGAGACCGCCAGCCTCCTATATGAAAGAAGTCCAAGTTGTCTCTATAATACCTACTCTTCGTGATACTTGACTCTCAGTCAGCCTTGGCTATATCTCAGCATGTACAAGGCCAATGTCTTCTACTGTTGCGCATAGGGTCATGGACCAAGGAGAACAGCAGAAAGTCCACCCTTTCTTCGGCAGCTGTGAGAATAGATTTCTATCCAACTGACATCTTTTGTTCTCTAACACCGTGATTCCTTAGTCATCAAAAAACCAAAAACGCAAGATATAGGCTATTTACCTCCAGTGCACGAGACCACGACCGATCAATTGGCAGCTTCCACGCAGGCTCCTAGCTCGAACGCCCAGCAGCTACACAATGGACCAGATAGTCAGGATACCACTCTTGAGGAGGATCCAAATGCAGAACGGCGGAAACGGGTGAAGACATCTACACCAGAAGCGGCATCCAATAATGTCGAGGTTGAAGAACCAACTCGAGTTCAGCGAGAGAGTACGTCGATGCCTCCGGCTGATGGACCGTTTGCAAACAAAGAGTCAACACCGCCGAGAAAGTTGTTAAAACTGAACACCAATGGTAAATTGCTGAGCTCTCCACCTGCTCAAACCCTTGAAAAAGACGCCAACAAAATTGTTCGACATCGGCGAAATCCAACTCGTAAAGTGAATGATACTAAGAGGGTTGTCATCAAATATGAAAATAGAGGAACGACTGGTCAGAGAATCAACGACATCATCAGCGGAAAAGAACGGTATACTGCTCCTCAGAAGTCCGTTGCAAAAGTTCCTGCTGCAATCAAGAAGGATACGAAACCCCCAAAAGCCACTCATCCATTTTTCATGTCGAAAAAACCGGCAGTCAAAGCTCCACCAGAGACCTTCCTAGCAGGTACCGATCCACTGGGCCAGCAGGACTCTGCGAAAAGTGATTCTAATATTCAATCTTCTACGAAGAGCATGCTTTCTCAATCACTTTTCGCCAAACTTCCCGAGCCAGCTCCGCCTATATGGCCTCCCAGGGACCTTGTCCACGTACGAGGGGTAGTACATCAATTCAGCGACAAGTTCGAAGCAATAAACCTTCATCAGAAAAAAAGCAAGCAACGCGCTGTGCATATAGATGATGCTGAAAATATTCTACTTGATATTTCAGAAAAGGCAGGGAACCAGATGCAATTCCAAGTATCAGATTCAAAAGAACCATTTCTTCGTGTTCCACTTCGATCTACCATTAGTGGACAAACATTGCGAAAGAGTATGAAGAGCAAAGTTTTACACGGCATTGACTCTACTACACACGGGTCTGGCTACCAAGGTGAAGAGGGGCGAGCTCATCCATGTATCGCCAAGCTTTACGCTTCTATCGCAACATCGACGACATCGTTTGATAATGGGATTTGCGACACCGTGCAATGGACACAAAAGTATAGCCCTAAATGTGCTGAAGATGTCCTTCAATCCGGCCCCGAAGCTCGAATGTTACGTGACTGGCTCAGGGAGCTTACAGTGTCTTCGGTGGGAACTGGGAACATGCCTACCTACCAGAACAAGAAGAAATTTTCGGCAGGTCATAAGTCCAAAAGACGCAAGGTGGCTGACAAGCTTGATGGTTTCATTGTATCTAGTGAGGAAGAAGCATCCGAAATGGATGAGCTTCAAGACTCAGAAGATGAGCTGGCTGGTGGCGTGACTGTTTCTTCGAAGCGTACTGTCATCCGAGTCGGCGATTCCATAGGCAACTTCAAAAAGGGAGAGAAAGGACGTTTGACTAATGCCGTCCTAATCAGCGGTCCGAACGGCTGTGGCAAGTCAGCGTCGGTCTATGCTGTTGCTAAGGAACTAGATTTCGAGGTCTTCGAAATTAACAGCGGTACTCGCCGTAGTGCTAAGGATATTCTAGAGCGTGTAGGTGATATGACGCAGAACCATCTGGTTCAATTGGATGGAAAGGGCGATGATTCTGACACCAACGATCACCCTTACGGCCTTGAATTGCCCGATGCGAAACAAAATACAGTCAACATGTTCTTCAAACCAGCTGCTCCAAATAAAGCAAAGGACAATCGAAGCAATTCAAAAGGTTATATCAACAAAAACATTTGTCGGGAAGCTCCAACTAAGTCTTCTCGATCGCAAAAACAATCGTTGATACTCTTTGAAGAAGTTGATGTCTTGTTTGAAGAAGATAAACAATTCTGGGCTGGAATTTTGGCACTCATTGAACAGTCTAAGCGTCCTGTGATCATGACATGCACTGATGAAAGTCTTGTTCCGCTCCAAGACCTCTCTTTGCATGCCATTCTTCGATTTCACGCGCCACCTCCAAGTCTTGCCATCGACTACCTGTTACTTCTCGCTGCAAACGAGGGCCATATGCTGAGCCGCCAAGCTGTGAGTAGTCTCTACTCAGCCTCGCAGCAAGACTTTCGGAAGTCTATAGTGCAACTCGATTTCTGGTGTCAAATGGCCGTTGGCAGCCAAAAATCTGGAATCGATTGGATCCTGGACCGATGGCCATCGGGATCTGATGTTGATGCTCATGGCAACAAACTCAAAGTGATTAGCCTACATACGTATCAATGCTATATGGGCTGGTTTAATCGGGACATGGGCCTAGTCGATAGGAGCCTGACCAAGGACTCTGAACTATTGCTTGAAGGCTTGAATTGGTGGCAACTTGATTTCGATATGGATAATGAAGATGGGGGATGGTCTGATTATCTTTCTCACCCTCGCGAGTATCAAAGGCGCATTGACTCATTACACGACGTGATGGCGATGGCCGAAAGTCATAGTGTCTTTGATGTACTTTCCTGCGATTGGTCATTAGACCAGAAAAAGGTAAATACTAAGCCCGAATCCTGACAACAGTTGTGCGCTAACATTTTCAGGATAATCTCGATACCACTATTTACAAAATCTCCGAAAAAGAAAAGGCCAACTATCAGGAAGACTACCCAATATTAGTTGCGAACCGCAAGCCCGACTATACCGGTCTTTCTTCTGATATTGGATCGACAGCATATGCGTTGATGCGACGCATAGCAATAAATGCAAATTCATTGCAAGACGACTCTTTGACGAATGATCGTGTTCTAGCTAAACAATCCGAAAGCAGATCTGCCTCATTCTCGCCTGCAGCCTACTTTTACGCATTTGAACCTATTATGCGAGCCTCTGATCTAGTTCCACAAGCGGCTGGTCGTCTAGCCCCATCGTTCGAGAGAGTGTCTGTGGTAGCCGCAGACATAGCTCCATACATTCGGTCTATTGCGGCATATGATTCACGACTTGAGCGCTATCGGGATGAACTGAGTGGAGTTTCGTCACAAGGGTCAACAAAAAGAAAGGCGCGGACCACGAGAGCTAGTCGAGCCGCGCTTGAGGGAGGAAGCAAATCGCAGACTCGCAGAGAGAGATGGTTTCCAATCGAAGTTAACCCTAAGCGGATCATGGCGACTGGTTGTAAGGCTTGGGAAGACGCACTTGCTCAAATAGGTCATCTCAACAACTTTCCAGCCCTGTCCAGTGGAGAGATCACCCACACGAACTCGGAGAGCTCCCAGAACACGGATGACGAGGGCGAGAACAGGCCAATGGAATTACAGCCGGAATGAGGGAAGACTAGGAAACTCCGCTGAATTGCATTTGAAATATAAGCATATATATATGTCTGCAATATCTACGTTGGCACAATGAAATGATTTCTGAACCTCTATCTCACCAGTTTAACAGTAAAATAGACTTTAAAGAACGAAAAAGACAGAACACAGACTTATCGGATGCTTATAGTGTTTTCATCAGCTAGGAGCATAGAATAGATGATCAATAAAGCCTTTCACTGAGTGTCTGATCTTGCATCTTCTGTCGCTGCCATTTGCTTGGGCAGGATGTAACGCAAGTCCAGGCCGCGAATGACAGACCTCGTCAAGGCGCCAGGAACGCCAAGGCGCTAGCAGATTGACAAGTCTCGGTCCGTAGTGGATACCGACTAATCCTATCCGAGGCAAAGTGTAATTTCAATCTTTCGCTAGTACCGCGGCACTGCCTCAGTCCGGTTACTTTGGTAATTTACTATGTATTATAGCGTTCTGGATCGTAACGAAGAATGAAATCACATGACCTAGCTGCCCTGATTTGCTCGTCCTTCGAGCATTGGGCATTCGTCACGTGGAGCCCTCTGTTGTTGCTGCAGTTTCCCCCCGTTCAATGACCAAGGCTGCGCTTTGTCTTGACTGTTGTGCTTCATCAATAATCGCAGGGACATGTCTGGCGCTTGACTTAGCGGTGCTTCATACTCGACTTTGACGTTCTCCGGGATTTTACTTTATATAGGTACTACGCAATCCAAAACTGAGCCCAAGCACTGTCCGCTTACCCCGACCAACATTACGAAAGACGTTCTCTATCCAGACATCTTCGCGCATTTGAACGATTCATATCTACTTGCAGTCATCCCTTACTTCCGGTTTTGATTACACGTGCGCGTTCCAAATCCAAAGAGCGGCCGGCATCGACTGCCACACTATCGCTTGTTTCACATTACGCATCGCTTTCTGACTAGTTTCATCGGCACCTTTGGCGGATTAGCAACCACGACGACTTGTTAGAATCTACTTCTGTCTTCGTTGAAGCTTATTTGGGTTCCAATACTTGCCGGTCTACCTCTTGGGTTTGCGCCATATCATTCTTGTTGTGAATCGTGGAACCATTAGGAACGCCGCGCTCGCGGCTCGACATCATTCCAGTTCAGATATTCTACATGCGAAGCGATACAGTGATACACCGGATCGCCGATCGTTCACAAAAATGTCGTTAATGAAAACTCGTTTCCACGATGATTCGGATGCTGACGACGAGTACGAGCGCAGCCTGGCATCTCCAGTACTACCCACGGACTCCGAGATATCACCCACCGATTCAGACTCTATATCTACTGAACATACACCTACAACATACGGAAATATGGGTGATGAGCGTGGCTCCGTACGATCAACAATAAGCGATTGGACGGCAGAGGAATGTGCAGATTTCGTGGTCGGGCTAGGTTTACGGCAGTATCGGACGGCTTTCATAGGTTTGTGACTTTGTATCAGACTTGATACTTCTTTCTTAGCTGACAAGATGCCGCGTAGAGAACGAAATAGTTGGCGAAGCCCTGATAGCTCTCAAGCATGAGGAATTGAAAGAAATGGGTATTTCTAGTGCTGGGCACAGATTAACAATACTGAAGAGCGTCTACGAGACAAAAGTGAAACAGGGAGTTGCTATCGATCCAGATCACTATGTTGCGCCATGTGAGTGGCAACTGTTTCGAAATAATCAATGGAGGTCCAACTGACGAGCTATAGCCGCCGACCACAATTTACATGAATCGGCTACATACGGAGATATCACGCGTTTGGCGCAAACGATACGGGCACGAGACGAAAGGCTCAGCGTTGTCGAGGCGGAATTGAGACGAGTATCAGAGGATTACCGTAGATTGCGAGAAGAACTTCTTCCTATCTTCAAATTAGCTAAAGATCGCTCACAACCGTTGCCCTACCAACCTCCTCCCGTTCAGTCTGCGTCGACGTCGAGCCCAGAGATATATCACGACACATCATCCATTATATCGCCAGGCAATCTTCGCAATGAGCCTTCGGCACTGGGTAGGTCGCTTTCCAGAAGAGTCTACAACGGAGGCACAACCCCCAAAAGCAGCAATTCTCCCACACATATACCACCATCGATCCATGAAGGCCGCCCTTACAACGACGGTACTAACATCGATCCTTCTGCGGCAGCTATGGCGGCGTCTACACATCTGACGGCATCGATGAACGGTGGCGCTCAGACCTCGCCCGGCATACCATCGCCAACATCACCCGGACAATTCGGACAGCAACAACAGACCCTTGGCCCTCGCTCGTACGTTAGAGATAACAACAAGAGCTCCGCAGCCTCAATCCGACAGGGTTACGAGCATGAAGAAGCACCTCAACCGAACCCGACACCGGTACCAACACCAACACCCAGCGCAAGCTCACGATCCGAATCAAGAAACACAGACTCCACTGCCCCGAGTGTCGAAATTTTCAAGTCGTTTAGGGTCTCAATGGACGACCCATGCCACAAAGTGCTACCCGCTGCTCTGAAGAAATACAATATCAACGCTGATTGGCGACAATATGCTCTATATATCGTATATGGCGACCAAGAGAGGTGTTTGGCGCTGGACGAAAAACCTCTGATCCTTTTCAAACAATTAGACAGAGAAGGACGGAAACCGATGTTTATGCTTCGCAAGTCTGCGCCAACTGATGGCTCGACACCGTCGTATCCTGGATCCGTGGGTTCGGCACCGAATAGCGCTGTATTTGATGGGAAGAATAAGAGTACGGTGCCTGGTGGTGTTTTGTGAGAGTCTTGATGTTGCTTTTCTTCTTTTCTTTGGGTAGATGTGATGATGAAGTGTAGAATATACCTTTTGTGTGACGTCTGACTGTCTATCTATTATTTATCATTCAATCCACATTTGCATTTACTTGAGTGATATCTATGACATATCCTTTGCCATCGGCAAGAGTTCTATGTAACAAGAAGAATCTCTTAGCTAAAGGAACTGAATTGCTATATATCAACATTTGAAGGGAATTCCAAATTGTCAAGTAGCTATATCAACAATTCTAAAGCAAATCATTTATGAAACTCTCCAAAACAAAAACACAGAAGTGAACAAAATCAGTGCAAGAAATCGAACAGACGCTAATTCTCAACTGATAATCGAACTGTCCAGAAAGCAGCATGCAAAACTATGTATAAGATGTAGTGTTTGAACAATATGTATGTACCACGGAAGCAAATCATATGTATAGAATGCAACAAGTAAGGTTTAAGAAGAAAAAATGGTCACTGGGCATCATTCAAAGCAGTTGATCACTCAATGTCTTCCACGTTCTCCGCCCCAAGAAATTCTATGCCGATTGCCATGCCCGTATGGGCTCCTACCATTCCCGTTACTAGACTCCGACGTCCCGCTGGTCACGCGAGACGGGCGAGTACCATCCGCAAATTGAATCGAGCTTCGTACATTGCGTGACTCATCAACATCGTTATCCTCCTCTTCATTGACTGAAGGCTCCCGAACGACGGCAGCTCTCGGTTTACGCGGTAGACCGGCGAGTTCAGCTTCTTCGTCATCGTTCTCATCGTCTAGATCTTCGATTTCGCCAAGAGCGGCGAGACGCCGTTTTCGTTCTGCAGGTGTTTCGCCTGTGTCGTCGGGATCGCGTTGTGGAATACGCGCGGCAATACCAGAGGCGGCTTTCCGGACAGATGGTGGGATACGTTCTGTGCCGTCATCTTCGGAATCACCTTCCTCTTCTTCAATCGGCCGTGCAGGCTCGTCTTCTGCCGCAAGTCGACGACGTCGTTCTTGGGCGTTTCCTGAAAACTGTGCTAATGCGCCTGCAACATCATGTGTTGGAATACCACGGACTGAATCAGAATCGCTACCGCTTTCCACCTCAGAATCATCATCAGACACAGGGTCTCCAAGCATGGTTGTTGGATATGTTTGGGTTTCGGATTCCTGCATGGCCTTCTCTTCGATTTTATCCTGTAGAGCAGCCTCCTGACGAGCAACTTCCTTGACAACCTGTGGTGCATCGGACTTCTCAACCAAGTTACGGCGTGCCTTTGGATCTAGTTTGCTGATTTCCTTGATAAAGTCATGCTTGCTCATCCGCCTTCCCTTTACGCCCACTCCCTGGGTCTCGAGAGCGGGATCATGAGCAACAGTGAATCGCAAACCGTCATCAGCATCAAAGTCATCTTTACGCCCAGCTTTCTGGGCACCAGCCTTGGATGACTCCCCTTCTTTCTTTCCAACCCAAGTACCCATTCTGGTAAGACCTCGTCGTACCTGGGACTCGGCAGCTTGGGCTGCCACAGCGTCTTCAGTTTTGCCGGCAGAAGGAATAGTGTACTTCTTGATTACTTCACCATCTTCGTCTTCAACAATGATGGTATCGCCAAACTGATAGGCATGCGCAGATTGGCGAGGCGGCTTTGCATGTTTGGCAGTAGATGGCCCTTCTTCCGCAGACGACTGTTTTCCCCGGCCGGCCCAGTTACCGAAGCGTTGTCGAAAGGCGCGGTATGGGTGGCCAACCGTCTCTTCGACTTTAGCTTCAATTTCCTCCCCTTCAGTCTTCTCGTGCGGTCGAGTCCTGGATTTGGCGTACTCGCCAGACTTGTCGGCTTGAAGCTTCTTGTGTTCCTCCAAGATATGTCGTCGCTGTTCATCTGCAGACTCGTGCGTGATGTCTTCAGTTCGTAAGACATTTCCTTCCTCGTCCTCAATAATGATCTTGTTACCTTCTTGGTAGACCTCAATATCTGGTTCCCGACCGTATCTATCACGCTCTGCTCGTGGCGGCGAGCCTTCTCGTTCAATCCGATCCCGCTCTTGACGCTCGTCTTCAGTGGCCGGCGATAGTTCTTCGGGAGGCGTACCTTTCTCTTCGGCAGGAGATGTGGCTTCTGGACGCCTTGCGGGCATAATGGCTGACTGACTGATAGGGCCTCCAGCATTAGTCACTCGCTTGCGTCGCCTCTTTGGTCGTAGACTCTGTGACCGTCGACCTTCCTCATCTCCTTCCTGTACACGACGAAGGAAATTTCCAGGTACACCGATGGGTGGCAACATTCCCGGAGGATATTCTGCAGCCGGTTCGTTTGAAGCTTCGGAGTCTGCCTTTCGTAACGATAAAGAGCTTCTTGACATGGACTGAACTCGAGGCAAACGATTCATCCAGGAAGGGCCCTCGTCGTTTGCCGTGGTATACGACAGTGTAATGGTCAAGGTATTGATGCGTTTACCAAGAGTAAACACAGCAATAGAAGATCCATGCACAACAATAGATGCAATGACAAGGAAAGTGGTGATTGGCCAAATCAGCTGCACAAGTAGATAGTTCTTTTGACCGGGGCCAGGCATATCAGCCTGCGCTTCAGGTTCCGTGCTGTCATTTTCGAGTTCTGCTCGTGCTAGAATGGCAGCAAATATTGCACCGACACCTATCGGTCCAAAATGGCCAGCGAATAGGGCTTCTCGCCAGGTTTTTACGTCCGGTATGATCGGTTTCAAGAGCATCATAATTGGGATACGTCGGAAAAAGATGACGAGTATCGCAATGACCACCAGTCTCCAAGGAACCATACCAAGCTCAGGCATGTTATAAGAACTCCAGGGAATAATAGAACCGAAATAGACAAAATATGCCAAGTTGAGAAGCAAGTCGATAACGTTGGAAACGTGCGATTCTTCGGTTTTGGCGGTAAACCAACCGTCGTTACTGAATCCGACTCCAGCGGCGAAACCAATCAAAAGGTCATCCATACCGAGGGTGCTGCCTGAGCCGGCACAAAAGAGTGCAAGAACGAAGTAGAACACCAAGAAACTCTCTCGGTCAATCAAATTTTTCTTTTCTGCGTATTTGATCAGATGACGAGCAATGTAGCCAACAAGGAAACCATACACAGCGCCTGCGATACATTCGTAAAGAATGGTATTGCAAATCCAATGTAGGGCAACTTCGTTGGCGTTGTTTCCGTATTTGATAATGCTCAAAGCAATGTAAATGAAAGGAAAAGCCATTCCATCGTTACATCCAGACTCGGCGGAAAGTAAATCTCGTAAATGTTTGGGCACTCGTTTGGCAAATTTGCCTTTACCGACAACCGAAGATGCCAAAACAGGATCGGTAGCAGTGACACATGCTGCGCATGCCAGGCTTTCAAGCCAGGATAGAGGGGGAATCAGCCACCAGATAAAAAGACTAGTTGCAAAGAAACCCCACGTCATGACCGGGACAAGGAGTAAAAAAACGGAGCGCCAGTGCCTCTCCATGTAAGACTTGGGCAATTCGACTCCCACGGCAAAACATTGCACGACCAAGACGATGCGCGAACATTCGAGGGTTATCTTGTCGACATTTCCCCAAGAGTCCGGGTTAAACAAGTTGGCGGCATACGGGCCGAATATGATACCGCAGAGGGTAGCGACTGTAGCTTCACCAATGTAGAGCTTCTCCTTCACGAAAAGCGAACACAGCATAAAAAGACTGGTGAAGCCTCCCAAGATGATGTATGCCCAATGGGGCTTGTCTACCGACAGTTGATCCCACGCCATATTGTCTATCTGATCCACCTAGAATTCAGAAGACGATAATAGCGCGGATATTCCGAATACCCGTTGGAGGACCTCTGTCGACCGCCCAACTAAATTTCGAGTCCTTCGAATCACTTGTATGCGGATTTATCAGGCTTGACAGTGACGAGCTCCAAGTTTCGGCGTGACCTCCGTTTCCCGTTGGATCTCTTGTTCATATCTGTAGCTCACGGCCACGATTACGACGAAGAATATTGACATGTGCTACTCACACGACAGGAATTAGCAAAAGAAACGACCCGAAGAAGAGAGGACACTGCAGATGGTGCGGGATTAAGAGCAATGACGCGCTGGGGCCTCGGGAAGATAAGGGTTTGGAAGGGGAAAGCCTACCGGATTTGACAGTTTACCACGCAAATGCCAATGCTTGCATCAACGAGTGAAGACTTTTCTCAGGCGATTTATGGCGTGGAAGTTGGAATCCTGGAGTCTTGGAGTTCTTGGAGTTCTTGGTCTCAGTCGAAGTGGGGCGTGTGAGTGATGGGCCCAGAGATAATCATACGTAGCTGATTACGAAAAATCACGAGCAGCACGATGCATGATACCGCGGACGGGCAATTGTTCGTGTGCACTATAGTCGTAGAGAGTATAACAGAATCTCGAGTGCGTAAGGAAGTTGTATCCAGAGTGTAAGAAGATGTACCGGCATGGAAGGAAAGAAGGCAGAAAGAAGAAGACAATGACGATCCGACAAGAAAACTTCCGTGCAGCCAAGCCTTGGCGGGTCTTTGGATGCGCCACCCGATAATATTAAACACGCTTGATATCTTGACTATGCTCAGGCAGGCTGTTTATTTATATTTATATTTATATTTATATTTATATTCTCATACTGGAGTAGTTGTGTCTGGCAGCGAAAGCGGCCTGTTTCTTTTCTTTTTCTGCACACACCGCCAGCAGTCTAGACTGTGCACAGTCTACAGATATGTATGTACAGTACTCCGGACTGTACGGAGCATGGCATTCACTGCAAGCGGGCGGAGGCTGGGGCTAGCCCGCACTCGGACGCCAAGAGCGGAGCTTTCAAAACAAAAACATTCTCCTATTCTCCTCCATTGGCTACATTCAGTCATTCACAACAGAATAGGAAAGAAATCAACGCCCAGACATTGCCAACAATCGAGTCTCAAAATTCCCGAGCACATACTATGTACACATGACTGCACAGACCAGATAGAACCGAAACCCATTCGTGCCCAGACTACAACGCAGAGTTTGTACGACGTCGCTTGTATATACTGGCTAGAACCACGCCTACGCCCCAGCTAATGCCTAAGTTCCAGCGAATGCCCTTGCATGGCCATGAGCCATGCGCCGATTGAAACAAATCCATGGCCCAGACTTGCTGGCTTGGTGGTTACACCATATTCGGGCATTCCGGGGTTTTAGCATGGCCGCCACGCGCTAGAAATTTCCATAAGAGCCGCTGTGATACATGTCTGTTCTGTCCAAGAGCTTAGCATGGATCAATCTACAGCCTGATCAATTAATTAAGTGAATTTCGTAGAAGGGGTTGTGATGTTTTTCAGTCGACATTCGACTGATCCACTATTCGATGTATCGCCTGCATCGCCCCAATTAAAGAACGAACTTATCTTCACCGTCTTCCGACTTTCTAATCAGGACTAGAAACAAAGGCCAACAACGTACGTATCCAAAAAAGGGAATCGATATGTCAGTTTTAGCAGAACAATTTCGAAATCGAGGTACTTCGAAAATATCATTGCGGCTACAGCGGCTATGTCTATATGATCTTGGGGCTGCTTACCTGCATATTACGTGCTGCAAGAACAACCCCTGTTGCAAATTCTGTCTCTCGTTAACATGCCGAATCGCTGCTGCACTTTTGATTGGTATATCCTTGTGGTCGGGTGTCTCGTGCCCTGCAAATTTGACGTCTGGCCGGTCCATAAGACCGTGTTGTTGTTGTGGCATCCCGGGGCGTGCCCTAGGAGCACAGTATCCCCTACTCCGCAGATCGACGACATCCCAACCCAAGCCTAGTCTAGACTCGCTAGTATTATGAAAATGACCAACGACACAAATGCTGCCATTGTGGCTTCTCGTACTTAGCCCGTACCCTATCTATTCAGTAAACAGATAAGCAAGGTAGACAATATCAACAAAGCTTGTTCGATAGTGATCTACAGGGCAAAAAAACGCGCGCGGCCGAAGCGCAACGAATGTGGATATTTTAGGCACAAAATCAACCGAAATCCAGTTCGTACCACAAGTTCAACATTAATGCTTGCAATTTGTATAGGAGATATTTTCCAGGAAGTCCAGTTGGCTGGCAATTGACCTCAAGCTCAGAGCATTGCCGGTGGTGCTTCTCTTCTCGGCCGCTAGGTGATACATAGTCAAAGGATAAGATAAGCGTGTGGCTTCACTCTGCTCGGGAAAATGTTTACGTTTCCACAGACAGTCACAGTGATCGTAGTGATATCTTTTCAATTTCCAAAGGGTAGATGACGATCTCTGATATGAGATCACGCGAGGGAATATATTAGTATTACCCTTTTTTGCTGCCTCTTCATCCTACTCCTGACAATTCCTAGCTTAGCTCGGGCTCGCTGATGAGTTGCTTGAAACCTCCCACCCTGTTCGTGACAATTTTACCTACAGTTATAAGCAATTACTCTTGGTAATATTGTCCGGTTGAAGGCCCGAGGATTGTTCCGGAAGAGTAAGATTGGAAAATAACATGGCGATCAAAGAATAATCCGGTTGTAGAGACGGAATAATTCCATCAATTGACTCTTCGTGCGGGGACCCCATGGGCAGCTAGCGCTCTTGCAGACATTGGTCAACCCGGGGCTTTCTATGCTTCATCTCCCGCGCAGATGTTTGATGATGACCACATGTGTAAAAAGAGTGAGACTACCTAGGTATATAGCATATGACTATATTGTATAAACCTGTATCCATGGATACCTCTGAGGGCTTTTCCTTAAGACCTACTCTTATTTTCGCAAATCAACATGAAATGCATCAAGTGAGCAACGTCCACTCCGTTTCACGGCGAAGGCCTTCCCAATGCGCAATGATCGATATAACCTTGGTACTCTTTAATTTCTATATCATAGCCATAGCATGAGTCAATCATCATCATCAGACCCTCGATGACATTCCGCACCATGAATAGTAAGATTCTTCTTCAAGCTGTCCGAGAACTTCTCCGACGAGCGAAAATGAAACCTCGGGGGAGGCGTTGTGGGGTCAGTTGCTTCTAAGGTTATATCAAATAGAGATGCGGGCGATATGCCGGCATTTCTATCCCCGGGAATTAGATTGTTCAGGAACCAAATTGGCACAATGATTCTTCCCTGATTATGCTGACATTCCAGTACAGCAAAAAATTGGCCTAACAAGAAGCAGGGACGGATATGTTCGATGTTATATTGACGTATGTCTTCTCATCCCCGGTCTAGACATTTGAAGCATCGATATAACTATATAAAGCATGAACCAGTTGACTCCTATCGATTTCGAAAAGTGTTTAGTGCTGCAGTCGATCATTAAAGCAATATCAAACTCCACAATGCAGATTCTTATCCTTTTAAGTCTCGCTTTGTCAATTCTAGCGTCCCCCTTATGTGAGCATGAGCCGCATGTACAAACCCCAGGCCGCCGCGTGACCTTCACTCATCCCGGGTTTGTAGAATAGAACAAATTGAAGCATATCACCAAGACTAATATTGGTCAGAATCTTGCACACTCTCGACGATCTGAACCGCATGAAATATGGCGTTGGCAACAAGACTGAGCCATGGTACACAGCATATCAAAACATGTCCGGCGACCCGTTGGCGTCTTCGTCGTATACACTAAAGGGGCCAATGACATATGTGACCCGAAATGCTACCGGAAGCTCACCTGGAAAAGCACAGCTAGCTAATGATTCTGTTGCCTCGCTTCTGAATGCTCTCATGTAAGGTCTATCAATAGAGAGTTGAAAACATTAGACCAATAGCTGACATTCCGACAGGTGGTACATCACAGGTGAGACAGCTTATGCCGAAAAATCGGTGGAGATCCTGAATGCTTGGGGGGGCACCTTGACTCTGATAAACGGCACTGACGCCCAGCTCGCCGCAAGTTTGCTGGGTGCACAGCTGGTCAATGCAGCTGAAATAATGCGCTACACGTATTCGGATTGGGCAGATGAGGACATCTCGACGTTCAAAGAGATGATCCTCAAAGTCTTCTACCCTCCTGCTTCTCAGACCACGGCATCTGCGACACAGGAGTATCCTTTGTTAGTGATGATACCGACCCTTGAGTACAAAAAATATATGACGGAGCTGACAAGATGTGTATTCTAGTCTCGCCAATTGGGGAACAAGCGGAGAAAAAGCCATCGTCGCCTTTGGCGTATTCCTAGACAACGCAACAATGTACAATCAAGGACTTGACCTATATCAAACCTTCGCTTGCGCAGATCTCAACAACACTATCAATGCGAATGGGCAAAACTCCGAATCAGGTCGCGACCAGGCACACACCCAGCTCGGTCTAGGCAACATGGCCGAGTTATGCCAAACGGCCTACAACCAGGGCGAGAACTATTGGGATCTGCTCGATTCGCGGCTCATGGTTGGATATGAGTACACCGCTTCGTATAATCTGGGCAACACGGTAGACTACGATCCAAGCTTTTATCGGTATGTTTCCTTTGCCCTTCTCCTGAAGACAAGGGGTTGTCTAATCTGACCACTGCAAATAGCTGCGGCGCAGATCTTGTCGGTGGCCCCTGGAGCGTTATTTCTGCAACAGATCGTGGTCAATGGCGGCCCATTTACGAGATTGCATATGCCTACTTTGCGCAGGTAGAAGGGCTGAGTATGCCTTACACTAAGCAAGTTATAGAAGCGAATCCAATTGAAGCTAATGACGCTACGAATAATCTGGACGATTCAGCATCCTATGGTACACTTCGATTTAGCCGTGGCGTGGTTTAGTACGGAAAGCAGTCTACTGTTTCTTTTCATGATATGTAGCTAGGTACCTAGGTAGAACTTTCGGGAACAATGACAGCTGCTATTTTCATTACTTGCACGTTTGATTTATTGTTTTCCCATCTGAGAAATAGCCCTGTGTAGACTACTCCTCAGTACGGTCATTAGGGCTACAGCAGGATAGGGTATGATGATCTGGACCGAGTCTGCGAGAATGTGACGAACCACTTAGGTCCAAACACACGTATTTCAATCACAACTGCTCCATGCACGAGGATATGAGACTGTTTTTCTCATCCAAAGAGAGGAAGCGTAAAATCCTCAACGACTTCAGTAGCGTTGTAATAGTTATACCTCGATAACAAAGAAAAAAGTAGGACGCTTTGATTCCAATGACAATTGACGTCTGGCCTGGTATGAGAACAATGAGCAGGGAATAATGACAGCGAGCGAAAAAGCAAATATGTATCCAATGGCAATCAAACAAGCAATAGCAATTATGAAACAAAAACAAGCCTGCATTGTGAAAGAAAGCAACAGGAGAACCAAAAAAAGACCAATGTGAAGCGTGGTATATGTATGTATATATGCATCAAGCAGCAGTATGGCCCTTTCCACACATCATGTTATTATCAGTCCTCGATATTAGCCCGAACTCAATTGTCAGGTAGTAACTACTCTCCATTGGGCATTCCTTCCACCTCTTCACTCAATCCTCGCCAATTGTCGGCCTGGAGTTCTGCATATTTGACTCGCTCTTGACTCCAGTCTTGATGCAGGCGGCTGATGTGGTATTGGCTGTGTTGGAAGTAGAGAAGCTCGTCACGAATGCATTCTTTGATGAAGACGCCGCGAGCATGTTGCTGTACAATAGACTCCTTGTCCTATTCCGCAAAATTAGCTTTATCAATTTCCAACAGGAACAGAAAGATTATTGCACACCTTGAATATAGACTCTTCAATCTTCTCAATATCGCCCGGCTTGACCGTCCCCTGCGGACGACTCCTCATATCCTGTAATTTCTTCTCATTGGCCTCGATKCGTTTCTCGAGTTGAGGAATGTTATCCTTGGCGAAGCGATCTCTCCTATCGAACATATCCCGCATGCTAACGACGCAGTCCCGTTGCTGTTTGAGATCTTCCAGTACGCCATCAGTCCAGGCTCGTGCTTCGTCTTCTAGCAGACTTTGACTTGCGGAAAGATGTCTTGCGGTTGCGTTAATTCCCTCGTTCAGTAGTGGCACATCGTTTGTGTCCACAGCATAGGTACTTCTGGTTGCTTCGGTCAGAGATTGTAGGGCCAAAGAGAATCGAAGATGGTCTGCAGCTAATCCCTCGTTACGTTTTGCCAATCGTTCGAGTAATGCACAAAGATTGATAAATATTTCAGCCGAGCGCTTGACGCCCGAACGCACAGTATCAAATGTCTCGTTTAATGTTGTTGGTAATGAGTCTTCAAGGTCAGGAGGCAGAGCTTTGCCTGCGAACTCTTCCTGGACAGAGATTGTCGCCTGCTTGCGCCATACCGATAGTTCCTGAAACAAAATTAGCAAGACGTATTGGTGCATGTATTCGACACTAGCTCACCGTAGGAACAGTCAAAAACATAACAACCAGTTGCTCCTGATTTAAGACAGGGTGTCGCACAAGCGCATTCGTAAACCGAACAAGCCCACGACGACGCTTTTCAAGAAACGAGTTTGAGTCCGCTGAAAGATGAGTACCATTGACTTTGATCAGAAAAACGAACGGTGAGCTGAATTTTAGGTTATGGTTACAAGATTTCTGGACGTACCTGCAACTCTCTTGGGAGGAAGAAGTGGCAATTGCCGAAATGGGTATCGTTTTTGTAGACAGTCAAGTAACCAGACAAAGTCGCTGTAACGTCTTACTACCGAGCTTCCCCGACGAGGGGACTTGACTTCGTAATTGCGATGTTGAAACATGAACAAGCCTTCTTTTTCGGGTAATAGTGTAACGGTTACGATCTCCTCAGCTCCAGGACCAGTCACCCGACCACCCCCCAGAGACCGGCTTTGCGGGTCAAGACTATCTTGTCCATTACCTGGCTTTGGAAAAGCTTCGAATCCTGGTTGAGCGGCCGCGCCGAACGGGGGAGCTGTTTGAGACGTATTGTTGTAGTCACCCCAACCTGACCCTGAGCTACTAGGGGGACCCTGTCCATTCGATTGTGATGTATTCTGCGACTCGCTTGCGACTGCGGTAGAACCAGCAGCAACCCAGCCATTGGTAGCTGAACGGACACCGCCGAATCTATTAAGTGCGGGCTCATTGGAAGGATTGGAGGTATGTTGATGGCCGCGATGAAGATCCGGACTACCCCAAGGATCTGCTTCTGCTGCGCTAAAGGAGGTCTGTCGTGGCCGTGCGTTAACGGGCTGTTGTGATTCTGGCCGTGGTGTCTCTTCTGGCTGCTGTGTCTGGGGCGCGGCGGGGGGAGGCTCTTCAGAATGGCGAAGGCCTTCTAGATACGATATTTTCGGTTGAGGTAGTTCTAATCCCAATTAGCCAGCCTAAACACACACGCATATATTAGCCTGGAACGAAACGTACTATTCCGTCGTTCATCCACGGCATCAAATGTAATGTCCTCGCCTTCCTGAGCCAAACCTATCAAAGCTATAAGGACATTGAATTCATTCCGCCCCAGTCCATCAGATGACGTTTCCTGACCCCCAGGAAGCACCAGATTAAGAATCTTAGCCTGGTCAGCCGCGGTCAATCCACTGCTCGCCAGGATCTGTCGAATCGTAGTAAGCCCGACGCCGGCGCCACTTCGACCGCTTGCATCCAGAACCAATTCAAAGGCATCTGTATAACTATCGGGTACATCAGACGCAGGAAGAAGGGTTTTGACGTAGTTCTGGCGCCCGCCTCGTTTCGGTGTGGGCATATTCCATGGCGAGTCGCTGCTATGGCTATCGTCGGCAAAGAGAGCTGATCCGGACTGGCTGTGTGGCTCGTCGTCGAACAGAGACGATTTAGATAATCGCGAGGGATTGACTTCTGTGGGAGCCTCATCGGGCGACGTGCCAAACAGAGACATGTTGGCTGGGGTTGAGTGCTGTGCTGGGGTATTCTTGATTGTTGATCAGAGAGTCTGCCTGCGTCACCGGTGGAGGCGGGATTCCGTCGCAGCTCGCGACTGATCGATCGTAACGCGCAATGTGATCGCCCGGGCGGGTTCTGTAAGATTGAGAGTAGATGAGTACGCAAAGCACAATGACTTGTAAGTAAATCTATACGTACAAGGAATGGCCTGGGCACTTGCAGGAGCTCTACTGATAGCTGTGACAGGTCTGAGTGAGGAGCGAGTGGGACAGCGCGGGTTGGCAGGCTGGCAGCGCTAGGACCACGCCAGGCTACATAGATAAGACTTAACTAAGAGCTATGCTTCCAACTTGCTTTCCTACCCTCTAGCTACGTTACGTATTTATTTAGTAAGCTAGTTGTTCTCGAGTCTCGCAATTGCCAATAGTAAAGAAAAATAACGCCATTGCTTTGAGCCCTACCTACTACAAAACAAGGGCAGTAGGAATAGTGTTCCGCATATACAACAACAGTTCGGACGCATAATGGGATGACGGTGGGAGACAGTGGAGATAATGCTAGTAAAGCTAGCTCAAAGGTCAATCCGTATCAAATTATTTAGACTGAAAAGCAGCTTGTAGTTCTCTTTTAGACGAGGCGTACCTTAAGTGACGCTGACTAGCCGCCGAGCGGAACCCTCAAACTTCTCCGGTGTACCACTTCAGACAACCTCCACCGTTGAAATCGAAAGCACCGAGTTGGAAACGATGCAGCAATATTGCGGGAGCACATTTGTTTTGATCATATAGAAAGGAAAGAAAGGAAAAGGTCTGCTATCGCCACCGGATCGCCTAGCTTCACCTCGGTCGGGTCCGATTCCGCATCGCGAGCCATCGCAACGGGCCTCTCTCCCCGCGCTTCGTCGTTTCTTTGCGGTCTTTTGCATACGGGGTATACAATACTACACAAAGCAGAAATCTTTCCGGGGGGACAACCTTGAAATAATACTACCAAAATCATGCCGAGCGAAACCACCCTCGACACCGTCGAGTCCGAAATTTATGACAACCTCCTCTCCGACTCCTCTACAACCCTCGACGACCTCCACGCCAATCTTCTCTTCTCCCTCCAACGCGCCGGCTGGGCCGAGCGCGTCCAATCCTTATCCCTAGAGCTTTTGCGCGCAGGTCGCTGTACACATTTCGATGACATGGTCGACGTTGTTGTTACGCTTGCTACTGGTCAGACGCACCCCGTTGTACCGGAGGCCAACAGCAGTACAAATGGTCATGATAAAGGCACCGCCGTGAATGGCGCTGGTAATGCGACGAACTCGGAGTCGTTTTTTAGGGACATTGATGTGCGGATACCGAAGGAGATTGTGGAACAGGGGGTCAGATCGCTGAAGGACTCGTTAAGATCATTTGCTACGATTGAGGATGATGATGACGACGGGCCCGAACCGCACGACGAAAAAGAGCTTACGAATGGCAAGGCTTCAAAGTCCGAGAAGAAGAATAAATCGAGCAGCAATAAAGACTCGACCGGCAATGGTAATCCGAGCCCGACGAAGAATGCGGCTGGAGGCAAGGATAAGAAATCTAAATCTGGGAAAGATGCCAAATGAGAGACGAATAGAAGGGCGATGGGCTTATTTTGACGTTTCATCTACAGGAGTTTACAAGGCATTCATTGATGGCGGAGTTTGTGTCTTTGAATATCTCATGGATTAGCGCGTTAGAAACTTCATGGTGTCTGTTTTCAGACTGTTCAGTTAATCTTGACTTTTAGCTGTTGGAAGGCGTTAGAGCTGAACTTGTACTATAACATGCATACAATCTACTAGGAATCGACATTCTATGAATTGATTGTGAAAGCATCTCTATTTCAAGCACCCTAAGATGTATAAGATACAAAAAAAGCAGAGCAAGTACATAGGAGACAGGATCGGAAATAGATAACAATGTCTCCTCACATTTGGTCAATTCTAGTCTGCTTGGTCCTTGTCTTTCATTAGATTATCTCGAGGAGAAGTAGAGAGCACACCAATGCTTCCCGAGAGATGACAATCAAGCCTCAACACGAACTAGTCAACTTGAGAAAACAGAAGGGGTAATTCGCAGTACGTAAGAATAAGATTCGTCACCATAAGAGCCGTGAAGTATTTAGCAGCCAAACTCTTAATCATACAGACTGTCGTCATTGCCTGCATCGCCGAATCCATTCTGTGCAGCATCACCACCTGAAACCTCCTCAGCCGAGGGGAAGCGGAAGAAAGCACTGCCACCCGAGTTCTTCATGCTCTGAGCAAATGCCTCATATCGGCGAATCTCAACATCGCTAACAGATTTGCGAGCAGATGCCATGGCCTCTTCGAAGTGAGCACGAGTAAGTTCGGGGACTGGGTCCTCGCCCTCAACTTCCTCCATTTCAATATCTTCACCGGCAGCTTCACGCTCCCGCTGGCGCTCAATATCCAGGGCAATAGACTGCTTGATGGCAAGCTTGACGGCACGCTGGGTCACGAAACCAAGATCGGCACCGGAGAAGCCATGCGTCTTGCTGGCAATGAAAGCAAGATCCACGTCAGGAGCGACAGGAGTCTTACGAAGCTGAGCCCTGAGGATACCTTCACGAGAAGCTTGGTCTGGAAGGGGGACGTAGACGAGAGTGTCAAGACGACCAGGTCGGCAAAGTGCAGGGTCGAGTTGTTCGGGTCGATTGGTTGCGCCAATGACGAAAACATTCTTCTTCGAGGTCATACCGTCCATTTCTACTTTCCGTTAGTTTTACGCCAACATTATAGATAACCCAGAGATTACTTACCAGTCAAAAGCTGGTTGACCACACGGTCGGATGCACCGCCAGCATCTCCAACAGAACCACCACGTGCCTTAGCAATGGAATCCAGCTCATCCAAGAAGACAACGCAAGGAGCAGCCGCGCGAGCCTTGTCGAAGATATCACGAATGTTGCTCTCAGATTCACCGAACCACATACTAAGCAATTCAGGACCCTTCACGGAAATAAAGTTGGCAGAACACTCGTTGGCAACGGCCTTGGCAAGCATAGTTTTACCGGTACCGGGAGGACCATAGAAGAGGACACCACGTGAGGGGGAGAGACCGAACTTGAGGAACTTTTCGGGGTGTTCGACAGGGTATTGGACGCTCTCGATAAGCTCCTTCTTGACTTCCTCCAAACCACCGATATCTTCCCAGCGAACGTTGGGCACTTCCACAACAGCGACTTCGCGAAGAGCGGATGGGTTGGAAACACCGAGAGCAAATCGGAAGTTCTCCATGGTAACACCGAGAGAGTCGAGGACTTCGGCATCAATAGTGTCCTCGTCGAGGTCGATGAGGTCCATCTTCTCACGAATTTGCTGCATGGCAGCCTCTGAGCAGAGAGAGGCAATATCGGAACCAACATAACCGTGAGTCTCGGCAGCAATAGCCTCGAGATCGACATCTTCGGCAAGCTTCATGTTCTTGGTGTGAATCTGAAGGATCTCGAGACGACCTGTGGGGTCGGGAATACCAATGTCGACTTCACGATCGAAACGGCCGAAACGACGCAAGGCAGGGTCAATCGAGTTGGGACGGTTGGTAGCTGCCATAACGACGATGTTTGAGCGAGCCTTCATACCGTCCATGAGAGTCAAAAGCTGGGAAACAACACGACGCTCAACCTCTCCGTTGGTCTTCTCACGCTTGGGGGCGATAGAATCGATTTCATCAATGAAGATGATGGCGGGAGAGTTCTTCTCGGCCTCTTCGAAAGCCTTTCGCAAATTCGATTCAGACTCACCAGCCATCTTGGACATAATTTCAGGACCGTTGATCAAGAAAAAGAAAGCACCGGTCTCGTTGGCGACGGCACGAGCCATCAAGGTCTTACCAGTACCAGGAGGACCGTACATGAGGATACCGCGAGGTGGCTTGATACCGATAGATTTGAATAGCTGAGGGTGACGAAGAGGCAACTCCACAAGCTCTCGGACCTGTGCCATTTGTTTCCGGCAGCCACCAATATCGTCATAGCCAACTTCATTAAGGTTTCCTTCCTCGTCTTCGCGCTGAATAGGCTCGCCTTCGCAATGAATAATTGTGTCCTGAGCAACGATACCGTATTCGGGAGGGTCGACCTCCACCACCTTGAACTCTACTTGTCGCATACCACCACGGACTGTGAACAAATCGCCCTGTCGTACGGGGCGATAAGCCTCGCGGAAGTAAGGTGCAAGAAAGACATCGAACAGGGAACCGGTGAGACCCTCGACAGTGTCAGCAATGGGCAGAACGGCAATTCGCTTGGCCTAAAGTAAGGAAATATGTTAGCATCTGCAACAGGAAGGAACTTGTTAGCTTTCCAAACTTACATATTTGATATCTGGGCAAGGGTGAACAGTGATGATATCGCCATGCTTCACACGGAGGTTGTGTCGGACCACACGGTTGATACGAGCACTGCCATCATCGAGGTCATCATCGGCAAGGACGATCAAGACGGTGTCCTTTCGCTTCTTTCCCTTAACCAAGACTGTGTCTCCACGGAAGAGCTGCAAGGTCTCCATGGTGTTGTTGGACAAAGCAATAATCGAGTTGTCGTCGTTAACGGCATCGGTGACACTAGAGCTCGTGATTAGCGGGATGTTTCGCTTATCTCCCTTGACTGCTACTGAGAGAACTTACATCAACGAGTTGGGCTTCTTCTTCTTCTTCAGGATAGCTGTAGCTGTATCCATCTCCTATGATAAACGTGTTAAAATATTTTCATCTCGACAACGTGAGGTGTAAACCTACCTCTTTCTTCTCGGCGCCCGAGGGATCACTGTACATCGGTTATCAGCACAGTCCAATCATCCAAAGAATCGGGTAGAGGATAGTTAGCTTACTTGAGATTGACCCTCTGCTTAGAATGAACGTGATCAGGCTCTGAAGACATTTTCGATGGAAGATGGGAAGATGTGGCAAGTTGGTCGCTAAGCTGGAGCTAGAGGTGGTGGTTCAAGACGTCACCTGGCTTAAGAACAACAACTCACTCGCTGTGAGGGGAAAGCGAATAAAAATAAGGAAAGAAGATGACTCCAAGATGAGAGCAGTAATATATTATGGAGAAAAGGGAGGAGATAAGTGCTGGGGGGATGGGAAGATAGATGAGGCGGTAATGTGGTAGATGGATGGATGGGTGAGGAGGACGGCAGCTCCAGAGGAAGAGGTGAGTGACGATATCGAACTAGCGCCAACGATGATTTGTTAGTAAGCTGCGTAACTGTAAGTTAGGTGACAGCAAGCCGTGTATATACTCACTCCGCACGCACTTGCTAGCAGATTCCAGACAAAAAGAATATATTAGCAGATTTCCGAAGGAGGCAAAATCGAGCAGTCCTTCTGTGTCCCTTAGGTGTCTTCTTCTGGGATTACTAAAGCTGCCTGTCGTCTATTAACTACCTTCTGTTTGTCGGCTTTGTTCCTGGAGAGCTTCCAGCCAATGCCGTCGCCACCATGCTCACCGCCTTGGAGAAGGGCATGGAATCGCCTCGACCGGTCTCTGCTTACCTACACCCTACACTCCTTCTACAAAAGATAGCTACGATTATCAGTATTTCTCAATGGACTTGCTGGTGCTCCCTTAACTAGTTGCCTTTGCCTCCCAGTATTATCGCACCGAGAGTCACCTGACAAATCCTTATTGGCGACCCAATGTTGACAGCCCGTCAATGGCTTTGTCTTGTTGACATTGCTGACGTCTCAGTGCTCAAAGCGGTCGATATACTCAGACACCCGCGGGACCATCGACTATCTGAATCGAAGAGATGCACCATTCGCTACCCAAACTAAGTTCCCTACAGAATCTGTAGACGAATCATTCCCTTCTCACCCTGCAACCATCTATTCTTCGCCGTACTTCAAGTTTGTCCCCATCGTCGACTCGGCATGCTCGAAAGGCTCGGTGTAAATAGGTTTTAGTCATCGGAACGTCGTTCAAACTAGCATGTGTGCTGCCTGCTGCATTTTCAAAGCGGTTGAGGGATGCCTGGTGGCTTGTAAATCGGCGTTCTCGTATCCCCCATCGTTATCCATACGTAAATTCTTCATGATTTGCACCTAGTCGACTGAGATTCGCAGATGAGGTCACAATCAAAACAGCATGGACATTCGATGTCCTACCATTTTTATAACCACGGTCGTTCAGATAAGCTGGCTGGTTACTGTCAAGGAAGGAAGGCGCGTCCCCTCTCAAGGAAAGAACAAGTCACATGATGCCGGGCTTGTATTTTCCCATTGTCCGTCCTTTCCATTCTTTCTGTTGCTTCAGTGATCAAGATCTGCCGACTCGCCCGAGGCATGCAACACTGATCGCGCCTACGGGTTGATCAAGCAGGATTGAGATAAGTGTACATGCAGGCCGACGTGGGCGACTCCCATATATCTCAATTTCGGGCTATCCGTATTGCTCTCCGACCCCATCAGACTGCCCCATTATTTACAACCACGGCATTGTCCTGACCAGAGACAATGCCTCTTCCTGAGCTTGCATCCACCACATGGCTGACAGATTCAGGACTGAAGCCACATTGGTGCTTTCGCACCTGGCAACGAGCCTAGGGACGGCCCGCTGCGAGTCATATTCTTTGAATATCAGATACATCGCTATCATGACATTCATGCTAATCATACTGGTAGTGACACTAATGACGTTGCATCGATTGTGGATGAAGAAAACTGCCAGCTCCACCTGGACTGGAGGGTAGATACTCAGACAGCCACGACCAAAGATTTACGAGATCGGCCGAGGATCAGATATCTATCAAGATTCACTAATGCAGCCTGGAGTGGTCAAGACACGAGCGACGCCTGTACTATAATTTCAGTCAGTGCGTCGTTTATCCAGTCAGCAGGGCGATTTCTAGCTTGTGGTGTCTACAAGGATCATCATTGTGGAACTAATGACCGGGATGGACCATCTTTGAGAGCCACTCATCTCTCGCATCTCGTGTTTGAATTCTGAAGCAACATGTACCAAATATACTACATAGTAAAGCTTTGAATGCTGCGTTTCCGTATGTGTGGGGTTGACTCCGGCATCGTCTGCTGATGGGGGTTGAAAGCCAATTTCGCATAAGCCAATACATATTTTTCAAAAGGATTAGGAAATCCAGACTCCCTCCAGAGCTTCTAGTCTATAATCCTGTGGATGTCTAGGTTGCGAGCTACATGGATTCGTACATGTGCATCATGGATGGCTGCATGGATACATACATACGACTCTGGGCGGACCACAGTCGTGCGACGAGTATGCATGAGACAAATTCCCTCGGACCAGACAAACAATGAAACCACTTGGCACGGCTCGAGCGGGTTGTGAGTTACGTTGACGTCGTGGACGTCGTTTTGTCAGAGTTCAAAAAAAAAGGATACAAATCAGGTGATTTGTGAGGGGTAAGATAATAAAGATAAAMCCCCTCCCAGCCGATCCTCCGGAGTATAAGAACAATCACCTCACCCTCAACTTATCTCAGGTAGTTTCTTATCCACAAACAACCAACTTGCTATTACCAAAGACTTTTAAATTTTTACCAACTACATCATTCAAAATGGGTACGTTGGCTTAGCATTCTGCTGTCTTCCCGGTCCATCATCCACAACTTTACTCTACAAATAGCCATCACTAGCCTCAACCTCTCAAGCAGCCACAGATCTGATACTAATTAACATGGCTTGATAGGTTCCGACCACACCTGCAGCTGCGGCTCCTCCTGCCAGTGCCCCTCCGGTGCTTGCCAGTGCCCTGTACGTACACTTATTCTTGTATCAAAGACACCGAAACTAATTCGACCGCCTGTTTCAGAAATAAATGACTATGAGTCACACCCATAAGAACGTGCAATCGTCAAATCACAGCGCTTCCGTCATTCAATAATGCGATCAGAGCTCACGTTCTAGGGGTTGTGAGAATTATGGGACTTTCATTAAGGAGGACTTTGTTCTATTAGCATTGCCTCGTCGCAGTCTGCAGCTGTCAATCATGACGACTAGCGATAGAGATATCTTATTAATCTGAATTCCCTGCTAAGAAACTTGTTCTATTCGATCTTAGTACAACTCTTGCAACGTAGATGGAGGTGAACCTGGGTTTCGCTTTGAGACCTAGGAACTCAGGCATTACATTAACATTGATATATAAACTACACACTTTTCTAATCTCACATCCTACTTTCCATCCCAAACAATTTCCTAACGTCCAGCCTTTCTTTTAAATATTTGCGTGAAATGTCGCTTCTCAACCCCCAAGGCAAGGCTGCTGCATACAACCGAGATACTGCTAAGCGCCATGGCCAGAGCCGCCCAGACAGGACTCAATCGAAAATGCTTATTGACAAGCACCACCCTACCATCAACCACCTGCTCTGCCTGGCCGATAACGATCGGATAGAGCACACCCGCTGCAATGGGAATCAGACACACATTATACACGAGCGCCCAGAGGAAATTGAGTCGGACACGGCGGAACACTCGACGGCTCAAGAGGACGAGCTCTAGGATGTTGCCGATATCAGAATTGAGAAGTATGAAGCTTGCAGAACTGATTGCCACATCAGAGCCAGAAGCCATGGCAACGCTGACATCTGCGGCTGCAAGGGCTGGGGCATCGTTGACACCATCGCCGACGAAAGCAACAATTGATCGAGTGCTGTTTCTAGATGTACTCTTCTTGGCTTTTGTTGGAATCGCTTGAAACTCCTGACTACCATGCTGCACCTGGCTAACGAAAGTTGCCTTTTCAGTTGGTAAAACTCCTGCCATGACATGTGTACGAGGAATACCCAAGGAGTCTGCAACCGCATGCGCGGTTGTTTGATTGTCGCCCGTACACATGAAGACATCGACTTGACTACTTTGAAGCTTGGCGACGACGCGTGCGGCCTCAGGGCGAATAGTCTCAGAAACTGCAAAAACGATCACTGGAGTGAAGGGACTCCGCTCTGAAGCTTCCGGTGCATCGCTTCGACGAAGTGAAAGTATCACCACCGACTTGCCCGTCGTTTGATATTTCGAGAGAAGCGAGGACAGATAATAGGTATCTGTACTCGGAGGGGAGAGTCGTTTTAGCAGGCGTTCATTGCCAATAGCCGCTTCATATTGGACATTCGTTGTCGAAGAAATATCTGATCTCTCGTTGCCGAGGCTGAGAGTGAATGTACCCTGCATTCCATGACCGGCAATTTCAGTGATATCAGAATCAACAATGTGAACAGAAGGTGCTTCTTTCTCTTGACAAAATTGGCGGATGGCTGTGGCGATCGGATGCTTGCTCTGTTCCTCTAAGCTCTGGGCAATGTTCCATGCGACGGATAATTGCTCCAAGTTACCTGTGAGCACCTCATAATCGCTGATGTGGAGACTTCCACTGTCTGTAAGTGTACCAGTTTTATCGAAGACGACAGCATTCAGACGACTAGCTTCTTGAAATGCTTCGCCACCACCTTTAACAAGGATTCCATGTCGAGCTGCGACGCCTCCACCAACAAATAGAGCCGTGGGAGCAGCAAGTGCCAATCCACAGGGACAAGCAACTACAAACACCGCAATGGCGAACTCTAAGCTCCAAAAAGTCCAACCCATGTGAGACGAATCTAGATAATCTCGCGGCAAAATGCCTGCTGATGCCAAGCTTACCCAGGTAATGAACGTAATGATTGCGATCAAGGTGATGACGGGGACAAAATGAGCTGTAAGGGTATCCACAGCTCTCTCGATCGATGCTCTCTTACTTTGGCCTTCACGGACAACGGTTATGATTTGGTCGAGCATTGACATGCCACCCACGCCGGTGAGCCGCACCTGGACAGGCGAACCAACATTGATTGCTCCAGCGAAAACTTGATCGCCAGCGCTTTTCTTGACCGAAGTGGATTCGCCAGTCAGAGAACTTTCGTCGAAGTGATAGGATCCAGAGCCGAGAATGATTCCATCTGCAGGTGGTGATGCGCCATGAGGAACGCTAACAGTATCACCAATTTCTAGCAGATGAGTGCTGATATTCTGGAATCGTTCTGAGCCAGATGCTCCCGAATTTTCCACGAGAATAGCTTCGGTAGGGAGCAATTGGCCCAAGGAAGCAACAGCATCGTCTGTTCGTTCTTTGCTGTATGTTTCCAGACAGCGCCCTGCTAGGATAAAAAGAGTCAAAAACACCACAGAGTCAAAGCAAGTCGAGCGGTGTGCGTCAGGTGCTGTGCCGTAGACCGCATCGAAAACCAGGGATACCAGAGATGCCACATATGCCACTGCAGTACCAGCAGAAATCAAAAGATTCATGCTACCAAAGCGGAAGAATCTTTGTGCTAGAGGTGTAGGACTTCCAGGCCGCCAGAGCGCATAGATTTCCTTGAAAGCTCGCTTGTGAAACAAGTCTGCACCATAGAACATGACTGGGGTAGTCAGGACTAACAACGCCCAGTCCATACGGGTGATTTGGAGCCATTGGGGTGTCTCCAGATATTTTCGAATTTTGTTCTCTGGTGGAACAAAGCTCATAAACACCATTCCAATCAGAAACGTGGGGATGGAGATGACAAAGACGAAAGATAGTCGACGGAGCAATTGAAGTCGAGCTCTTTTTTGCATCATTCGAGATCGTTCCTCGTTGCTGGGTGGACGGTAGACTTCTGCATGGAAAGACTTGTCGATGGAGTCAATAGTGTTGAGGATAGATCTGATAGTAAGAGAGGGAGGTTGTGGAAAGTATGTGATGGTGACAATTGGATTGTCGAGGTATGGCTGTTCCTCGACTTTTAGTCCTGAGATGCCATTCAAAGATTCTAGGACCATGTCGGCGCAATGGTCATTGAACATGCCATTGACGCGGATGGATATAGTCCTTGCTCCGGTCGGTGCGAGTATATCAACATCGGAGTTGACGGGAGATATGCTATGAACTGAAGCATTGTAACCCAGATCCTCAATTTTCGCAATAATCTCGTCGGCATTCTCCCTGCCTTCAAACTCGATTTTCCCACTGTGGGAAAGAAAGTTGATGACCACGTTTGTGATGAACGGCAAACTTTGCAATCCTCTTGTAATGCTCTCCACACAAGATCCGCAAGTCAAGCCGCTTATGGCCAAATCGACGACATACACATTCTGGTTACTTCGGGCTGAGACAGCCTTGCTGTTCACATGGTCAAGAATTGCTTCAAATCCCATATCTTCTATTTGCTCAATGATCTTGTCGACATCGGATCGAGATCCGGTCCAGCGCACCGCCGCGCTATGAGTAAGGTTGTTGACGGAGATGTCGTCGACGAACTCGAGGCTTTCACGAACGCCGTTCGTAATTGAGTTGGCGCATGCTGCGCAGCTCATACCACCGACACTGATAATGGCAGAAAATTTCTGGAGGCCAGTTTGCGGTTGCAATAATTCTGACATCGTGTCGGTTCGTGAGTCATTGTGAGCAGTAGCGCCAATCTCGGGATCGCCTACGACCAAATTGATCAAGGGAGTCGTCGGATTCTCGTTCAATGTTGTCGAGCTACTGTCATCATCGAGAGATTCCTGGGTAAGAGGCATGATGTTCCCTCTCTTGGAAGCTCAATTGTCGAGTTGCTTCTAACTAATCAACAACAGACACAAAGCCTCGATTTTATGGGAGAGTATGCATACTCAGATCATACTGCATTCAGTCTACTAATTCAAGAAAAATCTGATGGGCCATGATTCGACAATGCACCCACAGTGACCAAATTGTACATGCTACAGGAAATTCGTCCGGCTTGTCTAATTGTGTCCTCCATATTCAGCAACTAGAGCTGGCTAGCGCCGAATCTATGCTAAATCATAGTTTACAATGCCTGTACACAATGCGCACGCAGTCGATCGATGCGACTTCTGCAAAGGACGGCGTAAGCCGTCCATCAAGTCGCTACGGTGTACACGAAATATTCCAGACGCGATTGGATCAGATAAAAAGAAATAAAAGTGGGACATGGTGGATCCAGTGGGGACCTGTGCTAGCCGGCCCGTGTTCCGCCAGACGATACGTAAATACGGTACGACACCTGTCACAGTATTGATATTACCGATACGTATTGCAAAAAAATATGGATACATCCCAAAAGATTTCCACACTAGCTACTCAAGTGTGATCGGTGGCTGACTGAAACATGGAGAACGGAGGACTTGCTTCGACGACCAAAATCTCCACAGGTTTGCATCGATCGAGTCTACGCTAAGACCTGTCTCACAGCGCGTATCCTTGAATATCGATTGGAAAGAACAGCTTGACTATCAGACTGTGACGATTGGGCTGCTTTGGATCAGCGGCATGATGGCTAGACTTTCATGACAGACGGGTCAACTGTTCCATATCAGTGATTCCAGGCTTGAGACATAAAGCGCTGAACGAGAAAGTGCCATTTCAAACTATTCCGTAGGTAGCACTCAAGCAGAGGTAGCATATCACCATCAACAATGGCCTTTGAGTACGACCCCACAGAAATAGCTCCCAAAGTGATAGAAGTCCTACGATCATTCTCTCAACACATACGCAAACCCGGCTCAGAAGAAGACTTTGAGAAAGTGTTCGATGCCATCCAGGGCCGAGTGAAAGAGTACATTTCCGAAAATGCACCAATTACTATGGTCTTACCGGCATTTCCCTGGAAGAACCCTAATCTCGATAAAGTCTTGGGGGCTGATCCGGATTTGGGTGAGGAACTTGGACTGTCGAGGTTGAATGATATATGCCAAGAAATTTCGAAGTTCTATCCCTATGGTGCACGACTTATGCTAATATGTGATGTGCCTGTGTACAACGGTTTGTATTCTCTATTAAACATGGATCTCAGTTTCTAAGTATGCCGTGTTAGACTTGGTTGGGATTCCCGACGAAGAAGCGTATGACTACGGTCGACGTCTCCGGGAGCTAGCTCAAGAGAAGAAATTCTCCTCAATACAATTCGTCCGACTGATGGATCTAATGGGATTGGGAGACGGGGAAAAGATTTCCAAGCCAGACTATTTGGAGCTTGTCCCCGTTATTAGACAAAGATTGATGTCGAGCGAGTACTTTGATCAGACCTTCAACATTGAGACTGAACTTGAGACCAACCCGGATACCAAAGCTACGTTTGATGGATTCTTCAGTCGTATTTCGGAAGATTTGAAATGGGGCAAGGGACTCGATGCGGCTGTTGTCGCTGATCAGACTGCATATGACGCGGAGGTTGCAAGAGTGGTCAAAGCCATGATACAGCGTCTTATTGTGAGTAATCATTGCAGCTTCTTCGAGATTTCATGACATGCTGATTTTCTCTGTGACATGACATAGGCGTACGAGAAGTTGATAAACGTGACTCTAGGTAGTCACATTCGCCTCTCAATTCATCCTTCCATAGGAAAGAACAAGATATCGATCCCTCTTCTCCCCCATGCAGGAAAATTCGGTGATATGCCTTGGCATGCAAGCCTGGTTGTTCTCTCCAATGGAGACATCAAAACAGGAGATGCAAAGGATTTCCGTGAACAGTACGACATCATCATGAAAAATGGCAAACCTTACTACTTCCGCGAGCGAAACACGTTGTACGACTGGTCGGTGCCGGTTGATATTCAACATTCGTACAAGAGCTTGCTCTTTAAGAATCCGGGATATGGTGAACAGACTCTGCAGGCCGATGACCGCTTAAAACTTGCACGTTGCATTGTATCTCACAAGGATTATACTGTGCATGTAGAAGGATTCGCGGTACCAGAGGGTCAAGTGGCATGATCTGAACACAATTGTACAGATTGAAAATCGAAGTCAAGGTTTTCATTTCATCACTGATTTCGTACTACGTAGTACGTATTAAGCAGTAAGTGCTGTCGATCTAAATTGATGTATTTTGGAAATCCGGAAAATAAGGTTATGTAGATCCCATTGGTTGTACGGTCAGTACTATACAGTAGGGACTTAGCAGCGCGAGATTTTTGCCGTCTTACGATTCGGTAGACTTAGATTGGTAGATCCAATACGTATTCCTGAAACATGTCTAGCTGAGTATAATCTAGTGTACACCACTGCATATGCGAGGTGGTTCAATGCAGACCGACCCACGGAGTTCGAAAGATACCTGGGATGTGTTGTTCTGATTCGGCCTAGCTTCAGAAAAACTCAAGAATGATAATGCCGCACTCAGATCAGCCATCCGAAGTGACTAGCTTGAGTGCCTACGATTATTGAATTGGCACATCCGACATATCCACCCAAGCAGGCAATCGTGCTATGAAAATGTGATTTCAACCCAGACTTGAGATTGCGAATCCATCCCTCTTACCTCACTTTGCCGGTTTTACCAACCGATATACCAAAGTCATATCAGAGCTTCCAGCGAAAATTTCTTTTATAGGCTTGAATTTGGAAAGCTCTATTTTCAAAAAAAAAAAGAGGATCCTTATCTTGTATTTGATCATACAAAATGACCCAAACAATATATGATGAAAGATCACCTTTACTTCCTCGCTCGCCGGGTGCGGTTGAGTCTTCCAAAGCCACAGAGTCTGTAATTCCCAATGGGGGTGCATGGGCCTGGCTACAAGTCCTAGCCGGACATCTTGTGGTGTTTAATGTTTGGGGTTATATCACCTCGTAAGTTTTTCCTGTCTCACTTCACGGTTGCTTTTGTTTGACAAGTCAAAGATATGGATTCTTCCAAGAATACTATGTCAAAAATCTACATATCAGTCCAGCCGATGCGTCCTCGATTGGAGCAGTGCAAATGTTCATGGTCCATTTGCTCGGCACTTTCTCTGGCCGTGCAATGGATGCCGGATACCTCCGAACCTGCATCGCAACAGGTTGCCTGTTGCAAGCACTAGGAGCATTCGCTACATCCTTTGGCACTGAGCTATGGCATTTTTGGCTTGCACAGGGAATCTGCAGCGGGATTGGCCATGGCCTTGTTTTCAGCCCAATGATCTCGCTATACTCGACTTGGTTTACTACTAAGCGAGTCATGGCCGTCTCACTGGCATCCTGTGGGGCTGCTACTGGTGGGATGGTCTTTCCTGCCATTGGATATTATCTGTTTGACAGACTGGGATTTGCATGGACTGTGCGATTGATGGCATTGATCATTGCTATGAATGGGCTCGTGGTGTCTGCAGTGACTAGAGCGAGGATCGTGTCACGCAAGTCTAGCCCTTGGTTCGACTTTACCGCATTCAAAGAACTTTCTTACACCATGTTCTCGATTGGGTCATTCTTTATCTTCGAGGGGATTTACTTTGCATACATATACGTCAGTTCTCATTCATTTTTTCTCTTTTAGTTGATCGTGATGGCCCGGACTGACGGATCATAGGTGAGGCAATTCGCCCAATCAAAGACTGGCTTTTCCCTTCAGGAGTCTCTTTTCCTGCTTTTCTTAATGAATGGCGTGGGACTCCCGAGCCGTGTCGTGGTCGCCTACATAGCAGACCGCTACCTAGGAGCAGTAAGGACTTGCATCCTGGTCTCCATTCCCTGTGGAGCAATGCTCCTCTGCTGGATTGCCGTCGACTCACACCAAAGCATGCTGATTTGGGCTACAGTCTATGGAATTTTTGCTAATTGTGCGCTAAGTCAAGTACCAGCGTCCAATGCGTACTTTGGAGCCAAGAATCCCGAAAAATCCGGAACTCGAGTCGGGACTATCACGACTATTAACAGCATACCGCTTTTGACTGGACCGTACATTGCAGGGAAGCTCATTGCCTTGAATGGCGGAGACTACCTGTACGCACAGGTCTTTGGCGGGCTCTGTATCATTATTGGAGCATTATTTTTGGTTGGGGCCCAATGGGCGGACACTCGGAAGCTGAACTAGATGTAGCGCGGCATATTGCTTTTTGTATGACATACGAGAAGGTAGTTGGAAGACTAGGGAAAGAACTCAATATATCAAAAATCTCCTACAGTGAAGAATAAATTGCAATCGCAACATCTCGGTATAGGAACCATGACTGTCAAAGCCAGGCGACTGGGGGAAACCTATTGCCCCGTGTTGATGAATTTCCCGAAAAGGCAAAACGAGAGAAGTAAGCTTCATGGGTCTAAGCCAAAGATGGCCTAGAGTCCACGGAAAATCAGATGCGCATCTACGGAGTACATCGTAAGCAGACTAGAGACCCGCTAGTATTTTGCACTAGTAAACCTGCTTTACGACATGCCAGCGATGCTCATTGCCCATTGCGGACAAGCGAGGTCTGAAGTTTGGTACGAACGCACTACATAGTACGGGTTAGGTTGGTACCGCACGGGACCCACACCCCCACATACTGAGATCTGGCTCAGCGCCCCGAAACCTTCGTGCCGAACATCAATCCCCGAAGCATCTCTCCATGACATTTCTTTTTCACCGGGCTCCGCCAACACCAATAGTCATAGTATGGAGTCCAGAGGACTACCTATCTGGGACTTGCAGACTCGGAAAATTTGATATTGTCACCCGATACGGAGTATTTCGGCCAGGCTGGCTGAGGCTGCATCTGTCCACGCTTAGCGTCGATCTAGAACGAACCTATCCATCCTTACATGAATCAGATGTCAATGAGACATAACTAACGTTTGGTTGGCTCTCGTATCCATGTAGCTGCTCGCCGATCGTTGACATCTCATGAACTATTCCACCAAGCTTGACTGTAGCCGACGCGGTGGCTGGAGGTATCAACTTGACACACGCTTGAAGGAACAATCGTGTACCACGCTTGAGGAGATCTGGCTTAGAGTGGACTCGATACGCTTGTACTAGGTAGTGCGTGCGTACGTACTCGGTACATACATGGTTCGTACCTAGATTACGTACTCCGTATCGTATCGTCTTAAGTTGCAGTCTTTGACTCTGCCGAATATTTTTTACCCTTGACTTGCTTTCGTCGCTTTCTGGTCTTCCTGCCGAACAAATCCCATTGTTTTGAGCTTATATCACTCCGCTCTGCAGCACAGCACAGACCAACACGATCCTTGAATCACGATGGCCACTCGAATTCGACCAGCGGTCATCGCTCGCCCATTGGCATTCGTCTCCCGAAAAGGCATTTACACATTCCGGTCAAACACGAGCTGTGAATCTAGTTGCATCAATAGCACGACCTCCACCGTGCACTATCGCTCATTGTCTACCGATCCTGCGATAAATGCAAATCGGATCAAGCCGCTTCATTTTCATGTCCCTCTGTTTCCTGGCGTGCAATTGCTAGACTTCGCAGGACCATTGGATGTCCTTAGTCTGCGATCTCAGTACCCAGAAACATCTGGACTCACGTTGMCCTTGCTTTCGTCGACGCTTGAGCCAGTCTCAACCAAACCTGTCGCCCCACCAAGCGCCAGGTGGAACTTCAATCTTCCTCCTGGGACCAACACAAGTTTCAATCCAAGAGTCGTACCCGATGTGACTTTCCAAGACTACCTCTCGGCATTATCCAGTGGCAATATTTCAGACAATGGCGCGGATGGATCCCTCAAACCTATTGACGTTCTATTGATTCCCGGTGGCCCTGGCACGCGGTTGGATCGTGTCCACTCCGATCCGGCAGAAGCAAATATTTCAAATACGCAAGAAGCGCAAGATTTCATTAAGGCGGTCGCATCACATGTCCGACACAGCGTCATCACAATATGCACAGGCAGCCATGTTCTGGCTCAGACTGGTCTGCTCAATAACCTCGACGCCACTACGAATTCGGCCCGCTTCAAGGATGTTTCCACAGCAAATCATCCGCATAGTCGAAAAGTAAAGTGGCAAGAAAATAGGCGATGGGTTAGAACTAGCGTCCCCGATGCATCCACGGGTAACACCTCGGCTCAGCTGGATACTACAACCAAGACCCATGATGGCTTGCGTCCTGGCGTCGAGGTCTGGTCGTCAGCTGGCGTTACAGCCGGGCTGGATCTTTTGCTGGAGTTTGTAAAGGTGCATTATGGAGGGTTAGGGGTGGCTCAACAGACCGCTGAGCGATTAGAATACCGCTGGGAACAAGATTGAGGCCTGATAGTCCTGTCACATCGAGCGGCGTGATCCGATGTATTGGTGTACAGTAGTGAGATACGGTATGCATTTCGTACGAACACACGGAGCATAATGCAGGCATTGCTCCGTTTAGAATCAGCCACTAAAATAGATGATGAATCAGTCTCTCCACAATAAATAGATCACAAGAACACAACCATTATAGACGAATCATATTCAGGCATCGGCTGATTTGCTGCTGCGAATGCGTGATTTTCGCTGGCTTGCTGCAACCCCCGCTGTTAGATACATGCTTACTTCGTACGTAGTACGCGTAATGACATGTCTCAATTTGTTCGTCGATCGTTGGCCCGAAGGTATCGAGCTCGTCTTGCCGAATCGAGCTCTCCTAGCAATGGTGGCAAGGCAGTGACGCACTGGATGATTCAGAGATCATGATGGGTTGCGAAGGGTGAGCCACTAAGTGAGCGTCCTTGCCATAGAGTGAGAACTCGTAGACTCGACGTGATCGTTCCTCAGACGCTGATTGATTGGTCCTTGTGCGTGAGTGTAGGGAGTGCCCCTTACACGTTTTGAGATCGATGACTTAGAGGTTATAGACATCGCTTTATTCTGAGAAGATTTTTGAAACTCGACAGTGCTAGATACATCAATCTATCTTTGAAGAAAATAGTCTAGGGTTTCGCAACTTCTTATATCTGTTCCCGAAGCCCATCCATACATCCGCTTTCCCGCTGCCGGTAATTACGAGAGGCAACGTTGAGCACATTTGAGCACATTAGGGCAAACTCACTCAACACACGCATATTGACACACCTACACTACAAACACCATGCTCGCCACAGAGATCGTCCAACTTCAGCCAAATCATCTACCTTCCGATTACAAGGGACATAACAACGGGAACATTTTCACCAACAAACAGCAGATATTTTTCCTTCCTTGGCCACGCCCAACCCCAGTTCCGGTTGAACATGTACACACAGAAGAGCAGAATGAGAAATTCGAGGAGAAACAGGTGCAACTGCTACCTCAACTGCTACAGTTACGGACACAAAAGCAGCCTCAGCAAGTGATATGCCCCTATACAGCTCGCCTCAAAGCCGAGGAGGTCATGAGCATTGTTGAGGGCTATGGATACCATGAGAAAAAAGGCCCTACTGGAGAAGGCTGGTTAGGAAGAGCTTCTTTCACACCACGAGTACAGAAACATATCGTTGCCAATGAAATTATTCCTATGGTGTTACCAGCTTTTCCCATGAAGAGCAACAACCGTATGGATAAGGTGCTGGGTGCACTGCCTGATCTTGGAGAGGAGCTTGGCCTGGCTCGATTGAATAATCTTTGCTCTGATATCAAAGCTATCTACCCCCCAGGAGCCTTAGTCGTGATCGTTACGGATGGTCTATGCTATAATGGTAGTTTATCCTTTCTTTCTGTCTAGTTGTTCTTAGCTGACGGAAGAGTGAATAGACCTTGTTGGAATCTCCGATGGAGAAGTATGGGAATACGGACATCGGTTACGACAAATTGCTAAAGAGAGGGGATATGCCTGTATTCGATTCAACCGTATCATGAACTTGTTAGGAATCTACAACGGCGCCGAAATTTCCAAGGAAGAGTACACCCAGCTCTGCGATAAAGCTCGGTCTGAACTTCACCGTCGCTATGGTCGTCCGGGATTTGATGTCGACAAGTTCTTGAAAAGTGACGAGGATTATTTGAGGACGTATAACGGTACGTTTACAATCAATCCCTCAGTACCGTCATCGATATCGAGTATGACTAACTGTATCAGGATATGACAAATTCATGAAGGTCGATCTCCGCTTCAGCCCAGTGACAAAGAACTGCCCAGGGCCGAAGCAATACAAGAAAAAGGTCAAGCTTGTTGCAAAGTCAATGATCGTGCGAGGGGTGGTACGTACTCACTTCAGTATATTTATTAATAGATGTGATTGACTTATCCGTTCTGTACAGGAATTCGCCGAACTAGTCCGCCAAATCTACCCCGACAGCCTCCGTCTCTCCATCCACCCTTCATCCGGTCAAACCAAGCTTTCGTGTCCATTGATTCCGCAACCGAATTCATTCTCCATGAGTCCCTGGCACAGCACCGTATCCGTGACCAAAGACGGCACATTCGTTACTGCACACAAATCCCAGCATCGACAGGATTGCAACTACACTCTCGTTCACAAGGATGATCAGCCGTACTATTTTCGTGAGAAGTCGGTGCTGTTTCAGTGGGAGAAGACGAATGTCGAGTTTGAGCATGGTTACAATCAGCATCTGATAATTAGAGAGGTGCCAGTGCAGAAGGAAGAATGTGCCAACGAATTAGTTGCGAATGATGATCAGACCAACAATAGAGCTGGAGAGCTCTCTGAAGATGCTCTGGACAAATTGGCCCAATTGGCCATTTTGCACAAGAGCGTTAAATTCGAGTCTGCCATGTGATGGACTCATGGTTTTGGAGAGTTGTATTGATATAAATATCAAACCCGTGCAATGGATTGAGGCATTGGCATTACATTGATCGAGTGGGATACGGAATTGTGTTTTTTTGATCGATCTCAGGCGTCACTTACGATTTTTTTCTGTTTATATGAATTGAAAATGCGTAAAAACGAGGTTACCTGGTAAATGTAGTAAAAGCGATGACCGCCTTTCCTAAATAATTCGTAGGACAAAGTTACATCGCATAAAAGTAGAGAGAAAAACAAAAACGAAAAGGGTACAACAAAGCCCCACTTATGTTGATAAACCAAGTTAGCCCTTGGTGGTAGATCTAATATGATATTGAATTAGTTATAAGAGTACTTTCCTCCGTCTCTCGCGGGTTTTTAGGGCTAAGTTTTTCCACCCGCCACTGGGACAGAATGGTCTTCAAATCTAAACTTCAGCACATTCTCTGGTGCTCATTAATATACTTGCAAATAACCATTGCTGCTGTCATTCCGGCCAAACAAATCATTCTAGGTGCTCAAAATTCTTTTCACGATGACTCACCTCAAACTGTAATCTCGAAGGGACAAACTGTTACACTCAATGGAATACTATATTACGTCCCACCTGAGCCGGTGACTTCGATAAACCTAACGACATATGCACAGCTAAGTCCTGGCCTTAATGCATTGACAGTTTTCAGACCGACTGCTCTACCTTTCGGCGAGCCACAGCTGGAGGCTGCTGTTGAGGGTTATTTGCGTGAAGATGATGTTTTTACCCCTTCGTTCTTGCAAGGTATTTCTGGCCCTTTTCAATTGAGAGAATTTGGTTCTAATGTTCATTTTGACAGTCATATACGTACGCTTGAATGAGGAAACGGATTCTATCATATCTCCCTCAGACCTAACAAGCTACGGCACCAAAACAGTCCTCATGGGATCCGCTACCCTTCCTCCAGGACCCTACTTCCTCTCATCTGAGGGTCACGTATACCAAGCTTTGAAACTATTCGCCGATACCCAAGATGCCTTTTCACAAAGTCTTATAGTCAACACAGCAGATGGTTCATATTCGCCCTTGTTAGCTGCTTTGCCAGGCGTTGACTCGGCTGTTGCTGTGCCCTCACGGCTCTATTTCACAAAAAATTCCTCTCAGCCATTGGCAGGTGTACGACTTGCCGTCAAGGACATTTTCGATATTGAGGGCATCCACACTTCAGCTGGAAGCCGAGCTTGGTATCATTTTCACCCTCCTGCAAACGCTACAAGCCCCGTTGTAACCGCTCTCATTGACGCTGGTGCCGTCATCGTCGGAAAAGTGAAAACATCTCAATTCGCCAACGGACAACTAGCCACTGCAGACTGGGTAGACTACCACTCTCCTTTCAATCCGCGCGGAGACGGGTATCAGCAACCGTTCTCGTCGTCCACCGGTGCCGGTGTTGGTATCGCTTCGTATGACTGGTTAGATATTGCACTTGGAACGGATACAGGGGGATCAATCCGTTTTCCCTCACAGGCCAATGGTGTTTTTGGGATTCGGGCGTCTCATGGATCTGCCAATTTGGAGAAGGTTGTTCCACTAGCTCCTCAATTTGATACCGCAGGTCTTATTGCGAGGGATCCAGGTGTTTGGGAGACTGCTAGTCAAATCATCTACTCAGATACAGAATTCAACTGGTCTGATTATCCGCGAAGGATTCAAACAGTTTTCAATGCCCCGTTGGACGCCTCTGACCAAGTTGATGCCATGGTAGAGGCGTTTCTACACAAGTTGGCGCAGCATCTATCAGCCTCCCTGATCAATCTCGACATTCCTTCATTATGGACAGAAACCCACCCCTCGAACATGTCCTCAGATCTGGTGGAAGCAATTGAAAAAATCTACCCAACCGTCATCGGCATTGAGCAAGCACGACTCGTCCGCGACCCGTTCTATGCTGACTACAAAGCGCAACACTCGGGTCGACTTCCATTCGTAAATCCTGCACCCCGAATCCGGTGGGGATACGGCGATTCTCTACCAAACGGTACACTGGAAGAAGCACTCACAAACAGAACCGCATTCCAATCCTGGATCGCCAGCAACTTACTCAAATCAGACAACCGATCATGTTCAGACAGCCTTTTGGTTTATGTTGAACCCGCTTCTCGAGCGCCGTTATATCGTGACTATTACCGCGACGAACCCACCATCCCTTTTGGATCCGGCGCGAATATGATTAGTGTCTATGCTGGGGTGCCGGATATGGTGGTACCGATAGGAGAGAAGACATATGTTAGTCAAGTGACTGGTCTTGAGGAGATGTCGCCGGTCAGTGTGGATTTGGTGGCTGCTAGGGGTTGTGATGGGATGCTTTTTCAGTTGATTAATGAGCTTGTTCAAGTGGGGATATTGAGAGAGGTCAAAGCCGGTCGGTCATTGGTTAGTGGTGGAAATATCCTGTTTTGACTCAAAATAAGAACTTCCGGAGGTCTTAAAATGTGTTGACACTTCCAAGCAGGTATGATATATGATATACAAGTAAAGCTATGAACGAATGCAGAGATTCAAGGCAAAGCAGTAGCTTGCCAAGCATCATAAGTCCCCCATACACCAGCCAACCAACTAATAAACCCAGTCGTACTCGGCGGCACACCAAGACCCTTCTCAAAACTCCAGTGCGCGCATAGCGGAGCCCAAGCCAGGTTATTAATCAGTCTCTTTCTCCAGCTGCGGATCTCAGCCTGTCGTGCGGCCTCCAGCTCTGCATCCGCTACGGCAATTGACTTTTCACCAGTCGACACCTGTCTCTGCTCTTCTTGTTCTTTTTGGCTGAACAGAACCGACTCGCGGGACAGTTTTACAAATTGAAGCAGAACATATGCAAACCAAGCGCGTATACTCCAAATGCTCCATTTACCCATGCCACCTGTCCGCTTAATCAAAGAGTCGCCTGCAATCCCGTTCGATGCGAGATACGTAACATTCTCGAGGAACTGATAAACCACCATCGAGAGCACCTCCAAATACGCAACGGCGCGCAGCACGGGATCCTTGGGGGGCGATTTATAGGTTGACGAGCCCCACGCCCACATGGAGACCAGCCCCAAGAGACGAAGCGTAAAGCGGGTTTTGGACATGAGATCGGAGAATGCTAGCAACGGCGGTCGCACGGATGAGACATTAGTCGATGCTGGTATTTTGACTGTAGGAATGTCTTGGCCAAGTCTGCGCAAGAGCCATAGTCGTATAGCAAGGCGAAGTTTTGCTAACGGAGTGGAGGCTAAAAGGTAATGCAATGAATGAGAGGTATAATTGAGGTTGGCGAGTACTATATCCAGACCAGCTTTCGTGGATAGCAATCTGTGATAAATTAGATATGTTCGTAGTGCCTCTCAAAATACTGATAACTCACCTATTCAACCTCAGAACAGTCTCGTCTGTTTTGAGCACGGCAGATACAACCACGTCCGAGACGGGCTTTTGGCGGGGGACTATCTTTGGCGCATTCCCCCGGAACGTGCCCTCCGGCTTTTCTGATGATTCTGATTGATCTGACATATCTGCCCTGTCAACTGATATGAGATTCTGTGCCTGACAGAAATTCGGTAACTGAGATTCCAGGGAGATGATGTTTATTAAGGAAGATGCGACGGAGTAGACTGTGACTGTTCCGAGCCGTCAGCCGAGGTCCAATCGGTGTTCCGTCCGCATTCCGACGGGTACTCTGAGCAGTGAGTAGTAAGTACACTGCGTAGCCACTGTGGCTAGTGAGTTCTATAAGGTGCTTTTGTTCACGTTGCTCGTCCGGTTACTGAGCAGTCTGAAGCTCAAGCATCTGACAGGATTATGTTTACCGTTGCCGTGGTGTTTCGTGCTTAACCCCGGCAAATGATCGCGGATCAGGTCTGCCGTGTTGTACAAGGCCGCTCTATGTACTTCTTGCTTCATGGCGTACTCTGAATAAGTAGAGACACGCAATTGCAATCGACTTCGTTCTAGGTCCACATTTTTAATAGTTTTTCTTCTTTAAAGCAAGATAAGATACGTTGTGGAGCGATTGCGGAATTGGCCGAGGCTGACTGGTCTCATTGTTTGATGATATGCAGCGCGACCCGACGCCAACGCACACGGCGACAGGCAGAGTTGGACAGATTGACAGGTAGACAGGTAGAATATGAGATGTTTTACCTGGTATTGGGGTGACTGAGTAGGTGATACTCGGTATACTGTGTGTATAGTAAAACGGTAGAGTACACGATTACGGCGGACTAGAGCGTAACTAGGGACAGACCTGGTTTCGTACATGTTTTTGCCTTTGTCCACAAAAACACGCTATATCCACGTCTAAGAACCCAATGAAATCCAGAGCAGTAAAGGTAGTGTACATAAGATATGCCGTGGAAACAGCAGTTACGAGTACGCATCTGTAGCCCACCGTAATAATGAACAAAGCCTTGTCCGGTCGGAGCCATCCGCGTTGCTTGGCGCTGTTCCGTAAACAACAACACCCAGCGACCAGCCTCCCTTAAACCTCTTCCACTCCTTCCCCACAAATCCACCGCTGCTTCAGATTTGCTTTCTTGTCGCGTGGTGATTCTCGTTTATTGGAATGTGATTTGAGCTTCTAGCATTGACTGCATACCGCCATACACTATCTCGACTCTTGCTTCCCTGCTCGCGATATCGGACGCGCTCCAGATACTCCCCTCTAGTCTATAATTGAGCGATAATCGAAGGACAAGATGTCTGTCAAATTCCAACAAGAGACTATTCGCACCACTGGCGTCAAGCCCGAGGACTTGACGCCAAAAGACCTGGCGCACAAGGTCGGCGAGCGTTTGACTGGCGGTGACACCCACACCGGTTATCTCGCTGTATGTCGAGTCGCCTCACTACGATCGCAGCAATGCTAACGAGACATAACAACAGGCCTACTTGAAGCAGCTCCAGACAAACCCTCTTCGCACAAAGATGCTCACGTCCGGTGTTCTCTCGGCTCTTCAAGAATTCGTCGCCTCGTGGCTTGCTCATGATGTCAGCAAGCACGGCCATTACTTCAGCTCCCGCGTGCCGAAGATGGCGCTCTACGGAATGTTCATCAGTGCGCCCATGGGCCACGTTCTCATTGGAATTCTGCAAAAGATTTTTTCTGGCCGGACGAGTTTGAAGGCCAAGATTTTGCAGATCTTGGTTAGCAACTTGATTGTACGTCTCCCCCATGCATGCGGTTGCGAATAGTATGCTGATTGAAATAGATTGCCCCCATCCAAAATTCCGTCTACCTGGTCTCCATGGCCATCATCGCCGGAGCTCGCACTTTCCACCAAGTGCGCGCCACCGTGCGCGCCGGTTTCATGCCCGTCATGAAAGTCAGCTGGATCACATCCCCCATCGCGCTGGCCTTTGCCCAGTACTTCCTCCCCGAACACACCTGGGTGCCTTTCTTCAACATTGTTGGATTCATTATTGGTACATATGTCAACACTCATACCAAGAAGAAGCGCCTCGAAGCTTTGCGACGACAATACGACCAGCGACGAGGTGGTCCTCCCGGTCCTTACCCTCCTCCTGGTAGTGAATACAGCCGTCGTGACTAAAATAACCGGATGGCTCTCAATTCTGCCTGTAAATGATACCAAGGGTGGAGGAAGCAAGGGTGGAGGAAGCAAGGGTGGAGGAAGCAAGGGTGGGGACAATGCGTGCTTTGGAATGTGATTTTTTCCGAGGTACTACGTAATTGTTAAATGCTTTTTGGAACGGCGTCCATTTCGATACATATACAACAGATTTCTTGGCCCGTATATTGTTTTTGAACGAACTGGCTTGGAAAGGTCGATAGTTGTTTTAGAGGCTCCCTTCTGTTTGTTCCTTTTCTTGTCATGTATGTAATGTTTCCTTTGTATGCTTCATGAGATTTTATTCAACTTCTTATACCTACGACTGAAAGGGCTGGGAGCTCGAGGAGTAAGATGATGGCTTATTACTAGTAGGATATCCATATTTATCTGTAGCTACCTACTGAACAATCATTCAGTATTCATCGCCTCCGCAGGCTTCCCACCACGCTTATCCTGCTTCACAAACTCCACAAACTCATCCAACGTCCCCGGCCACGCGCCATCAGCATCCCACCACCCAAAATTCTCATCCTCCAGAGTCTTGCGCATGAATACTTCCGTCTGTTCCCACAGATCCTTATTCACTGGCCGCTGACCTTTCGATTTGAGGTAATCAAGGTACCAATCTAGCCATGGGGTGGAAGGTGTTTGCCAATCGACTCCGCCATTTTCGCTCGTGAAGAATAGTTGCCATTGTTCAGCGGCGATTTCGAATGGAAGGTTGCGCTGGCCTTGCATGCGACAGAGAGGGAATGCGTAGCGGTATACTTTGCGGAATGTGTCTGGTTGAGAGGATATTCGATTTCGAAGAGAGGCGCCGTGGGATATCATTTGCGGGATTGATTCGACACTTCCTTTTGTTAGTATACATATCACAGTTTTTAAAAGCCGTGTGAACGACGCACCCGACGCTCTTCCAGCCATCGACGAAACCTGTACGTGTGAACTCGCCCATACTAGGTGACTTGAGCAGCTCCGCTATTCCTAAACACGCAACTTCATCGAGTCGTATTTCGATGGTCTCGAGGAACTTCATCGCTCCTTCGATGCCAATCGTGTCTGGATTTTCTTTGGGGTCATCTATACAGTAATTAGAATAGCCATATACCGACGGAGGAAAGCAGGTCGGACCTCGATATTCGTCAAAGATCTTATTTAGTGCTGGCGTTGACGATGATGCGGCAGGTGCTTGCGAGGAGGAGAAGTATCTATACCGAGGACATATGGTTAGCTTTGTAGAGAACTCTAAAGGAAGGTCACATACGCATCAACGGCTTGCTCAACATTCCACCCATTTGCGCGCAAGAACTATAGATTTCTGTTAGTCACTTGCGACAACGCGCCGAGTCGAAAGACACCAACTTTGGCAGCTACGGCATCTTTGGCCTGCGTAAAGCCCACAAACTGCGATATGTAATGTCTCTGGGTTCCTGTGTATGGCGGCATGTTTGCTTCTGCGTCTCCCTCTTAAAGATGACGCACGCGGGGTAGCACGAGGGACGAAAACGAAGTAAAGGACGTGCGGGAGTGGGCGTGATTCAGTCGGGTAGCATAAATAAGCCCTCTGGAATACACGCTACAGAAAGTAACGCACAGCGTCAACAAATATAATTGAAGGGAACCCAAGGAGGAATGATAGTCGGAGGAAGTTGTTTAGGCGGCGGTTTGGCGATAATAGTGATGCCGCCATCTGATTGGACCAGAAGGAGTACTGAGATCCACCTCCCTCTTTCCTTAGATATAAGTTCTTTCCCAAGGTCTACTACGTTCTAATATACTATCAAATCGAGATGAACTGAACTGAATTGCTGGTATATCAACTAAAAGATCTAGCATCACTTTTCCTGGCCTGACACCAGGTATAATCCCTAAACGCCGATAAATGCGAGACATAAATGGAGAGCGAGTCGCATGACTATGTCGTGAACAGAGAATCTTCCTGTACGATTGTCAGATATCGAATTCACACCTTTTTCAAGTTTCCTGTGTTTGGTACTAACCTCTCTAAGATACTCTCCAACGTCACCCTGGCGGAAGAGCACTACAGCAGTAGGCTCGAGTTTCCTTGCTTCTGCGGTTGACCGTGCAGTGACCCCGAAACCCTAGACGCTATGTTAGTCTCAATTCAATATGATCTTCTTCAGGGCGATTCAAATACCAGAGGAGTATCGTCTTGCGAGAACACAACGCATCCACTGTGCTCGGGGCAATCCTCAGACCATCGCAAAACATGGGCCTTCACGACGTTTCCACCGTATAAAAAGGGCATCTCTCCATTCTGCTTAATGGTCACCTTATAACGAGCATAGGGAGCAATAAGGTCAAGTCTGCCTCGTACGATTTTGAGTCAGTGACATGTCCTCTCTCGAGTCCAACATTATGCGAGAGCGCAAAACTTACGCTGTAATGTGCAATCTGAACTTCATAGTCTTGGTGAACTTTCCAACACAAACGCCCAGGCTCAGCAAGTTATCGCGCGCAACACTAGTTGCAAGGTTCGCAATCGATTGCTTCACATAGTATACTCGAGAACCCTGAATTCGGAACACATAGCGCTCGTTATCTTCGGTAGGCTGGATGAGCTGGTTGAGAGATCGACCGGTGTAGTTGGCGAGTTTCTGAAAGAGAGTTTTGGTTTCGTCTTCCGTAAGAGCCCTCATATTGAATTTTGTACTTTATTGTAGGTCGAATGAATGCTGATAGACAATTGTAAGTGTGACAAAAAAAAATGAAGCTCCGCGGACAGAAAAGTTAAAAGTGGGGCTGATGCGGAGGCTTGGCGCTGCTAACAAAAAATCCAAAAAAATATTCGGCTTCCTTGAGTCGACAAACTAATTCGATTCTGCAGTATTCTCGTTTTCCAATATGGGCGTCGCACGAGAAACAAAAAGAAGGCGTCTGTCGCCTTCTGACGACGACAATTTGTCAAATGCACCAAAATCCAAATCCAACGGATCGTCTAACATACAAAACGCATTCTACAGTCGGGCCGCTGAATGGGATCTAGAACAGGAGTACGAGCGTCGACCACGAAAAGGCAGCAAGAAGAAGGAGAAGGAAAAGACACGTTTGCCTATCAAGACTGCCGAGGGTCTTGTCCATGTCGACGAACCGGAGGAAGCTGCAGCGAGTGATGCGGATAGTTTTCTCGACTCGGATTCGGACGGTGAAGATGGCAAGGAGGGAAATGAGGGAGCAGAAGCTGAAGAGGATGAAGAGCCGGCTCCCAAAATACCCTTGAAACTTCAGATTGTTCAAGCAAAGGAAGAAATGGCCAAAATCGCGACTTTGATCAACGAAGATCCCGAGGAGCATATTGGATTGTTCAAGAAATTAGCAGACTTTGTAGATAAGAGCAAGTCACATGTTGCTATCAAAAAGCTTGCTCTTGCCACACAAGCTGCGATATTTAGAGATGTTATTCCTGGCTACCGAATTCGTCCATTAGGGGAAGAGGTCAACAAAAACGAAAAGCTGTCCAAGGAAGTCCGAAAGTTGCGCGGCTACGAACAGTCATTGCTGTCGTCTTATAAGCATTACGTCCAACAACTTACCAATCTCTCGAAAGGCGGCAGCAGGGCCAGTGAAGAGGCTAACAGTATCCGGACTGTCGCGATCAACTGCGTTTGCAACATGCTTCTTTCCGTGCCCCATTTTAACTACCGGGCTGAGCTATTGAAGATTCTTGTCAATCGGCTGTCCAAACGCCGGATTGATGCAAACTTCATCAAAAGTCGTGAGACAATGGAAGACATCTTCGCCAAGGATGACGATGGGGTCGTCTCCCTTGAGGCAGTTGGCTTGTTATCCAAGATGATGAGAGCAAAGGACTTTCACGTCCACGAATCAGTCCTCAACACATTTCTACACCTCCGTTTGTTAGCCGAGTTCTCATCCAAGGGTTCACGAGACCGGGTTGATCGGAACGACGACGAGGATGAAGGCGTGTTGCAAGGAAAGAAGAAAAATAAAAAGGAATTTCGCACCAAAAAGGAACGTAAGGTTCTTAAAGATCGCAAGGCTGTTGAGAAGGATATGCGCGAAGCCGATGCGTTGGTGAGCCATGAAGCGCGTGAGAAGAATCAGGCCGAGACGCTGAAGTTGGTTTTTGGCACATACTTTCGCATTCTCAAGTTGCGCACTGAAACGAAACTCATGGGTGCTGTGCTCGAGGGATTGGCCAAGTACGCACATTTGATCAATCAGGACTTTTTCGGGGATGTCCTTGAAGCTTTGAAAGAGCTTATTGAGCAGCTCGCTGCTGAAGATGGAAGCGCAGGAAGGGATGGGAATGCGAACGATGAAAATGATGACAATGATGACGAGGATGACGATGAAGAAGAAGGAACGATTACTCTCAGACAATCCACCCGACAAGTCCTGCTCTGCACAATCACTGCCTTTGCGCTTCTCGAAGGTCAAGACGTTAGCAAATCCGCTTCATCCCTCCATCTCGATCTAGGGTTCTTCATCACCCACCTTTACCGCGCTCTGTACCCCCTCGCCCTCAACACAGATATCGAATACAACCCCGAAAAATCCCTCCGGCTCCCCGATCCCGGCGCCTACAACAACGCCAACGAAACCACCAACGACCAAAAGAAACAACGACGAACAAAAATCAACTTCCAAACCCCCATGGTCCTCCTCCTCCGTTGCCTGCAATCCACCCTCCTCGCCCGCACCCACGGCATCGCACCGCCCATCCGTCTCGCAGGCTTCACAAAGCGGCTAATGACGACCTCCCTCCAACTGCCCGAAAAGTCCTCCATCGCAATGTTAACCTTACTCACAAAGGTGGCGAAACAACATGCACGCAAGATTGCGCCGTTGTGGAATACGGAAGAGCGGAAGGGCGATGGTGTGTTCAATCCTGTGTCGGCTGATGTTGAGAAGAGTAATGTCTTTGCGGGCACGGTTTGGGAAGGGGAGTTGTTGAGGATTCATTATTGTCCCGACGTGAGGGAGGCGGCGTTGGGGATTGAGAAGTTGATTGCTTCTGGATAGTTGTCTGAACCAGGAAGTGAAGTAAAAAAGGCCAAATTCAAACGGCGTATAGAATATAATGAAGATTTTACGTGCAACGAAAATTTTAGAGTAGAGTATATTCATAAATATCATTCGATCATTACACATTCAAGGCCAGATGGCTTTCGAGTACATACACTCAAGCTGTATCATGGCATATAATCATAAAACACAGAAGAAACTCGTAATAACAAAGATAAGAAAAACATCAAAAGAGACAATAGGTGATTCACCCTTGTCCCATCTTTCAAATATAGGCGCAGGCTGACATAGGCCCAAAGTCCACATGTCCATATATCGATAAACAGACTCGGGGTATATCCACTAATAGCGGACACTGGACGAGGTCATGCCTGGCTAGGGTATCAAAATATACAATCTTGGTGCAAACATGGCCACCCTTAGTACGTCATGGCTAACAATTGCGAATGTCTTGCATTCGTTCATTAATGTAGCTCATGCGCGTATGGGTGTCGAATGCTTCTCTCGTCTTTGGGGATAGAGAGTTTCCTGTTCAGTTGGAATCCTTCTTTCGGCGGATTCCAGCGAAAAGTCCGCCAAAGATCGACGCCCAAATGGTACGGAATAAAGCTGTGAACCAATTGCCAGACTTCAAGGACAGAGCTGTTGCCGATCGAGCACCTGTAGATCTGGTTTCTTCGTCTGGTTTGGTGGCAGTTGGTTCGGTATCGGCGGTCTCTTCAGATATGATTTGTGAGACTTCGTGGTCTTCAGCAGCAGCATCTGCATTTGGCGCGGACCTATTAGCAGCTGTGAGATGTTCGTCTTCTTCGCAGAATGATTCAACCCGAGCCCCTAGATCAGAAGACTTCTTGTCGCTGCTGAGAAGATTGACTGCAGAGACCGAGCCGCCAAGCTGGTTTAGAAGCGTTTCTCGGTCCTTGGCCAGCAATTGAAGTGCCGCATCTGCCTCGGGCTCCGGAGTAGGTGGCGAACGAATATCGTGCGGCACCTCTGCAGGCTTCGAGTCACTTGCTGAAGGCTCGATGATATGAACAGCTGGTGATTGATGCTCTTTGTCTGCCTGGACATGAATCTCTTTTGTCAGTGATTCCTTTGGCGTCGAAGTCAACGAATGACCAGCAGCCACTGCCGCAGCCGCTACAACGCCAGCGCCACCAACAATGCCGGCAATTTCCCCAGCACCAATACCTGCACCCTTGGCTATGGGGTCAGTTTCGGACACTTTTTCGGAAGTTGGAGCAGCATCTTCGACTAAAGGTGCTTCTGTCTGCACCTCTTCGGCGGTAGAAGCCTCGGTGGGATGCTCTTTATCTGGAATTGCTTCGATATGGACATCCTTGACGGCAGAGGCTTCAATGGGCGCTTCAACAGGAGTTGTTTCAGTCTCGATCTCTTTGGTGGTCGATACTTCGATGGGGTGTTCATCGCTTGAGTGAATTCCATTGACAGCAAGATCCTTTACCGTTGACTCGGTGTGATCTTCTGGCAGGCTTGAGGGCTCAGCTTCCGCACTTTCAACAACTTCGGGTAATGAAGTTTCTTCAACAGGAGTAATCTCTTTGGCAGCGTCCTTAAAGATATCTTTGGCTTCCGCGGGTTGCTCTTCTGAAGTCTCTTCGGAAGTACCTGCTGCTGCTGCAACAGCCCCAAGTCCAACTGCTGCTGCCGCACCGGCGGCAACAGCAGCCTCCTCAGTGACTGTGTGATCATCTTCCTTCTCTTCAGTAGCAGCGGGAATCGCTGCGGTGTCGTGTGAGTCTTCCGTAGTCTCGGGTTGAGCTTCAACAGCAGTTTCTTCTGCATGAGCCGGAACCTCCTCGATTGACTTAGCCAAAAGCTCCTCACCCGGTTCTGCGCTCGGAGTGACTTCCTCCTCTGGCTTCTCGACCTCAGCAACGACCGCCTCAGATGCATTGACTGGCTCAGTAACTTCAGCAGCTACTGGAGCTGGAACCTCTTCGGCCACTGACTGTTGGTCTGCGACAGCGGGCGACTCGGTCTTTTGAGTTGCCTCTACTGGCGCATCAGTAGACTGAGCGGGTTGCTCTTCTAAGACATACGGAACTTCAGCAGCTGACCCCTGAGCAGCCTCCACCACATTCTCCGTAGGCTCCGTGATTTCAACTATTTCTGCTTCTGGAGCTTCTTCCACTTCCTTGACGGTCTCTTCCGCAACAGGCTCTGCAGGCTTTTCTTCACCAGGCTCAACCACGGTTTCTTTAACGACCTCGGCAGCTTCTTCTTCTTCTGCTGCTGCTGCAGGCTCTGCGGGAGTCTCTTCTACAGTCTCGGCAACATCTTCTTCTGCAGGCGCTGCAGACGTCTCAACAGTCTCAACAGGTATTTCCGCCTCGATCTGGGCGGACTCAACGGGGGCTTCAGCTTCAGCCACGACGGGAGTCTCCTCTTCAGCCGGCTCGGCAGAGGTTTCAGCTACTGCCTCCACAGGGGATTCGTCGACAGTCTTTGTAACATCTTCTTCAACAGACTCTACAGGGGTGTCTTGGATAGCCTCAACTGGGGTTTCGGCAACCTCTTCCAGAACCTTTTCGACGGCAGGTTCTGCGGTCGCTTCAACCGGGGCTTCTTCGACCTCTGCAACGGTAGCCTCCGCGGAAGGTTCCCCAGCAGTCTCTTCGGTAATTTCAGCAGGTTGTTCCTCAGCGGGTTCAACAGCCGGCTCGGCTACAGCCTCAATAGGAGTTTCCTTCACAACTTGAGCAGGTTCTTCTTCGGTAGGCGCTGTAGCAGCGACTTCAGCCGGGGTTTCCTCAACTGGTTCGACAACCTCCTCAACAGCAGGTTCTGCAGCAGTTTCTTCAGGAGACTCCTCAACTGGAGTTTCCTCCACCGGCTCGGGGGCCTCTGCGGCAGTCTCGGTAACACTCTCGACAGGAGTACCTTCAACAGTCTGGGCAGGCTCATCTGTAACAGTCTCTGCGAAGGGTGCTTCAGTCGGGGTCTCCTCAGCTAGTTCGGTAACTTCCTCAAAGGCGGGCTCCGCAGCAGTTTCGGCAACAGTCTCAACAGGCTCCTCTGTAGTAGCTTCTGTAGGGATTGCTTCGACTGGGACTTCCTCAACCGGTTCGGTGACCTGTTTTTCGGTAGGCTCTTCAGCGATCTCGGCGGGKTGTTTTTCAACAGAATCTACCGGAGTCTCAGTGGCAGCCTCAACAGGAGTTTCGTCAATGGCTTGGACGAGTTCTTCAGAATCCTCTACAGGAGCCTCGGCTGTTGTTTCTTCAAGAATCTCGCCAAAGTCTGCTGATGCGGCGGGAGCCGACGGTGTGGCTTCGTCAGAGAGAGCAACAGGCTCTTCATTGGTCAACTGTTCATTGGCCTCGCGGGACTGCTCTTCTGCCGCCTTGTCAGCAACGGTGGCTTCGACAGCATCAGTACTTTTTTCCTCTGCTGTAGTCCCTTCCTTGCTTTCTTCAGAAGCATCAACGACAGGTTCTGTAGTTGTTCCAAAAGCCTCCCGAGCGCTGTCAGCGGCAGGCTCCTCAGCAATAGGTTCGGCTTCGGTTGCAACCGCGTGCTCGGCTATGGTTTCGGTGGTAGCAGCTTCGGGCTCTGCGTCCGTGGCAGGTTCTTCTGGAAGTTCTTCCCTGACATCACTTGGAGCAACCTTTTCGCTTGATTCAACTTCCGCAGACTCTGCAGCTGGCTCTGGTTCATTGACGGGAGCAGCAGCATCTTCGGCAATCGCAGGCTCTGCGACTTCCTCGCTCACAGCTGTTTCCTGAACTGGCTCTGCCTCTGCGGTGGATTGAGAAGAAGCTTCAGCGGGTTTGATAGCAGAAGGCTCGTTGATAGATTCCTCTACGGGCTCAGAAGCGGGCACTTCCTCACTAGGAAGGGTATCCGGCTCAGTAGTGGGCTCAGCAGTAGGCTCAGCAGGTTCTGGAACGGCTTCGGCAATTGGTTCAGCGATAGGTTCAGCAATAGCTTCGGCGATAGGTTCAGCGGCAGGCTCAGCAGACTCAGCAACAGGCTCTGAGACAGGTTCTGTATGTTCAACAACTGTCTCTGCAACAGGTTCTGCAACAGCTTCAGTGACTGGTTCGGTGACAGACTTATCAGCAGATTCAGTGGGCTCAGTGGCTGGTTCTGAAATAGGCTCGACAGCAGATTCTGTAGGCTCTGAGACAACCTCTGCAGTGGTTTCAGCAATTGGTTCAGGAATCGATTCAGAAACAGGCTCAGTGGTGGTCTCGGCAGCAGCTTCATCGGCGGCCTCTACAATTGGTTCGGCGACGGTTTCGGCATGTTCAGAAACAGGCTCGGTAAAGGATTCAGTAACGGCCTCTGCAGTAGATTCTGCTGCAGCTTCGTCGGCGGCCTCAACAGCCGGTTCTTCTGCAGATTCAGTGACAGTTTCAGTATGCTCAACAGCCGCTTCTTCGACAGTCTCGGTAGGCTCAGACACAGGTTTCTCAATAGCCTCAGCGGCAGGCTCGACAATCGGCTCGGAGACAGGCTCGGCGGTAGGTTCAGGCGTCTTCTCCGATTCGGTGCTTAGAACAGCAGATACTGCTTCAACCGGAGTTGCTTTGACAGCTTCATTTTCAGTAGCACTAACAGACTCTTCGGTGGCAGCAGTCGGTTCAGCAGCAGGCTCCTTGGTTGCTTCGGTCGGCTCGGCTGATTCAGTGGTTGATTCAGGAACTAGTTCCTCAGTGGCCGCAACGGGCGCGGCCACTTCCGTGTCGATTGGTTCTTCGGTCTTTCCGACAACATCGACAGATTCAATAGCAGCAGCCGGCTCTTCAGCGACAGCGGCAGTCTCTGTCGCTGTATCGACGGGGACGTCAAAAGCTTGAGTAGATTCCTCGGCCTTCTCTTCAGCGACTTGCGCTGTCTCCGGAGTCAATTCCTCTACCGCTACTTGCTCTGGCTCAGCGATGGCCGCAGCCTCAGAAACATCTGCCGCCTGATGCGACTCTTCCGTCTGCTCAGCCAATGCCTCAACCGGCTCGTCAGTGGGCTTTTCCGCAGACTCAACCGTTTGTTCTTCAGATATCTCTGGAGATGTAGCCACCGGTTCAGGCTCGGCAGCGGCGGGKTCTTCGTGGGCGTCGATTTCCTTAGGCTCGTCTTTGGTAGCCTCCACTACTGTGTCATCGGTCGCAGCAGGCACGGATTCCGAGGGCGTCTCAACAGGTTCTGGAGCTGGTTCCTTCTCTTCAGCGACTTCTACAACTTCGGCTGCAGGCTCCGTGGCTGATTCTTCTTCGACCTTCGCAGGCTCTGGAGCACTCTCCTCGGTGGCCTCCGCAGTTTCAGCAACGAGCGCTTCTGGAACCTCAGCAGGAACAGAGGCTGGCTCTTCCACTGCTTCAGCTTCGGCTTCCTGGGGCTGATCAAGAGCAGGAGACTCCACAGTTTCAGTGGGAGCAGGTTCGTCAGAAGTAGTCACTGTCGGTTCAGACTCAGTCTTTTCAGGCACAGCCTCCTCGGAATTTTCGTCAACGGGAGATTCCTTCACTGGCTCCGCAATGTCAGAAACCTCGGGTTCAACTGGTTTCCCTACAACTGCGCTCTCGGTTGCGTCTTCCTGAGGGGTGTCGACTGTTTCATGGGTGGTGGGAGCTTCAACCTCTTTCTCAGCTTCGGTGGAGTCCTCAACGACCTCATCCTTGACTAAAGGTTCTGGTTCGGGATGTGTTGTCTGAGATGTTTCAGCAGGAACTTCAGCATCTGTCGATTCGGCCTTCAGCTCTGCAACAGGCTCCGAGGCTTCCTCGATTGTTGCAATTGGTTCGGAAACTGTCTCAGTTTGTGCAATGTCCTTGACGGCCTCTTCCTCTACTTGAGCCTCCGATTCCGGAACATCATCTGCAATAGTTTCTGAGGCAATGGGAATCTCGGTGCCAGTCGTCTCTGCCTGGGGTTCGGTAACTTCCTCGGAAGCTGCGGTAGTTGTGGCTGTTGGTTCGGGCACTTCCGCATCAACGATTTCCTTTATAGGCTCTTCCACCGCAGGCTCAGTGGCTTCCACAACAGCTGCCTCAGTCTCAGCGGTATCCTTAACTGCAGGTGGTTCAACAACCTTCTCCTCTTCGACAGATGCCTTTTCTTCATGAGTCACTGGCGTTTCTTCAACAAGCTTGAGCTCAATCTCGGCAGGCTTTTCTTCAGTTTCAGTCTTCTCTTCGGCCACAACCGGTGCGGCTTCTTCTGTGTCCTTGGAAGGAGTCTCTGCGGCCTCCTCGGCCACCGCTGCAACTTCCGGAGTTGCTTGAGGCTCTGCCTCTGCTGGTTCGTCGGTCTTCACATCAGCATCCGCAGCGGGTTCTTGGCCTGCCTCAACTGCTTTGTCTTCAGGCTCCTCGGACGTAGCATCAGCAGTGGTCTCGCCAGCTACCTCCTCCGTCTTTGTCTCCTCTGGGGCATCCTTAGAAATTGTTGTAGGTTCCTCTACAGCTTTGTCTTTGGTGTCCTCAGTGGAGGGAGCTTCTTCTGTGGTTGGCTCATCGGCCTGAACAACGACATCGTCTGCGGTGGTTGTTGGCGCATCGTCGGATGATTTTTGGTCGGTATGTTTTGCGGACGACTCGCCCTTGACTTCAAACTTGGCCGGTTCCTTGATATCTTTTACGGGGTCTTCCTCCTTTGTGGACAGTGCAGCAAGCGCATCCTCGACTTCCGCGGGGAGAGCAGCAACGGTGAGTCCGTTCTTGATTTCGTCTGTCACTATGGTAAATTCAGGGTCAGTCGTACTCTCTCTCGGTTTGCTTACAACAGCAAAGTTCAAAAACATAAACACAAACACAATGAAGGATAGACGAAAAAACTCACCAGATTCAGCAGGAGTAGAAAGAACAACGGGTTCTCCGACTTCGGCCATAATTCCGCAGTTCGTAAGGGTCGTAAAGTTCGTAAATAGCGGGGAATAGAGAAAATTAAGGGCAAAAAGCTCGACTCAACGATATAACGTGTGAAATCGAGTAGGATGGGAGCAGTTTGGGAGAAGCACAGAGAAACGCGCGTACAAATACAGCAAGCAGCTCCTGAGCTTCAAGTTCCAACGAAAAAACGAAACGGGGAATTGATAAGCAGAACAGAAATACAGAATGGACAACGACAAGAACTGGGTATCAACGTTCGTCTTCAATTATCATAACACTCGTAACGGGGATTACCAATAGGTACGGCGGATGTAGGTGTAGCGGGAAAGCGTGGGAAACGGAAAGAGGAAGGAGGAAAAGAAAGAAAATTTCTTCGATCCTCAGGCAAAAAAGTATCAATATATAAGACTACATAGGTATCGACCTACTACCGGCCTAAAGTAACTCTCCACCATAACAGCCGAAGCTATGACTTAATTAGGCACCTAACTCTGTTGCTACCACCTTGCGGACGGAACTGCCCTCGTGAGCTTTTACTACTTACTGCTAATCATTCTACATGATTTGAATTATATACACTACGCAGCTCATTTTCTACAACGTATTCGAGACAGTACAGCCCCTAGACGATAATCGAGAAATCAAAACGAAGATTCCAAAGCAAACTCTGAAGTGCATATGATATCTTACCCATCTCCGAGAGCAGCCCATTCTCGGATGGAGTGATGGAATAAAAACTAGTTCGCAGCTAACACAGCACTAACAAAAAGCCACTAGCTCCCGAAACAGTAAAGAACAGAGGGGCAAAGTTCTTTCTGCCCTCTTCTTTGCGTATCCTCTGGCTCTTGGGACACCCGGGCTTATTCTTCGTTGTCACAGTGACCATACTACGTATCCATGTTGCTAGCGCCAGAAGCTTTGGGCAGATGGCGAAGCCGACGGGATTAGGTAGAGCCGTAGAAGCCGGTAGTGACTCACCCGGATAGGGAGAGTAAGAAAAAAATTGATGAAACACTTGAGAGGAGGTAGTTGAATTTATCATTCATCGCTGGTCAATTGACAGCAAATAACCAAAAAAACGGCGCAATCAAGTGAGACCGCGAGAACGGTCACCTGATACCAATCAGTAATGATTGGAGAACCGGCGCGGTTTATGCAGGGTTTCAAGATTTTTAGGTGCAGATTCCTATGCGAGGGATTTACTGCAGCACACGGACTGATTGACGGAGCTTTGGCTCCATAATTGATTGATGCAACTTCCACAGAGTGACTGAGAGTGGGAGTGAGGTGATGCGCCCACATGAGCTCTTTTAGCGCCGACGTTGAGTTTTTGGTTTTGGGGCATGATAAGAGTTCGGTTTCGGTCTGAATTGATATTCACTCATGTAGAAAATAAACGGTGATGCAAGAGCATTCTCAAGAGCATACTAGTTGTGAATTCACACCATGGTGACATGGCATTGGAGCATGCGATGAGTTGTACAACTCCAGAGCAGCAGGATGAACTAACCAATTAGGAAAAAACCAAACAATTGAGCGGCCGAGGGAAAAAGAAAAAAAAAAGCGGGCGGGTGGAGGGCGCTATACCAGACGAGGCTAGACACAGAAGCCTAAAAGCTCAGGCTGTTATGGTGCTCTCACCGCCATCTTGCATCTTGCCCATCTTGCCGCTGCATTGTCACCGCCAGACATCTCTCTCATCTTTGGCCAAGAGCATGATTATCAGATGATAATTATTTATGATTTATGAGCATGTGTACTTTAAAAAGTCTAGTGTGGCGGGGKGAGCTTTGATACTCGTACAGAGGACCGCAGTAAACGCACATGGTTCGCATATGATCTTCATCCGCCATGCACCAATTCCTGTCTGAAGAGAAGTATCAGCATCGACACATTCGATGATCTCGACGACCATTGCGTGATTAGGCACACACTCAAATCACTGCCCATGAAATGAGGAATGACAAGTCATCGCTTTCGATCATCAATCCTGTAAACCATGGCCACTGGGCAGGAAGTAGATGTTGCCACAAGGGAGTACATAGCATGACTATGTAGTGCGAAATGAGTTCTTAGTCGATACAACACACCGAGCCAATCGTTACAATCCACGTCCTCGTGCACGTCTATAGACTTACGTAGTAAGTTACTACTTAGTACTCGCCCTGTCCACGACGTATACTATGTAACTATAGCCAGGCAGACATAATACGCACCGTCTCAAGCATTGATTCGTCCACACGGATCCATGAGACATGCACAACATTTATACACGCAATCGATTAAGCTACATTGGCTATTCTAGTGATTTAGATATACGTATGCACGACAGGTGAGAATCGACCGCTGATTTAAAGACATCTTGAAAACTTTTCGTTACTTCGTACATACGTAGTCTTAACCTCGATGTCGGTCTCAAGATCACCTAGGTACGTGCAAGTACATACAATATAGCTGCCTAGGTAGCCGGGGTATACTGGTTTCCTCTCAGACTTCCAGCTTCGTAGAAGCTAGACAGTCGTGAATGTTGCGACAAGTCTCGAGAGTAACCAGCCCAGTCACACAGCAATCGTCTTCTACAATGTCCGGTCAAAACGTTGGACCAGCGTGGATTGGCGACATCCACAAATCTTCACTGCAATGAGTACGTTCAATATCATCGATGCTGGTCAAGATTTATACTATGGTAGCGTGGTGATGATCGTCGTGGCGGGKGSGGGGKGRGGGGKTGAAAATTCGAGCCTCGATCCGCCATGACGCAACATTCGAGATCTCAACCATTGATCGCTTCCTTACTCCTTGCTAGATACATAACCGTTCGTCGAGAAAATGGCATCGGGCTGCTTTTGTTCATTGGATCGAGTCGTCTGATACGCGAAAGAAGAAAGGAGAAGAAAGAAAAGAAGCAGGGACCTGATAGAAGGAAGAAGAAGGAAAAAACAAAACAAAAACACAGGAATTCGCACAATCTCATGACACCAACTACATTCGACCATGTAGGGACAAATATGAACCATCAAACACCTTCAATTCACACAGCAGAAAATTAAAGTCCCGAAAAAAAAAGCCAATTAGGAAAAAACATGGAAACAACAATGGAGAATCCCAAGCCGACGCTCGGTTGATTTGTACATGAAGCGAAAAGAGAAAGAAAAGAGAAAGTCGTCAATGTCGTCACAAAGTCATAACCCGGAGCAATCCAATCAGAATATCTCGAGATCCTCAAATTCAACAACCAATCGGTCTCCTCCACCGCCCATACTCGAATCATCTATTCGCATACCATTCATTGCTTCCCACATTGTGCCTCCTCGCTGTATGCTGGTTGGCCGACTGGCATATACCCCGACATGCACACACTTGTCCTCGACTCCGTAGAAAAACCAAGTGACTTCGCGAAGCTTCTTCCATGTACTTCCCACGGCTCCCGGCGTGGCGGCATACGGCGACAGGGACGGAATCTGATACCAGATCCAGAGCGAATATCCGACTCTCTCGAGCTTGATGCGCAGCGACGTAATGTTTGTCGGTATATTGGGCATGGCCAGCGGCGACAAACACCAGTCTGCTCCGTCCGATGTCGCGCTAACCGATGCTGCGTTGACTGTGCCCGAGGAAAATTCCATGCCTGCTTTTACCCATTTGCAAGAATGTCCACGTGAATGCGATCGCATCGTGTTGAAGCTACGCACATCGGTTTCCGATGACGATCGCAGGGACTCGGTCGGTAGTGACTCGCTAGGAGAATCTCCGGCAAAGATAACAAGGCCGCCTTGATCCCATTCCATCTCCCAGTCGGCGCTGATGGTGACTTCGGCTACGACAAAGGGTCGTCGCAAGGAGGTAAAGACCATTGGGGCTGTCGAAGTGTCTCCATTGGGCGGTTTTCTCCAGAGGTCTGTGTTCGGGCCGGCGGAAAGAGTGAAGTAATCCATACATACCGGTAGCGAGAAACTCGAAGGCAAATTCAAAGCCGTGAATGAGGAGCGATCCGGAGGCATTGTGATTTGTTCGTCTGATATTCAGATTATGAAATGAAGGGCCTTCTGTTGAAATGATTTCCAGAGAAAGAGAGTGAACAGGTAAGGATGGGAGAGAAAAACCGGCCAATGCTCAACTAGGACCAATCAACTCCTAATGCAACCAATAATTGAGCGCCTCGCAATTGCAATCTGTCGCAATAGAGCTCCTAGGCGGCGCGGAATGACTCGAATACCACTAGAGAGCGTGGGCGCTGGGAGATCTGCGTGAGCAGTGGCTCGTGAACCTCCGCTCCGAGATCCGAAGGTCAAGATATCGAGACTCCTGAGAATGACAAACCAAATGCCAAATGGATGATACCCGATGCACGCGTATCATAGAACCAGGGCTGATGGTAAGAGGTCGAGGCGATCGCGACAATAACCCACACGGGGTAAACAGCTAGGTGATTCGCTTTACAAAAGTGAGGCTGCTGATAGCACTAAGGAGACAGGGAAGAACGTGATTGCTTTTTTCGCATCCGTTACAGTTGGACTAAGGGTTTCTCCGCACAGATAACCGCCGGGCCTGTTGAGCACTTGGGAAGGTCAGAACAATGACGCGAAAAAAGAAAAGAAAAGAAGCAATCAATCAACATCAAACAGCAGTGGGAAATAGGCGATTTAGCGTTGATGTAAGAGACCGTTGGAAGGGCCCGAAGCGGAGCTCAAATGAGTCTAAACAAAACGAAATGACTCGAAAACGGAAGCGCTGATGGGGCTTAGCGTTTAACCCAATGCGGCCGGATCACTAAACAGATACAAGGCGATACGAACTTGATAGTCCAGATGATCCAAGCACGGTATAGTTGATATGCACAGTGTACCGGTAGGACTGACGAGAGCAGGGCGATATCAGTTGGCCGAGAAGTGGTCCATGATGATATAGATACCGGAGCTGACGGAGAAGAATACAACGACGAGAAACCACAAACACGATATACTAACAAATGCTGATATGACCAGGCTTGCAGGAAGATTGTAGCATACCGTACCTTAGTTTTATGTTTTACAGCCAGGTTACCCTACTGCGTGGGTGACGGGCAATTGCCTGTTGCCAATATGCTGCAGGAGGTCTGAGCAGTGTGTCAGCGAACTCGAACAGGGTTCAGCCAAGGGCAAGTTTCGTGACTCGCGAGGTCGGATAGCAGGGCGAGAGTCCAATGGTTGCCTTGCTTTTGAGGCTGCTGACTGGTTTCTGACCAAGTTGTATGTAAGCTGTGAAGAAGCCGACCGTCGGTGTCTGGAATCAACCACGTCAATAATTAGATGCTGATGATGATGTAGTCGTCAAGAAGATATACTGTGTATAAAGTAGATCTGGCGAAATAGAGCATTGGTCTTCTGCAGGTGAGAATCTTGTCGAGCGGCAAAAGCAAAGTTCAGCCATCTGGGCGCGTGTGTGGGCTATTATGGGTTACTTAAGGATCCATCCATGGTGGCGCACGGTAACATAAAACAGACAGACGACTGAAAGCGGACATGGACGAGAAGACAAAAGCGGATGGTTGGTTTGGACTGGGGAGCAGATGCAAATAGGGCTTAGCGGTGTCTGAAGCCAGCTGAAAAGACAACAAACAGACGATATTCGAGATGGAGTAGTTGCACTAGTTGGCAGTAGTTAGTAGTTACTATGTACGTAGTAAGAGGAGAAAGACATGGATGGATCGCCACAGGGAAAGAGCTAACTACGGAGCAATCACCTTCCCGCCAGGAACCAGCCCTGCCTCCCTGCGAGTGGGCCGGCCACTGCTTCTTCTACTTCCCGAAGCAGTTACGTTACTCGCAGACCTACATAGTACTCTACTGCAATTAATATCGCTACCTGCCATCTACTTCATAAGGCTGCCATCCTTTTTCCGGGCTCCAATTCCGTTGTCTATATCTACCGGCCTGGTGGCTCTGCTGGTTGCTCGTCTCCGGTCACGAGCTGAAAGCCAGCCTACTGGTGTTACTCACCACAACCGAACGTGTGGTATCTATCCCTTGGCCCAATTTGAGATTCGAGATCGCATCATTCGGCCGTTAGTTATCATCTATCCATTTCTTCCCGTCCAGCAGACGGATCGAACTCACAAACCGACCCTCTTCTGCCATGCCATGTACCAACGGAGTCGCCGGAATGCAGCCAACCCGCGTCTCACTCTACATCTCTCTCTATATTAGTACGGCATTCTGATGGCAAACAAATTCTGTTTGCCGCAGCGGCTCCGTACTAATTAGATGTTTCCTTCCTGGTTTTCGGTGGGACCGATGTCTTCGCTCTAGTCTGTCCCGGAAGCCCGGTTACGGCGACCATAGCATGGCTTGCGATTTGCCTGCTGCAGGTGTTGCATGCAAAAACCCACATACTATATAGTACATGAAGACCCGATGCCGAAATGTGCGCCGCTGAGTTGTGCGAAAGTCTAACTCAAATTAATCGAGCTACTCATGCGTTATGCTATGCAACTCTGGCCCATATTGAACTCTCTTTGGTTTTCGCCGCCAGCTGAGGAATGGCGCTGTGCAGTTGTTGCCCAACCTGATTGGCGTTGTTCCGCGAACGAAGGCGACAATTTTGGAAAGACGATGTACACCGGCACACCCCACGTCAAGAAGGCTGGCCTTGGACTGCCGCAAATACTTGCGCGTGATCCGGTTCTTCAACAGTGATTGATCAATTGGGGGCCGCTGGGTGATGTTTGTTGATTTTGAAGGTGGCATAGCGCAGCCAATCATACCGAACCGACAACAAACAAATCGATGTGGGAATCTCTTAGGGCTCCATAAGCGCGACAAGTGGATCGCCTCGGAAATCTGTACGTACAAGATGATAGGATTCAAGATGCCGGTGAAAGAGGCGCTTATCATCTCGCCAGCCTCATCTCGTACACTTTCTTAAGTTTCTTACAGGTTGCTCAAAATAGCTTTGCATTTTGATGTCATGCTGCATTATGACTGGTGATCATCTGGGGAACTCGGGATTTTGCCATTCCCTTCTTGGCTTACTGCTTTGGCTTACTGTTTCAGGGAACTCCCACCGAGTGCTTTGATGCATTTTTACGGGCTACGTAGTCTACTTCTTCCTACTCATGTAATGGCACACAAGATGAACAGACCATCACCTGCACAGTGCAGTCCACTAGTTCAGTCATGAAAGATGGTCAGCGTACATGACGAGTCCCTAGTATAGCTCTATGTGGCTAGGTTTTCAGCATGGCACACAAGGTGTGTTTGGGATGCACGAGATTTCAATCCTGACCGCCAAACTGTGTACGCAATGCGCAATCTAGCGGAAGGCGATATTCGTCAGCCCTCGCCGGAAAAGTTGGCGGTACTGACCCGAATGAGTAAGAGTTTAGGCCAAGGGTTTGAAAAGCTTGGCTACTCGTGATCAAAACGGTATATGGAGGCGAGATACTTACATAGTCTACCTAGGTAGCTAGGAATCAAATGCAGGGCGCGAGTAGTATCAGTCATCTGATGTGTTGGATATACCTAATTCTAATTTACATACAAAATCAACCCAACCTTCTTCCTGCTATACTACATGAAAGGAAATGACGAAAAAGAAAAATGCACGCGAGACGAAGAGATCACCGATCCGCAAGCATATTCTTGATACTGCTATAATACTGCGGCAACACAAACTTCTGAATCTCCTCCTTCGSGAGCCACTTGTAGTCCGCGAGCTCCTGCGTATTGGCCTGCAAATCGGCCTGGCCAGCCATAATGCGACTCTTTAGGAAGAATGTCTTTTCGCCTGCGATGAGCTCCTTGGAGGCTGGGTCGGGTTTGGGGGCCTTGAATTTATACGAGTAGTGACCGATAGGGTGGAAGCCGACGAACCAGGTGTTCATGTTGATACCTGCGGATTGAGAGAGGGTGCGCTCCGCTGCCTATTAGAAGTCAGTACGCCGTTGTACGTAAATTCGCGTAAAAAGAGAAAGAAAAAGACCATACCGAACGCAGATTCTCCTCTAATCCCACCGACGAACTGGGAAACTTCCAATATCCCTGCTTCGTCTTGACCAGCAAATACAACGTCCTCTGCAACAACCTATCCAAACTCTTCTGATCATTCTGTTTGTCCGCCTCCGTCACCCGAGCGGCTGGACGCTCAATGTCGACTTTTTTCGTAGTTGCGCCTTCCGACGATGCGGTAGTCACAAGCTCTGCATCCCGCAGCAGCATTTCTACCTGATGTTCCGGCTCCGCCTCTGCAGAGCCCACGAGCAACTCATCGTTCCATGCCTCAGGTGCATAGGCGTTGTATTTACCAATGTCGCGAGAAGGGGTGAGACGGTCTTTGTATTTCCGTTTCCAGTCCTCGTCGGCCGGTGTACCGCGCTTGAAGTAAAAGTAGCGCGTAAAGGGCAGCACGAGTCGCTCGTTGAGTCGTTTTTGGTAGAAGAAGAATGATTTTTCAAAGGGGGTCAGGTCGCGGGTGATTTGCGGAGGGCGAGAGAGGACAACGCCGGCTTTGATGTCGAATGCTGGTGAACCGGCGGCTTCGGAGCTGGAGGCGAGTGGGATCTCTGTTTTGGAGGTGTCTGAGCCGCTGACGACTGTCGATGCTGCGGAGGCGTAGTTGCGGCGGGKGATGGTGAGTGTTTCTTGACAGCTTCTGCAGACGGTGGAATTGGATGATGGCCGCACTGTATAGAAAAGTTTTGTTAGTATGTTGCAACTAGCCAATGATCATTGGAAATCCAAAAGTAAAAACATACAAATGGCAGAAGCCATTCTCCTCGTTCCCTGTGACCCTGTCGCCATTCTTTTCTTTCGACCGTGGGTTCTATCGTCGCAGAAACACAGGAGTCGTCTTGATACTCAAGAAAAGTTCACAGCTCCGTCTGGTCTTCCGAAATCCACACTAACCCCGAGTTGGTTAGGCGCCGCGTGACCCGTCGACCACTACAAAAGAAAAATCCACACCGGCTCATTTTCCTCCTTTTTCTCTCTTCTACAACCCGAGCACCTACCTTATCTTCACCTAGCTGCCATTTCTTACACGGCTAGTTGACCATTTAACGGTGCTCAGATGAGCGTTGCAGCCATTTTTCGCTAGCGGTACCTTCTCATTACAAGGTGTACAGTTAGATAGACGCTGCCTACATCTTTTCTCCTTTATAATTGGGTTGATGTAACCCTTAGATTCGTTAGTTGATGGTATGAATTTAAGAATAAACCGATAGCTCGCTCTCATCATCGACCTACGGTATCCAATTTAAAGACCCTCTCTTGCGTCCCAAAGACGCGGAGCTTGTTTCCGTAGACTTTCCATACTGGCGCCGAGAAGGATGGGATGAGTTCAGGACCAGAGACGGCCCCAGTCGGTGCGTCGATGCTCGCTTCAGAGTCAATGCTTTCCAATGTCTCATAAACATTCTTGCCAGCAAATTTGGTGCGAGAATTGATGGTCTCACTGCCGTTGTGCTTCGTCAAGGTCATCTTGGAAGCAGCTTTCACAATGCCTCCTGTGTGCTGGACCGAAACAGACTCGGTGTGCTGCGACTGTATGGATGACGCTCTCGGGCGGGCACCAGGCAACTGCACAGCTTGCTTGAGAAAGTTTTGGGCTGTCAAAAGACTGTCGTATCCGGCTTCGTGCGGACATGCGGCGTTCTGATATCGTATGTGCTTTGCGTCCATTACTAGGGCAGTCAGCAACATTCGGCTTATACATCGACAGAACTTACTAATTTCAGGTTTAGTGACGTTCTCGTATGCTTTGGCGATATCATCCAAGGAGGCCACCGGATTCATATCGCCACAATCATGGGTGAAGATGTATTTTGTATCAATCAACAAAGGAAACTTCTCATGAAGTAGGACCGCAAATTCCTCGACTTTGTCTGGTAGACCACCGTAAAAGCATTGCCACAAGTAAACCACATCCATGAACAGATTGTGTCCAACAAGCGGAATTCGGCCATTCTTGCTTTTCAATCCATTAACAGTCCTTTTATAGACAGCAAGGGCATTCTCTTGTTCTTCAACGACCCCAACTAAAGGTTGAAAGACCTGAGGTGTCAGTTGAGAAAGGTCGCCCCCTGTCAACGCTTCGATAAGCCATCTGAAGCCACGAAGTTCTAGTAGACGCTTTTCGACACGGTTGATTTTATCTCGGCGTATTCTATCTTCCCTTTCCTTGTCATATTTGACAATCTTTATAAAGTCAGGACACCCTATTGATGTAAGTGAAGGAAATTCGGTCTCGACAAGCTGATGCACCAGTCTTTTCTGGAAGCGATTCAAGCTCGTCACAGCAGGTTTACCATTTCTCGGTGCGGCATTCCGTGATGGGACATTTAGATAGTCTTGTCTGCCCTAATAGGTGTAAGCTTTCAATCTTTCGCTAGTGATTCACAATTTGCCTCAAGTGACTTACTTCACCCACGCTGAGCCATTCTTCAATGTCCTTTCGCACATCAGCAAGAAAAGCCACGGATTCTGCATCTCCCTTGGACAACACTATCTGAGCGACCGTTCCCGTCCCTAAGCGGCTGCTGTTATGTTGATGTGCGTCCTCCAGTACTTGCTCCTCTTCTTTCGTTGAAAGATACGCCACACCTTCATGAAATGGCGCATTCAGGTCAAACCCAGATTTCAGTAGGAATTGAATGGCTACGGCATCAAGGTTAATACAGACGTGTGTCGAGGCGGCGAATACACATACCACCGCTTGAAAAGCCGAATGTTCGATCAATACGCAGGGTGGAATCGATCAAAGGGCTTAGATGAATGTTGTATGGCTTGACAGTGTATGTTCCTTTCTCGTGTGAGCTTGTTGTGATCATAAGAGAAATGTGTTAGCTAATCTCACCTACGACAGCATCTTCCTTCACAATCGTCAGCCCTACCTGGAGGATCTGATAAGTCCGTGCTGCCTCTTTCACTTCTGCATATCTTTGCTGGAGAGTCTGTCGACGAGAACCTTGATATGTGGGGATACCAGAGAATTCGAAATCAAGGGCGACGAATGCACACTCGCTGATGTCCTGAAGGATATGTGGGAAGTGGTGAGTCCAGGTTTGGCCTGTGACCGTATCCCACGTTGGAAAGTCCATATTCAGTACCAAAAGTGACCGTTTGATAGCTTCAACAAGTTTCAGAACTTCAAAGTTGAGCTGTCAGGCCTCGCTCTGCTCAGCTATAGCTTGGTGTGGAATATTGTGTCGATATGTTTCAAAAGTGAGATGTGTATGAAACTTCCACAAGGTTACCTAGCATGGAGCGACCATTGTATATTTCCTCATCCATCCAATAGATGATTAGTTATATGCAAGCTCATAAGTCACTAGAAGTATGTTGAAGCAATTCGTGATTGTATAGACAAAGTGTCCAACGAATGACAGTCTTGGAGAGTCGGAGTTAGACCCCGGACGCCGCTAGCAGGAGCTACCCACTCAGCGCCGAGCCGAGGATAACAGTCACCAGAGCTTCGTGCTCACTCTCTCTGAGTGATTTTCTTTCTTGTTCATACTATCACACTGCAGAATCAACTCGCTTGTCAGTCGATTTCTCAATTCCTTTGCACAGAACTCATTCTGTTTATTCAGCACTCAGCACGCACTCTGTCAGTCCGATCGAGCTGTGGACCCAGCCATCATGGCCGAGCAAGACGATTCCCACATGTCCTCGTCGCAGACTCTCTACAATTCAACTGCATCCCTCCCCAGCTCAAAAATATGCTCTCAAACATACAAATCGGCGTCGCAACTGTTTCTGACGCGCCGTCTCCAAGAATCCTACAGCACTCTCGTTCCAATTATCACAGCGCCAACCACCTCCGATGACGTTCAGATCACGAATGGCGACGCCAACACGTCGACACTGGCACCGATCGCATATGCATCAAGCAATGTGAGGATAAAAGTTTGGAACCTGTATATAACATTGCTCAGCAATATCATTGATCTCGGACCAGAAGAAGGCAAGAAGGAGTTTGGACAGAAAGAATGGAAAGCTTTGGTAGCCAAGGTGCGCGACGGGTCAGTTTGGGAGGAAATTGTGCAGACCGGTTATCAAGGCCTGGAAGGCTCCGTTGATGCGGATGTAATCAACAATTTGTGAGTATTGGACTCGTACATTGTACGCAAAGATCACAGCTAACCATTGGCTACAGAGGTACATTACTACTCACGCACTCACCGTCACAAACGCTCAACCAACAGCGTCTCGAAAGCTATCTGTCTGCATACCATCAACCAGACCTGGACGTAGCCGCATACATGGAGAATTCAGCGTCAGGCTCTCGACGACTGACCCGAAACGGAGGAACGGACACTCCGAAAGATCTGGCCGCACGAGTGAAAATCATCGAACTATTTACATTACACGTTCTGCCCCAAAACGCAGAATGGGATTACGCCGCAGAGTTTATCCGCCTCAGCGAAGTCCTTGACGAGGAACGAAAAGAGGTGTTCCTTCAGACTTTGGACGAACTCAAAGAGGAGAAGGAGCGTGGCAATCAACGAGCGGCAGAGCTACAACGTGAGAAGGAAGCGGAATTAGAGCGACAAGCACAGGAAGAGGAAGAAGAAAGACGAAAAGCCGCAGCCGCAGCCGCAGCAGAGAAAGCGCAAAAGGCTTCCGCGGGTCACAGGAGGGCAAACAGTGAAGTAGACTATGGGATTGATAAGAGTCATCCTAATGGTGCTGCCAAAGGCAGATCTGCTGTCAAAGGAGCGGATAAACCAGGCCCAAGCAACGATAATAAGAAATCCAAGTCTGCGACTACAAGGCGAACAGCTTTAACACCGTCGTCATCGTCGTCAACGTCGAAAAATGTCGGAGAACGAGAAAAGCCCGCAGCCTCATTGTCGCGACGTATACGTGTTTTCTACAATGTTATTCGGAATATCTTGCAGCATGTGCAGAATTCCGTTGCCGGAAATCCAATGGCAACTATTCGCACGTTGCTTTTCACAATTGGCTTTGTTCTGGCGCTGAGCAGACAGGATGTTCGCGCTAGGATACAACGATTGACCAATTCGAGCTGGCAAAAGATCAGAGGGACGGTTGGAATGGGTATGAAGGTCAGCTACATATGAGGAACAGACATGTTTCTGGTACATTTCGGAAGCTTTCACATGTATATATATCGAAAATGACTCTTCAAATGTTGTCTGTACAATTTTGAACCTCCTCCCTGTAGAAGCCAATCCGCCCACATTCTATCCGAGTCTCTCTTTGAAAAAATGAAGTAAAATGAAAAACATCGAATCAACATAGGAACTTTCAGCAATACATAATGCATGCATTTTGATCCTACAGCGCTAGTTAGCCCTAATGCAGAGGCGGCCATGCAGCCGGTTAAAAAATCAAGCGTCGGTCAAGATCGGTCTTTTGGCCGATGGTGGAGGAGTAAAAAGAACTAAGAACAAGATCTAATCTTGATCGTCAATTATCTACTACAAAACATCTGTTTTTGATTTTCTTGTGGCTATTGGGTGTATATGATTGTCATAATGTGGTTTATGGCGAGAAGTATAATATATCGACCCTGTTAAATTGACGAACCTTAATTGTGTGGACGGGATGGGGACAGAAACAGAGGCACAAATCGTCTCTGACAATCCAGAAACACAAGGCCATGGCTCGGAGATCATCAAACCACCAAATCGGGCATGGAGAATCCTCAAGAAAATTCTCCTCCTAATCCTAAGCCAATGGCTCATCATCGGCATGGGCATCGCTTGCTTGTTGGCTTACCTATTTCCCAATGTCGGCAAACACGGCGGCACCATCAAATCGCAAGACAGCATTCTCTACGGCGCTGTTGGATTGGTGTTTCTGATCTCTGGGCTAAGTATCCCACGCTCAAAGCTATACACGCATATGTTCAACTGGCGACTTCATGCATTGGTGCAGGTTACTTCGTTCCTGCTTGTGCCCGCCGTGGTACTGGCGGTTGTGCATCTGATTATTGCCACTGATCCAGCGAGATTGATTGATCCTGCTGTGTTGGCGGGTTACATTCTCACCTCTGCGATTCCAACGACTATTGCGTCGAATGTGGTCATGACGCGATCCGCCGGCGGCGATGATGCGGCTGCTCTAGTCGAAGTGCTTATTGCGAACTTTCTAGGCCCGTTTATGACGGCTGGGTGGACGGTGACGCTCATGCCGAAGACGGCTGAGTTTGAGCCCTGGAGGAGCGGGAGTAGTGATATGAGCCAGATGTATCGCGATGTATTCAAGCAGCTTGGCCTGAGCGCGTTGTTACCCTTGGTCGTTGGGCAGTTGGTCCGATGGACGTGGGAAAAGCAGACTGTCTATGTATTGCAGAAGTTCTACGTCGCAAAGTTTAGTACGGCGTGTATGATTCTTTTGGTTTGGACGACTTTTTCATCTGCGTTCGCGACGGATTCCCTGGAGGCGCTTACGACGCAGACTGTCATATTCACCGTGCTGTTCAATGTGGCGTTGTATCTGTTTCTGACGGTGGTTTGCTTCACGTTAGCCCGACCTCCTCGGCTCTTAACAAGAACGGCTTGGGGAAAACGCGTTTTTCGTCCCATGCCTCCCGAAGAAGCGATTGCGGTGTGTTTCTGTGGGCCGGCCAAGACGACTGCACTCGGTATCCCACTGTTATACGCGATGTACGACTCGATGGATCTCTATACAAAGTCCAAAACTTCGATCCCGGTGCTGCTGTACACGACTGAGCAGATCTTCGTGGCGCATTTTATGGTGTATATTCTGCGGTGGTGGAAAGGGCGGTTGGAGAGGGCGGAGAAGCGTGATCCTGAGAGTGTGGAGGGTGTTTTTGAGTGATTTGCATTGATACGAGAAACGACTTCTAAATAAATGTACGTATGTTGGTGTTTGTAGAATTTAGACGGGCAAGAATCGAGGGCACGTGCAGATAAGCAGCTATGCTTGCTTCCCCGCAAAAACGATAAGGATTAGGATTCACCCTGCTTATTACTTAACCAGCTACTGTACAACTCGTCAACTACATCAAGAGATCAGCGAATATGGCCAAATCACCAGCAGTGGCTCTCTATCCTTTTCAACTCCGATTATATTCTCTACACAATCAAGGACACGCAACATCATTGACTCACTCGCTGCCCGGTCCGAAGTTCGGATATCCCAGCTCCCCAGACACTGGCAAACAACCTCGGTTCCAAATCGCTCAAAACTCCCTGAAGCGCTCGCCCGAAATCACCCGCAACCAATTCCAGACACTGGGAGGTCAGAAGACAGACTACCGAAATCAAACACCTCAATCAATTACAAAATAAGGTAAAGATATTTGGTAACACTGCAATGCGCGCAAATGATTGGCTTTACTGCTCAGAGCTACGTCAGCGTGATTGCTCTGAGGGATCATAATGTATGTCTTTCACATGATAGAGCAGTAAGCAGTATCTGGTTGCGTGCTCTGGCTGGCTAACATTTTACCACATTATTCAATTCGTTCTGTAAACCTAGAAAGGGTTTAATCGAATGATGTACTCCGTAGCTTCGTTAGCCATAGCCGATAGACATGACTGGTTAAATGACATCAACCATAGCCTCGGAATCCAGCCGCCCAAACACGGAAATATGGAGTATACAGAACGGGCAGGCCATGGGCAATCAATCCATGACTTCGATTAGCCGAAGAATGAGTCAATCCATTGAATCCAACCCGAATATAATAGTCCCTTAGCTCTCTGGCTGATACCTAGTTTCTTAACTTGTTTGTCTTTTCCACTTCCTTTGAACCGCTGTGAGTTGAGTTTATCTGGTACAACTTCCGCTCGTCCAGACTCCAGACTGCTCTACGCGCCACCCCCATATTTCCGACCAGACTCGCGGAGTTGGAATTGTCACCTGTGTGTGGACATACTATTCTCGGTCTTTTGCTTGCATATACTAGATCATTCATTTGAGTCTGTTTCTCGCTTGGTACTACACCTAGCAAGCTTTAGAAGATATTCTGTGATGCAGCAAAACCGGTGACACGAGGAGCGAACACGATAGACTTAAATCAGTAGAACTGTATCACTTCGTGGAGTACGCGGACCGACAATTTCAAATCTAGCATATAGACACGATGTCGACCAAGGCATCGAACGGCAATGGCAAAAAGCCGGCGTCGCCTGCCACCAACCTCATTGGTATGCTTATGTTTATACTTCTCATGTTGATGCAAATATGCTAAATCTTCTAGCCGGTGGTGGTGCGGGTATGATGGAAGCTCTCGTTTGCCATCCATTAGGTATGACAAATGCCAACCCGTGAAGTCGTCTTACTGACAATCGCAGACACAATCAAAGTCCGAATGCAATTGTCACGAAGAGCAAGGGCACCTGGTGTATGTATGCCATAAACCCAAGTTATGGTATGGCAACTAACAGCTTAGGCCAAACCGCGCGGATTCATCACTACCGGAGCCGAGATCGTCAGGCGAGAAACTGCGTTGGGTCTGTATAAAGGTCTCGGGGCAGTGTTGGGTGGTATCATCCCCAAGATGGCCATTCGATTTACCTCATACGAATGGTATAAGGGACTCATGACCGATGAGAATGGCAATGTCACCCGTAGAGCGACATTCTTGGGTAGGTCATTCTGGTGCTCAATTCATACATACCGTACTAACACGTAACAGCCGGTCTTGCCGCAGGTGTAACTGAAGCTGTGGCGGTCGTCAACCCCATGGAAGTCATCAAAATCCGCCTCCAAGCCCAACACCACTCCCTCGCCGACCCCCTCGACACACCCAAATACCGCAGCGCGCCCCACGCTCTATTCACCGTCGTCCGCGAAGAAGGGTTCGGCGCATTGTATCGCGGTGTTTCACTCACAGCATTGCGACAAGGCACAAACCAAGCCGCCAACTTCACGGCTTACACCGAGCTGAAATCGGCCCTGCAAAGGTGGCAGCCGGAGTATGCCCACGAGCTTCCGTCGTGGCAGACCACTATCATTGGACTGATATCGGGAGCCGTGGGACCGTTCTCAAATGCGCCGATCGATACCATCAAGACTCGTCTGCAGCGGACACCTGCCGAACCGGGACAGACGGCGCTCGGTCGGATTACGTTGATCGCTGGGGAGATGTTCAAGCAGGAGGGTGCGAAAGCGTTCTACAAGGGCATCACGCCGCGAGTGATGCGTGTCGCGCCGGGACAGGCGGTGACATTTACGGTGTATGAGTATCTGAGGGGACGACTGGAGAACAGTCGGTGGTCGATAGTAGGAGGCAAGTACGAGGAGTAAATATTGATACCTGTAATCTAAGGCAAACAAAGAATTTCGATGTGCACACCAAGCCAGATCCGGTTAGACACTGCTGCCTAGCAGAATTTGCCGTCAAACAGTGCAAACTCCCCCAAAAGTACTAGCGCTATTGTATTTTTCCAGCCTATATAAACAGCTCTTCCCGTTGTCCTTTCTCAATTTTTTCTTCTTCCTTTCTCTCCCTATCCTAGTGCTCGGGCAGTTCGATTACCAGTGAGGATTTCATCCGAGGTATCGATTTTGCTAGTTGAAAACTACCTAGTTTGACCACTTCAACCGGCCTGCGGGTCAGTTGGGAATTTTTGATCATACTGAAATTTTCACTCTGCTGGTTTACTAGCATGGGGAGAGATGTTTACCAGTCGCTTGTTTCGACTGTGTTGTTCTCGCTTGGGAATTGTCTTCATTTCATTACTGGTCGTCCTTGCGATGGCTTGTAGAGAAGTGTTTCCCATCTCTAATTATCAATGTAGACTTTTAACGGTTATCAAGTTGTTTTGGGTAGAATTGTTTTGATGTGGCCGAGGCACATTCTTCACATGAGATCTGCGGAGGAGCTTAAGCTTTGGTGGCGCGACCTGTACATTATTTCCCTGCTATCCCTAGACTCCAAGATATATATTTGTCCTACATAATCCTTGTATATCTTTACTTATATCGAATTATATTTATTGTTTACAAAATGTCTAGAGAATTCGATCTAGTCCTGCTAGGCCCAACAGGCTATACAGGCCAGTACACATCAGAAAATATATACAAAAGCTTCCCGAACACTCTCAAATGGGCCGTTGCAGGTCGCTCGCACTCCAAAATCGAGAGTCTCGTACAGAAATGGCGACAATTGGGTTTTGATAGGCCTGATCCTGGTATTTACTGCTTCCTGCAGCGTATATCTAATCGTGTGTCGTTACTGACATGATGTTCGTAGAAATCTTGATCGTACAAATGAACTTGGATGATCTCCACGCACTGGCGAAACGGACGCGTCTGATTGTCAATTGCGTTGGTCCGTACCATTTGTATTCCACGCCTGTTGTCGAGGCGTGTGCTGAGAATGGCACGCATTATGTTGACGTGTCTGTCCTCCCCTTTATTTTATGGTTTCAAGCGACAATAGCTAACAAAGATACAGCACGGGCGAGACGCCGTGGGTGAGAAAAGTGTTACATCAATACCACGAAACTGCCAAAAAGAATGGAGCTATTGTACGTTTTTTTCCTCCATACTTTTGCTTACCTTACTAACGTAGATGTTAGATCATTCCGTCATGTGGCTTTGAGAGCGTACCGCCGGACATCGTGGCCTGGTACACCGTGAATTACCTTCGCACAAAGCTCTCTGCCGAACCTACAGAAGCCGTAGGCTGTATATACGACATCAAGTAAGCATTGAAGCCTTTCTGTACAGATGGGGGATCTGTCAACCTGACCTGTCACAGAGCCTCCGGCGCAAGTGGCGGCACATCCTACACCGTCATCAGCACGCTCGAAAGCGCCAACACGTCCGACCTCATCAAATCCATGGACAGCTACTGCATCGCCGCCACACCGTACCCAACCACACGCACCAAACCACCCAAATCTCTCATCGAAGCAATCTTCGGCGTCCGCGCAGTCTCTGATCTGGGAACACTTACATCATCCCCCTCAGGCATGGTCGACGAAACAACCGTTATCCGCAGTAGTACCCTCATGTCATCCCTCTACGGTCCCCATTTCACATACCGCGAATACCTCCGCGTGCGCAATGTGTTGCTGGGTGCAGCATTCCACTACGCGCTAACGATTGGCGTCGCTCTACTCGTGTTCGCGCCATTCAGGTGGATTGCGCGCAGACTCGTGCCTGCGCCTGGAAACGGGCCGACGAGAGAGGAGGCTGTGAACGATTACTCCGAGTTTCGCGTATTGGTCTCTAGTAACCAAACAGATGCCACAACTGGGAAGGTGAAAAAGGTGCTGGGAAGTATTTCGCATAGAGGCGATCTATATGGGTTGACGGGGATTACGTCTGCTGCTGCTGCGAAGATAGTTCTCGAACGCGAAAAGGAAATTAAGGATATCTCGGCTGGATTTGTGACGCCGGCGACGTTGGGGCAGGCATATGTCGAGGAGCTAGAGAGGGGGGGATTCAATTTCGAAGCAAAGATCTTGGATTAGCAGTTCATACTTTCAACTGTATACGACATAATCAAAAGCATAGATATCACAGACTACTCTTTATGGGAAAGTATCTCCCAAGAAAACGACTAATAGCTTCATTGACCCCCTTTGGATCCTCCGTCAACGCCCAATGCGACGTATTCAGCTGCTCGACCGTCAAATTCGGAATCGTCTTTCCCATCGACTTGCTCATACTTTCAGGCGGCAGAGCCAGATCCCTCAGAGCCTGGATGAAGAGTAAGGGTACCTCGATTTTGGGTGTTGAAGCGTATTGTTGTTCATCATTGAAGTTGACTTCGGTTAATCTGTACCAGTTCAAGGGTCCATGGACACCGTGGCGAGAGTATTCAGTAGTGTAGAATTCCAGGTCCTTTCTCATGTGTCAGGTGCCGATTTGCAAAGAAGAGAAGAGATACGTACCTCGCCCTTTAGCAACGGCGAAGGCCGCAAACTGCCCACTTTATTCAACTTGATTCCGTTCTCTGCAGTCCATCCAACTTCACCCTTGGCGGTTCTGCCACCGTACAAACTAAGCAGAAACTGCTGCACATCATCCCTGGTGCGAATGACCTTTTCGACTTCTCCGGACTGGAACTGTAGTTGATATCCAAAGTTCGGCAGGAATTTAGCTACCAGCTCATCGAGCGAAATGTAGTTTGCACGTGGAGCAGAGTAAGGGACACAGACGGTTATGATGTGTGAGATTAAGGCGCGTTGGTGGTGGTAAATTTTGTATGCTAGTGCTGCGCCCCTGTTTTTGTCAGCTGTACGTCAAATCTCTTTGAAGGAAAGAGGACTACCAGTCATGACCACAAAGCACAATGCGAGATTCCCCAAGCTGCTGAGCAAGCAACGCGAAATCAGCAGCTATTTTCTTGAAGGCGTATTCTTCAAAGTCGTCGGGAGCGTCCTTAACATCATTAGCATATTTTCAATGTGCTGTCTGTTAGGAAGGGGGCGTACACTTCGTCCGTAACCAAGCTGATCAGGAGCAACGATTCTGAAGCCAAGGTTCAGCAGATGGGGAATCTGATATCGCCATCCGACGGCCAGATCTGGGAAGCCATGTAGCTATTCTCATGTCAGTTTCATCCTTAAAACATTTTTAGACACAGGAAACATACCAAAAAGACAGTAGCATTCCATTTTCCAGACGCCGGTTCACCGTATATGTATGCTTCGAGAACACACACAGTTAGCCTAGTAGATGTAGATAAGCCGGGTTGTATATACCGTATTTGCGTCCATTAAGATTCGCCTTTCGCCACTGAACTCGTGAATCTCCATCAAAACTGATCTTGTCTACGTTAGATTTATCAACTTTCGAAGCCATTTTTCCTTCTTTCGTATGTTTGGTATGTTGTCAGGTTCAATGTTCGACTCTGATGCTGTCGTTGACCCCTAAGTAAGAAAGTAAAGTGGAGTAAGCCGAGGTTGCGTCGTATTGCAGCAGGATCATCGGTTATACATTTTGGTCATGACACATTGAATATTGAATGTATTTACTTGCTAGATGTATTCAGATTCCCGGTTTTTAAATTTATAATGCGGTTGATGGGGATATCGTCCTACATGTATACTCTGACAAGATAAGGGATAATATGGAGAAATCAGTCATCGTGCTGATATTGTACAACAGCTAGAACGAAATGGCATAGTATATATTCATACACGCAGTGAGTGTAAACTGCTAGTAGAGGACCATGTCCTCTTTATCTTCTTCCATGACTTCCTCTCCTTCGTCATCGCGCGACAGATTATGCGCGGCGTCTGTGTTTTGGTCGTTCTTCTCCGGCGATGGTGCACTGTTTTCAGCTTCTTTATTTTCATCTTCCGACTGTCTGTGTGCAGCATTGTTGATATCTTGAGAGGTATCGGCTTGTTTATCGGACGGCTCTTTTGAATCCTCCGAAGCTTTCCCGTTTTCGCGTCCTATATTGTCATCTTCCTGCTCTCGTTTATGCCAGCGTTCCTCGAACTCGGACTCTTCCTTGGAGATTGTTTCTTGAGCATCTTGGCGTTGTCTGGAAATTTTGTCTTCATCTTCCTCTCGTAACTCAAAAGGCCGCCATAACTGCAAACTCGTCAGCTCAAAAAGAAATTTCCCACATGCTCGGTCTCCACTATAGACGACTTACCAAAACAGGTTCCACCCTTGTTCGTAGAAATGCAGCCGCTTGTAGCATATTTCGATGCCTTAAAGTCAACTGAACCAAACACATAAGCATATCATCACCAAACACCATTTGATGAGGAAAACATACCGACGCCCTTTCCAACTCCTTCTGCTGCCTCCTCCGCTCATCCACAAGCTCCTCCTTCTTCCGCCTTTTGGTCTCACTATGCTGCTCATCCTGCAACTTGAGTTTCGCCTGCTGTCTCTGCTCTATATCCGCCCTCCGTTTTTGAGCGCTCGTTGCCGATGATTGAGATAATGCGCCTAGTAGGCCACCAAACAGTCTTTGCCCACGTTTGCGCTCTTCGGCTGCTGCGGCGACTTTTCTTCCGGTAGGCTTTGTCGTTGGCGAGGGTGATTGGCGAGTGTCGTTATTATTGTTGTGGTTGTTCGGTGAGCGACCACCTTCATGACTTATGCGCCGCCGCTTGGCTCCGTATTCAGAGACTGAAGATTGGCGTCTTTTTTGACCTGCATCTGGAGATATAGGGAGCGGTTCTAGGTCTTGGGTTTGAGGGACGGAGACTGCTGAAGCTAGAGTTCTGTAATGTGTCGTCAGTAAGCTCAGTCGAGTCGGAGGACATGGAAAGAATGCGCTAGATAGGATGTGTAAGCAGACTTACTCTTCTGCCATGTTGGTGGCGAACGACTGTTTTGTAAGCGAGCGCAGTATAGTCACGACACCAAGAGGTAATGAATACTAAAGAAACGTCGAATGCGGTGGCAAGGGTAACTGTTAGTCTTCTGAACAGTCGGATTGATCTTAGATTCTAGAGTGGCGCTCGGACCAACTGTGGAACCTCGACATCAAAAACGCTTCTAAGCTTTTCTACTCCTCAACACTTGTACATAACCCAGCCTTTTACTCTCTTTTCTCACATCTGACCAGAAATCGACAAGCAAAATGTCTCGCCATCACCCCGATCTCGTCATGTGCCGCAAACAACCCGGCATCTCCATCGGCCGTCTCTGCGACAAATGCGATGGCAAATGCCCCGTCTGCGACTCCTACGTTCGCCCAACCACCCTCGTACGCGTGTGCGACGAATGCTCGTTCGGCAACTACCAGAACAAATGCATCGTGTGTGGTGGGGAGGGGATCAGTGACGCCTTTTACTGCTTTGAGTGTACGCGTCTGGAGAAGGATCGCGATGGGTGCCCCAAGATTATCAACCTGGGTAGTTCGAGGACCGATTTGTTTTATCAGAAGAAGAATTTTCGGAATCAGTACTAGCTTTTTCCTCGCTGTTACGGCATATGAAATACTATATGCATGCATCTACGCCGCTTGATCGGACTCTACGGCCATCTATCGGCCAGGACGCTTGGGTCTGGCGAATCCCCGTTTTGGTCCTTCGTCCTGTCGTGGAGCGACCTCTTCCTGCAGTCGTGCAGCAGTGATCTCGTCCGGCGACGATCCTTCGATCTGATCATAGTCAGTCAGTCACGTATTCAATCACTCAACAAGAATAGGAAGGGTTCTTTACCTTCTTCTCAGCCCGGATACCCTCCGCCTCACCCAACTGAATCGCCACTCGACGCGTGCTTGCATACAGCATCTTTTCTTTGATGGACGACCCTGAGGGACACGTGTAAATAAAGATGACAAGGCTCGACCCAGGATAGTGATAGAAGGTATATCGCGGCGAAGAGTCCGATATATGCGAGGCCACCTCGTTCGGCGAGATATTGGACTCGGTAGCGTTGAGTTTGATGGTTTCGGATTTGACATCGATGGACTAGACAATAGATTAGTACGTGAATAGCACAGAAGATTCTCAAAACTTACCAGTTGAACCAACCCCCCTTCTTGAATGTTTTTCAATGCCGACTTTGCATCTTCATCCACAGGCATATTCACCCCCATCCCACCCCCCGTCGCGATCCCACTAACTCGACCCAAACTCCCACCCGTCCCAACATCCCTTCCAGCCGTACCATGTCTAGCCTCCTCCTCGGCGCGCCTAACAAGCTCCAATTCCCTCTCCTTCTCATCCATCAACTCCTCTCTCTTGAACGACGACGTAGAAGTCCCATTACCCTCGAGATCGCGCTCCTTCCATGCTGCTTCGCCATACACTTCTTCCTCCTCCGTCGCGAAAATCGTGGTTACGAACTTCTCGCTGCCTAGTTCGCGAGTCAATGTGGTGCGGGTCGAGGCAAATAATGTCTTTGCGCGAACACCGGCGTTGGAGGGGATGTATGTCAAGGCCACCAGTCCCCCGACGGAGGATGAATGGTGACGAAGGACGAGGAAAAGTGGTGTTCGAGGCTCGAGGACGGATTGGAGTTGTGGTAAGGAGGAGTAGAAGGATGACTCCGAAAAGGGGATTGAGGGTCGGGGTTTGAGGCTTTCGGAGTCGATGGTTATAGGGAGTGCAAATTGAGATTCGTCGGAGGTGAATGCTTGGAAGGCATTTTGGAGCTCTGATGAGACTGTATTATCATAAAGAATAGCGGTCAGTTGAGGGTTCTGAGATAGGTATTGCGGGGTATGGTAGGAGCTTATGCTCGAAGAAACAGAAAGCAATATTCTAGTCAATTGGTGGAAACATACCTGATATACCGGACTGCATTTTGTTGTCTTTGCAGTTTTGGAATTTATTGTCGAGTAGTGCAACGTTGAAGTTGTCGGAAGTCAGATAGATGTGCCTGGCAAGCTACGTAGATACTCCACACCCCTCAGTTAGCCCCAAACATGGTTACCCGGGCACTTATCTGCCCGCAGCCACAATACACTGTCTACAATTCGAGGATCAAAATAGTGTTAAATAATGTAGTGATATAATTTAATTGGGTAGTCTCCCTCAAGTAAACTACATTGGTTTCATAGACCACAAATGAGCGACTTTGGTCAGTAGGTAAGCGCAATCATCCTATCTGGAGATCACCGAGCTAAGCAGCAACTTCGAGACGCTGGAAACCACCTTCGGAAGCAACCTTCTTTTGCAGTTCAGCCATGCGCTTCTGGTCACCGATAGGATCGATGGAATCCGCATCGAGACCCCAGGAGAGCAAGTCATTAGTGTAATTGGGCTGGAAGGATGCATCCAAGATACCCAACCGCTTTCCATAGTTGGTGACCTTCTGCCAGTCGCGAGGAACATTCTTCAAGTCACGGCTGAAGTAAGCATAGGAGCGCTCGAAGATCTTGCGGTTGACTTCGGTGCCCATGATAGGTTTGAAGTCAACATACTCCTCGTAAGCCTTCTTCGGTTCGGCAATGACAAAGTCAGTAGCCCGCTTGACAGCGCGCAAGAACTTCGTGACTTTGTCGGTATTGGCCGCAAGGAAGCTATCATTGGCAATATAAAGAATCGAGCAGAAGCAACAGCAGCCGAGTTCGGCGAGCTGATCAATACGGAGCATCTGAACATCGTCACGGGGACGGCCTTGAGCTGCCAGCCATTCCTCGAGCTCGACCATCTGGACGTTCTCGAGACCAATACCGGCGTCGATTGTGCCGTCTATGATGGCTTTGGTGACGTTCATGCCACAGCGCACGGCAGTGTAGTCATCGGGAGTCATCCCGTAGTACTTGGTAAGCTCATCGATTTGAATCTGCGCATGTCAGTTATGCAAATATAAACAAGGTTGCCGTGTAACTCACCTTGCCAAACTCTCCAACATAGCCAATACGTTTCCCCTTGAGAGTCTTGAAGTCGGTGGTGATACCGCTATCCTTGAGATAGACAACTCCGGTGAACGGCTCATCCAAGAGAGATCCAAATGAGGTAACCGGGAAGTTACGGGCTTTGGCCTGTTGATGTTTAGTTCAGGACTGACGGAGCTCGTTCGAAGACATACAGCCAAAGTGTGGATCATGGCTTTGAAACCCATATCAACCTTGCCGCTGCCAATGATCTCGGTCACGTCCGAGGGGTCATTGGGTTCGAGCAAGGCAACTTTGAGTCCTTCGTCCTTGAAGTAGCCCTTGCTTTGAGCAAGGTAGAGAGGTGCATGGTACGGGGTAGCGTGCCTTGTAGATATTAGCAGTGTTCTGCGAAGTCTCTCAAACTGAGAGTCTAAGCCTAGTCATACCAGTTGGTCAAAAAGGTGATCTTATCGGTCGACATTTTGACAAAATTGATGGTATGATATCACTATAGACAGTCAGCCAACGCAGACTCCATGTCAGCTGCTCCCCCGACAGGGAACAGCCAGGAGGTCAGGTATCAAAGCCACGCATGTCCTTTCGCTAGTATTATCTAGATCAAGTTTTGACAGTATAATCTCAGAACAATCAGCCTGTAACACTTTGACGGTCAAAGCATTACAGACCAATTGAACACCTGTCATGCGGTGCAATGAATTATACTATTGAAAATACCTTGACTAGTAGTGATAGCATCCATCTTGGATGAAGACCGTTTGGACATTGCGTAACTCGTACCCTTCGCGGGGTCGTACCGAGTGTGGGTTCTAGCATGTGTGATGGTTAGCGGATGATCGTCTACTTGGGATGAACCACTGCAAGTCAAAGGTTTGTTTGATACATACGACTTGTAGACTGTGTTGTGTGAACGGTGGTGGTGATGAGAAGGAGAGAAGGGGAGAGGAAAGGAAGGAAGAGGGGCAGGCAGCTTTATACTCAGGAAATACCTCACCGAGCGTAATACCTCGTACCCATGCAGTAGTAGCCAACAGCGGTACCGGAGGAACCTTGAGGGCCCACGCAATGCACACATTCGGAGAACAGGGCGATTTACGAGTCAATAGTCTATAGTACGTATGTAAATCATTCCTGATCGTCGTGGAGTTTCTTCCGGCGATGACTGTGGTGTTTACGTGTGGCTTTAGTCCAATGTAGGCTGAGCTTATCGTTCTGCCTGTGTGGCATTTTGGAATTCTCCATACAGTCTAATGAGTGAGCCATCCCAACTCGCATAAAGTTATCAATCGGACTATATAATAGTACATATATACGAACATACTAGATGAAATCATAAAACCGCCGGCAACCAAAAGAGCATTCCAGCAACGGGCAGTCTGACTGGCTCACGAGAAAGGGTCACGTTGCCCATGCCAGTCCCGATCCGACCTAGCGCCAAGCTTCAAAAAGGCGAACCCGCTCAGCCAACCCTCATTGCTCTCTCTCCTCTCTCTTTCTTTCTCTCTCTCTCTCTCACTACAGTCACCTCGTTAATTGCTCTTCATGCCTTCTCTCGGCCGTTCATCTCACGTTCTGGGCTCCCATCCCTCGTCCGATGGCCGACACCTGTATTGTCTGTCTAAACGACCTTGGCGGAGACGCCGTGTCTTCTCCCGTCGCCGCCGAATCTCCGCCAAGACCTGATAATGATGATAATGATGATGACGCCGGCGCCAACACCACTCTGCCAGAACAGAGTATCGAAAAGGCAGACGCAGAGGCAGATGGCTTGACGCAACAGTTAGCCCGTCTGGTGCCGTGTCTGCACATGTTTCACAACGACTGTCTCAAGCCATGGGTAGAAAGGGCCAACAGCTGCCCCGTCTGCAGAGCCAGTTTTAATGTCGTCGAGCTGCTCGATAGTGTTGATGGTACGTTACCTTTAATCTATTTGTTATATCATTAATGCTCATGTCTATAGGAACACCCGTCTCTACCTACACCGTCCAAGATAAAGTACAGGTTGCCGAGATAGACCCCTTCATGATCTTCGAGGAAGAGGTCACGGATGACTCCGATACCCAGCCCTGTCCCTACTGTGGCGATAATGACAACGAAGAAGTCTTGTTGCTATGTGACGGATGTGATGTCCCGTCACATACCTACTGTCTGGGGTTGGACGCGGTGCCTTCTGGCTCATGGTACTGTGATGCGTGTGAAACTCAGCGAGCCATTAGCGCTGTGTCTGACGCTCCAAGCAGACCTCCTCGCAGTCGCCGCCCAGAACGCCGGACTCGCGCACAACAACGTATGCTTCGGAGTCACAACCAAGCCAACTCTTTGCAGTGGGCAGCCGTGTGGCAGTCTGTTTACGATCGGCTAAACTTTGATCTTGACTTTCCGTTCGATGACGAACAGCAACTCAGCCGCCTTCAGGGACGGACCACCCCTCGAAGAGCTCGCAGAGGCTCTCATCTTGCATGGCAACGCCGGCTGGAGATAGCGGAACGGCAAGGTGGCGGTCGTGTCTTTAGGGAACCGAGTGCTATAATAGACGAATACGTGCCTCGCCCGTCCCGTCCTCGTGTGCCGCGCGCCCCGACTCCACAGCCTGAGTCACTAGAGGAGATGAGAGCGTGGAATGCTTTCGAACGAGCTAGGGAACTTGAAAATGATCCAAGTGCAGCGCGAAAGAGGAAGGAACCGACCCTCTCGCCGTCTCCCGAACCGACTGAACCCGAAAGGAAACTGAAGCGACCACGTACTAGACGGACAGAAGAGCTGGCCGCCTTGGCAACACAAAACAACAATGGTGAAGCATCGCGATCAGCTGCTCGACTAAACACCGAATCCGCTGGAGGGCCTAGTTTTCTTCAGTCGTTACTTAAAGAAGTCGAAGATGCTTCCAACTCACCCCGAACCGACACGAATGGACCTCCGACATACGTGAATACACCTAACGAGTTCCATAGCACCTCTGGACCGTCATCACCGTCATTATCTCCTGCGTCATCAAACCGATCGTCCCCTCGGCTATCCTCAAGAAGCCCCCCTCCTCATTCGCGGAGACGTGCTGTATCACCAATACAGTTGTCGCATAGCATTGACTCGCCGTCTTCTCCTTCTCCTGACTTCTCTCCTACGGTGTCTCCCGCTCAAAGTCAGACAGATACCTCTGAATTACGACGCCGACCTGACCATCGCCATCACGACTATCACCGACATCGTCGAGCTGAAGGCATGAGATCTACCGAAGTCTCTCCTTCTCGTTTTAGTCTTTCACTCTCCGCCAAAACAAGTATACAGAAACTGGTTGGCTCAGAGCTCAAACCATACTATCGCCGCAAACTCATCACGAAAGATGATTATACAAATATCAACCGTACAATCTCTCGCAAATTATACGACCATGTCGGTGAAGGGGTAGAGCTGTCAGAGGACCAGCTGCGAGAGCTCAGGGATAGCGCCCGCAAGGCTGTCAAAGAGGCAGTTGACTTGGTCCGAAACCAGCCATCAACTACCGATGAAAAGGTGGAGTCCGGGAATGTACTAGTAGAGGTGTGAATGGGTTAAATACATGACTTTTACGATGTTTATGCATGGCCACGGCGTTTTATGGCAGCCATATTTGTGGTTACATACTTGATATGGGACACTGGTTTGGTGTATAAGGTTGGCAGCTCGTTAGATACCCTCTGGGAAAGTTACAATAGTCACTGTTCATACTTTATAATGATAACACGACTTTAATAGCTGCTGTTTATTCGGATGGTTAAAGTTCGGCAGTAGTCTATAAATCTTGATATTGTACAGGTCAAATATATACATCGAAAGGAGGGTTGAGCCCCTCGAACAAGACATAAACACAAGAATTAGCTCTTCGTCCCATCTTCGTCCCCCTTCTGAACCGAAGCAGCACGCTCCTCCTCCAAACTCCGAATCTTATCATCCAACAACGCAATTTCAACCTCAATACTCAACACTTTCTCCTTGAGTATATCCTTAAAATCATCATCCGAAAGCGCCTTCAACGGAATCCATTTTGACGCTGCCATTCGCTCCAGAATAGACTTTGGTTTTGCGGCTTCCTTGCCGGCGTCTTCTTGGTGCCATGAATCGGCGATGTTGAAGCCTGTTTGACCCAGATAGCCTACTAGAGAGAAGACGATGAAGCCTGGGGTGAATTTTGCGCCTTTATCTCTGCATATTAGTTGACATTCACTCATGATGTATGGGAGAGGGATGTACCCATCAGTCTGGTGATAGCACCACCGGAGAGACCGCCAGATATGGCGCTAACGTATTTTCGTTGTTGTTGCGTGGCTTCGTTTTGATAGTGAAAATGCAGGATGTTGCTTCTTATGACTGTTCAAGGTTGTTCAGCTTTCCTCCAAAATTGATGTAGGGGATCAGGACGTACACCAGAATGAAGTCCCCCATATACTGAAATGGATTCCGTGCGCAAGTGTATGCACAACTGGATGTTTGGATGCGCGCAAAATGCCTGACGCACCGCCATAAAGTAGTCCGGTACATCCTGTTGGCTTGTAAGTTCGAGTGTGATTGATATTCGGGGGTTCGAAGGGTGTGTTTACCACTTAGACCACCGAACTTGATGGAAGATATGACAGTTTCGGCGTCCATGTTTATAGCTTATATCTGCCTGTAATCATTCACATTATGCGAGGATATGAGTTATTGTATTCGTGACATTCGTGAGTGACGCTGATATTGCTAGCCAAATAAGTTGACTGGAAAAGATGTATGTTTGCACTGTTTGTTTTGTCACGTGGGCTATATCAAAACGAGGACGACTACTGTGCACGGAGAGGATAGATTCTTTCGAACGGTCATTGACAGTTGTTGAAGATTTAGTAATAATCATGATTTTACTTGTCTTTTCATCTTTTTATTGTTATGGCAAGGGATCTGTCAACAAGCGCAGACTTGATATGGCTACATAGTTCGGTGATACAGTATTGAGTCTTCGATGGACTCGGTTTTTATCCCGTGCAAGGGAAACTGTATAGTCGTTATACATGTAACGATACAAAGATTCTATAATAGACGTCTAGATATATTCTGGCATATGAAGGAGACATACCAAGCGAAGGTGGGATAGTGTATTATGCGTATTCATGCAGGTATTTTACGCAAATAAGCACATCTCATTGGCTCACACAAGCAGACACAGGCAACTTTCAGGGCCGATACCAGATTACCAATACCAAATTACCACCAACACTAAAATTTATCTTCACGGCGGCATTAACGAATTTCCCCTCTGTTGCATTTGATTATATGCGGCGTCCCAACAAGCCTCGCATCCACCCATCACTCATCTCTCCGTCGGGCTCAGGGTAATTACTCGGCCTACTTTATTCGCCACTACGCACATCTTTCCACCGCCGGAAAGAAATATCTCGAGTCGCTCGGCCAGTCCTCGTCTAGCGAGTCAAGTGGGATCTGAAAAAGAGGGAAGAGTCGCGCACAACTAACCTGCGCGCTTTTCCTACGGCACCCCCACCATCTGCAATCATGGGTTCGTCCTCGAAATCTGTGTTATATGTTATACCGGTTGCCGTGGAAAGGGTCTGGTATCGTGAAGACAGTCATGGCTGATTTTATGTGTAGCGCCCAAACAGAAAGCCCAGAAGATGTCCCTCGGGAACTTCTTGGCTGATGAGAGTGAGTGGTCTCGCGAAAATGGACAAGTGGAGTTGAAATGGCTGACAGGGCTTATCATTAGGTCTCGGATCATGGGCCGATGAAATGGAGGATATGCCCTTGCCTGGTAAGCACATGGTTTTCAAAGTTGTAATAAGCCTGATCGCTAACTGAATCGACTGTAGCTGGTATGCTGCCCCATTATCTGTCACGGATTGTGTCGATTACGACCCAGCGATTATAAAAGTATGAATATAAGCGATATCTAACATCTTCCAGCTGCCCCAGAGCCTCGCTCCCTCTATGGCGGAGAACGTCGTGCTGTCAGCTCGACTGCGGGATTCGGAAACGGCTTCAATGGTACATTCTACACGTGTACATTACATTCAGAAACAAATGACTAACTTTACAGACCGTGAGCGCCCTGCATTCTCTCGTCCCGATCTACCTCTTCCTACCGAGCCTCCCTTTACCGCTCATATCGGCAACCTTTCCTTCGATGCCACTTCCAGCGACGTCTCCGAGTTGTTCGCCGATTGCGAAGTCACCAACGTCCGCATCGTTGAAGATAAGCTGAACCGTAGCCCCAAAGGCTTCGGCTACGTCGAATTTGCCTCTGTTGAAGGACTCAAGAAGGCGCTTACTTTCTCTGGCACGACTCTTCAGGGACGTGGTATCCGTGTTAGCATTGCAGAGCCTCGTACGTATCTCTGCGAAATTCCAAAGTGATTCGTCCTAACAGCGAATAGCCAAAGATTCTGCTTCCTCTCGGGACTTTAGCGACTGGTCTCGCAAAGGCCCTCTTCCAGACCTGCCTCGCCGTGGCAACGACCGCGGTGGCTTCAACCGTGATTTCCCTGACAACGTTTCCGAAACTGGAAGTGCTCGTGGCAGCAGACGCCAATTCGAGGGCGATGGTAAAGCCCGTGACTTTGGTAATTGGGAGCGCAAGGGTCCTCTCTCGCCCGTCGCTGCTGTTGCCGGACGCGAAGGCGGTCGTCCACGGAGCAACGAGGGCTCCAACTTCCGCAAAAACTCTCCCGCCTGGGGAGAAGGCCGTTCCCAAGACGGCTCTCGCCCACCTCGTCGTGAATTCCAAGAGCGACCTGAACGACCAGAGCGCACCCCTACCGCAGCTGAAATGGACAACCAATGGCGCGCACGAATGCGTCCTGACCCCGCCCCCAAGGAACCTAGCGCTCCTTCTTCACCTGTTGCCACCGCCGCTACTCCTGCTGCTTCGGCCGCTCCAGCAACGCGACCAAAATTGAACTTGCAGAAGAGGACTGTGTCCGAGAACGTTCAAAGCCCGCCTCCTAGCGCTACTGGTGACTCAAAAGCAAGCCCCTTTGGTGCAGCTCGACCTACCGACACTGCTGCTCGGGAACAAGAAGTTGTTGCTAAGCGCGAACGTGCTCGCAAAGATGCCGAAGACAAGTCCAAGGCTGAAAAGGCAGAGAAACAACGCCAAACCAAGGAGAAGGCCAAGGCAGAGAAGGCTGCAACCGGCGAGAATGGTACCAAGGAGACTGACTCTGAAGCGCCAAAGAAATCAACCTTTGAAGTTCTGAGACGCGGGGATGATGAGGCTGTCGAAGGCGAAACAGAGGAAACCAAGGAGGAATTGACCGCAACCAAGGAGCAACCCAAGGAAGTCACCGAGAGCAAGACGAACGGCAGCTGGAGAAAGGCTGAGCCTGCCCCGGCTGCAGCCGACGAGGAGGGCTGGAGCACCGTTTCCACCGGCAAGCGCAACAAGGGACGTGGCCGGGGTTATTAGACCTAGTCCATGTCTTGAAATGTTCGCGTTTGTGTCATGATTCAAGAATTCGATTCGATGTCTCCTCCGTGCCTACCTTTTCCTCACGACTGTCGGATTATCTTCGAACGACTGGAATATGAGCAACGAGTTACGCAAAATGACATTTACACATAATGCAACCGACTCTTTTTTTCTTTCACCTTTCCTTACTCTCTCTTCCTACATGCTTCTTCTCATGAAACAGCAGCTCTCGATCTTGACACCAACTTGAAGGCTGTTTTGGTTTGTTGGCGGGTCGCACATATGAATTTTCCTCCTTTAGATTTGTTTGTTTGTTTCGTTCTTCCTTTGTCCCTCGACTAATGTCCAGGTATCACGGTGTTTCTTTCTTCTTTCTTTCTATTGTTTGGGCTGATTCTGTGGTGACCATTTCATTTCCTTTGCTCTTTCTTTCTAAATTCCCCTCTCTTCCTTACTTACTCTCTCCCGAAAGCGCAATTTCATTAAAAAGTTCTCTTTTATCTTTCCTATTTGATTGCTTGCTTGCTTCTTATTGTATTCGATACGATACGATATGATACTCTCAGACCATCCTTCCTTATATTCTATGGAGCCTTATTCTCGTCATTTATATGTGAGTGAGAGCGCCTGGTGGGAGCCGTGGAGAAGAATGGAAATTAAAAAAGATAGGAAAAGAAATAAGAAGCATTCCAGAAAATTGCCTCCTCTGATTAATATATTGGCTCTGTCTACGCGACACTAACAGGCTCTTCGTCCTCATGCAGCGACGGCATCAATGAGATTTCTGCTGAACTAGAAAGACTGTCAAATCCGCGTCGTCGTATATGCAGAAGGTCCTTTTCGGCTTCTTCTGCGGTAGCAACGCTCATAGTGACTTCATTCCCGTCATCACTTTCGTATGCAAAGACACGACGAGTGCTGACGGTGATAGGTGAGCTGTCCTCTAGGAGTGAGTATGCGTCAGTTCCTAAAACGGTGCCACTATTGAATAATTCTGTAGGGGCCGGTAGCGTCGGTCGACGATAAGTATTCATGTCAAAGTTTAAATCGGTGCTAGCCAAAGGCTGTAGAGTCCCAGCAGCAGGGCGTCTGGTATCAGGTCCAGCGATTATATGAACTCGTTTGAATTGAGTAACATCGTCGCCTGTCGTATCGGCTTCGGCGGGKGTCTTGGGCCCGATAAACACATGGACGCGGTCAGGGTTTGCCTTGGCTGTCTTCGCATTCGCACTACCGGGTTGACTTGAAGGTCTCTCAATTTTGTTGTCGTCTTCAATCACTTCCGTTATTCTACGATATTGCATTCCGCAAAACGAGCTACCCACATATTAGACAGACTCCAAAGAAAAGACGGTTCACGAAATATACCAACAAATATCAGATTGCCCCGAACCTAGATTAATTGCATGACAACTGGGACAAGTAGATTCTTCATGTTGCTTCAAATGAAAAAGCATACTCATAAAAACCCGTCGCCCAGGTCTGAAGCACGCTTTGAATGCGTCAGTGTGTCGGACTTGTCTGCGAGAAAGTGAATCTTCGAGAACATAGCTTCCTTTTTTCACTTGTTGAAACCCCGGCATATCGGCGAAATGTTGTTCGAGTATGAAGTCAAAGATCTACAGACTTTCTTATCAGCCTAGCCCTAGAGGCTGGAGGAACGAAGGGTGAATGATGAAACATGCTCACACCTCCCATGTGTTGATGGTATCAAGAGGGATCGTAAAGCGTCTTAAATGTGCATCTTCAAGAACTGCCGGTAGTTCTGACCAGGGCGTGATGAGTCGTGTCAACCGGGTGTGGACTGTGAGGAGTATTCCACGGAAATAGAGAAAGGCAAAGCTATAAAAATATTAACGTACTATAGCTACTCTTTGACTTCAGGGGTTGTACAATATGAATATAGCAGCTGCGCGAGACTGTTCGTTTAGATGATTGATGGAGATTTGAAGGTCATGCTCAACGATTCGAGTGTTTTTCTCTGCTAAGAATCAGTTGATAACATAGACAACTTTCCAAGGGAATGCTGACCTGTTTTGTAGTACCCCAGAAAGGCTTTGAGTCCACAAGCTGCCGTTGCAGCAGCGTACTCTTGCCATTTCTTATTCTTATGGCTATCAGCGTAGTCACATACCCCCTTGATGATGATGCATGGAATATTGTCCCATACTCCAGCTCCTTCCATCTCAAATCCTATAACATTCTCTTTTCCGGCAATTTCGTCACGATGTTCTCCGGATTTCATTACTGTGTCGGCCGAAGCTATCTTTCCTATATGCACAGATAGTTTGGTCCTGTTGGCACTGTCTCGACGACGACGAATTCGGTCCCTGTCGCATCCAAGGTTGTCGCAGCTGTTTTCCAGTGCCTCTTCACATATTTCATCTTGCATGTCACCATTAAAACATTGGCAGACAGCAGATGAATATTGAATGTAATGCTTGTGGCGATATCTAGCCTCAAAAAGAATATCATTCAACCCGTCTGGATGCCGCCATCTTGCATCTAAGTGTTGGATATTATGAAGATGTTGTAACATCTGATCCTGAAATTCGATCCGGGTTTTAGTTGCTTTCAAAGCAGCAAGAAGAGTCCGGATCTCTCGATTGGGTCCTCCCAACATATCCTTATGGCCATCGGACTTTGGTTGAAATCCACCTGGATACTGTCTCCCAAAATCATATTCAGCCACAGCATCGCTGATAATGACATCTCCAAGGTATATTTCTGCGTCCCTGCCATCTGATAGATATGGTACACCGCCACAAATCCCAACAACCAACGCAATCTGGACCATAGGGTAGCTAACCCTCAGACTTGAAGCCACGCTTGCTGCGCTCCCTTTTCCCATCCGGGGCATGTAGCAGAGGACAATGTCATGGTTCCCGATTCTGCCGTTTATGTATGCGTTTGCATCTCCGGGTTGTTTATCATAGAATTTGCCTAGTCGGTCGTATGTCTCGTCAAAGAGAGCCTCGACAGCGTCGGCCTCGAGGGGAAGGGCGCAAATGATGGCGATGGCGAAATCGGATCGGCTCTGAGGACGCATGCTGAGCCTCGTCGCTAGCTAGGATATTAGCTCTTCCATTCGTCCATGGATCGCATGTCAAATATCGAGGTCTTGTTGAATGATATGAGATGATCGTCAACATGGACCCGATGTATATCGGGCATAAAGGTGGAGGTATACGCACCTAGTAAGCTATCAGATCGTGCGTGAACTAGTGACCATACAGTAAAATGTGATACAGCATCGTCCCCACTAATCAAGACTCAAAGTCTAGAACAAAAGTTGATCATCCTGTAGTCGCATATCTTAAGTTGAGTTTCTGGCTAGTGTACGAACCCCTCCATGCAGCTAGAATCCATCTAGCCGCCACCAAAGAGAACAGATAACGCCAGACCGCTTATCAATGTGAGGGGTTCGACCTGAAGGAAAAGCTTTTTAGCTTTTACATCCCTGTTCGCGCATATATTATCCTTGTGCAAGGTCATTTTCAACATAATGGCTTCTATTATAACATCTAAAATGCCGAGTGCGAGTGTTGAGACTGTTGAAAACGGCGCAAAAGAGCAATGGACTGCTTTCCGGTCTTCGAAAACTTTTATAATTATCGTAGTTTCTGTTGCGATTTTTGCGGTATGTCTGGGATTTCATTGCTAGGTATCGTTTGTGACTGACAGTGGACAGGATGTCTTTATATATGGAATGGTAATCTTTCTTGCTGTGCGTGAAGCTATTCTGGACCTCGGACTGACTCTGGCTAGGTAATACCTTTAATCCCAGCTATTCTGAGGGACCGACTTCACTTACCTGATGATCAATGTGAGTTCAAATCATCGAGGATAGAGCCATATTTTAACGTCGACTAGTGCAAACATGGATGGCGATCTTGCTCGCAACATTCGGCGGCGCACTGCTAATTAGTTCCCGTAAGTCATACATCTCATGATGACTTCTTTAGTATGCTGATTCATGATATAGCTGTTGTTGGATATTTCGCCGACAAAGGCTCTTCACGCAAACTCCCATTTCTAGTCGGGCTGATTGCAGTCGCCGGCGCGACGATAATGTTCTGGCTTGCTAGGTCTCCCGCGACGATGATCATCGCACGTAGCTTGCAGGGACTGGCTGAAGCTGCCATGTGGACTATCGGAAATGCCCTCGTGGTTGATACGATGAGAAAGGATCAGCTGGGTGTTGCGATGGGGTATGTCTCCATGTCGATGAACATTGGGACCATGGCGGGACCAGCTTTGGGTGGGATTCTGTACGTTGCCACTTGATGCTCAATTCACCTATAACATGTTGACTATATATACTGATTCGTGCGCAAAGGTTGGACCGAGCAGGCTATGATTCAGTATTCATGGTCGCATTAGCCCTAATCGGTGTCGACGTCGTGCTTCGGTTACTCATGATCGAACCAACGACCAAACCACAAGGCAAAAGCCTTGAGGGCGAAACGGAGCCCTTACTGAGGGATGATCCTCCTATAGACTACCAGACTCGTAGTCTGAATCAGTCACACCTCGATGTAGAAGGCTCTCTACGCCCTCATACACCGAGTTGCATCCCGCCTATCGTCCGTCTAGCGATGTCCGGCCAGCTCTTGGTACTACTGATTGCAAGTATTGTTGATGCGGCAATTTGGACCACTTTTGAAACGGTATTTCCATCTTGATCAGTCTTGTTGAACGAAACTCATTGTTATTTAGACCGTCCCAGTATTTGTGATCCAAAACTTCAAATGGGAGTCTTTCGAGATCGGCATGTGTTTCTTGGTCTTGACATTGCCTAGTGTCATTTCTCCAATCATCGGTATATTTGAACATCGCTTTCTGGAATCTCATAAACTTATGCTCAATAGGATCAATCATCGACCGTTACGGCCCCCGCATCGTATCCGTCACCTCATTCAGCTCCCTCGTCCCGATTTTCATCCTTTTCCAATTCGTCACCGACGATTCACGTCAATCACGCATCTTATTCATAGCATTACTTATCGGAGCTGGTTTCTCCTTCTCCGCAATACTGCTCCCACTCATAGTAGAGATCAGCGAGCCAATCGAACGCAAAGAGAAAGAATCTCCAGGAATCTTTGGCGCGAAAGGTGCCAATGCTCAGGCATATGCTCTTCATGGTATGGCCTGGGCCTCTGGACAGTTACTGGGACCTATAATTGCGGGAACCCTCGCCCAGACAGCTGGGTGGGGAGTCATGAACATTGTCATGGCGGTGGTGAGTGGCTCGACTGCGTTGATGTTGGCTTTGACGAGCGACAAAATTCGTGAAATGTTTTAGGCTTGAGCAAGGTTGATCAAGAGGTTGGCGCTGCATGTATGAGAGGCTGGATGATGTCAGGGTTTGTGTGTGGACGGAGTAATGGGTTGTGGTGCAACGAGATGAATTATTGATATTAATGATAGATGATACAAACACGACCAATTGGCTTCCGAGGTTTCAAAAACAGCCACTGGTTGAAAAATGGTGCTAGCTGTATATTGTAGAAACTACTAGGTTATATCCTTCCAAGCTCTAAGGTTGGTCTAGAGCTTGGTCAAATATCTGTAAATCAAGTACCTTCGCCTCATGCACGTCAGCCTGACCCGAATATAATGACTGGACTATCTGTTACAAGGGTACGAATTTCTCATTGCCATCCCAGAGGCTAACAAGCAGAGATCGTTTTCCTTCCCAAGGTGAACGGGCATGCTAAACAAGTCAATACCGTCAGCATTGACATGAGACATGGTTTCAAGAAGAGAAAAATCTTACCTGGACGGTATAATTATCAATAAAAGCAACATCACCTTCTTGCCATGGCACAAGAAACCCAATCTCATCCGAAAGGTCTAGCAGACGATCAAGATATTCATTCGGGATAGGTGATCCGTCACCATAGGTAGTGGGAAGATGATATTTATTATCCAAGCCACGGTATGGAGGTGCTAGTGCCGCGTTGTCCTTTGCTCGACCATACACTCCGGCGAAGCCATTGAAAAATGTGGGTTTGCCGGTAGAGGCGATTCTGCGAATTGCTGGAAGACGTTGCAAAACGTGTAGTGCCCCGTTTGGTTGCCATACTGCCTCGGCCTTTAGATCATTTTGCAGGACAGCTTCGACTTTGGCGTGCTGGACTTCTAGTGAGTCATCGGGTTGTATGTCAAAGCCATAGGAGTCCTATGTTTGATAGAATTAGATCTTTTATCTTGTAACTGAGGGTCAATGTCGTCTGCTTGCCTTCCAGTTCCAGCCAATGTGTTCTGCTTCCGGGTCGTCCTTGGCTGGAAAGTACTGTAGACCAATAATTCCTAGTGATCTCAATGTAAGTTCTCGAAAATGACATGCCTGTAAGTAGAAATTACCTTTATCGCTTAAATCTTTCACAAACTCTGGCAATTCCTCCTTCAGGCGGTCATAGAGCTCAACTGACGATAGTATCGGGGTTTGGCCGCCTAGACGCGGATATAGTCAGCCTATATCAACTTGACATTGCCTATGGGCTTTGTTCTGACCCGTATGAGGCACAATCTCAGAATAGAAAAACAAAACTGCCGGAAAATGTGCACTGCGACCGTATTCCGAGTGGTAGTAAAACTTGACATCTGGCGGCTCTTCGTTCGCCGTTTTGACATCCGTTGTCACAAGGGTCCTGATCCCAGCGAGACCGATCTCTTTGTGAGGCTGGGGCAAGTTGAAGGCTCGGACGAAGGAGGAGAAATCTTTCGCGTTGCGGATCGGGAAATGGCGAAAGAGAATTGTACCGTCTAGGTAGGATGACTGAGTGTGACGCCGATGGGTTTATATTGATGAGTATTCACTTACGCTGGGAAAGCAGCTGGTCAAAAACTCCAGTTTTAGCTAGCTCTTTTACATATTCAACCGCAGACTCTACAGTCTGGAATTGTTGGTCATCTTTCGGCCTGATGCCTAGTGGAAAGGTCTTGCCATGGACGGTTCGACTGCCTGGGACAGCAAATGTCTCGATCTTGCCTCCGAGCAGTAGGGCTTCAGAATTGCTTGGTGAAATCGCCATTGTCTACCTTGAACTTGGAAGGTACCATTTGTCTGTCAAGAAAATCTAGCGTCCAAGCGTGTCGTGCGCAACACTTTATGTCCGGGCTTTCTCCAGTGTCAACAACAGGGATAATAACTTGAATCACGGACTGCTCGCCGGCATCCGATATCGCCAGGCGCTACGATTCGTGCTAGTTCGCATAATGACTCGGTAGTTGTAAGGCTATATCTTGGAAGTGTGTTGCAGACTATAGATTCGCCTTCGGATGGAGCGTTGACGTGCTCATCGTGCCCTAATGAGTCGGGGAGGTTCCGACAAGAAGTACAAACTTGGATAGTCGAATATTCGTGTAAATTATCGGTTAGACTATAATGGAGCACAGATTTGGAAACTATATAAGGTGTATAAGAAGCGTCTCATTGAAAATCATTCCGTGTGAAGTAACTAGGTATACACATGTAGCCATGTCTGTCGCCATTACCCAGCTAGGAGACCGGGTTGACCCTAACGAAATCGACCATACGAAGCCCTCGGCACTCAATGGAGATGTGGATATTTCTGCTGAAGGAGGGACCTGGAAGCGCTACGTTTGGGATTCCTTTGACCGGTCCCCTGAAGTAAGGCCAAAGAATTCATGCTCAGAAATAGCTGGTTAACCTCAGTTGATTTATCTAGGAAAGACATCTTCTGTTCAAGCTTGATGCACTCTTGATTACTTTTGGATGCCTGGGCACCTTTATCAAGTATATTGACAAATCGAATCTTCAATCGGCTTACGTTTCGGGCATGGAACAGGACCTTAAGCTCTATGGGAATGTGCGTTTTCTTGGTGGCTGGCGACTCATTTCATCGCTGACTTTGATTTACAGCAACTCAATTATGCCGTAACCTGCTATAGCGTTGCCAACGTAGGTGCAATCTTTTACTGTATGTTTTCGGGCGCAGCATGTTAACTTTACTGCATAGATCATAGGTCTTTGGCCCTCTAACCTTGCTCTAACTCGAACCAATCCGAGATATTTCATCCCGTGAGTGCTTCCTGAGCTTTTATTTATCTTGATTATTATCCTGACATGAATCGTTAGGCTCATCGAGCTGGGGTGGACAATTGCGTGAGTAATTGACTCAGTATGATGAACTTTAAACCAACACTAACGAATCTGTCAAGAACATTCACGCAAGCTGCGATGAAAACACCGCTTCAGATGTATGTGATTCGAACTATCGTCGGCCTATTTGAGACAGGTCACTACTCTGCAATTGTGTATATCTGCGGTGCCTGGTATCAGAAAGGCGAATTGTCCAAACGTCTAGCCATCATCAATTGTGCGACTGCCATTGGACCTATGTTCAGTGGCTACCTACAGGCAGCGGCATACGATGGACTGAACGGTGTTCATGGGATGGCAGGCTGGCAATGGGTATGCTTGAGTATTTCAAAAGGTTGGAATCTCAGCTAATCAGGAGAGTCAGCTTTTCATAATCGACGGCATAATATCCCTCGGTATTCTCATACCGCAATTCTTCCTCTTCCCAGACGTCCCAGCTCGCCAAAAGCCTGACTGGATCTTCAGTGCACAGGATATCGAACTCGCTCGCGACAGGAATCCCAGGGAAGGGCGAATTAAACAAGGACGATTTACTCTGAAGCAAATGAAACGTTGGATCTTCACGCCAAGTATATGGCTGCTTTGGGGAATTTCAATCGGAAATTCTATAGGAAACTATCCTTCAAATTCTATGGCGTTCTGGTTCAAGGCGTGGAATACGATCAAACCTGGCTCGTATACCGTCGCTCAAATCAATAATTATCCCACCCCTATTCAAGCGATTACTGTGGTCATCACGATCGGCATGGCATGGTCAAGTTAGTTCTCTCCGTTTCCCCTGTTATCATCGAATCAACATGTTAAGGCGATATACTTGTAGGTGATACATGGCTCAAAGGGCGTCGTTGGCCCATGCTTGTGCTTGGAGGTGTTGTCAACGGCATCGTTTGCATATTGCTCGGAGCGACCCCTGTCTTCCCCAAGAACAAGGCATTTCGGTGGTTCTTATACTACCAAACAGGCTGGGGCCAGGCAAGTAATAGCATGTTTTGGGCATGGACACAGGAGATCTTGTAAGCTATCGCATTCCCCCCTTTGATGAGGGTGTCTTAATAAGATATCCCTAGAATCGGAGATCCAGGAACTCGCGCATTTGCATCAGCTGGACTCAACGTCTGGGCGTGGGTGTTTATTGCCACCGTGTAAGTCCAGTCTACGCAACTAGCGCACTTACAGGCTCCCACCGTACTGACCATCCTCGCAGCCCTCTTGCCGTCTTTCAAACCGTCGATCAACCGGCAGTCGTCTCCGGTAACTACACAGCGGCTGGATTTAATTTCGCAATCGCCATTTTTGCGTTGATCCTGGCATACATGCGCCATCAAGAAAGTAAAGGTTTGGGATCGGAGCGCCAGCAAGATGGCATTGACTTTGAAGAACAATCCGGAGAGACATCCGGTAGGGAGACGACGCCGACGGTGAAGATCCCTGCCAGTAACGTGTCAGCAATATCTTGATTCTGAGTGGTAGCTGTGATGAGAAATCGAAAGTCTCCATAACGTAGTTAGAAAGGGCAAGGAGGAAGTCGGAATGGGAACCGGACGTTTTTTCCAAACTAGGAAATATTTTTATTTTCAACATAATAGTGTGTATGTCGTCAAAGACACTATATATCTTAGGCGCATGCTCTACGGATATTCGCATAGCCGATTACTTTCTTATATGCGTTTTCGAAAAGGCATCATTGCATCCCGCAATGTCGCAACTCGACGATCACAAACTAGTTTTTTGGCGCAGAGTAGAATACTTTTATGGTATGCTGCTTGCTATGTAGCATTCAAGGTACTAAGGATGTTGGCAATCGCCCTATTATGGCGTGCTGGCTTAGGTAGAGTCCGGTCACGGCGAGAAAAGCGAGCCCTAACTCAGCTGATCCATCATACTTCGAAGCCTTCCACTTCATTCTCTGTGCGAGAAGGTCGCCCTCATCCTCATCCCTCTTTTGGCTTTTATCACACCTTACTGTCTATATTGGGCTTGCAATGTCTGAAATGGAATACCGTTTCCTCGGCCGAACTGGCCTCAAGGTCTCCGTGCTGTCTCTCGGGTCCTGGATAACATACGGTGGCCACGTCGATGACGAACGAGCATTTGAGTGTATCAAAGCCGCCCACGATGCTGGAATCAACTACTTTGACACGTCTGAAAACTACTCGGCCGGCGCCGCAGAGGTGACTCTTGGCAAGGCCATCAAGAAATACGGATGGAAACAAAACGATCTCGTGATCTCCACAAAGCTATATTTCGGCCAAAACAATGCTGCCGACCCATCGCGTCCTCTGAATAATGTTGGTCTGTCGCGAAAGCATATTCTGGAGGGCATTGACTTTTCACTTGCGCGATTACAACTTCCATATGTCGATATCGTGTTTGCCCATCGACCTGACCGACAGACGCCAGTGGAGGAGACTGTGCGCGCTTTCAACCACTTGATTGAAACGGGCAAGGTGTTCTACTGGGGTACATCCGAGTGGACCGCCACCGAAATTGCAGATGCGTGGGCTGTAGCCGATAGATTAGGGTTGATTGGACCTGTAGTTGAGCAGCCGCAGTACAATCTTCTTCACCGGTCCAAGGTTGAAGATGAATTTCGCTATTTGTATCCAAAGTACGGCACGGGCTTGACGATATGGAGTCCCTTGTATCAAGGAGTCTTGACTGGTAAGTACAATGGTGTTGATGCGCCACCTCCAGGATCACGGTTGGCAGAAGCAAAGGATAAGCCCACCGTGGCCTTCCGTGAGACTTGGGGCAATGAAAAATGGCAGAAGAATCTAGCACTCGTCGAGAAGTTAAAGCCACTGGTGGAGGAATTTAAGGCTGAGAGTTTGGCTTTGTTGGCCCTAGCTTGGACGCTGAAGAATGAGAACGTTAGCTCGGTCATTTTGGGTGCGTCGAGGGTGGAACAAGTTAGAGAGAATGTCAGGGCGTTGGAGATTGCAAAGAGGCTGGGAGAAGAGGAGTTGAAGAAAATTGATGAGGTCTTGGGGAACGCTTCTGTCGTTCCGCCTCAGAGATTTGGTTAGCTGTATATAAACGAGCAATGCAGAATGAAGAGTACCACACCAGCAGTTTGAAGCAGATTAGGGCACAAAGGGCGAGCGGTATAGGCCGAGAGTGCAGTTTGGTAACGCGGAGGTAATGACACCTTAAATACGGGGAAGGACCCATCGTCATCAAGGAGCTAATTATGGGGCAATCCCTTACTGATCGATCACTCAAAAAGTTAACGTCCGATCAACAGAACCCCAAGAACCTATTTTAATTACTCCGTATGTAACTTAACACAATTATAACGTTGGTTACGTCCATACATGTCATCAATCGTCGACTAACGCGACTCAGTTGGCCGAGTGCTATATCCCCAAGTGGTATCTGTAACGGTACCTGACGACCTCGTGTTTCGCATCCTCGGTCCTTGTGATTTGGCCTCTTGAATTGTGTCAGCTGCCCGTTACGATGCGCTCCATGACATAAGGTTTGTTCACCTGACCTTTGTCCTCACCTTTGCCTTGAAAGGCTTTGACTGACTAACTCGGGTTTCAGAGTTCTGCAGTATTCAACTCACTAAATCCAGCTCAATCGTCAGAGCAAAATCAAAAACAACGCAAGCGGGATAGAATCTAGGGATAGCAATGCAAACAGCTACGTCTGTCTATACAGTCACGTCGAAAGCGAAAACTACGTTATTAGGAGAAGAATACGGCCCGATGAAGGAGTCAGTGTCGGGCACACCATGTCCGCATTGCGGCAGCGACTCTGTTTCACACGATGCGACAGCCGCGCAGCAACGAATAGAGGAGTTGGAAGCTCAACTGCTGATCTACAGCGAAAAAGCGTCGGAAACTGGTATGTTCAACATGGCTTCCTAGATCGTTCAAACGGCAAGCAAGCATACTAAAGTGATAAAAGCGGTCAGATTAGCAGACTACGAGAACGAAATCCACAGCTTGCGACAACAAGCACAAGCCTGGAATAATAACCACGAATCTACCGCAACTACAGCCGCAGCCACGGATTACCCTCCCAAAACACCCGATGCCAATGCACAGCAGCAACAACAACAAGGCCGCTTTGCGAACTTCGCATCCTACTTTCCCTACCGTCGCACGGGCTCGCGAGCCGGGTCAAAAGACTCCAGCACACCACCACAAACCTCCTACTCAAACTACACCAACAGCAGCCCTGGCGGAGGAGGAGGTCACACCAGCCCCAGCGCCAACACCAGTTTCCACTCGCACGATACCGCCTCCTCGTCCGACCCAACAACAATAACAACAAGCAACGCGCTCGCCCTTCAAACAGCGCTGAACCGCGAACAGGGACTCCGCAAAGCCGCCGAATCGCAACTGTCGCAAGCCCACTCGGAACTCGAAGAACTCACCGCCCAACTATTTAGCCAGGCGAACGAAATGGTTGCGCAGGAACGCAAGGCGCGCGCAAAGCTGGAGGAGAGGGTGGCGTTGCTCGAGAAGCGGGATGGGGAGAAGAGGAAGAGGCTGGATCGGTTAGAGAAGGCCATTGCGAGGGTGGAAAGGGTGAGGGGGTTGATTAATTCTTGATTGTTGTTTTGTTGTTTTGTATGACGTTGTACGAGTTATGAGTATTCATGCATGGTAGGAGCTTGTATTATAGGGGTTTGGTTTGGAAAATGAGGTTTGGCGTTTCGCCTGAATTGTTAACGTTTCATAGTACACGAATTGATGCACATTAACAAACACATTTGTTTCATGGTAAAAATATAAGTCATAATCGTCTATTCGTCCAGCTAATATCCCAGATATGTCATCAATCGTGTATAATAACTAATCGCCAAAGCCAACCCAACGCCCAGAGTAATGATAATGAATAAAGACTGCCGTTCAGCCGTTCCCAACTCTCGAGATTGTTGATGATGTCCGTGCAACTCCTCGTCCTGCCTCTTCCGCTCCAGCGCAACCACGACGTCAACCTCCGAAACAATGTTGATGCAATGCTGAAATAACACTTTCGCTTCATGGATGACATCCTCTCGTTCAGCCTCAGTCAGGTATTTGCGCGATGCGTCTACAAACGCGGCACGAAAAGCGCGTTTGATATCTTCGCCATCCTCGTCACCATCAAAGGACCAGAACGATAAGAAGTTCGATCCAATAGTAGAGGCAGCTTTTTCGGTATGTGGTGGTTCTCGAAACCAAAACTCAGGACCCGCGTTGGCGAGTTGATCGCGTATCCACCTTCCGCCGTTGAATAGGGCCATGTACATAATCCACGAATACGCGAGAAGGGTGTATGGTTTCTTCTGCGCGGTTTCGGTGATGTGTGCGACCGCGTCTGTCAGGGCGGCGTCGTGTGCGGCCGGTTGCGCGACGGATACAATCTCGTCTCCCCATTCGCGTTGCAAATTAGATATGTCCGAGGTAAGGCGCGCGCTGCGGTTTATGGCTGGGATGTAGGCTTCGGACAGTAAGGTGTGATACCTGACTTGGTCGTTGTTGGGGTCATGATTGGTAGGAGATGTGTGGAGGTAATCGCGCCATGCAGCTTCAAATGCGAGATAAATGCGGGAGAAGCGTGATATTCCCAGGGCGTACAGATGCGGGGAGCTGGTTTTGGGTGGTAGTGCGAGGGGCAGACGGCCGACTACGGCGTGGTGTAACGTGTGATGAATTGCCCTGATAGCTAGTAAGAATCCAAATCTCCGCATATACCACGTACGTGTACGTACGTAACTTTTTGACATCCAGTCAAATTGGAAACTCACCTAGACGCCGCATGTATGTGCGCGGGAAGGTCGATATGATTTTCATCCCCATCATGGTCTGCAATATCAACAGACTTGAAACCGTCGGTCACGGTACCGCTCTCCAGAGTGGAGTGGGCCTCATCCGGCGATGAAGCAGGAGAAGTAGCCAGAGAAGAAGAAGTCATGATCTGCAACTCCAAATTTCAATGATTGATCGTGGCAATCACATCTCTTGCTTGCAGCCACAAGCCACGGCGGAGGTCAAAGCTCTCTCTGTCTCCTCAATATGGATGAGTCAATAGGAAGGCGAGTTAGTGATGAGTCGATCTAGGAGTCAAGGCGAGAGATGGTGGAAGTTTAAACGAGAGACAAAGAAGACGTATGATATAAAGAAAGAAAAAAGGAAGAGGCGAGTGGTACTAGTAGCATTGAAGAGAGTCAGTCGCCTCTGGGGAATGATGTGCTGCCGGGAATAGCATGCAAGCATTCCTGGCCGTTGCTTTCTTGCATATCTTCCGCGCTTGCCCGCTTTGGGCCTCGGTCCCAGGGTCTAGACAAAAATCTAACCTATATTGGTTAGTGTGCGAGGAACAGATCTAGCCTCACCCTATAAGTCCATCCTGGTCAGCCACTTTGTATACTCACTCTGGTAGCCATTTGAATGTTCGGTGCTACAGTATGACCATGGTGCAGATATCGCCCGCCAACAGAGTCGTGTTACCATGCCGACTGAGGTCAGAAGACGCTTCGAGCCGTATGATCGCAGTCTGGAAAAAGCAAAACAAAAGAAAGCATGAAACACATTGTCAATGTCGACTGCAGGATTTGAAGAGTTAACATTCACGCATCTTTAAATCAAAGAGAGTATGCATGCTCTGTAAATGAAGCGGGAACAAGTATGGAGTGACAAAGGATGAAACCGTGTAGATATACCCCGCGTGGCTGTTTCAACACAATAGAGACAAGAGTATTGCATATACTCGGTCCAGTCTCAAGCTTCTTTGTTCGTCCCTTGTCTTTGTTCAGTGCCGCGGCAGAATAATCTTATTCTAGTCGCAAGGCTCGACCGCGATGGAGACAACTACCAAAAAAAAAGAGACGGATGTATCGATCTACGATGAATCCATGCTGTCAACACACCAACATGGAGATAAGACTACATAGTACCGTGCAGTGTATCCGGCGATGAGATCGGTAGGCGCGTGTCTGTTATATCCGTCTGCAGGGATTCGGTAGCTCAACCACCGATGCCGAGACCTACAAAACGTGCCGGGTCGGCTATCGGCACGTCTGGCAGGGCTCTTATTGGGCGCTCATATTAAGCCAAGGACCCACCAGCCCACCAGCCCACCAGCCCACCACCTGGCCACGCTTTGCTCTGAAAATCAGGCAGCTCGAATGCCAAGAGAGAACAGTGTACAATCTTCACACTGTGACAAGTACGCGTAATCGCAAGGGATTCAGATGACCGATCACTTCAGCAGTTTGGATATTGTACGTACTATGATCTGTGACAGTATGACTGATATCTGCACGGCAATTAATGATTACTGACAGGTGGCTATGGCGTCATCGTGATCACAAGCGCCATTGCCTGCGATCTTACTATGTAGACACACTACTTCATACAGGGTACCTATTAGTTTCGATCCGAATCCCTGCCGATTTGTAATAGATGGATTAGAAACCACACTACATCTAAGTTAGCTGCATACTACTACAGAGTAAGTACGCACTGCGTACTCGGTACGTCGCTCGCATTACGTACCGACGGGAAAAAAAATAATTTATGGTGGGGCTTCAAGTTATCTCCGATGCTTTCGTTGATTGGTGGTCTTAACCAACAATCATGAAAAACGGATATGTCTCCTCCTACCGATCAACTTTGTCCGCTTACCAAGAACACGATTCAGAAGCTTATGTCCGTTTAGCTCTAAAAAAAGAGCGAGCAATTACAAATGGGTCAACTTGAAGCACAGTACATAAAAGGGGAGGGGACCCAATGCAGGAATAAAGAACTTCCAGAACATCAGAAACAAAAGCGGACTGGCTCACGTCTGAAGTCAATTTCTTTGATCGTTCTTTGTCGTGCCTTCCCTGCGCTTGCCAGTACATAGTAGCTCCTGCCTCGCTGCGTACTTACCCACCTACCAGGTACGGGTATTAATGAGATCATCTCTCCCGCAATAATCTAACCGATAAGTTCGTCTAACCATCAACAACCTCATCTGTACATTGTACTCAGACTGACCGTCATGGCGTTCTTTGATTTAGAAGAAATGTCGTTCTTCGACTCCCAATCCACAACCCCGACGAGGTTGAGCTTTGATCACTCCCATGATCAGGACGAGCATATTAAGCGCTTAGAAACGATACCAAGTGTCTTCCAAGATAGCCATGGCGAAAGACACAACCCGGTTGATTCCAGCCCGAGTCGCTCTCGACGAAGTTCGGATACGAAAGCAGAAGAAGATTTAGAAAAGGAGGCCGGATTCGCAGCCCCCGCTTCGTCCAAAGATGCTGCCCCGGAAAAAGATCCTAATTTAGTCGAATGGGATGGTCCCGATGACCCTGAGAATCCCCAGAATTTCTCGCCTGCCCGAAAATGGGCCATCACCATGTGTCTTTCTTCTCTTACGATATGGGTCACCTTTTCGACTAGTGTGTTTAGTCAGGCTACCCAGGTCACTGCCGCCGAGTTTGGTGTATCAGATGAGGTCATGATCCTGGCAACCAGTCTACCACTTTTTGTATGTTTCCAGGCCTCGCTGATGTCAACCCCGCGCTAATTATCTATAGGGCTTCGCACTTGGTCCGTTGTTATGGGGTCCCATCTCTGAACTGCTCGGCCGAAAAAGGCCATTGTTCTTTGGATTCTTGGTCTTTGTCATCTTCCAAATCCCCGTCGCCGTTGCTCAGAATCTTGAGACCATTATGCTTTCTCGTTTCTTTATTGGTTTCTTTGGCTGTGCTCCTTTGGCTATTGTTGGAGGAGCTCTAGCTGATATCTGGGACCCTGTCGACCGAGGAGTAGCCATGGCCTCGTTTGCTGGTGGTACTTTTGGCGGTCCTACTTTGGGTCCTATTCTGTAAGTTGCCGTCCCCTACTCAATCTGAGACTTATCTAATGTTGATAGTGGTGGCTTCATCGTTCAATCTCATCTTGGCTGGAGGTGGACTGCTTGGATTACCTTGATTGCCGCTGGTTTCTTCATGGTCATCGCTTTCTTTGTTGTCCCCGAGACATACCCTCCTGTCCTCCTTCAAAAACGCGCAGCTCGTCTACGAGTCGAGACTAAGAACTGGGCATTTCACAGCAAGTTGGACGAGAACCCTCCCAAGGCCGGCGATATTCTTACCCGATATGTCTCGCGCCCTTTCCAGATGCTCTTCCTCGAGCCTATTCTACTCTGCGTCACCATTTACCTCGCTCTCATCTATGGTATTTTGTATCTGCTTTTTGAGGCCTATCCATACTCCTTCCAGGAAATTCGTGGCTGGAAGAGTGCCGGTGTGGCTGCCTTGCCATTCTTGGGTATCTTGATTGGAGTCTTGCTTGGATGTGCTTTCATCATCTTCCTGACCAAGACTAGATTTGCCCGCAAGATGAAGAAGCACGGACGTGTCGTTCCTGAAGAACGTCTAGTACCCATGTTCCTTGGCTCCGTTCTTCTGCCTATTGGTCTCTTCTGGTTTGGCTGGACATCCAACAAGGATGTCAGCTGGGTACCTCAAGTGATTGCTGGGATTCCCATCGGAGCCGGTATTCTTATCATCTTCATGCAAGGATTGAACTACATGATTGACGTGTACTTGATGTTTGCCAACTCCGCTATTGCCGCCAACACTCTATTCCGAAGTGCTCTCGGTGGTGGCTTCCCACTCTTCGCTACGCAAATGTACAAGACCCTTGGCGTTCCATGGGCAACCAGTCTTTTGGGATTCTTGACTGCTGCTATGATTCCCGTTCCGATTTTGTTCTTCTTCTATGGAGCCAAGCTCCGTGCCTTGAGTCGCTTCAACCCGAGGCTATAACCTTTCTGTTATTTTTCATCATCTCATATAACACACTGCACAGTGTACAATTTTCTCTTTCTATTTGCATTTGGGTGGGATTAGCGTGTTTATTTGGGTTTACAGTGCATTGCATATATAGACGGCATTGTGATGGACTGGATACAATACTTGTACCCTAGCTATGAATTAATTACATTTCATTAACTTTAAGCAAAGAGCACAGTATAATCATGATATATAATGCTATTGTTGAACATGCCTAATGTGATATGTGAGGTGTCTACTCCGTGTTCGCACAGTACTGCAGTGTAGGACAAGACGTGTACAGCATTCAACCAGACTGAACACATCAACAAACTTATTAGTCAGGGGCGTAAATTTAGAGCATGATATATTCATAGCCCCAGCCAAGTCATATAATTGCCAGTGATTAGTATATATTAGTACAAGGCATAATTATCCTAGGGCATAGTTATGGCCAAGAGACCGACGGACGATGACATAGTTCGTCCGGCCTCCCGAAGATCAATATGGAGCTTACCAAGATTTGGCGGTGCTAAGGTTATTGGCTGGKCCGGTTGCGACTTCCCGGACTCGCGAACTACTCCTACTCGACAGAATCTAGACGTTACACTCCCACCGTACGTCCCCTCTTTGACATTTTACCAACTAATATCCTGGGGATTGTGCGATAACAGTTACTCTTGGACAACTCGGAATCATCGATATAAACCGAGTGGAAAGACAACCAGTTATTATTTGGTCATCAACATCAATCCCAACGTTGGGCTAGCTATCCACCGTTTAGGAAATCCTGCTCGACCCAGCGAATCATCGGACGATGCGCGTTTCCCCATACCCATAGTTCTGATTGACCCCTTGACATCTGACACACAGTCAATACACCTCGTCCACGCTTGACGGTCGCAAATATTCACTTGTCAAAATCAGCTAAATCGATAATCCCCTCTTCCGTGCACGCCGCAACCGAATGATGAGCTTGAGTCGCGGGAAACGGACCACACTCGTTGATGGATGCGACCTGAACAGGGGCGATCTTGCAATCTGAATGGATACAAAAACCATAAATACAGTCGCGCGCGAGAGGCAGTGGCAGTTGCAGTAGCACTCACACCCCTTGACAGCTTGTTCAAAGGACCAAGGAGGTGTCGTGTGTCCGATCCGTCATGTTGTTGTTCAACCCCACCACTATCCTGGTGGCATTGCTACTACTGTACATCTCCTCCTTTATCCTCTTCGCCTTCGTACGCGTTGCGACCGGAATATCCATTCAACGAATCGGCTATTTTTCGCTCCGCCGCATTTCGTACGCACCCCGAGACGGAGTCCAGATCGATATCAGAGGCTTGGGCCTCTCGTTACATCGTCCCTCGTTCTCCAAGCCGACGTGGGTTCGGCTACGTCTGACCGATCTCAAAGTCACCATCGATCCGAAACAGCTCAAGAATGGGAACGGAGGCACACACGCAACCAATTCTTCGTCTTCGTCCGCCGCGGCATCGAAAAATAATTCGCCGGAGATCCAGCAACATGCTACTTTTGGTGGTGCACCGAAAAGCTCGAAACGGAGCGAGACTTGGAAACGGCTAACACGGTTGAAGGAGCAGATTAAACGGTTGCATAGCTATATACACTGGTTGGCCATGGTGGATGTGCATGCCTCGAACACCATGCTATCCTTTGTCGATGCTGGAAGTATACAAGTTGGGTCGTTGACGCTGGCGGTTGATACACGGAGGAATATGGTGGAGCGCGGTCGATTATTTCGCCATAAAAAGCAGCAGATGCAGGAACCACGGCCTGCGGAATGGATTATGAATGTTAGGAACATATTGCTTGCGGTGGATGGACGGGAGCCAATGGAGTTGCTGGACAATCTTCAGGTCAATATCCATGGCCACCTCTATCGCGATCTGGAGGGACTTAGAGATACATCCGTCGCTGTCAAAATTGGTCGACTGCACTTTCCCTATGACGATTTGATGACTCTTAGCCAGCAAATTTCAAGAAGTCGAAAAACACATCACAGACAAGACACATTCAGCGAGACCGAAGATGAAATATCGTTCGCTGATTTTGTGGAAGAATTGGACAAGCCTGGATCTAGAGAGGAAGCTATTGTGCAAACGGTCGCCGATTCAAAGGAGTTCGTCAGTTCGATACTGCGGGGTATCGAAGAGATCCAGGTTGCATTGAGCTTCTTCCGTATTTCAAGGTCGTTCCAACCCTCCTTGAAAGAGCAGAAAGAGATGCAATTAAACCTGGTCACTCACGAGATCGGAATCGACCTCCATCGTATGGACCCGAACTCGCCAGCTCATCGCATGTACTTTCAGAAGCGTGATGTTGCCCATCAAGCTTTATTAGCCGCCATATCGCTATCCGTGAGCATGGAAGACGGTTCTGGGGTAACCGACAGGCTTCTCTACATACCTATGGCTACAACAACCATTAAAACTACCCTGCCCTCAAAGACAGTGAGCTTCTCCGACAAGCACGATGCATCAGAGCGCAACAGCAATGTCTTGTTCGCCAACATTGTCATAACCTCCCCCTCTCTAGACATGGAGCCTCGCCATGTTTCACAAGTCCTTCGACTAGCAGAAGCGAAGAAATCGCCTCCTCGGCGTAAAAAGCGAGACAATCACCGGATCATTTCACGCCTGCTGCCCAAAGCCAGGATCAACTTTTCCATCCAGGAACCAGTTGTACGTTTCGTGCTACCCATACCCAAAGAAGCTCCAGTCGATGGTGGAGACTACAACCTTCTTATATCCTCTATCTCATCCGTATCACTGGACATTGAATCCTTTCACTCAGCCGAAGCTGGCTTCCATTATTCCCTCTCATCAACCTACCGTGTTACCTCCCACCAGCTCTACTATCAGACMCCCGCCGGTCTCAAACATAATCTTCTCCAAACACAGGACATGGAAGTGCGCGTTCACTTGAACGCAACACCCGAAGTCTGCGTATTCGTGTCGGGAAGTCTCAACTCATTCTCGGTCCATATGGTGAACCCGCACGTCAACCGGGGCATCAAACAGGTCATTGAACAAATCCGTGCTCAAATGAAGCCTAGAAACCGCATGCCAACTACAAACACGGAGCAAAAGTCTAGCTTCCTACGCCGTCTTCCTCCCTGGTTGATGCGAGTTCAATTCGAGGCCAATGAATTGACTTTCGAGGTTGCTGGGCCACCCCCTGGATCATCAGAGACAAATCGCGGTGTCGCCCTTCACCTCGATTCTTGGACCGCCGACTACCGAGCCCAAAAGCTTGAGCCGACCAGATCGTCTACACGAAGACGAACATCCAGCAATTCCTATTCTAATATAGGAGATGACTCTCCTTTCCGTTTCCCTCCTACTTCCCCACCTCGAAGAACCGGCAATGGCCATGCCGACGGAAGAAGACTGGCTGTGCACATTAGAGGACTAGAAGGTTTTGTGATTGAATCCGAGGACTACATGGAGCCCGAGTCTTTTCTATCGCTACCGCGGTGCGAAGTCGCGTTAAGTACGCACAGTGACCTTCAAGGTCCTATCTTTCATATCAACTCTGCGATCAAGGCTCTTTTCCTTGAATTCTCGCTGTATCGCACTTACTCCTTAGGAATAGCAGTGAACGTACTAGCAGAAACTTTTATGCGATCTTCTGCTACGAAACGATATACATCTCCCTCTACGGACTCCTCGGCTTCATTACCTCCGCCTCCACGATCACTGGCACAACGCGCAGAACTTACTACAGTTGATGTTCGCGTGGGACTTATACGGGTCAAGGGCATTATGCCCAATAATCCACGTCTAATGTTGCAACTATATGGTGTGGCAGCCGGCAGCCACCGTTGGTCGGCTCCATTCTTTAGATGCCAGCTTGCCCGCTTACATGTCGCTGCACCGAAGGTTCAGAATGTGTGGGCTCGAATACTGTCAATGAATACCGTTAGAGTTGATTTGCGAGAGTCTAAACGTCGGCATGGCGACGAACTGCGAGACGAACGATCTATTGATGTCTCGGCAGACTGGATCCGAATTGGTGTTCCGCACCACTTGATAATGCATCAGGTGTTTGACAACTTTACTGTCACTTTCAAGGCGCTAAAGACTTTGTATCAACGGTTCAAAACAAACTCGGACATTGACATTTTGGAAAAAGAACCAGAAGGCCCCAAGATAGTACCGCGGATTTCGTTACGCAGTCGAACACTGGCCTTCCAGCTAGAAGACGATGCGTTTGAGTGGAAACTCGGCTGCATTTACCGCGCGGGACTTGTGGAGCAGCGCCATCGTATCGCCCGAGAGGAGGCCTTTAGACTGAAGACCCAGAAGATTCGCGATGCCGAGAATAGGCGAGCTTCGTCACGCTTTCGTGCACATTCTGCACACCCAGAATCTCGTCTAGGACGAAGGAGTGAGGATCGGAGACGAAGTGCAAGTATAGGCCCGCGGGAATCTAGGCAATCGTTTGACGATGAACCCGATAAATATGGATGTGCTCGCTACAGGACGGATGGGGCTGCAAATATTTCATCTTCCGCGAAAGTGTCGGACAAGGAAGCTTGGGCTCGCCTGCAGGAATACAATGCCCGAACATGGAAGTCAAAAATCGATGCCGCAATCCAATTCCAGTCAAAGGCTATCAGTGAATTACGGAATATTTTTGCTGGTGCCGATCAACCGCCAGAGGATGTTGAAGATGACGAGCCGATTCTCGCAATTCCTAATCGTCCTGCACTCATGGCTGCTCTGATCAGTGATGTACATCTGATAATTGATAAACCGTCTTTTCCGGTGCAGGAATACTCGCGGTTCCTGCACCGAATCGGAAAAGGCATGCCTATCGATATGAAGTTTTCCCTACTCATACCTATGAGTATTCATCTCGACATGGGTGAGGCAAGAGTTACACTACGTGATTACCCTCTAGACTTGCTTCATATTCCTGCGCTACGTCCTGGCCAGTCTCCGCGAGTACCGAGTTGGTCTCTGCAGACAGACTTTGTCATTGCAGAAGAATACCGCAATCGCGAATCGACACGAGACGTTCAGGTCTGTGTCGTCCCTCCGAGTAAACTTGCTGACGGCCAAATGACAGATGGCTTCTATGTCACTGTCCGGCGAACCATAGCTCCAGTCAAGACGTACTCAGAGCCAACTATAGATATCAATACAAGCTTACCAACAAGCATCACTTGGTGTATGTCGTACCAGCCGGTCATACAAGATATGATGAAGATCATCGAAGGATTTACAAAGCCTGAAGTTGATCCATCAGAACGTGTGGGATTCTGGGATAAGATCAGGCTGAGCTTCCACTCTCGTATGAAAGTGCGATGGAAAGGTGACGGCGATGTGCATCTACGCTTGAAAGGATCCCGTGATCCGTACATCATTACAGGATTTGGGGCTGGCTTCGTGATGTGTTGGCGAAAAGACGTACAATGGAACATTCATCCGAACGATGACCCTAAAGAGTTCATGACCGTTACAAGTGGAGAATACGTGCTTGCCGTGCCGGATTATAGTCATGAGGCATGCTATTCGTATGAATACGCTCTGGAAAACACCAGGAGTCTACCTCCTAGTGGACAAGCGAAGAATGCTGCACATTTTAAGAAAGTGATGATGAAGTTGTCAGGTAGTGTCAAGTGGCTCGCAGGGCTGGTTTTTGAGCGTAATGCCGATACTGGTCGGTCTTTTGATTTCAAGTCTCATTACGATGTCGTTCTACGGAATCCCCATTACATTGAAGAGTCACAGAGAAAGGTATATTCTTGATGTTCGGCTGCTTGATGATTGACTAATTAGTTGATAGGACTACGACGCCTACCGTGGCTTTCGAAGCAATCATATTCACCTCTCCGTTGCAATCCTGGCTCCAAACAGCGTGGACCAGACCAGACCAAACTACAACACCGTTCATCTTACCCCTCGTCTCTTTACTCATTTTTTCAACTGGTGGTCTCTATTCTCTGGAGTCATGTCTCTTCCTGTCCGGCAAGGCCCTCTTTGGCCTGGGATTACTAAAACGAGTAAGAAGTTTGGCCGTCATTTGGCAACCGTCAAGTACAAGTTACTGCTCTCGCCACTTTTTGCTTCACATATCTATAAGCACAAAGACCCGGAAGACTATGGAGAGGACGTGGTTACTGCCACTGGCATCAAAGTTCGCCTTGCTAACTTCAAATTTGATCTCCATCAACGGCGTGAGCGCGTACAAACTCCGATCAAGGGTCGTCTCAAGCAGATGAAGTCCAGTGCTATGCGTATCAATCAAGCCGAATTGGACTTTGAGGCAGCTGACTTTAGGGCTGTCTCTGCCAGTATTGAAGGGACCACTCTGGACGACATTTTGGAAGATCACGGAAACATTGTCGAGTCGTTTCAGCAACCACTGCCTGCGGTTGATGTGTCTCGCTTCAACATTCCAGATCAGGATTATACATGGATTGATATGGACGATTTCGTTGAGCTGGACTGGATACTCCCTCAAGAGTCTAATCCCAAGACTAAGATCCTTCCTCTTGCATATACCCCTCGCTTCACATACTTCAGACAAACTGATCATGGCGATTCGCCGGTCACTGAAAATGGAGTCAATCAATTCGGTGATGAACCTACCCACGAATGTGTCATGTCTCAGGGTAATGGCCCGTGGCAGGTGCAAATGGACCTTATCAAGGACCGTCTGGCCAATCTTGATGTACAAGCGACGAACCATGAGTTGCAGCTCAGTGAGCATGAGCTCCAACTTGTTAACGCAGGGGAAGAGAATCACGAGTTGAAAGTGAAACACGAACTGTTGGTTCGTCAAGCTGAGGCTTTAGTCAGACGGCGCAAGTTTCTGAATGCAGGGCTACGACGTCTCGAGAGGCTCGTTCTTGAACAAGACTCTCCGACTGACGACAGAAGCGATGACGACCAAGGTAGTGAATCTTCTTCCAGGAGCGATAACGAATCGGACAGCGATAAAGATGCTCCTCAGTTAGAAACAAATTACGAAGCCCCAGACATTGATTCGGCCAATGACTTCAACAACCGCTTCACAATCCATAACCCCCAAGTCAAATGGAACAATTCTCTGCGAGATATTATGGTTAGGTATGGCCATCAAGTAAGTCAAAGGCGGGGGTTTGTCTACTACATGTCGCAACAAGCGGTCAAATTCATTTCGGATATTGTTGCCGAACAGAATAAGAACAGTCGCCGACATAAAGGACTGTTTGATGAGTCACCGGTCCGCGAGGAGAAAGGAGAAAAGGATGACGATGATAGCGTGCAGGACCGTATCGAACAGTTGCTGCATGATGCTAAGCGATTCGTGAGCGCGGATGATCCTTCAGCTGCATCGGCGTCAACATCAGCTGAGCGTTCCCGTCCACGCTCGGCTGATTTTACTGAGCACATATCGTCAGAGTTTACTCCGCAGCACAGCTACCACCTCCGTCTTATTGCGCCTCAGATTCAACTGCAGAGTGACAAGAATCCGCGCTCTGTGACACTGGTGACGGCGAAAGGCATGACTCTTAAAGTGCTGTCTATCATGGACAAGCGTCGAGTCAGTGACGATGTTAGTGGATTAGTCCAGCGCCGATTTTCGCTAAACATGGACGGCGCTCAGTTTTTTGTGGCGACACAGAAGAATCTCAAAGCCCATTTGCAATTCTATGCAGGCAACAAATATGGCAATGCACCTGGATCCGCCTGGCCGCCTTGGCTCACTTTGGAAGCTATGTTTGACTTTGAACTTCTTCCGTTTGGTTTTTCAAGGATTATTCAGCGGACTTCGGCAAGCCTTCGATATGACAAGTACAACAATCTTCGCCTCAAATATAATGACGAAGTTTCTCAAAATGACGGTGATGCCGCGCATTATCATGACGCTGCCCATGGACGTGTCGACCAAGTCTGGGTGAACTTTCCAGACGTTAGAGCTATTTGTGACTCTACCGAATACTATTCGATATACATCATTGTATTGGATCTGTTGCTATACAATGAGCCATTGGAAAAGGTCAGAAGTGAGAAGTTGGAAAAGATCATGTTTGCTTCGGATTTCAGCGACTTGCGCGGCGCACCGGAGACTGTTTTCAGACTGCAGGAACGTATTCGCCAGCTTGAAGAGATAAAAGAATACTTCCAAGTTCAAGCACATCGCCTCGACACTCAGGGCTGGCAGGATAGGATCACACTTGAAAGGGATCTGGCCAACTGCGAGGAAGAGTTGTTCTTTATCATGAAAGCCATAACCACATCGCAGAGAAGGACTGACGAGCGGACTTTATCTCAGTCTAGTGCTTCCATGCGGTATTGTCTGTCGGCTTCCGATATCGTCTGGCACTTGATGAGAGATAAGAACGAGCCGTTGGTGGAGTTCCAGTTACGCAATGCTTCATATGAGCGAACAGATAACACAGACGGATCGAACCATAATTTGATCGAGGTTCAACGTTTGTACGCGCTGAATTTGTTGGAGAACGCCATCTATCCGCAAATGATTGTTCCTTATATGGATCACAAGAGTCGTACTGAAATGAGTGGCGATATGATGCTTCGTGTCCAATGGTACATGTTGGAAGCTGTCGCGGGTATACCGGTGTTAGACCAGTTTGAGGTGAATCTCTTCCCGCTCAAGGTTCAATTAGAGCGAGAGCTAGGCAAAAAGTTGTTCGAGTACATATTCCCTGGTGTCGGCTCTAACGCGTTTGAGAATGGCGGCTTCTCCCCGTTCATGGTCAAGCATATCAAGCCCATGAACGAGGACGAAGAGGAAGAGGAAGCTGAGGCGAGCGGCGTTGGAACGCCTGATTTTGTGTCTACACCGCGCAGTCAAGGCAGTACCTCAACAGGAGAAGACCCACAGGATCTTACAGGTGCTGGGTCCATTGAACTGAGACTGCAGCCTACAATGACACTTCCGGACAACAGTCACAAAGCAGCTCAACCGACCCGCTCAAACCGACTCAAGGTGCCACCCTTGACGAGAATCCATAAAGACAAGACGGACAGACCGGGGCTTGGTCTTCGTCCGTCCACTCAGAGTGGTATCAGCAAGAAGAAGTCTACTGAGAGTCTGCGTGCACTGACGCGAACGTACACCGAGAAGTCAATTGGAGCAGCGTCTAATGCATCTGGTAGCACGGGTGAGAGCAAGAAGTTCTCGTTAGTCAAGGGATCGAAAAAAGAACAGACTGATGACCTCACTCAAATGATGTCGCGCGCCTCGAACTACATGATTCTTGCACATGTCAAGATCAACGATGTTGTGCTTTGCCTGAGTTACAAAGGTAAAGGAGATCGCAACATTGAAGACGTACACGATTTCGTATTCCGTCTACCAGTTCTCGAATACCACAACAAGACATGGTCCAATCTCGAACTTGCCCTGCGTCTGAAGAAGGATGTCATCAAAGCATTGATCTCGCACGCTCCTGCCATTCTGGGTAATAAATTCTCCCACCCGCGTCCCAGTAAGCAGCAGCAACAAAGACTCCGAGAGCTAGCGTCCTCGTCACAAATGCTACCTGCCTCCGACACTGCTCTCAACAGCACCATCAACCTGGCCTCTGCGACGCAGAGCCTGAGTAGCCGCGACTCAGCCAGCAGCCACCGTAACCCTCTTGTATCAACCTCCGCCTCTTCCTCTTCCGCTCACATCCACGGTCCCTCCTCACTAGCGCAATCCGTCAGCTCCGGCGCGGGGACATATCCACTTACGAAATCCGTCTCGTACTCCTCGTCCAGCAATTTGAGTTCCCGAGAACCGAGTATCATGATCAACGATTCCCCAGTTACAAGGGACGATAATTCAATTGCTCTGTCATCCAACCGAAACTCGAGAGAAGAGCGTCGTCCGATGACGTCGCATAGCATTGGAGGCTTTTCGCAAGATGAAAGGTATGTTTACTGCTATATCGTTGTGAGAATTACTACTAATTTGTGATATAGTTCGAGGAGAAGTATCCGAAGTCTCGGTCGCAAACTCCTTCATCGCCACACCGTCAACGACTGATCCTTTCTGCCTATGGCTCAATAAAAATCACGACATACAGACACACCGCCACTCTTTATGCATATGTATATGCATATTCGTTTACTTCCTTTCTCCTAATCATTGCATGCACTCTTGGCGTTCTCTCCTCATTTCTTCTTTATACATTTATTCAATTTATCAATTGTACATGAATACGGCATGCGTGACGTGACGGCCTATTTTCATCATCGTTTCTGTTCTCTTTCTGATTTTGGATACCTTTTTTTTTTGGATGCTATTGCCATTCTACTATTATTGTGTTGCTTGTGCTGCATTGGGGTCTTTTAATTAGCAATGGATCTGGTTTGACAGGTAGATGGAATGGGTATATATATAGATAGGTTTTGTTTTCATTGGTACTTCTTTCCTTCCACCTCCCTTCATATCGATTTGGCTTAATTGCACCATGTGTAGTAAGACTTAAGGTGTAAAGGGGTAAGAAATGTCATTTATCGAGATACATATACAGAAACGACACCCCTCCAAATTTTCCAACGTTCACCAAAAGCATTTATATCATAATCATACACAGATGGAAAGAATTGAGAAAAAAAAACTAAATCATTCTTCAATTTCTCAGTCGTGATATGCCGAACTCGGGAAAGGACAAGGGGAATAATGTGAACGCTGCATGATATCCAGAAATCAGAAACATGAATGAGTAAAAATCCCAGTCTGTCGAAAAAAAAAAACTCCGCGTGTATGATTCTCCCGTCGTATGAATCAATGTGCCAAAAAAGTATGTGTGTAAATGGACAAAGTGGTGAGAAGGATTAGGTATGTTGAGGGTATAGATATATGGTTTATAGTATCAAATATTTATTGTTTCTCGACGTCTCGATTTGGGTCGATATTGTGATTATCATTATGGATGTTGGTCGGGGAGGTGGTTTCGTGATCATGCCGAGAAGCGCTTCGTTCAAGACCGCCGGCGCCGATGGTGCCTTCTTCCGCCGTCACGGCAGCGACGAAATTCTCCTCATCGCCTGCAGCGCGGGTGCTGTGGTCTGCGACGACGTTGTTACCAACGTTGTCGTGGACGGTGCCCGGCCCCTCGATCGTGGATGAGCTTCTTTCCGGCGAAGTCTGTTTTTCGCGGGTGGTAAAAGGCAAGATGCGCGCTTGGAATGAGTTCATGCGAGTGCGAGGGTTGGCGGTGATGTCGTCGGTGAAGGGCTCGCCGCCATGGTTTCGTTGCACCATGCCCCAGGTTTCTTTTTCGCGGCGGAGTTCAGCGCGTACCCAGGGGAAGGTGATGAGAGTCCAGATTCCGGCCCAAGCGAAGGGGAGTGACCAGCCGAGCTGTTGTCCATTAGTGAGCCAATTCAACATAGGATGGGGTAGGATTGTCATACTGTATAGGCGACGTTGATCGGAGTAGTAAAAATAATAGCCGTAATAGCTGCAGCCGCAATCAAAGATCCGCCCGCCCAGAAACAGTTCATCTCGAAAAGCATGCGTCGGAAATACGGACTCGACAAGTACCGTTTTCGAAGAGCATAACGAAAACTCTGGCCGCCGCCTCCGTCCACGGCAACGATATCTTCAACAAGCACGTATAGAGCGGTAGGCATAACGGAGCCTTGCGGAGTGGAGGAGATGCGGAATGGAGCTTTGTGGCCGGACATGCGTAGGATGTCGAGGGTGAGGTGGACGCCGCCAAAGTAGAACATGACGGTGGGAAGAGGCATGGCGAGAAGACGGACTGAAATAGGAGTCAGTATAAGGCAAGATGCAAGCTGGTAGATGAACGTACTGTATGGGACTGGATGGACGGTTCCACTGTGATTCAAAATCCGTTAGATTACAAGTCATGGTGTTGAGTGTTCGGTATGGACTTACACAATCAGTTCCACCGCTAGCATCAACCACACGATGGTGAAGTTAATTTGAAAAAAGTCAAGCTGTTCTTCAATTAGCAGAAACTACTTGTAGGTAAATCGAAACACTTACCCATGACTTTCGTGCATTCAGCGGTCTTGCTCGTGATGTGCTTCTCACCAAATTATACAATCGATAAAAGTATTCAAAAACAGACACACCCCCCAATGCCGCTGTGCTAATAGAGAAAACCAAGTTCAGCGACAGACTGGTCCCATATCGAAGCGCAAAGTAGAGGATGAGTGGTTGTGCGAGAGTGTCGATAACAAACAGCGTCCAGAAGAACGCAATGGAGCGTTTTCGCTGGCGCAGAGAGTATGGGAGCGGCGGAGGGCCGTCGGTAGTCTCGACGGTGGTCTCGACGGTGGTATCGACGGTGGTCTCGACGGTGGTATCGACGGGGTCGGCCATCTGCGACGATTGATCGAACTGATTGTACGAGGCTGATATCGATGGATTGAGACCAGTTTTGACTCTTTTGCTGGATTGGGCTTATTAGGTGGAAACAGTCTGCCGGCCGGCGTTCATGGTGACAAGTTGGTAAACGGTTTGTGAATAATATGCTGCAGAATCGACGAAAAGCAATGAGAGTTAGGTCAATTAGTATCGCCCTGTAGGTTTAGTAGTTCGATATTTGTATGATGGTGGTTTGTCGTGGTCTGATGAAAAAGTAGTCCGTCGGCTCGTTACTATGTAGATCCGCGCGGCCAGCGCCAAGCCGGCATGCCATCATGATCATCGTCTGTGCACATGACATCATGTCTTGCTGCTAAGGAATGCTTCCTACTTGTTACTTCCTATTTACTTGCTTATGTCTATAGAAACGTTATTATGCACTCCAGAATACGAGGTAAACGACATCATCCGCCGTCATAATAGCATACCGGTGCAATCAGTGCAATGTCTGCATTGGGGGACCTGAAGCATCGCGATCTGGCTATATGGAATAAAAATGCCGAGACAAGCATAATATAATTCATAACTATTTTCTGTCGAACCTACCCTCACCATTAGGGAATAGCTCTGAAAATTCTTTCACCTATCACCTCCAAATTGAAAGAGACGACTCATCGCATGTCGGCCGTAACGAATACCGACCGCGCCGACTTTCTATCCGGAGCCCTCCGGCACAGCCTCAAAGATAGCCAGCGATGCATAGTCTAGCCCATCAAATACTGCAAATGGTCGTGCGTAATCTTTACCAAGAAAGAATGGACGATAAGGAGAATTGAAGGCAAAAAGGTCAAACGGAGATAGATCAAGAACCCTAACCCTAAAACAGGAAGCTTCCTATTTGGTCTTAGCTTGAACCATATCACAGCCCTCAGCCCTAAGCCCTACTCGACCATTGCGAGATATACTTACTGATGTGGGACTACAAACGACAAAGTTACCTCGGACTTGCACATATAGACGAAGGTTCATTGATCCACATTTAGGGCCTCCAAGGAGCTCCGAGAGCTACTTTTTCAAATCCTCACTCATAGCGAACCGATGGCATGAACTCCTTGAGTTAGGGGTTTCCAGATTACCAAGAGGGCAGCTGGCCGGGGTTCGGAAGACTTGAGGTATCACATACAAGTAGGGAAAAGCATTCATGTGAAAAGAGAATATGGATTGATGGAGGCGGGATATCGATTGGTAAAAATAATGACATCTAAAGGTAATTTGAAATTCAGTGTTGACATGACTACTGGCTACATCTGTGGATGTCACAACTAGATGTTTCTGTCCCATCCACCCTTTGCATTTTAGTCAATAAATCGTTCTTAATGGGTGAGAAAGTGGTGGTACATTCCAACTCCGTTCAAGGCTTTTCACAGAGCTACTGCCATGATCAAAACTGCAACCAAAACAACGGGTACCAAGACATAGTGGTTCAAGTAGCCAAGCGGTAAAACGCTGTGTTGAAGAAGCTTCTTTTGCACATCATCTCGCGGCAAGAAGATGCCATTTGCGTGAGCAGCCATCTTCGACCTTCGCTCTGGATGCTCTGGACGCTGTAGGAGATATGCAATTGGAATCCATAGATTGCTAAGAGTCAAGTAGGCGATATGGAGCATAGGCGGCCACGCTAAAGTCGTCAGTAATCTCACGAGTAGTGGTTGAGCTGCAGTAGAGGTATGGATAAATGCTCCATGGAAAGAGATCATAAATGCGCCTAGGGTCGCGAGAAAAAGGAACAGGCTGTAGAGAAGTCCGTTGTCTAACAAGTCTTTGCGTAGCTTTTTGTATTTTGGAAGTTCCATCATGCGGTTCCATGAGTTAGCGCTGCTGCCGGTGACAAAAGAACCCTTCGGTTTCTTGGAGACGCAGTGAAATCGTAAAACCGCAAGGATATGGGCTATATAGTTCTTCAGCTCAAATTTTCTACAATATTTCCATAAGATCCATGCTGAAAACTTACTGCCTGCCAACCAACTATTCTCCAGATGAGCAAAGGGCGCGATGCGGAACCCTGTATGGGCGGCCTGTATCAATCCATGTATCCAAGTCAAGGCGACAAACAGTACAGCCAAAATAACTTGAATCTGTACTATCGGCGGTGATGTGGTCGGAATCAGATTACCCGAAGCAAGAAGCACGGGAACGGCTGCGAATCCGAGCATGTAACCGACCAGACCGAGGACAATAAACACTCCATTAAAGGTTATACTCCATTTCAGATAGCGCGGAATAGATTGGTTTACATCAGAGAACAATACAGACGGCTGTTGTGAATGTCCAAGCTGCCATCTGTTCCTTTGGGCAATATGACCATCCAATGACGTCGGCACCAATCCGAATTGCAACGGTTCTAGGACCTGAAGTGTCCGGTATCCGAGCCCTTGCAGTATCAAAGAAAGTTGCCAATCCTCAGAGAACGAAAAAGTCGGATATCCGCCAACATCAACGATGGCTTGACGACGAAAAACAGCACCAGACCCTGCATCAATAGCGGAGGACATCCGATCAAGCTCAGAATTATGGCAAGTGTAGAAGTGAGTGCGGGATTGTTGCAACGGGTCCCCATCCGGCAAGTTGTAGTAGTACTGTCGTGTTGTGAGTAAAGCGGCTTGGGGGTCTCTAAGTAGATGAGGCAGCGTCGCTCTTAGAAAATCAGGTTTGGGCATGCAGTCGGCATCTAGAACCGCATAAAACTCCGGTTGGAACTCATTCCGCAACTCGAAGAGAGCGTAGTTGAGGTTTCCAGCTTTCGCAAAGACACGACCGGACTGTTGCCCCCGCGTATGATAAGACAGATGAGGCCATTCGGAGCGTAGACTTGCAATAGCATCACGCAGTGCATTTGAGGCCCCATCGTCTAGTAAGAGCACTCGAAATTGGATGGGAGGATAGTCCATAGAGCAAGCCGCGCGGACAGTGTCGAGAACCACGTCCGTTGGCTCTCCACAACAGGGGACCAGAACATTGACTCGAGGCAAACTATCATTACCAAGAAGTCGAAGTCTGTCCCTAGGACGATTCTGACCTGACTTGCTTGCCGATAAGGTGAGGACCTGGTCATTACGGGGTGTACCTTGTAGGGAGTCAGTTTCCAACATATGTTAAAGTTCACGTATGCTCTGAACTCGTTCTTGACTTACGAGCGAAAATATACTCGACGAGAAGCATGAGCCATATTTGCCATGTCTGCTGCGGTGCAGTGAGCACTAATAGCAGGCGCACAAGAAAGTACAGATGGAAGGTCCAGATGGCTGCTTGGGATGTGAAATAAAGCGCTTTTCGGTATTTCAAACTATAGCGAATTCGATCATCTGGTGGCAGTTCCCGTATGTCATACTCGTGTTTTGATGGCATTGCGGGGCAATGATCCAGCGATTAATGAATTATTCTCGCTGCCAGTATTGACCTGAGAGTACTAGTCTGTTCTCTCTTCTTGAGGCCTTTGCTGGGTTTGGTCGTAGAATTGAAACCGAGACTATATTCTAAAGCTCCCTCATGATGTCCAACAATTACAATTTAAACTGACAGAAGAAGTGGCATGTGGTCCACAACACCCAGACAGAATATTTTGCAAGGCCGTGAGTCCATTCCCCTGAATCCGTGGCGGTGTGCGTGTGGCTTGTTTGAGAGACGTCGCCCTGCTGGTCGATTGGCTGGCCTGTAATAGGGTTGATCCACAGCCTACCGGTAGGTTCCGGATCGGGCTAAGATGAAGCTCACGATGAATTGTATTTGCCTGGCCAAGTGATGGACTCGTTTGCTTCGATGTTTTTAACAAAACAAACGAAATTTGAATGGTGTCAGCTTGTATACAATCAACAAATTCGTAGGTGGTTGATTTCTAGTGAGGTGGCCCTTGAGCGATTTGACAGTGCCGATTATGAGAATGCTTGGTTGATTTCTCCAACCTGTGTGTTTGCCTGGTATTATCTAATAATAATCTTTTACTATACGGTACATACGGCTTAGGTGTCGTTGAAAGTCAAGCCCCTCGTCTGATAGACTTTTCGTATACCTAGGGTGGGCCGCTCCAGTTATGGATTCGTCGGTATAGGTATTCATGGCCAATAGAGCACAGAACAGAGGGGCTTTAAGATCTTATCCGTTTAAAATATATAGCATGGAATAGAGCTTTTCAAAATGTGAATGGCTTCAATGAGCAATCAACCGTGGAATTGAACGCCAGCCGATTTTGCCTTCAGCCACTACGTACGGGATTCCTGTCACTCCAAGTTGTTGGTAGTGTCAAGAGATCAAAGAGAATTAAATCCCGTGATCCAATCACGTAACTAAGTCCTACAACTTTGCCTGTGGCTTCTCTATTCTGTTTGATGCGTACGCTACATGTACCTGAGACGGTGAGCTAGGATTATGTATCTGATAGGGCACTTCCCCCGCAAAATATTCTCGGATCTTCTTTCCGTCTTTCTCTTCTTCAACTATCAAACAGGAAGCGAATGGATCCAGTATGGAGTCATCAACAACTCGTATAAGCTTAGCAACGTCGTCGCATCAATATCCCGTTTTCTTTAAATCCTGCAAGCGTCGCAAGCATCTCCAAAGCCATCGTAACACCGGCTCCGATGATCMCCCTCATCGATGTCCCCGCCTGTCCGAGGTCCTTCCACCGCTCTGATGTGCTAGGTCGGCACCTTCAAACATGCGAGCGTGTTGTTACTGGCAACGCTTTTGTACCAACAAAAAGACATGCCTTGATCACTGTGTGCGTCAAAAGAAAGCGTGTAACATCGCTCGACCGTGCCAGACCTGCTTCAAAAAGGGAGTGGAGTGCGCTTATTCTACACCAAAGCATAATACGCAAGTAGTGGAGGATATATCTGATATATCGGGTACTATAGATAATGAAGTGAATATATTGACTACGCCAAGTATTGATTTATGGACACAGTGTGTCGATGACAGAAATAGCACAGGATTTGATACGCTTGCTTGTCCCGATCTTGACCTTCTTCAATGTTCCGATGAGACATAGCGGGATCTCCAATGTTGATGGAGATAAAATTGCTGCAACGAGTGCTGACCGTCCCCATTTCTTTCATTTCCTCTATACTTTCACCAGTCGCACCGGCTTCGTTTCGTCTTTTGAATGTGGAAACCCGGAGCAGAGGCTGGAAGTCCTACACAGTATCCATTCTAAGCTTAAAAGAACCTAAACCTAACCCATACAAGCCCTAATTATAAAGCACACCACTGCTTGGTCCACCTTTCCATCATCACACCCTCGATAGCCTCTGCATCTCTCAGCTTGCTACTGGCTCTTTTGGCATTGCTTGTCTCCCAAGCAGCCGTCTTCTTGTTGATGTTGTATCCTCCCTTGTCAACGGAGCCAAAAAGCCCATCAAAGAAATCAATGAGCTTCAACGCAGGATTGGCGCGAAGCAAGGCGTCTGTTTGCTGGTCTGACGTTGGAGACGCAGATTTCAGGATCTCTGAAGCGCTGGCTCTGAGTTTTTCTATCCATTCTGTGGGGGAAACTATTTGAACGGTCGTGTTGGCTTCCTGTTCTAAAGCAGTCGTGATGGATGGCAACAATGACTTCCACGATGTCTTTTGAGGGTTCAAAACATTGTAAACGTTGAGACCTTGTCTACTAGAGTTTGTAGCAGCGTTCAAGCCAATCTCGGAAATGACTTCCGCGACAGTATCGATAGTCAACCAGTCAATCGACGCGTCTTCATCCTTATTCCCATCATTCTGCAAGGAGCTGGGAATGACTCCCAAAGCCCTCGAGCCCAGGACCAGAGAAGGTACCCAGTCAGTAACATTCCAATGGCCATTACTTCTAGCAGGGCCTGCAATTTGGCCTAGACGTAGGATTGACACGTCCGGAAGACCTAGTTTTTCCGCTGCGTGTGCAAGGAGTCGCTCGGCAACGTACTTACTTTCAGCATACCCAGCTGGGGCTGCAGCATTAATGTCGGTGATTATGGTTTCAGAAATGACGTTGTGGGAAGACGGCTCCTGCTCTCCATGTTGGGTACTATCAAAGTCCATCACAGCACTGATGGATGATAGAAAAACGAAGGCCGCTTGATGGCTAGATTTCACACATAAGGAAGACAAGTTCACAACTCCAGCGATTTGGTCGTTAAAAGATTGAAGCGGAACGTTGAAGTCTACCCTCCATGCATTGTGGATTATAAGGGTGGCTCGCTCCCGAATGACGGTATACATGTCTTCCGATAGGCCAAGTGTTTTTGAGTCTGACAGATCGGACTTTAAAAACGTCACCATATCCTCTGGAAATGTAGTGGGCAAAGTAGGATCCAATGATTTGTTGCGTTGGTGTTGCAAGTCTTTCGACTCCAAGGAACGGTTGAGACAGTAGATATGTTGGACACGAGGATCTTCAATTAAGGCTCGAAGTATATAAGAGCCAATGGAACCAGTCGATCCAGTCAAAACGACGGTAGCCTTGTCACCTTTCTCCGAGGGAGATATTTTGACTCCCGGCTGAATGGCATCGATTTCTCTAGTGAATCGGTCTAACGTTTCCTGTCGGCTACGCAGCTGTACTGGCTTTTTGGCTTTGGTTGATGTCTCAACATCACTGGCTAACTCTTTAAGTTCAGTTGCCAGAAGAGCAACTGTTGGGTGAAGGTAAATTGTGCTTGGCTGTATTGAGCGAAGAGCGGATCTGGAACGAAGAAGCCGGACAAGCCTCAGAACTTGAAGAGAGTCCATGCCGTGGTTGAAAAAGTTGGTATCCGAGTCAATTTCATCTCCAGCCCATTTCGCCACGTCAACAATCGAACTCCGAATGAGATTCTCTATTCCTTCGATTGTTCCCATTGCTGCCGATTTGTTCGCAACGGGAGTCCACATGGAGTCTACATCATCGTAAACACTGGCAATTTTGGTGGCATACTGCTTCCATGCCTCTGCACGTCTGATGGAGCCTTTGAGTGTTCTAGGAATCGGCATATCACTATCTGTGAACAAAATATGAGATTGTGATACCTGTGCGTATCCCGGTGAGAGGCTATTGGCGTGCTCAACGCTCGGCCATATACGCTGGATAAATTGTGCCTTTTCAACCGTTGTCATAGGACGTTTTGATTCCACTGGTTCGATCAACAACCCCGGCTCGAATCTCTGATGTCCAAACATCAATGCCGCGGATACATCTGGGTGTTTACTGATATTGCTTTCAAACGCAATCGGATTGATTTTCTCGCCATGGAGAAACACAATAACGTCGTCTGAGCGGGAAGCATGTGTCCAGGTGTTGGGAAGCTCCGAGTGCGGAGTGAACAAGTCTTTAGTGCGGAAAACCTGTAAATCTGGGTATATCGTGAACACCGTTTGGTAGGGCTCCGTCTTTGGAGAACGCTCCCAAACGAGTTCCGCAACACCTGCCGCCGAATCATCGAACTTCGCGCCTAGCGCAGGATGAATCTGGATAAAGTTCCAATCTCTTTCAAAGTTGTACCCTAAGGGATACATGGTCGGTATTGGTCCAGATTCGGAAGACCCAAGAAGAGAAGTTAACTTGATCTTGGTAGCGATTACGTCTCCGAAAACCTTTGGGAGGCTACCCCCTGAGAAGAGAAGCATACTCAAACGTTGCGAAATCTCATCCAACAATCTCTCGTCTTTAGAAATGCCCTCGAGGGTTAGTGGAGCCATGGTCGCCCAATCTGCCGTGGTGTGCTTAAGGATTTCTAACAGAGCTTCTCCAGTAGGTGGGATACCCGGTAAAGGTAAAATAACGGTGGTGTTGTTAAAGAAGGGATTGAAAACTCCAAAGTGTACACCTGCTGGCTGCGGAGAGCGTTGGATTATTTCCTTTGTACAGGAGGACTTGAACGTTGAATAGGATTCTATCACTTACATGTCCCAAGGGAAGTAGAAGGACATTCCTGTTATTCCCCGTTAGGGAATTCAGCATCTCGAATCCGTCCGGGGGGGCCAAGCCGATATTTTGCGCAGCCCGGGAAATGTATTCATGGCTAATGCGCATGGGTTTAGGGAAACCTATTGGACCAAATTAGATTAGTCAAGTCTTTTCGTGGTACGTTTCATCTGGCCTGGCCAGTTACTGACCTGTTGATCCAGATGTGTGAACTGCGAAGGCAGTTTGACTCTCCATCCCTTTAAGTTTCTTATCAAAACTGTACTCCGGTTGGGGTTCATTTAACAGCTCGTCCAACGGCTTAAGCTCGATCACTGTTAAAGATTTAATTTCCGACAGAAGCTCGCGGACAGGGGCGAATTGCGTGTCTGTAGCCATAAGTACGGAGCAATTGAGATCGTTAAGTAGCTGTATATTGGCAGCAACACTGTTCCTTTCGGAAATAAGGAAAATCTTGAAAGGGCAATACTGTAATTAGCACAAAAGTATCGATTTGCCATGATTATTTCTAATTTGACTTGCATGGAAACCAGCTTTCATTGCCGCAACGAGCGCAATGGCACATCGCGGGTCATTGGCAGCTAGAAAAGCCAATGGCTCTTCGGAGTCTCTTTTACCAAGAGTTGTCTCAATGTGATGAGCCACGCCATTAACGGCGTTTGCGAATTGTTTGTATGAAAGATGTTTATAGCCCTCGTCAAGCGTCCCGGTCGATGTGGGATATTCTCCCCACAGAGTGTCTGGCTCATCGCGCGCGAGTTGGTCGATGATAGTAGGCAAGAGCTCAATTTTTGCAGCTTCGGTGCGGCTGTTAGGCATTTTAAGAGAATTCTACGATAAAAATCCGGGGTCAGAGCGAAATTATGTTGGTCGATTGACTTTTGTAGGGAAAGAGATATCTAATGTACAGTATATAAGTACTTGGGCAAAAGTAGTGGTACTCCCGGCGATGACTCTTTAACATGTGGGATGGAATACGCTTTATTATAGGTATACGTAGGTAGGTGCATTATATTACATTACCAACAATAATTACCCATGTCATCGTTTCGCCTCAGTTAGACAAGCCAACCAACACAACCGTAGGCCCCTGGCCCCTATGCTAGCCTAGGATAGCACTCTGCAAGGACCCATTCGGTCATTTCATTCCATACATGCATAGGCAATAGCTTACTACGTAGTAGAGCTGGGGCCAACAAACGGCACTCTTTTCTTCAGGCAGGCCAAGCATCGCATTGGACCCCTTCATGTTTCTTCAAACAAGTATTGCTTAACTATAAGAGATCGAGGGTCTCCAGGGCAATATTTGCTTCAATGAATCTAAAAACATACATCGTGAACGTATGAGATTATTACAGTCATGGCAACCTCGATCGCTGCAAAGAGTGCAGACAGAGGGCCTGCCATTATGGGAATCTTATGGACCGAATCCGCCATTTCACTGATCATTACGGCTTTACGATTCTATGCCCGGGGGATGATTCGCAAAATTGGCTGGGACGATTGGCTAATGTTCTTGACAACAGTACGTTCATTGTTCAGCTCTTCTTGCTAATAATCCTGCCGTTTTTGATCCCTTTATTCTGTCGAACGGCGCAGATTTTGGTAGACTGACCTAGCGATTCAGGCTTTGTTCGTATCGTGTACAGGCTTGGTGACTGTCCAGGCCAGCGTGGGCGGTTATCGCCACGAGCAGTTCTTGTCTACAGAAAACGCTATCTATGCCCTCAAAATAAATTTCATCTTGAGAGGTGTCGATATCTTAGCTTATGCTACAGGGAAAGCCTCTATTGGGGCCCTCATCCTCCGCATCATCGGGCATCAGAACAGATGGCAAAGGATTGTAGTATGGGTAGTCATTATCTTGACTGCATTGCTCAATGTTCTGAATACTATTTTCAATTTTGTTCAGTGCCGTCCAGTAAGCGCGAACTGGGACCGATCGGGGTCATTCAAGTGTTGGCCAGCGAAGGCACAGCTTGATTTTGCATATTTCATGTCAGGTATGTGCATGGGGAGTTGTTAGCGAGCTTAATTAATCGTGGCTATTTAATCAGCCGAGAACGTCGTCGCCGACGTAATCCTGGCTATAATCCCAGCCACCTTCCTATCTAGACTGAGATCCAATATACGACGACGAATTTCGTTATCTATTTTACTGGGATTAGGTTCGATGTACGTTTACCTCTCTTCTCACATTTAAATTCTTTCTATTCTCTAACACTCCCGTTTTTATAGGGCATCCGTTTGTGGCATCGTCAAGATGACCCAGCTCAATTCCCTTAGCGGAGTTAGTGACGACTTTACATGTGCGTACTGTTCAAACTTTTCTTGAGTTCAGGCTATTTTTAATGTACACTACTGACCGACCGAGCAAATTAGGGGGTGAATATGGCCTTACTGTGTGGGGAGTCTCAGAAATTTTCGTCATCATCGTGACAGGTTGCATCCCAACCCTCAAACCGATCTATGATCAATGTTTTTCCAAAGGCAAAAGCAAAGACAAAAGCTTCCAGTTGTCCGAGACAGGAAAAACAAATTACAGGACGGTTGCGCTAGATGGTTACATCAATTTACCCGAGGGTAATAACACCAGTGTCAAATTGATGCCCCTCCCAAAAAGTACCACCCCTGCAGGATCACCAACACCTTTTGCTGGCTATGTTGACGAGGATACGCGCCACCCTACTGCTTCGATAGATCAACTTCGGCCGACGGCCCCGAGCCCGGTCACTCATGCATATGTAGCGTAAACTATTCCAGATATGTACCAATAATGTACTAGTCAAATGTTGGTTTTCAACTTGCCAGGCGTCAATCACTTGGAATTAGAGATCTGCAAAATGCTACTGCAGCTACCACTCCTAGAAGTCATCGTGCTGACTGCGAAGATGAGCATTGAAAACTTCACGACTGCTAATATGAACTCGAATCGACTTACACGAGTCAACCGGAACGACCCATTGTTGGACGCCTAAACTCTCTAGTCGCAGAGAGACATGCAAACATCAAGATTACTTTTCGTATTATCATCCAGTTATATGACTGCGTGGAGTTGCGCTTGCGCATGTCACTTACATACTATCACGAAAACCAACATTTATGGCCCCCTGCCTATGCCWAAMAAGCCATAGTCGCCGAATCGTGGCTTTACCCTGCATGTTCATGACACGTATCGAGCCAATTAAGCCAGTTTATTAATGCAGATCTCCACCTACGTAAGTGAATCCGAGTACACAGTGTAGTACGCTAGCAACAAGGGTTTATCTCACCAAGCCATTCACAATCTAATACTGTAGACCTGTACGTCTGTATGTATACTCGGCCAAAAAGCCACCAACCAAACTGCATCCCATAAATCGTGCTCCAGGCCCAAACCACCATGCGCAACTGGCCGGGTTTCGAAGATCGACTTTGATGAGCATCACACCCAGAGAAAGCGCGGCGCCACCGCAGCATAGGGTGTAATATAGGAAAGAAAAGTCGCACTCTGCACCAATGAAAACAAGTAACGCAACTTGAATGATAGCCAATACGGATAGCCACAATTTTGTTTGCTGGCCAAGCAACACTGCTAGCGACTTGACTCCAGCTTTAGCATCATCATCCGTGTCCTGATGGGCATAGATCGTGTCGCTAATGACCGTCCAAATAGTGCTGACCCAGTACAGGGCGGAAACAGCACGGGAAGAATGATCATCAGTATCAGTAGGCCTGTTTAATATTGCACAGCACATGAAAATGGGGATTGCGAATGCCAATCCGAGTATGACCTGTGGGAAATGTGTGATACGTTTGCCCAGAGGGTACACACTGAGAGCCAAGGTTGTTGCCGCCGCGAAAATATAGGAGCTAGTAGGTAACGGAAGCGTAAGCAAGGCTAACACGAACAGCTGAGCAATCGTGAACACTGTGGCTTGTGTCGTGGAGACTGCCCTGCGTGCAAGTGGACGAAATCGAGTGCGAGCAACCTGCCGGTCAAAGTCTTGGTCGCAAATGTCGTTCACAGTGCAGACGCTACCGCGGAGGACAACAACCCAGAGCCCTAGGTAGGCGGCAAGGACTAATAACTCAAATGGAGTGCACGAATCGGAGACATCACAGGCTGCAAAGCTTAATCCAATGAGATAATGCCAGTAAAAGGCGTAGTAGCCCTGAGGCCGGTCCAACCGCATCAGCTCGGCAAAAGGCACCCATGATGAAGGTAACAGGCTCAAAAGACCAGTCGCAGGTGGCGTGTATCCTTTTCCTGACGGACGGGATTGTACTGTCATGTTGACGATTGATGTATTTATGTTCGTGTAGTGAGGGTCGTCCTGTCGTGAAGAAAAAATAGTGCTAATTGTATCAATCTTTGAAATGCTGCTTAGGACATAGAGAGCTGCCTTCTGTATGTCAAGAGCATAGGGGACTCGAGAGGTAATAAGATATGAATTGGCAATATAACCCCGGCGTCAACTGGAGGGGCGTCTTCCACTTAAATGTGGACAAGCCGTATCAACCAACTTAGTTATCACCTACCGAGAGATCACGGTCTTCTTTTCGAGAAGTTTGCATAGGCGATATAGTACTATACATGGACTAAACCATATAGATACTAGTATTAGTGGAGTATTGTTGAATTTATGATGATCTATGTTGTCGCTGATATCAGCTGAACGCGGGAGTTACCTCCGATCACGAAGTTGCATAGGTTTGGGCGCCTAACAAGATGTGATTCGAGGTTTTCCAAGGTTCAGACAGTGGATCGGACCTAAAATCTTAATATGACTAATGTACAGCCAGCTCAATTCCAGAGCAGCCTTAAAAAAGGTCTCGCCCATACACAAATTGACTTTTCAACAGCCGAAGTTTAGATTAGTCGTGTTGGTGATTAGAAGTTGTTCGGCTAAGTGGTCAAACTATTACGGTCCAGATGGCACTTTATATCCTTCCTATCGTGGCCTTGGTGTTGGGTATCATACTCGAGTGGCTCAAACCTGTTGACAAAAAATGGCAATTTTATCCAAGAAGGAGATGGAGACTGCCTCCTGGTCCACGCGGATTTCCTATTGTTGGGAATATGCCACAGCTGTTTGGAGCGAGAGATAGCGGAAAGCTTGTTCCATACGTAGGTTCATGGTTATACCCCTACGACTCTACTGTTTTTCTAGTTCCTAACCTATCAAAATTTATAGCTCCTTTCACTAGGATCTTATGGCGACATGACCACTCTGCACATGGGCTCTCAATTGTGGGTCGTTCTAAACAGCCAGCGAGCCATCTCAGATATCCAGGTCAAGCGCTCCAAAGCGACAGGGGAGAGACCAGACATGCCAATAGCATCTGGTCTTGTGAGCAAGGGAAAACGAGCAGTACTTCGGAAGAGTACGTCTGCTTGGAATGAAGGTAGACGGCTGATGCACCACCTTCTCAGCGGAACGGCATTGCGGAAATACGCCGAGTTGGAAGAACAAGAAAGCTGTCAAATGCTTCTTGACTATCTCCGTCAACCGGAGAAATGGTACTCGCACCATTTTCGATTCTCGACAGCCATTATGCATCGAATAGTCATGGGGGACCGATTGAACAAAACTCAAACGCAACTAGACGAGTATCAACGAATCACTAATGAGTTTCTTTTCAGCCTGTTTCGGAGCCCGATAGATTTCTTTCCGAAACTGGGTAGTACAATTTTTATACCTCGCGCTCTGCAGTGGTGGCGCAAATCTTGGAAAGAAATGGGAGATTCACACACCAAGGTTTTTGAAGCTTGGTGGAAACCGGTCCAGAAGGCTGTTGTGGATGGAACTGCCCATGCATCATTTGTCCGAGATGTACTTCTGGGGCCCAACACGGGCTATAAAGGGACCGATGAAGATGCTATGTATCTAGCAACATCGGTTATGGCTGCCGGCGGAGACAACACGAGAATGACCTTGAATGTGTTCATCATGGCAGCTATTTCCCAGCCAGAAATTGTCCACCGAGCACGTAATGAGCTGGATTCTATATGTAGTGGCGTTAGCATGAGATTACCCGTGGTAGCCGATATGGAATCCATGCCATATATGGCTGCTTTGGTCAAAGAAACGTTGCGCTGGAGACCAACTGTGCCGCTGGTGCCACCCCACGAGCTGACAGATAAGCAGCTTGAATACGATGGTTATGTGTTCCCAAAGGGAACCAACTTCCTCATCAACACGGTTGCGGTTTCGCAGGAGTGCATAGACCCAGAGCGCTTCATGCCCGAGCGATGGATGGATGAATCGCGAAACGAGATGAACATCCTACACGACTTTTGGGGGTTTGGTGCTGGTCGACGGATCTGTGTGGGCTACAAAATAGCCCAGCAGATTCTTTTTTTGGCCATATCTCAATTGATATTTTGCTTTGACTTTGTACCGGTGAGTGTTGTTTTCTCCCCATTTTTCCATACTCACTAACGATTACGAGAATGGACCGTATGATAGCAGGAAATTAAATCCGTGGAGCGTTACAGAACCCTTTCCAGTCAAGGTAACTTTACGAAGCGCTTTACATGGAGAACTGATAAAGAAAACAGCATCACATCATGGTTTGGAGTAGGCTATATACAAGGGACTAGGTTTTCTGGGAAGTCCCAAATGTTGTCCGGGAAAACGAAGGCTCCCAACTCTCATTTAACTATCTACGTACCAATTCTTATCTATTACTAGACATCTCTGCTTCTATTGGACCCCTTGAACATGGGTTTCCATCGTATTTAGCACAATTTAGTAATCAATTCGCACCTTCCCAATTAGGCCTATATTTAGGGCAAATGGGAGGCAGGTGACCTGGGCACGCGATCAGCTTTCCCATTCGACTTCCTTTTGGATTTGTCCTTTCCGTATTCGATTTTTTTCTTGTGTTCCTTGCACTCAATGTAATGAGACTATGTGTGCCCAGTTCATACACTCGATTTACGAATCTATCTGGTAAGAAAAATGTTTCAAATTTATGGTCCTGGTTTACATATGGCATAATATTGTAACTCACTACATACATTTTAACAGGAATTCAGAGTTGTCTACCTAAGGCTTCATCATTTCATAAATCATCAGATGCTTGCAAGACGTGCTATCAGACCATTCAACTAGGTCTCTGTCGACGGATTGAGACGCCAGCCAACCGTTCGATGCGATATCAGAACACAGGCATATAAGCAGTATTTACATAGTCAATGTTACTTTCCGCAGACTCTATCCGTTCATGGCAAGTGCCAAATATCCGATCCCAGAGACGTGTCTGCTTGCCGTAGTTGTGGCTCTTTCGCCATCCCTTGCGATGATGCAGATCATGGTCTTCTATTACAATATCGGCACCAAGGATGGACAACAGCCAACTCATTGTTGATGCGGCAGTTGCATGAATGCGGAGCCCACTGTGGCCAAACACTTCTGTGAACGCGATGTATTGGTGACAAATCCACCAGTCATAGAAACCCATAGGCAGACCCATCGCTTTTAGACTGACATATGTGAGAAACGGAATGACCGCCATGTCGAAGAACTCTTGTTCGTGGTCAGCGTAGGCTGCTAGCATAGGATTGGGGTGCTTGGTCAAGTGGTGGGTGCGATGGAACTTCCAAAGCGGGTTGATATCGTGCATGGCGCGATGGTACCAATAGAACCAAAAGTCAAGCACAATACCGTAAAGACCAACTTCTAGGGGAAGCCACCATATCCAATCATTCCACGAGGTTAGAGGTTGCTGAGACTTGTTGTACGTCAAGAATACAGCCATGACTAGACGAGAGCCTGTCGTTTTATAGAGCGATGCTGCGACCCGCTGCACTCCCACATCTGGCACACCATCTCGTTCGTGTTTATCTCCATCCAGGAATCCGTACTTATGCGCTAGGCGTCGTAGGATGTGCGTTTGGCGGACTATGATGGCGTTGAAGGCGAAGAAGTAGAGATTGAACGCAGCGAATTTTCCAAGCCCGTTCGGGTTGACAAAGGTTACCCAGGCTTGGTGTATGACGAGTGGTATCAATGCATGAAACAAAATCCAGATGTGTAATGACCATGGCGGCAGATACGGCACTTTTTCCTCCTTGGAGTGCACAGGGACATCTAGTTCAAGGGCGACATGGTGGACATTTAGCAATTCTATCAGCCAGTGTGTCACGGTCCATTGGTCTCGACTGCCCTGACGCCAAGTAGACTTCATTGAGTCCTTGGAGACGGGTTGCTGGGTGCTCATTTTGTGGTCCATACCTAGGTATATCGATGCGACTGTCTCTCGGTCTTCAGATGTCCTTCAGTTTGTCACTTCTCTCGTTATTCGTCTTCTTTTATAGAAAAAAAAAACTATTGTTGCCTAATTCAGACTTTCCTTTAGCATTTACATAGACATCAATTTTTCTTATATGATGAGCAGGTCTAGTGTTGACCGAGGTCGCCCAACAAATTGTGTGAAATGAGTGAAGAAATTCCTCGTGAAAGCAGCTAAATGCAGATCAAACGTATTAATTTGTAGTATCGACGGTTCGTGCCGCTCACCAAACTGAGAGCTTTGCATTGTTGGCCTCATGATTGACAGAGTCCGAGGTATCTCCTGTTCCCCAAGTCCCAACAAAATCCACTTTGCGATCCTCATAATATTGAGTGGGCGATATAATTTGCTGAGATCTGATAAAAAAAGAGTTAGCCAAAGCAAAGATAGTGGAGCTGGATCTATGAGTTCATACGATCTTACTTTAGACGCTAATGTTGTACGTGGTTATGATTCGATTTTCAAGCACATGATGTCCGGTCTGCCGAGGTTGATGGAGTGATATGGTGGAGCTTAAAGTAGTTTGGAGGGGCTAGTTCAAGTGATGGGTGTTTACGACTCATTTTTGGCACTAGATCCAATCTAATAGGGTCTTAGATCTCCATAGAAAATGTTGAATGTTAATGCTTGAAGGAATTGCGTCACCGAAGATATTCAAAAATAATGATTTGTCAACACAAGGTGACGGGAAAAATCACATCTGTATACCTTATTCATTGATCGTCAAACGACTGTAATTGCCTTTCACGGCTCATTTAATTCGTTCAGACAACTATTTCAAATGATAATAATAATTATAGACCATTCTTATGGCGCCAAAACAACCCACATCTCTTTGTCCCTTGTCCATGAATGAATGCACTTAACGAATGCGGTACTGGTGGAATCTTGTGTAGATACTAACCAAAACCCATCATCCCGAGGCATATCACCCGTAAATATGAGCCTAATCTTCCATTCCATATACACTCAGGTCTGATTCCATTTCTGGAAGTGCGTATACTGCGTTGCGTCTACCTCCGAAAACTTGTAGATTTTTTTCGCCTCTGAATTCAAACCCTATCTTTTCCATAACACGACGACTAGGCTTGTTGTGCGGTTCACAAAAGCCGAAGAAATCTTTAATATTCCACTCGCGACGAGCATACTCGATTAATGCGATGGCAGCCTCCGGCGCATAGCCTTTCCCCCATTCCTCTGGCAAAAATGAATATCCAATATCTGGGCATGAGAAGCCATAAGGCGGATCTCTCAAAAGCAGGGACACCACTCCGATCAGTTTACTTTCGGCAAGTGAGGCTTGGGCATGTGGTTTCAGTGAGACTAGAAATCGACCATATCCGGTCCGGTTGTAGTCTGCCTGGACCAGATTTCTAATGAATGCGTCTGCCGTTTCCAGGGAGACAATGCCTCTATTCCCGATATATTTTGTAACTTCGTCGGTGCTCCATAGGCGAAATGTGAAAGCGGTGTGATCCGGGTTTCCAGGCTGGAAGTATGAGATATGTAAGCGTTCTGTTGGGATACTGAACGATGGCGGTGGTGAGAAAATTTTCGACATGATGGCTCAAGATGGTTCGTGTCAGATGCTGCCCGGTGTCCAATAAACTATATTCAATATCCGATTACACGTGTACACGCCCTTCGACACATAAAGTTGAAACAAATAAAAATACCTAAGTGTAACACTATCGGACCAAAAAAAGGACGCGTTGAAAATGGTGAGTCACGTCCCGTCTGACTCACTGATACTAGGGTTTTAATTAGGGTTATCGAGTATTGCTGCCTAATTTGATTTCTGGAGTAAGATTTATGAAGAAGAGAGATTGTTACTCATGGCAGCATTTGGTATACTAAGTACCGTCTTTTACAAGGTGCAATCTCCAATGTGATGGTCGGAAATTGCAGTACTTCTCCATTTAGGGCTAAATGTTCTCTCTATGTCTGTAGTAAGTAATTGGTCATTTCGTTCTCATTGAGACTACTCTCTACCTACAGCTTGAATTACACCAGTAGGCCCCGAGGCCTAGCCTCTTTTCCCTGTTGCAAGGTTACAGTACATCTACTTCAGCAACTGGATTTGAGGCTGACAGATCCGGGCTATCATGCAAAACAGTAGTAGATGAGCAATATCGTCGCAAAATATTTCACTATGCGATGTCACCCAAGCAAAGTGTGAAGAGGAACGCTGCTGTCCAATATATCCTGAAGCCTTCATAGGTGGCTGGAGACACTAATAGCTTGTGACAGAAATGCTATGTTGCACTCTGGCGGGGAGAAGGATCAAGTGATCGACGAAGGGACCGGGCTCCGAGCCTCTTTCGATTCCTTCAACAAGGGTCCAAGGAGAATTCAGTAGAGGCATTTCAGTAGATAAAGAAGTGTACTCTGGGTAGGTTACAATATTTTCACGGTTTCTACCAAGCACAAACATTTGACTGAGTTTATGATATTGATTTTAGTCTCATAGATTGCCGGCAAGATCTATTGAGATGTTCGGCCAGAAAAGTCTCGTCGCGGGGCTGCTACTACTGCCCCTCCAGTCTCTAGCGCAGCTACATACATCATCACGATGGATTCTAGATACTAACAACGACCGCGTCAAACTGCGCTGCATCAACTGGGCTGGACATATTGACCTCAGAATTCCGGAAGGACTGAATAAGCAGCCTATTGATACAATTACTAGCTGGATCGCCGATAATGGCTTCAATTGTGTTCGGCTCACTTATTCGATTGACATGGCTCTCGACCCTACACAGAGTGTTTCTGCTTCGTTTACCGCGGCCGGTAAAGCATGGAATGTCGAGTCCGAAATAGCCGATGCATATAATGCAGCAGTCACGCAGAATCCTTTCTTAGCCGATGCAACTACACTAGATGTGTTTGCTCATGTAATTGACAGCCTTGATAGCAAAGGTGTCATGACAATCCTGGACAACCATGTATCTAGAGCTAGTTGGTGCTGTAATCTCACCGATGGCAATGGATGGTGGGATACCGCAACTGGATACATCGCGTCGAATAGTAGATACTTCAACACAACTGAGTGGCTTTCGGGTCTCGATGCAATGGCAACGTTTGCACTAGATCATCCGGGTGTTGTGGGAATGTCACTTCGAAATGAGCTTCGCCCATTCCCTATACTTCAAGACCTCACACATACCGATTGGTACAATTATGTTTCTCAGGGGGCACTTGCAGTGCACAATGCCAATCCGGACGTTCTTGTCATTATTGGTGGGTCGCAGTCTGCTACTGACCTTTCCTTTATCAAGGCCTCAAACCTTGACTTCTCTCAATGGGCGGGCAAGCATGTTTGGGAATTTCACGCCTATTCCTTCACAGTTACCTTTCCTGGTAACACCGATTGCACGGTAGCCGATGCGGAATACGGATTTTTCGATGGGTTCTTACTTACTCAAAACGAGTCATATACGGCCCCTTTGATACTTTCTGAATTCGGTGTTGGTCAGACTGGTGGTTCAAACTATGGACTTTCCGACAAGGACTACAATTACCTTCAATGTTTGGTTTCATATATGGAGTCAAACGATGCGGAATGGATAGTATGGGCCGTTCAAGGGAGCTACTATATCCGTGACGGCAATGTTGACTACGATGAAACATGGGGATTGCTGAATCATGACTGGTCTGATTGGAGAAATAGTAACTTTTCAGGCTTGCTGGGTCAAATGTGGAACGTGACACAGGGCCCGTAGTCATATTGAAGCTTGCCGCATTATTGTTATTACTCAGAGCATTGGTATTTACCTAGCTAGGTATCGTTCGAACAATAGCTGGCGCACACTAATTCAATGAGCAATACCTCTTGTATGGCTTATAAGATTCACTACTCCATCATAGTAACACTGTTGGATACAGGTTCTTGACTACTAAGTATGATTTCTACCGTTTGAATAAAATGTAAAGACATGAGAAAGTGGGAAACGGAAAAGAAGTCAACTTATATTCCAAAGCTTACTCAAGCTCAAAGAATTCCCGTCAAGACCTCTGCAAATAATCGTACACCCTCCGCGAGACCTTTCGATATGCAGCTGCAAAGGTTAGTGTGAAATGCAGCTGACCATTCAATTTGTGGTCAGAGAAGAAAGGCGAACCTCTTCATAACAAGTACGTTCTTTTCTAGGGACTTATTCAATAGTTGCAACTCAACTTTTGAGTATTCGCACATCGGTTTTCTGGTAATGCATTAAGGCATGCCTGCTGAGGTTGTTGCCTCCAGTCCAGTCCGACCCATAAAAATATGCCAGATGCCGGTGGAACTCACTGAGTAATCTTTTTGGGAGGTGCAGGCGTCAAGAAGTATGTGGCGACACCATCAATCCTCTTGCAAGAGGTACATGAGCCATGATAGAAATCTGCTATGACCCCAGGATTCATCTAGCAAATATGACTGCACGAGCTGGAACGGACCACTAATAGATATTGTACTTAGCTCTTGGTAAGCAAGGAATTGTCGATGATTCGGTAGGATCTAGCAGCCCAAGCGGCTGGCAAATCGGGAACAAGGATCTTGGCCGCTAAATCAACACACACGACTCGACCGGATGTATACAGAGCGAGAAAGGATGGGAAATACTGGGAGTGAAATTGTTCGACATATGTTTCATCCTCTGAAGCCGAATCATTGATAGAACTGGTTCCGCCCATGATGTTGGTAAAGAGGCCTTTGGAGGAAGTAATATGGGTCGTCTTCAATGATGTAAGATCATGTTTTCGGCGACTTCATACATGACCTTGCATCTATCCAAAGATTGAGTGCACCCTGTCGAATTATGAGCAGTCGGAATTGTGTAAAGCACATGCGGTTTTGAGGACTGAGTGATATCCCAAGCTGATAGTAACTTGTCTAGAGTATCCGTACGCAAACCATCAGAATCCAATGCTATCCCTTGGACTTTAATTCTTTTCTCAAAGTGGTACTCTCCAGAGTTCTAGGATACGGATGTTCCTCTGTTCAGATAGGATCTCGAGGGTTGCACAGTACCAAAAACGCCACCTCTATTGCAGCGGTAGAGGGAATCCTCGTCATGGCTCTGCTCAACGAGTGCGGTGCTGCGGACACACCTCGCGTTACACGACCAAACATAGTTCAACATCTGAAAATTCTCGCCACAAAGCTCCAAGCTGGGTTGCTGATCAGACGAAAAGATCTGAGCTTTGAATTATAGCAAGGTTATGCAGAGAGTTCAATGCTTTTCAGACTCAGATATGCAATCCGTGCCGGGAATAACGACTTGTGATCTAGCGGACACGTGGCCCAGAAACTCTACCCTGTAGCCATTTGATTTTGAAACCGGGTTCTGGGAGAGACTTGGCGAATTCGCTCCTACCCATGATCCGAGACTTACAGGCCAGGACTAAGAATATATCAGAATTGTCTCAGTTATTGAGAAATTGGCGGGCCGACTTCCGCCTTAGTACATATGCAAGGTCTTCAGCTTGGCCTATCTAATTCAGAAATGACCGAGTCAGGATAAGTTTCGAGCTCTGTCTAGCACTTATGTATTACTGTGGTACTGTAGTATGTATGACTGCAACCTGAAATTTCTCAATTCGGTTGGAGCCCCGAAGGAGATCCAGGAGCGTGGGATCGTAGGGGAACGTAGCACAAGGACCACATGTAGTGTGACTTTCCGCCTCATATGCTTGCAATAAAAGCAAAAAAAAACCTCTGTATTGGCACGTGTTTTGAGTAATGCTTGATGGACTGCCTAGGTAGGACCGGTTGATTTCTAGTTTCATTCAGAATGTTATTCCCGACCACTTCCTGCACGATCAGACGGCCAGATTGCGATCAAGTCGCGGCTTGATCCTAAAGTCCTTCCAATCAATATCTAGCGCTTATGCCTGTCTTTCGTATAAAAAGCCCTAATCGAATCTCTCAATTCCGAAAGGAATGACTTCCAAAAAGGGAATGTGTAAGAATCGAAGCGTTTTGATTGGTTCAGGAGCTCATTGTCCACGACGCTATGCCTTTTTTGAGCTCGCATTCGCATTTCCATTTTGAGAATGGTTGCTTGATTCGTCTATAAAAGTTGGAGCTGACCGTTGGTGAAAGAAGGGGGTAAACATATTCTTGAGATATTAAAGTCACACTGTTCTTCTGCTCCTCTTTCTTCTTTCTCTCCAACCGCACAGATTGACTGTATTCAAAGTTCGAAATACGTTCCAGGATTCAAGTTTGCCGAAATTATGGGCTCTATCGAAACCTCGTCCTTACCTACACGAGGTACTTTCCTTGGTATATCTGCACTTGTTGTAGGCGGAGGCGTTGCAGGGCTTCTGTGCGCTCTTGAGCTATGGCGTCACGGTATTGACGTTCAGATTATCGAACGATCTCCTTCTCGAAACACTTCAGGTATGTATATTCACTCTTGGCGATATACCTCACAGCTAACAAGCCCCAAGGGGATGGGTTTAGTATTTCATACAATATCATCCGTTCGTTCCGTAACTGGCCTTACATGAGTCAGAAAAACGAAGAGATCGCTTTCCATCCATACCTCGCGTGGCACAATAACAAAGGGGAACGAGTCACTGATCCAGTCAAGTTGGAGATCGACGACAGTAAAGACCTTAACACGGAAGAAGTTGAGCGCCCATCCAAGCAACTGTATCGTCATTCACGTCCCGATTTCCATCTCATGCTAGAAACGCAACTGGAGATGGTCGGTATAAAAGTGCAATATGGCAAGCGCGCTATACGCTATATCGATGCGGATCCCAAACAAGACACAAAGGCGGCTGTGGAACTTGACATTGGAGAGATTATGGAAGCAGATGTAGTTATCGCCGCGGATGGAATCGGCGGTCGTTCCACAATGGCCACGTTGGGTCATGAAGTACCTGCTCGTTCAACTGGACATGCCATATATAGAGCTGCATTCCCTATCGAAATTGTCTTGTCCGATCCTGAATTGGCGGATAGATTCAAGTTGCTTCCAGATGGTAGTCCCGTTGCAGAACTGTGGATTGGGTAAGTCTGCATTTTCTTCATATTGAATCCACTCTTTCTTAAAGGCCTAATCGTTGTTTAGGGACGGCATCGCTGCCACGTTTGGACGGACTCAGACTGAAATGGGGTGGAGTCTTAGACACAAGGTGCGAAACATTCCTGACTGTTGCTCTTCTAGCACTAAACGGATACAGGCATCCCAGACATCCGCGGAATCATGGTCAAAGTACATCCCACCCCAACAAGTGATCGATGAAACCACCTCAAAAATCGAAGACTGGCCAGAGTACGCAAATCGGCTGATTTTGATGACCCCTCAAGACAAACTTCTGAACTACGAGCTTGTCTGGCGAGATCCCCAGCCTATCTGGACATCGAAGAGCGGACATATAGTCCAAATTGGTGATGCTGCTCATACCTTCCTTCCTTCGTCTGGAAACGGGGCAAATCAGGCCATGGAAGACGCAATTTCACTTGCTAAATGTCTTGCGATTGCTGGCAGAGACAATATTGGAGAAGCAACCAAAGTGCACAACAAGCTTCGGTGAGTACCTATTGTTATTTCTACCCAACCAATATTTGAAAAGCGAGATTGACGGGTTGGGCATAGATTCGAACGTGTATCCTGCCTCCAAAAAGTAGGAATCCTCAACCAAGCCACTGGATACGGGCAAAAAGGCAACGACAACCAGACCAGTGGAGAGTTTACACCGATTCCGAAGTACGTAAAGGCACTTATGGCTCCATGGGTAGTGAAACACGATCCCGAGCAGTACGCTGCAGAGAAATACCACGAGGTACTATCTGCACTGAAGAATGGGGGTTCGTTTCAAAACACGAATATTCCACGAGGACATGTCTACGAGCCTTGGAACTTTGAGGATCTTTTAAAGACTGTGGAGAATGGTGGCGAGCTTGAGCTCGATGGAGAATGGTACAATTGAGGTGAACTGGAGAATAACTTTGAAGTGGCTAGGTGTAAAGTGCTTGTCCTATTACTTCGATTAAATTAGATACTGAATATAGTCAAGGAACTCTCATTCTGAATTTAATACTATCCGCAAACTTCGTATCTAGCTAAAAACACTTCTTAATCGTTTTCTGTCTTCTTTTCTCAGTTTTGTTGTCATAATGTCATAACACATAAGCAAATTCTGAAAGCCACAATGCATTCCGCCATTGCTCCGTGTTCCGAGTATCCTTATGCTCCTTTGAAAATGATTGTGTCAAACCAGCCTCCCATCCTTTATTTCGATGATCCGACTTCCTCATCAATGATCAGGTATTCCAAGCTCACGACGGTACTTAAGCTTGGAATCCTTGGATATCAGTGGATAAACCGAGTCCAAGAACTTCATCAACCCATCCCAGTCATCCTCAAACTGCACCAGACGGTGAATTGTGGTTTGAGTGGAAACGGCGGCATGCACAAATTCCATAGTAAAGTGGATCCACGCAGCACATTCACGCCAATTGTCCACACCAGGGGGGCTCCGGAACTCAACGCGGCCGTGGATCAAGTTGGATGTCAGATCTGCTTTGAGATCCATGAAATTCCAACTCCAGCACGGACCGCCATTGTTCATGAGCTTGACTAAGTCTTCCAACGTGGCGCATGCATCGACCAAGGCAATGCGCGATCCGACGCCGCCCGAAGTATCCTGAAATCGAGGATTCATGTAGCTGGTTGTGCTGCTCATCTGGGTAGGGGAACCGTTCCACTTGGCGTAATTATTGTCACGGCGTGGCTGGGGTAGAAAAGTTCGAATAGCGCTCTCAAAGTAGAGAATGCTCTTTGCGAGTGACTTCACCTGGTCCAGATTGTCCCATCCGTAGTGGTCATTTGTCGACACGCTAACTTGCAACGCGGCCCTCTCATCATCTACAAGGATAATGGTCTCATCTTCAAGGACATGGAACAACTTGATTATGGATGGTAACCAAGGAGAGATGCGGCGGCTGCCACGAACAGCGTAATCAGGAACCATCATGACCGAGTAATCAAAGATCGGGGAGGCGAACTCAAGAGGCCCTAGACGAGTTATAGTGAGTCAATAAGCTGCATCAAAAATGTAAGACTTCGAATAAGTATCACGTACAACCGTTACACTGTGCGATCCCGAACGGGTAAAGACTAGGGTCGTTATGAACTTCCCAAGAGTTCTTAGTTCCCCACAAAACAGAGTGCCTGAGGCGATGCCTCCAATTCAGACTTTCCATTCCATGATATATGACATCGCTTCCGCGGATAGCCTCGGAGTAGCGCTGTATGATGTGGTCCGCTGCTCTTTCCAGCTTGCCCCTGATAGTTCGTCCGTTTTCAATATCTGCATTTAGATGTTTGAAGACTAAAAACATCTCCAATTCAACACCGAACTTATAGTTTGGCCAGGAGGAGTAACCGTCCATGACGAGTTCCTGTCCTTGACTTTAGTCGAAGGTGGTTGAGGGGTAATCAAGATGACAGGTCTGTCTGACGAGACAGAACACCAGGTGAGTCAAAGGAGAGGAAAGTGGTTCTTGAAAGAAATATTGATGGACCAAAGGACGTTCTCGCGACACTTAGAAAGCCGACGGAAACGAGAGAATGAAGATGATGAACTCGAATTCAGAAACGAGTGTAGAGGAGGTTAGTGATCGAGGAGAGAAAGTCAAGGAGGAAGATAAAAAGGAGGAGAATTCATAGAATTTTCTCACTGCCCACCAGGGAGTTGTGAAATCGCATTGTGGCTTTTGTGCGTATAAGTGTATTGCTTAGTCGTCAGTACAAGGAGATCGTTGGGGCTCGACAAGGTTGAGTTACGCGCAGTTCCATTTGATAACATGACAATGACAATAGCTATGGGTGTGAATAGGGTCAATAGAAGATGCCAGAATGATATATGACTGTGAATGATCAAATCTCATAATGAGATTCTTTACTAAAAGGCAGCCATTCCATGTGAATAGACAATAGATACTAGGCCTAAGTATTATGAGTCTATACAGAGCGGTAGTCAGGCACAATATCTTGCTTTCTGTAAAATTCCGCCATTGAAACTACTCGAGGCCGAAAATTCATTGAATGATTAAGCCTTGACGATGTATATGGGAGTTTGAAATCGCGGTCAGTTACTTAACAGGTTCAATAGGTATTCAAATTTTGAGTGTAAGCTAGACGTCTTCCATACAGAGTAATATTGATGTAGTATTGTTCTACGCTTTAAGACCAACATTGGTGCAAATGTGTAAAGAGTCTACAGCGAGTGCTTGCACATAATTGCCAGTTGATTGATGTTGAAGGTCATGGCAGGGTGAGAGAAGTACTAACACTACAAGAAATTCAATACCATGAACAACAAGTATTATTTTTGACTCTGATAATCATCAATGGCTATTACACATCAGGGTAAAAGCCGTATGCGACAATTTCAATAGCTTTAAATATTGAAAACATGGAACAGAAATTGGTATCCAGGCGCGAAAGCAGACAAAAGAGAAACACCCCAAGCGACAGAACTACTTGAATTCGGCAATTGATTTGTCTGCAAATTCGACAAAGGCTGCAGCGACTCCGTTGCCACCGTCTTCCTTGCTCTTCATGGTAGACAAGAGATCCTGTCTTGGATTTGGGTGAACACGACCCCAGGGCACAACATATTTGCCATTATCTTCAATCTTCAGCTCAGGTGACAATCCCGCCCAAAGCTCGGTGTAGGCACCGTTCCTGGCGTGGTACAGCAATGGACTAGCAAGTATCGACACATAGGATGGAAGATGGCGGGTTAGATTACTCTTCAGATTGCCCGGATTTTGAGTCACAGTCAATATTCCATCGCTGCCTGCTTGCTTAGCGAGCGCATCAGCCAAATACCAATTACCCAATTTGGAGATAGTGTAGTTGTGTTGAGGGTCAGGGTTGGGCTTTTCGAGTTCTGATAGCTCGATTCCATGTTTGGGTGCCTGTAATTGGTCGGCAATGGAGCTGGTAAAAATAACACGTACGTTGCCTGGAGGAAGCGATTTAGATGTGTTTCGCAGGGTTGGCAGCAGCAACTGGGTGAGCAAATGCGGTCCAAGAACGTTGGTCGCCAGTTGCAGCTCATGGCCCTGTACAGAAATAGAACCCTTGGGCGGGTTAGAAACACCTGCATTGTTGAACAAGACATCTAGTCTTGTTTCGGCTGAGGTGAACTTTTCCACGGCAGGCTTGATTGTAGTCAAGTCGTCTAGCAAAAGATGTAGAAAAACAATTTCGCCGACTTCCGATGCATCTTTGGTCGGTAAAGCCTTGATTTCAGCTATCGCAGCATTTGCTTTTTCTTCCGAGCGGCCTGCAAGGTATACTTTGCCTCCGGCTTGGTAAAGCATCGTGACGAGTTCATAGCCAACGCCAGAGTACCCGCCGGTGACTATGAAGACCTTACCCTTTTGACTGGGAAGATTGGCCTCTGTCAAGGTTGGCTGAGGTGGGAAAAACTGAGACCACGTAGCACCCATCGTGATGGTGAGATTGTGTTGAAATGACGTTAAGGTGGGATTAAATTGACAATGTGATGCGTCCGACCCGGCTCTCAACTGGCCGTGTTTTTGTTGTTGGTGTCTATGGCACCGAGATACCCGCAAAGAATAATCAAATTTTCTGATTATTGATGAAATTGTGATGATTCGATAATTGTCGCTGTTGCCGACTCAAATTCTCAAACACGTCGAAGGATTGATAAACTTATCGGCCAGGAGCTTTAGCTACCGAAACGAGGTGCTTGTTCAAGTGTCCACCCACCCAGAATTCACGCTACTCCTTAGTCTGTGTAACAATGTTAATTGTTAAAATTTCCAGGCGATACATACATACGTAGGGGTACGTATAGTATCCGAATGTAGGCAATAGCGGTCAAGTTACTAAAATAGCGCGTTGATTGTGCTTACATTCTCCACCGTGGCTGCGAATTAACAGAAGCCACTGTCGACAGGGGAACACAGACTGGAAGTGACATGCGCGAAGCCCAAATGCATCAATACAACCAACCAACCAACCATACAAGCTTCAAGTCTCAAAGTCAAAATCAACCTCTAAAGTAGGTCTATCTGCGAGGTGCATCGCCCCCAAATTCCAGGCATCAGAGGGAAAAGGTGGAAAGAGGGTGAGACGCAGTCAGTTCAAGTGCTGTAATTAATATGGTGTACGGCCTTGTAATAATACGGCTAGACTAGCTTATAGCCTTCAACGTGATGATCTGGCGTCTGTTCACAGGGATCCTTTCGTTTTAAGAGCGTATCGGTGGCGTATGGTACTATTAATCCAGCCTTCTTTGTTCGCTATCTCCACTCGGGCGGCGATCTACCACCATCACCTTCTTCGAGCACAGTCTATTAAATAGACTCTACCTACTCTACCTTTGCATTGCTTAGAACCGTTGAGTGTTGTTTTGATATAAAGTCCATGTCTATCCAGTGCGCATCGAAAATAATATCCTGCTACGGTCAATAGCTTTGTTTTCCGACCATGGCCGTCACAGAATGGCTCGCCGTGCCTAATCTGTGGCTACTGGCGAAGTCCCTACTCATCGGCTTTATTCCTTTGGTAAAATTGTCTCGTAAAAAATAATCTCGAGGGTCTCACTGATAACTGGTTGTAGTACTTTGTCACCATAATATTCAACGCGCTGTATAATGTGTTTTTGCATCCTCTTAGAAAATATCCCGGTACGACCCTCTACCAACCTGGATCCATAGACCAGTGCTACGTTTTCAAAAGTCGTGTCAATAGGGTATATGAGTTTGCACTATGCTAATATTGAACACAAGGTCCGCTTCTAAGAGCTGCTTTTCAACTACCAGACATGATGTCCTTACTAAGAGGTACCGCATACAAGGACACTAAAGCATTACACGATAGATATGGCTCSGKAGTCAGACTGGCGCCAAAWACGCTATCTTACAATTCTTCTCAAGCTTGGAAAGGTCTGCAACTGACTCTAATTTTGGCATGTACTTGCTAAACGAACCGTACACCGTAGACATCTATGGTCTCAAGCCGGATCGGTCAGAGCTAGATAAGCACCCTGCTTACTACAAGAGAGCTTCTCGGAACCTTCTGGGTAAATTTTAGTTCATTGCCTTGAGATAAATAAGATCAGGACAGACATCTGACCCAATTCATAGTGGTTGATCAAGCCGACCACACTCGTATGCGCAAGCTGATCGCTCATGCATTTTCTGACACAGCTCTCCTTGAGCAGAGTTCGATATTGACCAAGTACTTTGACCTATTGGTAGAAAGACTGAAACAGCAGATCGATGGACCTGAAAAAGGCCGAGTGAATATAGTTGGCTGGTTCAACTTTATCACCTTTGACATCATCGGGTTTGTTGTGACGGCCTGATTCAAATCATATGGCTAATCTGACAATACTTTTTTTTTAGAGATATGACTCTAGGTGAACCATTTGGCGCCCTTGTACAAGGCGATTATACTCCATGGATGAGGTTCGACTCCCTTTCTTTTTGATTCAAAAGTAACCAACTTACAAACGATTCTAGCAATGTCTTCTCAGCAATCAAATTTCTCGGAGTCATTCGATTTGCCGAGACATATCCCATTATTGGGCTTCTTCTTTTCTCACTGCAAAAGTTGATTCCCTCATTTGCTGCTAAAAGGGCCACTCATCTAGAGTACACAAAGAAGATGATTGATGCTCGTCTCGCTCGAGAAACCGATAGAAGCGACTTCATGACTCAGGCAAGTAATTTGGAGAGAGAGGTGTCCCTGAGACTAACAACGGTTTTCAGATCCTCCGCCATAATGACGACCGGGGTATGTCCTACGAGGAATTACTCGGTACTTGCAGAGTCTTTCTGGTCGCTGGCTCCGAAACAACAGCGACCTTGCTTTCTGGAGCAATCTTTTACCTGCTGCAAAATCCCAGCTGCATGGATAAATTGAAGCACGAAGTCAGAGAAGCATTCCCAAACGCAGAAGATATTACAATGCGATCCGTCACATCGTCCGGCAAACTACCATACATGGAAGCAGTTTTACAGGAATCTTTCCGCTGTTATCCACCAGTTCCATCTACTTTACCACGAATCACAGGATCTGGGGGTGCTCTTATAGAGGGAAAATATGTTCCACCAGGGGTATGATCTAACTCCTCTCTGTCAATTACTCCTAGAAACTTTGCGTAAAAAGGAGTATTAACCGAAGTCCTTCTTCTTGTAACAGATCGCCGTTGGCGTGCACCAGTGGTCGGCATACCGCAGCAGCACCAACTTTGCTTCTCCAGACACGTTCGATCCAGATCGATGGCTTCCTGACAGCCCCGCAAAATACCAAGGGGACGACAAGGCTGTGCTCCAACCTTTCACAACCGGGCCTCGTCAGTGTATAGGCAAGGGGTGAGCAAGTTCTCGCCACTTTTTAATTGAACCCCATAACTGACTTGTCATACTTTGCAAAGACTGGCGTATTTCGAGCTTCGGTCCATTTTGGCCCGTATGATGTGGCATTTTGAGATTGAATTGGATGCAGAGAGTGGAGGCTGGATGGACGATCCCAAGGAGTTTGCGCTTTGGCACAAGCCACCATTGTTTGTTAAATTGAAGCATCGTGCTGATTGATCTCAACTGTATCCGCTAGCTCAGGGAATTCCCCTTCAGTGAAACTTTGGTGGGTTCAATTGAGTATTTCAGCCTACATTACACTACAATTAAACATTTGGGGACAGTTTTCAGGTGTGGTGATAATTTATATAACAAAACAGAACGACTGCCAACCGAGCATCAAACAAAATACAAAGACTTGCTGACAATACCCAACCCAAAAAACCAATCAACATAATTCAGACACGATTCGCTACATACGCTTCATGATTGGCACCGACATCCAAGCATAGGAACCTAATTCACAGTGACACGAATACCCTTTGTATTCAACCTCGGTAACGGCACCACATAATCATGAACATGATTTGTGTCTGAAGTATCAGACTCAAAAAGCTCTAGACGAGGGCCGCCTGGTCTAAAGAACACGGCGAGAGCAAGGCTGAGTTCTGCCATTGCGAGATTTTGACCGAGACATCTGCGGGAACCTATGGAAAACCGATTAGTTGACTCGGGTTCTTGTAGCGTTGAATAGTTTAAGACATACCTCTTGCGAATGGAACAAAGTTGCGCATCATGTTCTGGTTGAAGTTTTCATCTAGCCAGCGTTCGGGGATAAATTCGAAGGGCTTCGAGTATACTGATGTGTCGGTGTGCATCAAGTACGGTGACATGGCAACAGCAACCTGTACCAATCAGCAAGTGTCCGGTAATACTGTTTATATAGAGATTCTTACCCCAGCAGGAATGGTCCATTGCTTGTATTCAATAGGAACGTCTGGTGAAACCCGTGGTAGAGGGTGCATCACAGCATAACTATGTCTGTATATCGGAGAGCTGTTAATTGAACTTGCTTTCACATGGAGAAGATGGAAAATGCTTACCGAAGCCCCTCTTTAATACAAGCCTGCAAATATGGTAATTCCTCCAGCTCAACCCAAGTAGGTATTTTCGCCGGCCATTCCGCCATAACTGGAGCGAGTTCTTCATTTAGTCGCGCCCGAATATCCGGTCGAGACAAAATGTGACAGGTAATATGGCTCAAAGTGCGAGCAGTACTGGTACTACCGGCTGACATGATAACCTGAGCCTCGTTGGCGAGACGCTGGTCGTCCAACTCAGACTCGGGCATCTCACTGTTGACAATCCAGTGAAAGAGTGATGGGTACTTTCGTCTGAAAGGGTCGCGCTCAGACTTGTCCAGCTTGGCTTGTTTGGCAATTGATACGTTACGCAATGTCATCTTTTCTTCGATTTAGCTAAGTATGTTCACGGTAACAAGGAGAAAACTGTACCTTGTCAAAATCGTCAAAGACCAAAGCCTGGGGTAGTAATCGGGCAAGGAGAAATTTGGGCAGACTGTTGGCAGCTTGTGCAATCCATGGAAACATTTGAAAGAGGTAGATAGACTTGATTATTCCATGAACAAGGTTGTACCTGTTTTGAAATGTCGAATTAATGGCTGTTTGGACTTTTCTGATGGTTTGAAACTTACCATCCAGGAGAAAAGTTAGGCTCGTCCAAAAAGTCCTCCTTTTCGGCCCAGCACAACTTTCCAACCACGTCACCAGACATGGCAAAGAAGGCATGATCTAGACGGATCACAGATCCAGTGCCTTTGGCTTGAGCGAATCGCGAGTCAAGTTTCTCGATTGTCTCGGCCAAAAGGGGCTGGAGACGGAGAATACCTGAACGAGAAAAGAATGGCTCCAATGGCTTTCTCCTTCGGCGATGCAAATCATGTTCTTCAGTCAAGAAATGAGATCCTGCATAATTATTAGCTTTTTTTTGAATGGCACTATTCAAATAGGAGCACTTACCATCGAAGCCCAAGCCCTGGCTGAAGGGTTGGTAGTTATTAGTCTTACGTTTGGCTTCGGATACGTAAATCTCGTCGTATGCATCAGGATCATTGATGCACAGTATGCCAGGATTGATTCGGACAATAGGTCCTACGCTCAATGTCAGTATACTGCTTGACTCAGAGGATAGAAGCTCCTTCGTTCGCTTGCTTGCACACTATCAGTTCAAAGTCATGGACTGCATGCACGTACCATATTTCTGATGCATCTTCTCGATCTGATAAATATATTTTCCTTGCAACCAAAAGTTGTAATAAAACTCATACCAATGCGTAGCGGCCGCGATCTTCGGGCCCGGGAAGCCCGCCAAAGGCGAGAAATAGAGTCGGTAGATCACCAACCCAATTCCATGTATAATGTATGATACAGCTCCTACAATTGCCAGACTAGCGGCGGGGTGCGCCTGTACAAATGGCGGGAGGKAGGACGTGAGAGAATCCATGATGTTGATGTTATCCTGACAAGACTACCTTCATGGACAACAGAATTTGGTGGACCACCACAGGGCTCTCAAATAGGGCAAATGTATGGCGACGATAAAATCAGAAGAAGGGAAGCGAAACAGTATAGCACGTAATCAGAAAATGGTGTTGCAGATCGAGTTCAAACTGTATGGAACAATCTAATTAATTTCGTACCGTTACTTTTTATTTTTAGTAGCAGTACAGTAATCCATTTCCTTGTTTGTTTCATGGGAACTTTTTACCAAAGTTTTTTTAATTATTTTATGGTGTCTAAATCGCCTGCCATAGGGAGAGCCATGTGCGCAAGGCTAAAATGACTGTGGTCTCCCTAGCTAATCAAAAGTAAGTGGCGCCTGAAAATCAATAGTAGCTTAATTAGCATTGTGCAAACGACTAAACGCCGCTACGATAGTACATACATGTACGGAGTGCTAGGTTACATACCTACAATTTGCGGCACAGTAACTTATCTATCTCCTATTCCGTGATTGACCTGTTTGCTACATACGTAATCCTTATCTGAATACTAAATAACAGCTGCATACTTATCTGCAGTTCCAAACATTCATTCTCTCAGCCTTGTTCGTTTCCATGGGCTCGAGTTCGCCCTCGAAAGCATGCAAGTTATGATTGTCCTAAACTGTAGTCTAAATTGTAGTGGAGCCCAGTTACCCAAGCAGCACAGCGGGATGTAGCGGAAACTGGACACCCATAATCCGATGCTAGTGCAGAGCACGGGACGGCTACTAAACGAGAATTCGTATCTCAAGTACTCCGTACTTTGAATGACGATGAGACATGGATGGTGCAGTCCAGAGGAGGTAGGTGGATTCGCAAACCCCGGAGCAGTGCGGAATAATGCCATAGAAATAAATTAACAGCCGCACATCATAACCTTGACCGTCACATCAGGCACAGGGACAGGGCTGTGATAGCTGATGCTGATCATGAATCAGCAATCACTCATCTTCCGGCATTTCACTGACACGTGCCTTGCGTGCAGGCCCCAGGGGCATGGTAATGCTTGTTGCTCCTGATTATGGATTCGTTTTGATCCAGGTCGATTTCATACATCACATTTTAAGACTTTAAGCTGCAGCATGCATCGGCGACAGCGAGAAGGCACGGCCCTGAAGGGTGAATCGTGTTCGTTTTTGTGGATCTAGGCTTACTGTGACCAGCGTCTTAGTTGCTGATATGGGTCTGTTGATACATCGGATTGGGTGGATAAGGGCTTGGCTGCTTATGGGTATGCCCTAAATTTCCTGTTCCGTCCATTTTGGCCGTGGGGATAGACAGCTGAGTACTACGCTACCTATGATCCATAGTGGCAAGGAACGTGCTAGACTTACAATGAACTTAGGCCCGAATTTAGCTCTGCGGGTTGGTGGAGCAACATGTCGAATCTCAAATTGGGGGCCAAAATTTCATGATCTCTGAGCAGTGAGCGTGAGACTTTGAAATACGGCGCAGACACCGCACGTATGCAACCTACGTAATTCACAATCCAAAGCACCTAGAGGGATAATCACTGCCAATCATAAACGTAGAAAATATGTCGAAGCAATAACTCCTCCGTTTTATGTCCATCGTCCACCTTAAGCGCCGCCACGGAGGGGCACGCCTTGAGCACTAGCTTTTCACTTGACGCTGACGTAGCGATAAGCTTCCAAAGATTATTGAGCAAAATAAACTAAGAGCACGTTCAGAAGACTTTGTACTAGTCTCCGTCACACTTTACATAACGCGCCTTTCTATGTTAAACACAATAATCAACGGGATCAGATCGACCCGCCAATGCCCCTTCTTACTACCTTAAGATACACTTCCGCGCCATGAATTCGCTGATGTTTTTAATAGAATACCATACCGTCTGTCAGCCGAGTTCATTCCGAATCAGCTTATGTCTCAATTATCAAAATAAGGATTAAATTAAACTTTCCGGTGTTCGCTATGCTGATACGATTTCGATTGCAAGGAGGCGTGGCGCCTGAATTACGCCGCAATGAGTATCCGTAGCGATCAAAACAAATTAGCCTAAGTAATAGCTCTTGATTCTCGGATTCTGAGCTCTAGAATCCGGATACTAGCCCACGCTATCCAGTTTTTGGTCTGAGCGTCTGTGCCGCTTTAGATTCGTAGTAGAGGGAGGTACCGAGAAAAGATAGCGTTGGCCCAAGATTGCAGGGTACAGATGGATATCAAGGCTGAAAGACTTTTGTTAACTACCTCGATAGACATTAGATCTGCCCGCTTATCATCATTGATTTATATCATCATAGGAACTTAGAGCATCAGGCAACATTAGAAGAGAAGCGAAAGTTCAAACGAAAATCATCCAGAACACACTAGTGGAGACTGTCCTAGGTTTGCCAAGATTAGCTTATTATTGGCATGATGGATTTTCGTTACTCAGAACATGTTGATCCAAAGACGTACGAGACTCATGGTCTCTGCGATGGCATTGAGCTACGCATACATAAAGATCCTCATGGGGAGATCAAGGGTGCTTTGCGATGCCAACGGGACTGGGCAAAACTGGTGGCACCGGTGAATCAACCGTTCTGGGGCACACTGGGCGATCCTTACAGCTTTGTTCGAGTGACTATTCCAGAGACGCTCCCCGAAAGACTTGAGATTTTATCATATGCCAACGAATTTGCGTTCATATATGACGGTAATTCTCTCTACCCTGTACGACAAGATCATTGAGCTGATGTTGTTCCCTCCAGACGCAATCACCGAGGACATTGACCAGAAACTGGTAGGGCTTCCAATCAGAAGCGAACCTAGGCTGCAAGATTGAAACCGGGCATTGCTAAAGCTATACATTTATCAGGAATCGATTAATCGCCGTGAGATTCTCGATGAGTTTGGATCGAGTAGCTTTACGCTGCAACAGCAAAAGGACATAGCTGATCGCCACCAACAAGATGTTGCACTTCGGCGAGAGGGTGTCAAGCAAATTCAAGGGCAGATTTTCGAAGAAATGATTGCTATCGACAAGGAACGAGCGATCACTACAATGAAAAATTGGCAGAAATTCGTCCAAGTCCAGAGTAGCCGGAAGCGTTCAGAGCCGTTTTCCGGACTAGATGAATATTTACCATATCGAATAAGCGATGCAGGAGAGCTGTAAGTTAATTAATTCCTTGGACAGGTTCTGGATATATTATATCAAGGCAAACTTTGAACTGATTCCTCGGACTGAAAAGATTTTGGTTTGGTTTGATCACATTTGGGATGGGTCTGACAATTCCGGAGCATGAGATGAGTCTTTGCAAGAAGCTAGATCGACCTGCCTGGGAAGCTCTAGCACTGACCAACGATCTCTACTCGTGGGAAAAGGAGAGGGACGATGCGGCTAAGGCCGGAGAAACGCTCGTCGTCAATGCAATCTGGGTTTTGATGCAAGAATACTCAATCTCGGAACCCGAAGCTAAGGATCTCTGTCGACAAAAAATTAAAGAGTCTGTCTCCCGCGCTGTCAAAATTGCCGAAGAAACCAAGGCACGAACCGATCTGTCACTAGACTTGAGGCAATACACCGATGCTATCACGTATAGTGTCAGTGGAAACCTTGTCTGGAGTATATACTGTCCACGCTATCATCCAGCAGAAGTGGAGCGAAACGAAATCTTCCTCTCAAATTATATTCGCGATGAGAGCCTAGGCCAGGAAAATAATCTCACACAGCAGCCACTGCCGACTCAGTCAGGTCATGATCATAAACCACAGACTGACAAACACGCGAAGCTTGAGAGCTACAGCCATAACAGCAACAAGTATCCATCGACTGACTCAAGCAGCCCCTCTTCATTCCACGTGCGGCAGAACTCAGATTTGTTGAACGTCGCAGTTGGCGGCGAACAGCTGCGTTAGATTTATGTGTTTATTGATTTGTCGTTATGGAAGGCATTATTGAAGAGCATAGATCCGTTGACTCAAACTTATTTCATATCCTCTTATATTTCAGACGTCGCACTTGCAACATAGACCGTGAATTTCAAAGACAAAGCGCCGATTTCACCTGAAAACATGTAGGATCCAAGCTTAGTCGAAGGATTGCGGATTTGTTTCGTGGAAAGTGAAGACCGATACAAAGGAGCTAGAACCGCCGTATTATTGTTAATTACAACGTCTAAACATTGTGAAGCTATCAATGCTCAACATCAGCAAACACGTCCCTTTTAGAAAAGTGCAATTATGCTTATGACTGATCCTTGTCCACGGGTAGTACAGCGCGTACATATGCATATGTGCGTGACATTGGCCACCTGTGCAGTGCACAATCCTTACTAAGCAGTATGCACTTGAGGCAAACTAGTCGTCTATGTGATAGTAGATACACAAGTTCGTGGTTTATTTTTTATCTCTATCTTGCAATGGCCATTTGACATCAGCCGGGTCAAATGCCAGACAAGGCTCGGCAATCAATACCTCTACGAGCTCGTTCGACAAAGCACCCTGCACTTCTCTCGCTTTCATAATATTACGTATGTAGTAATAGTACTACTCTACTAGGAAGTGTATGATGGAGGCGTTCTTATCTGGACTGGCCCACTCCGGCATTCATGAAGCCATGTTTCAAACGTGGAGAACAGGGATAATTCGAGTATCGGAAACGCTACACCTGTCACCATCTCTTGAAACGCTGGCGGAATGTTATGCGCGGAAGCATTGTTTGCCGTAGAGCCACCTGACCACCTTCAATAATTCTAATAATATCTACAAGTGTGATCGGCATGTTGTGTATCACTTTCTTCGCCATGGAGTATAGCAGAGTGAATATGTACACGTACACACTGCACAGCATCAGCTCGCGCTTCTTTCTTATTTTCCGGGCATACTCGGATTTTATGGCTGTATTTTACCGCGGCTCGGGGAATGAACTACAAACTACTGCACGAAGTGCAGGTTTCAACTCAGCTACGTCTACGTATGTATGGTAATTGTTAAAAGGCCAGCCTCACACGTTGCAGCTGGGTTCAGTGGGTGTGATCACCAATCAGCGGCACGGCATAACGGCATAGATAAGAGAGTGGCTCTATTTGGTCCGGACGAAAAATCAACGGTAGCGTCTCATAGGTTGAATCGTAGACTTGGTACTTGCCGTGCCCCTAAACCCAGAAACGTAAGAAATCAAAGCTTTTTTTGTAAAATGAAGCGGCCGGGATCCAGAGCATTTCCTTAAATGACTAAATATACTTTAAGCTTCTTGGGCCCACACGGTCATTGACTAAAGTGGAGGGGAAGTGTAACCTCGTTGTGTGTGCTGCCAATCTCCCACTGCACGACATGCCCGTTTGAGCAGGGATAGATTGCTCCGGCGGATAAAGAACATGTTACAATTGGCTCAGTTCTATAAGCTGCAGATCTGCTTATGGCTTGGCCCCCATCCCCCMAATGCCACGATACACGTTCCATACCTCGTACCGTAACTTTGGTAAGCACGGCCAGCATCCCAGTTATTTGGGGGCCAAAGTGTGGCATTTGGAGAGAGACACGGATGCAGTCAAGCAAATCACCATAAGACAGGCTAGGTCAGATCCTCGAATAGGCTAGGATAGCTCCGTCTTTGCTGCACGGCCCATAAAGTACGGAGTACAGATTTCTTCAGCCAAATGTAGCTAGATGTTCGAGGTATGTGCCTCGAATCAGATTTCTTATTCGTTCCTGACCGTCAAACCAGCCAATGACCTAACGCATTGATCTTCTGGTGATCGAGGTACCTTGTTGAACTCGCTGTATGCCATTGAACCAAACGGCAGGACCTCGTTGATGTGGATACCAAAGATGACCACTGTCAGTACATGGCGTCCCTAGGGTGAGTTAGTGAGGAACTAATACTCTCCCACAAACGTCACTGTCAACTTTCCAACGATCATCTTTCCTTTTCCTCTCCTTCGATTGTACGGAGTACGTGGTGATACGCAACACCCCAGCACAGAGTAGTTATAATTGACTACATGTATGTCAGCTGTGGACCGGTTGAGCTGAGATTTTCACAGTCGACGGACTGATATGAAAGTGTGTGTGTGAAGAAGTGGCAGAACGAACCCCCGTATCTTCACGATTAGCAGCCGTGCACAAACCAAACCATCGGTACTACGACTTTCGAGGTTCTGCATCCATCTATCATCCATCTATCATCCATAGATTATTCTCACTACATACCAGCACTCAGCGCTTATTCTAAGACAATTGTGCCCTCGGACTTACTCGCAATTCAATTTTGACCACTGTACTTTGATCTCAACTTCTTTGTTTGATCTTTTCAACTGTGACCATTTTCCATCTCTCTTCTGCTATCATACTCTGATAGTATTTTTATGGAACGTTTGATATTGCTCTCGACGGTTTAATCATACCATAACCGAAATCATGCCGACACAAGTCGGCGTTGAGCCTGCTCCGGCAGGTCAAACAGTCAACTTCGTTGACCCACAGACTCAGACTGCTGCAAATATCGCCATGTACACCATCATGTTGGTCGCTTGCGCTTTGTGCTTAGCAGTCCGCATATATACACGAACAACGATCAATCGTTCGTTTGGATTCGATGATGGTAAGAACCTCACTTCATATACCCGAAAATTCTGATAGTCACCCGAATTTCGCTAACTCTTTGCCCGTGTTCAACAGCCTTTGCCATTGCTGGATTTGTAAGTTTTACGTCTGGTGCAATTTGAAGCACTGGGGAACATAACTTGAAACTTTGACACTGATCGAATATAACTAGGCTTTCCTCGTCACATATTCAGGACTCATGCTGGATTGTATGTTAACCCCCCTACACAAAAAGCTTCAGCGTCGCGGCTGACACAGTTTCCCAATACAGGCGGCAATTATTACGCAGGACGCCATATTTGGGATATCACTCTTCCTATGTTAATTCATGGCTCGAAGGKAATCCATTTTTATACCTCAAAAGACCAGAACGCATATGGCTAACATATAATCAATAGCTCGAGGTATGGGCCGAATGGTGCTACCTGGTAGTTTCCGGCACTGTGAAACTATCCTATCTGCTCCTCTATATCCGGATCTTCGGTCCATTTCAAAGGGTCACCCCGGTCATGTGGACCGGCGTGGTGCTTGTTTCCTTAATCTACGTCGTCCTGCTGATGATGTCGATTCTCGATTGTCAACCTATTCATCGACACTGGGACCCGACCGTGCACGGACAATGCTTACCCTCAGGAGTCCTCGCATATTCATCCGGAGCATTCAACGTTGCCACAGATTTGTTTGTGCTCGTTGTTCCAATGCCAACCGTTTGGTCGATGAACATGAGCACGGTCAAGAAATTACGAGTGTCTGCTGTTTTTGGCTTGGGTATTATGTGAGTGATTATTCCCATTCATCAAAGGAGCCTACCTTCAGGTCGAAGTGGCCGTACAGTCTAACTAACGGTTATCATAGTGTGGTTTCCCTGAGCATTACTCGTCTTGCCAAGACTCCAGTTGTTTTCAAATCCACCGATCCATCATGGGATTTGTCCAAATTTGCTATTTACTCGTAAGTTTTCATAACGTGTCCCACCAGAAAAAGACAATGAGAAAAATGCAATGATGTATGCATGGTACTAATACGGCATAATAGCTTCCTCGAACTCAGCTTCGGTTTTATCTGTTGCTGTCTTCTTACTTTCCCAGCCTTCCTCGAGCACCACGGTACAACTGTGATGAGCTGGATACGATCTCGAACCAATTCCTCCAGAGGATCAAGCTCCAAAGGCACTGCGTCTTCTCCTCACTCCGAAAAGAGAAGGCAAAGTCCCAAGACCGACGAAAACGACAAACATTCTTTTAATTCATTTAATAGTGCCGACGCCCGTCTCACCTTCGCCACAACACCTGCAGGGCTGGTCCAAAGTGCTGATTTAGAGACTGGCGAATTGCGTGACCTCTCGAGTTCGAGTTCAAGATCTAGATTAGAGCATGTCGATCTCTGAACTTTGCTATTACACTTTGCTATTATTTATTACATTTTGATGTTGTCTCCCGAGATCCTCTCGGTCAACGGAATTGGTGTTTCTGATGGACGAAATTTTGGCTACATTACGCGAAGACTTCCAAGGCTCTCTTACATGTCTATGAGTGTGACTTTGTGCAGTCACTTGTATATACAATGATGAAAAATGTACTAAACAATAATGATTCATGTCTAATGACTGTGTATGCATTGGTCCGGCTACATCCCGGATCCCACGGCGCAGAATTCATATGTAGGAATGAAATACGAAGCAAGTGGCTTAATTAGACAGCAAATAATGGGCCAAAAAAGTCATTGGGATCTCGCATTTGACCGATAACAGCAAACTTCAACTACGCCCCTTGGAAGAAAAATAATTGTCCGTACGCGTTTCCCCTTCCTATTACTGTCTAGGCCATCCATCCTAAAGACTAACTAAAGATTTTGTCACAGCTTCAGAAATCTGCAGTACACTATCTAGTTCTTCGTTTGGCGTTCTGCCCCTTCCACATTCTGTAGCAAGGCCGAAATTGGGAAGTAAAATACATCCCATTTTATTTCTCTGTAACTTTTTAGCCATAGCAATGTAGTACAGGTCTAGCCAAGTCTTTGTTTAGCCTATGGAGTACTTTGAGGTGGTTGATGCTAACTCGATCTCACGATATTCCTTCATAGCGCCCTGAGCTTGGTAATTGATCATGCCATCTAGCTGTAAATTTAGAGAAACTCTTTTGTATCTACGATATACCGATGGGATATAAGTCGTAATAATAAGAGACCGAGCGGATATCATGTACCTGAGACAAGAACGACCAATCGGACTGTTCCGCAAAATGTTTACCGATCCAACCCCGCAGCTGTGTTGATACTGCTTTTTTCTGTCCATTTTGAGTTTCAACTGAACGATTTTAAGAGATGATTAAGGAGTACAAAAGCTTCGAACTTGGCGCCGATACACTCTATAAATTATATTGTCTGCGGACAATCCTACGGAAGAGCGAGCGTTAAAAACTGTTCATAGCGGAAAAGGACAATCAAACCATAAACAAACATGCCCCGCCGAAAAGCACTTATTATCGGGATCAACTATTATGGCTCSGAACACGCATTGAAAGGTTGCATCAATGATGCGTACAACGTGCGCCAGTTTCTGGTCGAAGAACGCGGGTTTTCATCTGACCAGCGTGACATGGTCATGCTGACAGACGAGCCCAAACATGAAGGAACTCCATTCTATCCCACCGGTCAAAATCTGATTTCTGCTTTCAAATGGCTGGTATCATACAACAACCCAGGAGATTCCGTGTGGTTGTCGTACTCAGGTCATGGTGGTACGTACGGATCCGAGGAACAATGTATTACACTGGGATTGACTGTTTGTCGTAAACAGGTCAGGTAGCAGACGAGTATGGAGACAGAGAGTCCGGGTATGAAAATGCTTTCAGGTGTCCAGCAGGATTAAGTCTAAGCTAATCTATGAAGATTCAATGATACTATCTGTCCCGTCGACTTTGAGAGAAACGGGCAAATCACCAGCAGTACAGTAAGTAAACCCGGCGTGCGTGACTCGTAGGAATGCAAAGCGGCAGGCCATGACCCAATATCTATACGCTGCGGAAAGTAAGATTGTGCTCATCTGGTATACAGCTGCATCAACTCATCATCTCTCCAATGAACCCGTATGCACGGCTGACAATTCTCTTTGATTGTTGCCACTCCGGCTCTGCCGTTGAGCTTCCATACACATATCGTCCGGATGCAGATGGTAACATCAATATGGTCAATAATCTCAAAGAGGGCGTAAATCTTGCTATGCAGGCGTCCAATTTACTTCAAGGAGGTTTTAGCATGGACAGACTCGACGATGCGCGTTCCTTTGTAGCCGAAGCCTCGACATTCTTTCATAGCTTGCATCATCAGCCACAGGCAGACGAGCAGGGTCTTGTTGATGAAGGGTTTCATGAAGGTTGGCGCACTGAGGCTAAAGATGCTTGGATGTTCAGCGGTTGCGCGGACGATCAGACTTCTGCAGATACAAGTATACGAGGACGTGCAACTGGCGCCATGTCTTGGGCTTTCATGAATGTGATGAGAGAAAATCCACAACAATCCTATCTCGATGTAAGTCAACTAACTCAATTTAAACTTGGCATTTTCAGTAAAATATACTCACATGTCTCAATTACCGTTGATCGTGGTGTGTTTACTTACTTTCTTGAACAGGTTTTAGCAAACACAAGATATCTCATTCAACAACACTATTCTCAAATCCCGCAACTATCTGTTGGTGGCGAATACGACTTGAATCAGCCGGTCTCGGTTAGTATAGATCCCAAAATCCAAATGGTCTAATAATAACTGACAGTTTTCAGTTCTGAGACTCTGGGCTTACGCTGCAGCGGCTGCACAACAGACGGCAAGACATTCATGGCTTTTCTCATTCCTAACATCCATAAATGTAGCTTGGATGCTGGAGGCTTTCCTCGAGTATCCGACTATCTTGGAGGCACAGAATGTATTTAGTGGCTACATACGTATTAGGAGCGTAGTATGGTTTAGTTACCTTTTGCCGGATTTCAGATGTCACACATACACCTGATTCAAATGGTAGGCATACTAGTACGTCAGTGGCTTCTATAGTAATGAGTGCACAACTAATTTACAGCCGTACATAGTAACTTTCTGCAACGACGTTGATCATTTGAGGAGACAAACATCCAGATGACTAACTAGGACAGTTAACAAATAGTGATAAAAAAAAAAAAAAAAAAAAAAAAAAAAAAGAAAATCCAGACTACATGCCACCCTAGAACAAATGTTGCGTTTGAGGAAAAGGAAACTATTGTACTACGAAGTGGAAAGGTACGTACTGCGTACCTACCTTGTGTTGTTCCCGACATGTAAGTGATCTTCCGGAAATGGCTTCATGACTCGTTTGCACTAGATTAAGCACCACGTACGAATCAGGACTGAAGTGGATACGTACGCAGTATATGTTCCATACTGCCTTGAGTAAGGATACAAGACGGCCTGGGACCCGGTTCCAATGAGCGGTCTTCGTCAGCCACATGCTGGTATCCAAGTTTCTAAAGATCCAAGCGTTTGCTTCAGCTTATGGGCTTGCGATAATATAGATTCATAGTAATTATACATGACTCGTAGAAGGCATAGACTCATAGACTTTCGCGGAACTTGGAAGCCAGTATTGATCAGCAAAAGGTTCTCTAGCTGTCAGTTATACAGGCCGTATATCCACCCACTGTGCTACCGTAACCTTCTCTCCACTCCGCAATGTAAAATAATTGGCTGTAACTCAAGTTTCCTCTGCAGAATGAAGCGTGATCATACCACACAGATTATATGGCTTGGCGAATGTGATACGCAACTAGATAAGCACGTAGTGCGCTGTAAGCCGTGTACGAAATCTCTGAAAGCCGAGTTTTACCTCATTCGGCCTTAATATCCACGGGGTATATTGATCTGCATTCTACAAACCAGCCAAGGCTCTAGGAAGGTGTCTTGGACCTTTCACACTTTTGAGCCGCCTTCTCTCGCCGAGTTGCATGTTATTTGACTATTGGTAAAGCTGTTGATGTAATATTATACTAAACTCGAAAAGGATACACGTGTAACGGGCGTTACGCCCAAGCAGCGACCTGGGGACTCGCTGCTCCAGTTTTCGAGATCGTGGAACGATGAACTTCTACGCACGTACAATCATACTCCTTACTTGATGTTACATGCCAACCTTGTGATATGGAATATGGGATTCTCACTACAAGGAATCTTACGAGGCGTTTTGAGGATTTGCAGGCTACAGCTGATTGTTTGGTCAAAAATTTGATCAGCTATCCATACCGTCTTGTCATTTTGATCATCAATTGCGCACGCCCGCCAAATGACTTCAGATTAGGTCTAATCTACAGCAACTCATAGTTTAGAATGCGTAGGATGTGACGTCGCGAATCAGTCAAGATTGATTTCGTGTCAAACACGAGTCAGTCAAATCCGAAGAGTTAGGATTTTGCCAGCCACGTGTGTGTATGCGAGCCGAAAACGCTAACCCACTACTTCCCTATCCTTTGATTTCAACTTAATTCGTAGCTTCCAAGCCCTATCCAGTCACAAGATAGATACGGTAGGCCGATAAAGAGAGTATGATCTTTACTTTTCCCGGCTCGCCCAGATTTACCGTGTGAACAATATTCAATAGTAGCTAGTTAAGGTAAGAGAAGTCTCTAAACTTCGACTATACCGGGAGGAAAGGACTAGCGGCCCATTTTTGGCCCCTTTTCGCATTCGCAAATCTGCATTTGTTTTCTATCTGATGGTGGATCCAGATAATTAGGTTTCAGTATCCAATAGTACGCGACGTTCGTAATTGAATAGACCAATAGGATGTATCTCGTTAAGAGCTGCTGGCTCATAATGGTTCGTATAGTTAACTAACGTGGGCAATTTTGACCGTTATCTGGAAAGCCACTAAATTTGATGAGATCAATTCAGCCACATTCCCGACTCCAATCTCCCTGTACAGAGCTTGGTGTACAAAATTTGCTAGCTTTATTTTATTGGCTGCTATCATTTGACTCGAAAATAGAAGTATCGATACGAAGTAGGTGGTAAGTTGAAACGTGCCTGATACCACGACTACATACATGCAGTCCGTACATGCAATGTACACGTCGTAAGCCCACTTGGCTATGGAAATAGATTGTGTACAGTAAATTACTCCGTATTTATAGAATGATCACCTGCAGAGAACATCAAGATAGATTGCAAACACTTTTGCCGCCTGTCGTTTGGAAAACCCAAAGTCGTTCACCTCATGGGGGGCAGCGACCATGTACTACACTTTTTGACCTCCAAGTTTTAACACTGAAAGCACCGGCGCTCTTTCCATCTCGTATCTGCACAAAAAGCAAAAGCCAATACGTTTCATCTAGCCCCCGACGGACTTGCTTTTTCAATTTGCATTTCCTTACTTTACCACTCACTACTAGATAGCATTTGGCTTTTTTTTCCCGTTTCATACCCTTGCCGCTTCACTTCGACTTCAGACTCAGAGTCTTAGTGTATTGGCCTGCTATTTGACCAGGCAATATGTGGTTAGTTCTTCTCTTAGGCGGAAAAATCCGCACCATTAGTTTACACTAAACCGGTGCTATTGTTAGCATGTGCATAGATCTTCTCGTGCCATTCTAGAAGACAAATCCAGCCTATAGTGGCAGATTCCCTTCTCTCTTAGTGCGACTAAAAGGGTAAACGGCGGCCTGCCTTGAGGTCACAACGAAGGACGGAGTCTGTACGTCAAAGCTAGTATCTGCACTATGGGCCTATGGAGGGAATATTATGACAGCGTACCATAGCGGATTGATTTAATCATGCTAGGCGAAGCGTATTGACATACGATTTGGATTTTCTGTCTTGGATTTTGCAAATCTCTATCGTGGATTCATTTTCCATGTTTGTCGAGAAGAAGGGTGAATAAAAGGATTCTGTAACTCTCACTATCAGCCATCATCATGGGCCTGGGTCTTTCGGGCTACAATTGAGTTCCGTCTCAATTCGAACATGGTCCCGCTTCCCCGTAGCAAGTACGGAGTAGCGTGAAATGGTTCGTAGAGTTTAGAGCTAGATCAGTGAAAACCGGTCTAAAAGGATTCTAACACAATAGAGTTGCCTCGTAGAAGCACAAGGCAGTATTTTGGACACTTTTCATGACAGAGAATTGACACCAAAGAAAGGCTATTTGTTAGAGATCAGCTTTCCTGGAGAAATTACACCGGCACTATTGGTAGGCGTTGAATTATATCTGATGGACATTGGGTGCGCTGTGTTGTCCCTTCTCTTCCTTCACGGTCATACAAATCGAGATTAAGTAATATCATTGGCCAGACCTAATGCCAATCAGGTTTCTCTAGATTTCTTGCCTTTAGAACTTAGAGCTTGAGTTCCCCTCTTATTCCTCATTCTCCACTAGTTTGTCCTCATGTTTGAGAATTGCTTCTACTACTACTTGAATGCACAGCATTTGATCTGTTTGTCTTCCGAACAGTTCTCAGTTACCGGCAATAATATTTCCGAAAAGCGATAGATTTGAAGACAAGACAAAAGAGATCATGTTGAAAGAAGCCCCTTTTCTACGAAGAGCCTGCGATCGCTGCCACAAGCGCAAGCAGCGTTGTTTGCGATCCTCAACAGGAAACGAAGACGACCCATGTCGGAGATGCGAAGAAGCGGGTGAGAAGTGTGTGTTTAGCCCACCCTGCCGCCTTGGAAGGCCTACCAACAAATTGAAGCAACAAAGACAAGACCAGGGCGACGGTCACTTTGTTCAAGAAACCAAAATCCCAAGCAGCAGCCATACCACATGTGCGTCATCCCAGCTACTTCTATTGAGAAGCCAATCTCTGGACTACGGCAGCAGAAAAAGTCGCTCTCAAAATTCACACGCTGGATCTCCACATTATAATCATAATCGACAACCTGGAAAATCTGTGCGACCTCGAGGGAGCCAACCTTCGCCAGCTACACCTCCACTAGACTCACCATTCTCCTCGGCCTCTAGTCCTAATATTATAGACGAGACTGTTTTACCCACGACCTCGGTCACATCTGCGGCTCATTCATCGGATGTATTCACAGACTACATGAAAGATATAACAACATCTCTTCAACAAGTCCAATCTACACCTGTTCAGTACCGAACTCAACAGGCTCATTATACTTATCCAACCAGTGCGCTACAGGAATTGTATTTTCCAGCTTCTAGCTATAATTCTGTATCCGCACAAACGACCGAGTTGAGCTCTATCTACAGGATGCGGAACGTTCCCCAAGGAATTGCCTACAGAGTACACGATGGATACCATGTCAGAGACATGCTTTCCCATAACAATGATGCTTTATCCCAGATGCCACATGCGCATTCTGGTATACCACAACAAACCTGTGAAACTATCACTTCAAGCCAACAGTTTCACATGACTGACCAGGTCACACTTCCAAGTAACGACACATCTAAGACCATGTCCCGCTTTCAGCAATTTAGAGGAGGAAATCCACCTCATCCTTTGACACCACCACCATTCTCTCCGGCTGGTCACGTCGAGTGTATCGAGGATTTTACAAGCGATTCTATGCATCCTGATTTCATCTATTCCCAAGTCGAAGCGTATCATGCCGAACATCCATGGCTCAACGAGGTCACTGAGCAGTATCATGCTGTCTACGGCAAGCTGACGGAGAATGCAATGATCACACCTGCCACACTGGCACAGAACTACCAATTACAGCTATAGTTGACGTTGATCGGGAGCGTGAATGCCATGCCCCATCGATTGGCCGAGAATAGCGATGTATCACTAGTAATGAAACGTATGAACAAGTCTTGTACCATAATCTTTCTTGATGCTACGAAAACGATGATCATGACCGGACAGATGCAACAGCGGTGAAAAGGTTTTCGAGGCGCCTCTGACATAATTTCTATAGCAACCGATAATAATTATTATGAGAAAAATAGCATAGCTAAATTATAATTCACTTGCATCACTGCACGTAAGTTATTGTGGGCATTCCGCCAGGATTTGTAGTGTACGATCTCTGAACCACAGCAAGTGTAGTAGATAATGTAATTTAGTCACGGCAATGCATCATATAGAGGTATGTAACCTACTTGCATGATGCATCTCGGAGATTCCTTGATCTGGGTCTTCTTTGTGGCTGACTGATGAAAATTTTGCATTCGATAATAATATCTCTGCCGATATATTGTGGAGATCATACAGATGTATAATGTGTACATGAGATTTGGGAGTGGAGCATTGTGATGTCTGAATTGGGGTCTGTGCAATCACGTTCAGACTAGCAGGGAAAGTCCCATGAGGTACTACGTAGGTTAGAAATTGATCGAAGATCTGATACAAACCTAGGTAGATTAGGGCGTGGTAACCTGGCTCGGAAGTCCCACGCCATCATAGTAACCTGACTACGTAGCATCCATGGCCTGCCAGGTGTGCACAACGTATGTTCAGTCAGTCTGCGATAACGATACGAATGATGGGTGATAGGAAGGAATCCTGATGGACACTCGAAACTCTCGAGCCTGACCTTGTATTTCGCGGATGCTTTCTATTATCAGTTCGTAATCACACATAACTTGTTAATGCACAGCGCGTTCGCCATTGACAAAACGAAGGTCGACAATCCTTATTACTGTTTACCAGTTGTAGCCTAGTGACGAACTAACACCCATTTACCGTGTTCTATAATTGTATCTTTGTAACATCTTAACTCTGCTCTCAATGTCGTAAAACTGAAAACACGATTTATGGGTCTTCGTCGCGCCTTCGAATCCTTCAGTGGCACCATAGGCTAGGCAAACCGCGACAAGCGCTCATATATTGAGTCGTACAAAAGATGCAGGATAAGTAGCCGATGTCTGCCTTGCCGAGTCACGAATGAGTAATCCTAGCCCCAGAGCCTGTAAGCCACGAGTTTCGGGCACTCCGCAAGCCCATAATTTTAGCTTCAACTTACTGAAAGCAGTAATCTTACCCTAGTGAATTTACCAGAACCACTGGTTATTAGTAAATAGCCATAGTGCCGTTTCTCAAATCCTTCCACTAGAGATTCCATGCACGGCAGCTAAGAGTGACATGAACCTATGCTTGACACCTGGAGAAAAGCCGATGTGATTAGAGTACTGGAATGCGTGAAAGAAATACAGTTGAATGGTTGCCAGACATAGACAGTAGTTTATAGGTTCAGTGTAACAACTTATACTCTCTTCTGTTTCCTCTGAAATAGTGCGAAGAAGATACTTTAATTTTAAACAAATAGTATAAGATTTATCCCAATCTAGGAATAATACTGTATCTCTTGATACAAAATCTTATTTAAAATACACATACGATAAAAGATTCTATAGTTAATTCCTTTCTAAAATAAGCTCTAGAAATACATGATGGACGTTAGATTTACCGTAAAGTACTTGGAGGATACTTCTATCACTGAAGTATAAAAATGACATTATTAAAACCGAGTAACCACGGCGAGCCTACGCAACATAGACAAGACTGCAAATAGGTAATGTTGGGTTGTACAAGATGAACATCACCATTGTCCTTCTTTTTCTCCTCCCACAATACCTTATATACTATCAAGCTGATGTGGAATTTTATCATTTCGTTCATGGTATATAAGTATACATGTGCACAAAGATCGGTTTATGCTGGCAGTAATTCAGCCTTGCGCTCTGGCTTACCTGGCCATTACTCTACTAACAGTGGAACGGCTGAGTCCACCAGATTCCCGAATGGTACAGAAAAGTCAGGATATAACTACAGACCGCAAGATCTCCCGACCACAGAGGCTCAAAGAAAGCTGTACATTGACAGCGACCTGGTGGCTATGACATGTGCCCCGTTTGGGCATACAACAACTGATCTCTCCAATGGTCAACAGGTTTGACTGCTCCCACTATAGATAACTTAGCCCCATGCGAATATATCATGCAACTAATTTATGGAACCAGCTGCTTCATCGTCTGCGGTAAACTCGAATTAGCCGCTAAGGCAGTCGATTGAATATTATCGCCACCGGTTGAAGAATGGGGGTTGGCAGAGATCACATCGTCCAGACTGATAGGACCGCAGGAATAGTTTGTGAGGCATATAGGTAGTTCGATAACATAGTTCGAATATCTTTCTAGATTGGCGTTACCTAAGTTCCCATTCTCATCCAGTCGCGCATGATACTCAAAGACTTTTGTAAGTTCAAAACAGTTGCCGCCCGCATATTTGTAGCCAAATCTGGTACCTCCAAAACATGAATATATTAAACGACTCGCTATCTCGAGCTGAAACCATTTATCACACCGCCCTGTAGATCTTGAAGCGTAATTTACGTGCAGAACCTTTTTGATAACCGATTCAAGTCTGTCGATGAGGCTTACTACTGATAGTGATACACATTCTTCAGTCTGGGTTGATTGATTATCTTGCACGAATAAGATGTCTAGCACTGCCTAGGATTATAATTTACTATACATGCATTTTTTGGATAAGATACAAAATTGCACATTAAATCCGAAAAGTACAGAAGGTCCGTAATTGAACAGAGTTGGCTTTGAAAAGTCGGACCACGTATCATTTCGATATTCAATTATGCAAAGATAATAAAGATAGATATAAGAGTAGGATACATTTGGGATAATTCAGACAGCAACGAGGAATAACCAAAAGTAGTAAGAATCACAAAAATACTAGAATATGCACAATCAAGGCTATTTGTCAATTCTCTCACGCGCTGTCAATAACGTCTTGAAACCAATCGAGGACAATCTGACTCTGTAAAACACCAGCTCCAGTACCACAGTGTTCGCCCGCACCTTCTGCATTTGTAAACATGCGATATGTAGCCAAGTCCCCGAGATGATCCGCAAGTTGCTTGGCCTGACCGGGGAAGAATAAATCATTCTGGGAGTCACCGATGAAGACAGGCGTAGTGATGTTTTGAGTCAAACCTTCAAGAGTGTACGATTGAATAGCCCTTAGCCACTCGAAGGGAGTCTTGCAGTTGAAAGACCAGAGTCCCTGCTGTATACCCCAGCGAAGATTGGTCTTTGTGCTAGGATCTTCAAGAACACCGTTAACAATAGAATTCAAAGCAGTCGCATTCCCCGCATTGAAGAGAGCCTCAATCTCAGGCCCGAATTGACTAAGAATAAACGGACCAAAGTCATAAAGCCCATCAATAGCCATAGTCGCAGCAATCCTGGGCTCAAATGCTGCTGCACGCGGAGCGAGCCATCCTCCGAATGAAAGTCCCAACGACCCGATGGCAGAAGGGTTGACCTCCGGTCGCGTCAAAGCGTAATCGACGACTGGGGTGAGAACTCGTTCCCATTCAGGGATGAATCCGAGGTTTTGATCACGTCTTACAGTTGGCTGCCCAGGGCCCTCGTACGTGATGACGTTCCACCCACGATCGAGGACCGCTTTGCCTATATAATGATACATCTCTTCTTGTGAACCGTCGTAGCCATTGCACATGATGATCGTAGGACGTGGACCGGGAATCCCAGTGCCGTAAAAAATAGTGGGAATCTCAAATCCGGATTCATTTAAAACAATACGTTGGACAGGAACAGGAAGGAGAGCAATGGCCGAATTGAAAGCCGCTAGTTGTTCATCCCATAGGGTATAGATGCGCGGGTCGCTCCAGTTTCCATGAAGGTAAAAGTCCGCCGAGCGAAAATAGCTGGAGGCACGAAAAAATGCATTTCTCGCAGATATGGGGTTCTTTGTGGCGTCTATTGAGGTCGACAAGTTCTGGACTTGAGTGGCGATAGTATTGAAAGCGTCGTGAAAGCTTTCCATGTCCCCATATCTTATCTTGTTTGCCGCAATGAGAACTTCTCCAATATCTGAACCTTCAAATGGAGCAAACCCAAGAACCCGAAGGATCTCAAAGTGGAAATCGGGATCTGTGCTCAATTGGTACATGGGATCCGTAGCTGTTCCATTGTTCGGATCGCTGGATAGTCGTCTGGATGCAGAAAATAAGGGTGAGCCCTACAAAAAGATCCATGAATGTTAGTAATTCTACATCGATTATCATTGCTGCCATGTGATAACTCACCAAGGAAGAGCAGATATGGCCCAAAAGCGAGACTGTATAGAACAATTGTGCCTTCATGATTTTCTTAACTATGGCGTTGAAACTTCTAGACGAGATTAAGATTGAATATCTCTACATCCAAAGTGACCCGGCAATTTCCAAGTTTATATAGCTGTATACCGTGGATGATTCATGGTGGCCTAATAGAAATCGTTGTGGTCTAACATACAGTCAACCATTTTGGGGGTCACTTTCAGTGGCACGTCAGCTGAACACCTGTTCCGTTGTTTGCGACCTCTCTTACGTACGTATTGAGCCTATGTTTTTTCATTGCGCAGCTGGGTACAGAGTAGAAATAGACGTTCTCAAGACATTTTATGGAGAACTTCGTGTAATGTACTTAATTGGGACTAGCGGCTAATCTCCACAAGTTCGCGCAATTTTCTGTATCGAGAATAGCGTGGACCCGTATAAAATGAGGCTGAAAAGCTTCTTCCTGAATTCGTACAAAGTGGTAGAGATCGACCGCCGCTGCTGGATACGAGAGATGTGACATGGTAGTCAGCATGACACTTCGTGCAATTTTCTGTATTGGGACTAGCCACGTATATAACCTGGCACCTAAGCATCCGTTGAGTTATGATCGAGGATATAAATGGTCATAACTTCCTTTCAGAATATTCTGTTCAATAGATCATTTTTCGAAGCCAAGCAGTATCCTTCACAGAAAATAAAGCAGTTGAAAATTGCCCGGCCAACGCAAGTCTTTTCTTCCTCCCATATAAATACACATATCAGGACGATTTCCACGACCTTCTCATACTAGAACATGTCTTATTATCATCAAGAATCGCAACCACCACCACCACCACCATACAGCGAGTTGCATGGCGGGAGTCACACCCAACTCCAAGATCAGCATGAAGAAAATAGGTTCATTCAACAAAGAACTGAATGGATCCACAAAAGTCCTCGCATGCGTAGCGTGCCGAGAACCACAAGACTAGAGGTATGGGCACTTAATGATATGAAGCTGTGAATATATTTTGTTTTCTTAGATGTTAATAATATGATCGGTCCAATAGAAGCCAGTCGTCATCCCGAGACTTGCAGTCCACGGCATGATGTCGTCTCCATTACCGTTCCTTAGAGCATACAGTCCGGCGTTGGCGCAATTCAATGTGAACATTGAAGATTTCATGGCGTTTATCGACCATCTCACTATCGTACAGACTGAACCTGTACCGCTACAAGCACTGAACTTAGTTGGAACAGGGATCGGATTCGTGTAAGTATGCTGCGCTGTTTGGCACCCCGTTTGCAATGCTGACCTTATACCTTTACACTAGACCGTGGCATTGGGCATTAGCGGCTGGACTATCCATGAATGCGGCTGCTATTGCTGGATCCAAGTTGACCATCAGGACACGCACAAAGCGATACCTGGAGGCCGTCAATCGCGACTATTTCGAACCAAGAGGACTGAAAGCGTCTTTGTATAAGAATGACGACGTATCAGTTCTAGTCGGATATCCTCTCGGTTGGTCTGAGCTTGCGTGAGTATTTTGATTATTACCATTGGATCTAGTGGGAGCTAACAGCTTTCTGAACCAGTCCTGTGGACACACAAACGAATTTCGTTTCTATGCGGGATCGTCGCATGCAGACCTTGGCTCCGTACATCGCTCCGCTAACCCTCAATGTACCAGCCCCAGCGCCGCAAGAGAAAATGCTTGATAAACTCGGTGCAAAAGTTGTAGCACACACGATAGCCAAAGAGAAGAAAGACGCTTTGAAGCGGCAGAGAAAGTCGGCTCAGGGGGAAACGACTGGTGAAGAGTTGAGAGAGGAGGAGCGAAAAGACATCAAGAAAGTGAAGAAAATGGACTATATCGTCATCGAGAGTCTGAGGCAATACCGGGTATAATGGTAGTCTGTGAGGTTTCATACAAACGTGAGCGAAGATATTGAGAATTCTAGGGTCAACCTAGGTCTCGCTGATGTTGCGGTGGAGCATGGTGTTTTAGCTTCTTGTCATTCGCGACTAGCCTTGAAATTGACCAAGAAACATTTCTGAGGTCTATCTGAAGCACCTACAGAAGATCAACCCAACAAAGGATCTATAAATGGCATATTATATGCCATAGCACGATCTGGAAGCCCGGAATCAACGGATAATTTGAGTGGCCATAGTCCACTTTGCTGCAAATCCGTCTGAGAGGCGATCCAAAATTGTCTTCAACCAGTTTCCAACTATTGGGTAATCATACATAGAGGCCTTATATGCTACTTTGATCGGATAAAACATAGCGTGGCTACTCGCTCCTTTGTTTGTTTCCTGAAACTGATAATCCAAGCTTCGGCATATAGTGATAATAGCATTGAATACTTGATTTGAATATTGTTGTGCCGATATGCCCGTGGTGTATCCAGGTAGATCTCGGTAAATAAGTAATGCCAATATGCGCACTGCGCTGACCATCGTGGCTAGATCAGCGTGTCCTAGAGACTGATATCGCAAGACTGTCGTCCACATGGGGGCTTGATCTGTTTCTGAATAAGGTATTGGAGGAGTCAGGCCTGGAGCTTCTCCTTCCCAGACACAACTTGAGTTAGCAGAAATCCAAGCCGCTTCTATTCTGTCTAGCCTGCTCAATACTGCTTCAGACAGAATGGTTAGTTCCTGACTCTTTTCCATATTCAAGTTTTCGAATGGATCTGAATCAAGGTCGGTTTTGGCAGCAAAAAGCTCGGCGCAATCAGCAAGGATGTCCAACAACATTTGCATATATCCTTTCCTCTCTGGGAGCAACGACCAAGGAACGGTCTTCCACTCTGAGCTTGAAAGAATAGTCGGCTTGCGAAAGGTCAGTGCAGCAAACACGACTATTGGACGAGCTTGTTCCAGAAGGACCAAGTCTGAAAATGACGTGAAGCTGTGCGGTCCTCGAAGTTCCATGAGACGCTCTAGTCCTTTTGCATGATTGAGCCATCCACGATCTCGTTCTGAAATATGGAACTGTTCTTTTGTTAACTAGGACCCTTCCCGCGTAGATTTAGGACGGACATATTTACTTCTAGCAGACACATTGTTAGTATGGCATTAAATAAGTCTGGTGAATAGAGATAGCTCGAGTCGCCAAGAGCTGTGTTTATTTCTTCTATAGTCGAGTTGTATCGTTGCAGACCACGTTGGATCACCGCGCTATCTCTGTGCTCGGTACCAAAAAATATCGTAGCAAGTGCCAGAAGGGAGGTGTCGCTGAGTTTGCAGTCAGTCTCCAAAGCACCGAGGGTATCTGACTCAATGTTATGCAGCAAATTGGCGCGTGTGTAATTCACAAAGAGATCATCGTGCGATATGCATACGTCGGCACCTAAAAGTGACTGAGGGAGATATGCCATTCTTGCAGAGATCACCTCGGGGGTTGGCGGCATCGTTGAGCTTGATTTCTGAGACATGACAACTGTGGTGGATTGCTGAGCTCCATAGTGTACGAATGTAATATCACGGCTGCCGCCACACTTGATACCAGCCTTATTGCATCGGCGGCAGGCTGGTTGACTAAGATCTGTATGACTCGGGTTATCTCTCGGGGCTTGTCGGAAGAGAAATAGGCGGTCAATTCTTACCACATTTTATACGGCGTCGCCGACAGTTGTCGCAGCCCTTCGAACGGCCTGCTATGTTGCCCATTGTAGGTTGGCGTGTATGTGCATGTAGAGTGAGGTTGAAGTGAAATGGCCGGTTGCCGGGGCTGAATCCCTGGTGGAACTATTTCTTGGCAACTCCAAATGCGGACCAGTTCCGAGCAATTTCAGGAGTGAACGATTCGTTGCACCATTCGTTTTTCACCTGTATCTATAATCTTTAAAGAAAAGTCTTGTTTCCAGATACCGTTTACTTTACCCTCTGCTCTGGTAGGCTACCAACAAAAAATTACTGTTTCAAGTCCTATTACCACCGAAGTAGATGTGGGTGCATCCATGAAGCTAACGTAGTTCTCACTTCCTTCTGTACCAATTTGAATCTGTTTGATTTATGATATGTCCAATAACAGACACATACAAATACATGATGGAGGAGTATACTCTTAGACATTTCTATTTGGCTGCCAATCGAGACATCCGCTTATAAGTCCTCTTGTACTCGGGACTTGTTTGAACAGTATATATGTAGGTATTCTCATAGCAATTTGTACACTTCCAAATAGAAATAAGACTATGTACACTATCTAGACAAACAACCTCCATACCATATAGTTTGACCACCTGATACGCCGCTCAAGGCAGAACTTATTAGTTACAGGTAGTAAAATCAACGAGTCCAGTATCAGGAACAGTCTCATGAGGTAGGCAGAACGGAATGTTTTCTCCCTTCAAGTTCTTGAAGACACGCGAGTACTCAGCCTGTTAAGACAGTTGTCAGTTTGTTTTCGCTGAGCAAGCAATTTAAAAGTTCGGTTGAAATCATACCGTGATTCTCTCAACAAAGGTGTCGTAGATATTTTCAGCCTTCATTTTCTGACTGACCAGGTCGGAAACACCGCCGAGAATAGCATTAACTGTGCTGACCTTGCTATCCCAGGTAAGTAGAGCAGAAACTCCGGTTCCATCACGACGGGTAGATTCGGTGCTTCCGTAAATGTCTGTTTGATAGAATTAGCAAAGCCATGATTGGAAGGGGATTTCTACGCTTCTAAACAAGACAATACTTACTTTGCATCTTCTTAGCAATCGCCATATTTCTCCACCAAGCCATTCCGACACCCTTATCAAACAACACGGTAGGAAAGACACTGTAAGGAGTGATCACGTCGAGTTCCTGAACCGTTTGGTTTGCTATGGAGGGAATGCCGGCATTGGAAATGTATCCGACCACATCGCCAGTTGCTGGATCCGTGACATTGTTGATGGAAGCAAACATGCCTGAGTTATGGGTCACAACCGAGTTGCAAGTGCGAACACGCTCAGCATTTTGGTAGACGCGGCTTTAAAATGTCCTGTCAGTGCTTGCTGAAGACTGGAACAAGGTAGACGTGTAATCCTAACTCACCGAATGATGTCGATGTCGTAATAAGGCATCTCCAAAACCTTCCAGGTCTCATGGCTGGAGAACCAATACCCTATATTATAAATAGTCAATCTCAGTCCCGTTACCGTTTCAATGGGGGTAAGGCTATATATTTACCTTTCTGGACGGTGATCGGTCCAACATTGCCAATGTGATAGTCAACGCTCACCAACTGGGGTCTCTTATATTCCCAAAGGGCTTCAACATCGGCATCAGAAAGACCGCCAAAGAATTGGAGCCACCAGGTAAAGAGCTCTCCCTCATAGGGATCATTAAGATAGCCGGTACCTTCGCAGACATAAGTCTGCTCAGGGTGGTAGACAGGAAGTGACTGGTTCTTGATGTCCGTGACGGCACAAACTTTACCATCGCCTCGATAGAAAATCTATAAGTAACAGCCACTGGAATTAGCAAGGATACAAATGTTAATGGGATTATCAGATAATTACACACGTGAGCTGCGGTGGTCTTTGTATAGTCCATCCAAGTCTGCCACTTATTGGCAAGATCAATGTAGGATTTATTTGATGTGTTCTCGGCAGCCTGAATGAAAGCGTATACAGCCCACAAAAGTTCACTGTGAATTTGTATTTACATCAGCTGCGATGACTTGCGGAAAATAGGAGTGATTATGCCTGACTTACCCGTTGTCAAGACCTGGCACACGGTTGTTCCAGTCCCAGGTAGGAGTCAGATCCTGAGAGCTGGAGGTAAACCAAGGCAAAAATCCTCCGAAACCTGGGTATGTTTCATTGAATCTCAAGTAAGTCTGTAATTTGGTATCCATGATGGATGCCGCAATGCTGGGCGCTGCAGACGGATTGTTTGGAGAGAGGAAACGAGCAGCATTTGCAGAGCCCGCGATAGCATGAGCATAAAGCATCACTTGAAGTGACTATTTGTGAAGAATGAGATTAAACAAGCCGTTTGAAATGTTGGAGGAGGACAAAAATAAACTTACTTCTTTACTCGCGGCGCTGAATGGATGCTTGACGGTCCTCTCGCCAGTGACCCAGTCAATATTGGTACCGTCATAAGACATACCATTGCCGGAGTTGTAAGAGACGTTATTTTGATGGAATTTGCCCTCCCAAAACAACATATCATTGATGAAGTTAGAAGGATTTTCCAGAATCTCCTTCTGGGTATATTGCTGTGCAAATCGACAAGACGGGTTTGAAGCCGCGGGCAAGGCCGTAGCAAGAGTGGCACATGCCAGGCCCAATGATGCCTGAGTCAAACGCATGATTGGAAAATATCAAAGATTGAAAAGGAACGTATCGCACAGATTCGATCAATGTGTCTGGTATAGAGTCAATGACTTTGAATTAGCCAGGGAAGCAGTTCAGATTTATACTGTAGCTGGTTATATGGCCGAAGTCCATGATAATCATATTGGGTAAATTACGTGAAATCAAAACCTCCACAAATAATCAAACCAAACGATATGGGGAAGTTGCCTCCTCCCCGCATGATCTTCAAAATCGATGTCAGGAGAATCTCCGCTAGCTCTCATATTTCGGGGTAATTGAGGGACCATCTGAAATTTCGCCGCGCGGCAAATCAGGGCCAGACGAGCCCGTGCCCAAACTCGACGACAGGCGAACGGCGAAATAGCGAAATGCTACTATCGTGCTTAGTAAATTTTACCCCAATTACCCCGACTTCCTGGAGATGTTTAAGTTCCTTGTTTAAATAGAGATCACGTACGCTTATTCGCGGAGATTCACGGTTTTGCCAATGGCGGTTTATGGATATCATGTTACTGTATTTATTTGATTTTAAAATTATAGAGACCCACGCAAGGTATCTGAAGCCTTTGAGTCCAACCGTGTCAAAATATCAAGAAGCACCGACAGGTCAGATCGTGCACGTGCTGATAGAGGCGATGTTTCATGTTGGTCGATGATTTCCAAAAGTCTGGCACCTATGAGACGGATTTTCTCAACCTGTTGCACGGAAAATTAGCAATTGCAGCCATAATTCAAGAAGACATGTTTATGATAACCACTCACACAAGGTTCTCCGTTGACTTGTAATGCCCAGAAAGGAGCTTCACGCACAATGCTCAGCATATTCCGAGCAATTTCTGTCTTCCTCAAAAGCAGCATTTCATTATCTCCCATAGGAAAATAGTTGATTTCCTCAAATTTTTGTGTTATGACCATTTTCAAACAGTGCAATGATATATGAAGGTTAGCTGCTTGAATGGTATACGTCCTCGATAGATTACTCATTTCATCCCTGTTAGATTGAGTCTGGGTTCTCAATTGATCGTCGTGAAGAAAAGGTGGAAGATCATCTAGTGAAGTCACAAAAAGCACGTAAAGATGATCCAACCGCAGTCTTTCCTCTGCTGTCAAGGAAGGGTGAGTATCCATTGGAGATATCGCACTCTTTCGACTGTTGACTAGACGCGTTTCTAATAGCAACTCTGACGCAGTCTGCCAGAGACGCAAATTCGCATTGAAACCCGTTAGAAAGCTATTGTAGGTGTATCTTTCATTCGCACTGGTGTTTGCCGATGGTGCCAGGTGATTCTCATCACTCTCAAACCCAGTAGGGTACCCTATAGTAATCCCAGCCTCGAAAGAGAATTTATGAATCGTAATTGGTCGGCTGTTCAGTATGGCCGCTGATTTGTCTCCGACATAGATAATCCAGAACACCCGCCTGCGAAATTCAGCTTCGAGGGGATCGAGTCTTTGAATGGATTCTTCATCATGCATCTGCAGCGCCTGGGCCAGCCGGGTCGCTTCGCCGAATATATGCCACGAGAATCTCGGCTTCCCAGCCGCATGCATACAATTCGAGTGAAAGTAGCGAATAGCGACGGAGTTTGCATTCGGATGCTCGAGATCGGCCTCGAGATAAGTGAAAAGACAACTTCGTGAAGCTTCAAGAAAAAGTTCTGCGATCGTCTCTCCTTCTGGAAAAATGTCTTTTGGAAGAAGAAATGCGGTCTCCGCGCACACGGCGGTAATGAGCGTAAAAGTGGCATCTGGCCATAGTCCAGAATAGCTTAATAGCTCATCGTATCTGCTGTCTCGTCGCGCTCCTGTAACGTTCCTTGAATCGTCTCGAGCGGCGAAAAACTCCAAGCCATTTCGTAGACTCGGTTCATGAACAAGCGGGATAAGAGGGAAAAGATAATCAAAAAACAGTCTGAAACAACGATTGATCAGATCCTCCAGAATCACTGTCGGCTGGCGAACGTGCAATTCTCGGGCAAGAGCTCCCCATCGCTGTAAACTGGATATAGTACTTCCAGTTGATGCTGCATGGGATAGCGGCGTTGCAACGGTTTGAACTGTCACTGGTGAGAGCGCAGAAGTAACAACTTCAGAAGCCCATAGACCTAGGTTCTCTGATCTCGCGTCATCTTGATATAAGCCCCGCAATGAAGGGCGGTGTCTCGAAGTATCCTGCAGAGACGGCGTGCTGGGAACTAGACTCTGGAAAGAGTCGCTTTGAGCTTCTGAAGCCAGAAGGCGTCGTTTTGTCTTTGGACCGCGTCTAGAAACCGGCAGCTTGAAGGTGCATTGCTCACCAACTGAGCGGCAGCTGATACAAACTGGGGACAGATCTGAGCTATCACACTAGAAAAGCAAGAATGGTTTAGCACGCTGTGTCAGATCGCATTCCTTTCCGGTAGACCGGGATCGTGTACCTTTATTTTTCGCCGTCGACATCGATCGCATGCCCGACTAGATGGACGCGGAGTATTTTCATGCATAGCAGCTGCCATAACCCATCATCACATTTTCGGCGTTTTGAGTCAGGGGGCAGCGGAGAATTTGTGTGGTCTGGGGGATCGTTGAATAAAAAGACCAGAGGATTGCGTGGGGTAAGTTTCCCCGACGGAGAAAAACTGTTGAGCTCCACCTTACTAGCAAAAAATTGAAGAAATTGAGTAATCAAATCAATTGACCAGCTGAAACAAAACTTGGAAAGTGGATCTCGAAGTAAAATATAGCGCTATTTGCTCATCCCGCCTTTGTGGAGTAGCTGGTGACATTTTGACTCTTTTCGCGCTTTTCAAAGATCTAGAAGACTGGAGCTAGATCCCCGGTATACAGAACGGTATATTCTAGGTGTACTAGGTAGAAAAGCAGTGTTGGGGCGCCACGTGGCATTTGACTCTACAATATGGTACCTGGGTACTCAGACCCCTGCTATCTAAGCTACAAGTACTTCCTCGGCTCTGTGTATTTCTCGAACATCCCTTTTAGAAGCAATGCAGACTGTTTCGGGGTTCTTTCAAGGGTATCGTAGTTAGTGAAAGTTGCACCAAACCGAACTCCGTACCCATCAGACCATTCTAAGAGGATGTCAGTTGTTGCTTGGCTCGGAACGGAGAACCCTGAGAACATACCTAGATTATCCATCAATGACCAGGCAAAGTAACCCTTAATGTCAGAACCATCTTCGCTGCGCGCCAGCGCAACAGCCTCGATGTGGTCTTCAAAATACCGAACTCGATATGTATCGTTCACTGCCTCGGTTACAGTCATCTTCTCTTCTCCTGGACAAGGACAGCCATTCTCAGTAACGTAGATGGGTTTCCCATATTTGCGGTAAACTCGAGTCAAGTGCTTTCTAAACAGCTTTGGGGTCGACCGAAGCCAATGGACGCCAGATGGTTCACCAACTGACACGCCCTCCTTGTTCTCCTGGAGTTCTTCTAGATTTCCCAAATAGTCATTTATAGAGGGTGACTCGTCGCGATGGCGTGCGAACTGAGATGTGTAATAATTCATTCCGTAGAAGTCCATATTGGCTTCGCGGAGCAGAGTAAACTCGGAGTCTGTGAACTTAGGTAGACGGTCACCCAACTGCTCTCTCATACACTTGGGATAGTCCTGTGCGAGACTTTTTCCATAGACGAAATAAGGGTCAGCTTTTGACTATCTCAGATAGATGAAAATAATACTCACCACACTGGATTGGCGAACCAACCAATATGAAACTCCATTCGTCTCTCAGCAGCCTCGCGATCACGCTCGTCTTGGGCATCCCAAGGCTCAAAGAAATCGCCATTCAAAGATATCCCAATTCTTCCATTCTGTATTGACCGAAATTCTTTGTTGTAAAGGGCGACTGCACGCGCGTGGCTTAGGATGAGAGCTTTTCCGACGATCCAAGGCTCCGTCGCAGAGTTGCCCTCAGAAGATTGAGGATTGACGCTGCTTCTTCCTGGGGCGTTTCCACCTGTCGAATATCCCTATAAAATGTCAGCCCCAACTTCTACTTCAATAGGACAAAAAAGCAAAGTCAAATAAAATACTTACAAAGATTGAAACGATCCACGGCTCATTCAGTGTAATCCAGTTCTTGACTCGATCTCCAAAGCGCTCATAGCAGATCCGGGCGTATCGCTCAAAATCTAATTGTGACTCCTCTACATTCAGCCAGCCGCCGTATCTATCGTGAAGAGTTTGAGGCAGGTCCCAGTGGTACAAAGTCACCCAAGGTACGATACCTCTGGAAAGTAGAGAGTCAATAAGCCGGTTATAGAACGCAATTCCCTGCTCGTTCACGTCATCTCCTCTTCCACCGTCAGGGATAATTCGCGACCAAGAGATTGAGAAACGATATGCTTTTGCGCCGTATTTGGTTAAAAGATCAAAATCTTCCTCGTAGCGATGATAATGGTCGCATGCAACATCACCATTTGCGCCCTTTGTTCTTGTTGGCTTCAAGTGACAGAAAGTATCCCAGATTGACTTTCCGCGACCATCTTCATTGACAGCTCCTTCGATCTGGTAGGACGCTGTCGCAAATCCCCATTGGAAGTCGGGAGGCAATGAAGCTGGGGCAGGAGATGTAGAACCCATTCTTGCTGGAATTGATACTTTCTTCACAGCAAGATATTTTTGGCAAAAAATTTTTTTTCTTCGACCACATGCGACAAAGGCAGAAGCCCAAGTTTCCTTATAACGGTTGGATCTCTGGTGGCTTCGTGGCGTTGTATAAAAGTGGATATAGAAGTAGATCTCGAAAACTTACAATCCATTCCGTGCTTGACGGAGATTTACTCAGCGTGTACCTATTTTACCGAATATGCGTTTCGCCGTTTGAATTTCGCCGTTTAAATTTCCCCGTCCCCGCAAAATGTTTAAATTTTTATTATTCCTGGAGAAAATCAAAGCACTCTACCTTGACTGGTTTACTGGGACGATATCCCCACCAACCAAATCATGAATTTTCTCTCCGGGATTTACTCCACGCACTGCAAGTTCTAGTTCCTGACAACTTGATAGGGCACTTTTCTATATAAGGACCTATGTTGCCCACGTTGGAAATGCCTCATGCAGTGAATTAATCCAGCTGCAGGTCCTCTCAAGGTTTTGTCTGCCAATCTCTCCTGACTAAAGATCAATTCGTCAAGACCACACCGCAAGCATGGCTCCTGCTGCTGCTCACGCAGTCGAGGGTATCATATCACCCATCGATATGGACTCTATTCCACCCTTTTGGCGACGCAAGAATGGCATCTTGCTCTACTTCCTTCTCACTTCCTCTTTACTTGCTAGTGCCGCGCTCGGTATTGACGGGGTAAGTCAAAATTTCTCACGCTTTGCACCTCCCAATCCGAATGCATTTCATCTAACAACGAATTTTTCGACTAGTCTATGACGAACGGAATGCAGGTCTTGAACTCATGGCAAGATCGATTTGGGCATCCCGAAGGCAGCACGCTTGGATTCTTTGGAGCCTCCAACGCCATTGGCGGTGTAATTCCATTCATCTTCTTCAGCTGGATCGCCGATAAATGGGGTCGTCGTCTTCCGACTGCTCTGGGCTCAGTGGTTATCATTGCTGGAGTTCTGGTCGAATTCTTTGCTACTTCATTGAATATGTACATTGGCGGCAAGATTGTGCTGGGCATCGGCTCSTCTTTGATTCAGATGGGTGCCCCGGTCCTCGTCACTGAGCTGTCTCATCCAAAGGAGCGTGTGCAAGTCACGACCTTCTATAACACGTCTATCGTCTTGGGTTATGTGATCGGTGCCTGGGCAACCTTTGGCTGTTATCGTATCAACAGCCAGTGGTCGTGGAGACTTCCCACTCTCATCCAAATCGTCCCCTCAGCTTATCAGTTCTCTCTCATCTGGTTCTGTCCTGAATCACCACGTTGGTTGATGTCCAAAGGCCGTGTCCAAGAAGCTCGAGACATCTTGGTCAAATATCACGGCGAATGCAACACCAACTCCGAGCTGGTGGAGGTCGAATGCGCCGAGATCCAGCAGGCAATCAGCAAGGAAGCCGAGAACAATATGACATGGAAGGACTTTTTCTCGTCACGGGCGAACTTGAAGCGTATCTTCCTTTGCTTTGCCACTGCAGTCTTCAGTCAGAGTTCCGGTAACTTGCTAGTATCCAACTACCTGACACAAATCCTGAAAGACACGGGACTCAAGACCGAGTACGAAATCACACTCGTCAACGGCATGGTTACACTTTGGCAGTACATTGTGGCCATCTTCGTCACGCTCATCATCGATCGCTTCCGTCGCCGTTTCTTCTTCCTCACCGGATCTGGCGGCGTTCTAGTCACCTTCATCGTCTGGACAATCGCCGCTCAGCAGTACCTCGAGCACAACTCTCTCGCTGCAGGCAGATTAGTCATTGCTTGCATCTTCATCTTCCAGGCTTTCTACACATTCGCTTGGACAAATTTGATCGTTACCTACCCGCTCGAAGTCGTAACTCTACAGATGCGCGCCAAAACATGGGCTTTCGTTCTTCTCACGATCCAGGTTTCCTCCATCTTTGGCAGTTATGTTAACCCCATTGGACTGAAAAATATCGGCTGGAAATTTTACATTTACTATGACATTTGGGTGTTGATAATTTTCCTCGTCGTGTACTTTTTCTACGTCGAGACGGCTGGTCCTACTTTGGAAGAGTTGACGTATCTCTTTGAGGGCGAGGATAGTAAGCTGGAGATGGTGCAAAAGATCCAGGAAAAGAAGGAACAGGTTACGTATGAAGAACAGGCGGAATCGAAGACTGCCTGAATCAATCGGAGAGGTATACATACATATCTATAAAGTTTCTAGATAGTGGATGTTATGGAATATAATGGGACACTTATCTACTGAACTTGAATATCATTATATCTTAGACAATTTAAGTATCCAGCATATTCATGACCCTGGATATCTTGGGTTTGGGCATAGCTATGGCGTGGGATGACTCCAAATCTACTCCGTAGAGCGTGCTAAGTAAGATTCAGTATATTTAAAGCAACATCTATATTTCTAGAGAAACCTTGTTGTCGAACAATCATATCAGCTTTTTTTGGTCAGAAAACTTATAAAATGTATTCATTTCGTTTGATAGCTGTTGGTGAGGATAATCTAGTAGTCCTGTTTATTCATCCGTGTCATCCACCTCGACGCTATTTATCTTACCCTCTGCTCTGGCAGGCAACCAAAGTAAAATTCCTCTATAACCGATAGCCAAGATAACCAGTATTAACCATGCCAAGTAACCCTTGAAGATTTGTTCCTTGACACCGGTAGCAAATAGAATGGAAAAAAGTGCAGGCGCAACCGCTCGGAGGCCACTGTTAAGTGTCAAACTGATTGCGTTCACGGTACCTAGAGTCTCCGGAGAAGGTGAAATGTCATTTATGGCAAGTTGGCAAGCAGCTATTGACGCAAAAAGTCACCAAGTTTAGCTTTCTATCGTTTCATGACATAGCCTTGAGCTAAAAATGGTTGATGGGAAAGACATACTGAAAGCCATGGCGACACCACTTCCTACCACCAGCAGAAATGGCGCAATAGTCCAGAATGTCGTTTCCAAACCAAGTCGCAGCAGATAATTGGCGGCTGGCGTTGCGACGAACCACACTGGCCACGCTGAGGCACAAAGCCGTAGAACGCCGCCGGTTCCAATGCGCCAGTGCAGCCGTGGGAAAACGAAAAGGAGCCATACCGCCTGAGAAAGTCCAGCGATTCCGAGGAACATTGCGATCTGTGAATCACTGAGGCCGTAGCCTCCCAGGTCGACACTGGTGTAATAGAAAATCGGCACGACTTGTAGCAGAGACTGAATCAGTAGAGTTCCGTGGCCATATACGAGGGAAATGTTTGTGGGAGGTTGGAAGTTTCTGGAAAGGGCAAACTTACTGGCTGTGTATGCCAAGGCGAGAAGCATAGTAAATGCATACACAAACAAGACTTGTGACACACCAGGTGCCTTCATAATATCAGTTGTAGTCATTGTCTTAGGTGCCGATCCGTTCGCGTCTCCTTGAGGTGTCTTTCTTAGTGTCTACAAAGGAATCATGATTAGTTTTCCTTGACCCGTATAGTATTTAGCAAATGATGAGTAACATTACTAACCTCTTTGATAAACAGCGCAGATACTATACACGCAATTCCGCCGATAGCCCCGGTCGTGAATGTGGCAAGGGCATAAGGATTGTCCTTGAAAAATTGGACTCCGCCAAACACAGAAGGATATTTATCCGCAGGTCGAGAAAGAACACCGCCTAGGTTGATTAGTTGCTGGTCCTCTATCTTTATTTTGATGACATACCCATAAAAGAAGCTAGAACGATGCCTAGATTGTTCGAAAATGCAAAGTAGCTGAATGCTCGGGCTTGTGTTTTCGGTGTACTGTTCTCTGAAATTGATGCACGCACAGCACTATTTATAGTTAGTTTGTTGTCAAGAAATAGATCGCGTCATGGATTGCTGCATGATGAACGATGAGACTAACACAATAGTGCCCGAGAACATTCCCGCAATAGATCGATACATGATCATCTCCCAAATGGTGTGACTGGTTCCAAATAATGCACTTGCAGCGGACATCCCAGCCATGGAAATCACAAGGACTGGTTTTCTTCCAAATTTGTCGGCAGCTCGACCCCAAGGAATCATGAGGAGCATTTGAACAAAAGAGAATATCGACTCCTGTCATGTCGTCAGTCGTCGCGAATGGTATCTTGAAGAAGAGGTACATACGATGAGACCACTATAAAAACCAACTTCAGACTCAGTAACCCCAGCTGCATCTTCAATCATCTCACCGATAAATGCGAAAATGGAGAAAAAGGCGATTGGCTCAGCAATGCGAGCAAAGCAGAGTAACATAATCTGAACGACAGGCAACTTCTCGGAATCCTTGGAGTCGGGATCCTGTCCATCAGCCTCCCCATTTCCATTTTGACCTGCTTCTAAGGCACTCTCAGAAGCAATGAGAGGGGTTGTCTCATCGACTGTCCCATTTTGGAAGGCTGTAGTTCTATCTCTGATGGTTGCCATTGCCTGCGTCTCTGAGGAGATGTAAATGTATAAAGATGGATCTATAGATTCTCAGTAGGAAGAGATATCCTCTATTGCAGCATCGCGTAATCGAGGCAGGCTTATGAAAATACTGCCTGTTTTGGTTGTAGATAATCGCGGAATTTGTATTTCAAAAAGTGGAAGGAGCGGTCGCAACGTGTCTCTTCTTCGGTGACAAGCTTTTATATAATGAGCGGAGTACCAGTTGAAAACTTTTCGGAGATAAGAAATTGAACAGGGCGCCCAGAGTCCACTTTAAAAGATAATGTCGTTGAAAGTCGGGGTCGAAATTAGGAAGTTAATGTTCTTGATATTTCGATCCACTGTACGTAGCCCAGCCAATCACATTCTGTTTTGTCATTGTTAAACAAAAGCACGATATGCCACTATTTGATTGGCTGATACTTTCGTATAGCCCCACCAATATAAAATAGGGTAAGATATCGACCAACATCCTTCAACCACCCAACTATTCAACTCCATTGATATGTAATCAAGTGAGAGAGAGAAATATCCATTAAGAAATATCCTTGACTAAAACAACAAGATACCCATGGTTGGAGTACCTGGGAAGTCGAAAGGGTGCAAAACGTGTCGCAAGCGCAAGATAGCTGTACGTTACCCCTTCGCCTTCTCGTCCACTTTACGTTCTATCATTGACATATGAGGCTTCTGTGTCCGCATAAAGTGCGACCTACAGCGACCAGTATGTGCGAATTGTATCAAATCCAAAAGGACATGTCTGGGGTATGATAAAGATGTACGGTTCATACCTGTTCGGGCAAGTGCAACGGGCGAGAAGCTTGTAGTCACGAGCTCGTTTGAGACAGTCAGCCAGACTTCATCGGAAGGCCATGAAAGTTTCCAAGCTTTACAAAACGGATCGAAGTCGACAAATGGAGCGACAACCTCTTTGAGTACAAGGCGTCACCAATTTTTCGCGATTCCAGCTTCCGATGTTCTTTACGGACTAGCGAACCGTGAACAGTTACTAAGCGCTTTTATTACCACATGTATTCCAATAGGCGCAGGTGGTGTAATAGACCCTTCCAAAGGTCGAGGTGGGCCTTGGATGCTACAACTACCCCAGCTTTTCATGCAAACACCTGCTCTACAAGCAGCTATGTCAGCTATTGCGGCTTCTATCCTCGGTAGACAGCACGACGACCGAGACTTTGTTAATGAGAGCCTTAGATTCTACACCAGCGGGCTTCGGGAGCTTCAGAAATCGCTGTGGAATCCGGATGTGATGTACAATGACGAAATAATTGCTGTATGCCTATGTCTTGGTTTATACGAGGCTATGGAGTGTCCTGGAGATGCTCAACAGGGATACTATAATCACTGCAAGGCTTGTATGAGGCTTGTTGAGGCTCGTGGTGCTGACCGGCATATGTCGGGTGTGGCGCATGAGCTATTTCTAGGCATTCGAGCTCAAGGGGTAAGTCCGAATCTGGTGGGATATTATTAGCTAAATCTAAGTTAATTATACAGGCTTTGCTTAGCATGGCGAATCATGTTCCAAGCTTCTTATCAAGCCATCTATGGATGACTACGCCGTGGAAGCTGCGCCCAAAACGCGCTATGGATCGATTAGTGGACTGCTTGTGCGAAGCGTCATCTATATTTCGAGAAAATGACCGTATACAGCATTTGGGACCGGTTGAGAAGCTTGAATCCTGGCTAGAAAGTCTTGCAAAGTGCTGGAAAATGGATGCAGTGCTTCAAAATGTCTACAAAGAATACGAAAAAGACTTCGCCCAGCCCATGTATTGGTCGGTCTTGTCGAAAGAGCCCAATTCAGCCGATGATCCTGTCCGTGGGAAAGTGTTTCCTGTCGCTTACAGGTTTTGCAGCATGACAGTGGCGCGCTCGCTTATGATGTACTGGGCAGTCTCACTTCTGACATGGAATGGCTTGTCTCTTCTCTATATGGGTATAGCCAGTCTGGAGTTTGACGCCAGTGATGCATATTGCTCCAACTTTCCCGACTGTGAAGCATTCCAAGACAACATGTGCCACTGTAGGTACCTACGCCTCCAGCCATCAGGTTCATACAGCTACGACATATCTCATTTTACTTCGTTGGGCCACAGGATAAACTTCAAGAGTCTGATCGATGACGTCTGTCAATCTATCGAATATTGCCTCGAATCTGAAATAGCTGTATGGGGGACGTGGTCGGCCGGGACACCTCTAACGCTGGTGTATGAGACGGTCAAGTACTATCCAGGACTAGAAAGGGAGGTGCAATGGATGGAAGCAGCACTACGAAAACTTCAAGGGCGTGGATTACGGATTCTCAAGTACACCACGACGTTGAATCAGCCCAGAGTTGATTCTTGAACCAGCCACACATTGTCAGCAGATTTATCGTTTCTTTTTGGTGGCTCAGCCTCATGGAAAATCTCGCGTTCGCATGTTGCATCCCAAAACGGTCTAGCTCAGACTGCCTAATATTTTAGGGTTACGCTCAGGCTCCACTTTGAATCTCGCGCAATCACTAGGAGATGAGCTATCCCTAATTAGGACGCAACATGCGAAATCGAAGGGTTTGAACATGAAAAGGGCATACTAGCGCTTGAGCGATATGTTGTTCTCGAAGGACGAATATATGAGCTTTATACTTGGAAGGCTTCTTAGCGATGTTTTCTTGCGGCTATATAAAGCCATAACTGCCCCATGGTGACCAAATCTCCTTAATTGTTACCTTGTCCCATATCAATCCGATCACCTCGGCTTACATCGAATCAAAATGCTTAACGAACACACAAAAGTCAGCATTGCGCAGATAGTATTCTACGTGCCAGCCGCGGTGGCTGCTGCTGGGCTACTATTCTTCCGACGTCCAATTCGAGAGCTTCCTCGGTTTCCATGGGTTGTTCTTTTGATCTTCACTCTCGGTATGCCATCATTTCCTCGCCATGATTATGGGGTCCAAATCGATATATTAACACATTCTCTCTCTTGGTTAGTTCGTATTGCTGGAGGCATAGTTGTCATCCTTCATGAAAATCAGCCTTCAAGCAGTGGGCTCCTTATTGCTGCACTGATCCTATTGAATGTCGGGGTGTTTCCTTGTATCGCCGCTACGATTGGTCTGGTCAATATCATGTAAGTTCTTCTACTCAATTCATTAAGGCTGATCCTCTGACATCTGTGACAAATTGCAGCACATTCATAGATTTTCGCGAAAACAAAATCCTCGCGAAGACTATTGTTTGTTCTCGGCTACTCTTTCTCGCGGGTGTCGCTGTGCTCATTACTGGCGGTTGTCTCCAAGGCAGTGATAGCTCGGGTGACCTGGAAACTGGCACGAAACTTGTACGGATTGGTTACTGTCTCGTGACGGTATTTGTCGCTTGCCTTCTTTCATTTCAGATATTCTTCTGGTTAAGGAAGAGCAAGCTCAGCCATACAAGCTGTAAGGTGAGAATTTTAATCACTCTGGGGAGCCTCAAAAACACATATTCATGACTTTTTGATATCCAGGTACTCCGTAGCGCGTCCTTGGCCATGCCATTCTTTATCGTGCGCCTGACCTACGCTTTTCTTTCAATATACCGCCAAGGTCAGACGTGGAACTCATTGACCGGCCCAGTTGCGCCGTTCATTGTAATGGCCTTGTTGATGGAGTACTGCGTCGTACTTATATATTTGATCACTGGCTTCAGAATTAAATATTCGAAGGAGCACGCTCGTGTGCCATTGAGTTAAGGTCTTTGAAAGAGCTGAGTGAATAAATGCGTGTGGTTCATCACTTTGTTTGCCTTTCCGGCGTCCTTGACCTTTGATGGTGACCCGAGGAGTGTTTTGGTCAGTTTTGTGACAGTGCTTACGTGGAGTAATCTGATTTCAGCGAGACAGACATACATATATGGAGCTTTCGTGTATGGTTTTCGACTAAAACTTTGAGTAGTAAGATTGATAGATAGTTGTATTACAAAAATACACTCAATATGCTTGTTTTTGTCCAGAATGCAAAGCCTATATTTAGAAAGTCCAAAGCAATGTCAACAAGTTATGAATAATAGCAATACACTTGTATTACCATAATACTCGCGATCCTAAAGATCGTGACATGTAGCACTAGATAAATCAAGTATTACCGTATCATATTAACATTTAGATTTCGAAATACGTAGTTACTTTCCCCAAAAAATATATTTATATAATTAAAAAATCATTCCACCAGACAATCCAACAGCAAGAACGCTCCGATCAACACGGCTTTGTCAGTGCATCATGCCACGATTGTTCGTGACATTCCCAAGCCACTCACCTCAACCAGAATCGAGAACCCTAACCCTGCCTGAACTCTGATATGCTCACGGTGCTCCACTCGTCTACATCGTGTACGTCATTTGGGAATTCCGCCCAAAACCGCGTGTAACGCCTTGAGAAACAAACTATCAGGATATTTACAGCTCATTATCTCAGCAATATTTCTCGTTGGAACTGTAGTGGCACATTCCGTACTAATTCTCCATCTTGCCAACTTGCCATCTTGGCCACATATAATATAATTACATTCGGTTTCTACACCGTTCTGTGGAACAAACTTACCCCTCATTGTAGCTTTGTTTTCCTGAAAGATGCCTTCAGTTAACAACATCGCTTTTACTGCCCCAATAAATCCTCCGGGGGCAACTCCAGTCCTCTCAAAGGAGCAAGTCTGGGCCGGGCTTTTACTCAAAACCCGCTCTGCAGAAACCTTCATTCCCAACGCGATCGAGACGACCACTGTCATATCCGAGAACACGGACGCATCAACAGGCAACATTATCACTGTCCGCGAAGTCCTGTTCCGGGAAAATCAGAAAAGAGTCAAAGAGACAGTCACGGCATACAAAGACGCTAGAGTCGACTTTGTGCAACCCGATGGATCTTTTGTTGGAAACATTATTAGCGAGGGCGCCAGTGGAGAGATGTATATGACTTATGTCTTTGAGTGGCATCATCCGGGAGCGTCGCAAGAGGAGCTTAATGCTTTCTACGCTAAGGAAAAGGGTATTGCTCAGCATTCGGTCGAGGGGACGGTGGATGTTATTAGGAAGCTAGTCAAGGAGGGGAGATTGTAGGACATGCTATGATGTAAATTGTTTTCAAAAGAGAGAGCTTCTCAGTGTTTCTATGGCTGATGGGAAGATAGCACACGTTGACATGGACTAAATGTCATTTTCACCTCCCAACTGAGTCTTATAGTAATCAACTAAAGATATTTGTCAAAAAATTCCACCGCCAGTTTATATCCCCTTTCGACCTCCACTCTGACACTTGGGTCGGAAAGGTCTCCTCTAACGATCGAATTAGATTTATCTGACATTCAAATATTCGAATTGAAGAGAGAAATGCTTACCGTCCACTCATCCAGCCATGTATCTGGCTATCGAATCTCTCCATGAATTTATCCGACGTAGGAAGGTTGTCGTAGAACTTTTGCATTGTTGGTAAATCCTCATCTTTTGAAAGGAGCAATGCCATCGGCACTGAAATATTCGCTGCCTCTTCAGGATCCGCCCTTGAAGGAGATGTCTGAACAGCCACCGAGAAGATACTATCCGAAGACCTCTGGCAGGCTATTGATGCCAACTTGCCTCCCCAGCAGAATCCGAATATGCCAAAACTCTGTAGGTTAGGAAGTACAGGCTGTTGTTGATTTTGCTTTAATGCCTCAGTGAACTTGAGCACCCGGGGAACAACAAGCTCAGGGGCGGCTTTTGTCTTGATGAAGTTTCCTAATTTCGCTGTCTGCTCGTCTGTGACGGGGGGTACCCAGGCTTTGTCGGCCACGGTGCCATCGAACCAGTCCGGAATAAGGACTGCTACAGGTCCCTTTGATGAACTTGAGAGACTGGCAGCAACGATATCTGCGCCTCGTAGTGTTTGTGGTGAGTATCCGAAAATGTCAAAGACCCAAACAATGACCCGGGCAGCGTTCTTGTCACCGACAACATCTGTTTTATTTCAATGAGCTGTGTATCATATAATGGCTTTAAGAAGAGAAAGAGAGAAACTTACAAACTTTCTCCCCAAGTATGTCAAGGTATTCTCCTTGGGCTTGGTAAACCACAACGTTGGCCGGGACCGGGGTCTCACAGCATGCTTTGGAGTGTGTCGACGCCATTATACTTTAAATACAAATAAGTTGTAGATGAGTAAAGAGACCGTTAGAAAATATCTGGGAAATTCAAGTGAGTTGATTGTAATAGGAAGTGAAGAATGAATTCATCCCGCCAGGACGAACGTCATCTCCATTTTATATTCCTTAACTCTCTGTGGTAATTCGGAGTTTGTAATATCTCCCCAATATCCGTTTGAGCATCCGGATATATGGTAGACAAACGTATATCAATAAAACACCTGAGGGCCTCAATATATTTCGAACGTTTCAAGCGCGCTGATTGGATGAAACAAATATGAGCTTGACTTTGGACCCACACCGCGATAATTTCCCGATATGGTTAAGCGTGATGATATTGGCCAATCCAACGCCTGATTACAACTTACCAACTTATCTCTTTGACTTCTTCCTCGACCTCATATTCACACCGCTGAACTTACTGTCCAGAAAAGAACAAAAGCCTAAAAGCAGGCGGAAAGAATACGATGGTCAGGCAAGGCGGACGAAGCAAAGCATGCGCGTCTTGTCGACGAGCCAAAAAGAAGGTCAGTGAATCCAAAGACATGCCATTATTCAGGGTAAATCACACATGCAGGTGATTTACAGAAAAAATCAACAGGCTACAAATACTAATACACTCATATAATCACAGTGCGATGAGGTTTATCCGCAATGTGGCCTCTGTGTGGCCGCCAATAGGCCATGCCCTGGTCCCGTTCAAGGGAATGTCTTTCTGAATACGGACGCTTCTAACATACATCATGGCGCCGCAAAATATGCGGCGAATAATAATGCTCAGACTCAATTAAACTCTGATAGAAAAACGGGTCCTGTGGATCATAGCCTTAGACATCAGCGCGAAGAAGGTTCCACCTTGGTGGGCAAGCGATCAGTCGAGTTATGTACACTGTGCGTGAACTTTGCTTTCTTTGCTTATACATACAATCTTATTATCTAATGCTCCAAATTCAGGTCTGGACTTTGGAAAGAGTTTCATAGTGTTCCATTGCATGACATACAGATTATATCCAACCTAGTACAATACTACACGCTTTCAGGACGAAGACCAATATCCAGCAGTCGAGATAAGCAATCATGGCTCATGAGGTTGCCTAGCCTATTACGGCAAAATCTATCAATCAGGATGCGTGCACCTTTACTTGCTCCTTCGCTGGTACTGATAGCTCATCAATCCAAACAGCCTGGTCTGATGAAGGAGGCTTTGAAGTGGTACGATCGAGGGCTTAGCTACATACGAACGAGATTAAGACATCTCAACGATAATGTGCTGGATGAAGTGGAAGATAGCTTCTTGATCTGTGCGGCACTATTCATGTCCATCTATGAGACACTTCACACTACTGTCGTTGGTGGATATGAGCAACATGTCATAGGTGCTGTAGCTCTACTGCAAGCCAAGGGGCCTGAGCTGTTTGCAAGACCGGAATTCCATGATCTATTTCTGGCAATCAGAGGGCACGCGGTACGTCAAACCCAAAAGGCTCAAACTCAAAACATTCATGCAATCCGCATTTACCTAGGTGCTAAACATCATACAGATTCACGTATCTCTGATGACAGGTAGATCAACATGTCTTGCTAACGAAGAATGGTTACTAAAACCGTTTCTCCAACAAACGCGATCAAAGTTTGAGTTAATTAATGATACCCTGCTTTTGATACCCAAATACTTGTCCGAATTGCAGCATGATCTATCCCACGCTGTCGATATGTCGGAAGAAGACAGTGCGTGGCAAGATTTAAAGCAGAAAATTAACCTCATGAAGAAAGACCTAGACGAACTGGAGAGCCATATTTTTCAGTTCTTGCAACCGATACCTTCTAGTAATCCGTCCTCGACAAACGATAGCAGTTCGGATCACCATTATTTATATAATTTTACCAGTCCAATACACGCCAGAATAGTTGCGATGCACGCCTGCGCCAGAATCATTATCCTTGGCATCTTATCTTCGACAACTTCATCCTCTCCTCGCTGGCCATGCTTTTTTCCAATCGAAGACTGGCACGACGAAAGTCTCATCGCTGAAATTAAGGAGGCTTGCAAACGGATCATTTCGGCCTCACAGTACCTTTCTCGGTTCATGATAGGCTGCGCCTATTCACGGATGGTACTGCCCCTGCAGCTGGTCTGTCAGATGACCCCGAGTCAAGCCCAACGGGCGGAAGCAAGTAACATTTTGAAATTCTGGTACAATAATACACCTGTCAAAGGGTTGACATTGCTGGCAATTCAAGCTATTGATATGGTGTCTAACTTGCCTAATCCTGAGGCTTCTGATGGCTTTCTATCACATGTGATGTAATGAAACAAATATACAAAGGATCCGACACATCAGCATTGAAATACATGGTGATTCGATATCATACCTCATTCTACTATTTGCTAGTACTCCAGAGACATGGTACACTTTTCTATCTTTTCCAGGGCTCTGATGAGTTGAAAGCCAAGGCATGTCCAAATAGCTCATGATTTAAATAACTTTCTCCTAAAAGTACTAAAATATCCACATACGTCAGGACTCTTACTCGAGAACTGCTGAGTTTTTCAACACATGTAACCGTAGGCAAGACAATGCCCTAATCAAGAATGTATATTTCTATATCAAATGGATGTTCCGTACGCAGCCATGGCCCTCAAGAAAATAGACGAAGATTCGGTGTAACATAAGCAGCCTAGCTGCCAAATGGAGTATAGAGTACACAACCCAATTTCATATTCCCTTGAAGATAACAAAATCATCATAGAGTATTGACTGGTATCGGAGGTCACCGCAGAACAGCCTCAAAAGTTGGAGATCCAAGTGTGGGTCAGGTTTTTTTAATAATGCAACATTAATCAGGATAAATATGAAGACAATATAGGCGGCTCCAATAGTAGGCATTCCAGTATCTATAGACGGGTCATGCATCTATTTTTCTCGTGCAGATGTATCACTGACCTTTAAATAGTCTTATTGTAAAGCCACTGCCTTATCTAGAATCAATGCAGATCCCCGCGTGAAGTTACTTCATTCTCAGGAATAACCTTATTGTCTCAGGCAAGATTGATTGTCACATACGAAGTACGCTATCCTGCTAGGCAATCAAAGGTAGGATTCATGCCTGACAATTATTATGCCGGAAACAAGTCCGATCAATATTGCCGAAATCTGTAATTTCTCTTTAAAACTGATATCAAGCCATATTGTGTGATCCCAATGGATCCGAACAGGCAAACCCCTGGTACAGGAACGCCCAAAATTAAAGTAAACAGCAAACAAAAAGGACCCACGGCAGAGGTCTAAAAATTTCACATGCGTTGATTGGTAAAAATTTGTTGTAACCACTGTCCCTAATTTTGTGGTGAGCGAATAACGAAACAGCATCTTCGTCTGCGTGTTTGGAACAAAATGATACGGGGTTTCCTAATTGGGCAATCTGGGCTATATTGTGGAGACTGAAACGGACGGTAACCCTAAGTCCCGATGATCCTTCTTTCAGGTTGCAATCTGCGGTGCTCCGTGCCACGTCGTCGCAAAACCCGAAACTTTGCTGGAAGAGAGATATTGCTCACTGTACAGTCTCTTAACAGCGTTCTCTATTGCAGGTATTATCAGGTAGTCATATAGGTAATATCACTGAGCTGAGGCTGATTCCTACATCATCTTCCTTCCGCAGACGCCAGATGCAAGCCCTCATCAGTGGCGTGTGAGAGGGCTCCTGTCAGCATTTCTCCACAATTAATCCCCTCATTTATGGGCCCCAAGGCTTAGCAACTTTCCCGGGATCCACAACAGTGAAAAAGAATGGGCGCACGTTCAGATACCGATACGAGCATGGCTCGCTATGGTGTCGCATCGTGGCTGATTGCTGGCAAAGCTAAGACTCGATGATCGTCGGCACTACGAAAGGGGACAATGGGGGCAGCTTCAGTGCCATTGGATATCACCAAGTTGCCTTGGTTAGTCCTCAGCCCCATCCGGAAGTCGGGAGTTGGGAATTCCAGACCCCCGTTCCTGAGACTGATTCCCATGGACTCCCCTGCGCTCTAAAATAAGAAATATCACTTGAGAGCGGTCTTGCTGAGTATGTGTACTTGATACTGTATTCAAAGAGGCAATGCTTCGTGGCTGCCAATGACACGCGGAGCCGCGTAATATGGGCTACGAATCTGATCCGTGAATCCACGTAAACGGGCAGACCGCGTACCAAGATACTAATGAAACGCCGCACACTACCCCAGAGCACTAGTATTCCTAGTATTCCGATGCACTGTAACTATCCTTGATAATGCATGACCATTTCGACATCCACTGCGCCCTAAGTGACTAAATTAGATTAACAGATGCCGGATGCCTGGTCAGATGAAACTAAACAATTTTCTCCATATTTCTACCTACCGGATACAGTAAGTATCGTCAAGATAATATTATTTCTTTCATACGGCCCTGAGCTTGTCCCGGAGTGAAGAGTCGTCCGTGGATATACATAATCCATGATTGAATTTCAAGTATAAGTAGGACCTCCACCCCCCTTTGTCCAGACCTTCTCTGGCAGACATCCAGTCCACAACAGAAAATCATATACCTTCTATTACTTTCTCCTCTTTCATTCTAGAGAATCATCCAAAATGAAGTTCGCTACCACTGCCGCTGCCCTTCTCCTTGCCGGCTCTGCCGTTGCCTCCCCTCTTTCACAGCGCGTTGCTCGCCGCAACAGACATGGTATCAGCCGTCCCAACGCCCGTTTGACTGGTACTCGTTTGGCCCAGAAGAACGATGACCAGAGCACCAACTGGTCAGGTGCTGTCTTGGTCAGCAACGGATTCACCAAGGTCTCCGGAAGCGTCGTTGCTCCCACTCCTTCCATCCCCAGCGGTGGTGACGACAGCACCCAGTACTGCGCCAGTGCCTGGGTCGGTATCGACGGTGACACCTGCCAAAGCGCTCTCTTGCAGACCGGTTTCGACTTCTGTATCCAGGGTGGCTCCGTCTCCTACGACTCCTGGTACGAGTGGATTCCCGATAACGCCTACGACTTCTCCGGCATCGACATCTCTGCCGGCGACACTATCGAGATGAGTGTCGAGGCCACCAGCACCACCAGCGGTGTCGCCACCATCACCAATCAGTCCAACGGTCAATCCGTTTCTCACACGTTCACCTCCAGCGAGGTTCAGAGCACTCTCTGCCAGACCAACGCTGAGTGGATCGTCGAGGACTTCACCATCATTAGCGGCGGATCCCAGTCTCTCGCTCCTTTCCCTGCCTTTGACACTGTCACCTTCACTGATGCCAGTGCCACCAGCGGTTCTGGTGACGTCGACACCTCTGGTGCTGATCTGATTGACTTGGTCGATTCCAGCGGCAACGTCGTCACCACTGCCAGCGCCTCTGGTAACCAGGTTGTTGTTACTTACAAGTAAAAATTTTCGGAACCAGTACGTGGATTGGGCATATGAATCAATGTACATAGTGGATAGGAACTGGATGGTGATCTAGGATGAAAGTTTCTCTGGGAGAAAAGTTGTATTTATTCTTGAGGTACATATTGCACAATCTATTAAGTACATACAGTATAAAGGGCCCATTCTATTCTTCAAGTATTCTCTTGCGCACTTTCAAACTCTTCATTCCTTCTTATCTGGGATTCGGTAATGACTGTTGACTTGAGTCTCGATATCTGTATCAAGTTAGTAATCGTAAAACGATAAACTTGATGAGGAAGATACTGACGCTTTGATTGTGAAGAATTGGTCAACGAGCTTAGATGCAAGCACCCTGTCCAGTCGGAACTTCCTTGGGCTCCCAGCCGCTCGTGGGAGGGATGAAGCATTGCAAGCCTTCACAGCAGGCGAGGGCGCCTTCGACACAGTCACCTCCTTTGGGGCTACAGGTAGCACTCTCGACTGTCTTGTCGAGGCTGAGATCACTGCTGTCGGTACGGGTGTCGATGACAGCGCCGAAGGCCATGGTGGCGAGGAAGAGGGCAGTGAGGCTGGTGAAGAACTGCATTTTGATTGATAGTGAGAAAGATCGAGATGACTATGAAAAAGTGTTATCAAATGATCTTATAGAGCATGGAGATTGAAATATGTACCTTGAGCTGGGGATTTAGGAAGGATGTTCTGTAAAGAAGGTTGCTCTGGATGTTGTTTGATGGTTGATGATGCAAAGATGGATTTGAATTACGAGAGGGCTTGACTGATTTTATATCTCTTCGTCTGGCCCAAGCTCGTTCTCCTTTTGATTTGACCTTAAGCTCCAGTGTGAGTTATTCTCATATTGAGAAAAAGCAAGGGATATTTTGATATCGCAGCAATCCCAATCAAGAAGATGCAGCAAACACGTCTAACGGCTCTTATACCATTTGATAACTCACATACAACTAGGTTGCTTGAAAAATCTCCACTCTATGGTCAGTGATTAATCTCTGTATGTAGATGATCCACTACACTTCTTGCATCAGTGTAGAGCTATCACAGGGATTAGACTGTTACACGAATATCGGCAATGACCTGAAAGAAGAAGAACATTTCTGGATGACGGTCACTGGATACTGCGTCCTCCTAGCTTAGCCCTAGGTAAATTGAATATAATTTAGGGAGCAAGCATGACATATAACATACAGCCATATCGAGTAGACTGATCAACATGACCTTGCCATTTGCCCATTGTGGTAGCAAGATTTGCAACCCTGACATATCATGACTAGAATAAGCACCACGGAAGTATATTGCGACTCTTGCCTGATTTCCAAAGCCTTCTACCGAATGTTTTTTCGGTATATGGGCGCCAGCACACATAGAGTATAGGGATTCAGATGGGTACTTCCTTCAAATGAAGACCGAGCGCTACTCTATGAAAAACCGACTACAATCACAAAGTGTCATGGATTACAAGCGCCATAGGCCGCTTTAGGGCTTAACGAACCGGAGGTTGTGGTTGTGCCGACGCAAGGGGGTCGCCGTTATTAAAACCCGTATAAGAATTAAGAATCAATCAGATCAATAGCATCGTTCCTTGCAGGCTTGGCAGGGGKAATCTTATGAGAATGCATATGACGCTTTGTATTCGATTATATTGTGCCTTGATGTCTTGCTCCGTACGTCTTTGTGTGACTTGATGGGTGAGGGGGCCGATATGAGTCTCTTCTTATCACTCGTGTTACACGAAATCATCAAATCAACGGCAAGGTTTCTTTGCTTTCAACTTCCTTACACCAGTACACTCGTCACACGTTGCTACCTTCCGCCCCAGTACGTGGCGTACTTGCTCTGACCTTTGACGACCTCAACAAATCGTTGTGCAATGATAGAATCGGTCTTCCAGGAAGGGTGAAGATTATTAAACCACAGGAATGATTCTTGATTCGCTGCAAGAGAGCACACCCCACTCGCATCGCACTGCTCAATGTATCCCGTGACATTAGCTGGTGAAGCGAGATACTGATCCGGGTTATAGTATATGTCGGCAATCTGTAAGTTCACAATCAGCATTTGTCTTGTTTCTTTTCGACCTTGGTCGGATAGGAGCTACATACAATGCTATACATATCCATAAGAGCGAATTGAGCACCAGGATATCTGTTCTGAATTAACAACTCGTACGGGAGCTGATACTTGTAGATGTCGTTGACGGTCTTGACACTCTCCCACATCCTATATGAGACTTCGGTGACATTGGTAGTCCCATCTGGATTGGGATATACTCCACCATTTTCCGGCGTCGCATAGAGAGGGACAAGCTGCAACGGAATCACATTCTGGAGGACAAAGAACCGAGCACCATTGGCATAAATCTTGTCTAGCGCTGAGAATACACACTCCGTATAGTCCGGAATAGTCTTGCCGGGTACTTGAGAGTCGGTTAGGAACGCATCCGCGCCCAGGTCATTCGTACCGATCCACATTGAATAGACGGTCTCCGAAGGGGGGATATCCAAAAACGAAGTTCCGTTTGTGGTGAGTTTACTATCACCGATGTAGGCTGGTACCTCATATTCGAGAACAGATGGGTAGTCGCCATTGAGGGCAGAAACCCAACGAGGTGTGATCTCGTTGGAACAGACGGCACCACTGACAGCGTAGTCGTAGAGATTGACTTTGGCATTAAAGGCGACATATCGAGCCCAAATGTAGCCACCGGATGAAGTATTGTTACTCTTAAAGCAATTAGACTTTTACACTCATAGAACGTACAATGAAACAACTTACCACTGGATCGACCCAGCCAACCGGTGGCGCAGAACCATTGTGACTGGCAAAATAGCCAAACCGACTTTCATCAGTGTAGCTATCTCCAAAGGTGACCAAGCTCTTGAACTTTTTCAGCTTCCATTTGGAGCTGCTCTCACCACGACTTGAGAGAGTTGGTGAGGTAGCGATTGTGAGCTGGCTCAGCAACACTGATATGTAGACGTATTTCATGGAAGAGAACATTTTGTGCCTGAAACTTACAACTACTAAGACTGATAAGAAAAGAAACGAAACAATGGCTTGAATCGCCTATTAAGTCGTCGATCGATGCGGGGTGATAAAGACATCTTCTCAAATCCTGCTGCCAGCAATAAGCATCATATACACATGTAAGTCAAGATCTCCGAGCAGGATTAGTGTGTGCGTGCTTTGTGCAATATGCGGTAGTATAGACAGTTGCTATGCAGCTTTACGCCCATGATTGGGCTTGAGGAGAGCCATGTCTAGGGATCTGCAGCGTGCCAGACAGGGTTATAACCGGGGTAGCTTGTTCTGCAGTTGACACATTGACATCAGTTGGCGGAAAATACAATGCTTGCACGCATCGTACAGGCTAATATAAACAGACTTTTCCCGATATCCCGAAGGCACATCCCACTACGGAGGGCTTCAGGATGAGTAGCCTCMAAATACAGTAAAGACATCMCCGGASGAGCCGTACAATTATCCGGCAATGTGCACGTCATACCTGCTTCTTAGCTGCGGGGTCCCCATAATGATGATTTTGATCGCCTCAAAGTCTTGACTTTGTAGAGGGATTAGTGATGCCATGTAACCTCACTACTTCCCTTTTGTACTAACTCGTAGTGAAGGACTTGTCTCTAAAGTTTATGAAGATTGCGGGCGAACGGATAGACTAGTAGTAGCATTGGGGATCGGAGAAATGGAGATTTGCCGATTTACAATATCATGTTGAGATCTTGAACAGACATGATCAGTGCTTGGTACGGCTTKAAGATGAGCTCTTCTCATGTCCTGAGTCTCGGAAAAGCTGATGTTCTGGTAGATCAGAATCTAGTCAAAGATATGTGTCGTTCCCAGAATCTGAGTGCTTGAGCGGTAATCATTACAAACTCATGAGAACCCAAAGTCGACTATCTCCATCCAGAAAGAACTCGGAGAGTACCGAAGTACAGGAACTGGATACAGCAGCTCCTCAATGCGAAGATTGGCAACCCGGGGAGGTGCAAGAAGTCGGGTATATACACCCAGCTGCGTGCTTCTGTTACAGCCTTTTAATGAAGATCAAAGCGCTACGACCAGGGGAGTGAACAGGGCCCTACAACAAATCGAATCTGAAACCTCGGAGGAAAGATCCTCGCAGCGTATCGAAACCGTTGAACGAATGAATTAAGGAAAAGTTGTTGAAAGAGAAGGCTGAGATAGAAGGTGGTGGGGCACTCCGACATGTTTAGCGGCTCGTGACTCCTGGGGTTCATGACATGTCAGGTAACTCACGACAGTAAAAGCTCTTCCATGAGACACTTTTTATCATCAAATACGATTGTGTGAGCGCTGGCCTGCTCATCGCCGACTCAATCTAACATGCATTACACCTGAGCCAGTCGCCGAGTCTGCTACAACCAACATCCACGAAGCTGCCGGACTGCACGAAGACGACCGTCTATCGGATTTGCGATTGAAGTGAGCTGAAGAACGAGCTTCAGCCACAAAGACGCACAAACTTGCTATCTTGGAGCGTGGCGGACTGCTGAAATACTTGCTATCATACAATTTCTAAATTGAAAGATTCGATCAGAAGAGGAAGTGAGTCGGCGAGATGTTCGCCTCCAAGCGGTTAGGAAAGGTAAGTCATGAGAGCTCCTCTCATTCACAAAACTCTCAGCTCAGCTGCTAATTGAGTTCACGATATAGGAGCTTGCTAAGGTTAGTACGCGAAAGAATCGTTCTCTTCCCCTTGTCACAGTCCTGGTACCGTCAAGAGCTTCCCCGCATCAAATAACCCACCGCCGCATGTCTGATTCATGGCTCACCCAGTATAACTCGACAGATGCAAACCCATCTACCTCCTGGTATCGAGATAGTGCAAGCCGAAAATTTCGAGCAATGGCTCATGGACATCCGCGTTCTCGACTCGAATCCCCTCTACCAAGACCAGACCTTCCGACTCAAGCTGATGTTCAGCTCAAAATACCCTATTGGTATAGTCGAATCACCTCAAAGCACTGATTTGGAAAATAAATTGACATACGTATCGCAGAACCACCAGAAGTCGTATTTGTCAAAATCTCCCAACCCACAGACACACCCCGCGCCATTCCGATCCATCCACACATCTACTCTAACGGTTTCATCTGTCTGGACCTGCTCTCCTCAGCCGGCTGGTCGCCCGTCCAAACTGTCGAAAGCGTCTGCATGAGTTTACAAAGCATGTTGACCGCCAACACCAAGAACGAACGTCCGCCCGATGACACCGAGTTCGTGAAAGGGAACAAGAGGAGGCCGCGGGACGTCAATTTTTACTATCATGATGATAATGTTTAATACATCGAAATCGGTATTCTTTACGAAGCTATTGATAATAATGACATTTTGACGATAGAAAATGTCTTAGGAAAGCCCGGGATTTATCGTAATATACTCTACAAATGGAACGATACAAGAACTATGTATCATTGTTACGGACTAATTGACCATCCATATCTTTCTATTGACACTAGCTGTACATACAAATACGAAAGAGGACTAGCAGGGCAGCCGTCACAAAGGAAATTGAGGTTCAGAAAAAGTAAAACATGTCAAATCTCGGATGATTTGATGAACAAGCCGATCGATGAATAAAACGCCAGTAGTACAGTGCTACTTCTTAGGGTAGCTGTATGATTTCTTTTGCTCGAGGTTCTTATTGTAACATGAAAAAGGCCTATCGGTCGACTTCTCCAAACACCAAATCCATAGTACCAATGATGGCGACGGCGTCGGCGAGCAAGTGACCGCGGGAGACTTGATCGAAACCACCGAGATGGGCAAAGCCAGGAGCACGGATCTTGCAGCGGTATGGGCGTTCGCTACCGTCACTGACGACGAAGACACCCATCTCGCCCTTGGGGGCCTCGATGGCGGAGTAGGTCTCACCAGGAGGCACGGCGTAACCTTTGGTGAAGAGCAAGAAGTGGTGAATCAGAGCCTCCATGTTCTCCTTCATGGCAGCACGAGGAGGAGGGCTGATCTTGTAGTCCTCAACCTTGACTGGACCAGCGGGCATCTTGTTCAAGCACTGGTGAATAATGCGGAGGGACTGACGGAACTCCTCCATACGGCAAAGGTATCGATCGTAGCAGTCACCATTCATACCGACGGGGACATCGAAGTCGACCTGGCCGTAGGCATCATATGGCTGCGACTTGCGAACATCCCATGGCACACCGGAACCACGAAGCATGACACCAGTGAAACTCATGTTGAGGGCATCTGCAGCGCTGACGACACCGACACCCTGTGTTCGGGCCTTCCAGATACGGTTGTCGGTTAAGAGTTCTTCAGTTTCGTCAATGCGGTCACCGAATTGAGTAGCCCATTGGTAGATATCGTCGAGCAAGCCGAGAGGAAGATCCTGGGAAACACCACCGGGTCGGACGTAGGCAGCGTGCAGTCGAGCACCAGAGACACGCTCGTAGAATTCCTATTCATCCACAATTAGAATGGTCCAACCATTGACAGAGACTCTACTAACCATAAGCTTTTCACGTTCTTCAAAGCCCCACAAGAAAGGTGTAAGAGCACCAACGTCCATAGCGTGGGACAAGACAGACATAAGATGGTTCAAAATACGAGTGATCTCTCCAAACAAGGTTCGGATCCATTTGGCGCGCTCAGGGATGTCAATGTTGAGTAGTTTTTCAACAGCCAACGAGAAACATTGCTCGTTGGTCATCATCGAAACGTAATCTAAACGGTCAAAGTACGGCAGAGCCTGCATATATGTCTTGTATTCAATCAATTTCTCCGTTCCACGGTGCAAAAGACCGACGTGAGGGTCGGCGCGAACAATTTCTTCACCATTGAGCTCGAGAATTAAACGCAACACACCGTGCGCAGCTGGATGTTGGGGACCGAAGTTGACGGTGTAGTGTCGGATCTTGCGATTGCCGGTGTCGGTGGTCGACTCTAAGGCAGCGCCTTCTCCGATGGGCTCAGGACCTGCCTTGTTCGCAAGGTGAGCGAACGAGGGATCTGTAGGAATGAGTCTGGTGGCTTGGTAGGGTTGAGGTTCGGCAGCTCGTCGAGAGGGAGTTGTGCTCATATGCCGCGAGCACGAGGCAGAAGCTTTGAACAGCGATTGATGACGACCTAGCGTCATTGGCACACGGCCAACGACGCGAGAAAGAGAAGAAGCCATCGGGGGGATGCGGCGGGCGACGCTGGGATGGCTGCGAGTTGAGGTGTGGACGTCGGGAATCTGAGGTTGCTCAGTGTGGTCCTTCCGCCTTCAAGTTCCGGCAGGAATTGTTCGCAGCCTGAGGTGTCTATGGTGTGTGTCACGTGATACATCTACAAATTAGTAAAAAAAACCCAACCTACGACTCTAGTGCATGACAAAAAAGGACTCTGACATTGCTGTAGTGCCTTTTATGACAATTCTTATACATTTTACTCAGAAAACAGCTCTAAAAAGTTGATTATAAGCAACAATCGACGAGCTTTTCTTCAGTAATCGGGATTCAATGATGCATGATTGGCTCATATTAGATAAGCGTCCCTCACTTTACCAGAAACAGCCTAGTGTCTGCGGAGCAGAAAAGACTCCCAAGGACCTAAAGAAAAAAAAGTTCGTACAGCTTCTTCACAGTTTCAAACAGAGCGAATGCGCATATTCAGCAGCAATGGCACCGGTCGCAGCTACTACAGAGGAGCCTTCGCGGCGAAGAGTAAGCGCTCAAAGTGTCTTGATTTCTTTCGGCCCGTCTAACGTGTTAGATTATCAATATCAATGCCGAAACCATCACCAACATACCCTCCACAGACTTCCCTGGGCATTGGCCTGGAGAATCACATGAGTGGTCCATAGAGAAATTTCAAGATGTACGTCCTTGAATCTTACCTCGTCTAACCATTTCAAAATTGACCCAGTCAGAACTTTCGAGTCGACTTTCACAAAAACGAGACTTACGATGCCTCCTTCTCCCTCGTCGGTCTCGACGCCTCCGTCGCAAACGCTTTTCGCCGTATCCTAATCGCCGAAGTACCCACTCTCGCCATTGAATTTGTCTACATCCTCAATAATACATCCGTCATTCAAGACGAAGTGCTCGCCTCCCGTCTCGGTCTCATCCCGCTCAAAGGCTCGATAGAAGGTCTCAACTGGATGCAATGGTTCAAAAAGGCCACCGAGGAAGACCCCGAGAGCAGCGACCCTAGCGACTTCAACACCGTCGTTTTAAATCTCCACGTTGAATGCAGCGTCAACGAAAGAGCTCTACCGGGCGAAGAAGACCCCCGCCTTCGCTACCATAACGCGCACGTCTATGCAAGCGACATCACATTTGATCCAAAGGGTCGTCAAGTGAACTATTTCAGCGGCGAAGGAGAAATCAGACCGGTCAATCCCGACATTCTTATCGCTAAGCTTAGACCAGGACAGGTTATCGAGCTCGAGATGCATTGTATCAAGGGTATCGGTGCCGACCACGCCAAATTCTCTCCCGTCGCAACGGCAACATACCGTCTCCTCCCCGAAATTCGAATCATGCGCCCTATCATTGGCGAAGACGCAAAGAAGTTCGCTAAGTGTTTCCCCAAGGGTGTCATCGGATTCGAGAAAATCACATCTGCCGAAGCTGCGAAGAAGGGTAGTGGATACGAAGGTCATGCGGGCGAAGACAAAGCTGTGGTGGTCGACCCCTTCAAAGATACCGTCAGCAGAGAATGTCTACGACACGATGAGTTCAAGGATAAAGTCAAACTGGGTCGTGTGCGGGATCACTTTATTTTCAATATTGAGAGTACCGGCCAGTTTCCTAGTGACACTCTTTTCCTGGAAAGCGTTAAGGTGTTGAAGCTCAAATGCGTACGGCTGAAACGAGACTTGAACAAGCTGGTGCAATAACGTCTCTCACTTTTTCGCTTTCCCATCTTGTCACTTTATTTTTTTTTGGATTTTGTTTGCCTCTTTGCGGTTGCATTTACTGGAGTTTTGTGTTGTCTATTTGTGTGGATATAGATGTCAATCATTCTACGGGTCAAAAAAGTCCTCTTTGATGTGTCTAGAAGGTGTTTCATGATATTGTTTCGTCAACTCGTCTACGTATAGCACTCAAGCAATGCGTTTCCTCGTGATCAAGGTATCACGAAAAAACGAGCTTGTACCGGAAATCAATGGTGAACGCAGGGTCACTGACTGCGATTTCCTGCCCATCAGACACCAGGTCCTTCAGCTTCAACCGTAGATTAACCCGCGTCTGTTCTTCTAACTGAGGCGGGAACCGTTGGTATAGTGTTTTCTCCTCGGATCGCAAACTAGGCTTCTTGAGTTGTGCCTCTGCTCGCTCGCCCAGATTTTCTATAAATTCTTCCAGAGTGATTTCAGGGTTAACATGGATCGTGCGTGCGAGGTTACCGCAAACGGGACAGTCTGGTTTCTGTTCTGCGGTAAATGTATAGGTGTATACACCTTCCTCGCCAGCATACATCATGTAGTTGTCCAAGTACGGGTTGCATGAAGTAGCAATCTTCAAAGCCTCGGATGTTGTAGATGCAGCAATAACAGCATTAGTCGACGCGATGGCGGGGATGATGTTCTTCACGACACCCTGCGTCAGTTGAAAGGTAACTCCGGGAATAGAGAATTGCTTCGCGCGCTCCAAGGCGTGTTGATAGATCCAGGAGATGTGGTCGAGGTCGTCGCTGTCGAATGGTTCGTCTTTCCGCTTTTCCTGCCAAGCAATTTGATGGGCCCATTCGATACAGTGCTGCGGTTGTCGGGGAATGGTGGCGATTGTGCATAGTGGAACAGCAGCTCTGGGGGCGTGCATATCGAGTTGGCATTCAATGCACGATGTGAGTGATGGAAGAATGACGCGAGCTTGTCCTTTGAAACCTGTTCATCGTTAGTAGAGAGCAGCAACTGAATTATGCGCACAATCAACATACCCTCTGTACCCCCATCAATCAAAGGTTTCAAACTCTCTGGATTCTCGGCATCTACCATGCCAACAAGGGTCGAGTTAATCCATCGGCGTGCTTCAATACTATCCAATCCGCAGACAATGATCTTGAACTGCATGTAGTAGTCTTCGTCTTTGTCTTGGATCTTTCCGACATATGGCGTGATTTTGACTCCCTTGACACGTTTCTGGACAAATGCTGCTGCAACCTCGGCTTTGGGCTTTCCTACATCAGATTGACGGAATAAGAATTGGCGGTTGAGGTTGGAGATGTCGATTGTATCTGAAAAATGTTAGCTGAAGAAAAGTTGATTGTTAATGTAACATACCCATGTCAATGACATGAATATCTTTGAAGCCAGAAAGCGCAAGATTCTTCAATATCTCACATCCTAGCCCTCCAGCTCCGCTGAGCACTATTAGATGCGGCGTAGATAGCATTGGCCCAGAAAAAAGACTCACATAACACTATGATAATCAGTTACTGTTCACTCATGATCATTAGGAGTGCTTACAGAACTTTAGACGTCTCCAGCGCATCGATGGTCTCCGATCCGGGTACCCAATCTTCATCACTGAAGGGGCCTGGTTTGCTCAAAACCTTGTACAGATGTTTCCTACAAAGTGAACGTTCAGTCATCTCTTTTTCTTCATACAGTAAGAGATATTACCATCGTGCACTCGAAGAGTCTGTAGTTATTTCAAGGGAAGGCATGGTGAGAGATGAATCGATATAAGGTATGTAAGGTTGATGTTTGCCTGCCTGGCGAGTTCGCGGGGCAATGATCCTTGTTCAGATTGTGTTGTGAATCATCAACCAAACAGCTCGAATAGAGTACAGTGTATGACAGTATGGCTCTATAGTGGACTGTATAATTTCTTGTGTTTCTCTTATAATCTGTCGAATGTGGTGGTGTTACCTCAACTTGATAGTTGTTGTTGAGTGGAGCATGAGATGATTGGCGGGGCGGCGTTATAATAACCCGCGGCTCCGTGTTCGAGGAAAGAACTATCTGACTCGTTGCATCGACCAAGAATGAGCTTCTTTTCTCAAAAGTCATGATGAGACTTTTGAAATTACAACATAAACGACAATGGATGGCTTGTTGACTGCTGTTCAGACAAAGCGCATCGAAGTGTTATCAGAAACGGCGGTGCGAAGTGTTGACGCTTTAGATCCAGAAGCTCCGTCCACCAGAAATTTCACCAATGAGACCAACACACCAGAGGCTCTCTTGCAGCGTCTTCAGGAGCAACCAACCGAGCAGGGGCTTTATCAGATTTTGAAGGCGTTGGATCCGTCGCGAGCTGGAAACGACAGCGCGCTTTTTGACATACGACTTCCCGGCCCACTTCATGGACAAATCCTGCATATTCTAGTTAACAAAACTATCCCCGATCATTGGAGCAATGTCGAAAAGAGCAATCTAAAACTCCGAGGGGCACTTTTGCGATGTTTCTCTAGTGTCGTAGGGCTACGGGCTCTGGTGGGATATATTCAGATATCTAATAACGCCATACGGTCCAAATCAGCCAAAGATAGGGAGTCAGGGAAGGTTCTGGCCCTAAGAGATGTCATGTCATTCACTTCCACATTATTGAAGCCCAGGGACTTTGTTTCGCGAGTCTATCATGACAACACGATTATATATGATTCAGACACTAAACGACGTGTGGCTTGGTCAGAACTTTGCTCCCTTCTATCGGGAGGAAAAATTCTATCCACAGCTGCTGAGGCCTTGACTATTATCAAGGACAACGAAGAAGGCCATATCAAATCATGGATCAGTGAAGGGCATGCCTTTGCTGAGTGGCTTGGTAAGAATGTGAGCTACATGATGGTGCAAGGTGCCCATGACGACGATGATCTCTGGAAATTTGCAGCTCTCATGTTCGGTCGGTCGACAGGGCTAGGCTATACCGATAAAATTGTTCACGAAGTATATAGCGGGGTAATTGTGGACGGTGGAAATTCTCCTTCTTGGGGCCTTTGTTTCCGACATCTTCGGCATCATGAGCGAAGCGCAATCCTGCAAAGCATTCTGAAAGATATTCAAAAACGGTACTTTGCTATAGATGAGAAGAGCATTTCAACAGCCGGCTCAACCGTGGGCGGAATCGCTGCCCTTCTCATTGAAATTCTCAAGGACATCGCCAGTCCTCAAGAGACGCTTCGATCCTGGCTGTCAAATGCAAGTACCAATGTGGTCACCACTTTCGGCTTACGTCGTGCTCTTGTTCTACTAGTGGCAAAAGATCCAGGTAAGTCTTTTCTCATCTTGCAAGATCTATCTTTGACGCCTTATAGACTCTCTACGGCAACTACTGGAGCAGACTTTCCGCGACTTTGGGGATAGCTTCAGTATCAAGCACAGCTTGATGCCCACTCAAGAAGGTAATTCAGTCTTTTCCAAAACCAAACTCCTTACGGTAAACTAAAATACAAACAGCAAATGCACAAATACTCCTGTTGACTGCCGGGTACCTGCAAAGACTCCAACCTGCAGAGTTACATGCTATCGGGCGGTCATCACTATATCTTAATGCTGTGTCGAATCGATTAGCCGCCTCCTCGACAAAATCTCGCTTTCTAGGTATGATTGTCGGTATGGCTATCTCTGAACTAGTCGAACCACCAGGAAAAATGATGAAATTTGATCTCGAAGGATTTGACAGCGGCGATGTTCAATGGTACCTTGGTTTGACCAGGGTTGACGATAAGATAAGCTCTATTCAGGACTTACACCAACTGGACTTTGGAAGAGAGAAAATCAGCCAGCCCAAAAAGACGTCCGAAGCTAAGGTTGCCTGGGCACCGTCCTCTGTTCAGAGGGAGAGTTCGAAAATAGTCGCCATTGAAGAAATCATTGATGATGATGATGATGCCGAGGACGAAGAAGAGGGGTTTATGCCTTATGCCAAACCAGACAGCGACGCCTCTGACTCGGAGGATGACCCAACTCTCGTGCAGAGAGGCAAAGTTACGGCCCCTGTGTAAGTTCAAGATTACATCGGTGATGATAGATATCGACTAACGTGTTATAGCTACATACGAGATCTGGTTGCCTACTTGAAGGACTCTGAGAATGTGGATCGGTATCACCTGGGCATAACCAATGCGGCCTCGTTAATTCGCCGAAAAGCTGGATTTGGAACTGAGCTAGTTGAGAATATTGATGGACTTGCATTAGTGATTATCAGTCTTCAAGATAGCTATTCCATGCCAAACTTCCACGAACACCGTCTTAAAGCTATGATTGCTTTACTTGCCGCGCAGCCAATCCGCATGGGTCGATACTTCACGGCGACGTTTTTCGACGGAGACTTATCACAAACTCAAAGATCGGCTATTCTGACAGCCATGGGTCTAGGTGCCAGAGAAGTTGCTGGTCATGGCGAAGAGGATGCCAAGGCTCTGGGACTACCCTCGGCTTCTGCGCAGGCCGACTTCCCGTCTAAGAAACTGCCTAGTCATATTCAGCAATTCTATGACACACAGAAAGAGGTCTCGCCCATTGCTACGCTTACGGAGCGATTGTCTCGAACATCACTCCAGCCATTGGCACTTGATGCAGCGGACGCAGCGTCAGGGCCTAATGCACTGAAAGTTAGAACTTTTTCATCGCGCATGGAAGTCGAGCGTCAGCGTCAGCTACGCGAAGCTCAGAGGAAGAAGAAAACAATTTCGAAGGATTTGCACAAAGACTTGACCGAGGGATTCTTCTATCCTTTGGTTGGTAGATTTGCGGTCATGCTGCAATCACGATCGTAAGTTTTCCGCTCTAGGTAAGAGTATAGGAACTGACTATTCCACCAAGTGTATCTTCATCAGGCCACAACCCGTTTTACTCAGCGAACATTCTGCGACTATTCCTCCAGACAGTAACTCTCATAATCTCAACGTTAGGCCCTAACACACCAGCACTCCCAACGATCAGCCAAGAAACACTCTCCCTTATCTTCGCCCTCCACGGCAGCGCCGTTTCAACAGAACCAGTCGTCCTACCAGCCCTACTCTCCCTCTTCCTAGCAGTCATCGACCTGAACGTCGCAGCCGGCTCAACGGCAGAAGAACGACTCGTCACCGACCATGGGGTCCAAGTAATCGAACTTCGCGATTGGTGCAATGATGTTTTCGAGAAAATGCCGGCTACTTCAACTAAGAGTGTACAATCTGCAGAGAAGATGGACGAGACAGAGCAGACGCGAATGCTTGCAGCTGGTATTTTGGTCAAGTTGGGAGAAGTGATTGAGAGATATCAGGGTCGGTTGATGGGTATTAATGTTGGGTTTAAATACTAATAATCAATGCTTTAAGCATTCAGAAACTTGTTACATGTAGTAGAACTGAAATGATAGCTCATTGCTCATTGGAATATCTCACTTGTGTTCTGATAGGAGTTGAATGTGCTTCTTTTTTAATCTAGGCCATTCACCCGGGCATTTCCAGCTTTAGGTGCTTTTATTCACACGCCTGGGTCCTTTTGACGCTGTCACATTCTGATTGCCCTGTTTTGTTATTCTGTCCCTTATTCTTTTTTCTTCTCCTCACATTTAGTTTCTACCATTCCCCTGGTTCAAGACAGCAGAGTTACACTCTGCCTGATAGTTTTTTGCATACAGACAACTCATAACCTATCTCTCAAATGAGTCTCTATCAACAAAATGCAACAGATCTCTCTTCCCCAGTGTCATCCACGGCTTCAACCCCGCTGTATCGAGTCTTTCGGGGCCTCAAATCCACACAGGTCATCTCGATTCCGCCCACGGACGCGGCATGGCGTACAGCTCTCAACGACCTCAAGATGATATACCTTGAGGGAAGATGGAGAGAATGTGAAAGTAAATGTCTTCGTTTGGTTGGGTATTGCAAGGTCCGTATTCCAACATAACCGTTTAGTATGAGGTAAGATGAGATGCTGATGAGCTATGGATTCACAGGATTCGCCCTTTACTTATGCATACTTGCTGTTTCTGATCGGTTGCTGTGTTGAGATGTATGCGAGGAATATGCATCAGTACTCAGCAGCAAAAACAAAAAAGATCGACGATGCTGCGATTTGGTTCGAGAGGTGCAAGATTATCTTGACGAATGCTATCGAACTGCCCAGTGACAGCGATATCGAGGATGTCGTCTCAACACCACGAGTTCCCCTCTTAGAAATGGGGTCTCCATTCTATGGCTCTGATAACTCGCCCCTGGTTCAAAAGAAAGGTATTTAAACTGCCCTTGTTAGTAACTTCATCGAAAGTTCAGACTAATCCTTCATTCTACAGAGAGAATCGAGCGCCTGACAAAAAAAATCAGCCGACTAGTTGACGGGGGCCCAAATAGTTGGTATTGCGACGAAACCGACCCTTTTACGTTAAACAATCCCGCCCTTCAGAGAAGGTCTTTGTCGTACACTCAGCAACAACTGACGCCCCCTCCGCTACGTATTCGCAAGGGTATCCCGCTGCATGTCAATGTAATGTCACCCTCACTCAGTTCCATGAGCTTTGTTTCGGCAGAAACAGATCAATGGGATGAGACTATGATGAATACACCAATACAACGGTATGGGGGTGGGCTTCGGTCGTTGGCGAGTATCATGGAGGATATGAGTGATTATGGCTGGACACCCGAGACGTGGAACTACAGTACAATGAGCAGTGGTCACGATCTCAGCTTCCAACAATACCCAGTAACATCAACAAACTCATTCTCAGTCGATGACCGGAATGGTTTTACCTCTCAGGCAATCTACGAAGCAAGAATTGAAGAAAAAAAGGAAGCATTGAGGGCCGAGATCGACAGACGAGTCGCAGAGAGAATGCCTCAGATAGATGAGCCGATCCTTGTGAACTCATCAAGTCTTGCTTCCCCTCCAAAAACAAAAAGAGAACTGCCTCGCTCAGTCAGCGACATGATCCGCGATTGTTTGGGAAAGGAAGGAGCCGAGAACATTACGCCTTCCTGCCTGAGGCCCATCCCGCATTCGTCCAGTGCAAAGCCGCTGCCATTATGTCTCAAGCCAAAGCAGATCATGAGAGTGTCGGACTCGGACAAGGCTTCACTGTCTCGTCTGCAGCGTGCTTGGGAGGTGGCGTCTTTCGGCCGGTGGTACATGGCAGACTCTGACTGTCACTCCCTGTCTCTGGTGAAGCGGACATGGCCACAGCTCTGTGAATCGTATCATCTCGATACATTCGCCAGCGACGACAATCTCCTCGAAGCACGGATCGCCCGCTTCGATCACCAGCTCGCTTCTCTGGTCTACTCTCTACATCACAACATCTCCGATCTACACCAGCTAGCCACCGACATCAACCACTATCGTACACTACACCTCCAGACCCAAAAAATGCCTCCCTCCAAATCATACTGGAGCTTTCCAGCCTTGTCAAAAGACGTTACCGACGAGAATAGCAACGACGGTTTCGGTGGTAATCAACATCCCAATCGCGGTACAAAGGATATGAAGTTCAATCTAGGGTGGGCTGCGCCAGGAACAATTCTCAACGAGGGCAAAGCCGCGAGAATTGAGAGATTGAGGAAGGATGGGTTCAATACCGTGGGTTTACGGAATGCGCAGCGTGGGCACAAGGGTACCGAGTGGTATTCTTATCTATGTGAGGATGCTTTGAAGGATGTTGCACGTTTGTAAGCATGGCATTTATTGAGGTTGTAGACTGTTAGTACCTATTGGTGATATGAAAACGTGGGGGGCATCGGACAACGTTGCGAGGATGTCAGTTCATGATTCTATTACTCCACAGATATGCAGGGCAGGGATCAAGTCAGTCAAAGCTATTGGCCTAGAAATACTCTACTCGTGGACAACGTAGTCATTCCCCATACGTAGCCTTACAGAACAAGACTGACAACTCCACACATCTCATCCTTCCCCTCATCCAGACCCTTCTTATCTCACCCCCGCGCACCCACTCAACCTGCTGCTTCGGCCTTCGAGACGAGTCAATGGACAAATCGGAATCTGTCTTTGTGCCTTACTACTTCCTATTTCGCATTCCGCCGGTTGCTCGATTCCGGTGCTGATACTGCTGATTCCCCGAGTGGTTGTTATCGCGTTAAATCTATAAAATGACAGCTTTCCGCTAGTATATGTCTACCAACTTGCTAGAGCAACGAGTTCGCTATTATTCATCATGTAAGTCTGAGACTCTATCTGAACGAATTGCTGTTAATAAAGGCTAGGGGATACACAACTGCATTCGCCTTTTTTGAAGCTCTTTGGGAGGTACGTTCCGTCTACCTTCTGTCTGAACATCGTACTAACTGCCCAGGCCGGCGTTCAATATGTCTTTGTCAACCTGGGAACCGACCATCCCGCTATTATCGAAGCACTAGTCAAAGGCCAAAGAGAGCGCAGAGATCAATGGCCCAAGGCAATCACCTGTCCCAACGAGGTACGTCAGCAGTATGCGGGTAGCATCGGCTCCAATACAAAGAATACGAAGATACTAAATCGAACATAGATGGTCGCCCTCTCAATGGCCGATGGGTACGCTCGTCTCACGGGAAAGCCACAATGTGTCATTGTCCACGTCGACGTCGGCACGCAAGGTCTCGCTGCTGCCGTCCACAACGCCTCATGCGGCCGAGCACCCGTGCTCATCTTCGCGGGTCTATCACCATTCACGCTTGAAGGAGAATTGCGGGGCTCAAGGACGGAGTATATCCACTGGATACAGGATGTACCCGACCAGAAACAGATCATATCGCAATATTGCCGGTATACAGGCGAAATCAAGACGGGTAAAAACGTCAAGCAGATCGTGAATCGCGCATTACAATGGGCTACTAGTGATCCTCAGGGACCGGCATATCTGGTCTGTGCTAGAGAGATTATGGAAGAGGAAATCGAGCCATATTCTTTGAAGCAGGAACAGTGGGTGCCGGTTACGGGATCCGCGCTACCATCGAGTGCAGTCGAAATGATTGCGACTGAGCTGGCGAATGCAAAAGAGCCTCTGGCTATTGTTGGGTACAACGGTCGCAAAGCCAGCTCTGTCGAGGAATTGGTCAAGCTAGCCAACTCAATCAAGGGTCTTCGCGTGGTCGACTGCGCTGGATCGGATATGAGCTTCCCAGCAGACCACCCTGGTTGGCTGAGTTTACATTTCGGACGACATGACGCGGTCAAGACGGCGGATTTTATCTTGGTTGTTGATAGCGACACGCCCTGGATTCCTACTGTCTGCAAACCGAAGGAGTCGGCAAAAGTGGTTCATTTGGATGTTGACCCATTGAAGCAGCAGATTCCGATGTTCTACTTGCCGTCTATCGCTACTTTTAAGGTCGACTCTACGACCGCATTCAAACAGATTAATGAGTACATTGCTTCGAATTCGTCACTAGCTCAGACGTTGAATAGCCAAGAAGTGAATGAGCGACAGAAACGAGTTGAAGAATCATACCGAAAACGGCTTCAAGATATTGCGGATTCTGCAGCGACTCCTGACGGTGGACCAGGTGCTTATCTGAACGCCAACTATCTCATGGGTCAACTCAAAAAGGCGGCACCTCAGGATACCATCTGGGCGATTGAAGCAGTTACTCTGACACTACAAGCGGCAGACCATCTCCAATGTACACTACCAAAGTCTTGGATTAACTGTGGCGGAGGAGGATTGGGTTGGTCTGGCGGCGGTGCCCTCGGCATCAAGCTCGCCAGCGACGACCAACATGGCGGTAAAAACAAGGGCAAGTTCGTCTGCCAGATTGTTGGGGACGGCACGTACCTATTTACTATTCCGGGATCGGTCTACTGGATTTCTCGTCGCTACAACATCCCCGTATTGACCATTGTCCTCAACAACAAGGGCTGGAACGCACCTCGCCGAAGTCTGTTGCTTGTCCATCCGGACGGCGAGGGCTCAAAAGTCAGCAATGAAGAGCTGAATATCTCATTCGATCCAACGCCAGACTATGCGGGAATTGCCAAAGCGGCTGCAGGAGGAGAGTTGTGGGCTGGTCGCGCGAGTACGGTTGGGGAACTTGCGGAAAAGCTTCCGCAGGCTATCAAGAGTGTGTTGGAAGGCAAGTCGGCTGTTCTGGAGGCGCAATTGGATGGGACGGTTGGAAAGTATGTGGAGAAGTAGATTGCTAGCCTGCATAAGTAGCATTATCAGCATGAATACCATTCATTATACTCAAGCTCGTGTTCTCCACGTATACAATTGTACCATTGTTCTTATCGATAAGGATACCCCTCCCGCGATGAGCCGAGAGTAGCCTCCGATAAGCGACAAACGTAATAGAACTGGTATCCCAAGCAAGTAATGTAGCAAATTACCTAATTAATACCATCGACACCGCTCGTGGTACGCAAATTAGTCAAGATCTTTGCCAATGACCTGCGCAAGTGTTGCGAATGGCTGTTGCGTTGGCAGTCTTGCGGTCTGAAAGACGTGCTGCTGTCCGACGTCGGAATGTCTCCGATTGTTCAAATGTGAAGTCTGCGTAACAAACAACACAGAACTGCATTACGATCGACCAGGATACAGAGTCAATGTATACTAGAATGATCAATCTACTGCTATAAATACATAGTAAAGACGTCGAAATGTCGAACTATGGGACCATCGCCAACAACAATGTACAGCTAGCGTAATTTACTGTTCTTTTTGCCTGGATACAGCTAGAGCGGTACGTAAATACCACGTCTCTGGCAGGCAATACGTCGGAATTACGCGTCACACACGCCCTTATCTCGACAAGCAGCGATAGCGGCGATCCACCATCTTTTTTTCCTTCCTTTCTGGTACAAGCCTCACCAGAAGCTCCACGCCCTGTGATTATTTAGTGACTCATGCACGTCGTTTATCTCGGCAATTCGATGCCGTGTATATGTATATACTCTCGTACTCTGTCAGACCGAATTGCAACTACATCGCATCGCTACACAACAAACAACCGCCAAAATGAGCCCCTCCGCAGTCGACATCAACGTCCAAGCCGAAACCGACACCACCGCCGTCCTCGTCCCCAATCCGCTCGACCCCAACGCCCTCGCTGCATGGCGCAAGACCGGGAGCGTGCCCACGGGCACCGCCGCATTCTCCAACAGCGACATGTTTAAGAGTGCCGCCAGCTTCAATCGACCCAAAGCCAAGCGATGGGATCATTACATCTCTACTGAGGCGAAAGCGCGAAAACCGTCTTCTCTCAAGGGTGCGGCGAAGTATTTGTCAAGGCCCGGTATGATTTCGCTGGGTGGTGGGTTGCCATCGAGTGAGAATTTTCCGTTTCAGGAGATGAGTTTGAAGGTGCCCAAGGCGCCGGGTTTCTCGGAGGAGGAGACGCGTGTGTCGGGTACGACTATAACGGCGGGGAAGCATGATATCAAGGATGGAAAGAGCTTGTTCGGTATGATCGTAAACTATCAATCAGGGTAAATAAGCAGCTGATCTGTGCAGATTTGGAGGTTGCGCTCAACTATGGACAGTCAGTAGGCTTTGCGCAGATGCTTCGATTTGTCACGGAACATACAGAGGTATTTTCTCCCTCCTCTTCTACCAACAAGTTCAATCTCAATTGACATTTCAGATAATTCACGACCCCCCATATTCGGACTGGCAATGCTGTATGACTGTCGGAAACACAATGGCATGGGACGCGACTCTCAGAGTCCTGTGCGAGCGAGGCGACTATATCCTTACCGAAGAATACGCATTTGCTAGTGCTTTGGAAACCGCCGCTCCTCTCGGAATTCATATCGCGGCAGTGAAAATGGACGAACAAGGTCTTCTTCCCGAAGATATGGATGAACTCCTCACCAACTGGGACGAAAAGGCCCGTGGCGCCGCAAAGCCACATCTTCTATACACCGTTCCATCGGGTCAGAACCCGACGGGAGCCACTCAGAGCGCTCAACGACGAGCAGAAGTGTACAAAGTCTGCCAGAAGCACGATGTCTATATTGTCGAGGACGAGCCGTACTATTTCCTCCAAATGCAGCCTTACAAGGCTGATGTGCCGCCTCCATCTTCCCGCGAGGAGTTTTTGAAAGTCCTGTTGCCATCTTTCCTCAAGATCGATGTTGATGGCCGCGTCCTTCGTCTCGAGTCATTCTCCAAGGTTCTGTCCCCTGGATCTCGTATTGGTTGGATCGTTGGCTCGGAGCAGATCGTCGAACGTTTCGCGCGTCATTTTGAGTCGTCAAACCAGAATCCTAGTGGATTCGCGCAGCTCGCTTTGTTCAAGCTTCTCGATGAAGAATGGGGTCATTCGGGTTACTTGGATTGGTTGATGCATTTGCGCTTGGAGTACACCCGTCGTCGGGACGCGTTGCTTGATGCTTGCGAGAAATATCTCCCTCAAGAAGTCACTAGCTGGGTTCCGCCATCTGCTGGCATGTTTGTAAGTTGTCTTCTATCTCTCGATGATTTCTCTCTCTCTCCTCGTAATCTTTTTCTCAGTCTAACGACCACAGCAATGGATCGAAGTCCCCTGGAAACAACACCCCGGCTACTCGCAAGGAAAATCACATGCCGAAATCGAAGAAGCAATCTTCTTGGCTTCCGTTGACCGTGGTGCATTGTTGTCGCGTGGAAGCTGGTTCCGCTCCAATAAAAACATGGCGGAGGACAAGATGTTTTTCCGAGCAACGTTTGCGGCGGCGCCGGCGGATAAGATGCAGGAAGCTATTAAGAGGTTTGGCGATGCATTGAGAGTGGAGTTTGGGTTGGCGCAGTAAATAGTGGTACCTGTATATAGTCTAATTTATACTATATTGTTGTGGATAACAATCTATATATATATAGTTTGACGTCGACAATTGTCTGAGATGATGTCTAGATCTGCAATCGTACGCACTGTACCCGGGTATGTAAGTAAACCCTGCCAATTAACAATTTCTTACAATGTTTTCTTACAACATTGAAGTCGGGAGATAACGATGGATACCATCCGAAGAATCATTTACTAGATGCATCATGAAATAATAATCTATTTCTGACATGGCCAAGCCGAGCATCTTGTTTTTAGAACATTTCCCCGCCGCCTGTCCCACGCTCTCTCTCCAATGTTGAGTCTGCTATCTTGTTTGTTAGTTGTGTCTGAGACATTATGCACATCCTTATCATCTGTTTTGGGTTTGATGGAGATCAGTGATCGACCATGCTCCGGGGGACGTTGTTGGCTGGCCCAGACGCCAAGTCGACCAGCGCATCCTCCACTACGGAGTAGGTACTAAATAAGATCAGCTTTGTTCCAGGAACACGACACAACCTTCCTCTTCGGTCGTCACTGTGGACGTTCAATGAGGCTGTGAGACCCGCAACGGTGGAACTTGGCCATGAGCCAAATATTCAGGGGCCTGCTGACTCCATCACTGATTCGCTCTTCATTGTCCAGCAAATTTGTTTCACGTTGCGGCTAAACCTCCGAAATCATGATCGCTGCTTGCCTGGAAATTATGCAACCACTGGAGTGCTCCACAAGTGCACAAGGACGTACAAACGCTGTCAAACAACTCGCGATGTCTCGGGTGCCCGGCAGCGAATCGTGGATGGTCAGGTTTAGACTGCCCTGAGAGATAACAATGATTTGGGTTACCCCTGTTCAAGTGTGCTCCGCTACTGCGGCCATACCTAGTCGCAATTTCTTGACTCGGCTTGTTGAGGAATCAGATAAAATGACTCCATCGTAGTCCTCTCTGTCTCTTGGCGTAGGATAAGGTACAACAGCACGAGTCACAACTTATAAGAGTCATCCGTCCCTCTGCACCTTTCAGTCGCTCTTTTCTCACGCAACGTTGTCGCTAAGGTACAATTAACATGACTCGCATTGTATCTCTGACGGCCATCGTGGCAGCTCTTGCTGCTGTTGTTGCAGCTCGTCCTGCTCCCAGCACTCATACTGTCCACGAGAAGCGTTACGGACTTCACCATCGCTGGACCAACCCATTGCGCGTCAGATCGGAATCTGACATTCACGTGAGAGTTGGTTTGAAGCAGAACAACCTCCACCGTGGTCATGAATACTTGATGGATGTGTTAGTCAATCTATCGTGCTACGGTTAATTGACATACTGACACGCTGATACAGTTCGCACCCTGACTCAAAAAACTATGGCAAGTTCTGGACAGAAGAGGAAGTGACTGAGATGTTTGCTCCGTCCGACGAATCTGTCAACGTCGTCAAGGCGTGGCTCACTGAATCTGGTATTCGCGATGTCCGCATCACCCACTCGGACAACAAAGGTTGGCTCGCTTTTGTTGCGACCGGCGAGGAGCTCGAAAGTTTGTTGCACGCAGATTTCTACCAGTACGAGGACTCAGAGACTGGCAACACCGCTGTCAGCACTGAGAGATACCACGTCCCTAAGCACATCAAAGAGCACATCGACTACATCACCCCTGGTATCCGTTTCCCATTCCTGCAAAAGCGCAATGCTCTCAAGGATCCTCTACGAATTCCTACTCCTCCTCATGTCCAAGCGAAGCTGGCGGCTAGCGCGGCTGACTGTGCTGACGCTATTACCCCGGACTGCATTKCTCAATTATACCAGATTCCTCCAGTCACTATACCCCCTTCTCCCAGCAACTCTCTCGGCATCTTCGAAGAGGGCGACCAGTACAGCCAGGCTGATCTAAACTCTTACTGGGCCGCTTACCCTTCCTACGGCATACCAAACGGGACATCACCCATCTTAGAGTCCATCGATGGTGGAACAGCTCCTGGCTCTATAGTTGAAGGTGAATCGAACTTGGACTTCTCGCTTGCTTTCCCCATCGTCTACCCGCAGAATATTACTTTGTTCCAGACCGACGATCAATACTGGTCTCTTTCCGGTAAAGGATTGTTCAATACTTTCCTTGATGCTATTGACGGTGTACGTTTTCTTCTATCTCATCAACGATGGGCATCAGCTAACTTAAACTGAAAGTCCTACTGCACATCTTGCTATGCGGGCGAATGTGGCAATGCTGACATCGACCCTGTCTACCCCGACACTCATGGCGGATACAAGGGCCAACTCATGTGCGGTACTTATAAACCCACTAATGTCATTTCCATCTCTTATGGTGCCGCGGAGGACTACATTCCCCAATCGTACTATGAGCGTCAATGCAACGAGTTCGTCCCATTGATCCCTAGTATATGAATCAAGCTGACGTGAGCAGATTCATGAAGCTTGGTCTTCGCGGTGTCTCGGTCCTCTTTGCTTCGGGAGACTCTGGTGTCGCTTCCCGCTCGGGTTGTTTAGGAAATAGTTCTACCATTTTCAACCCCGATTGGCCTGCTAGGTATGATTGTTTTCTGTCCATCTCATTTTTCGAATACTGACAGCCTTCAGCTGCCCGTATGTCACCGCCGTCGGTGCCACCAAGATCCCTGCCGGAGGATCTGTCAGTGGCGGTGAGGTTGTTGCCAACGACCCAGCTGGTCATCCATTTTCCTCAGCTTATGCTAGCGGTGGTGGTTTCAGCAATCTCTTCCCCATTCCCGACTACCAAGCAGATGCCGTCGCCAGGTCAGTATTCTTGTCGCTTGCCAGATATTGATTGTCTCCTACTAACATGCTCCAGCTACTTCGCCAACTACCCTCCCCCCTACCCATCCTACAACAGCACCGTCCTCGGCGAAAACGGCGGTCTCTTCAACAGCTCCGGCCGCGGCTACCCCGACGTTTCTGCCGTCGGCGACACCATCCCCATCTGGATCGGGGGTGACTCCGTCATTGAAGGTGGCACTTCCGCCGCTGCCCCCATCGTCGCATCCATCATCAACCGTATCATCGACGAGCGTATCGCAGCTGGAAAACCTGGTCCAGTGGGATTCTTGAACCCTGTGTTCTACGCGAACCCTGACGCATTCAATGATATCACGAATGGCACGAACTCGGGATGTAATACTGCTGGATTCTCGGCTGTGCCTGGATGGGATCCAGCTTCGGGTCTAGGAACGCCTAATTATCCCAAATTGAGGGATGTTTTGATGGCTCTTTGATTGGTCCAATGCCGTTTTCTAGTATTCAATAGATAGAGAAGAAGGTCTACACGTGATTTTTGATTAATAAAACCATCTCAATGAGGAGTAGCATATAAATATTTGTCTTGAATACGTACTGTATAGAATGGTTACATAAGCGCCAAGCCTTGTTCCAGACAGGCAAAGTGGCGGAAGATCTGCAGAAGCCAACAAGAAAAACGTTAATCCGACATCTCTCTCTATACTTTATGCTTTCTATCTTCAATCTACTTCACTCTCATTCTCCATTCTTTGTTGCTTTTGTTTCTATTATCTTTGTTGATCATTTTCAATACCCTTCATCGCATAGCTCTGATTGTCTTGCTGTTTGTGGTAGCCCATTCGATTACTTTGTACATCCCTTCGTTCAAGGTTCGGGGTTCCCCAGAGTCTAGATCTTGGTAGGTTTGTTGACTCTATGTTCCATGGATCGATATACATCGAAGTTCTTGCTCTACACATATAACTATCCCAACTTGGATGCCTCATCATGAGATGGACTCACTGATGGGTTTGTTCAGGCGCTGTCCCAATTGCCCCTTGCCCCTTACTACATCACATGACCTCAACCATCGATGCCTGATGTTCCCTTTCACCTTCTTTGTGCTAACTTGCGTATAGATTGTTTTAAACCCCTTGGTATACTTTCAAGACTTGTCTATTTTGTTACTTGTTGTGGCAGATATACAAAGCAGATTGGCCATCAATTGTCTAGACCGTTCTACCGGCCAGCACATTCACATAACTTCAATACTTGTTTGAGGTTGGGGTTGCAATCAATAAGCCCTCAAATCTGGTGCAGATTCAGTGCGTGCACACCTTCTCGCTTAATTGGTTGCTTTCTGTGAAGTTTTATAGGTACTTCTCCCAGCACTGTCCTGAATCCAGAAAAACTATGAATCTGAAGCTTTCATACTTCATGGTTGCATCTCATCTTGAGCAAAAGTGGGGCTATGTAGAGCTCGCTAACATCAACTAATCTTTCTAGGTTATCCCACTTAGACTCCAGATATGGCTTGATCCTGCTCTATGGCGTCAAGCTCATGTCTCTTCTATATATCGAGTAACAAGATATCGGAACAGTGTCTTTGTTGACCCTTCAATTAGGGGAGTAACCCTAATAGCTTCGACAGATTTCACTGTAAGTAGTCAATATTTCCCCACTCGTTCTCTTCTCTATCATTTTCAATATTACGCCTTGATATGCCTCCCTCATATATCTCAATTATTCATGTTTCCATCTCATCTCTCTCTCTCAACATCTCTATCACCATGCCTTGCCTCTGCAGGCCTTCAAAAAGGCGTTTTCTAACTCCCAAGGCAGGAAATCGAAAGTCAACTTGGATAGAGAGAGCTTTTCGAGCTCTGAGGTGCGTTCCCAATATCCATTTACATCTCCAATACTGACATATCTTGCTTCTTGATAGCAAAAAGCAGAGGAAAAAGCACGGTAAACGACCCAAGATCTCCCTCGTGCGCCAGGATTCTTCAGATCTCTTTACATTCGTTCGGCCGTCGCCCTTGTTCGACCCATTTGTCGACCCATTCGATCAGCAATTGCCGAGCACCCCCATATCATTTTCTCCAGATTCGTTTTTCCAGATTCCCGCTCAGGGGCCTTCACAGGACCATTTGATAGCCCGTTCGAATTCAAGCCCACAAGACCGGAATTTGCATTTTGAGCCTTCCCCAAATCCTCTTTTGCCTTTGCGAGTGAGATTCCAGGATACTTCGTCGGGTCCTCAGTATGTCTTTGAGTTATATATCGTATCGGTATTGGGATACTAACCTCGTATTAGATCTCCCTGCTTTGACGACCTTATCCGGAAACGCCCTCCAACGCCTCTACTTCCACCTGTCATTGAAGATCAGAGCGCCTCCCAAATTCTTATACAGAAAGGGAGTTCTACATCAGACCCTGGATTTCTTTCAAAGAGGATATTTTCTTTGCCAGAGGACTGTTATTTTCCTACCGAATTTCCTTCCATTGGCCCTAACGAGATTGAGAGGGACAGCTTGATCTCTAGTGCAGCGCGTGTTGACAAGGTAATACCCATCCTTTGTTCTTTTTTACTTGAGCTACAAAAGCTTTCACATGAATTTAAAAAAACTTAGTCATTGTGCTATTACTTTCTGTTATATACTAACCCATTCTAGGCGATTCATGAGCAAAAGTCTCTCAAAGAGTTAACACCCATCTGCACTCAATCCAAAGGGTCGCCCAGCAAACTTCCTCCGTCAAAACTCCGCTTCGAGCTGCTACCTCCCAAGACTGATTCTGATCGCCCATCAGCATATTCGCGCAATCGTCGAGCAGCGAAAATGGAGGTTTCACGAGCATCGCAGTTCCTGGACCCGTCCTCCGCCATGGCGACGCTCACCAAGCAAAAAGCAGAGTCCATCAAACTCGCCAGAGAGCAAGCTGCAGCCGTACAGGAAATGTGTCGGCGCGCAAAATCCGAAGTGCCTCCTTACGAATTTGAAGAACTCATTGGGAAAGGCGCATATGGACGCGTCTACAAAGGTCGTCAATTACCGTCGCGAGATGTGGTGGCTATCAAGGTCATGGATATTGATACTTTGGACTACAAGATGCATCGTGATATGAAGGATGAATCGATCAAGGATTTTATTCACGAGATCAAGGCGATGAACCAGGCTAAAGAAGCCGGGGCGAAAAATATAAACATGCTGATTGAAGCTATTTCCATCCATTCTCAGCTGTGGGTTGTTTGCGAGTACTGCCCAGGTGGTAGCGTGAAGACATTGGTAAGTTCTCGTCAAGACTCGTGGGGGTTGTTACTTGCGATGCTAACCTTGTCAGATGCGTGCCACAGGAGACAAGCTCGAAGAGAAATTCATCATCCCCATTGCCCGCGAACTCGCCAGTGGCCTCCGCGCAATCCATGACGCAGGAATCATCCATCGAGATGTAAAGGCGGGGAATGTTCTCATCCACGAAGAAGGGCGCCTACAAATTTGCGATTTTGGTGTCGCTGGTATCCTACAATCCAAAGTCGACAAACGATCCACCTGGATTGGCACTCCTCACTGGATGCCTCCTGAAATGTTTTCGACTCGTGGTGGCGAAGCTCATCAATATGGCAGTGAACTTGACGTCTGGGCATACGGCTGTACTCTATATGAATTTGCAACTGGAAATCCACCCAATGCTGGACTTCGAGAACGGATGCAAATTGGTCGCTCACTAGGACGCAACACTCCTAAACTCGAAGGCGATCAGTACAGCCAGGAACTCAAAAACATTGTCGCTTTCAGCTTGAACTCAGATCCACTCACACGTCCAACCATGGCTACGATTCTCGAACACCCTTACATCGCCAGCTCTGAGGCCGATTATCCAACCAAGTCACTGAGCGAATTGGTACGAAACTACTACCAGTGGTCTCAACGCGGCGGCCAGCGCATGTCTCTTTTCCATCCTGGTGGCGCTGCAGCGGCCGAGTTCCCCGACAATCCACAGCTTGAAGAGGACTGGAACTTTAGTACCACCGATGGCTTCGAGCGACGGTACTCTGTGTTGGATTTGGACCAACTCTCTGCTTCTCTTGCCGAGTTGGCTGGCCATGAGCCCTCATTCCCGCAAAACCCTGAGCCTTCTATGGATGACATTGCCATTACTGAAATGACACCGATAGAAAAGGCGAACTTTGACGAGCGTGTGAAGCGAGGTGCTGCGGCTATGGAAGGTCTGTTTGACGAGGAGAAACCTACATACAAATACGAAACAAAGAATGATTTTGTTCCGATCGAGGAAAAGCAAGCACCGTCCGACCTGCCTCTTCGTACTACGACAGATCGTTCGTCCGTCACGTCGACATTTATTGATATCAACCTAGGCTCGTTCGATTCTGCTCACTATGCTGCTGGAACAGCCTCACAGTTCCAGCTCGCAGATGCCGATACGATACGTGCTAACCGCTCGAGTCTACGTTCTGGACGCAATTCGGATGGCGATCAGACACGTAATCGCTACAGTGACGTTGACAGCGAAAATGATTCTTTTCAACCAAATGCACCACGTCCACCTACTATGGATTGGAAATTCCCTACCATGATCGTCCCTGAAGATAACGAGCCAGAATCCTTACCAGCACCCGTTGCGGATGAACCTTTTATTTCTCCTGCTGAGGAGAAGCGAGCTACTCGCGATTGGAAGTTTCCTGTCATGACTGATACGGTGAACGATGAGATGCCCACTCTAGAAAAGGACAATATGTACACATATGACGAGACCCCAGCTCATACTATTCGTCCTGCGCAAATCCAGACGCACCAGTCTCAACTTTCACATCAATCTCAACAATCAGCCCTCGACCTCAGCATTGGCCACGTCAACAACAACCTCAGCGTTGACGGAATCGACGTCGCAGCTATTTCTCGCCCTTCAACAGCAACATCCACAATCAGTGACTACGACCCATTCCGGTTCGACCGGAGCCCCGATATCTCTCAACGCAACCACCACCGCATGGCCTCAAAGGCGCCTTCTCTACTCAGCATTTCCAGCCTCGACGAAGGTCCCGGTCCTGATCATGAAGATGATATAATCATCGAAGAAGATGGCCCAGGCCCCGACCAAGAAGATGTGCCCGAGCTCACCCCCAACGCTACCGCCAGTACTTCAATGACTGCCCAAATGGAACTCTCGCAGCAGCGCCAAAGAGCCACTTCTTCGTCTTCTCGTGACTTGAGCCGTCCTACGAGCCAGACCTTGCAGTTCCCTGAAGTCCAATTCCCAAGCGCAGAGTCCATGATGGAGAACGCGTCAGATGATGTCGTTACAGCGGAGTTGGATCGTTTGATTGATGATTTTATGCAAGCGTGCTATACGACGATTAATGTGGTGGAGAGTATGGAATAGATGACTTTGTTCTCCTTTTATTAAGCCGCTGAAGCGGAACGAAATGTTCGACGAAGAGTGAATGGAAAAATCTTGCCCTTTTGATATTTGGAGTTGTCACTTTTATTTTTGCGGAATGTTCGAGTACTTCAGCGTGTATACTACTCATCCTTACAAGTAGCAGAAAAGCAAATCGAAGAGATATTTTTGGAGACTCTTAAGCCGTTATTTTTCTTTGTTTCTGACTATCTACGAAACTCTCCAAGGATCTCTCTCAATAATGATAGGTCTGATATTATAAATTCTCATACTCGTCAGATCCATAACAAGTGAAAAAGTTCTCACCAACAGTCTGTTTGCTTCAGACTAGACCTGTCTTGTCTACCAATCCTGACAAATGACTGTGCCTAGTATTTGCCGCACAAACAGTTTCATGTGGTACTGTAACTTTGTTTCTTTGTGCTTCTTCTGTTGAGCCAGTCAGTTCACAGATTCTGGTCCAAAATTACGCGGCTGTGTCTAGTCATGCCCGCCTGCCTAGATAGGCAAGAGGCCAGGGCACAACAAGGCACGTGACCTTTTCCTGTATGAACTGTTGTCTATCCGTCTTATGTAGGGATTTAGAATGTTGAGACGAAGGAATTCGGCAGTATAAGATTGGCTTCACTTTTGTGCCTTCTATATAAGCTCTGTATAGGGCTGTCTTTGTGAGATTCTATTTATCCCTAGATTCTGGGGTCTGGTGGTTGCTAACTTGGCTCAGATACACAAATCATCTTGATTATACAGCTCCAGGTAGATATGACAGTACTATCAAGTCTGTCCGGAGATGGCCTTCAATGCCTACAATATGTAGATGCTCTTTATATATGATCCGGTTGGTTCACACTCTTTGCCGATGGTTCAGCCCATGAGAATATCATCAACCATTCACAATTTGATGCACATCTGCGCAGCCACCCTGACAGAAATTATGCGTAATTTTCGTAATTGATGCTATATCGTAGCCCATACCTAGTAATCCACTAGTACCCCTACTCTTCCACCCTCGGCACCGGGCGTTTGTCTGCATTTCCTTCTCGTCATCTTCCCAACTGAGTCTTCTTCTCCTTCTTCTCTTCTCTTCATTCTCTCGAGAATCTACCCTTGTACTTTTTCTTCCTCTATCCTCTTCTTCTTTTCTTTGTCGTTGCATCCAGCTCTTCTGCTGTCATCATTGTGCCATCCTCATCCTCTACCCTTTCTCACCTTGCTCCCTCCTTGTCTGCAGCTATGCCGTACGAGCCGGTGACTTGGTGTCTGCCTCCCAATCCAGACGGGACCATGCGTCTTTTCTCCATCGTTCCTCGTAAGGAGAGTGCTGGCGCTGACTTGCAATGGTGGGATCTTCCAGAACAGTTGATAGATTCAGAACAGCTGCTAGATCTTCCAGAACGTCTGGTGAATATTCCAGAACCGTTGGTGTTGACAGAGGGTCCCTGTCGCCTTCTGGAGTTGCCTTTGGAGGTCATGACAAACATCCTACACCAGGTAAGCTTTCCTTTGCTCGAGAATAAGCATGTTCACCGACCAAAACTGATTTTATGACTGGTAGATGGAAGACAAAGCAGATCTCTATGCCCTGCTTCAAGCAGCGCCTAGGCTCTACAACGTCATCATCCCTATCTGGTGGAAGCATCTGACCATTAAGCTTCGTAACGACAGATACTCAAATTCGATGCCAACGGACCTCGCACATCTACTCAAGGCACGTTCCCCAGGTCTTGATCGTCTTGAGTTCGTTAAGAGCATTGTCGTGAAAGGAACCTGCCCACCTCTGAATTGGTGCATTCATCGCAATAGCATTTATGGGAGATTTTTTCAAAACCAGAGCAGAGACATTGGCATGTTCTTGCGTCATTTGAAGCCTAATAGCCTAAACCACTTCAGGTAAGTCACAGTTCTGCTAGAGACTGTCTTCGGGTTTCGTTCATACTAACAGTTTCTTCAGTTGGACCACAGCCACATGCATGGCGGATACCTTGATTGCTCCATGGGGGTGTCTGACCTCGACACAGCGAGACCTTGAGGAACTGAAGCTCGTGTTGAGTGCCAAGTGCCCCGACGAACAAAAGAATCTGTACCTGGGCTCGTTCAGAAAGCTCAAATACCTCTCTGTGCGAGGTCTTCGGCGCCAACCAACGAGCGCGTCTTTCTACCCTGGCCTAGAGGCTATGCTCATATGCTCATGCTCTTCGCTTAGAGAGTTTGAACTCGCCGCTGTCCCGAATATAGACGAGGCTCCGTACATGGACGCATTGGATGGGAAACAATTCTGGCCAGTTCCTATCACTGGCTCTTCCTCCAAACCAAGGGGGATGTCAGTTCGACTTCGAAATGCCTTGCCCACCTTAGATAGCGACGATTTCTTCCCGGTTCAGCAGGTCACGGATGATGGTTTCCTATTCCCCAATCTCCGCGTTCTGCATCTCGAGATGGTCAATTTGCAGGGCTGCGCGGATAGACTTGTACAGACTATCGACGTGGCGTCCATGACCTCCCTAACGCTCCGTCATTGCCAGGGCTGGGATGAATTTCTGCTTCTCATGGCCCAGGGGACACGGCCGATGAGTCTCCGCAAACTCGAATTGGAATATTTTGAGGGAACACTCGCTTCATCCGACATGATCAACCTTCTCAACCGCTGCGCTAATATTGAGGATGTCGCTATCTGCGACGCAGATGAGGAACTTCCCCTGGTCGCAGTGCAGACCTGGAAGTCGGTTTGTCGCGAGCGTCCCAGTCTTCGCCGTTTTGTTCATCATCAGGCCGACCATTTTGAAAAGGCGGATTGGTTGACTCCTACCGGCGATCCTCAGCGTGGAGTCGATGTTGGTGAGGAGTTTTTGAAACAGATCTCGGAGTGCATCAGTTCGCCTGAAGCGAATCCGTTTACCGATTCCAAGCTCGAGTTTCTCGGGATTTGCTGCTTCCCCACAGACATGCTGGTTAGTACCTCACTTTTGAAACATTGGCTTCTTCAAGCCAGCATCCTACCAGAGACTAACAACAACAATATAGGTAGGACTCCTCCGCCCTCTCTCAGATCAACCCCATCTTCGCGTCATCCATTTCCGCAAATCAGCATTTCACATGAACGCGCTCACAAGCCTTCGCCGCGCTATTGATCACTTCGTCCGCTGGGCCTTTGGTTGGAACGGTATCCCATCTCTAAAGGTAGTCTTGTTCGGCGATTATTCGACCTACCATGTGAAAAAGGGGGCGAATTTCCGCTACAATCGTATTGAGGGCAACCAGTCTCCAAATTGGGAGACAGTAGTTGATCCAGATGTCTCTGATCTTCCCGCGCGTTTCGTGGCGATGGCAAAGGCTTGTCCTAGCCAGTTCACGATGTGAGCGGAGATGGGAAGTGATGCTTTGACGAGTTCGGATGTCGACATTGAATCACGACACGCGACGTCTCGATGGGACCTCTTCAAAACGGTGGATTATTGGCCGACTCTATTTTTCATCCAATTTTCTTTTATTTCCTTCCTTGTTTTTGCTTCTTTTTTGAGCATGTGATGCCACTCCTTCGTCTCTTCACATATTTCCACTCTTCAAACGCCCTTGCAATCCTGCCAGGTGCTACTTTAGTTAACTCAGAATGCAAGGCCAATTCCACTCTAACGATGTCGTATTCTGTAATCGTACTACGCCAGAGACACATAAACTAACTTGTCATAATGCAATAGGATATATTTATATTTCATTCCGTCGTTGTCATTTCGGGTCTATAATACGGCATGTCCAGCACTTTTATACGAAGGKATAGACTACTCCCCTATCCGACCGACGCCAGACAGAGTCAAATATACATCAGTTCCCCATCCCCACAGACTCTGAATCGCAATACTTCCCCCAAAGTATTCTGCATAAGCTCTACTCAACGGCAAGCCATAGCCCAGCCCAGCAATAGTACTAGTATTTCCACCAGCACCCGAAATCGTGTTCAGGGCATCGATGTTGCCGTTATATTCACCCGAGGCATTGGCCTCCGAGAACGTCGTAAAGCTGTACGACCAGACCTGAGACAGAATCTCGGGTCGAATACCGCCGCCACGGTCCCGGATGCGAATCGTTATACTCTGAGAGGAAGTGTTGGTACGACGAATGTTTTCATTCGCGACTAAGATCTCTTCTTCGGCCGATATGTCCACATCGCCGTCTCGCGCATGATGTGGTATATAATTGATGTGGTTGAGATGATTTCCCGGAATATCTGGCGCAGCTGCTATGGTGACTTCTATGGGTTCTTTCTCGTGTCCAGACTCGACAACTGCACGGAATGCGTTTTTGAGTAGTTCTGTGATTATATATTCCACGTGTACGGGGATGTAGGCAAAGCTTGCGTCGGGTTCTCCGTTGATTTCGAGAGTCGGCCGGACTCCATACTTTAGCTCGCAGATCTCGCTCACGAAATGCTCGCATGATCGAACGATCTGTGCAGGTTTTAGTGCAGTGTCAATGACACCAATATAATTCGGGGGTCCATGTTCTCGTTCTGAGAGTGGCGGGTTCGGATTCTCGTCACTAATCGGCTGCGACGCAAAATGAAGAGCGAGATGTTGCTCGGCAATCAACCGTGTCCCGATTCGGGCTCGCAAGTGTGAATCCAGGAAGCGAGTGACTTCGTCTGATTCAATGTACTTTCTACATTCCAGAAATCCTCGCGCTAAAATAGGTATGGTATTGGTGTGAGTCTGGACAAGATCTGCCATCACTTCGGCGAATTGCTTCTCTTCTTCGAGGGTGGTGATTCGGCGTTGTTGGTAAGGGAGTAATGTAGATAACGAATGCAAGTAATTGTTATATATTTGCGAAACGTGCGGGTTGGATACCACGATGAACGGTAGATTTCTTAGACATTGTATACGATAAGCCAGACGGGCCGGAAGAAGGGAAAGTGTGAAATTGGCCGAGTCGAGAAGAGCCTGCTTGGATAACGGAGGTTGGCCATGTCTATAAATCGTCAGCCCCTCAATTACGTACTATCTTCCGGAGTCAACTCACTTGAGAAGGTCTGCCAGAGTCAATGGCCGACGTCTTAGAGCGGCCAATCTGGCAATCTCATCTTCTGCCACATTGATCCACGATGGAGGTTTTTCCCAGCTTTCCGAGGTTGATGTCGGTGTCCAAGTGGAGTTGTGCCGCAGTTGGATAGATCGTGTAATCCTGCATCTTGAGCGTGGGAACGTCCGTACGAGACGAGGGAGTTTATTTTCCATGGCTTTCAGCTTGCCATTATCACTGCGTAATATATGCGTAGAATATATACTATGATCAGATGAGCGTTGAGAAGTCGGTGTCCGCAATCAGAATGAAGAACTCCGCGGATAGCCTCAGGCAAACCCCGTCGGTTGCCGCGCTGCCGTGCGTCATGGTCATGTGACTCATCCGTATCCTGGCCAATCAGAGTGTACTATTTTACTATCAGTCAGAAGGATCCCAGTAGTCATGGTGATTATTATTCAATAGAATAGGAAATATTATTCAAAGGCATAGCTTGGAGCAAAAACTTGTTCTAGTTTGACTAGTCATAGTACGTATCTGCGTTTCAGTGTTGCGTTGCATGACCGTAATGCAGGCTCCAAGCTTATCGCGGCTAGCATTTATATGTTGCCAATTCAACGGGCGTACGTGCTTACGATAATCATACGACAAGGTCATAGACATAAACCCTGCAAGTGAGGCTATATGAGATCTACTATGTTGGACTAGACCCAATTACTACTGTAGAAAGAACTGAAGAACTGGCTTGTATTATGCGTACAGTACTGGTATAATCAAAGTATGAATTTTCGTAATCATCATGAAATGGGCGGGGTCTTGTGCTTCGCCGATGACAGGAAAGAGAAAAAGAGAATCGAGAACACCCAGTCTAACCATTGTTTTCGAATAGATTTCCAATAATGCAGTGCAAGTAGACTCAAGTCGTGCAAGAGCTAGATCCTTTTTATCCGATAGGTCTAAAATCAGCTATGGCATGGTTGTTGTTTGCGACTCTGATTTCTCTAGACTGTCCTTGGGCAAGAACCATAGCAGCTATAGCCTACTGGGTAGATACGTTTCCGTCTTGCTCGACGTGGAGGTGTTCGTTGCTCTCGAGAACGTTCACGTGGTCGTCGGGGTATTCGACCCTATAACAGAAGTGTCAGTATACGGCAGTTTATTGATCTATGCGGAGTAAGCACACTCACGTAAATCCCTTGATCAAGGTGTATTCATGCTTGATGGTGCCTCCTTCGGAGCGGACCTTCTCCTTGGCCCTGTTGTACGATTATAATCAGTGACTTATCCAATATTGTAGAGGGATGCAGTGGAAGGATAAGTACTTTTCAAGCTCCTCGGGTGAAGCAGTCTCCTTGAGGGTGACCTAGCAAGTGTTGGGTGAGCCTTGTTTCAGCAAATGCCTAGAAGAACAAATGACTTACGTTGTAGAGAGTCATGGCGAGTATGTGTTTGTGTGTATTTCGCAACGAGATACTTGAAGAGATCGAAAGGTAGATGCAGCAAGTCGAAAGAGCAGTGGTATGAAGTTTGTTGGGGAGTGGGAGAAGAAGAGAGAAGGAGAGAAGAGAGCAGAAGATGGTAGATATAAGGTGTCACGGCACAGCCAAGTAATTTTGCCGTTTAGGACCTAAGTATTTACAATGGGAGGGAAAGGGGGAGGGGACAAGGCAGCCGCAAATCACGACGCTGATTTGAGGGCGATGACTGGGCGAACCTTGGAAGTGTACGTGCTACGTCGTCTACGTCGTTGCTACCACCCACACAAAGAAACGCTCAGCTAACACGAGATAAGACATTGCGTTTCATGCTATTTGGCTCCATCTGCGACTCGATAAATCTAGAGACAGAAAAAGCGGGATGCCTGGTCGCTATCTTATCTGCTTAGCCGGAGGCTGTCACTTGCTGATGTCACGGGTTTAAGTCGACTCAACGATGCTACTAGATAGCCCGAACAGTGCGCAGGCAGATACAGCTTGGAAAAAAACTCTTGAAGACATAGTCGCCATACATTGCCCGATATCACCATCGCATGTCGAGCAGATGGAGTGATTTTCCGCCAGAATGACCTGCAGGACAGACCTTCGCGATGACGCACTTCTTGGCGCCGGTCGCGGGGTTATCACGTGGCCTTGATGCCCCAGGCCCCGCTTTCCTTGCTCTTTCCTGCTCGCTTATCCGACTATCCGACATGCAAGTCATTTCTACCATCAACTGTGTACTACATAGTACGTACATCGTATAGTAAGACATGGTCTTGACTCATGCCTGCCGCTCTCTGACTAACAGCTGAAAATGCGCTCAATTGGAACGACTTGGCACTAAAATGTCCATATCCCTTCTACACCCACCACACGGTTTATTTACTTACTCTAAGGGCACCAGGTTGTTTTGAAGCTCCTGAACAGTCGGCCTTACACACCAGCATGGCCTTCCTTGCGGTCATTTCTTGACGGCATCTTCAAACCGTGCATCCCCGTGTAATTAGGGCTTTCCGGCTGCTTCCAGTCTTTGAGTATTTTAGTATCTACCAGACTGTAGACTTCCACCCCTAGTGGACGGCAAGTGGCCGCCATGTCACCTCCTTCCTTTTCTTCCCAGCCCCACTGCGAAAGATCGCCTAGCACAAATCAGCATCAGTGACTCACCCGGTAACCTGAACTTACCTCCCGGGCACGCTGAAAGCGCGCAGAGTACGTCAATCTCCGCGAAGAATTCGAAATATTCCTCAGGCCGCGCGGGCGATGCCTCCATAAAGTATTTCCCTTGCTCATTCAAACCCGTGACCTGAAATACATTCAGGACGTCATGTACATCAAGCTCCGTCAAGCCAAATGGAACCACCGCGCGAGTCAAATTCGAATGACAGTGAAAATCAAACGTTTCTCCACCCATGAGCAAGTTCACATATGGATCACACCGTGTTCCTAACAAATCGTGTACCCGGCCTCCCCATTGAGTTGTTCCAAACCCTTTTCCCTCGATCATATTACCCTCCGTATCCAAAATCGTATGCATCTGGCCACCTGCTAGAGAATCTCCAGTTATAGTCACCAATGGCCGTAGATATGGAAGATTGGACCATAGACGGTCCCCAACAGAGACATGCGAGCTGTGAATTTGACGAGTTCGCGCCGCCCACATACGTTCTCGAGGATTATGTGCATTCCAGATATTGAGATCTCCCACCTGTGGGCCTTCTGGAGTTGATATTCTGCACACCTGACCTGCGCGAACTATCCATGCCTGTCCAGAGCACGGACTAATCGTGAACGTATTCTCTAGCCTGCGAGCAGATTCTTCTGCTGCCGAGGCTGCAATCTTCCGGTAGACGGGCGAAGATGCGTGGACGGTAGACGAGGAAGGCGCGACATACGCTGGAGGCGGCTGTCGTGAAGACCGGGAAGTCATTGTGTCGTCATAGATGCAGAGTTGCTATATCTGGTTTATGTCTGTTACTTGAGGCAAAGACGTCTGCAGCAAAGCATGCAATACGAAGAAGAAGAATTGATCAAGTCGATAATGGGCTTAGTATTAGTAATTAGTACATAGTAGAGGAGTAAACAGTCAATCAAAGCTTATTGGCAGACGGCAGGAGCCACTTTCCCGGTACGTACTAGCGTTATGCTGTATCTAAGCTTTGCCTTCCGCGGGCTGGAAGAAAGTTGTTCCGACCGATAAAAGCGGATATGAAGAAATTATTTTGAGATAAGTTGCATGGCCGGATGATTTTGCAGCTGCTTGTTACGGCACAATCCACTGCATATACATTTGCTGCGGCCCAGGAGAGAATTTGGACGGCATTTGTTGTCCTACAATACTCTCAAGATGGATGATCAGAAGAATCGGGCTCATCACAAGACGAAGGAGAAAAAAAAATATGAAGGTATGCGATTTGAAGAAACTTCTTATTTTACCTATCTTCTTCAACTTGAACGAAAAGAATCGATTAGCTAACACTTTCTTCTCGCTGTAGGTCAAAATCCGAAAGCTTTTGCCTTCTCAAACCCTGGAAAAGGACAGAGACAGGCTGCGAGGTCCCACGAACTCAAGGAAAAACGCCTCCATGTGCCTCTCGTCGACCGCGTCCCCGAGGAGGCGCCGCCAATTATCGTCACGATTGTTGGGCCGCCTGGAGTTGGCAAGACTACACTGATCAAATCGTTGATCAGACGGTACTCGAAGCAAACGCTCAGCTCCCCGACAGGTCCTCTTACGGTTGTTACATCCAAGCGTCGACGCTTGACGTTTCTAGAATGTCCTTCAGATTCGTTAGCTAGCATGATTGATGTTGCCAAAATCGCAGATATAGTGTTGCTGATGATCGACGGCAACTACGGTTTCGAGATGGAGACTATGGAATTTTTAAACGTCCTGGCTTCCAGTGGTATGCCTGGCAACGTCTTTGGAATTCTGACGCACCTTGACTTGTTCAGGAAACAGAGCACATTGCAGGCCGCGAAGAAACGACTGAAGCATCGTTTCTGGAGTGAACTATATCAAGGCGCAAAATTGTTCTATCTATCTGGTGTTGTCAATGGCCGGTACCCGGACCGCGAAATCCACAACCTATCTCGATTCCTCTCCGTTATGAAGAACCCTCGACCTCTTATATGGCGCAATTCACATCCTTACGCCCTCGCCGATCGATTCCTTGACATCACACCGCCTACGGAGATCGAAAAGGATGAAAAATGTGACCGCACAATAGCGTTGTATGGTTATCTACGTGGAACGAACTTCCCTGCTCAAGGTGCCCGCGTTCATGTTCCTGGCGTCGGTGATCTCACAGTGTCGGCCATCGAATCCTTACCTGACCCCTGTCCTACTCCTTACATGGACCAGCAAATAGCGAAGGCGACAGGTAAGGGTGGAAGGAAGAGATTGGGCGAAAAGCAGAAATTGTTATTTGCTCCTATGTCGGATGTGGGTGGTGTCTTGATCGATAAGGATGCCGTTTATATCGATGTCAAATCCGCGACCTTTAACCGGGAGGACGACTCAGACGACGAGGATAGGGGCCTGGGAGAACAGCTTGTCTTGGGCCTACAAAACGAACGCAAATTGCTTGGAGAGGCTAGCGATAGCCTTCAGCTATTCAAGGGAGGCAACGCAATTTCTAAAGTGGAGGGTGAAGTAGACACTGGCCGAAAAGAAAGGCGCAATGTTCGGACAATGGATGATACTGGTTATGTTTCTGAACAAGAAGATGAAGGATTCGAAAGTGGAGATGCAGAAGACGACGAAGATGATGTGGAAGGAGAATTAGCCGACGAGGATCTTGACGAGGAGGCGGAGTCTGACGACAACGAAGGTGAATTTGAAGCACCATCGGACTTGACCCGCAAAATCCGTGAGAAGCAGAATGGTGATAATAAAGGAAAAGAAGGTGATTTTGCTTTTGCAGATAGTGATTCAGATCTTGGATCTATCTCGTCCGTCGAAGATCAAGAGTTTGACGATCCTGATGAAGATGAGGACGCGTCAGATGATGATGATGAAGACGGTGCCTTACGATGGAAGAGCAATATGCTGGACAATGCCAAGGCTCTTCATGGAAAAAAGCCTGCATACCGCGTCATTGACCTTACTCGCATGCTCTATGACGAATCTATCTCACCTGCCGAGGTAATAGCCAGATGGAAGGGCGATGATAACCAGGACTCGGAGGATATAGATGAGGATGAAGAAGATTTTTTCAAAAAGACCAACGCTGAAAAAGAAGAAGAATGGGAAGATAGGACAATTCCCACCTATGATTACGATGAGCTGGAGAAGAAATGGTCAGATCAGGATGCCGTCGAGACCTTACGACGTCGCTTTGCTTCGGCCAGATTGGGTGGTGCTGGCAGCGATAACGATGATGAAGAAGACGGTTCGGATGACGGACTATCCGACGAGGGCGACGGTGCTTTTGAAGATCTTGAGACCGGTGAAGTCTTTAATGGGTTTGATGAAGGCTCAGGCGATGAGGAGATTGAAGCCGAGGAGGAAGCTGTGGGTGAGGTGGACCTTGAAGCCGAGCGAGAGCGTAACGCTAAGAGGAAAGAAGAGCTCAAGTTGCGATTTGAGGAAGAGGACCGGGAGGGCTTCGCTAATGCCAGGAATGGTGATCGAAACGAAGGCAAAGACGATAATGAGTTTGGAGAAGATGACTGGTATGACGCTCAGAAGGCTCAATTGCAAAAACAACTAGACATCAACCGTGCTGAATTCCAGACGCTTGACGCTATCTCTCGTGCCCGTGCTGAAGGTTTCCGAGCTGGTACCTATGCGCGAATTGTTTTGGAGAAGGTGCCGTGTGAATTCTCAACCAAGTTCAATCCTCGATATCCAGTTCTTGTCGGTGGATTAGCACCAACCGAAGAACGTTTCGGCTACGTACAAGTGCGCATCAAACGCCACCGATGGCACAAAAAGATTCTCAAGACCAACGATCCACTTATCTTTTCTCTTGGTTGGCGTCGCTTTCAAAGTCTACCCATCTACAGTATCTCCGACTCGCGTACACGCAATCGCATGTTGAAGTATACACCAGAGCACATGCACTGTTTTGGAACCTTTTATGGGCCTCTAGTTGCTCCCAATACCGGTTTTTGCTGCGTGAACTCATTTTCGAACAAGATTCCGGGCTTCCGAATCGCCGCGACTGGTGTTGTTCTCAATGTGGACGAGAGTACGGAAATCGTGAAGAAACTCAAACTTACCGGTCATCCATACAAGATTTTCCGCAATACTGCCTTCATTCGTGATATGTTCAACTCTTCTTTGGAAATCGCCAAGTTTGAAGGTGCGGCCATTCGTACAGTGTCAGGTATTCGTGGTCAAATCAAGCGAGCCCTCAGCAAACCTGAAGGTCATTTCCGAGCAACTTTTGAAGACAAGATTTTGATGAGCGATATCGTCTTCCTCCGTGCCTGGTACCCGATCAAGCCTCACCGATTCTATAATCCCGTCACAAACTTGTTAGACATTGATGAGACTGCTCCTGAAGAAAACGGTTGGCAGGGTATGCGCTTGACTGGCGAGGTCCGCAGAGCCGAAGGAATTGCTACGCCGCTTGAAAAAGATTCGAAATACAAACCAGTCGAACGTCCGACACGTCATTTCAATCCCCTTCGTGTTCCTCGACAGCTTGCCAAGGACCTTCCATTCAAATCCCAAATTACTCAGATGCGACCCCGCAAAGAGCAGACATACATGCAGAAGCGAGCTGTCGTTCTAGGCGGAGAAGAGAAGAAAGCGCGCGATCTCATGCAGAAGCTCACCACCATGAACAATGAAAAGAGAGCCAAACGCGCCGCGGCCCAGGAGGAGCGCCGAAAGGGATACCGTGCCAAGGTGGCTGAGAACCTGGCAAAGAAAGCCGAGCGCGAGAAACGCGAGAAGAGCGAATATTGGAGACAGGAAGGCAAGAAAAGAAAGAACACCGACGGAGATTCAGGCCGTGGTAAGAAACGCAAGTAAGCGTTGCCATACATATTACTTCTTGATGCATTTTGGGCGTTCAAGTGAAGCTTTGGTTATCTTTGTACGACTCAAAAGTTTGCAATATACCACCTATTCTTGTGTATATAAATATAGACATCGTTATCTGTCCCGATTTACTTCCTCTATTGTAAGTAGAACTTGGCCTCCATTACTAGTGCCTGAAATGTAGGGCATCGACGCGACACGTGACCCGCGACACGGACGCGTCTCCCCGGCCATCTGAAGATTTATCGCCAATCTTTCTTTTCTTTTAAAGACACGTCACGAATACGAATCGTTCGTTATTTTCTTTTAATATTTCCCCCAACAAAGCACAAGCCCTAAATACCCCGGATTTTGTCCCACCAGAGTCGAATCACAACCCCTCCTTGATTACCTATACGTAACTCGTTTTATGCATTGGGAATGGGTCCCTCCTCGGCAACTTGACGACGAACAGCGCGCATGTTACCAGCGCGCAAAAACATGAGACTCCCTCAAATTATGCCTCCTGTTCTTGTACAAAAGCTGTACAAGTTTGGCGAGTTTTCCCGTCCGTATCTGCGTTGCGGTACTTTATTCGCTTTTTCTCGAGTCGTAGATATGTCTTTTCTTGCGATGAGGGATGGCGGACATTGCCTTCATCACTCAACAGATCCTATCGGGTAGTATTCAGCCTTTGTGCGATAGTAATTCAAGAGTAGATGGCGGATATGGTGGATATTTTGTGGCGTACGTGGTGTAGTTGCGTAGAGTATAAATAGCAGACATGTCTGTTCACATGCCTACGGATGAAGTATCTTGAGATTTTTTTTCGCACAGAGAAATTCCCAACACAATCCCTGATACTGCATTATCCCTGTTTGAAGAAGTCCGTAGTGCTGCCTAGATCGTGCACAGCGACTGTTTGTGGATAGTTTAGGTTTGGGCGAGCGTGAGTGGCCATCGCGTGCAATTGGGGCGGGTCGTAACTGCCTGCTATGCCAGTGCAGTAGTAGACAACTCACGATCCTTCAAACGTCCTGATCTTCAAACTCCATCGTTCTCTGCATGAGATAGTCCCCGGAATCATCGTCTTCTGGGACCATTGGGTCTGTCCACGATTATCGAGCAGATCAGGTATACCGGCCAGCAGTGCTGGCTCCGTACCGCGTCCCGCGTTTTTTCATTGCGATGGATGCGAGCATTCTCGGCTCAAAGGCAGCAGCTGCCCTGTCAACAAATGCCCTCCCGAGCCACCAACAACGCCTAATACCTTCTTCATCCGGTCACTCTGGGCTTGTAGCGAGTGCAAAGATTCAGAGAGAGCCATGGCCGCAGCCAGCAAATACAGAACCGCTTAGCAATGGCCACGTGAGAGGCCCGGCGGCGAGTCCGTCCAAGTCTCGAATTGACACACGACCACCACCCAGTCGAGGACACAAGAGAAGCGCAACTGGCGAGATAAAACCGGCAGTGTATGAGAATCACAATCTCACACGGCCGTCCAACGGAACAAACGGTCATTCAAGAACAACAAGCGTAGACTCCACGGGGAACAAAATTGCCGAGGTCAGCAATCGATTTGATTTCAGCCATGCAAAGAAGTAACCAAATTTACTGACTAGAGCAAATTATAGTTGTCGGCCCAACTCCGAGCTCGTTTATCGTATGCGGCTGCCAAGGTAGAACAGAGTCGGCAATTACGGCGGCTTGGAGAGACCCCTCCTTCGCAGGGAAGCATATCCGGTGTGCAGAACACGACACAACCGATACAAGAACTCCGTCAACTAGATAATGGGTCTTCACGGATGTCACAGCATCATGTGGCCAACTCGAATGTGAATGGGTCCATAGGACAAGTCGGCGCAAACGCAACAATACAATCTTCATCCTTGTCGCAGGCTCCTAGGCTTGCGCCGCCAGTCGATATTGTCACAGGGAATAGGTTGAAGATCGCGCGGCGACGGCCTAACCCTAATGAAGCAGATGGTTTGGTTTCTCAAACTTCAACGCCACGACATCGCCGATATCATTCGGAACAAGAAGCAAAGACTGTCCTGCCTGCTGGATCTAGATCGTTCGGAGCACCTGATGCAACTCCATTGCGTCTCAAAGCCAATGGCCGAGCTCCAACGCCTTTGATGTCAAGTAATGAATCACCTGCAAAGCGGAGGACACCCTCTCAGAACGCACTCATGGAGAAGGATGCCATTGAAACGCTTCTATTCATGTCGAGTCCGGAAAACTCTGGTTACCATTCCAGCTCCCGAGCAAGAAAGTACAGTATGAGTGTCAGCATTGAAGCGCAGATGGCGGCCGGCACGCAAAACTCGTCACAAGGAAGCCATACCTCGACGGCTAGACAAATGGCAACCTTCAACTTTCTTGATAGCGACGTAATGCGGACCGCAGCTTCCGTGCCCACAGCTGGTCTCACAGCTAGCAATCATTTTGTTGGCTTGGAGGCACAGGCAGGTGATGAGATTGACCGACTCTTAGACCAAATGGAAGTCGACAAAGGCAGTGAGGCTGAGTCGCAATTGATGTCTTATGATTTTGATCTTGGCGTCGCTGGCCAATCTGGGTCCTACGACTTCGGTGGTGCCAACAGATGAAGGTCTGTTACAATTGAGATATCGCACGGTGACGCTTTGTCATGCTCAAACAATCCTCAGTCGATGTCAGGTCCAAGGCAATGATATTGGATTTGAAGAATTTCAGTCTTGGACAGCCATTATGGCAGGGTATCCGGTGTTTCGATTCATGTATGCTGAAATACTTCACGGTCGATGATCTGGGGTGCAGACCTTAACTTTAAAGCTCACTTGTCATTCTGGGTGCTAAAGTCACAAAAGATACAAAGCTGGATACAATCTGGTTCAAAAAACGCCTCGAGCATGGTAAGAGGTATGCAAAAAACAGGCAATCTTTGAAGAGAAACAAGAAGGGAAAGGACCAGCCAAATCCCAAAATGATGACAGTCAAGAGTGTATTATCAGCCAATATTCGAAGAACTGCCATTGCACACAGTCAAGGCAAAGCTTCCTGCCACGATGCTCGAGAATCAAAGTGCGCTACAGAAAAGCTAGTGTTGAGCGTCATCACGAGTACTCTGTCCTTCTTTCAACTTTCTCAATTCGTCTCGCAGGCGCTTGATCTCGCTCTGAGCGTCGTGGAGTGCGACCTCCACCTCTTCCAACTGGCCGGGCTTAATTTGCCGGCCAGTTAGATCATCACGATAGCGGCAACGTAATCCGTACTTTGCGCAAAGAGAACACGCCGGGTATGCGTGGTCACAAGGCTGCTTCAGCTTGTTACAGCGTCGACACGCCATGCGAGGAGGCTTCCAATCGCTTGCCTTGCCTCGTATTTCGATCTCGCCGTCAGAAACGTTGTCGTCTCCGGAGTAATACTCATTATCAAAACGATCCCATCCCTCCGGGGCAGTTTGGCGCACGGTCTCCACCGGGATGTGTCTGCGATGATTGGCCTGCCGACTTCTTGTGTTCAAAGTACTGGAAGAAGCCTCTCCTCCAGTTCCTGGGACAGCCGTGCTTGCCGACTGAGGGACGGGTGGGTCAGATGCTGTGGCGGTGGCCCCCTTCTTGCGATAGTAGGCTCTCTTCGGGATAATATCGCTTTTCAAATTACCGAATAGTCTCTCGACCCCCTGAGGACGCGATGGTTCTGGCCTTGAACGCATCAGCTGGTAACGGTATTTTGCGTTCTCATTATTTATCTTCCGCGCGTACTTTGGTCGGTTGCCTTCTGGTTCGGTCCCCTCGTCCTCTTGACTACGTTTGCGCTTCGTCGCGAACACTTGTGCGGTCAAATCATCTTCCTCAGTAATATCGCTGAGGCGGCGACTTACTATCATTGCACAAAACATGTTAGCAATCTGATGATCTAAAAATCGACAATGAGAACCCTACTAGTTGCGCTCGCCTCCCTTTTGGGCATGGTCTCGTTGATATCGCTGAGACGGAAACTTGCTATCGCATAAAACATATTAGCAACTTAATGATAGAAAAAACGACAATGAGACTCCTACTGTTCACGCTCGCCTCACTTTCGGGCATTGAGTTGTCAGCGTAGTAGCCCATCGGCTCGGGGAGAGGTCTTGTCCTCTCAAACTGGTATTCAGTGTGGTACAGGTTTGGAGTCGTACTCTGATCTCCAATTTGATATGGATTCTCCATTGCCAATTGTTGAAGATGATTTGGTTGAGGGGCACCCAACTCGCCCCTGGTAGTCACAACCTGACTGCCAAGCTGCTCATCCACAAAGTCACTAAAGAAGCTATATGGGTCGCGCTCCCATGAGCCTATCATTGTCAAATCGTCAACGACGGGATCGTTATTCCCAAAGATGAGTTTATGGAGATCGTTGAACTCCTCCGGGTAATTTGACATGTTGAGACTGACGACTTTTGAGGAGCGGCGGAATTGAGAGAATATTCTGGGCCTAAAAGATCCGTTCGTGATTTGAAAGGTGCGTTATTATGTGGCTTCAAGAAGAAAGTGATTCCAAATATCCTGAGCTTTGTGATGAGGAAGATGGAATATAGATACGAAATATGAGGAGTGGAACACTAGGTGTAGAATATGTGTTTTGGTGGGAAAGGAGGAGAGAAATAGAGGGACAGGGAAACTAACCCTCAAATTTCCCTTAAATTACCGGGTGGACGCTGCTGAAAAGGGAAATGACATTTCACAACTTTTTGCAAAAAGTGCTCAATGCCTCTGATAGGCGGACAGAGACTACTCTTTGTTCAAAAATGTTCTGGACTTGGCTGTACTAGACATACTCAATGCTCTTATGAGCTCCTTGGAATACAGGTTCTTATCAATGTCTAGAAACTTTTGCTCACTCTGTTGAGAATGGAGATTGTGTGTACAGTTGGCATGTCCAGCACAGGTGAAAGCTTCATCATGAGCCAGATTATAAACATGTGCTTTGCTTTTAACCAGACTTCTTGGTCTCTTTGTATTGCTGTTTTTCAGGCATCCTATTGACATGCTTCTAAACAGGTAATCTTCAATGTTGGTTGTTGATATCAAAATCCTCTGGAGACATCCTTCATAAAGCTAGATATTTGCCATGTTTCGAACTCTTCTACTTCTTGGTTCTACTCGCTGACTGTAAGAATGATATTGTCCCCCGACAGCTTCCTCTTCAAGCCTCGAGGTCGACAATCGGTCTGCCCAGCGTTCTTCAATTTCAAATCCGCATCTTTACGGGTGAAGCCCCTCAAAAATCCGTTATCCCTCAAAAAAACGATCATGACTTGAGGCTTGTCAAGTCTTCCATCAAACGCGCTGCAAATAAAGCCATAATTTCGGCTTTCCTTATCTCCATTCTCCGGCAAAAAGAGGTTTACCCCGGTCAACGAGATTGCGGAGCCCTGCGCCTTATTTGCAGAACGTCACACTGTCATGTAAATTTGTTAGCTCACGAGATCTTCAGGGTCTATCCTTTGACTTTGGCAGCAAAAGTGGGACTTGATGACGCTAACGCACGACATATGAGCATTGAGCGACTCCTATTGGCGTATCGTGATTCAGGGCAGGAATTTCCAGCCATGTGGCTGGCGTGCTTATCGAGCTTTCATAATAGTTCCTACAGAAGCCTATCAGGGCAATCACTGCCCGAATTTCACGTTGATATACAAGCTACATGATGTTGCGTTTCTCTTGAAGCTGAATATTGAATGTAATCTCATGTTTCCGGACAGTTTGATACACAAGGTTAAACGGCATACAGATGGGAACATCAGTGAGATCAATCCGCAGTAAGATGATCGAGGGTCGACGGATGGGACACCAAATTCGCATCTACGCATGTATGTATCTGACGACGGTTTTATCAGAAAAAGTGCTAATAAATAAATCAGCATGACTCGAGAACTCGAGAACTCGAGGTGCGGTGTGTTATTGATGTTGTTGACATTTAGCCCTAACTCCGGAACGGGGAAATGGTGCCGCGGGGGAAAAGTGGGTCCAGAAATTGCACCAGAGCCGCCAACATTTTCTTGCTGGTTGTTGAAGAATACTTCCCAAAACGGAAAATACTTCAACACGACTCCCTTTGTCTGCCAACAGTATCTGTCAGGACTCGTCCTCGTGTGTTCAGGTTGGCATTCTATTGGACAAACAGCAGGTCACTGTAGTGGCAAGCAGATTCTTGCCCATCGGAGAATATATGCGGTCTTGCCCTATCAAATTCCCCAGATTTTGGAATGAGGTCTCCACCAACAAGGGCACGTACGTTCTGGCACCTGCAGCTGTCATATTCCAACGGGCGTTCCCATGGCAAGTGACATACACAAACGGATTGTCACCGACTTACCATGAAAGGAAATGATCCACTCAGTCCTGGTTCTCTGGTGAACAGAGTTCAGTGCATGACTCGCACGGTTTCATCTATCAAACGAAACAAGAAAGAATTACGTCAAACCTATATCTGTTTGTTATTGGCGTCATCTTTCTATCTTTCTCTTCTTTGTTCTTATCTTCAGGAAATGGAGCACTATCTCATTGGTCACAATGCACAGTAAGACTAAACGCTTGGTATCTATTTGTCATATACGGATATAAGAGCATGTATGATCTCTTTAAAGCCGCTCTTTACGACCGCTTTTGAGCAGCATTGCCGTAATCATAAGGACTTTTATCTTTCTCAAGATTCCGATTCCAAGTCATCCTATCTGCAGAACTTGACAGCAATTACTCGACAAACGAGTTGCTTATAAATCAGATTCATTTTCTCGTTTGCTCTGGGCTTATATGAAGTAACTGGTCAATACAACAGGTCGAATCTGTCAGCTTTCAGCACCCGATAATTCAATTAATACCCAGTGCTGACTGTCTGTTCGAGTTCCTCTGAGCTGTAGATTCTACGGTACGATAGCAAGTCTCCGCTGTATCATATTCAGGCACTCTAGGGAATTGACCAAACAAGGCACAGGATTTTACGACATATACATGCTACAGGAAGGTATGCATACATTGGTCGAATTTATACCTTGGTATCGAATCGCAGCAATGCCAGCTACTTCTCTTCTATACTTTCAGATACTCTAGATAAACGTCCTTCATCTCTACTACGAGTATTCGGATCCTGCCTCTTCGTGACCGCGCCAATCACTTCATGTTCTGCGGTACCAGCTCTATCCAGTATCCATTCTTTGATATCAGATGTCAGCCATGTCCAGATACTAACGAGAAAAACAGATCAACTCACCGGATCTTCCACAAACCCAATCTGCGAAAGCACATGCTTATAACCCTCATGCAACTCCCCAATCCCAACACCAAACTTCTCACTCTCCCACTCCGTAATCGGCACATTCCCCCTCTCCGCAACACCCACATCTTTCAATATCTTGACTCCACTCTCCCTCAACCTCTGCAATGCGACAGGAACATCCGGCACCGTAAAACCGACATGCCCAAACCCCAAAAACGGCGCAACATTCCCGCTGTGCAATCTATATTCCTCCTTGGACAGTTTCTCGGTTCCGTGGATGTGCACCAACTCAATCAGCCCTTTTGTCGTGGTGAGGACGTCGTTAGGAACAGTGTTTTGGGCATAAAGTTTTGGGTCTGCGCGCTCGGCGTCGGTTTGCGGATGACCCAGGTAATATATTGAGCAAGGGCCCGTATTCATGGCGAATACGGTGCGGAGGCCCATGAGGTCGATGTAGAAGTGTAGGGATTCGCTGGGGTCACGGATCCGGAGCATGAGGTGGTTCAGGTGAAAGCCCTGTGTTGTGTTGGGGGGCACGGCTGGGTCGAAGCCATGGCCGCCTGGGAGGTGTCTGCCCACGGGGAGAGGAGGAAGGGGAGAGGGAAAGGAGTTTGGCGCTGGCGTCATTTTGTAACCAAGTATTGATAATTGTAAGAACTCGAATTAATGTTGCATATGAGATCTTGAAATGATGAAATGCACTGTCCGAGCATAAAACATCGAGTGTCTAGAGAGACTGCAATATGATATATTTACACCACCAAAACTGAATATTGAACAACAGATATATCCAGATGTCGACCCGACCACCCGCGAAACAGCAAGTCCGCTACATTTAAACCAATCTAATTCTTGCATCTCCACAGTACCTAGGCAGATTGAATTTCCAAGCCGAAAAGGAAAATATCCCCCCCGCAATTGCTGTGTCTCTCCACGCGGGGTATCCCCAAGCCCGGGGAGGACAGCCATCTCTGATGTATTCCAGGGGATGCCATTAAACAATCAATGGAATATGATCATCAAAAGGCCTTGTCTGTTAAGTATGAAGTTAAAATTTTCAACAAAGAATCAAAGTACCAAGAAGGTGTTTCGCCGCATCAAACGATCCCAAGTTAGCGTGTGAGGTCCATGTACGCCTAAGATGAATTAGAGAGATATAGACTAGATTTGTACTATAATACACAAGTAGATAACTCCATGATGCACCATGAGAAATAAATGCAGAACTCGTGAACGGTCCAATTCATTACAATCCAATTCCCCAACTATCCTCATCATCTGCAACATCATAGTCGACTTCACCAGAATTTTCCATCGCGGTATCTTCGCCCTTATTTCCGACAGGAGTAAACGCGCCGCTGCTGGCAGGGGTGGAGATCGGAGGGTTAGGGACCCATGAAAGCTCGACTTTGCCTACGGATGGGATTTCGGATGGGCCGAACATGAGCTTTTCTGCGAGGTACCGCTCTTTGAACGTGACGACAAGAGAGTTGGGTTGCTCAGGGCTGGGTTCAATAGATTCATATTCACCAACGCCCTGGAAAATGTTAGCACGATGTTTATGAGTCAGGTGGGAACAAACTTACAATGAGATACTGTCGTAGAGCTTCATCCTTTTCAGAGTTCAAGTCAACGCCTGAAATGGCAACTCGCTTGGGTCGGTTGTCTAGTCGCAAGACGCCACCGCGTCCAGCACCACGAGGAGCGCCACGGCCACGGAAAGAACCTCTATGTGAACCACGGAATGAAGGATCAAAGCCACGTCCTCGTCCACGATAACCACCAAGTCCTCGTCCACGTCCCCGGAAAGATTGAGCGCCACTCTCCGGGTCAATACCCAGAGTCTTAGCCTCAGCTTCCAAGGCTGCAAGTTGTGCACGCAAGGCTTTGGTCTGTTCACTAGCGCTCTCATCACCAGCTGCCGCGGAGCCATTCTCTTCAGCTTCCTTCGATGTCCCCGAGCCTTCTCCCAGCCGTTTCAGCAACTTGGCCTTTTCTTCTTGTTGTTTTTTCATGAGTTCCTCACGTTGCTTTTCAAGCGCAAGTCGAGCTTCTTCTGCCTCCTTGCGTTTCTTCATTCTCTCCTCGTGCAATTTCTGCGCCTCGGCTTGTTGCTTCTCGAACTCTTCTCTGTCAAACATGGGCGTGTCTTGATCTCCTCCGGCTGCTTGACCGTTTGAATCAGGCTTGTGATGGGACTTATGCCAGTATACCTTTACGAAACGATTATCAAAGATAGCCTTGGGGCTTGACCAAGCGCGACGAGCGGCCTCGTGATCCTCGAACTTGATAACTGCCAGACTCTTCTTAAACCCTTGCATATTGACTTCGGAAATATTGCCAAACTCGGAGAAGTAGTCGCGAATGACTTGCTCTTGATATTTATCTTCGGGGATGTTTTCGACAACAACCGTGGTGTTTGTTTTGTCATCGCTGGGTCCGACATGCGCAAACTCTGGACGTCCACCTCGCCCTCTTGATGAGAAACCACCACGATCACCGCGACCTCGTCCCCGACCACGTCCTCGGTCTGATCCCCTCGCGCCATCCTTGCCTTGTACATCGAAGATGGTAGCATTCGAAGGATCATATTCTGTTTACTATCAGCATAAAAACATCTCAGTAGAGACCATTTCAACTTACCATCATTACCAGAAGGAACAGTAACAGGACCTTGCCCATGTTTATATGGACACGCTGCTCCCATATAGCAAATACCATTCGTCTCATAAAACGGACAAGGCTCGTTCGATTTTGCTTGATCGGCGCCCGGTTGACCAGGTACTGGCATCGGGGGCATACCCGGCATCTGAGGGAATCCCATACTTTGCAAAGCCATCATCGCAGCCATGGGGTCATTCTGATCAAATCCAGGGAAACCTGGTGGCATTGGTGGAAATCCGGGCATGCCTTGTTGAAATTGGTTAGGAAGAGGAGCAACGTCCCTTCCTCGGCCGTTCATACGGTCGCCGCGTCCGACACCTCCACGGCGCGTCCGAGGAGCTTTGAAAGACCTTCCGCCTCGTTGCGAGTCGCCCTGTTGATTATCTTGCTGAAAGCCTTCGTTAAAAGTGCGTTTGCGCGAGTTTTGAGCATTGCCCCAAGCATCTTGAGCCGGAGCCGGAGCCGCCTGTGGTACAAAAGCCTGGGCTGTAGGGTTGTAAGCTGTAGATTGTTGAAAGGGGGCAGTAGGAGTTGTAGGCTGAGCTGGAGCTAGTTGGGCGGCAGCGGCAGCGGGTGCAGGAGGTTGAGTCTTGGGTCCGTATTTAGCAAAGATCTCGTCGACGAATTGGACAGTATCTAAAAAATATGATTTTGGTCAACAAGTGCTTCCCAAAGCTTGATAATGGCATACTGACTCTCTTTCAAAAAGTCCTCCAAGTTCTCAATAGACGCTTGACGAATTTCCTCGTCTGGCGCATCTGATCGGATAAGTGCAAGAACATAATCGGCCAAGACGTCGGAATCAGCATCGGAGCTAGGTCGTCAATGTAAGCTTTCATATAAGAATGCGGCTTCGCACGTATTGATAGACGCGCGCAGAGGCGAGTACATACATATCCTCCAATCGCTTGATCACCCAAGTCTTTACGTTCGCAGCTTCTTCCTCGGTGAAATGCATGGCTAGCTGGTCGCTTCGCAGCGTTTGTGACCCTAGACGTTATGGGCAGTGATAGTCACTTGTACAAGTGAGGAAACCCTCGCTCGATACCGTGATCGAGTAAGCTTGCTATGCGGCGATCGGAGTTGAGATAGATGGTCGGTGGGCGGTGTATAAAAGAAATCAATCATGTACACATTATTCGACGATACCAAATAGTAAATAAGCTCTTTTTATTGGAACATCGATTCGAGAAGGAACTGGTGGAAGCTTGACTGTTGAGCACCAAACTTCACGCGGTTGCGAAAATCATAATTAATGTCACGTGATTTCTTAGAAGCGGATAATCGAGAAGCTTGAGTCGAACATCAGCTACACATTACTAGTTACATAGCTAGAGTATTGTTGCAGCTACATTGAATATCGTAAGAGTGCATGCATATTTATGTTGTTCCATCTTCTCATCTCTGCTTTTTTTGATCAAACAAAACAAATTTTCAAAATTCACACTCATCACATAACAAAGGAAAATAGCAAACCACGACCCTCCGGCTTGTATTCTACTGATTGAAATCCCATTCCCAATGACCGAACTGCATCATACAGGAGGCGAGGGTTAATTCATAAGGTTAACATTGGTATCATATCATGTCTCGCCTATATCCCTTCAGGCATCTGGATTCGTCATACTCGTAACAATTGGCGCCCAGTTGTCATCAAGGCGAGATTAGTCCGACTAACGACCTGTATAATGTTTTACAGCTTGTCATAGTACTAGAGAGATGGTTAGCACCAGTAGTTACAAAGTTAAGAATAATATAACTCACGTTGTCATATCCAGGAACTTGTTCCTTAAGACCCTTGCGCTTACGAGTCTCAGCAATGATCTGACCAGGCTTGGTGGTGGGATCGAGAGGATCACCGCCGGGGAGAAGAGCCCAGTGATCGAAGACAGATTGAGGGAAGGCCTGTCCACCAGTGGCGGCACGGAGATCTCCGTTGAAACCGAAAGACTCGTTGACGGGCATGTAAGCCTTGACGGTGAAGAGAGGAGTACCGGGACGCTGCTCCTCGGCGTAGACGTGACCACGACGACGAGTGAGAACACCGTAGATACCACCCATAGCTCCCTCAGGAACCTGGATCTCGACGTTGAAGATAGGCTCCTGGAGACCGGGCTCGGCAAGAAGGGTAGCGGCGTACAGCACACGACGAGCAGTAGGAATAATCTGACCACCACCACGGTGAATAGCGTCAGCGTGGAGGGTCACATCCATGACGTTGAAGCGGATACCGCGCATGGGCTCTTCAGCAATAGGACCTTCACGAGTAGCCCACTGGAAACCGGAAACGACGGAATCCTTGATTTCGTTCAAGTACTGAACAGCCTTGGTCTGGTCAACGAGCAAGTTGGCACCGGTGGTGTCGGGACCGAAAGCCCAGATCTTACGAGCATCGGTAACATCCCAACCGTAGTCATCAGCGAGGACACGAGCACGGGCCTTGAAATCGTCACGAGGAGTGATCTTGCCGCCCTCAATAGCCAGGGAGACCTCCTCGCTAAGGGGTTCAGCCTCAACGTAGAGACGGTTGTGCTTGTTGGGGGACTTGGACAAGGCAGTCATGCTGGACTTGGCACCGACAGTCTCACGGTATTGGGTGACAGGATCAGAGATACGGAGGGGAACACCGGCGTGGTCTTCCTCAAGATCCTTCAAGCAAATTTCCAAGTGAAGTTCACCGGCACCGGCAACGACGTGTTCACCAGACTCGCTAATGGAGACCTGGACACAAGGATCGGACTTGGAGAGACGCTTAAGACCTTCGACGAGCTTGGGCAAATCGTTGGCGTTCTTGACCTCGACGGAACGACGCACGACAGGAGAGACAGAGAACTTCATGACCTTCAAGTTGTGGGCAGTCTCAGAGGTGGTAAGGGTACCAGACTTGAGCAAGAACTGGTCAACACCGACGAGACCGACGATGTTACCGGCGGGGACATCCTCAATGGGCTCAACGAAACGACCCATCATGAGAATGGTACGCTGAATAGCCTTGATGGACAAGTCCTCCTTCTTACCAGGAGTATAGTTGGGGCCCTGGATACGGACCTTAAGACCGGACTTGACGGTACCAGAGAAGACACGACCGAAAGCGAAGAAACGGCCCTTATCGGAAGTGGGCACCATCTTGGAGACGTAAAGCATGAGAGGTCCCTTGGAGTTACAGTCACGGATGGAAATGCAAGCCTCGTCATCGGTAGGACCCTCGTACAAGGTCTCGGCACGGTACTTCTGAGCAGTGACGGGGGAAGGAAGGTGGAGAACCATCATCTCCATGAGAGCGTCAGCAGCAGGCAAGAACTTGCGCATGACAACCTTCAAGAGAGCCTTGCCCTCGAGGTCCTTCTCGTCAGCAGCAAGCTTGATGTCGAGCTTATCAATAAGGGTGAAGATTTCATCCTTCTTGTTGTGGGTAACGGCGGCGAAGATCTTGAAGATGGGATCCAAGATAAACTGGTTGAAAGCACGCTCGAGCTGCTTGCCCTCGTATGTATCGGACTTGGTCCACTTCTTGGTCTTGGGGTTGAAGAAGTTGTCGCCCTATAATATATTAGTGACCATGCTACTGTTTCATGAGATGATCGGGATAATTACCCAGAGACGCTCCATCATCTTCTTGCGGTCGACACCGAATTTCTTGGCGTACTTGACAGCGAACTGACGGACGGTGAAAGCCCATCCGTGAAGACCGGAACCGAAAGCAATGGTTCCGCGGTCAGGGTAGACCTGAACATCACCGAGAGCCTTGTCGAAGTAGGTAGCGATGACGACGTTGACGGACTCGATGGTACGAGAGAAAGACTGGTAGAGATCTTCCTTGGAGACCTGGAGTTCGAGAAGAGCACGGTCGACCTTGTTGATGATGACGACGGGCTTGATACGCTCACCGAGAGCCTGACGAAGGACAGTCTCGGTCTGCACGCAAACACCCTCGACGGTGTCGACGACGACCAAAGCACCGTCAGTGACACGGAGAGCAGCAGTGACCTCAGAAGAGAAATCGACGTGACCAGGCGAGTCGATCAAGTTGATCAAGAACTCGTTACCGTCGACCTTCTGGGGGATATCCTTGAGATCCTCCTCATCGGGGAGATGGGCATAAAGGGAGATGGCAGTGGACTTGATGGTGATACCACGCTCCTGTTCGTCTGCACGCGTATCCGTAAACCGGGCTTCACCGGCCTTGGCGGCAGAAATGATACCAGCACGCTGGACAAGGGAGTCGGTCAAGGTGGACTTTCCGTGATCGACTAATAGAGATGTCATTAGCCCTATGTTCTAATGTCATTGAGATACAGAATTCACGACATACCGTGAGCAATGACGGACATGTTACGGATGTTGGCCGGGCGGTCCATCAAGGCCCGGATCTGTAGGTATGTGTGGTCAGCATTTGTGAGTAGCCGGATACTAAGCCTGTGTATCCGCAGGACTGTTGACGAACCTCTTCGATGGTGAAGCTAGACGCGACGCATTAGTATCAAGGCCATGGCAAGGAATCAGAGATTACGTTGCATTTCATCAAGAAAGGCAAGTCTTGATGGAATCAGCAACGTATTGATGGGTGACTTACTGAACCATTTTGGCGACTTTTTTCTTCTCAACGGCCTATAGAGGCGGGGKTGTGGGATTGGAAAATGTGGGAGACAAAAAGAACACACAGGTATATCAGGACCGAGGGCTTGCTCGACCTGACTGCTCTAGACGGAGAGAGAGAACCTGTCTGCGCTACTCCTACGGGTGGTGAAGAGAGCTGGAAGGGATGGGGAAGGAGAAGAGGAAGAGGAGAGAAAGAGGAAGGAGAGAAAAAATAATAGAGAAAAAAGCGAGGCAGGCAGAGAGGGGAGGAACCATGGGTTAAGTGGGGAAGGACCGGCGGGCGTCCACTGTCTGTCTGTGAATGCCCTCTGATCTCAGCAGTCCGCTTACTACTTGCAGGCTCCAGCTAGTCAATGCATCAGTTATCTTTATTATTTCTTGAGGAGTATTCTTTTTGATGTCTACTGATCTACTTAAAGCTGCTATTGCTTCAGTGTATGCATCCAGAACTTACCGAGAGGGTGTGGCAGCAAGACACAGAGCTGGAGGTGATGACATGTATACTCAGTACGTAGTTAACTTCCCTAGTATTCAACCCCTACATAGTTAGGAGCTAGTTATTTGTGCGCATTAATAATCAGCAAACAAGCACTCTCAAAGAAAAAAATTTTGCCCCTCGTTTATTACATCGGCCCCTCCACGGTGCGCCAATCGCAGCCCAAGCGTGCCGCATCCCCGCTAGCTGCCTGCCAGAATGACATACTGTACAGTACATCTTTTCACTACTCGCAGCCTATTTTCTTCTGATGATTTACTATGTATCTGTACAGTCATGAAGAGTCGTACAGAATGATACTACCTTAGTTCTATCAGAACATTAGCCTTCGCTCTACTCATCGTTATCTTAGCGAGCTAAGCTTCTTGTTCGCGTGGTGGGGCATGTCGACGTCGTAGCAGAAAGTGCACACCTGACACAGCCAAGCTGTCCTCGTCCTGGCATCATTACATCTCAAGACTACTCACAATAAGCATCGATCGCTGCTTTTGTTTTCTTTAATGCGCGTATCCGTAGTATACGTACTTATTTTCTCGAGACCTGATGTGTACTACGTATACTACGTATTCTACAGACAAACATCGGAGCTACAGCCAGCCAATCAGCATACGCGGCATAGCTGCCACCGCTCGCCGCCCGGCGTTAAAGTTTAACGCCGAACAATATCCTCCTAGAGTTGTGTATATGTTGCTGAAGCAATCAGATCAACTTGATATCTCTGTAGGCAAAGAACGCCAGACTAATGCAAATACAGTACAATAATGAGGTCAGATATTAAATAGTGAAAATAATGGGATAAAGACTCATCCTAGAATTTTGCCATAGGCATCCGAGACTTCTTTAGCAATCTCCAACAGAGTCACAATAATAATTTGATGCGTGATATTGGGCAGTCGCTCACGATTCAACCCAATCCACTCAAGTGGCGGGGKAGCCTCTCCCATGTCTCGTAATTGCGGAGTCTCAATCAACGGAGGCTCCAGGGCATGGTACACGTATTTGGATTGAGGCACATCCACGACCGCAGTGATCTTTTCGTCTTTATTCTGTTGCTCCTCTTCCCCGGCCTCGTCTTCACCATTGACACCTTCCTCGGGCACCCCTGGTTTCGGTCCTCCGGTGATACGCACTGCAGATGGAGGTAACGGCTTCCCAAGTCGATCTGCCAGTGCCCGAGAATGAGCGGACCACATGCCTCGGATGAAGCTGATTCGTGAGTAGTTCCAGCCCACGTCGACCTTTCCTTCAAATGCACTCTTAAAGATGTAGTCGATCTCATTGGAAGCCAAACTCTGCCACGTTTGCATGCTGGCAAGCACCCGAGGAACCTTCAAGATGGTACCGCCGCGAGAACCCGTTGCGCGTGCTGCAACTTCGGCCACCGAGAGTTCCTTCATTTCAACCGCAGTTGGCCGATTAACACCGGATAGAGCTACACGGAGCTGACCTAATGTTAGACCCAACGAGCTGTGGATTCTGTCGTCCACCAAAGACACCGCAAAACGCGCCTGTGTATCGAGTGCTTCCATCTTGAAGATTTGATTATCGAAAAAAGTGCTGGGGAAAGCACCAACATTGACAGCTTTCAACGTCACCACAACATCAGTATGAAGTGTGACCGGTGACTTTTCCGCATCATCTTCTCGCGTTATTTGCAGTAATGGTGGGCTGCTGATAGAGGACGTTGTCATCGTAGACTTGCGACGGAAATATCGTTCCATCTCCTTGAGGGAAGCCTCGTATGCCGCGTGTTTATCCTGTACTAAGCGTTGCCATGTTTGATAAAGGGCCAGAGATTGTGATGCCGTCAATGTCGTGCAGAAAACTTGGACTTTCTCGCCTTCTAGAATGCTGACCAACCGATCTTGGATGGGTTGGCGGACATTATACATCAAGAAATCAAATGCCACAATATCCGCCACTAGGAATGGTTGATATTCGAATGATGTGTTGGCTTGTAACTGGCCAAATCCAATAGATGCTTGAATGAGTGGTGTTTGACCCAATTCCGAAGAGTCATCGGGCCATTGTATAGAGGTTCGCACCCTCATCTTCTCCAGTGTAACGGAGCCACTCATTCTACCTTTGCTCTCAATGGCCATGACTTCAAAGCCACCGCACAAGTTTTGCTCCAGATTTGATGTCTTTTTGGAGGATACCCAAAAGTTCTTAATCACGAAATCGGCTTTTCCAAGCGTCTGTCCAAGGTCCAGCTGAATTTGCAGCTCATCGATTGATAGCACTGCATTCCATGGAAAAGAATCCGCCGATGCAACCTGCTGATAACGCTGGACCATCAGAGCCTGCGAGTCGGCGGGCGTTGGAGTGGGCATTGGAGTGGGCGTTGGAGCGGGATTCGATGAATCCTCATCGTCAGAAGGAACCCAGATTTCGCGGAATAGGAGGAAGTCCTGGACCTGCTTGGCATTGATTATAGTTTTCATTGGGCTAACCTTCAATATTGCTGAGATCCCACTCGTTGTGCTCACGTGTTTGCTGTTCATCAGCGACATTACGACCGATTCCACTTCGAAGCTGGCAGTTGACTCGTTCGAGTATACATGTTTGACTGATGCCTGTAAATTATTACATGCAATCAATACTGCAAAGAAACGGCGTTGTTCTTGAGACTGCACTGTGTTGACGGTCACGAAGATGTCCTCAAATTGTGCGGTAGCTGACACCCTTGCTATTGGTTGACAACTCAGACTGAACTCTTGCTTGCAGATCCGCAGGCCTATATTAAGCTTACACCGACCAAGTATACTTTCGGGATTGGTCGCATCAATTGAGCGGTCTTCTAGCATCTTCGGTGTCTGTAGTAGGGAAGATGAGGACATATTTGTATCACTTTGATCACCGACAACCTCTTTGATCGAAGACGAAATTTGTTTGATGAGCGGAACCACTGTTGGATAGAGCGTGTTGCTCGATGGGCTCACTCTTAGCTCTGCATTTAATGTTGGATCGTCTGCCCCGTTGTCGCCGTATTGCACTTTTAGGGCCACACCAGGGCTGGTCAAAGACGCGGTTGTTGTAGGGTCGTCTTGCACGTATTGACCATATCTGCCTTCCGATAGGCGTTTCCCTGTAGCGGTTGCTACCAGGCGAGTCTGTTGGTCACCGAGTTGGCGACCCTTAAGACCAAGAACGGCGCCCGCAAAATCCACATCAACAAGTAAAGATGACAGCCGTCTATTACCGAGTAAGGCGTTACCGCTAGGAGACTGTGACGGAGACGTAGACCATATTGCTTTTGCCTCGCGCAATCTCTCCGCCGCCGAGGCAATTGACTTCTGTAACAGATTCGCTGGGAGTATAAACCCGGTTGTAGAGCGTATATCGAGAGCCTTTCCTGCTGCTTGAAAAGCAAGCCGTAACTCGTCTTTGGTAAATAAATATGCCACGTTGAATACAACTTCGGGCATCAAGGCAGAGTTCAAGGAACGTTTCCCCCTCTCTTGGAGTCTCGGCGCAATTTGAAGCTGGGTGTCTTGGATGCGAAGTTTGGCGGAATTGTCTCCATATGTTGAAAGCGAGACCTGTCGTATCGAGAAAATCAAGTCTTCAGGCTCGACTCCAGCTTTCAGATGGTGTTTATCATCCATAACCCAACGAACTTGGATGTTTGATAGCTCAACTGAATAAATTGCCTGCAAAAATGCCAATGTATGGGATTCCTCGAATTCAGCAATATTGAGGTTAGGTAGCGGGCTTGATGGACCACGACTGCGGGCTCGTGCAAGTCGTCCTAGATGTTTTAATCTTCTCATGTCGTCAGTCAGGTCCAGGCTTTTGATGCGATTCTGCAAATGTGCTGCGATATCGATCACCAAAGATGCTGTCTCGGCATATAAATCAACATTGAACCCTTTACTACTCAGATCGTATGCACGAACTGCTTGACCACACTCGTTGAAACGCGATGTTGCACGGAAACCGATATCAAATCCAAGGCTACCATATGATAGAGCTCGCGAACGCTCATTTTTGATCAATTCCAGGCCGACTTGGGATACGTTCACGTGTATATTTGGTGAATCGAATTTGGCATTTGGTTCTGATGCGTCGACATGCACCTGTGTTGAACCAAGAATGAAGTTCATGTCGGCCGAATAATCCTTATTCTTCAAGCCTGGAGCACGAGCGTGGATTAGCCAMCCCGCCATTGTGAGGCGGACATTGTAAGATATCTCTCTTTTGACAGAGCCGACTGGAGACTGTGGCGTAGGCTCTATACTGGCCAGTATTTCACTCAGATGTGCTTGAAGCTCACTGGCACTGCTAGAGCAGTCCGAGATATAATGAGAGATTTCCGGCCGCCTAGCCACATCAAGCAAACTACGCAATGCGCTTGCTTCCAGCTTCACCCGCTCGACGGTAATATCTGCTTTCAGTGACATTATCTCAGCTGACAATCTGGCTGAGATTCTGCCGTTGATTGGTGGAATATCAATCTCAGACACGGACCGAGACTTTTCTTTTTCCATGGTGTGGAAGATATGATGGTTTCTTTTAACGTCAAAGTCAATCTCTATTTCATTCGCAATATCTGACAAAACGGACATGCGAGCTACTTTTCCGTCAATCGAGTATGTCAGAGACGGCAGTAGGCGGAAATTGAGCTCATAATCTTCCAAGAATAGAGCAACATGAAAGTGGTGGTAGCGCACCAATTCATTTGCCCCATTGACAAGCTTTGGCGACGGTTTCGTTTTTGGAGATGTATCAAGGCGCCGAATGAGAGCGCTCACATATTGAACTTCATCTTCCACGACTCTGCTAGCAACATGTATAAAGTTGAGTGGATCTTCTTGTAGATTATAGATCAGACTGCGACAAGAACCAGCCAGCTTCCAATCATCATTGATTCTGCTTCGGGTTGGAAGAGATGAATGGGAGCCATAGAAGTGCGGTTGCAAAACCTCCCACGTCATCAAAGGCTTAGAATGGCTTGAAATTCTCGTTAAACATCCCTGCCCATTCATAAGGATTGTCGCCTGTTCCGGTTGATTCTCATCACTCGGACTTAGGACGAAAGAGCTATTCAGGCCATATCCATGCAGAAACAGAGCTATATTGATTCCATCCAAGCCGATCGATCCTTCGTCCGTACCAACGAAGACATGAATATCGGTGGCTTCTGCTGGCTTTTCATGATCTGTCATTGAGGGTAGAACTTCAGTCAAAGTGGGCTGAGTCTTGGACATTCCCTCGGTAATCCCTTCTACAAGCTCAAGAATCTCCCATCGTAGACGCAATGCCGAACTCGAGCAATGGGAGCGAATGAACATTGTTTTCTTGAATGGCGCTGTTGCATTGACAGTACTGGATATGTCTGTTGCAGCGGAAGCAAAAGAGACCGCAACAGACATGTCAACTACATTGATATCACACTGTCTCGGACCCGGTTCAATGATAATCCTTATAGTCTTCAGGTTGCATGAGATATTGGCCGGCTTTGTAGGAGATTTGGGAGATTCAAGGCTTTCTCCCCAGATGACTCTCATCGCATGGCTTTTTTCTACATGTGCAAGGTCCCAGGGTCGCCAGTTGTTGAAATTGCGGAAAACTTCCTCCATAGCATTTCGTGGGCAGCGATGACCAAGTTCGAAGCAATTGGTTCGTATCTCCTTTTGTTTGTCTTGGGGCAGGTTTCGATACATGTTGCGCAAACGTGATACGATCTTCCAAGAATCGTGAAGTCGAAGATGGGACTGCAATCCACGTAACACATACGCTGGGCGTGTCACAAACAATGGGTCCGGCATACCGATAGCAGAGTCTGTTATAGACCAGACTAGATAACGCAAGCGATCATCTGAAGAAGGCAATGATTGGAAGGAAGACGCAGCAGAATCCACTAGGGTTTTTGTGCGTTGTATGAGACTCGCGAGCGGCGTCGCTGATTTCGTGGCGTTAAGTGCCTCGACAGTACGCATTTGAAGGTGAGAGTTGGTCTTCGAGGAGATGACGACCCAAAACATGATATCTTCCAGCAACAGCCCAAGCTCTGCTCTATCTGGACACATTTTAGTCTGCCCACCTGTGGCACTGATTGAAATACGTTCCACCGTGGAGTGAAGAGTCATTTCTTTTCGGCTATCACGGATCAGATCATGTTCCGCTTTTTCTACCTTATTCTGCATCGTGAGCTTGAATTGTGTACACGAAATCTGGTATTGGTCTTGCAAGGCAAATCCTGAAGTATCTTCCAACCCATCCAATTTATTCAAGATGGTAAAATTCGCAGATGGTACTCTGATGGAGAAGCTCGATGCGGTCTTTGGTTGCTTTTTCTTGTTCTTCTGATGTTTCACAATATCAGAAATCACACCAGTTTGTAGCGAATCGATCAAATCAACTGGATCGTTTGTCTGCATGCCATCGAGTAAAGAAGAGACTACTTGGAAGAACATGGGTGTACAGTAACCTTGTAGCCCTGGCTTCATCTCACAGAAGAGATCCGAGTGAGCCGTTTCATTGTCACCGAAATTTGCCATGATATTTTCTTCTTCGTGGACACTTTCTTTTCCTTCTTCAGATCTAGGAATGGGTGGCAGATAGCTTGAGTCTGGTCTTATCTTGTAGTAATGGAAGTGCGGCATAGCCCAGGAGCTAGACGGCCCAAGCATAGAACGTGGTATATCATTTGATCGAACAGTCGATTGACGGTCATATATTTGTCCTGCCTCCGGTGAAATTGGGATAGGATGGTGGTATGCTTTTGTCTCATGCAGGTAAGTGGTAGGGTCAATGCCTTGTTGGACACTCAAATCTCGGTCGAATGCATTTACTGAAAGTTGAGGTGTGCCATTTCGCTTAATTTGTCTCGAGCTTGAGCCACTAAACGATATGAATGAGCTCTTATGACTCAATAGTCGGCGGTCACTGGATTGAAAGCTGAACTGTTCGATTGTATCCACGATTTCGCCTACAGGTTCGGGCATTGAGGGTAGGGCCATAGTAGGAGGCTGGACTTTGGAATTGTTCATATCAGAAAAGGTGAGTGCATCGTTCGGATCAAGTAACAACCACGGTGTACGATGCGATCTCTGATCACTTTCTTTGATATGGCTTTGTTGATGTTTGCGATCCTCGGAAATATTGAATTTGCGGAACAGCATTGACACATTGATATTTGTTCGGATTAGAGCGTAGGTCGTCACTGATGATGATTTTTCGCTTTGTCTTGTAGCGGATTCCCTGTCAATTGCTGATATCATGACATCTGGAACGTTTACAGACAAGCGTTTGGAGAATCGGGATCGAGACCAATCGTTAAGCTTGAACTGGATTAGCCCGGCAGCCAGCACGAGTGCAGTCCGATCTACCAGAACAGAGAGATGGACAGAAGCAATCTTGGCACGTAAGAACGTAACATCGTGTAATACGAATGGGTGCAATGGTGGGAATGCGTTCTCCTCGTCGTCCATGGTGAAATCCAAATTGCGAATAGCAGCACCTGCAGAGCGTAAGAACTGCGTACTACATTCGCCCACAATGTTCCCTACTTCGAAATCCCAATTGCAAACATATGTAGGTTCGGTCGGCGGCAAGCCAAACAAACGATGGCCATAGACTGCGATTCCATCGATAAACAGTTGAGTATTCGAAATACTAGGTTCACCATCTGGCTGAGTGGACTCTAGTGATATTTCCGTAGGGGTCAAGTCCACTTGCAAATCCATGTAGTAGCTAGTAAACCGCAGGTCAAGGTCAAGAGACGCAGCGTTCAAGCGAAGACATTGGGAACGGTCGTAAATATTAGTTGGTAACAATGCGCATGGGTTTCTAATGATCAGGTTAAGTATAACATCCAACTCGCTATGTTTCTTGGCGGGATTAGACGTAATTTGAACCATTCTGTTCTCAGCGGTAGCATTGACAGCTTCTTGAAACTCTTCCAAGGTTTTGAAATGCATATCCTCTCCAAAATAGTTTTCCCTGATCTTCATGAAGTAGCGAATCAAGAATCCGTAAAGGTAGCATCTGGGGTCATCCGCAATGATGTTCATGGCTAGAGTATCCAACAGAGGCGATGCCCCAGCATTGAGAGTGTATGTACCGTCTAGTGACAGAGTTGAAAAGCGACCAAGCGAATTGTCTTTGACAAACGTATGTAATGTATGCCATAGAGGAGTTACAAGATCGACGATGCACTCTTGCGTATTCACGTCAAAGGCAAAGTTACTTTGCTCAGCTTGGAATGTGTTAGACGGGATACTGACATTAGACATCAGATTGGGCACCTTGAGCAGAATAAAAGTGTTATCATCGAGATCCGAAGGGCTGTTGATAATATTGGACTCGTTGACGTTCAAATACAGGCGTAGGTCGACAAAGGAAAGCTGAATGCTATACACAAATGGTACAAAAGTGTAATATTCAGAGGTCGAGTTTGACGTCCAGTCGCTAACGAGATCTGTTATCAGAAATATATGATCTCGTAGTAAGAAAAGCTGCAAATCATGGCTAATTATGTCGAAGGACCATGTATGAAGAGCGTTCCAAATAAGGGGGTTTGAAAGATCGCAAGTGATTACCTGTCGTGAGCTTTGCCAAAGTAATCCGTGATTCACACTCGAAGACAGTTTGCAATCTCTCAAGTCAAGACGAAGTTGATTGGAGAACCCGTTATCCGAAGCCACCATGTCCATGTCATAGGTAACTGTCGAATCTTCAGAAATGCGAAATGTAAGCCAGCCGAAGGGGCGAATCTCTGGGCTAACGTTTGCTTTTTCGTTATCCTTCCCTCTTGATTGTCGTTTCGATTTCTGCTTCTTGAGCTTTGATGCACTGCTAATAGCATCAGCTCGGCCTTTCCATTGCCAGTCCTTAGATTCTTCTCGGGTAGGAATCCTCAGAGTAGTCTCATCTGTTATCTCCAAGACAAATTTGAATTTTGTGCTTCGTCTAACGCTTCCAGGTTTCAAGGCTACTTCTGCCTCAGCACTTCGAAAGTTGCTTGGAAAGAAAACATTTTGTAACTTAACACGTTCGCGGTCCGCCCAGGGACCATAATTTATAGTGCCACTTTTTACCTTCATTTCCATACCCCATTCCGGAGGAGCATCCCCATTGATATCGAAGGATGCCTTTCGAACTGACGAATTCGATGCGTAGTGTTCTGACAGCACCTTTCCTGGTATGTCCCAAAAGTATATAAAGCTAAGGAAAGGACAATCTAGAATGGTCGAGTATCTCGCGTATTCCACGGCATTCCATCCCTCGTGGTTCTCGGCTGTCTCCTCCATGTAGCGAGTGAGACSGAGCCACTGATCATTGAAAGGGAATCCTGTATGACTAGTTGATGTGGTGTTTGTTCCTTTCTCATGGAAAGATTCCACCGATCTTTGGAAGTAAGGAATCAAAGTACGAAGTGAGTGCCAGACTTCATGCTTCCTGCGCCGATATGCCAAACGGTAGCTTCTCTTCGACTTGCGTTCCACCTCGTCCTGGTAAAAAGGATTGATACCGCGTGCCGTCGCCAACTGTTCCTGCTTGAAATCAGGGTTGGGTCGCATCTGAACTACAGGGTGCGAAATATCAAATTTTATCAGCTGGCGATATATGTCAAGCGGGCCGGAATCTGAGGCGTCGACGGACCCGACTCCTTTGTCAAATGTTATAGTCAGCAGAGAATGGGTAGTTTCWTTTCCCGCCACAATGGCACCCTTTGTACAGTCCACTTGGATTGGCAGCAACTGTAGAAACGTCCAAGCGGCCTCCAAGGCCTCGTCTTTTTGGGCGGAAATATCTTGAATAGACGAAAATGCCGTATTTATGCGACGTTTTTGAGGTCTGACCGGTGGCGCATTACTTTTTGCTGACTCTCCTGATATTGTAGTTTTGAAGCGCGGAGAGAGATCGCTCTCAGATGCTTGTCGGCCGGTACTTGCTCCTGAGGTACTGGTACGATTCTCGTCTTGTGATCCCCGGGTTTCAAGTGTCGAAGGATTGAAATTTGAGAGTATGTCGTCGTAGGCAGGAGTTCGATTGTACACGAACCACTCCAATCCAGATAGGTTGATCACGATCCGGCAAGGAAGCTGCGTTTCAGGTTTTAAACCTCCGCTTTCTGCTGTTCCGTCCGCTTGACCGTTAGCACTTGCCAATGCCGAGCCTCCATCATTACCCACGAACGACTGGCTCTTTGTTTCAAGGGTTGTGTGCTTTCGTGTCAAGTCCAGCCTTCGCACATTCCGCATCCAGTAGTTCCATGTTATATGGCCTCGCTGAACGAGAATGGTCTCATTGACTCCATGGTATCGTAGTCCCTTGAAGAATATTCTTCCGCCCAGTAAAGATACTTGAAGAGCCTGGATGTCGACATATGCCCGATAGTAATGCCATGTATAAGCTCGTATGCCGTAGGAAACTAAAGTCGCGAGGAGACGATTGAAGTAGAAAAGGAAGAACAGTGTCCTGTAGAGCACGTGCGTCAGCTGTGGTTCAGATTTATACCATCACATGCCGATCTTACAGGATCCCGCAAACAAGAAGCTCCAGCAGAAAGAACCTAGAACGGCGACTTAGTCAGTGACTGATCGAATACGGAGACTATCTGGCTGACCTACCAATTGAACTGGGGACCTGAGGTGAGAGGCTGCAGAGAAATGGCAGACGAAGCCATACCGGCAGCTTCAACGACGATGCCGATGCGGAGTATGCATTATTTCTGTGGATTCAGCTGCGACTGTGTCCTGTCTGGTACTGAAATCGATGGCGCTTCCTATAAGTCGTAATTTTCGTGCTGAAGAGGCTCTCTCATGTCTAATTTCATCGTATAATCTCTTTTCTGTTCGTGTGTCGAAGTACAAATAAAAATGTAGTCAGGGAAAGAAGCTGCCGAGAGTGACTATACGGCAAGTGGGCTCGGGCTAATAATCACGCGTCATTCTGGGTGGGTCTGCGGAGAAGCTCCTGGACCGTCCAAAAGAATCCTCCTGCCTGGCCATCTCTACGTCTTATTCACCCATAACTGTCCGGCTGTCGTGGTATCTGCTCGGTTTATTTGGACGGCGATCACGATGAAATGCGAGTAATTGTGCCAGATCTCGATAGTCACGACATGTAATCGAGCTCCGACATCGAATCGCGCTTTCATCTACTGCTACTCTGATATCAAACGAGATGGAGTGGAATATAGCCTCTTCTGGGGGCACTGGCTCAAGACTCACGAGGGTGCTTATTATTATATCGGGTGTAGCGTCTCTAGTGGCTACATTACTGTCTATTGTGTACGTGACCAAGCCCCTCTATTTTATTCATGATACTGACGACATCCTTATCTGCCAGGTCGATATGGCTACAAACGTTCGTGCGCAATCCCTGAATATTATGGACCCAATCTAACAGCATGCGATTGGTGTAGGAAAAATTATCGGAAGCCTTTGCTCCAGCGCTATGTTGTACGAATACTTTTGATGTGAGTGGCTTGGCTTTGAGTTGTCCATATCAATATCTCACTGGCGCGACAGGATCCCGATCTATGCTGCTTCGTCATGGACTAGCATTATCTCTCTTAAAGCTGCTATGTTTCTCGATCCTGTTCGCGATATATACGAGGTACGGCCGATCAGGAAGCGGCTTCTGAATTAACTATAAGCTCTAACCGTCTCTAGGCATTTACGATTTATACCTTTTTCCAGTTATTGATTAACTTCCTTGGCGGCGAGCGAGCACTGATTATAATGACACATGGACGACCACCAGTTTCACATATGTGGCCGCTGAATACATTTCTTTCCAAAGTAGATATTTCGGACCCGCATACATTTCTCGCAATCAAAAGAGGCATCTTGCAATATGCCTGGCTGAAACCTATTCTTGCATTGGCGTCTATCATCATGAAGGCAACGGACACTTATCAAGAAGGATACATCGGAGCCTCCTCTGGTTATCTCTGGACTGGTATCATCTACAACGTCAGCGTCAGTGTCAGCTTGTACTCTTTGGCGCTATTCTGGATTTGCATGCATGATGACATGAAACCATTCCGCCCGGTCCCGAAATTTCTCTGTGTCAAGCTCATCATCTTCGCCTCGTACTGGCAAKGTTTTTTCTTGTCAATCCTTCAGTGGCTTGGCGCTATTCCGAATGGCGTGGCGGGCTACACGCCGGATAACCTTGCTGCGGCTATTCAGGACACTTTGATCTGTCTAGAGATGCCTGCTTTTGCAATCGCCCACTGGTATGCTTTCTCTTGGCACGATTATGCGGACAATAGGGTATCATCGGCTCGTATGCCAGTCAAGCATGCGCTAAGGGACTCTTTCGGTGTCCGGGACCTCATCGAAGACACCAAGCAGACCTTCCGAGGAAATGACTATGAATACCGCCTATTCGATTCAGGAGATAACATCATTGCCCATGAGGAGTCAAGCTCACGTGTGAAACGAGTAATGGAAGGAATGAGGTACGAGCGAGGAGGAAAGGGTAAATACTGGATACCAAAACCTGGGGAAGCCAATAGCCGCACGCCTCTACTAGCTGGAAGTATCGCCCATGGAGAGCGTAGTCTTTCAGATGGACCCAAACGAAACAGCACCATTGATCAGTATCGGTCATATGGTGAACTCGAAGAGACCACTATCAACGAGGACGACGAGCGCCTCTTCAACAACGCACGAGCATTAGAATTTGGCGACTGGAATGTGAGTTTGACACCACTTTCCAATTGAAAAACACGAGCTGACAAAATGAAACAGTATCCAGTCATTACAGCCAACATTATTCCTCGCGACCAAGTTCTACCTCGGACTGTTAGCTACCAAAGCCAGACTTCGGGCCACGGTCACGTGGTGAGAAAGGCGCGAAGGCACAGGAACAGCCATGTCTCTGAGTCAAGCCGCGAAAGCAGACAGACGAGCTCGAAAACCCGACGTCCGCCGCGACCGAGCGATCTTCCACGTCAGTCCAGTTCTTCGACAGCTAACTCTCGTCGTAGCCAGTTGGTTGACTTGGTGGTCGAGAATACCGAAGCTGAGCACCGAGAGCAAGACCAAGCCCGGCGGGAAACGGGGTCTGATTGGCCCGAACGAGATGCTATTCATTTACAGTATGTTTCTGGTGGTCTCACTTGGATGGTTTCGTGCTAACACATCTCGCAGGAGACCTACTGGTGAGCCAGTGGGAGTAGTGCGCCCGCAAACAACAGATGGCACTGTTTCGCCTGCATCACCAGCCAACTTTAGTGTTGGCGAAGATCATGGCGACAATATTGACGAGCATACCAATGAGAGTACGCCGCTGAATCCTGATTACAGCGATCTAGGGGAAGACCGAAATATCTGGGGTAACTAGTCTAGGAGCTTCGTTCTAATCAGCATACATGTGATGGAACTGTGCAGTATCTTCAAGCTTGGAGTTTCAAAGTAATTTACTATGCTCAAGAGCCTCGGAAGAGGAGTCAGCTATCGTCAGTATCATGCGACGTAGATAAAACCCTCAGAGCTTTTGGTGTTTCAGTGCGTGGAAGACGAGATTCCGAAACCAAACATTTATAGATTCTCAAACCAGTGCAATTTCCTTTGCCGTCCAATGAGGTCCGGCAATTGTGAATAGATAGATAATACAATAATAACTTATCGTCGGCATTTTTAGCTGTCGATTAACGTCCGAGTATTCCAGAGTCCAGACGCTCTAGTATATGCCAGTTTTATGCTCTGATTGGCGGAGGCACGACTCATCCTCAAGAGCAGCCGACAAACAGCGCCCAATGCTTACGCGCCCACATCGCCGGCCCAAGACAATCCCTGCCCAGACTAAAGCACGCAAGTTTAGAAAATAAGCCCAAACCTGTCTGAGGCTGCGGGCGATACGAGCCTATCAGCGACTTTATTGGGATGAAGTTCCATGCAGAATCTCGGCTGGCGTGCCCCTACTTAAATGAGTGCATCCGATGCTGCTGGCGAATGAAAGGCTCCGGTCCATTGATCATCGACACAATGAACAGCCAGCGTGGCTAGCTTCGAATGGCTACAGAGCGCTTGCAGATGCAGCTGGCTCGTGGTGGCCTTCTCAAGTATGAAATAGGTTAGCAGCATGCTGTTGTTCTTCCCAAGCTGCATGATCCACTCTGTGTGATCTGAAGCGTGCCTATATCAGGTAGTCACGCCCGTCCCCTCGTTGAGTCAGGCGGGGATGCTTCTTTTACTCTCTCGCCTTCTTCCTCTTCGTGCGTGTGTGGAGGTGTCGATGAGTTGAATACTCTCTTATCTTTTACCCTCATTTCCTTCCTTCTCTTACAGAGAGCTGCCATGCAGGCACTTGACAGCTAGGCTTAGGCATTTGAACAAGCAGTGCTCATGTTCAGGGCCTGGATAACGTCGTGTGTCTCATGCCTCTGGTCCCAGGCGGACCAAGAGAGCAGGAGGCCTCAGCCACGACAGCAAATAGGTTCGTTGTGTCTTTCTGTTTCCCATGCCCTAAACGATCATGCTAATCCGGGCAGGAGTAGAGCGAGAAATGGAAATATGTCATAGTCAACCACATCTCGTTCCACCCATGAAGCTGGTCTTCTATGGTGACCTCCCCAGTCCTGGAGGTCACGATCAATCACGGTCGTCACTACCGTCACTACCCCCCTGGGTTCAAGAAACCAGGAGTCTAGCCAGCAGAGCATCACAACGAGCGAGTGTCCTCCTCACACGAAAGAGGACACAATCCCGGCCAGTCATCGGTGCGCCAACAGACTTTCGCCGAGTCGAACCTATTTCTCGTCGCCGGTCCTTCCGACCTTTGGAACTCAGTATCTATCTACCTGGAAACAGGCTATCTGATCTCCCGGAATTCAATCTTTTCGATCTAGATACACCCGGTCAACCCTCACCACCTGCAAAAGCACTCATGTCGCCGTTCGATGGCTCGGGACACCTGCGCAGAGACTCAGGTCCATTCCAACTCTCTCGCAAGCCTGTCGGATCTGCCCCGTCTCGAAGAAGTTCATTGGCGACTGTCGACCTGCAACTACAACTAGCACAGGTTCAAAGGCAACCAAGACAAAGCATGGATACAAATCTGACCAGCCCACTGATCCCTCATTTCTCAATGATCACGGCTCTTTCTTCTTCATCTCAGAATAACAAACATTTGCCCACTGAGAACGTCACACTCGCTGATAGACCCTCCTCATCTCGCAAGTCAGTAGCGCCCACAATGACCCGAGGCTCTCTCGACCACCAACGAGCAACCTCATACATCACTGGCAAAAGACAACCAGGCCAAAGCACTCCTTCCTCTGCTTCACGCAACACTACCCCTATTACTGCAAACCATCACAGCTCAAAATCCTCATCAACATTCCAAAGCCACAGCCGCATGCGCACAACCAGCAACTCAACTTCTTCCTCCCGCACTCCTTCACTTTCAAGCGCTATCACAGCCGCTACGACCATCTTCCCATCAGACAAGGAACTCGATGCTCCGTACACCACCGCTCTCCCCATGATCCCAGCCAGTGTCAAGAACAGCGTCGTTATGGAAGAGCCTCATGTGGTTGATGAGCAGCAGCATGCTCTTTCTAACAGAGGATATGAGTATGATCAGAGATTTCCTCTGAGTCCGGTTGGAGTTGCCTTTTGATGGGTACGACTCTGAAAATCATTTTTTCTAATTTTTCTTATCTTGTGATACCCTGTTTTTTGTGGTGGTGTTTGATGGAATAGGATTTTGAAAGTATCTGGTTTTCTTTATATCTAGCACTAGACTATCGTATTAATACTATATAATTGTGATTATGCTTTTTGATTTTTCTGTCCAGTGAACTGTGGTCTGTGACTACCATGCTCCTAAATATAAAGAAATAGAAAAATACAACTTGGAAGCTTAGAGTTCGAAAACAATGCTAGTTGAGTATCATCGCAAACCGAAAACAAAAGGTTAAAACTGAAGTACTACATATACAGCCTCGTCTAATATACAATAAGCGCTATATTGCTCTCGAAACAGTTCATACTCCATATTCAGGTCTATATTCACCAATCAAACATCAGACACAATTTCAACCCTACCACCCTCCTTCCCATCATTATCATTCTGCATCCCTAATATCGTCCACGCTCTACCCATCATTCCAAACCCTGCCGACGGCGTTTTCGCATGCCCACGATGCCCTGCTGCACGACGCTTTGCCTGCTGCTGCTCACGCAGAATTCGTTCCGCTTTTGCCGCTACTATCCTCTCTTCTTCCTTTTCACGCATCGCGACTTCGCTCTTCCATTCGCTCCATTGTTCATAATTTTCTCGGTTTTGGAGTGCTCTGTAGCGGTATGTTGATTTTGTGGGGCGCCATGCAGAGCGTTTCTGGTCTGACGGTATAGTCGAGGCGAGATCAGTGATTGGTGTCTCCTTGGTAAGTTTGAGGAGGTGGTTGAGGATATCGCGACTTTCTGCGGCACGGGCGTATTGTGCTTCCTTTTGAGCGGAAGGTTTGGGCTGTGTAAGCGGTGCATCGAGCCAGGAATACATATTTGTCGTTCGTTGGACGGAGTAAGGATCAAGTAGATTAGCACGACGGTTATCTTCGCGCAGGAAGCGAACGGCAGCTTGGAGACTGCTGACCTCTGAGCGGAGTGCTTCGTTTTCGCGCATAGCTGCCAGGGTAGCTTCTGAGTCGACAACGACACCTCCGGCAGTAATGGTGGCACCAACATTGCCGGAAGCCCGTTTCACCCGCTCAAATCGTTGCTTGTAGTCATCGCGCTCAGATTGCATAGATTGCAGATCCTTGCTCAGGTTTTCCACCGTTGCTTGTAATTGACTTTCTTTTTCTTGCATGGATTCAATCTTGACCTCGAACTCCTTAACAACGGAAGCCTTCTTGGTCGCTTCACGCATTCTAGATTCGAGCAACTCCACTTTCATCGCTTGCTCCTCGATTGTCTTATCTTTAACACCAAGTGCAGTAGATGTCTCGCTGAGTTCGTTCTTCAGGCGACGAATCTCTTCCTCGGCATCGGGCGATGATGCTTTGTGGGATTTGAGCTCTTTCGCGCGAGCGATCCAAGGATGCTTTCCTCTCTCAAACTCGGCCGTGTGCGTCAAATCAGAGGCATGATTACTCAACTCCTCAAGTTGGCCAGTCAAGGTCTTCAGTCCTGAGGTCAGTAAGGAGAGGGCATCACTGCAATCATCCTCTGATGCAAGACCTTGGGCTATGGCTGTTGCAGTCTGTAGCATTTTGGCAGAAACTTCCTCATAAGTGAACGGCTCCGTTCGACCTTCTTCGCCAAGCAGAATTAGGACATCCTCTCCAAGTTGTCGTACCAATTCGGCTAATTTTTTGGCTATGGCCTCTGCAGAGTCGAATGGCTCGGCAGCTCCGTCCGATAGGGCAAGCGACCTAGAGTTGAGCTCCTCCAAAGAACGTATGACTTTCGTGATGACCATTTTCAAGCCGCGTGCCTGGCCAACCAGTGCATCGGTCTTATTGAAGAAGAATAGTTTTTCTGGGTCGTCTTCTTCCTCAGAAGTAGAAAGTTTGCTATGCAGAAGATTTCTCAGCTGGGTCAAGGCTGAAGCAACATGTTCGAGGTAGGTTTGAATCATGATAGCACGTGTCAAGGTTTCATCTGCGTATGTTGCTAGCTCTGTTGGAATCAAGGTTTCTGCAAGATGAGTCAAGAGAGCAATAGATCTTTGCAACTCCAAGGCACATTTTTTCTCGTCGAGCTCATTCTTTCTCAATGATTCGATCCAATTGTTGACTGTACGTTCAACTGGTTCCAATTCAAACAAAGCGACACCGAATTGACCGAATTGTTCGGGTGAACATGTTGTAACATGCTTGACGAATCGTTCACACACACGGGATATCCACAATGCATTTTCGATAACCTCGTATGATGCAAAGATGTTCTCACGTGGGCTCGAGGATTGAGATTGCTCAACAAGGTGTTCACGGACGGTGTTCTGTATCAACGAGGCCTTGGACGCCACCCTCTTCGCACGCAAAAAGGCTCGCACTGAATCCTTTTCGGTATCATAGTAGTCTGGCAAGTAGTACTGAACAATTGCAAGGTGCTCTGAGGATTCTTCCGCCTCCATGCGGCCCATCTCAATGTCTATTGTCTTACTCTGAGCCTTTTCAACGGAGGCTTGCAGTTTTAAGTTCAGATCCATCATTGCCCTAGATCGTGTAGTGAGTTCATTTGCCTCGGTTTCAGTCAACTGCTGAGATGCACGCATGTCCTCAAGGTCACTCTGTAGGTTAGTAACAAGCTCGCGGAATCGCGCCAACGTATACTCCAAATCCTCAATAACTTCGTCTTGCTGAGCGACCTTGCGGGATTGCTCGTTGAAAATCGATTCCCGGTAGTCGATTTCTTCTTGCAGCTGTTTCTCCGTCTCAACATGATTGAGCTCTAGCTCATCGCTGATTTCCTTCAAACTTTCAAGATCTTCAATAGCCGCTTTAAGTTCGTTGATCTCCTCTTGGTATCGCATATTCTTGTCAGCTAGCTCCTCGATCATTTCCTCGGCACCCAGCGCTGTCTCTAGCTGTTGTTTGAGCTCATCCACGTTGGTTTCGGAAGCCAGCAATTTCTCTTTGATTGATTCATACTCAGCTTTTACAGTCGTGTATTCCTCAAGGTCATCTTGTAGTTCCTTTATTTGGTCGCGAAGCTCTGCTTCGGTTTGCTGTGTCATATCACGAAGCCTAATCAACGCCTCACGAAGTCGCTCGTTGGTCTTTTCCATCTGTAACCAGCCCTGACTGGACTTGTCTTCTGGACTCATAACATTGCTCAGTTCCTCGTTCTCATCCCGTAAAACTTCAAGCTCCAGTTGTAACTCCTCCAATCTAATCTTGTAATCCTGACACTCGGCTTTGAACGCTTCGGCAGTTTCCTCTGCCATTTCGCGGTCGAGCGCAGCTACTTCCAGAATAGACTCATGTTCGGCTTGAATTCTTTCCGCTTGCTCAAGTTTCGCTTCCGTCTCGCGGATTTTCTTCTTCAGGTCTGTCAACTCAACCTGTTGCGGTTGGTATTTTGCTTGCAGCTTTTGAATAATACCCTCATATTTGTCTCTTTCAGCCTGCAGCCGTTCAAGACTCTTGAGTCTCTCTCTATCCTCTGCTCGTTTCTTTTCCATGACCTTGAGCTTCGTTTTCAAATCTTCTAGTTCCCTGGCAATGGCTGAGCTCTGAGGTGCGCCACGTGATGTTGTAGAAGCTCTCGCTCCTAGCGGCTCCGGTCTGGAAGTGATAGGCGAGACATCTTCGCTCTCGGCTTCCTGGTCTACCTCTGAGGCATCTGCGCTTGGTTCTGATGCAGCACTTGCCCGACTTGAGCTTTCATCCGTGGCCTTCTTAGCTATAATGGGACGTACTGAAAGACGTTTGACGGAAGAAGTAGATGTTGAGGCACTCGAAGGAACACCCGGTCGTGTCAACTTGTTCTGACTGCTCATCAAAGACTGTCGGGGTTTTGCTGCGACTGATCCGGGGGCAGGCGGTCCCATTGACGTTCGTCCGCTAATACTTGCCCTAGGCTTTACCGTAGGAGCTGTTCTTGAAAGTGTCGAAGAGGGTCGGGAGGTAGTGCCGAGTTGCTTGACGGGAGACTTGGTTGGTGACTATAGCTAGTTAGCAAGTAAGTCAATGAGCGCATTCGAAGTGGTGGTTTTACCCTCAAACTCCGAGCCGCTATTTCCCTCGGGGCGGGTGAGGGACTTGCTGTAGCGCTTTGTCGTTTTGAGGCTGCTGTGGCAGCACTGCCTGTCCGCTTCAAAGCGGCCGCTCCAGATGTCGGGACTTTGCCAACGGCGGCTGCCTTTGTCGGTGCAGCTGCTACTTTACTTTCACGTTTAGGAGCAGGCGCAGGAGCTAATATAGACGCAACCGCCGACGGTCTAATAAACATGCCATAGCCATGTTCACAGTCGAAATAGCGCTCGCCTTGGACAGATCCATCGTTCTTTCCGGTCGCATCGTCGAGCTCGACTCCAATCCAATCTCCGCTGGCGAAGTGTGTTGCCCCAACGAATCGTACGGTGGCTTGCCGGCCATCCAGGAGGCTGATGACCTGGCCTGCTGATACATCAACCATGGTGGCCAAACGTTGCGCTCCAATGCCGGAATGGAATCGAAGACACGTCGTGGAGTAAACAAGCTACTGCTCTGGTCGATGTTGGGCTCCCCTGAAGCCAAGACGGACAACGCGACGACCGCGCAGGTCCACTCTAGGATCAGTGACCAATGATAAGCCTTGATTTGTATCTCACTGGCCAATCAGCTACGAGTTGTAATTTCTAGTATTAAGCATTAACAGTGACTCTAGTTGACTATGTATCCTCTTTCTAAGCTCTATAGGCCGTGCGTGCTGCTGTATCATGTCGTTTCTGCTTTGGTCTTCTCTTGTTTGCTCTTGAAGAACTGTGGGAACAGCTCTCGGAGTTCTTCCAGGCGGCGAATTGTGATTTTAGCCGCTGGGGTCGCTGGCATCTGTAGCATCGGTTCGACCAAATGTGCGGTCTTCCAACCCCGTTTCTCTGCGTATTTACAGTTCAGTGCGGAGTCATCTGTATCATTCCTATCAGTGTTCGTTGACTTTGAGTGATGAATCATTGCAATATCCTACCAACAAAATAGCACTCATCAATTGCCTTTGCGCCTGCCTCCTTTTCTGCCTTTTCCCACATCTCATCGGCGGGTTTGCAAATGAGTCTCTCTTGTCCATAATCGCAGTAGGTGATGCCCTCAAAGAGGTCATCCACGCCCAGAAGTTTAACTACTCTCTTGCCGTGCGTAACATAGGCGTTGGTGAGCAACCAAGGCTTGACCTTGGTCGTGTCAAGATCCTGAAGGAACTCTCTCAGTCTGGGATCGGGCTTCAGGATTTCATCCAGCGGTAATGCATCATCAACCTCGCGATTGAAAACTAGAGGATCGATCTTGTGGTGGCGGGTCAGGCCTTCGATAGCGAGACCATACTCCTTGTAGTACTTTTGGTGGAGCATAGTTGCGTCCTCGGGGTCGAGTGACAAGTACTTGATAAAAAAGACGTCTGGCAATGTGTCAGTTGGATTGGGCTTACATGAAGAGCCGTGGGCATTCATTTTACCAATCAATTCTTGCATCTTATCGTGGATCTGAGAGCCTATCCTTGGATGTTAGAATGCGCCAAGGATAGATATTCTGATATCACCCACCTCTAGAGTAAAGCTATAAAGAACCCAAAAGTCAGTGTGCTTTTGTAGTCTATGTCATTGGAGGGACATATACTAACACAGTTGTCAATGTCAAAGAAAAAGATTGGTCGGGCATCCTGCCCTTGGCCGTTTGCCATAGTGTATTGTATATCGGCGATTGGAAGAAATATGCTACAACCTTCTAGACAGGAAGGCAAAATTAGGAAAAAGAATGTGTACTATCGCAGTGATAGTATGTAAATGAGAGAAGCAAACACAGATATGCAAATATTCAGTAGTAAATGAATGCTAGCAGAGGCAGCAAGCAAGTGGGAGTCATATTCCTCAATCCAAGTCAAGTGGCGGAATGGTTGGCTATGGCGCCTTACTGCTAAGGCATCCACATGATCCACCCTTTTACCTTTTCGCAAGCTTAGTCTATTGCCGCTGGTCGTGCTTTTTTATTTTACGTCCTACCTTGGAAGCTAGCTACTACACACAACACCTTCATCAACACTCACGCCTTGCTTTGAGCTCAAGGGTTCCCGTCATATTCTACATGCTTTCATTGCTTACTGTTACTTGCTAAGCAAAGAATGCTAGTACTTCATTTCTTTTAAGTACTGAAACAGAGCGGCAACAGTAGAGAGCTGTCCGCAAGCTTTACATACCATATACTCATGGCAGAAGCAGGCCCTTCTGTTGTAGTCACTGACGTGCAGTCTACACCACGCTCGGTTGACGAAATCAAAGAATATGAGAAAATCCTCCGAATCAGCGAGGAAATCTTTGCAGGAACTCACCCCAGACTAAAGGTCCCCGAGCAGTTTGTACGCAAACCCCCTTCGCGTCCGCAACAGTCGTCAATTGCGCCAGCAGTGACTGAGACCTCCCACGACCTAAAAACCAAAATCGCACCGGCCACGCCATCCGTGGCAGAGTCACGGCCACCACAGCCACAGACTAATTCGTCTGTTGTGTCCCCCGCAAGAACCCCGTCGTCCGTAGTCCCAAAGCCTGCGCCCGGCCTCGACCCAATCTTTTTAACAAAGTCGGATGATCTTGTACGCGCGGAAATCCAATTGCAGAGGCGAAGGATAGAAAACACGCTAAAGGAACAATTCGAGCGAAGCAAAAATGAGGCAAAGCAAAAGACTGCCCTTGAAGCAAGGTTAGATTTGGACGTTACCGATATTCTGAATAAGGCCTKGGGGATCGTCAAGCCTCTCCCTTCACCGGCCGAGCCAGTGATACATGATGTCGCGATTCCTAGTGATTCTGTCGACGAGAACTCTTTGTATTCCAGTAGAGCCCCTGATTCCCCACTGACCTGGGATTACGAGAAACAAGCTCCATCAGAACTAGACCACCAGACACTTGGTCAAATTAAGGGCAAAGCCCCTCAGGTCGACGGAAGAAAAGTCATTGATACTGGTTCTCGAGTCTTGCAAGGTACTACTGACAAAGCTATTCTACCTCAGGGTCGTAATCAAGTCGTACCGACAAAGCCCAGCCAGAAACAAGAGGAGATGGTCCTTGACGAACCGGAATATTCCCCGCCTGAGCCTACTGTGCCTGTGGTAGAAGTTGGGGCTGACGATGAGTACCAACCTCCCGAGGTGCTTGATTCTACGCGTCAAACAACTTTTGAACAACAGCCATGTACTGTTTCCTCCAATCCGAGAGTCGTGAGGAATCACATCACTTCCCCTGCTGCTCCACAGCCATCTAGGGTATCACCATTGGCGACTGCTAAGGCTCCGTCAGTTCACCGCATCTTATCGGCTAGGCCTAGAGAACGCGATTACATTGATGGGGATGCGTCAGATTCATACTTGAGGCAAACGAGCCCTGAGGGTCCGGCCCAGCAACACTTGCTTCCTCGCAAGCGACGGCGCGTACAAGAACCACGAGATAGACTTGAAGTACATTCTGCAGACATAGCCGAGACACGTGTCAAGCTGGAACCAGTGTCACCGCCGCCATTCCATAACACACCACCTTCAAGAGCTTACCGTGCTTCGGAACACCCCGTGTACATTGACATCTCTTCACCGCAATATGCACCGTCAGTGGACCGTCGAGAGTATGTTTCTAGGGAACCTTTCCATGAACTGGATCCTCGATATGAAAGTAGTGGTCGTGGATATGTTACTCCGGCTGAAGCCAGCGTCCGAGCAGTGTCTCGTCTGAGCACCCGGAGACCGGTACGCGACAATCAGGACCTACGGAGGGTTGCTAGCCTACACAATGCGCGACATCCGGACAATGCTCCCCACGAGATTATTGAACCGGTGCTTCGCCCCCAATCAGCAGCACGAGCATCGCCCTTTAATGTCGTCGAGCGCCAGGCAGTTGAGAAGCCAGCATATTACGAGGAAGTCATTCCTACGTACTCTAGACGGTATTCACAGTACGAGGACGACTATCCGCCTCCCTCGAGGTATCGTGAATATTATGTGGACGATGGTGCAGCACCCCGGCTTATAGAACGGGCACCACCGCGACGGATTGTGGTGGATGAGTATGGCAATCAGTATTATGAGATGGTTCCAGCTCCTAAAATACGACGGGAACCAATACCCACTCGAGTTGTGCGGCCTGATGATTACGCCGAACGTGCCTATATTCGTAGTGCCAGTGTTCGCGCCCCATCAATTATTGATGATGGATACGGCGGCCGTCAATACATTCATGAGATGGCACCGCCTTCAGGGACTTACCGACGACTGGCTGACCACAGCCGGAATGTCAGTGAAACTCAACGGCTATATCCAGCACGGGCAGTCGTAGATCGGGAGAGTGTCTTTCGAAGTGGGAGTGTAGCTGTCGACTACGCACCAGCACCCCGACAGGCTACTACTACTACTTATATTGAAGAAGAAATCCCACGGGATAGACTGATACGGACGTCCAGCGTTCGCCCACCATCTAGCCGCTACGAGTCGCAGCACCACGAGAGTTCGCATCGCGTACCTAGCGTCAGGCCCGTTGGACAAGAGGTGAGCGTGTACATGGATGAAGACGGCCACCACGTGGCGCGTGAATATAGTGAACGACCGGGATATGCAGGAGTAGCTGTTCGGCCTGAGCGAGCAAGTAGATACATCACAGAGGAAGACGGGACGCGAGTGGCTATCAACGGTGCAGGAGATGTTGTACATCGAGTGGCTCCTCGATACTAGCAGACTCGAGTATGGTTTGGAGATTTCATGTAAATAACCTGTGTACAAATTTTGAGGTTCTTTGTAACTCATTCGTGTTATATTCCTGAGGTACGTAGTCGTCGTCAGCCAGGGTCTAGCCGGTCCGGATACGCCGGGAACATAAAAACGGTTGGGGAAGGATGGATGGAAATAGCTTCCGAACAGCAAGTCACCATGTTGAACATGTAACCGCTTGATATTCGGCAGTTATCATCATGATGATTAACTAGACAACAACACCTATCCAGTTTTTTTCTTGCTTTTGTGGTTCTAGCTTCGACGACAATTGAGCGCAGATCGAGTCACGTGATACATCGGAAACAATTACCTCAACGCTGGTAAGTTACCGTACGGTGCATACAATATGCCGACGTACTCCGTATCGTATTACGCAGCGTAATTTTCGAGTCTGGTCCTCATCACTCTCTCCTTGACAATTGTGGCTAGACAGTAGACTTTGGAGTTCAGTGTAAGTAAGTTTGTCCTTCATTCCTCGCCCTTGACACGATGGCAGATGCCATGTAAAGGGCATCACATTCTTTGCTTCGCTGGAGTTGGCACATACTTGACGTACCTAGAGCGACCCACCTCCGGGGTCTTGGATTATGGAGTTATCCAGGTTCAAGGCTGCTGCCAGAATTGTGGTTCAACGTTTTTATTCCAGTATTTTTTTCATTGCTTTTTCTTTGTGCGTCAACATTTGCGTTTAGATTTTGACAAGGGTCTTTTGGTGCCGTCTGCTTGGAGGGCAGATTGGACGATATTTATTGACTGTATGTGACTCTGTATGTAGAGTATACTGATCAATATGTAGTACCTGGCCGTAAATATACATAGGCAACTAGGTCTTCAGCTGCTGTTGATCCATTCCACATTCCGACTTCAACTCTCACCTTCCAATTGACCCGGCGGACCCGGACATCGTTCCCATCCGCACACTTACAGGTTCTGTAAGACACGGATTACCTTTGCCTGTGAGGAATACTGAAGCATAGAGATAAAGTTGGCATCGTAGGAGCAGAAGTATGGGGATTGAAAGATCCCGGTAATTACGTACGTGAACTAACGCTGCTGTGAATGTAATGAGGATAGTGTTCAGCTCCTCATATACTACATAGTATGTATTTTGTCAAGTCCTGAGACTATATCGTAGACTGCATCGAAGAATCATTCACCGAAACGATTGATGAGCAGGTGCTTACATAGTAAAAGTAAACGTGCAGCCAGGCTGATCCTAACCGCCGTGGCCTCAGTCGATGTATCTTCGCGGGAGTCGGACTGGAAGGACAATCGATCGTCAAATCATAGTAAAGAGCCATTAAGATCTTTCTAAGAGCACACTCGACAAGCGTAAGCTACCTAATACACAAGTTAGTGAGTTAATACGTACTGGAGTATGGTGTAAGCGAATGCCGGCCCTTGAGCACTCCACTCAGCACTGAGCCCACTCTCCGGCGGCCTGGACTGGGCTAACCTTACCTAGTGTGCCCGGCTGGCTCTTTCCCTCTGGCACTCACTCACTCACTCTTCTCTTCTTCTTCCTTCTCCAGACCTCCACCTCTCTTTCTCACCACCTCGACAACCACCACAATACTATTATTCTTTTGATACCCTTTTCCTTTGCCATAGTTCTCTCCTTTGCTCTTCGCCTGTCGCCTACCTTCTCTCCCCCCCTCCACTTTACATTATTTTCTATTCTTCCCGTGCTCTTCTCTTCTATTCCTCTTTCGTCATTCCGTCCCCTCCCTCGCTCTCTCTTCTCCGTCCGTCAACCGTCGACCTGTTCCTTCGACTCGCCGGCATTCAAAAGTTCATCATCTTTTCGCTTCTCTTCTTTCTTCTTCTTATTCCCATTTGTGTCTTACACCTGGGAATTTAGAAGAAGCAAGACCTCTTCCGCCCTTCCGCTCTGGCAGCATGCACAAGATTTCCAACTTCACCGGTCAAGCTCGTCATGGCTGGGAAAGGATGACTCCCGCCTTTGGGATGTCTCGCCCTCACTCTGATATCCATGCAGCTTCGCAACCCCTACGACGTCCGCATGGTACTCCGGCCCTAAACCCTCCGACTGCCGCCGACCCTACCGTCAATCTCTCCTTCAATGTCCCATTCTCGTCCTATCTCGCCGGTCCCGATGTCGAGGATGTGCTCCACGCCAGTCCGGGAGCCTTGCAACGCTGGTCCTTTCCCGAAGGCATCCCGGAAGGCACTCCTATCCATAACTTGCCCGTTCACGTCAACCACGTTGAGGCCTTGCGGAAACTGTGTCGGACCGTCAGTGAGACGAGCGGAGGTCGCCTCGAGGCCACTGTGACAACCTCGGAACCCAAGTCTTTGACTTCGGTGCAACGTCGTCAGCCCGGTCTCGTCACCAATGTCTGTCTTTCCGGTGACGGTGAGACCGTCCGAAAGATGAGAGCCAAGATCTTGAATGAGACTCCTATTTCACTGGTGAGTCACCCGACATCTCAGCACTTTCTCTCTTTTACCCTGTTGATCTCCTGTATTTCGAATACTGACGGCGGCTAGCGATGTGCAAATGTCGACGTGGATATGCATCTGATCATGGACGCGTCAACCAAAGGAATTCGCGTCAACGTGCTTGAGCATTTGGATACCTTGGCTCAGTACACTGGTGCCGACATCTTCCTGCTCAGCCCGAAAATGGTTGATGCCGACAGTGCCGTGGTTTCCTCGTACGGGGCCGATAATGGCTTGGAAAATCGCTTTCGAGTCGCTATTTACGGAGACATGGAGAGCGTGGAGCATGCCAAAACGAGATTGCTCATCATGATCGACCAGATTGTAAGTCTAAATATCCTTCAAAGTATCCTCTATATGCTAACTTTTAAAGCTCAAACGACATGTCGACGCCATGAAACTCGAATTGACGATGCATACTCTCGTCTGTGGCCGCACTCGTAAGAACATCAAGTTGATTGAAGCTGTTACTGACACTGCAATCTACTTCCCACCGCCATTTCCCCGTATTTTCGGCTATACTCCGCCTGGCGCTCACCGACGAAGCGAGGATGAAGTTTACATTACTGGTGAAAATATGGAGAACATTGCAAGGGCCAAGCAAAAGCTTCGTGAATTGGTATTGGGCGTCAAGATCTACGTTAAAGACGTCGTTCTGTCCGCTAGCAAAATTGACAACATCCTGCTAGACCGATTGGACAAAGTTCGGAAGGTTATGGAAGCCAATGGATCATATGTCCTTTTCCCACAGCTTGGTAGCCAACGTGGCCTTGTTCGTATTCAAGGAACTGAAGTTCTTCATGTCGAACGAACTGTGCGGGAGATAATGGCACTGGCCGGTCAATTCTACAGTGCCTCCTGGTGGATTATCATGTCTGATCCCAACCAAGGCGGTATTCGATCTCCTTCTCCTCACGAGGTTCGCCCCATGTTATCCGACATTTGCATCAATTCGGATGCCGACGTTAGTTTCGAGAATATGACATTTTCAATCAACGGATCAGACGATGCCGTCAAGGCAGCCATGAACGTGATCTACCAGATCCCGTTCGTCAAGCGTTGTCCCTACCAGATCCGTGTCAAGATCGAACTCGCCAATGAGCACAAAGAATTTGTCAGCGGCAAAAAGAATGGCAAAATCAACAAGATCATGGGTCAGAGCAATGTCCAGATTATCTTTGACGGATTCAATGAGTACAATTTCTACATCGATGTCTGCGGTACTCAATACGACGCTACTAAGAATGGTCTGGATCTGGTAGAGCAAGAGATGCCGGCATCTATCTCCTTCCATGTGCCAGACCAGTACCACAAGCGTATCATCGGTATTGGCGGCCAGCATATTCAACGCATCATGAAGAAATACTCCGTCTTTGTCAAGTTTTCCAACGCAATGGACCGTGGCGGCATTGGTAAAGAAGACGACGACGTCAAGGTTGACAATGTCATCTGTCGAACCCCAGCAAGGAATGCGCAGAGCTTAGATCTCGTGAAGCAGGAGATTATGGACATGGTTGAGAAAGTGGTAAGTCTCTGTGTCCGAAGTGTAATGTCACTGAAATATTAACAGTGTAATAGGATGCTGAATATGTTTCTGAAACTGTTCTGATCAATCGTCTCTACCACCGTGAACTATTGGCTCGCATTCGTGAAATCGAAGAGCTTGAAAAGAAATGGAACTGCAAGATTGAGTTCCCAAGCACTGAGCTTGCAAGCGACGTCGTGACAATTTCGGGACCTGAATATCAGGTCCCACAAGCGGTGGACGCTTTCTTGGTAAGATTAGTTCAACCTCAAATCAATAGAACTAGAGCTGACTTTCTTCTAGGGTATGGTCCCTGAAAACCACGAATTATCCTTTCAAAGCTCCGCAGAATTGAGAGACTTCTTCAAGTCTGTCGATTTCGCAGAGGACGTTCGTAGCAAGCTCAAAGACCAATACGAAGTTGATGCTACTATCGATATGGCTGCGGAACTTACCCAGCCTGGAACCGAGAATGGCACATCGTCCCCCACCCCTTCAGAAGACCGGGTTGTGTTGGGATACACTCGAAACAATGCCGGAGGTCTCAAGGACGCAATTGACTTTTTGATTTCCCGACTTGTCGCGCACGGTCTTGATGCTACAACAGTCAAAGGTGCTATTCCACGTCCGAAGTCCGACTCTTTTGAAGATTCGCTTCCTTTCTTCGACTCCAAGTTGTTGCAGCATGCCCCGGCACCTCTCGTTACAGATTCACCGACTCGCCCTAGTTTCGGCGACGATGTCAGCGAACGTGGATCAATCTTTGAGAGACTGCGCAAGCCTGGAAGTATTTCTTCGTTCTCATCCTTCATCGGCCGCAAGAACCATTCTGCCTCGCCGGCGTCCTTCTTCAAGCACGCGTCTAGTAACGCGTCAAAGGCGTCTTTGATCTCTATGGAATCTCGCGATAGCGGTTACCGCAACCCATGGAATGACTCGGGGGTCAACCTGCCCGAGGAAGATCTCCATCATGTGGGTAGTTCCCACAGTCACAATAGTAGCAGCAGCAATGGCTGGCCATCTCGCTTTGACATGAAATTCCCCTTTGGTACCGCCCCTGGTGATATTACCCCCAAACATGACCTGCGCGCTTCTTTTGATTCTGGTCGTCCTAGTACTTCCAATTCTACTTCTGGATACCCGGCTCCAATTGGGCCACCTCGTTGAAAGCATAATACACGTTGAAGGAAAAACAAAAACACAAAGAGAGATTATATCCATGCCAAGATACCAATTTGCAGCAATATACCCCGACACGCTACGCTATGCCACGCTTTTGTTTTCCTGATTTTTGAGTTTCCAGCCGTGTCTGTCATGTGCTGTTGCGTTTTGATGTTTGTTTTTTCATGTGCCTGTTATTATCTCCTTTTGATACCACTAAAGCAAAAAAGGTTTTGTTCTTATCAGTATGAATGGATGGATGGATTTCATGGGAAGGATCGGGCAAGCTATAGGAGTGATTAGGCTGGAAGAAATTCATGTTTCAAACCTCAAAATTTGATGTGAAATGAAAGAATTAGGGGGATCAAAATACAGAGAAAGAAAACGAGTATGAGCATGAGAGAAGAACAGTCATGAAGGAATTCAAGTTTAGAAATGAGAACACATTTTCGGCCTGGTTTGTCTCAGTCGAGTCCTCGATTTGAAGTAGAATTTCCGTCCATATTACTTTTACCATGCCACACCTGTGAATAGACTTAGTTGGCCTAAATTTCCATTAGCCAGGAATATTCGACCAATATCATCAAATATATTAGAGATCATTCATGTCTTATTAAAACCTAAGTAGGCAAATACTTCCGCTATAATTTAGTCATACAAGACACGAAAAAGGTCGCAAACAAACAACAAGACTTTATGTATGTGCTACATCATCACAAAGAGACAGTAAAAAGGGTAAAGAAATCCGCAAGTAGAACGAAAGATGAGAACTAAACAGTTTGGATGATTAAGATGAGAACATGAAGGACCCCTGATTTTGAAATGATTTTGGCAGAAAAAAACTCCGTACTTATGATTGAGAGGGAAAGTGGGAGAGATATACTTCGTTATCTTCTGATGCGCTGTGAGATATGAGATGAGATGAGCTCACTGGGAGAACAATTGGGCTGTTCAGTCTGTTTATAGTTGACCAGAGAGGACTGCTTCGGTGGCTAGAGGCAAATTCCTGTTAGTAAATCTGTGCATCAAGATGGGTGTTTATGAATCAGACATGTTAACTTACCAGAATTGATGTATGGACGCTTGGCATCCAGATTGACACCAAAGCGCTTCTCAAGTTCTAACTTGACAGCCTTCTTCGTAATCGTCATCAAATCAGCTGTGCGCAAGATCTCTCGGATTTCGGCGAGAATAGCATCGTCAGAAGGCAGGCCAGTGAGATCGGTCAATTCGTAGTTGGCAGCACCACCCAACATCTCAGATGGAGCTAGTGACATGCGGGAGCCAAGCCGGGATGTCAAATCAAGCTGCGACATTGGTCGAGATGCCGGGTATCCGTACTCAGTTGCTGCTGGATGGTATGACTTGGTGGCATACGAGTACCCAGATACCTCTGAGCGAGCGTCATCAACTCGAGATTGTGCTTCCCACAACTCCACTTGGTATTCTTCCCATCTCTTCTTCGGAATTGAAGCAGGATCGAATTTGCCCTCGTCGGAAATGACAATCTTTTTGCCCTTTTCACCAGTGACCACACGAGTGTTACCCCAGGAAAAGTCATCCATGTGCCAGAAGGAGTATAAAGGCAGACCGAGCGAGAAGATGGGGGTCGCAAGAATATAGATGATCATCCAACCGACCATTTCCCACTTGCGTCGAAGAATAAAGATTATCGCTTGCAAACCGTAAATAGCTCCAAGCAGAATGAAAGCCGTGATAGGAATCTGGGATGTATCGAGGATAAGCCATACAATAAGGTAAACGATGTACGCTACAGTCACTGGTTGGATGACCGTACTCATCAAATCAATAAGGACCACGAAGCGCATACTGAAGCAACAAAAACCGCAAAGCTGCTGCATGGGAACCAGCTCAACCAAGTTATGCACGGTAGAATTAATCCATCTTCGACGCTGAGAAAGGAAAACACTCCAATTCTCGGGTGCAATAGTCCATGCGTGAGCACGGAAGCTGTATTTTGTCTTGTAATTCGGATGATGCTTGATAAGAAGCGTAGTGAGGTAACGATCTTCACCAAGATGAAGCAAATTCTTCATATGGAGTGTATCGACTCGAATTTCCGCGTATGCCTCCACTACTTCCTTGCTCACAAACAGTGGCTTACCAGTATCTGCGGATCTGATGCGATACATGGTGAAACAACCAGGTAAACAAGTAATGGACCCGAACAGACTCTCAAATGCTTTTGTCAGGTTGTGAGAGATGTAGTATTCATAGACTTGAATCATTGTAATTATAGACTTTCGCGAGTTGCTCAAGGCGGTCTCTCCACAAAGTCCAATGATACGAGTATCCGCAAGGAACGATGATACCATTCGTGTGGCAGAATCCGGAGCAACGACTGTATCGGCGTCGACTTGCAAGATGAATTCATAAAATGTAGGGTTGACGCCAATAATATTGCGAATCTGGTGGTACATCTCTAGTTCCATCGGGCTCATAGGAAGATTGTAGTGGATGCGGTTCATGAAGCGCATGAGGATCATCTGCGAGTCTCGTTTGCCACGGTTACCTGGTCGAGATACTTCAGACGGTTTTCCAACTTTGACAACAACCATGAAAGGCACAATGTGACCCTGAACTTCGTAAAGACCGGAATAGATCTTGCCCATGTTATGTTGTCTCATGCCCTCGCCTAAACTTTCGAAACTCAAAGGTTCAGGGTCAACAGTGTCAGGGACACCGAGAATGTCCAGAACTATTCTTGGGGTAGGGCGGTCATTGCCCTGACCGATGATCATTCCATCACAAATGACAACGAGCAATTTACGCTTGTCATCGTACTTCATGCGAGCCATTGAGTCGATAGCACGGCGGAGGGAATCCTCATCTTCCGTATAGACGGGAACCTGGCAGATGATGAACTTATCTAAATTCTCTGGCATGTTCTTCTTACCGAACTGAAGGGCAGCCAAGAACCTGGCAATGATGACCGAAGCCAACAGGGCTGTGATGGCAAGGATGAAATACTCAGAGAATTTGCATTGCACAGAGTTTCGAGTGTCCACTTTGCCGACGAAAAATAGGTTGTCCATACACAACTGCATACGTTGTCGTAATTCAGGGTCCATGTCGAGCTGGTTGAAGCGTTGGGTAACGTCTTGTCCAGACCTTTCTGAGAACAAATTGACCACAACAGGATCCATGAAATCGACGCTCACACCGGCTGGCCCAGTAGTGTTGTTTGGACCAAGAGTTCGGCGACCTCCAGCAACGTAGTCGGTGAAATCATAAACTTTACCGTTAAGACTGGCTACAGAACGGCCGTTTGTGTTTGCCAGGGTCTGTAAGTACTGTGAGCTGTATCCAATATAGCCTTTCTTATAAGAGCCCTTGAGCATCATCATCTGTTCGGCGAACCAATCCGCACGATAATCGTTGGTAAAGTAGCGGAAATCATGATACTTGGAGTTTGCGTCTGCGGAGCTTATTGTGGTGGCGGAGCCAGTGATGTTGACGGGAGTAAAATCAAGGAGTACACTTGGGTCAACGGAACCATTAACGCCCTGACAGAGAGCGGACACTTGGACTGGGAAAAGAGCTGTGGCATCGACGCCAGCATAGTTATCGAACGCGGATGAAGGGATCAGGTTTTTCGGATAGTGAGAGGGAACGAACGAGTCGAGGTCAAACACTACGCCTCGGATGGAGACATACGATGATGCGCCGTCTTTCCCGTTATGAGATGATAGTTCTTCTGCCGAATATACGTTCTGTCGAGGGCAGATTAGAAGGGGGAAGGCGACAACAATAAAAGCTGCAATGAGGCAGGATAGCCAGATGATCAGGTTAATAGCCAGCTTTTCGCGCCACGCCATTCGAATATCTTTTCGCTTCATTCTTCCCAGAAACCTGATCATGAAATCAGGCACCCAGAAGGTGAGAAGGTACACAATAAAGAGCCATCGCTTCCGACTACCAGAAACTGGTAGAATGTCCACTTCTTCCATTTTGCGTTCTTTACTTTTTTCCGCCATCTGCTCTCGAGTCTCCAAATTTTTGAACATATCGCCAGAATTGAAGGCTGAAGCGCCAGCATCTGATCGACCATCGATATCGCGACTGCCAAAATAGCCACCTTGTTTAGACTCGTCTCCGTAAATAAAAGCACCGCTCGGACTGTTTTCACCAGAGCTGAGAAGTCGGACTCTGTGGTCACTATAGGATCCAGGATGAAGCATTCCATCTCCATCGTTGAGTGAATCAGCCTGATACGTTGGAAGGACTCGTTCGCCGAGTTTTGCAATGTCGGCCCAGCATCGTTCGCTAAGAAAAACGCCCGTGCTACCGACACGTGCTTCGTTACCAGGCCATTTTCGTTCGTCGAGGACAAGCTCAGCCTTCTCACGATCACTGCCAACCACAATGCTCTCAGCTTCAGCTAGGCCCAAAAATTCGGCAAAGGGAAGAAAAACGCTGAAGTCCGCGTTGCGCAGTCTTTGGCTGATCTCAGCAATTCCGAAAGTCTGCACCTGCATGCGCACACATTTGCTGTCGAACTGATTTGCGATGCGTCGGTCGTTGGGCTTGAGACAGAAAACGAAATAGGGATTCAGGTTGGGTGCGTTTAGACACTGTTTGATCACTTCCAGTGATGCCAAGAATTGACCAGCAGCCCCCTGATCTGCGCCGGTGCCGTTGGTCTTTTTACGCGACGTGTGACCGGTTTTGGTGCTGCCATTGTTACTATCACTATCATCGTCATCCCTGCCAGCTCGATTACTGAACGGATTCAATTTGGAAGCCGGACTGGTTTTGCGACGAGCCATACTGGGCATCCGCATGGGCTTGGAGCTGACTTGAGCTTGAACCACAGCACTTCGCTCCTTGGGATGGGTGACTTTCTGTAAGGCATCCTGTCCGAAAAGCTCTCGCACGAAGTCACTGCGTGTGGAGCTAATCAGGTTTATCAGATCCCCCGATATGGTCTCTCCGTTCTCTTCAATCAAGCCATTAACCGGATAATCGATTTCACCAGCGAAGTGTCTAACGGTGAACGTGGCCTGCGTGCTGGGCGTCACGAAGTTACTTCCAGGAAGCTTGGTCTCACTGTCTCCTACCGTGATGGCGGGGTTCTTATTCTCGAATCTTTTCTTGAGGCTTTCAAGCATTTGCATGTCAGTTTTCCCTCGCCTTGTCTGGTCATCGATGATTGCGAGTAAGCCATTCCCGGTCTTCAAAAGACCTCGAACGGCATCTGAATTGTCGAAGTAGCTTGTTGCTGGAACGCTAACCTCCTCACTTTCCAAGCGGTCTGCCTTGTTCGAAAAGAAGCTCTGTAGAGCAAAGCTGTATAGCGATTCTACAGCTGCGTTGTTGAGAAGCTGATCAAGGGTCGATGAGTTGGCGGACTGAGCAAAGCCAGGAAAATCAATAACAGATATGGTATTGCCAACGCTGTCCTCGGCAGCACACACTCTCTGGTTAATGCTCTCAATCACGTAGGCGACTAGAAGGGAATAGAGTGTTCGAGCAAGCTCATCTGCGTTTTGTCGAGCACCACGAGGATCGAGCATAACCGTTACACGTTCGCGGTGAATAGTTTTAGTCTTGTGACGCAAGCTGACAGCTAGGTCTTCCGTACTGAGTCCCAGGAAAGCGGCGATACAGTCCAAAACTTCCTTATTCTTGACCATTGTCACACTTTCGCCGCCTTCATGAGAGTACCCACCGCTTTCTTCAGCTCCAGTTGTAGTGCTTTGACCAGTCACGAATTCAAGTTGACCAATGTGAAGAATGGTAGCTAGGACCTGACAAATTTCTGCAATTTCGCTGCGAGGAAACTCCAATTTCCGCAAAGCCGTCTTGAAATGCTGAAAGCCTTCGGCGTCATTGACACCGACCTTTAGCTGAGTCGGATGACCAAGATAACGCCATCGCTTCTGATTGCTACCCGGGCCAGCATGTAAGCCAGATGACTCGAGCCCCAAGTGAGCCTTTTCTGCCGCGCTTGTGCCCGCTAGTAGGTAATATAACACATGAAGGCTGCGTTCACCTGTCGGAACTGAGGTGATGCGGTTCCTTTCCAAGCGATGATCGAGGATTTTACCTCCAATCAGTAAAGGGTTGTTCGACGACGAGTCGTATTGGAGTTCAAAGAATAATCCGGCTTTTGACGCTGTCGGCGTGGTCACGGATTTGGTGGTAGTGAGGGTATCGAAAACGAAGGCTGCTAATGACAACTTGGTTGATAGAGGGGTTGCAGAGAACGAAAGAAGGGATGACAGGACGTGAGATCGCACTGTAGTTTTGCCGGAACCAGTTTCGCCCCTGAAATAAGATACTGTCAGACATGAAGCTAGAGGCGAATGCAGCATATACCCGGGAGAGGCTTCGGTTTGATAGACTTACAAGAATACGACCGCCTGGTTTTCACCACGGGCTCCCAGCCGGGTAAAAGCTCGTTTGGCCAAATCCTCAGCTTCGCCCATGGCGCTACCCTCTTTTCCGCCATCGGGACCTTTGGTCGAGGAGGTATAGGTATTCAGACAAATCAAAGCCTGCGATGAAAGACGAGCTGTGGGCAAGGAGACATGAAATCTGTACCAAAATCACCGGATTAGTTATGATGAATATGCCTGGCCACATGATAGACTCACCTGCTCGCCAAATGGGCCGTTAGATGTGTATCAGATTGTAAATGCGAGGGCAGTGACGGTAGTGAAGACTGTGCATGAGAGGGTGTGCTCCCGGGGAATGAGTGGAGAGCCATGATGGCTGGCCGGTCGACCGCTCGCTCAAAAACTCAGTATGATTCAGGTCGAGAGTATTAAACTAGTCTGCTGTAGAATATCCACTCCAAAGTATCACAGAAGAGTCGGCTGCGGTCAAAATGCCACCCCTGGAACAATTGCAAGCGTTGTCGATTTTCCTTACAAAGCGAGAGACATGAAGCACATTGTTATGAAGGCCTGATAATCTGGCCACGAGATTATACTCGAGGGCTTCCGAAAACAGAGCGCTTCTCGAAAAAGGGTCGTAAGTGGAACGAAAGTAAAGTCGTGCTGTTGAAGAAAATTAAATTATCTGTAGATGAACACACCAAACACACCACAGCAAAAGTCTGACGCGAGGCAACGAACCAATGTACGCGGTCTGGACAAGAAGAAAGAATATGGAGCGAAAACAGTACTTTGTAACGAATGTGTGAAGGTCTAATGGAGAATGCAGGGAGATTGAGAAGTGTTGAGATGGACAGCAGAGAAATCTAACTCTCGATCTGGATGGGAGGAAGGTAGTCGGGGCGTCACTTGCGATTCTCCATTGGTATGGTATTGACAGTACCGTACAGGACAGTCAGTACGCSGGTGAGCCGTTACAAAAAGACCATCATATGATTTTGTGTCATTCCACAAGAGGGGCAGGCGTATTGTATTTTTGCATGAGCAACAAGACCTGGCTCTTTCTCCTTTTTTGTTGCCAGCTATTGGTATCGAATAATGTTACGCTATTGTTTACCGTATTTAGTACGGGTAGCGTTCCGGAACACCGGATTACGCTGAATAAAAACCAATCACAAAACACAGGCGACTCTTTGTATGGGCCGAGAAACCTAGGTACGTACAGTTACGGCGCTACAGTGACTAGAGGCTGATCGGTCTGCCCACACTGAGACCCGTCCAATCCGGCAGTGCGGCGGCTTTCAGCTACTCCCAATCCAGCTAGCGTGCTGAAGTATTGTCGATTGTCTAAGACATACCAGCTCTTGTGTGTTATAAATAGGCATTAGTGTGTAGGCTTTGACTGTCTTCACACAGTCTGACGTACTGTGTCAGCTGCAAATGTACATGTGTCAGGCGACAGTAGTAAGTATTCCAGATCAAAAACCTCAAGATATCTATCTCGTTGTAATGTGGACGTGCTGGCAGACTGAGAATCCATTTTGCAGTGCCTGGTGCGGCCAATCAGAGCGCTCCGCTGCGGCTTTCCCTGCTTATTTATACTTTCCCCCTTTGGAATGTGGTAAACAACAACACCGGTCCATGTAAACAAGCCAGCCTTGCTCTACACTGATATTCTCGTGGCGATCTTTTCCATGAATGAAGTCATAGACTCTGGCCGCCACAGTTTCCATCTTCTGGTGTCTTCTACCTTGCTCAAATCAAAGGGACTTGCGTGAAACACTGGCAGAAACATCTAGACTTTTGGCTGGGCCTGGGTGGAGATGGGCCGAAAGCTAATCGACGAGCCTCGCCATCCAGCCACTCACAATCCGTGCTATGGTTCTTAGTCATCTATCGTCTCCGTCGGCTAGTTACGCTAGAATCTCATGAAAAAGTCTGTAAGTCATGAATACAGCACGTATGCTAAAGCATATTCATCAATGCTGGGCGTCCTCAGCTACTAGCCGTAGGAAAGTCTTCAAGCAAATTGAAGATCTGTCAGGGCGTAACACATAGCCAGCTTACTACGTAGTACATAGTATGCTTTGTTTATGATGTGGTATGTCATTCTTGTTTCGGAAATAGGTCCACTTAATCTTACACCACGGTACAGTACGGAAACAGCCGTTGCATTGTTTCATACAAAACAAGGGGGGGCATAAATTATCACATCTGTCTCACTTCCATCGCCACAAGCCCCCGTCGTCGAGGATCAACGGAGTAACTTACGGTCTGTTTACTTTTCAATTTTTCTTTTTCCTCGGTTATGTGATACGTGCACTCGTCAATATGGTACCCAAACCAAAAACACGATGGACGGTGTTCTCCTGGCATATGACGAAGTTTAAAGTAAAGTTATTGTAGTTGATAGGCTGTCTATTGCATATGTCTAATACATATCAGCTTTTTCTCGGCCTGTAAGTATGATACCGTGGTCATTGCGGCCAAAAAAGAATTACTTCCCCGAGCTGTCACAGTACGTATACATTACATGTAACTTACAATACACCCCGGACCGCCAACAGCAACTTTGCAAACAGAGGAAGGAGCAAAGAGGCATGTTCGCTCAGAACCTTTCCTCTCCGTGTCTCATTCCAGCCGCTATTCATACCATCGCTTTTCTTTATTTTTTCGTTCTGTGGACATCTCTTTATCCTCATTTCGGTGATACATTTTGTCTTTCGGCATATCACTGACGACTTTCGCTAGAGACGGTCTATTCGTTCGCTACTAGAAACAGGGGTGTTTAACGTTTCACTGACTCGAGTGCTTGCCATCTCGATCAAGAGGACTTGACTGCATTATCATTCTCCTCTTGCACACCACATTTCTGGTCTATTAAAAAACATCAGGACGACGACTGCACTCGCTCGTCGTTGAGATTGGCTCATGTCCTAAGAGACAGCAGCACATTTGCTTCATTCGTTGGTTTTCAACAGCAACAACCACAACAATGTCGAATCGATTCTCGATCTTTTCCACTACCTCGAATCCTGGTCTTCCAAAGTCTGCTTCTCAGATTTCCACAACTACCTTGCTCAATTCACTCCACAATTCATATTCGACAGCTCAACCATATCCGCTTGAAGCTGGGACAAGTCTGGTCGTGAACACATGGCTAACAGTATCTCATTTGAATCCGGATGGCACGCCGGGTGGTATCGTTGATCCCCAGCTAGGCCAGAGAGCGTGGGAACACGCGCGACGCAGAGCAGAGGATGGTTGTATTGTGCTAAGGTATATACCTTAAACCGGATGGGTATAGTGACATAACTAGGTTGCTAACTTTTTCTACAGTGCCCTTCATCGATCCTGTCCTACCTTGCTGCCATCGTTCCTCTCTGTCTTACCGCTATCGACACCCGAAATACTATACGCCTCTCTCAATGCTATTCGCCCGTTTGTTACCGCAGTCACGCCTTTCAACCCGTCATACTCTCTTTACTCATCCTTGGCGGTGTCCTACACATTTACGCTTGCTGGCAATGTCACCGGCTTGACACTCGCATTATCTAAGTCGGGGCTCAATCTTACGAGGGGCTTGCTGGATGTACCTGCCGAGCCTGGCTATCGCGCCTTCGACGTCTTTTATTATCTGATAAATGCCGAGTCTAGCCAGGCAGAGAAAGAGTATCTCGATCTTAAAGAGCCTTCTACCTACTCGATCTTGAACAAATCTGGGACTTACGAACCCCCCTCATTTTTACCGACCGCAGACGATGCTGCCGCGGCCGAAGACTTTCGTTCGGCTCTCAAAGCCATTGGAATAAGAGGGGCCGCACAAAGAGGCCTCTTGTCGATCTTGGCCGGTATTCTCAAGTTAGGAAACACTCTCGGATTTCTGGTTGATGAAGAAGACCTCGAACATGTTTGTGAAGAAGCGGCCGAACTTCTAGGCGTGGATCCCGAAGCTTTACTTCACGGCTGTTCTACTGATGACCGCACGGTGCTCGTTACAGGCATTTATGAGGCCTTGGTCGATTGGGTTATAAACAAGGCCAATGAAGCGATTGCCACGCAGATCAAAGCTGACCAGGAAAACGAATCCAGCGACGGCTCGGGTGCTCCATGGCACACCGAAGACGCTTCAGATACTGTGACGCTCACTGTTGTTGACATCCCAAGCCCGCCTCTTGGCAAGGCTGCCGCTCTCCAGGGTGTGTTCAATGATGAACAAGGTATCAATGCTGAAATGAAGGAGGATGGCGTGGAGATCGTCAGCCCCGGCCAATCAGTCATAAATGAGATGAAAAACGCTGTCGCCGAAGTCGAGGCTGATCTTGGGATAACAGATAGCGTTGCCTTCCGTGAACGCGAACATCTTAATGATAAGAGACAGGGCGTGCTAGAGAAAGTTGGAGTCGAGGTGGAGATTGGTGGTTTTCTCAGGGACATTCTATTCCCTGACCCAAACGAAGGTATAACCCTTGGGAAGCGTGGTCGTTTTGACCTTGCAGCTACCTTGGGTAGTAGCAGAGTGTGGTATCATCTTGCTGTTCATCCTACAGATGATACACCTGAGAGTTTCGCAGCATCACCTAGCACATCTCCATGGTCCGCTGGAGCGGTTTCCCGTCAACTGCGAGATTGGCGACTCCCTGAATGGGCCAATAGACGACATAAACATCTTGATTTCACTGCCGACTTTGATGTGGACGAATTTGTGACCAGATATGCGCCTCTGGGTTGCAAGGAGGGAAAGGATGGCGTCGAAAGCTGGATACTCGAGAGAGGATGGAGCAATGGAGACGTAGTTGTTGGGAAGGAACGGATCTGGATGCGAGAAGGCGCTTGGTGGGAAGCCGAGTCAATGCTCGATCTCAAACCTCCCGGCGATATGCCAATTAACCCTTTCGAGAGCGGTTATTCCGCGACACCTCCGAACCCCAATGGATCAGGCTTTTTCCCAGCGATGCCCATCGCGGATAGTAGCAGCTTCATAGCCAGCCGTGACAATCTCCTCAACGTCAACAGGCAAAGCACAATGTCTCCAGGCATGGCTCGTTCAATCGCCCCAACTAATAATCAGACACTACGCTCAATGGGCGGTGGTGACTATGGGCTAGGCTCCAAGGGCGATGATTACAAAGGCGACGATGCCTATTATGAGGCCGAGTTGAATCGTCTCGCCGGGGATCCTGAATTTGGTCAGCCCAAACATATTGAAAAAAAGAAAATCACTTTGGGCCGACGTCTCTGGACCGCATTAGTGTGGGCATTGACTTTTTGGATTCCTTCATTCGCTCTGCGATACATTGGGCGAATGAAGAGACCAGATATTCGCATGGCTTGGCGAGAGAAAGTCGTACTGGTAGCCCTCATTCTTTTCTTCAATGGGGTTATGGTTTTCTGGATTATCGAGTTTGGAACCCTTCTTTGTCCCAACAAAAATAAAGTCTGGAACGAGCAAGAACTCAGCTACAATCAGGGTGACAATGATTTCTACGTCGGCGTTCGCGGCACGGTCTATGATATCAGCAAATTCTGGCGGACCCAACATAGTGACACAACCACAACGACTAGTGCAACAAATATGCAGTGGGCTGCAGGAGAGATCTTGGATCCTTACTTTCCCGTACCTCTGACTCAAGGCTGCGCGGCATTTGTATCGGACACTTCTATCACTTTATCACACAACAACACTGATGCCACCCCTGAGGTGACAGCTGTTCACACCAGCGGACCTCTGCAAACCGTTACCGACTCTGCACTACACAACATCACGTGGTATGCTGATAGGTTTCTTCCCTTTATGGCCCAGTACTACAAAGGAGATATCGTGTGGACGAGAGACACGATCACTAATCAGGCAAATAATGACGCCAGATACTGGGTAATTATCAACGATGGAGTATACGATTTGACCGACTACTTTTACACCGCTTCTTTGATGAATGATCTAGACACGTACGATTTTCTACCAAGCGCCGTGACGACTCTAATCAAACAAAACGTGGGCTCAGATATTACCGACAAGTGGCAGAACTCTGTCCAGTTTCAGAATGCTCTTACTTGCATGAAGAATGTTTTCTATGTCGGAAAGGTGGATTTCAGACAGTCTGCAAGATGTACAGTCAACAACTGGATTCTGCTTGCTTTCACGATCGTTGTTTGCTCCGTCATTCTTGTAAAATTTTTGGCTGCACTTCAGTTTGGCTCAAAGCCTCGTCCGGCTCCTCAGGACAAATTTGTCATCTGCCAGGTTCCAGCATATACGGAAGGCGAAGACTCATTGCGAAAAGGTCTGGACTCGCTTACAGCTCTTCAGTATGATAACAAGAGAAAGCTCATTTGCGTTGTCTGTGACGGAATGATTGTTGGAGGTGGAAATGATCGACCGACTCCAAAGATCGTGCTTGACATCCTCGGCGTAGACCCGAAGGTCGATCCACCAGCTCTGCCATTCAGATCCGTTGGCGAAGGAAGTGACCAATTGAACTACGGTAAAGTCTATTCTGGTTTGTATGAATTCGAAGGCAACGTTGTTCCGTACATTGTCATCGTTAAAGTCGGAAAGGAATCAGAGCAGTCAAAGTCCAAGCCAGGAAATCGTGGAAAGCGTGATTCCCAGGTTCTTTTGCTCAACTTCCTCAACCGCGTGCACCATAGGGCACCGATGTCGCCGCTGGAATTGGAAATTTTCCATCAAATTAACAACGTGATTGGTGTCGACCCCGAGCTTTACGAGTTCCTTTTCATGGTCGATGCCGATACTAGTGTCAAAGAGGATTCGCTCAACCGACTTGTGGCCGCTTGCGCCAACGATGCCAGAATTGCGGGTATTTGTGGTGAAACTAGTCTACAGAACGAAGAAAGAAGTTGGTGGACGATGATTCAGGTTTACGAATACTATATTTCCCATCATCTCTCCAAAGCTTTTGAATCCTTATTCGGCAGTGTCACTTGTCTTCCTGGATGGTGAGTTGCATCTTTTCTAAAGTTAAGAGTATGAACTAATTTGTGTGATGCAGTTTCTGCATGTACCGTCTGAGGACAGCTGATAAAGGTCGACCATTAATCATCTCTGATAAGGTCATCAAGGAGTACTCTGATGGTGATCTTGATACCTTGCATAAGAAGAATCTTCTGGCCTTAGGAGAGGATCGATTCCTTACAACGCTTATGGCAAAACACTTCCCTACCATGTCCTACAAGTTCATTGCCGATGCCTATGCCAGCACTGCTGCGCCTGAAACATGGAGTGTGCTTTTGTCTCAAAGGCGTCGCTGGATCAACTCCACTATACACAACCTGGTAGAGTTGGCTGCTCTCAAGGATCTGTGCGGGTTCTGCTGTTTTAGCATGCGTTTCATCGTCTTGATCGATCTCTTGGGTACAATTATCCTTCCTGCCACCTGCGCGTACTTGATTTACCTTATCTATCTGGTTGCTAGCCATAAAGGTGACTTTGGTATCATCTCCATCGTCTTGTTGGCTGCCGTCTACGGTCTTCAGGCTGTCCTCTTTATTCTTAAGCGTCAGTGGCAGCATATTGGTTGGATGATCATATACTTGTGTGCTTTCCCAATTTACTCTGTTGTACTGCCTCTTTACTCGTTCTGGAAACAAGACGACTTCACGTGGGGAAACACGCGTGTTGTCATCGGAGAAAAAGGCGATCAACGTGTTGTGGCTGTGGAAGACGAACCATTTGACCCCAGAAGCATTCCTCTCCAAAGATGGGATGACTACGCCTTGGCAAATAACCTACCTGGTCGACGTGGTAACCCCGAATATGGTGAAGAGAAGCAGCCTATGCACTACACTGATGAAGCCGCCATGGAGATGGACGATTTCCGCTCGACATATTCGTCTGTAAAGCCAGCATCCACTATCTTGACAGGCTTCCCTGGTGGCCGTGGCCCGTACATGCCTCCCCAGTCTCCTGCTCCGTTTGGTGGAAATAACAACCGCAACTCGCGAATGTCGTCTTTCACACGATACACTGACGCCCCTCAACTCGGTGGTCACGCCCAACGTCATATGTCTATGGGTAATCTGAGCAGCTACCAGGATAACGCGATGAATGCAAGTAGATTAAGCATGCCTATGATGCAAAGCTCCGATAATCTCTTGGGTGTACCAGGTCGACAGCGAAGCCCTCTAGGCGGTGGCTACGGCTCTCGGCCCGTAAGCACCGTGATGGACTTCCGAACTGGACCTGGTCATGGACCTGATGATCATACGATTGTGGAGGCTATCCGCCAGGTTTTGGGTGAGGTCGATCTTGACAACGTCACCAAGAAGCAAGGTACGTAGATTTCAGTCCTGGAAAGAGATAACATACTAACTTCTTGATTTATAGTGAGAGCTCTTGTCGAACAACGACTCCAGACCGAATTGACTGGCGACCGACGCACTTTTGTTGATTCTCAAATTGACCAAGAACTCGCCAACATGTGATGTAGATCTGGGCATCGATCCTTTCGTCATTTATATTTCCTCCTATTGTTTTATAAGGATTTCTGAGCGGGCTGATATTTGAGGCTGGGAGCAAAAGCACGGCGTTGATCTGTTTGTTTGCCCTTCGACATACTACATAGCCACTCTGTATGGATCTAATCATGGCTTGCTGGTGCCTTATCCACGCATCTTTTCCTTGTTTTGATGTGCCTTTCATTTATTTTGGGCGTCTAATGTATGACTGTTGATACTTGTATCATGCTAAATTTTCATTGCATAGAGGGTGGAATTAATATGCGGTTTCACAAGCAGTCGTATCTTAATTAGAGGTTCTCGACCCGCGTTGACGATGATCTGTCTTATCAGCAAATGATAAGCAAAAGATTTGAAGAGCGGGGAAGGGCATTAAGCTTAACATTCATGTCCACTCACTGTTTAGACAAACATCTTCAATCTAGAACAATATTATAAATTGAACTTCGTTTGTCATACTCAAAAATAATGTCCGCCCAACAACCTGGAAAAGAAAGATCCACCCAGTCTCCCCCAACACATACATCAACACCCGTAACCTCACCACCAGTAATCTCGGCATCAACAACAACAACCACCTACCAACCATCGTCCTCATCTATTCTATCTTCCCCGGCAAACCAACCCCAAGACCCAGAAGCAGTCCGACGCACCCTCGAAGCCCGCACCGCATTCACTGCCTCACTGCACTCCGTTGGCGAAACAGTCTCAGCCGACCTGCGCGCCCGCGCCACAGATCTTCACGACAACGCAGCCGCGATCCAGAAGCAAGAGCAAGAATTAGCGAGACATACAGCTGAGCTCTCGAGGCAGAATGATCAGTGGGACAAAGTAGTGGATGGTGCGCGGCAGGGACTCAAGGAGATTGGCGACGTGCAGAATTGGGCGGAGATGATTGAGAGGGATTTGTTGGTTGTGGAGGAGGTGTTGAGGCAGGTTGAAGGGCATGCTTTTGGTGATGACGAGGAAAGGGAAGACGGAGAGGATCGTGAGGATCGCTTACGTGGCGAAGTGGAGGAGGAGGATGGAAGTCTGACGGAGAGAGAGGACGAAGATCGGAACAAGGTTGCTCAAGAGCCGGTCGATATTCTGGATGATGTTTCGTCTTCGGCATCTGGTATTACTGGTACGTCGGCGACGTCAGGTACAATGTCCGAATCGTCTGGGAAGAGCAGCCCGCCGGACCAGGGTGGTGAACGGCAGCAGGCCAAGCTAATCGAGGATGATGGTAAGAAGAATGCAGGTGGATGGTGGAGATGGTGGTGGTAAATTGTTCGACCTAAACGAGCTTTGATGTCTGATGATTTATGACAGTGATGACATGTTATGTTTTTTGCTTATGAGTGATTATAATGTTTCTAATCCAAGATTGCCAATCATCTATGATTCGTTATTTATCATTCTTCACCTGCTTCTCCCTCCTCATACTCCTCTTCTTGATTCTGCAAATCACAAAATCTTCGCCAAGGACTGCTCGAATCTTCCATAACTATATGTCGCTCATTGCTCAGACTATATTCATCGTATTCATCCCAAGACCCTAAAGTCATCAAATGGCGCATCGTTGGCCGTCCATGAGGGCAGTTCCAAGGTTTGTCGATTGTACCCATATTCCGCACCGCCTTCACCATTTGTTTGACGGTCAGAGTCTTCCCGATCATAATACTTGATCGGCAGGCACGCATAGCAAACATCTTGCGAACCTTGCTAGGTCGAGGTACGTATGAATCCGATGCGGCCACATTTCTCATGGCGCCAGTTGGGGCTTCGGAAAGCAGGACAATAAGCTCTTCGAGATCACGGATGTCAAACACGACTTCTTTGCTTAGTGGGAGTGATATAAGTTTGCATCGTCGACCGACGGGCTCGTTGCCACTATCGTCTACTTCGATGACAAAGCCGTTCTTCTCGAGAGCTTCCTTGTTCTCTCTGATGATCTCTTCCTCAACGGCTGTCAGATCTAGTGTCTTCGGATGTACAAGACGCTGGTTCTGCACAACCGTTTCAGCTTGAAGGCGCTCGAAATTATACTTCTCGTCTGAGGCATGCTGATCGATAATGAAGAGTTCATCTTCTGCAGGAGCCGTTGGTTCATCGGCTCCATGTGATCGTGTCGCGAGTATAAACCCCAGATTGAATTGTCCTACAATCCGCATTTTGGCAAAGTCATCTTTAGATACGGTTAATGAGAGACGTTCTTCGCCGGTCTTTTGCTGCTGGACAAATAGTTCTTCGTCCTCTTTGGCCTCGTCAAGTCTTTTGTATGATCCTAATTGCCTCTGAAGAGTCTCGATTTGAGCTTGTATTTTAGCAAAGGAGCTTTCAAGTGTTCCAACAAGTCGGGCCGTTGAATGTTTATTAGTTTGTCGCTCCTTTTCAATATAGTTCCCACGTTTGATGTGATTTTCGCTATGGGTTGCGCCCTTTTCCTCTGCTTTTCGGATAAGATCTTGGACTTTAGTGTCTTCGCGAGCTTTATTTTCCTGTTCATCCATAACATCCTTGTCAGACTCCGTGGAAGTGGCATCTGGTTGTAAATCTTTAGCCTGTTCGTCGGCTCTTTCGTCAACAGGCTCATCAGCTGGCTCTGTCTCATCCGGTGACTCTACGGATCCCGCTGACAACTGCGTGTCTTCTAACACCTCCTCATCACTACTATCATCGATCTCATCGATCTCCTCCTCATCTTCTTCTTCTTGAGCTTGAGTCTGCGCGCCAGGAGCGATAAAGGATCTAAGATTCTGACCAAATATGTTCGGCTTGGACGGAGTATGAATTCTGCGTTTCGACTGCCGTTTGCTCTCCGTATGGCCTGCAGTGAAAGAATCTCTCTTCCGTAACGCGCCATGGCCAACAATCGATGTTGTCACTTTGTCGCCTATAGTGATTGTGGCGACTTCAGCGGGTGGCCGTCTTGGTCGCATCCGATCAAAGGCGTTTTGAATTACGCTGCTTTGCTTCGGCGGAGATTGGGACTGGAATGTCAAGATTCGCCGCTCATCCAGTTGCGGAGACACTTCAGCAGCCCGTGCCCTTATTCTCTTGACTGCCTCATCGACATCTTCGCCGTGATCAGACTCTCCAGCATCCGCAGCCGTATCGACAATCGTAACTTGACTGTTGGTAACGCCCTGCATCACACTTTCAATATCTGTCCCCTCCGCAGCTTTGTCTTCTTGAGCATGTTGAGATGTTACTTGAACGTGCTCAGATATATCTGTTCGGCTTTCTTCACCAGGGGTAGCTTGTTCAGCTCTTGTCCTTTCAGGCGGTGCCCTCATGGGAGACGATTTCAACCGTTGCTGAATATCGGTTTGCTGCTTATTGCTCGTGAACTGAGACTGTGGCACTGTCTGCTCAGCTTCCTGAAACATCTGATCCAACGCCTCTTTCAATGATTCAATAAGCGCAGCAGAATCATGCAAAAGAATAGTGCGCTTGTCCGGCGAAACATTCACATCGTATGCATTCGTATCCATCTGAAAGTCGGCGAGCACGAATGGCGCCTGGGAGATGTTGTAGGTCTTGTATACTTCATTGAAAGCTTTTGCGACTTGCGGAATACCGCATGGTCGGGAGTTGACATAGTACATTTGCCGATCGCGTGTTCCTCTGCCTTCTCCCACCACAGGTCGTGAGACATAACCACGGACATGAATCTTATTCAGATCCCTATTGAGTCTCTTCCCGGTCGCCGATGGTTCGAACTCGAGCTCTAATTCAAGAGGGATCAACGTCGACAGTGTCTTGGCTCCATATACATTCGCGATGTTATCCCTTATCGAAGCATTCGGTTTGGTCGTCAACAGCACGAGCTGCCTTTTCTTCGAGTCGGTATTTTTGACACTAAATCTCACTCCAGTGCTGATACAAGCATACTCGTTGAGTAGGTTGACAACCTTGCCCAATTCGCGTTTGATATTCTTCTCCAACTCTTTCCGGCGCACTGGCAGTCTGGAAAACAGATTCGAGATAGATACTGTGGTTCCCTTTCGTCCAGCAACTATCTGTGTCCCCTTGAGCCTCCCCGAATGCTCGAATTCCAATTTATTTGCTTTTGGCGCTTGGTGCGCCTGAGCGGTGATTATGTGGAAGTTGGATACAGCACATAGTGAAGAGAGCGCTTCGCCGCGGAATCCGAAAGTTGTCAGGGACGTAAGATCATCGTAGGAGGCTAGTTTCGACGTGTAGTGTTTGAGAGCTGTTGTAAACATAAATTAGATTGTATTCGACATGAGATACTTTCTCCGTAGTCATACCGATGCTCTCATAATTTTGAGGGTCGATGCCACTTCCATTGTCCTGCACCTCGATCGAATCCAGTCCATCATTTTTGAACCGCACCTCTGTAAACTACTAATCAGACCAACAGGACAGATAAGAAAGAAACAAGTGCGTACCGATCGAAGTAGCTCCGGCGTCCAAGCTATTTTCCACCAGCTCCTTTACCACCGAGCAAAGGTCAACAATGACTTGTCCGGACTGGATTTGATGGACCTGTTTCAAATCAGCATCATTTCTACATCCTCTCAGATCAAATAGTCATACCGAGCGACCCTCGATAGGTTTTATCGTGGCCATCGTCGTTCCATTCTCGATGTTGTTGCATGGTCCAAATTAGTTAACACGCGATGACGCGGGATGCCGCGTTCTTATCGAAATTCTTATCGGTTATCAGATGGCCATTTCGTGCATGTTACAATCAGTCAGATGCATTTTACGAGATGCGTTGGCAATGGGATAAGCAATCAGACTAGATTCAATGCTATAGTTCACCTAGTATAACAATGTGTAAATTCAAACGACAGACGCAATCGAAAAACATGTACCCAAACACCGGCCTTCATGAATCAATGATTAATGTTCAAGCTAATAATCAAATCGCTCGGGCATCATCGTCGGAGCTACGAGTGTCCACAAATATATAGCATAGCAGACCCAGGCACTAATAATCTTGACCCAGCTAGCCCAGTAGGTCCGGCCAACTGATGCAAAATTACCTTCAGTCTCAGGATCCAATTGTTGAGTGAGTAGTGTGGCCACCCATGTTGTAGCCAAGAAGAAGATGATATGGAACAGAGAGTAGTTGTATTGGGTTGAGCCGCGCTCATCATCCTTGGTGTCGTATTCATCATCTTCATCGTCACTCTCATCCAGAGCACTGGCGGGAAGACTACCACTTTCGACGGCAGCACGGAGAGCCTCGGCCCTCATCTCACGTCGAGTCGAGGGCTGCTGGGTGACAAGTCCGTGCTCGTTTGCCTCTGTGCTTATTGCAGAGTAGTTGTGTCCACCTTTGGATCCCAAAGCAATACCCTGTGTAGCAGCGCGAGTTGTAGTATAGGCGATGGTAGCCATTGTGACAATAGCGCCAAGGACAACGCTGGCTGTTCTAGTATTCCGTGCGCGAAGAAGCGGGTTGCATTGACGGTCGTCAGGTTCCATAGATACGGCAGACATTGTCAAATACGTGCAGTAGACAGTGACCATGGCGGCCTGCGCCAAACCAGCCCGAGAATTGTATTCTTGAATTGCAGGCTGAACCGAAACGACGGAGATGATCAAGAACACAACAAGATTAATGCTGATTGCGGCTTGATTCATCGAGCATCCGCTCTTGGCGAAGAAGATGTACATTAGTATCGTCATGACAAACGATGCGAGGTACATTCCCACTGTTGAACCGATCAACAGTCCACGCCAGAGGCGAGAGTCACTATCTTCAATTTTCTCCAAACAAAGCTCAGCCCAAGAGTGGGCAAGGTCGACCAGCAGGATGAGGCCGAGGAGAAGGAAGAGCATAGCAGCGATGAAGGCGATGTAATGACCGTAGACGAAGAAGAAGGATTCTGGAATGAAGAATGACATTACGACAAAGCCAATCCAGACAAGAACCTTCGGCCCCCAGAAACCATTCTGCAGCATGGCTCTGCCATCTTTCGATGATCTCACGCCGAGAAGTAGAAGAGAGAGGAGTAAGTGGAAAAGGCCGAGACCAAAGTTGATACGGTGGACTGCGACCCAGCCATGACATTCCTTTCCATCGCATCGAATCTTCATGTAATCCATTGTGAGATGTTCTAGCTTTTCGAGTGCCCATGGCGTGAGCATAATCCACGAAATGATCGAGTTGATGAGTAGAATAAAGGCGTATGCGATTCTCGTTGCGATGCTATACACGAGTGCAGATTAGCAATCTATCGAAGCTTGCGCATGTGTCTATACGTACCTGCTTTGGAACTTGCCACATGCGCTACACACAGCAGAACATGTCGCTGCACCGCAGCAAGAAGCTGCGACAGAGAACATCTAGGACGAGTCAGTGCTGTACCGGAACATCAGGCGAGAGTAGAACGTACAGTGCCGGCGCTGGGCACGACCAGCATCGGGATGGAAAGAAGCGCACCCATGGTGTCTTACTATTCCAGGGGTATAGCGGAGTTTCGTATAGTGTTGTGAACAAGGTCTTTAATATGATTCTTGCGCTGAAGAAGCATCGTCTTGCTGTCGCCTCCGTCTGCGGTAGGCACGAGCCAATTCCGCCGGCTGCGTCACTGGCTCACGTGACTGCTTACGTACGCCATCCAGAGGCCAGCTTAGTTATCAGGAACATCGGAGCCAATCCGTCTTAACGGCGCAGCTCGCAATCAAATGTGGGTGCAGCTAGAAGATCTGTACTTATTCGTGATTTAATCCATGCGCTAAGACTGTCTTTCCTTTTAATTAATTGCTACTGTCTTTTTTTCGTCTTTCGTTGATATCCTTTCTTTCTACGAACGAGCCGCGTCGGCCACATCTCCGTCCTTATCAGTGACCAGGACCACAATACTATAGAATCCTTGAAACACACCCCATATGATCGCATAAGCATATATACCGCATACATTGCAGACGTGGACACGGTCGTCTTTCGTTCCTTCATGACACCATGGTAATCGGATCGTTGCACACCCAGAGGGTCATAGCAGCTGTTGCTGCAACTCTAATATCGCTCGCAAGTGGGACAAATGTGGGTGTTTCGAAGACTTGCAATTGGATGCTCAATCTGATACAGTACAGTATGCTTACTCGGCATGGGCACCCCAATTCGCCGAGCGGATGGTGCTGTCCTCGAAGCAGATTAATATGATTGTATGTGTTCTTGAATTGTGCCGACGAGAACATACCAACTAACGGTCAAAGGGCATGGCGGGAAACATTGGGTTATATTGCTCGGGTTTCTTTACAGGATATCTGACTGACACCAGAGGTCCTGGGCCTGCTTTGTTACTGGGTGCTTTGGCGCTCTTTTGGGGATATTACCCTCTATACCTTGGTAGAATCACTAACACTTTTCTGTGGATCAAGCTAATGGGTTCTAGCATACAAGCATGGACAAGGCTTCCTATCATTTAGTTCGTTATGTTTCTTTTCGTGGGTGACGGGCTTAGGAGGATCGGCTGCCAACTCTGCGGCTATCAAGGCGGGKATGTACTATATTATCTATCTCGTAATATCGGATTCTGATGGCCCTCTAGCGGCGAGCAACTTCCCCGAGAAAAGCGGCACAGCTACAGCTTTCCCGCTTGCCGCATTCGGACTGAGTGCCTTCTTCTTTTCGAGCATGGCTGCAATCTTCTACCACGGCCAAGTTCAACCATTTCTTCTGATGTTGGCCGTGGGAACGTCGCTGATGGTGGTGGTTTTTGGAGTCTTTCTTCGAATTCTACCTCCTGACCAGTCCTATACCGCTGTACCAGAACGTGATGACGATGCGCGTCATCACTTCACATATGATCGACCTGCAGAAACAGGTAGGCAAAGAACAAATTCCGCATCCTCCTCACTTCTACCTTCATCATCAACACAGCCCCATCTGCACGACGCAGCCGACGCTGCGCAGTCAAATTCCAGTGGTGCAGTCAAGCCAGCGCTTGAAGAAACAAGAGATGCCGAAGTCTCGTCTCTGCTTTCCAAGCCAGAGTCCCTACAAGATTCCCCGAACATTGACGAATATGGCATACGGTCGCATCGAAGTGGTGAAGATGACGAAGACGGCTCACACTATTCAGATATCCGAGGATTGGCTCTGTTCAGCAAACGCGAGTTTTGGCAGCAATTCACTTTGATGGCGCTGTTGTCGGGTATTGGATTGATGACAATCAAGTAAGTTCCGAGGGTCCTGTAATTTAGCGCAGTAAGCTAACATATATAAGCAATATTGGCAATGATGTAGATCTACCTCCTGAAGTGTGAAGTGGTAAATGCTAATTTGACTTTCAACAGACCAAAGCGCTATGGAGGTACTACGACGATAGTGCAGACTCCAATTTCATCCAGCACCGTCAAGTGATGCACGTCTCGATCCTGTCGTTTTGCAGCTTCCTCGGCAGATTACTGAGTGGTAAGACGCTCCCCCGAACTCTGATTTGCGCTTACTCACGGATCCGATTAGGTGTTGGCTCCGACTTTCTGGTTCATAAACTCTACATGTCTCGATTCTGGTGTATCTTCCTATCCTCAGTCGTCTTCACCCTGACCCAAATCGCCGGCACATCTATCAACAACCCAAACCACCTCTACCTACTTTCATCATTTACAGGTCTAGCCTACGGCTTCCTTTTCGGCGTCTTCCCGTCCGTAGTAGCGCACACATTCGGCATTCCCGGCCTGAGCCAGAACTGGGGCGTAATTAGCCTTGCGCCTGTACTCAGCGGAAACGTGTTTAATTTGCTTTATGGCACGATTTTCGATCACCACAGTATCGTCGGGCCGCAGGGGCAGCGAGATTGTACTGAGGGACTACAGTGTTATCAGGCTGCGTATTGGCTGACGTTTTTCAGTGGTCTCGGTGGCATGGTGGTCTCGCTGTATTGTATCTGGCAAGAGAGACAGATTCATGGCCCGCGAGGTCGCAAAGGAGATAGTCATGATAGACTGGCTTGAGCTGGATGCTCGGTTGATTGATTTACTAGTAGAAAGAATCCAGCCCAGGCGATTTGAATGCTTGATGCTAGGTAGGGTAGAGGTTTTTATATGTCGTTCGCATTTGGTTGGGTCAATTGGCATAGATGTGTTTTGGTGTTCGATTTCGGGCGATTTGCTTTCCATATACATACGTTTCATTGCATCCATCAACGTTTACCTCCAACCTTGCAATGACCGAATAATTCAATGTTGCTTCTTGTGACTTGAGATGCTACAGAGAAAGGCATCAAAGACTGGATAGTATTCTACTACATAACTACAGGTAGAGTATACCCAGGCAACCAACGAACTGCATGTGACAAAGACAAAAAGAAGCGTGCCTAGAGACGAGACGAATCACATTATAAAACTTTTCTGTTGTACGAGCCCTGGCAATAACAGACACTATCCATCAACGACGGAAAGCCAGCAGGAAGATGTAGTAGCAGGTCATAAAAGAAGTATCCAGGGCGATCAAACCCAGTCAGCCAAAAAAAAAAAGCACATGATTAAAACAATATATACACTCAGGTCCACAACGGACTCAAAGCGTAGATCAAAAAAAGGCGAATCAATACACCAACAGGAAAACCACACAGAGAAGAGATGCAGAGCCCATCGCTAATCCCTAATCCCTAACCGCCCGTACCGATCTATATTCATAATAATAGTAATAGCAAAAAAGACATAGCCGATACAAAAGAGGTGAAAAAAAAAGAAACTGTATAGTAGAGAGATATTAGAAGCGAGTTGCCTCGAGGTATGAAAATAAAAAATGATGTAAGCTTTTCCTTCCCCCGCTCCTATTCGCACATGTTTTTTTCCTTGTCTTCTGATTCCTGCAAGAAAAGTTTCCCTTTCTTCCCTCGCTCGTCGGATGACACTTGAATTCCATTGAAAGCAGGGAGAAAGTGCGCTGTCATCTGAGGATGGACGAAAGCCGACAAGGTCAAACAAAAGTAGAAGAATTATGAAATGAAACAGTAGCAGAATTCCTTGTTTTTTCAGTCTTCGCCTGTGAGGCGAAACTCATAATGGGGTATCAAAGATATAAAAAGTAATTTCAAAGGTAGAAAGACGTAAGGTTTATTGGTGCAAATCTCGTACAGGCGAAGCTAATAGTGATTCCCTCATGTAGATTTAGGAGACTTTGCGGCGTTTACTGCCTCGTAGTCAACTACATCCGATAAGCGAATCTTCTTCATGGCTGGTTCTGACCCATTGCCTTGAAATGGACCAGAGCCGGAGTGGTCTGAGAGCTGCTGCTCTAATTCATTGACACGGCGCTTCATGTCCTCTTCGCGACGCTGAGAATCCTCTAGCGACCGACGTAGTCTCGCCTCTGAATCACGCGCAATCATCTCGGAGCGACGCGCGGTGGCATCGCTCTGTTCAAGTTCCGCGACGCGACCACGGAAGAGTTCGTTAATGACTTCGAGTTCACTCACGCGAGTCTTGAGAGACGTGTTCGCGGCAAGTAGCCCTTCATATGTCTGAGGTACTTCAAGATGTCGGTCCACCGCCATGGACGATGTGGATCCAGGCGACGGTTGACGAAGCTGCAGTGCCGGGAGTGTATTGGCCGGATTGAAGCTTGAGTCGCCGAGGGTTACACTATCAAACAGGTGCTGCGGTGCGATATTAGAATTGTGTTGATGAAGGGATGACATTCCCGGTGTATCTGTACGTGATACAGGCGAGTTCGAGCGATCCGAATGCCCCGGGGACATCTTTCGCGACGCGCGACGATAGCCCTGCGCTCCCAGAGGCGGCGTGCCGGCCTCTGATCTCGACGACGATAAGCCATTCGGTTCCAATCCCCCTCCAGACTATAATGCGACGCGCGTTAGCCAATGTCGCAAGGATCGTTTCCCTCATCAGTCGGGCGAAAATTCTTCGCAGTGTGACATACCTTGCGTTTCGGGGCCTGCCCAGCAGTCTTTACACGATTGCGACTTTTAATAACATCGGTCTTGAGACTGATCGGCCGTGGGCGACCGTGTAATTTCAGAAACAGACCGCATGCGTTGCAGAGAACGGAGCCCAGCTCATCTCGGCGCCAGAGGGGCGTGGTTGACGTCCCGCAATTCTGGCACACGGGCTGCAATTGAGGACGCTTTTGGTCAGTAAACGTCGAGGCCATTTGGGAAAACATAAGAAACGATTCTTGAGACGAGTAGAATAGTATTGGGGTTGGGGTGTAGTGGGAGGGATGATCGCAGAGGAGTGTGTAGACTGATAGTGATAGAAGATAGAGATCGAGATAGAGATAGAGAGATAGGAAGATAGGAAGATAGGGGAGATAGAGCAAGTGCGCTGGCAGAAGATAAGATCCGCAAGATTTACGGGCGGGAGCGATAAGGGAAAAAAAAAGCCGCTGCGAAAAAAACCGGGCAGCCCAGCGCCAAGCCTGGCCCTCAGCTGAWAACAGAAAAAAAGAGAATGCACCAACCCCACGCGTCAAATATGCAGAGCGCAGAATTAGCTGTAGATTTGGGTTAAAAAAAAGACTTACCGGAGTGTTGCCCTGGCCTCCGGTGGTAGCGGCTGGSGRAGACGKGGCGKACGACATGCTCAGACTGACAACATGGTGGTTACTATGATGATGATGACGATGATGAGGAGGAAGATGGTGATTGATGGAGGATCTGCAGCGATAGGGAAAAGGAAGAGAGAGAGAGAGATAAGATTAGTGAGAGATTAATTGGACGGGACGGCGTGGCTGCTGTCCGGCGTCGGTGCCTGGGGAATCAGGCAGCAACACAAACACAGACGTTGCACGTTGCAGTGAGTGATTGCACGGCAGCCACCACCAGGGGACGCGGTGAAATGGATACGAAGTGAAGTCGCTGCATTCCTGGCCGAGGATTCTCACATACCTGAGATCTGACGTCGGCGCAATTGCAACCGATGCCAATGCTGACAGCCCGGGCAGCGAAGTCGTGCTGCGAGGCAGACCAAGGTTGTCCTGTCTCGAGTCGAGTGGTGGTAACGTTGTCGACGGCGTAGAATCCGAGTTTCCAAAGGAGTGAGCTAGCTCAGACGCCGAAGGAAGCTGGGGAGTCTTGCGACCGTCCGCGGGCAAAGACGTGCTATAGCTGGCGAGATCGCGGGACGAGGAATCCGGTGATGCTGGGGAGCGAAGCGCCGGGTCAATGGGCGATGCCCTGAAAAGTATGGGAGCCACCGTGGAAGCCGTTTTGGACGGACTGTCGAGACCACAAAGGTCTCGTAAGGTATCACGGAGGGCGGACTGTCGTCAAGTAACGGAGTAGACCCGGCGAAGTCTACTTACTGACCGATGCTCGAGAGGAATGGGCGGGCAGGAGAGCAAATTATCCAGCAGAATTCAGAAGAAGAATTCAAGAATGAAGTAAATGCTGGCCAAATAGATGAAAATTCCAAATGTCGGGTTCGTCACGAATAAGTCGTCGGATAACGAGAGGAACCGTGGGACACAAAGAGTAACGATAAGTAAAATATTCTGAAGAAACAGAGAACGAATGGCGATGGCCTGTTGAGACTATGTCATTAACGAAAGACTGAGACTGTTGAAAAGAGTGACTGGATAAAAGTTATCCACGGCGGAAAGTGATCGTGATGAGTAGAACAGAAGGTTATCCTGTTGCATGCGAACGAGGAGGAAGGAGAAAACATTATGGAGCATGACTACGGAGTCGTATTTCAGGATGCTGTGCTGTATCGGCGTTACGTTACAGACAGCAGCCCGCCAATCAAATAGCACAATACCGCAACGGAAAGGCGGATAGGCCGGCATGCAGGAGGTGTGATTACTAGTCGATACGCGGTATCCGATAAGATTGCTCCTTTTTATGGTTATCGGCGATAGTTTAGTGAGCTGTCGACGACGGAGTACAGAACGCGTACGCAGAAAGTCTGTTCCGTGTCTTTCTTCCTAAGTAGTTGTTCATGGTCAATAAAAGTATCTTTCTTGAACTCCTCTGCTTTGAAGATATGCATATGTAATGTTCCCAGGAGAACGAGACGGAATACCACGCAGCATGACCGTGTAATTTAACGTATTTAATGTCCGCTCCGGCCGATCTCTGATTGGCAGCGCGCCCCTAGCCTCTTGACGTTCGACCTCGCAAGGGGGCTACTACCTCACGGTCTCTAGCGATGACCTCCTTTCTTCAACTTTTTCGCGTTCCATCTGTTATCGATGATGTTGACGAGATTTGCCTTTCATACACTACTATTTTAATAATTGCATATCGCGTTTTAATGTTTCCATATAGTTCGCTCATTCAATCTTCCGCGATATTGATTTTCTCGTTCCCGTCTTCCTTACGACCACATTTCCTCATACCTCATTTCTAATCTTGAATACCTCGCTTTTCACTCATTTCAAAACCCACCACCATGCCAAAGCGACCAGCCACGTCGGGCTATGCCCGACTTGCCCAGGCTGAAGACGATGACAGAGACTACTACGATGAATCGGAAGAAGAACGCGATCCATACAGCGGTCGCCCGCCGCGGACGATATCATCGCCGACCCAATTTGCCCCCATCAACTCGCGCGCCCAGATGCAATTGTCCGGCACGTCGACTCCACCGGAATATCGACGACGGAACAGCGGTCATGTACGACGTCGAAAACGTAGTAACTCGTCCGGAGTAGACATCAAGGCGATCAACGCTCGGCTGGAAAGATGGGCGGAAGAAATAGCCTCCCGCTTCAAGATCAGCAGGGGACCCGGCAAGTCGGCCCAAGATGAGAAACTGGAAATACACCACACCGTTTTTCGACCTCCAAATGGCGTCACACCTTACACAGCCGAGGAGCTAGACACGGAGGAGTACGAGGCAGAACAGAAACAGAACCGTGCCGAGTTCGAGGTTATTGTCGACAGTGTTCGCACAGCAATTGAGCTCGGCGTACACCCCAAGTTGATTACCCAAGGAAGCTCCGGCAGTTATTTTGCGCGTAATGCCGAAGGGAAAGTGGTAGGCGTCTTCAAGCCCAAGGACGAAGAGCCTTATGCGTCGAGAAATCCAAAGTGGACAAAGTGGTTGCATCGAAATCTTTTCCCTTGCTGCTTTGGCAGAGCTTGTTTGATTCCTAATTTATCCTACGTTTCAGAAGCCGCGGCATCTGTCTTGGATGCACGATTGCGCACCGGTATCGTTCCCTACACAGACGTGGTTTGGCTATCATCGAAATCTTTTCACTATGATTTCTGGGAGCGAAGAAAAGCTTGGAGCGGTCGCAGGCCTCTGCCCCCAAAGCCTGGAAGTTTTCAAGTCTTCTTGAAGGGCTACAAGGATGCTACTTTATTCTTACGAGAGCATCCTTGGCCGGATCAGACCAACACGGGATTCAACACCGACGATGCTCCCAAACGAAAGAAACGACCTTGGAACGAAGCGTGCCGTCCATCTGGTATACACTCTGATGATGAAGATGAAGACTACGATGAACGACGTGCGCGTATCCCGTCTCCCCCAAGCGCCGAACAGGAAGAACGGTTTTACTGGAGCGAGAATCTCAAACAGAATTTCAGAGAGGAGTTGGAGAAATTGGTCATTCTAGATTATATCATGCGAAACACTGACCGTGGGTTGGACAATTGGATGATCAGAGTCGATTGGAAGTCGGAAGAAGTTTCTATCGTCGCCGAACCTCCAAAGCCCAATGGTACCACTCACGATGACGATTCCGACCCGGCCATGCCTGCCCGTACTGTTCCTTTGGATCGACAAAACTCGAGCCAAAGTGTTCCATTGCCCTATCGACGACACGAAGCTATGGTTGCGTCAAGCCGAGCCGGTACGCCTTCCCATGCGTCAGAGAAACAAGCCACCATCAGAGTCGGCGCTATTGATAATAGTCTGTCATGGCCGTGGAAACATCCTGATGCTGTAAGTCTTTCCTTAGATTGCCTCGTTCTCATCTAACATGTCACAGTGGCGCAGCTTCCCCTTTGGCTGGCTTTTCCTGCCCGTTTCGCTCATCGGACAACCGTTTTCACAAAAGACACGAGACCACTTTCTTCCACTACTTACATCGACTGCTTGGTGGAGCGGCACTCAGGCTGCCCTGCGAAGAGTATTCATTGAAGATTCCGACTTCAAAGAAAGCATGTTTGCCCGACAAATGGCTGTCATGAAAGGACAGGCTTGGAACGTTGTCGAAACCCTGAAACAACCTGATCACGGACCTTTGGAACTTACGCGCCGAACCAGAGTTTGCGTATGGGATGATCTTGTGGACATACCCGTCGCTATTCCCATGAGAGGTCCATCTACCGAAGCCCAGAGACAACGTATGCGTTCTATGCGAGACGAAGATGACCAGGAAATGGACATCAGTGCCGCCGTTTCTGGTGCTGCAGAGCAGGATCGTGATTTGTTAGGCCTCGGTTCGCCAACCGGTGAACTTCCCAACCCTAACCGATTTGACTTGGCCCGTGGTCGGAGCTCTGCTGAACTCGGCAGCATTGGAGAGGGATCGGATGACATTGGCTTTGATCGACATAACATAGCCGATGAAGGCAGAGACTTAGCGAAGAGTTGGGGGGCTCAACCTAGCCGACCACACGATTATAAAGACTTTACGTCTAATGGACGTGCGGAACGCTCCGCCAGACATGCACGGCATGGCTCCTTGACACAGCGACGAGGCAGCAATGCATGGTCCTTTGCCGGAGACGATCTTGAAGGCGATCTAGGTTATGCGGCCGCCGAAGAAATGGAGGGCCACGAACGCAAAGTTATTGTCGAACGTCTCGAAGCGGTCAAGAGCAAGAACCCTATCTTCACATGGTGCTAATTTGCATCTCTCCCGTCCTTTTTTTCTTCTCATCAATCTGTTTTCTTGCGTCTCGCATCATTTCTTTTTTTTTTTTCACATTCAGCTGAGCGAGGCTTTCTTCTTATACTATTCAAACTAACGACATTACAAACTGGTCAATGAGACCAAGAGTGAATTGGGGACTGGGAAAAGACATGACTGTTGTACATATAGACGCTGATTGATGGTGGCTGCGCTTTATCTGGTGGTGGGCGAACTACACTGTAACATAATATTGATGACTCGTAGAGACGTGATTATTACTTGAGAAGAATATAGAGTTTTTCCACTGACCTTCAATGTGTTCACGTTTTCAAAATACCTGGGTATACAATAAGCTGTCTCTAACCAATCAAAGTGGGCTTATTTGGAGTACTTTCTATTGGCTGTTGTCCACATACCCTGATCTTCAGGCATGAAAAATAGCGGCCTTAGGGTTACTCATTTACGCTCTATCGATACCTCCACGAAGTTGCAATATTCTCATCATGTTCAAAGAATACAGATGGTTGTCGGAGTAACATCATTCAGCGACTCCAGCCAAACACCCGTCGTAGTATGAAACGTCCCCGTACGAACGAAGACATTCTTCTCTTCGTCGACAGCATCCAAAACGAGTCCTAGTCCATCGACGAGTAACAAACACCATACTTTACTGGGCTTGTAGTCAACTTCATCGAGATCGAGTTGCAAATGTCCTGCTGGTAGGTCGTCCCACATCTGCTCGTCATCAGCTACTCGCGGAGATCGCAAAATTGTCAAAGGTCGCCTTCCAACTGCCACGTCGTTTCTTTTGTATACGGCTAGAGCTTGCTCATATAGGCTGTTCCATCGCTCGGGTTCGTCGCTTTTGTATACCACATCCATCAGAAAGAGCGGAGCAGTGATGTATAAAGCCCCGTTCCCTTCAAACTCTCCTAGTCCACTTCTCCCGGGGCTACTATCAGCTAGTGGATGCGGGACTTCTTCGATCCTAGATAAGATCCGCCTCTTCATCCCAATGAGCTCTCCCTTGTAATAAAACCTAAATCCCACGTCGGGATGAGAAGTAGGCCCATTCAGCGCCGCCCAAGACCACGACGGTGCCCTCTTCTGATGATGCTCTGGCCGCGTCATGGAAAGCCTGAAGGAATTCGTTTGCCCCGATGCACTCATGATCTCTGCACCCAAAAACGCGCTCGCTTTGCCGCGTCGACATTCCCACAACAGACCCCAGGGTAGATCTATCTGCCACAAACCCGCGATGTACGCACCGGGCATACGCTCTCTGAACTTTCGCACAAGACCGCCAATAGCGACAAGTCTATCACCTGGTTTCGTGAGGAGGCGAGGCGTATAATAAATATCCAGAATCCAGTACCAGACCTTCAACAAATCAAGAGTCGGATCCGAACGCCAGGCAGACTTTGGTGCACGTGTGTTTTGATACCACGGTGAAGGATTCAGAAACACATGGGGACTTTTCACGCGTGCCTTTGAGACTCGTCCGTAGTCGTCGCACGTATGTTGCATGCATCTGAATACGATTCGTTCTTTGGTATAACTCAGAACGCGTAGGGGCAGGATGCTTTCCTCGTAACACCATGCTCTGGCACCCGTGGGACCGTCGGAGTGGAAGGACACTTTTGTGCGCACAAAGATTTGGCTTTTGTCGCCTGCTTTGCCTGATGGGTACGGAAGCTCAGGCACTTCTTCGATCTCGACTCGAGGGCCCAGAAATCCGTCATGCACAGAAGCGGCGCGACTAGCCTGTACGGTGAGAAAGGAGTTACCGAACGTATGATGCATGCGTCCGATTTCTTTCATTTTGTTCTCTTTATCGTCATCTTGTATGATGCATAGCGCGTCGATCCAGATGTATCGCACGTTCAGCCAACGGGCTACGCGGATAGCGTCACGGTGGGTTTGAGGTAGGTTCGTCTCAGGGATGTCGTTCATCAAGGTTGATATTGTGGCTTTTGTCAGCATGATTGGCTGCGTTGCTACACCCCAGACGTAGCTCAGAGCGATGTATCGTCGGTCTTGCTGGGTTGGGCTTGTCTGAATTAGACGTATTTTCGCTGTGTGTTCCTGATCCGGGTGGGTTTCACCCAGGTCAATCAGGTAGGTAGGCAAAGAGAAATCGTCCCCTGATACACTGCATTTTGGATGATTACTCTCGCATGTTGATAGCCAGGATCTAACAAGGGAGACCGCATCGTCAGAAGAAGTGTCGTTGTCCACAAGCCGGCCCCATATATAATCCGCAGCTGGGTTATCTGTTCCTGTTAGCAGGAGCTATACAAGTGATATATTAGGTATATTCCAGCTCACCATGACGCGCAAACAGATACAACATAAATAAAGTTGCCTCCGACCCAGAATCCAACGTAAGTGACTGTAAGTCATTAGTCCCCTTAGGAAAAGCCATATTCCCAAACAGCTCCACCGCACCATTGTCCTCAGCGATCTTCTTGATATCGTTTCGATACTGCGATTTAGATTCTACATATGTGTATAACCAGCGACAGAAAGGGCAGCGACATGATTGGAATTCTTGAAAGGTGTCGTGGAGACGATAGTAACTGTTGCTCAGCTCACGGAGAGAGGGGATCGTTTTGCATGCATCGCACAGGTCGTTGGGCACTGTATGGGTTTCGTTCATACTGTAACTTGCTTATGATAGAATTCGCCGAAACTCACAAACACCTAGGTACGTAAAAAAAACCATTTCCACCTAGACTTGTGTGAAATAAATGTTCGTTGTCAAAAGCGCCGTAAGCGCGGAGCTCAGACGCTCTATAAATAACCAACCAATATACGAGCACGAGCATCCGTAGTTGTCGAATCGAGAGGGGTAGACGAGTCAGCAGAATTAAGATGTGAACCACAGCTCATAGGGCGTAGATCGACTATTTTATGCAGTTCGTCTAATGTCTGGAGTTTCTTCATGTAGGTAGTAAGCTAAACATCAGATCAGTAGATAAGGACGCTCGATTAGGGCTAGGTATTGCCACCGTACACTGTAACCTCCATCCGGGATATATGAAGATCTTTCTTATCGGGGTACGTATACCATGCATATAAGCAAAGTTATTTTTCTTAAGTATCTCGTGATCTCTACACCTTTGAGTCGTATCGCGAAACTAAAGAGGACGTGCACATAGCCGTAAGCCGTGGCATTAGTGCTATCTTATCATCCCTTGGCGATCTCCAGTGCGTCATGTACATAATCTAAGAACTCTTGCCTGCCGCAGGTCCCGCATCAACACCATCCTCCCATCTTCGCCGTCGCCTCACATCCACACGCGGATGTGAGGGTTCTACGAAGCCTTTCGACCACCTAAGTATATAAATTCCACTTCCAAATTTCTCTCGAATGCAAGCAACAGCGTTTGCGCCGAGGCTCGCGTTCTTCGAGGAAAACCTCACTGGGGCCTCAAATGCCTCAACCTCTACGGCTTCTATATACTTCAGTCTGACCGATCTCACTCCTCTTTCATAATCTGACACTATTCGGCTTCGACTTTTGATCTTTGATATATCGGTAGCATCGTCTCTTTATTTATCTTTCTCTTTCAACCCGCTCGTTCTTCGCACCATGGCTTCCCGAGCGGCCATGCTCCTGGACCCGAGGTCTTACAGAAAGCAAATGGTTTCTAGTGGTGAGTCTTCTTTCTTCTCTTTCAACCTCACTCAAACGTCTTCATATTCCTCTCCCCCTTGTGCATACTGATCTACTTCTTCTCTTCACTTGCCACATTCTCTTCTTCTCTTCCGTCAACCCCGCATGTTGTCGGCGACTCTTGCTTACACTTGAAAGGCCCCCAACAGCACGACAAACCCAAGTCAGGCGCTTCTACCTCGGCGGCTCACATCAAAGACTCAAAGATGGGCAATCCTGCCTTGACTCCGCGTTTACAGACCCCCTCTACGCAGCCCAACTCCGATACGATGTCTCCTCGTCGCATCGATGTTCAAGCAGAGCCGAAACCAGCTCCGAACACCAAGAACGAGATACAGTTCCAGTTTGTTAGTAGCGAGGATATCTCTAGCGAAGAGGAAGGGAGCATCGACCGAAAGCGCAATCGGGAGAGCAAAGACTTGACCAACGAGCACAAGTCTCTGATCGAGGATATATACAATGTGGAGCGCCGCGAAGATCAGCCCAAAAAGCGCATCAAGACAGCCGATACCGAGGATACTATGGCTAAGAGCAAGTCGCAATTCAAAATGTCTGGGAACAGCGGTCTCGGTGAATACATGAAGGAAGGCAGACACCCTCCCGAAACCGCCACTCCGGTTGTGGATCTTACCAGCGGTTCGTATTCTACCTCTATACTTGCAAATATAGAGCTGACACTTGGCTATAGAAGTCCCGACCAAGACGACTTCAACCGATGATGAAATAGAAGTCACCGGGTCCGTTGATTTGAGCGAACAGATCGTGTGCTATGGCAAGATTCAAAACGCATTTATCCAAGCGCATCAAGTTCCCAAGCCAACTGCGAACAATTTCTTTGACGACTACTCGCGCGATTGGCCTCCTATTAAATTGACCACCCGCCGTGGTCCAGTCAACAGAATCGATGTCAGCGATCCTTTTAGTCATGTCTTCGGGGCAGTCGACGCTAGAACAGCCGCGGCCATTTGCCCTTTACTAGATACCCCGGGCATGAATATTTCCATGACGGCACGCCTCGAACTACGGAGGAGACAACCAGATGAAGAAGTCTGGCAGCCCTGCTCCGCCCAGTATCGCGCCGCCATCAATCTGATTGGACCAAGAAAGTTCGCAGACATGGTTGGGAAAACTCTTGGTCATGCAAATGTCTGGTTGGACACTCCTTCCATGGTAGATAGGGGTATGGCCGTTTACAATCCGCATGCCAAACTAAGACTCGCCCAGCAGAATCATGGATCTATCGCTGGTACTCGTTCGCGAGACATGGCAACTTACGAGGTTCGAACTGCAGAAGAGGTCAACGATGCTGTAATGAAGATGTTTGATCAGCTCAAAAGTACCGAGAATATTCCTGAGATGGAGCCGTCTCCTTTGATTCTTACACCTCTTCTTCATCACCAGAAGCAAGCTCTATGGTTCATGATGGAAAAAGAGCAAGACCGCAAGTATGGATCGAAGGAGGAGGAAAACAACTCACTGTGGCGTGAGGTCTACACGGCCAACGGAATCAAACGGTACCGCGAGATCATCAGTGGTGTTACCGTCAACGAAGAACCTGCCCAGGTCTACGGAGGCTTGTTAGCTGATATGATGGGTCTCGGTAAAACTTTGAGTATCCTGTCCCTTGTTGTTGCAACACTACCACAGTCACGAATCTGGGAACAGCAGCCACCCCACAATTCTCTTGTCCGTGGTATTCCTGGTATTCGTAATACGAAGACAACATTGCTGGTTTCACCTCTGAGTGCAGTTCACAATTGGGTCGCTCAGATCAAGGAGCATCTAAGTGATGAAGCCATTTCTTACTACGTGTTCCATGGGCCGTCCCGAACGAAGATAGTCGAAGAGCTGTCTCAATTTGATCTGATTATTACGACTTACAGCACAATTTCAAGTGAACTCCGCGGACGTGGTACCAAGCCGGTCAACAGCCCATTGCTGAAGATGAACATGTTCAGAATTGTCCTTGATGAGGCCCACGTTATCCGCGAGCAGTCTGCACAACAAAGTCAGGCTATTTTCCGCTTAAACGGTCAACGTCGCTGGTCTGTCACAGGAACCCCAGTGCAGAATCGTTTGGAAGATCTCGCATCAGTAACAAAGTTTCTTCGGCTGTATCCGTATGACGACAAAGCCAAGTTTAACGCACACATTCTCAGTCGATTTAAGATAGGTGACTCTACCGTCTTTGCCAGCCTCCGTGTCCTTGTGGACTCGTTCACCCTCCGCCGTGTCAAAGATAAGATCAATCTGCCACCTCGGGAAGACAAGATAATCATGTTGGACTTCTCTGAGAAAGAAGCCAAATTGCACGAATTCTTCCGCCGAGAGTCAGACTCGATGATGAAGGTTATTGCGAATGAGAGCAAGAGCACCATGGGCGGTCGAATGTATCACCATGTGCTCAAGGCTATGATGATTCTTCGCCAGATTAGCGCACACGGCAAAGAACTGCTCGACAAGGAAGATCGTGAGAGGATGAAAGGCCTGAGCGTTCAAGATGCTATAGACCTGGAGGAAGGTGAAAAGGAAGATCAAGCTTGGGCGATTGACAGAAAGGCCTATGAAATGTTTACTTTGATGGAAGAGTCTTCTGCCGCAGTGTGCGCCATGTGCAACAAACCGCTGACTGAAAATAATAATACAGAGTCTGGTTCGCCGGATCCAAAGCTTCCTATGGCTGTGATGCTACCATGCTTTGACGTTTTGTGCCTTGATTGCTTCGGTCCGATGAAGAAAGGATTTGTAATGCAGCCAGAGACATCTTCAGAACAGACACGATGCGTGAAGTGCGAAGGTTGGATCACTATGACTTACTCTGCCATTACACCAGCTGGACTCCAACAGTACACAGAGAGTCAAGCGGAGGCCAAGACAAATCGGAAACGAGCGAAACTTCTAGGAGAGTATGAGGGACCCCACACCAAGACCCTAGCTCTGTTGGAACATCTGCAGAGCTCGGCTGAGGAAAGTGCAAGTATCAAGGATGGGCCTCCTATCAAGAGCGTGGTGTTTTCGGCTTGGACTTCTCATCTCGATCTCATTGAGATCGCTCTAAAGGACAACGGTTTGGAGGGATTTACTCGTATCGACGGGACAATGACGCTCGCAGCCCGCAAAACTGCACTCAACAATTTTGCTGAAGACAACAATATTACTATTCTGCTCGCTACCATTGGAGCAGGAGGTGTTGGCCTCAATTTGACGAGCGCATCTCGCGTTTACATTATGGAGCCTCAGTACAATCCTGCTGCGGTAGCTCAAGCAGTGGACCGTGTCCACCGATTGGGTCAAACTCGTGAGGTGACTACCGTGCAGTTTATCATGAAGGCCAGTATCGAGGAGAAGATCTTCGAAATGGCTAAAAAGAAGCAACAGTTAGCGGAAGACAGCATGGCTCGTGGCAAGCTCGATAAGCGTGAAGTCCAAGAGGCACGCATGCAAGCTTACAGAAGCCTGTTCCGCTAATAGTCCATCTATCTAGCCATATACCGCTTGATCATTTTTCATTTTATCCATATTTATGCTCATCTTATTCAGTTAGTTTTTCCTGCTTGCAAATTCTTTCGGTGTCATGCGCGGCGCTCCGGTTTCTTATCGATACCCTGGTGACTTCTAAACGATGATATATGGACGGACACTTTTATATCCTTTTTCAAGCTCTGCGATACATGCATGTTTTCTCTTTTCATCATCAAGACAGGGGAGAAGCTTCAGGCTGATAGATCGATCTTCTCATTCTCATTCACGACCACGATGCTGGTTGAATCATGTTTCTAGAAGATGCTTTTCAAGGTCAGCAACTACAGTGGTTAGAGACGGTGATTTTATGGTATTCCTTCTATCTCGATATACAAGACATGGACGCAAGTCCTGGATATGTTGTTTCTTAGCATAGTACTAATACGAGACTGCTTTTATCGTGATATTTCAAATGGAAAGGTAGATTGTATCATGGGTATCATCGCGTAAATCAAGATGGAAGGGCATCCAAGACGTAAGTATCACCAGTAATAGATCACTCCTGAACACCCCTCTGCTGCTTCGAATAAATCCCTCTCTCAACAGTTCCCAAGACCAATTCCAGCCGTTTCCCCAACTTTTTCAATTCTCTCGCCTTCTTCTCCCTCGCAAGCTCAACCTGTCTCAATTCGCTCTCCAACTCTCGAATTCGCGCTTCTTGCTCTGCCTCCGATGAGCCGATGCCCGGTAACCTTCCAATCAAGTACTCAATCTGTTGCTCCTTTATAATCAAATCACGCGCTAACTCCCTTTGACGATACAGAAACAACTGAGGCGAATCCGGTACTGGAGGCTGATTCGGATCTCCTTGCCCGGGTGTCAGGGACGTCATCCCCAGTCCGTTCGCGCCTGGAGGGAGCGTCGACGTCTCTCCTCCTCCTCCCGCCGCAGCTCCGCCTGACACGCCTAAGGATGGTGAGGCTTGACCTTGTTGTTCGGCGGTTTGTTTTGCGGCTGCGCCTGCAGGCATGGGTGCTGCAGAGGGTTGGTTACGGGGGATTTTGGCCAGAGCGGGCATGGAGTCTGTGATGCCGGATGAAGCTGGGGGGACTGTGGCGGGGACATGGTCGTGGTAGGTGCTGAGGTAGCAGAGGGTTGCGTAGAATTGGGTTGCGAGCTGTATCGTATCATTTGGATTAGAGTGGTGACAGAAGGTTGTACTGAGGGGACTAACCTGGTCGAGGCATGTTTGGAGTTGGGTTAATATGTCGGCCATGATGAGCTTGATTTGATGTATGCGATAAATTGAGCTCAAAGTTGAAATTAATATAGTGTAAGCTTGCGGTAAGGCAAGACAAACGACGGAGCGGAGACTGGGGAACCTCCAAGCTTATTTTAGTACGTGCCTTTTACTAAGTTTACTTCGCCCGCTGTCGATCAGCAACTCAACCATTTGACTAGATGTGACCACAGGGGAGAATGGTGCTACGAACAGCATCATGGAGTCTCTCATTACAACAATCGATTCGTTTATTTTCATCTAGTCGCATTTCCCGCGACATCAGCCCATTCACTCGTCATCTCTTCAACATCCCCAAAGCTCCGCCAGCACCATCGCAAAACCACCACGATCTACCTTCATTTTATGCTTATGCAAAACAGACGTCGCTACCGGAACGGACTACAACCTACGTTGGCACAAAATATGAATACACCGTAAAATCTACTCTGCGCCGGTTCGCGTTTGATCTGGAACGAATCGGTGGTCGGGATGATGCCGGCATAGACCTCGTTGGCACATGGCACGTTCCAGGCAGAGACCTCGCACCGTTCCGAGTCATCGTCCAGTGCAAAGCCCTAAAGACGAAACTTGGTCCTAATCTCGTTAGGGAGCTAGAAGGCGCTTTTCGGCATTCACCTGTGGGATGGCGGACGAACGACAAGGTTGCTGTACTGGTTAGTCCGAGGGAAGCCACGAAAGGCGTGAGGGATACGTTGACGCGAAGCTCTTATCCGCTCTTTTGGATGATGATGGAGGGCGATGGGGCGTTGAAGCAGGTTCTGTGGAATTCAAAGGTGGAGGAATTGGGGTTGGCGCCCTTGGGCGTTGAGACGAGGTATTCCCAAGACGCTGAAAGTGCTTCTGGTGATCCACCGCGTCCGGATGTACTTTTGACGTGGGATGGAGACGATATTCCAGATATGGACTGTGTTGAGAATAGCATATCGCAGAAGGAAGCCGACTGGCTGTCTGCTTGGGGGTATCAGGACTTGCCCGAGGCACAGAAGTATGAGCTGCTCACAATTCTGGAAAACTCGTATCCTGAAATGGCGCGGGAAATTCTCCATGGCGGAGTCGTCGAAGACTTCGATGCAAGGAAAGCGCAGATACTACAGCTGCTTAATGATAAATTTAAATCATGAAATTTTCAAAGCACGGGGGATGGTCATGTCGACAAACGTGTTGTCTTAAAATATTGCTCAATGTATTCAGGGTATATAAATAATCACACGCTAGTTGCACCTCCATCAACGCCAATCGTTGCCGTCGTAAATTCACATAAAGTGCCAGACAAGTCAACCCTGCATAGTTTGCCAAAAGTAGTTTGCGTAGAAAAATCGGGAGAACTTCGGATCGATGTTGACTACATGAACATCGCCCTTGCGACTGTTACGGATAATAGCCTTGTTGTAATTGCCAGCATCGTCTGCTTCGACATCGATTCCGAGGGAGCGATAGACTTTGAGTCGTAATCTGGTACAATTAGCCTAGACTTAACGCTATAGGTCACAAACACGTACATTGTAGCATCATCAGCCTCCCTCTCGCGGCGCACAATCTCATCGCCCTCCAGACCCTGTGCCTCGAGCTCCGCCAATCGCTCCTTCAATACCTCCAAATCAGCCTCTAAACGCTCCGACTCAATCTCTAAGTCGGATGCAGCTTTTGCAATTCGAAACTTTTGTGCATCGAGTTCGAGAATCTCCTGCGCGTGACGAGCCGGATCATGTGCCGCCACGGTCTCCTCATAGTTCGTTTCAAGGGATTTCAGGTTGCGCGATAGTTTCCGGAGAGCAGTCTCTGCTTCGCGGATGCGCAGGTCACGCGATTGTTGTAGTGCTGTCAAGGATTCATTGATTCGGGTTACGGCGAGTTTGTCAGGGTTGATGTTGAAGTTTCCGATCGTGTGTTGGATGAGCTAGCAGAAATTGGTTGTTGGTTAGTTTTGAAACCTTTGTGTTGGCGTGAATTTATGGTCAACGCACAGTAGCGGGGTCTTCGTCGAGCAGCATTTTGGCTATTTTTTTCGTGATATGTCTGAATGACAGTGCTGCTGGAGGTGAGGGTAAAGAGGATAAAGTAAACTAAGAATACGCGTGAGCGCGCCACAGCGTTGCGGGAGCAACAGCCACAAAAAGCCGAGGCCATTGCGTCACTAGATTCTGCACCGCCACATGTTGAGTCCTGTTGTTCCGCTTGATCCAATGATCAATTATTTTCGAGACCAGATCACAAGCACCAAAACATCTCTTTCTACACACTCGACTTGTTCTTTGTTACACCGAATATTTCTGTTGATATCTTCCGACACTGATAACTCAATATGGTTACCAATCTGCCTTGTACGTACTGCGCCCTCGGTCATTTATTGTTCACAGAATGAACATAACTAACGTTATTGATGACTATTAGACGCTGCAGATGCCGAGAGGCAAGGACGACTCTATCCCGTGTTACTTCAAAACTAACTTTGAACAGTCCTCTGAGACCAGAGGAACTCCAGGTGTTGCGCGCACAGTATGAGAAGGAGGGTGAATTCGTCGGAGTGCAGACCAAATTCAACTACGCCTGGGTATGTCGGGGGATCATCGTCTGTGATGGTGTTTCATATTCTGTGTGACTTACCGGATTCTAGGGACTCATAAAATCAGACAAACGAAACGAGCAACAAGAGGGCGTTCAGTTGCTCTCCCAGATCTTTCGCACCGCTCTAGACCGTCGCCGGGAATGTCTCTACTACATCGCTCTCGGAAATTTCAAGCTAGGCAACTATGCAGAGGCACGCAGATATAACGACTTGTTGCTCGAGCACGAGCCGGAGAATCTCCAGGCTATTAGCCTACAACAACTGATCGATGACAAAGTCGCCAAAGAGGGTCTGATGGGAGTTGCTATTGTGGGCGGCGTGGCACTTGCTGCTGGAGTGATCGGAGGTCTTCTCGTCAGAGGTTCGCGCAGACGTTGATGGATGATCCAACACGGCCGATATACGAAGAATCTTTACTCAGTACATATTTGTTTGATTGGTAGCTAATTGACCACGGCATGGGCGGGCGTTTCTCTCGCGTTCTCTATTTTTGAACTATGTTCATCCTGTAACATCTATTCTGTTCTAGTAGGTATCAGAAACTTTATGAATACCGCGTTTTCTGCGCAATGTTGTCCGTCTAGATTGCTTAATAGCCCCAGTCCGATTCAACCTTGCATAATAACTGACAAACATCTCCACCAATCATTACAAACTAGCAATCGCTTCACTGAGCCACAGACAGACGTTGTGCAATATGGATATTGTGGCGAGGGGCTGATGCCGTGGATACCTTCGAAATCAGGCGGAGATCGGCTGCTAACGTCATCAGATCCCGCAGCCGCCATCCATCACGAGGCAGTTCTTTCCTCTTCCATCCCCATTTTCTCTCCATCCCCGGGCATCCTAGGCTGATTTTGATGTTGACATTGACGACAAGCCATTTTTATTGCATCTGTACAGAGACAAAGGAATGAGTGGTTTTGCTTGCGTTCTGATGCCCAAAGGKTTTGTATACGAGCCTCTTTGGCGGCCTCTTTGACTCAACTAGACCCGTCACTTGTTGTCACATTCGAAACATTGCGCTGGCAGAAACGGTCTTTCTGCTTCCACGACTACTACAAGTCATTATCATAAATATTGAAGCCTGGCTTCATTTTCATCTCACATATCTCGATCCCTTCATCACCCAGATAGACGTTGGGGGTTCTCGTTCTTAGTTTCCCCTCAATATGCCGGAGCGCGGAGAGGACGTTCTGTGCTATCATTGTAACAATGTGTTTCCCAAAGATACATTCGGGTTGATGTGTCCACGATGTGGCTCCGACTTTACCGAAATTGTAAGTATTTGCGCCGCAAGATCCTAGAGCATACGTTCTCATCCCATGTAGATCGAAGGAAGCGCCGAGGAACACCAACCGGCTGAAGAATACAATTCTCGTTCTGCAAGCCCGCCATTTCCTTCTTCGTCATCTCCAAGGCCGCCTCAATCTCCTCAGTCTCCCCGGTCAACGCGATATGACGCAGAAAATCCATTCTTCAACCATAATCCGTGGGCCGAAACCAACGACGATGAACCACAGAGATTTGGCAGCCCTCCTAGAGTCAGTCGTCATTCATATCGGTCTCCAGATGGCCGAATCACGTTCACAAGCACAACTTTTACAACTGGCATGGGTGGGCGTGTTAGAAGTCCCGCGTCTCCTGATCCATATGGAGGCGAACCGCTGTTACGGACAGTTGGGTCTATCTTCCAAGAATTAGCTGGCGCCTACAACACACAAAATCGAAATGTCCCACCTCCGGACCGAGAAGATCCATGGGAGACTCCTGGAGCAACTCGAGGTGCCACTCTCCATGGGGGATTATGGCCAAGGAATACAGACACCCCGGAGCCACCAGCTGTGCCTCTAACTAGTTTGAACGAGTACGTGTGCGCTCATTTATTCTCAGGCAGATACACTGCACATCTTTCCTCTTATGATATGAGCTTATATGAAATTAGTATCTTTGATTTACTACGAACAGATGCAGCAGGAGATGGATTCGATCGACCACGAGGAGGTATTCATATCATGGGCGCCACAGGGATGAACCCAATGCACCCTCTTTCTTTACTTGCTACCATGCTTGGTGGAGGCCGGATTGGAGATGCTGTGTACTCCCAAGAAGAGCTTGATCGCGTCATATCACAGCTGGTGGATCAAAACATGAACCAAGGAGCGCCACCAGCGGCTGAAACTGCGATTCAATCTTTGCCTAAGAAAATAGTCGATAAAGAGATGCTAGGAGAAGAAGGGAGGGCCGAGTGCTCTATCTGCATGGATCCGGCCGAGCTTGGAAGTGAAGTTACAGAGCTTCCTTGTAAGCATTGGTTTCACGGAGATTGTATTGAAATGTGGCTCAAACAGCATAACACCTGCCCTCACTGTAGGAGGCCTATCGACCAGGGGTAAGTTTTGCAATCTACGTATATACATTTGCTAATAATATCTTCAAGTGAGAATGCCCCGGGAACTATGAATAATCCCGTAGTCATACCAAGCAGCCCTCCTCAATCTCCTCCGCGACGTCGGTCTTCTGCATTTGCTTACGAATCAAATCGCGACTACAGCGGCAGCCCTTACCGCGCTCATCGCCATCGAACAAGCAGTGGTTCTTCATTCCACCATAATCATCGATCCTCGCATCACGCAGCTTCGGCTCCTCCAGAAGAGCGACGAGAACAGTCCAGTGGGGACGAACCTGAAAACCAGCCGCAGTCTAGTGGTGGTGGAGTTACCGGCTGGCTGAGAAGTCATTTTGGTGGCAGTTGAATGTATAAATGTATAGCGAGGCTATACGCCGACTTGTACAGACTTGGACTTTCTTTACGGCATCATGTGTCAATAACGAATACCATGTTTATTATTTGCATAGACAGGCCAGGACAATGAACGAATTTCTTTTGGCTACGAGGATCCATTTCCATTGAACTTTGTAGTTGGAACTGCCCTCGCTTTCTCTTTATGCCCTATAAATCGTGTACATAGTAGAAGCATAATCACCAGCCGCCCCGCTCATGTTTTGAGCCTCCGTCGTCATCCGTCCCCATGCGTATTGGCCAAAGTTTTCAGAATCTGAATAGTATCAGCGGTAGCGGAGATTAGCCGATAATTCCGTAATATCCGATTTAGCTGATATCGCAAACAAATCATATATCTAACTAGCATACTCGTTGGCTTTTATGTTGATAGACTAGGCGTTAGTCATAATAACGCCGTGAAAATCCGATTTTGGAAAATTGCGGATTCGTATAAAGGTGTAGATTGTAGAGATTGATGTATACTTCCTTCTGGAATGACAACTGTTGCAGACACTCCTCAAGAACCCCTTCAGCCAACAGACAGAAGAGGTATTTGATACTAAGAGAGACTCACCATGGCGTCAAAAACATGGCTGATCACCGGCGCCTCCTCTGGCCTCGGCGCCGCAATCGCCGAAGCAGCACTCCAAGCCGGCCACAAAGTACTCGCAACCGCCCGCAACCCAACAAAGGCCGCTGCGGAGAACCCCCAAATCTCAAAGCTGGGCGGAACCTGGATTGAGCTGGACGTAACCCAGGTTGAGACCACTAAGAAAGTGGAAGAAGCGATCAACCAGGCTGGCGGTGTGATCGATGTGGTCATCAACAATGCTGGATACTCGCTGCTCGGTAGTATTGAGGATATGAGCGAGGCAGAGATCCAAACACAGTTCAGCACGAATGTGTTTGGTGCGGTGAGAGTGCTCAAGGGTGCTTTGCCGTTTATGAGGAAGAGGAAGTCCGGGACGGTGATCAATATCAGCAGTTCTGCGGGATTGGATGGGTTGCCTACTTGTGCGATGTATGCGGGCTCAAAGTTTGCGCTGGAAGGTGAGTATTCTACCAAGCATGATTAATCCATGAGATAGTAGGCTCATCATTGTCCAGGTATGTCCGAAAGTCTGTCGAGAGAGCTATCTCCCTTCGGTATCCGAGTGCTATTGATCGAGCCAGGCGAATTCCGCACAAAGTTTCTGTCTGCATACGTCGAGCCGGCCGCTGGCATGAACGAAGGGTATACCGGAACCCCTCTCGAAACATTTCTCCAAGCGTTCAAGTCAAAAGATGGAAAACAACAAGGTGATCCTGCCAAAGCAGCACAAAGGATCCTCGACGTTGTCACGAATACCGGCATGGCTGCTGGAAAAGAAGGGCTTTTGCGAGTGCCGCTTGGCAAGGACTGCTATGAGCGTTTCCGGGTCAAATGCGAATCGATGCAGGAGAATTTGTTGCAGATGAAGGATATTGCCCACTCGACTGGCTATTGATGTCTTGGTCTGACATATAGAAGTGCTCTATTTGTAAATACAAATATTAGATAGTCAATCCACATGCAAGTGAATGGGGAGACAATGGTTGACTTATAGGGGCTAGGAACGAACCACTCTCACATCAATGTTTGTTCTTGTTACTGTCTTGTGTAAATCTTCTGCAAACCCTAATCGAATAAGGTGATTGATAAGTCTGCATTAGTGCCTCACAAGAACTGTATCAAAGGCTGCACCTTAGGACCGGTTACTGTAGTTTGTGTACATGTATTTGACGTTCAAGAGTCATAGGGTACTAACAAAGAGCCACCGATGCTTCTGGTGAGCATCGGTCTAAGATATACAAGAGCATTATTTGGATCTAGGTTGTGACCTTCACACAGAGGAGGATGGATGAGAGAACCCTAGAAGACATGATCCAACAAAAAGCCATCAATGCTTGTAGTAAGAATCAGATACGAAAGAGTAATATTCTTTAAAGAGCTAGATTGTACACCAGATAGACCTCAGATATAAAATCATACCCTAGCACCACCAACTCTGTTGGTTGCGAATATGCTAGACATCACAAAATCTAAAATGGCTGGCAGAGGAGAACACAAGAGAAAGCGCTTGTCGCAAGCGACAGCCACCCCAAAATCAGCTACCAAGTCTAAAAAAGAGCTCTCATCGAAATCAGAAACCAAGCCTAAGAAGCTCTCCACTCAATTGCATACCAAAGTCCCAGGATTCGAGATACCCTCAAAAATTCTCACTCTGAATCGGCTTAGCAAAGCCGCTGGTATTACAACTATCAACAACTTGCCACAGAACTGCCTTGGATCTGGCAGTGACGTTACTCAAAAGCAATTTGTGGCGCTCAGGATCATCTCTGTGCAAGAGAAATTTAAAGAGATCAAATTTTTGGCGTACTGGAGGGACTGGGATCTTGATAGGTTATCTATTGAGGCTACAAGACTAGTCGACGAATGCCCAGAGTTTCAAGCATACCTCAGACTTATCTCTACTTGCACGCCCGTAAGGACCGTTGAGAAACGCTCGTCGGACTGGCCAGGGTCTTTGAAGCCCGTGAAAGTATTTCACGAGCAGATCCTGAGAAAAAAGAACCAGGAAACTACTCATTCGGAAGCACCCTTGAGGGAACTGCGATCCGGATCACGACCAACGGAAGCCATTCAAGCCGCCAATAGCGGTCGTCAATCAGCAATTCCAGACTTTATGCAACGGACACCCGCCAAAAAGCCACCTGAAATACAGCCGAGTGAAACAAATTTCGATTCCGACGATAGCGATGAGGCCTCGGATGATTCAGATAAGACATACGTTGATCCGAGCGAGTATCTCGTGGCAGTCAAGGAGACCACACCCAATTCAGCTCTTATCCTTCTGCTGCAAGCCACATGTGACCTCGTTCTTGGGGTTCCCATGGAGTGGACGTTAGATCCCACACACTTCCGCCCAAAATTTCGTTTGGGACAGTTCAATGTTTATACTGACGGTGCATTGCGTTCCACAAAGGACGAAAGTGTTCTGAGTATTGTCGAAGTGAAGAGAGAAATGCGAGAGAATAATCCCGAAGCCGTACGGATGCAGGAAGGGGTGGAAATGGCGAGTTGGATATTGAGTGAGCGGAAAAAAAACCCAAGCCTGCAGAAACTTGTGAAATAGTAAGTTATCGGTGCAGACAGTTGATCAGGCCCATGTTAACAGATTTTCAGCCGTCTACTCATATCACAATACGGGCATTGCCTCTTCGTCACAGTGGCAGAGGTGCACAAGAATTACCTGGATTACTTGGAAGACGCTGGAGGAGAAAGTCAGCTTACGAATGATTCAGTCCTATATTTGCAAACATTTGGCCCATTGAACGTGGAAAGGTCTGAAGACATGAGGGAGTTTGCCATTTTCATGACGGCAATCACGCTCTATTTCAAGAGCAAAATGCATTGATCAACGTAGAGGGCGTGTCACATACATGTACTATAGAAGCGAGATCCCGATCATTATTCCTGAAGAAATTCGATATCTGAAGTTTGTGTGCATGGAGATCAATCTTATACACTAGCTTGTTGGATATTTGATATTTGGTGGCCGGAAGCTCTCTTTGGTACAAGATGTTAGATGTTATTGAGGTAGATCCGATGACTTTAACACACTTTTGTCCTGACAAAGAGGGCAAACGCCCGGCACTTGCCTGAAGAAGCCTTTTCTTTGTTCGGCTTCTACCTTCTACGCCTGAGTGGGTCATGTGATATAAGGAGGCGTAGTCATATATTCTCTGAACATCAACTTCCCTACCTTTCTCTCTCTTCAACCCGTCAACACCTCATTCTCAGATCATTCATACAGCAGCCAGCTCGCTCCTGACACGCAGTCTTTTTTTCCTTCTTCTCTGTCACGTCACGACCAAGACTCGCCTCAATGAAGAACCTTTTGGAACTCTTCCCTCCCTACCGTAAGCGGAAGGAGAAACAGGAGAAACAGCGCGTTGATGAGGAAGCGCTTCGAGCTCGAATAAAGATTTCGAGCAATCTCTTCCGTCTATGGAATGTACTTGTGAAGTTCGAAGACAATTCTTACATTGACCCAGCCTCTCTGAAAGACTTGAATATCGAATACGAGGATCTGAATTTCAATGGAGATAATGGTCTGTACGAGACAACCCCGAATCCCAACTTTTTCCAACCGAGCAAAAAAGAATATCTTGGAGAGTTCTCTCCCGACCATGACGATCGAGACACAAAGCTCAAGTTGGAGTGGTTTCATAAAGAATGGACAGATGATAGCCCTCAACTCTTCAAAAGACCGATCGATGCTAGCGATCTTTCCCACTGGCTCAAAGATTGGTTTCAATTTGTGCTTCGGAAGGGACCGGGAGAGGAGAAGTCCATATCTCTAAGTGACTTGAGTCTTTTGAAACAAGACCTGATGCCGTACGTGACAATCATATGAGATAATATCTCCTCCTCCCACAAATGCTAGCTGCTGACTCATCTGCGTGTAATATAGTACGACGCACTTCGTGAAATTATTGGAGCGCAATGACAGAAGAAAACGCAAAATCGAACCCTTCTTTTCGGTTCTTTACGATTTCAGCCGTTGCAATCCAGATGATGCCTGGGTTGCCCTAAGCTTGCCTCATGTGATGATGACGATGTGCAGCAGCATTCCAAGCGAGGAAAGGATTTTGGTTGCTGAGATCCAAGCCTTTGTAGCGGTCATGTGGAATCGACTCGTGAGCGAAAAGATATACCCTGAACATAATATCGTTCCTGTAAGTGAGACGATGGATGGGCTTCTTCTATTAGCACTGTTAGAATGCTGACTGACTCATTGCCGATTTCGTCTAGATGATGATGTTCACCTTTTCGGACGATCTACATGGCAGAATTCTGCAAGCTTATTACAATGAGACAGGGCTTGTTATTCGAAAGAGTAAACTCTATGAGTTTACCACGGAAGAAAAATGCACACAAAACCTGAACTTTTTCCTTCAGTATTTGACTTGCTCACTGGAGGGGTCAACTAGGATCTTTGATGTGAACCCTACCGACCCTCAGATTCCCAGGGCAATTATGGCAGCCAAGGAATCCAGCGCCTCCGTTGAAGCAGCTACTTGCAATGACCCCATTGCTTCCAATTCTTCCAACCCGTCCAACGATCTCATCGCTTCCAAGGATTTTGCTATTTCCCATTCCCCTATCGCTACTAACGTCATCAGTGACCCTGATCAGGATGTCCCCACTATTAATGGCACAAATGACTTCGGCTCCTCCAATATCCCTGCTGAGACCGTTGCTCCAAATCGGCCTATTGTTTGTGAAGCCGCTGATGGCTCCAATGTTTCACAGTCTCGATCCTCTAGCTCCACTCATACCTTCAGCTCTGATGACGCTTCCAAGTCTACCGATTCCCGCGGAACCTCCAATACCTCCTTCTCTTCCGGAGTGCCTGATCCACAGGCCTCCTCCAATGTTCCGGAGACTTCGATTCCATCCAAGAGGAAACGTTCCACAGAGGAGCTTCGAGAGGTAGTGTAAGATCTTCCTTTGATCTGAAAGATGCCATGCTTTGAATAGTAGACAGTTTTTTTCTCTTTTGGTTTACGGTTCCCAGAATGTTTGATACCCAAGAATGATGTACTTAGTTTTTATGCAAAGGTATGAATTGCAAAAGCACTCAAGTCGAACCACGATGTAGATATCATTCCTCTCTGGCTTGTGGGCCTTTGTAGTATTGAGTTTACATACTTACTAGCGAAGTAGAGAGCCGATCATGTCTATGCCTAGTATACCACATGTGCAATTGCATGCCTAGCCGGCAATGAGTATTAGTTAGCTATGATGTGATACGAACATGATCATCGATGGAAAAAACCCAGAAGAAAAAGTGTGCATGCTTTACCACTAATCCTATTTGATTGAGCTAGGCTATTGTACATGATGACAGTTGAGGAGAAAAGGAGCAAGTCCGTCACCCGCACCGAATACTACAATACAGACTGTAAGCTAACATGGTGAATGTAGCTACTTTCGCCATGTTTATGCCTCGTCCAGCTCGAAAACCCAAAACCCACGCGAAGACACGATTATGCACGGCAGTCAGACGCTCTTCTAAGGTCACCTAACATTTACCGCTTGCCCTTCTTCTTGCCAGCGACAACCTTGAACGTAGCAGCGCTCTCATCCTCCTGCTTAGGCTGGCTTGAAGATTTCTTTGCAACCTCGCTCCAGCCGCCAGAAGCCGCCTTCTGATCAGTGAATGCGCTGCTGCTGACAGGGTCAACGATTCCCTTATCGGCAAGCTTGCGACGGCGAATAAATTCTTCAGCGAAACGGCGACCATCCAATGTCTGAGAGTTGGCATAGACAGAGTCGGAAATGATTTCCGCTTCGGCAGGTAAGAAGAGTAGTTGTTGTACAAAGTCGTCGACTATATGACAATCAGCATTTGTTCAAAAAATGTAAAGCCAAATACATACCATTGATTCCATTGTTGAGACCCTTGCCCAGGGTTATCTTAGCCCACTTTGTGAACTCTTCGTTTGCGCGGTTTGCATTCGAGACTGGGGTGGTGGCAATGGTCGTAGTTTTGACTGGAGCTACAGGTCGTGGCTTGGCAACTTGAGGAGTAGCAAGTGTAGCGCTAGTGGAGCGAGGGCCAACTGGAGCAGCTAGTGGTGCTTTAGCTTTGCCGCCGGCACCAACCGTAGTCCATGCACCAGAAGCAGCCGCAGTGGTTGGCGAGGCAGCCACTTTACTGGCGAGATCAGCGTACCGCTTTCCAGATACCGGAGAAGCGGCGGTGGTGACGGCTGTCTGAACAGCACTGACTTGGGCCAATTTTTGCTTGCGTGCCTCCTCTTCCTTTTGAATCTGAGCAAGAGTCTTGGCGGGTGTGCCAGTAGCCTTTGCAGCTGGCTTGGACCAAGCTGTACTGGCAGTGCTGGGGGTGACAGGAGACACACTGCTGGCCCAGTTGGCTGTTGATGGCAACCCGGGTGCTGCTGCTTGTTGTACCTGCGAGAGACGCTCCTGTTCAGCTAGAAGCTGAGCACGACGAGCTTGTGCTGCTAGTTCTTCGCGCTGAGCTGCACTGCGTGCCTCTGCCTCCTGAATCTCCTTCAGAGACGGACCCTTGGGTGCTTCAATGTTGTCCTTCGCCCAAGGAGCAACGGAAGCGTACGGAGTTTCAACAGGTGTCTGGTTCTGAGAGCGAGAAGTTGCAGCAAGAGCATCAGCGACGTGCTGACGATTCCGCTGAGCAGCCGGTGCTGGAAGAGGAGATTGAGATGGCGGAGGTGGGAAAGGATGGGGAATGCCGGGATCCCCCTTGGCTACCCATGCAGCCTCAGCTTGAGCTTGCTTTTGCTGTTGCTGTTGTTGTCTTTGTGCCGTAGCTGCCTTCTGCACCTGCTGGGAAAGAGAGAGTGGTTCATTGATGGACGTCTCCTGGTCTTGCAAAAAAGATTCTTCTTCATGTAGCTCCTGAGCAGATTCAGCTTGCTGTCCCGTGGCGGAGGCTGGAATTGACGATAAGCCTTCGCTGCTTCTCAACAGGTTCTCCTCTTCATCTGAGCGGAGAGCATGAAATTGGCGTAAACGCTCTTCTCGCGCTTGTTGTTCGAAAATATTGTCTGAATGGGTTTTATCGTATTGGTCCTGCTCTTGTTGAAGGCGTGCGCGTTCCTGCAAGATTGAATTGACCTGTTGCGGGTGTATGCCGGCTTCTTGCTGACGACCGCTAAATGAGCCTTGAGAGTTTACAGGAAAGGGACCGGGCCGATTCAAACTCAAGCGATCAAGAAAGCCAGGAAGTTCTTCGTGCGACCCAAAGTCAGTCCCGAGCATTTGTGACCCGAAAGGGAGGGTATTTTGTCTGAAGGGACCATCGAAGTAACCTGGCATCGGCTGTGGAGGCTGAATAGGTCCCTGGATAGGAGATTGCTGATAGCCTCCTGTGGGAGAAGTGATGCTTCCAAAACTTGGCTGACTTTGAAGGCTATGAGCACTGGAATGATGTTGTAGCTGAGGCTGTGCTGTATGCGGTCCGCCCTGCAATTGAATTTGCTTCATCATAGCTTGTTGTTGAGCAAGATGCTCTTTCTGCCTAGCCATGAGATACTGTTCCTCCTGCTTTCTCCGTTCCAATGCGTTCTGCTGCTCCGCAGTGAGTGTGGTTCCGAAGGTCGGGAAACTGTTTGCGAACGGAGGTTGAGCAGCGCCGGGCTGTGTTGAAGCACCCCATGTTGCAGCTTGGTTGGGCTCAGGACCATGAGGTATGCCTATCTGAGGTACAAGGAATGGCTCGCGTGAGTTTCCAATTCGACGTACAAGTTGAGCCAGAGGCTCGAATTCAGGATCCTCCAACTTCTTGACTTGAAGCTCAGCAGTGAAGAATCCCGCCTTGAACCAATCGTGCATTTCTAGTCCTGACCAAGGTCCCTGAATGTTTCCCTGAGGATCACGATAGATCCATCTCATGCGATCCGGCATAACCATAGTTCGTTGCTGAGCCGTAGGCAAAGCATTGGAGCCACCAGTAGACAATCCTTGTTGATTCTGTGAGACTTCAGTGGAAGCCAGTGGAGTCGCCAAAGCACTACCGGCAGATGTGGTTGGAAGTTGCAAGGGCGTTGATGTAGAAGGTTTAAGATCTGTCATAGAATTAGTCGTCCAGTATTCCCCTGTAGTATCCGTTCACTGATATGGCTTACCTTGAGACCTACTTCCGTCTTCCTGACGTCCAATATCACCCGTGGCATTGTCTTGCATAGAAGGCGGGAAAAGAGAGCCCATCTTGCTCGCCCGGCCGATGCTTCCCGTTCCACTAAGTCCCCCGTGAGAGCCGAAGAAACCACCTGCACCAAGCGTAGAAAGACCCGGAGACTGGACTTCGGCCATAGACCCAAAGATAGGATCACCAAATCCGGTAAAAGCAGCTCGTTCACGTGTTGGCGTGCCAATTGCCCCGGCAGACGGCCATGCCCCTGACCCACCGATAGCAGGAAGACCAGCCAACCCGCCAAGACTAGAGAAGCCCCTGCCAGGGCCTACGCTAGAAGTTTGACTGCGGTCACCAGTGGACATATCCAGAGCAGAACCACCTCGACGGATAGAGCCAAAGGGAGCGGCAGCAGCGTCATCACGCAAGCCACTGATGCCTGGATGCTGGCTTCTCTGCACATCAGAGCCATCAGTGTCGACATCGTCATCAACCTTTTCACCTCGCGGGCTTTGATAGGGGTTAGTATTTGTCGGACTGGTTGGTTCAAGACCCTGGAGGTGACTTGGAGAACCATGGGCACCGTCGCCACGACCGAGCAGATCTCGAAGACCAGGAACGCCTGCCGTCATGCCAAAAGCGGCAAACCCGAGCTCGTCTAGTGTCGAACCAACTTCCTCAGAACCGCCCAAAGCAGCGCTTCCACTACGGGGCTCATCAAATGGATTCGTTTCGCTTCGGGTTGCGCGAGTCTTGACAATTTCGTTCCATGGCGATTGCGAACGACTTGTTCCCTCAGTTTCGGCAAGACGCTCTATCTCTTTTGCCAAATCCTTGTCCTTAGCGAGCATTCCAACATCTTCCGAGCTATCTTTCGAGAGCAACCCCTTGAATCTGCTTTCACCACGGACACTACCGAAGCCAGGTCTTTTCTCAACAGCAGATGTCGGGGCTTGCGGGCTAGAAGTAGCCAGTGAAAAGCTTCCAAATGCGCCCATCGGTGACATATTGGCAGTCTGGGAAGCCGACGTCCAAGGCGAAGAAGTGCCAGCTAAGCCACTGACAACTGGATTCGTAGCACTCCGCTTCAAAGATCCAAAAGGTGATGAAATGTCCGGTAAATCCTTGGGTTTATCCTTCTCTTCTAACTGTTTGGCAGTCGATCCTGCATCCCGAAGGTCGGTCTTACGGCGGAGGAGAGAAGGAGGAGGGGTGGTTGTGTTTGGCTCTTCTCGGAAGAAACGAGAACCGGCGGTCGGAGACATGGGATTGCCTGTTGAATCTTGAGTCTCTCGGCGTCGCGTACCCGGTCGTCCAGAGCTAGGTGATGAGGTGTTGAACGAAGTAGAGTGAGAGACGGAGGCTTTGCGTCCAACGACACCAGGAGTATTGTCTTTAGTGGCGCTTGATGGTGGAGGTTTCAATGGAGAGTTGACAGTAGTCGAGAAGAGCTAAACGAACATTTAGCACGAGAAATGAATGTGATAGGAAATATGAATGACATACCTCACGTTCCTCCTCCGTCATATCTATTAAACCAAGTGGTTCATAATGTCCCAAATGGTCCCAACAAACCTCAGGGCCGGGTGGAGAATCTTTTTGGTCCTCTTTCTTTGCCCACGCACCATTCGTAGCTGCTGTATCATCAAGCGGGTTCCACGAGGCTAAGAAATGGTCCCCCATATTCTTTCCCAACGCTCCTGAATCTCGTTGACCCTTAAAGATGCTCAGAAGGTCTTCCTTGGAGTATCGGCTGTCAACTGTCGAACCGTTGCGAGATTGATAGTTGGAGGTCATATGAGGAGGAATGTATGCTGCAGAAGTGGGAGTAGATGTAGGTTGACTGCTACTATCACGGTTGTGCGATAAATTTGTCGCGACAGAAGGGCGACGAAACGTTTGTGTTGCTCCGTTTGTACGAGACCGCGTCCTGAATGACGATGGTGGCTTAGTACGGTGAACCCCGACAAACAAATCTTATGTTAAGGGAATCTCCAGAAGCACAGGGTTGCGACGCACCATTCTCCGCTCATAGCACCGTCTTTCTTTGAATCTTGATTAATGCCAGCAGCGGCTGAGGCAAAGCTCGAAGGTAATGGTAATGGCATTGTTGCTGCAGAAGAATTGTTAGCTTATAGAAGGATGACCTCTCAAGGCTGGTATTGAGATGTGTCTATACCAAGATACGCGATTCCTCGTGGCAACAAAGATGGCGCTGGGAAAAAAAGAGAATGATGATTCCGCACACGGCACAAACAAAAAATACAGGCCGGGGGAAGGGTCGCTGGGACAGAAGTTGCAGAAGGTTGCAACAATGCTGTATGCTGAGGGGCGATTTCAGATGAAAACGAGGAGCTGACCGTAAAAGTGGACGAGATCGATAACGAAGAGACGTTGGAGATCGAAAGAGAGAAGATCAAACCGTGAAAGTTCAGTGCAAGTGATGGTTAGCTCTACCGTTTCTGCTCGTCGGGACCGGCGAATCAGGGGCGCGGCGTGGAGGTAAGAGCCACACAATAATCGCAACGAATGTGCATTGTCCAGTGTCCACCAGCTCGCCAGCCTCTCGCTTTTCGCTTGGCACATTTTGATAGGAATTTGAGTGACCAAGCTCGTATTATTTTTCAGACTATTCAAGACATTCCTTTTAGCTTAATAGATTCTGTTTGTACATTGCTATAGTCAAGATATTGAGTCACCCTCTCGATATGGACGACAAGGTGCGTGACATTTATGATTGTCGGTACTATTGCCACAAACATCCATGAAAGACAGCCTAGAGCTTGAAGCTAAATTGTCGAGCAATCATCATGTAAAACAACTGCTAGCATTACATGCTGTCCAAGACTAGCTGCTTCTGCAAGGGCAACAGCTCAAAGGACTCATCAAAGCAGGTCTATCATCGAGTCCAGTCAAGGCAAGCTTGCTGACCAGTCACATGGAATGAGTGTGAAAGCAAGCAGTAGTAAGCTACGACTGGCTTGCCTCGAAATGATATCCAGACAGTTGACAATGAAATGTTGTCTGGTGACAGACATAAGAAGAAGAGCTGTGAGATAGGCAGGTGCTGGAGGCTTAGGGCTATGTTTGCACTGTTTGTCTATTTCGGCCCGTCATAGTTCCGACGGACATCAGGCATCATCAGCCTGTCTTGATGTAACGACTCCCATGGATAAATATCTATTTTGCAAATAACTCACAGACTAAAGCAAAACATCCCTTATTCAACACTCACTGATACGAGAACAAACACCATGGCTGGCCCAGAAGACACCACGTTGGACCCTTCCCGTATACTGGGAGTGGTGCTGGCATCGCTGCGGGGCGACGGACAAACAGGACCATCAATCAAGAATGCCTACGAAGCAATAGCACTTGTTGGCCACGCATCTATGGTCGCCACACAGTTTCGTCTCATTGGATTAGGTGAAGAACATAATATTGGTATGTAAGACTTGATCTTTGGGAAGAGCTGATGATTACTGACGGTTTAGTAGAGGATAATACAGACGCCACAATTCTGCCAAAGGATTGGAATGCTCACAACAATACTTACTCTTTCCGATATGTTCGGCAACAGTCATCGACTGAATATTTACTCAAAGTCAGTCGACTCGGCAACAATGCAGTCATTATGGGACTGGCTGGGGAAGACAAGGCAACATCATTTGATGTACCGGTGACCGAGTTCATTTCGTCATCTGCATTTCCTTTCCAGATACAATCAGATCAGCCAGACAATTTGAGGTCAATATTTGTGTCACCTAATCGTTTCGACGATTTGATCAGTCTTTTCAAGATTCACGTCATCCAGAAATTCGTCATACCAAGCTCAACAAAACAGGCCGCCGATGAAGCTCGTGATCAGCAACGACAACAGCAGCCGGAAGGGCCTCCACAGCATGACCCGTTACGAGAGGACATAGCTCCTCCGCCTGCTCGCCCATACCCATTCGATGATCCATTAGCTGCAGCACCACGGCGACCAGCGCCTACTGGCGATTTTGCCCCCCCTGGCTTTGAAGACGAGTATGAGCTGAGCCGACAGTCGCAGGGCCGCGCGCTGCCCTACGGCGATGGAAACTATCCACGCAGCGGTGATAGAGATCTCTATCCTCAAGGCCTAGGCCCTCGCGACCCTTTAAGAGGCACATTTGGACCTGGTTCGGGAGGTGGTGGGATGCATCCGACGCCCGATGATCCGATGTTTGGAGGGTTTGGAGGACAACACGGCGGTTACGATCCTCGAGCGCCGCCAGGAGCGAGGTATGACCCTGTAGGTCCGTGGGATGCACCGCCACATGGTCGAGGATCTGGCCCTGGAGGACGTGGGTTTGGATCTGGAGGGTTCGGTGGAGGATTCGGCGGTGGTGACATCATTTAACAATGGGAATTAATCCATTGAATTGGGTTGATGAGATATTTTCACGACTAAAATAATGATTTGATTCGCACAATGTATTATTGAATAATGAAATGAGAATTTTCTGCGATTATTCGAGCAGAACAACATAAGAGAAAATTGTAGGATGGTCCTCGCGGCGGGAAGAGGTTGTTTGTTTTCTGGCGTAGCGTAACATTAGTGTGGCACATTATTGGCGTGGCGCAACCTCCGCGTCTATTCGGGAGTTAGCCTTGGTTGTCCAAACGCAACCTCGCAAAGAACAAAGCCAAAAACCCGCTCATCTACGTATCCCCACCACCGTGACAAACATCAATCACCTTATTACACAATAAACAATCTCAACACTCTTGTAATTATTGCTTTCTTTTCTGTCTCCCTTCATTTGCTGTCGCTAGCGAGTCGTTGCTGTTGACACTGGCCTAACCTCACGAGACCCTCGTTTCGTCCGCCCCTCCTTCAGGTCTTGCTACGTCGACCTCCCTCACACAAAAGATAAGATGGAGAACAATATGGAAATCGACACAGCGCGCTCTCCCGAGCCTCATAATCTCTCTCCCATTTCAGATCCTGGATCCATTCCCACGCTTGATGGATGGATTGAGAGTTTGATGAGTTGCAAGCAGTTGGCAGAGAATGACGTGCAGCGATTGTGTGATCGGGTAAGCCTACCCACGACAGGGCCTTTCAGCATGTGTAGCTAATCGATTTTTCTGCGTATAAGGCCAGGGAAGTACTTCAGGAAGAGTCGAACGTGCAGCCAGTGGTACGTATTTTCGATTAACAGTCACGAGCAAGGGGCATATTTTGACAAACAATTCGTGAAAACAATAGAAATGCCCCGTTACGGTTTGCGGAGATATTCATGGACAATTTCATGATTTGATGGAATTATTCCGTATTGGAGGACCCAACCCAGACACTAACTACCTATTCATGGGTCAGTAGTGTTCCTAGATTGAGCCATCAAATCTTCTCCGTGGGCAAGGCTGACTGAAACCAGGTGACTATGTTGACCGTGGATACTACTCTGTTGAGACCGTCACACTCCTTGTTGCTTTGAAAATCCGTTACCCTCAACGCATCACAATCCTTCGTGGAAACCACGAATCTCGACAGATCACACAAGTCTACGGATTTTACGACGAATGCCTTCGCAAATACGGAAATGCGAATGTGTGGAAGTACTTTACCGACCTTTTCGACTATCTCCCTCTTACCGCTTTGATTGAGAACCAGATTTTCTGCCTTCACGGAGGTCTCAGTCCCTCGATCGATACTCTCGACAATATCCGATCTCTGGATCGTATTCAAGAAGTTCCTCATGAAGGGCCCATGTGCGATTTACTCTGGAGTGACCCTGATGATCGCTGCGGCTGGGGAATATCTCCCCGTGGTGCTGGTTATACATTCGGACAGGATATTTCAGAGGCATTCAACCATAACAACGGATTGACTCTCGTCGCGCGTGCTCATCAATTGGTTATGGAGGGATACAACTGGTCCCAGGACCGAAACGTCGTCACAATCTTTTCAGGTATGGTCCGGTCAGCCGGAATGAACCTAATTAACAAGTTACTAACTGACATCTACAGCTCCAAACTATTGTTACCGTTGTGGTAACCAAGCTGCTATCATGGAGATTGACGAGCATTTGAAATACACATTGTATGTTCTCAGTCTTGACTTGTCTGGTAACAAAGTAAAATACTAATGACGACAGCTTGCAATTCGACCCATGTCCTCGCGCTGGAGAGCCGATGGTTTCAAGACGGACCCCCGACTACTTCCTCTAAGCGACGATCGAACTTCACTTTTTTGAAAAGAATGATGAATCACATTGGTCTTATACCCGACGTCACTTGGTCTTAATTCGCCTTTGTCCTACATCACGAATCGATGCAAGTCACTTGGCATGGGAAGGAAGAGGGTCGGTTTTTCTGGAATTGGCGTCATAGAAGAGAAAACAGAATTCTAATTACTGACACATGTGTACGCGTGTCCTGGATACACGATTATCGTTGATACCAAATTCGAAGGACGTGGCGATTCCCTTGCATACATAGCCACACATTTATGTTCCGATTCTTCTCATGAAGGAGAGGTGTCTATTACTCTAATGCTTAGACCTAATGGGAGATCGAATGTAAGCTTGTTTCCATTGTGGAAAAATCATGTTCTCGAATTTTATAGACTTGTTGCATACCGTAACTCCAATTCTAAATGCTGACATGAACGTAAATATTGCAAGAGAAATATGCCATATCCCATGGACTGTCATACAGGGGCAGAGAGAAGCTAGGGACACATTAGTGCACAAATGGTTAGCCCTTAGGCACGTGCCAACGTAGGCCACACGTGATGTCGAATCATCATGCAAGTCATGCGAATGACTAAGCACGGCCACAACGACAACCCATTGTCATTCCGCGCTAACCGGATCCAGAGCCCCACCAGGCCCTCTTTCTTATGCTCCATCAGAACTTCCCCCGCACGCCCTGCTTAGCCAATCCTGGATTCCAGAGTCATCCTTCCCTCTGCGACTACAGCCACCTCGGTTTGTCTCGTCCTCCAAGACTTCATCAATGCGTCCGATTGCTTCTGTCTTTAAAATTTTATATTCATCACTCCAATTGTCGTTGATGTCATCTCGCTTATCGCCCTTCCGATAMCCTCTCCCGCCATAGATAACGGTATGCCTCTAGAGAGGATTGAGAAAGGCAAGAGAGTGCGCGCCTGCACTATTTGTGGCCGGACTTTCAAGAGAACTGAGCATTGCATCCGACACGAGCGCGCACGTAAGTCGATAGATTATATCGGTCTGTCATACTGATTCAATTTGACTGATTGAGGAATGCCAGATTTCCGGGAGCGTCCGTTTACCTGCCGATTCTGCCAGAAGTCATATGGCAGGAAGTAGGTTCCCCCGGTAATCTTTCTTTTTATATCGTTGCTAAACATCGTGTTCTTTCATTCAGAGACCTGCTTGTTCGACATGAGCGCACACTCCATGCCGATGAATGGGCCAATGCCCAAGCAAACGCACCCCCAGATGCCTCTGCACGTCCAGCTCGACGTCGTCAGAGTCGGAATAGTTGGAGCCAGGTCCACCCACTCCCGCAAGTACTCCCCCAAATAGAGCCGCAGTACAAAGAGGACCTACATGCCGGGATGCGCATAAATGACGAAACCGTTATACAATATGAAAGCTTTCTTCCGTCGCCTCGTGTATCATCTTCGTCCGAAATCAGCGACCCGGAGCTAGTCACTGGTACTTCGGAAGGGATGGAAGTCGAGTTTCCTATGGATCCCAATCTACTCAGTGGCACATATATGAACGCGGGTGGGTGCAATGAAAACGTGCCGTATCAATACATCCCTGCGTATCCGACAGACCAGCATCATGCTGTATATGACGGTCACATGCAGTCATATATCCTAGAGCAATTCAATCAATATCAGGGCTTCCCAATTGACCCTAACCTCACAGCAGGTGCTCAACAGATCAACAATGTGCCAAACTCATCAGACAATTCATTTCCTGATACCGAAAATGTGAATATACTTGCTTTATTTCCCTGTCAGAGTCTCGATCAGCAAGCACTAACCAAATACCTTGACGAATCTTTCAGCAATAAATCCACTCTGGAATTACTTACCAATGTGTCCGATGCATCATCTGCAGACCCGTCTTCGCTCGAATCTCGCCGTCGAGGGCGGCCATTTTGCAATACGAAGGTGTCAAATAGCGACAACTCTCACATGGCATTTACAGAGCAAGATCGAGCCGCTTTTTTTACAGATCTCAAAGAGCACTACAACATCCAGGTTGAAGACTCACAGATGGCAGATTCGCAAGACATTCAAAGCTATATGAAACAATTCTTCGAGTCTTTCAACACTCGTCTACCGTTATTTCATCTTCCGTCATTCAACATTTCGGCCACTCCTGCCCCGTTATTATTAGCTATGTGTTCCGTTGGCGCACTGTTTGGAGCTGAAAAGGAGGTTTTCAGCACCCTATCAAGACTAGCAAAGCAAGCCCTCCAAAATGCTGGGTCCGGTTATAATCGTCCTCTATGGGAGGTTCAATGCAAATTACTTCTTATCGTTCAGGCGGCCTTCGGTGGTGACCTTGATGCAGTGAACTGGGCACTTGAGAATGTCGGCTTCATCCAGCGGGAGTTTTCATCACGCAAAGCAGCACTGTTGGCCACTTCCAATCCAGAGCCCAACAGCTGGTCTGGTTGGATTTCCAGGGAGTCGTCTAAGCGCCTACTTTTCGGTATGTTTGTGATAAGTAGTCTCTTGACGCTCACTTATAATATTTCGCCCTGCATCTCTACGACTGAGGAGCTCAAAATCGAGTTGCCTGCGGATGAACATGTCTGGATAGCGACGGATGAGGATCAATGGAAGAGAGCAATGGCAGCTAGAGAATCACCCAACACGGATGTATATACGGCATTGACAAAAGTCTTGTTTGGCAAAGACTTTGATCTCGATTCAGAAAGCCAGTGGTCTGCTTATGCAGTGACTGTTCTGATGCATGCAGTGAACGTGCATATGTGGCATATAACACAGTCCACTCAATCATTCATTAGCTTCTCAGCTGATGCGAAAGAAGAAGAGCAAATGAAGGCTTTATGCACCAGTCAAACCGAAGCGGCGTTATCCCGATGTTACATGATTCTCGCACACCGACGCTCGGCCGAGGGAGAAAATTCTTGGGACGATGTCGATGGTCCTTTACTTTTCAATGGTATGGCGGTGCTCCGTAGTATCTATCTGCGTGCTTTCACTGGTAGTGGAAGTTTCGATCGCGCTTTGCTCTTCAAAGACGATGAACAAGCAGCATATACAGCCGCTAGAAATTACATTAATAGCGATCAAGTTCGGACGCCTTTTCTCGCAGGAGCCGTTGCACAGGCTCTCGATGGGCTTTTATCTCCGCTGCAGATGATACACAAGCTCTCCGAGAAGGAAACTACTTTGGGACGAAGTGTTGAACACGCTTTGGCCATGTGGGATACTGGTAAGTTGGTGAAATAATCACATTAAAACTCTGGCGTCTAACTTCAACTAGCCCTTTTCTATACCAAATGGGTGCACACAATGGAGACGCAACCTTATGTCCAGCCCGACAACAAAGAAAGGCAGAATTTGGAGAAGTTATCGGAGGTACTGAACGAGGTTGACAAGCGTTGGGGAGAAAATCAGTCTATGGCTGCCGGTTTAGCTAAGCTATTCGCTGAGTACATTAATGCTAGCTGGACCTGGAACGGTGTGTGGAAATCCCGCGAAATGATAATTATGGCTACTGACACGACTAGTTACCTGCCGAATGAGCAACGTGCTCCAAAAATTGGCTGTCGTCTACGAGAAAGATGGAGACGCTGGTTCTGTATAATGCAATAGTAAGATTCAGCTTTAGACTCCCATTACGCAACATGAGTCTCGTCTCAAACAGTGGCCTATGCTGAAATGTGGATATAATGACTCTATCCACAAGAATGATTGGAACGATGCCTCTACGATTATATGATGTATCATTCATACATATGCCTCGCCGATGACACGATATAGATACCCGGGAAAGGTGTTTAAGGATCTCCTTTTATTTGTATTGCGATTTATCACCGAATAACTGATTTTTCTGGTTTTATGAGTGCGTTAACGAATATTCACTTAAGTTTTATTCAAATTTGTTCAGACCTTATCAAATAGTTCATGTGACTAGTAACCATCAAAACCATCGGGATATCTCACCCTGGTCAACTGCCGTGGCCTGTCCAAAATACCATGTGGAGACGGTCTCAGCCTTTTCCCGGCCATCCCGCTCTAAGGTCGGGGTAGATTCTCCCCACCTTACGTATCTTCATGTGGCATCCTCCGGCAAATGGAGGACGTGCGTTACCATCCTTTCCCAACCAGCAATCTTAGGTCATGCTCACTCATCATTCCTGGCCAAATCAGCTTATAACGGAGTTACGGAGTTGCCCTCTGCTCTCCTGATACGGCAATACCCCACATGAAGCTATTCAGCGATAATTTCTCCCCGGCGAAGCCTGAGCTCACACCACGAGGAACTGTTCTTGACTAAGGATGGAAATGTCGTATGACCTGACCTTCTTAGTGGCCAGGCGTATTTGGAGCCACCGGAAGTGCCAGGAAGTACGCATTATTGCCTTGACCGAGGCAGGCTAGTCGATGACGGTGCAATTTATAAGGGCCGTTGGGACGTCTACACTGGTCGGAGACATTTTCGAAGACAAACCTAGCAAAAGCTTCTTCTTTCAGTCATCTGGTAGTGTATTTCATACGTCTCAACATTGATACGCAGTCACTATGCCTTCCACAGCTGATCTCCAAGATCCCAAGGAGTATCAGAAGATATTCCATTGGGCTGAGACTCAAAAAGATGCCACGATTCCTTCTTTCAACACACGGAAGAATGATCCCTACAAGGTGTGTTTACTAGATACTACGAATCAATCAAAACTAAAGATGATGCTAACCGTTAACAGTACCAAGAAGGATTCGGGAACCAGTATGTGGCCGTACGTTGAACTTGGGAGAGCATCGACATACTAACTAAAACAGCTTCTCCTCAGAGGCAATTCCAGGAACCATTCCTCATGGTCAAAACTCTCCACGCAATGTCCGCTTCGGCCTCTATGCGGAGCAAATAACCGCTACTGCATTCATTGCACCGCGACATGCAAACAAGAAGGCCTGGCTTTATCGCGTGCGCCCTGCCGTGGCCCATCAGGGATTCGTATGTTCCTCATGTTGCGTTGCACAATTTGCGCTAACTAAGATTCAACCAGACTGAACTTCCAGATAACAAAGACACCGAGTGCTGCTTCCTTCCCTTAAACCCCAAGATTCACGTTTCGCCCACTCAACTCGCCTGGTTGCCCACAGATATTCCCGAGGAAGAAACCGACTTTGTCACTGGTCTCCGAACTTTTGCTGGCTCTGGTGACCCAACCCTTCGCGAGGGCCTAGCCACCCACGTATACGTCGCCAACAAGAGCATGACTAAAAAGGCCTTTGTCAACTCCGACGGCGAATTCCTCATTGTCCCGGAGAAAGGCGCTCTTAACATCCAGACTGAGTTCGGTCCATTGTTTGTGCAGCCCGGAGAATTAGTTGTCATCCAGCGTGGAATCAGATTCCGTGTTGAGTTGCCTGATGGTCCTTCTCGAGGTTACATTCTTGAGATTTGGGGTTCTTCCTTTGAGCTTCCGGAGTTGGGTCCCTTGGGTGCCAACGGACTCGCCAACTCGCGTGACTTCCTTACTCCTACCGCTCAGTATGAGGTTGTCCAAGAGCCATGGGAGATTGTATACAAGCTTGGCGGAAAGTACTTCAAGAGCACGCAGAATCACTCGCCATTCGATGTCGTTGCATGGCACGGAAACTACGTATGTTCGACTCGTTCCTGATTCTGCTTGCAAGATACTTATATTATATTACAGGTTCCCTACAAGTATGACATGACCAAATTCGTCAATGTCGGCTCCATCTCCGTTGATCACATTGATCCCTCCATTTTCTGTGTCTTGACTGCCAAGTCCCGTGACATCACAAGTCCTCTTGCCGATTTCTTGATCTTTTCTCCTCGATGGGATGTTGCTTCTCGTATGTCTATCTCTAAAGGACTCTTTTAGATATGTATGCAAACCGACTAACTGATTATTAGACACTTATCGCCCACCATACTACCACCGTAACGCGGCCTCGGAACTCATGGGTCTCGTTTACGGAGATTACGGTGGTCGATCCGACGAATTCATGCCAGGCAGTATCTCTTTCGAGTGTGGCAGTAAGTAATCTCTTCCAGAGAAATCTTTACCCAGTATCTAACTTGTGAACAGTGGTCCCCCACGGTGTCGCCTATGAACAGTTCAAAGAAGCCACCGAATCCACACCACCCGTAATGCAAATCTCGCCCGCCTCTATCGCATTCATGTTCGAGTCTTCCCGACCCTTCACAATTACTGACTATGCATGGAACTCGAGTAAGAAGCACGAACATGAGCCTAAGATGTGGGATAATTTGGTGGACAACTTCTCGAGCCATTTAAAGGAGGTTGAGGAGATTTTGGCCAAGGGTGTGGACAAGCTGAAGGTCAATGGTACTTCTTAGTTGGGTTTGGTACGAATGAATGAAAATAGTCGATGTATTTATGAGTTTGTGGGTTTTGTATATCGTCATTGTGAATAGCAGTTTGATATCCAAGTATCATCTTCTTTATGACTGCCTTCTTTGAACGAGATTTGACTAGTCTCCCAAGCCCCCTTCCCGTAAACGTATAAAAGACAAGAAGCACAGAATATATGTTCTATCGAATTAATCCATGCTCTAATTAAGCAAACTAATCTTCCCAGCAGCCAGCTTATTCGCTATTCCATTAGAAATCTGCGGTCCAACCTCTCTCAACAACCCGAAAACATGTGCCCTCCTCCTTCCTGCAAACTGTCGCTGATCAATTTCCTTACAATCTCCGTAAGGCCCAAAGGCGAATCTTTTCTGCGTAGTCGATAATTCGGACCATGGCTCTCTGCCATTCACGAAATCAATCCATCTACTCCGCATGTCTTCGCCTACGGCTTCAGCGGGTGGATTATGTGAATAGTCCATTGTTCCAAATATGAATAAAAGGTCCACAGCATGATGCGCGCGAGAAGAAGCCTGCCATGGATTGACTTCATCAAAAAGGTATCGGTATACCTTCTTCTGGTTTGCGATGAGTTTTTCCGCGACGAGTTCGGTAGGGAGAGCGAATTTAGAGTCGTGCAGAAGATCTAGGACACCTAGGGTACTTGATGTTGGCCTATCGGCGGATATGTGATATGCTTTGCGCAGCTTGTCGCCTAGTTCAGGATCGGAGGCTGTGAAAGTGGATATTATGTCTGTGGGGGAGAGGGTCTCGATGCCTCTGCGCCAGATTACTGACTATTCGATGAATTAGCCTTACATCAAATCACACGGGTAGTGGGAGGAGGGGGGTACCTCAAATTCAGTCTCGCCAATCATCAGCTCATCAACCTGTTCCTGCTTATTTTCCCAGTTTGCCAAAATGTCTTCCTCTTGCATCCAACAACGAGACAAATTATTTTCTGTCAGGATCTGCTTGAAGACTTTCTGGCTACAATCACGTAACGATTTGCCCTCTAATTCCTGCGCGCGAGCTTCGCAGACCTCCAAGACACCTTTCCCGAGTTGATGTGGCATTGGCGGCGACAAGTGCAGAGATCCGGACATGAGAACTGCGCGTTTCACTGGTGGACCGGTTATGAGGTGAGCGTGAACATAGACTGCGCCGGCACTTTCGCCGCAGAGGGTGATACTTTCCTAGGAGATTGTTCATCAATATGACCATAGTCCAGCAGAAAGGTGCAGTACTCACAGAATCACCACCGAAGCCCTCGATGTATCTTCTAACCCAGTCGATTGCCAACGCTTGATCTTTGAGCGAGAGATTGACTTCTGCGGTCCCTTTACCGTCTCCGAACCCAAAGAGGTTCAGTCGATAATTCATTGCAACTATTATAATTGGCTTTCCGGCCTTGACTGAGTCCCCGACAATTCTTGTAGTATCTATCGAATGTATGAGCTTTTATTATGGAGCTTCAGGATGACAATTATTTACCGCAGATACCAGACGCAGCAGAGCAGAATGTAACTGCTTGAGAACCACCTAATCACAGAATGAATTTCAGCCTAAAAGGGGTCTAAATGTGCAAAACTAACCGTATATCCAAACCAGAACCGGCAGTTTCTGACCACTCGGCACATTCGCCGGCACAGTGACATCTAGGTTCAAGCACTCAAACTCATCTTCAGCTTCCTCCTTGATCTCAAAATCTTCGGGAATTCGTAGTAAATGACGGACGTCGACGTCAACCTGTGGGCATTTGGGACTATTATAACCCCTTATAAGTAGCGATTTCACGAGCAAAGAGTGCTAGGGACATACCCATATTGAGTAGCATCAATCGTCTTCCCACTCAGTTCTTTAGGTGCGACGGGTTGCGCCTTCTCGAATCGAGCAGGGATATGAGCGTATTTGATCCCTTTGAATTTCTTGATCTTGAAGCCTGCGTAGTCTACTGTCGTGCCGTTGAATGTGGCGTTCAATTGATGGTGATGGACAATCGTGTTGACCATGTTGACTATTTTTGCTACTCTTGTAGAGTAGCTAGTTGATGGGCGCCAACCTGGGAAGGACACAAGAAATCTGACAGAGAGACAAAAGCTAAAGCGAGAACCGTGCAATAGTCCAGAGAGGGGTCAGTGAACCGCAATTGGCTGGATTCAGGCAAGTCTTGCCAATTCGTATCTTGAGTTTGTTGAAAGTAGCCCTAACTCCTTGGTGGCATGTGGAGAAGTGGTATTACCCCACACCTCGGGAATCCCCCTGGAGTAAGTCTTACCCGATCCGGCAAGTCATTTCATTCACTCTTTGTTCATTGCTAATTTCACTTATCAAGATATCTAACTATCTACCTATGGAGAGAAGGTGCCCAAAAATGCAAAGAACACCCCAGTCAAATCATCCAGCTTCACACCCTTCTCGCTCGCAAGCTTCGGAATCACACCTCTTCTCTGCGTCTCACCCCCATAAGCATCCTTCACAAGTCGTCTCACCTGCTGCTTTCCACTTGGTCCAAAAATTCTCGCTCTAAAATCCTCACCCGTTCCCTTGCAAGGCTCCCATGGCGCTTTGCCAGTAACAAACTTGAGGAGATCCTCAGCAAAAGCTCGTGCAACCTCCTGCTGCTCGGGTGTCAGGTAATCATTGAAATTCTGATAGAAATAAGCCAAATCCAAAATGTGTGTGGATTGGCCCTTGAAGGGGCCTTCCCATGGATTCTGCTCATTGAAGTAGTAGACATATGCATTGCCGTCTTCAGGCCACCCGGATGCGTATGCTAGAACCGGTGCGTAGAATAGAACATCATTCGTGAACTCGAGGATATGGTCAAACGCTTCTTTATCCGGGGTCGTAGAAGAGATGTTGTATGACGATAGTAATTCGGAGGAAATTTCGGATGGGTATGCCGAGAGGGCTTTTCCAAGGGTGGATATGAATCGTGGTGCTGCATTCTTGGCCTGAAATCCAAGACGGATGCCGAATATACTAGTCTATGCGAGTTGTCAGCAAACTCTTCAGAAGTTGGATGACAATTTCAACAAACATCATGCTGAGCATCGCCAATGAGTATCTCCTTGCACCAGCTCTTTCCCGCAGGATAGCTAGTCGTAGACTTGTCTGAAATCTGAGCAAAAGTTGGTGGATTGGGGATCAAATCGCCGTCAATAGCAAAGTTGGGGGCAACATTGGGAGGTATCTTTGCCACGAGCTCTGCGGCTGGCGATTCGATTATTGCCTTGATGCGCTCTTCAGGTGATAGCTTGTCGAAGCCCCAGGCCTTGATGGCCGTTTCGTAACCCTCCTCATGCACCGCGTACGGCAGAGGGGTCAGGAGAATGTTCTGTCCACTCATCGATAGTACACGTTTGCAGAGAGGGATCGTAGAGTGAAGGTGCTGGGTGGCCGAGCCTGCAGAAAATATCAGTTTCTACTCGTGCGAGGACCATCAGAGTTATACTACCTCCACCAGCACTCATTCCTGCAAGTGTAATGTTATCTGGATCACCGCCAAAGTCACGGATATGTCTATGCACCCATTCTATAGCAGTTCGCTGATCACGGAAACCATTGTTGGCTTTATACCCTGCAGCACGAAGCTCTTCCGATGTCAGAAATCCGAAGGCGCCGAGGCGATAGCTATGTCACGTCAGCCTTTCAAATGAGACCCATGATCTAAGGGTAGCAACGTACTTGGGTCCAACAGCCAAAATAGGGACGCCCTTCTCAACAGACAACTTGATTAATCGAGTCCAGTCGAATTGTGGCCACGAGTTGGCACCAATGTTGAGACCTCCGCCATGTATGAATAGCAAAACTGGAAGTTTTGAGGCAGAGGTCGTTCCCTCTGGCACAGCGATGTTTAAGTTCAGGCATTCCGTATCAGATTGCGGAAGCTGCTTCTTGGGTAGTTTTTGCTGAATGGCGCTCTGTTCAAAATCGCACCCATTGACGAGAGAAGCGGCCGTAGGTCTACCACGCACATCAGCCGTTCATAGTTTCTCAGTCAAATATCGGAAATAAAGAACCACTTACCCGTCCTTTGTAGCGTCCAAAGCTCCTTCATCGGAGGATCTAGAAGTAATCAGCTCTGCATCTGCGAGCCTATTCCTCAGAGAAGCATATTTGATTCCGCGATAGTGCGTTACGCCGTCGATGTTCTTGCCTTGGACTTGGCCGAGATATGTGGTTTGTAAGAGCGCACTCATGTTGCTGACTATTTCTGCTGTCCTATTCGTATTCAATAAGATGAAAATTCTCAGTCAAAGTGACAGCATGGTAGAATGAGAAGCATTTCCTTCTTTGCTCAAAGGTTTTCGGATAAAGACTCTCGAGTCGGAAAACCCGAGCGGGGGACGGGGGTTCTCCGCATTTCGTACAAGCCGGGATCTAAAGTTCTACCACCCATGATTTATTCTGACAAAGGTATTTGATTGGGGAATTATGTTCATGTATTTAGTTGTAGTCTATATCCGGCCTTGCAATTAGCTCCCTCCACTTGATAACAAACCCCCACCCTTGAGGTACAACCATTGCCAATGACCGGCAAACATTTATGAGAGAAGGGACACACTCCGGGATTCCGGCGCACACGTTACTACTCGCGTTATGCTGCAAGTGGCGCTTCTAAGTGTCTTGCTCCCCGAGTCCAGAACCTTAGGGGGTATATCAAGATCCTTGTGAACAAGAACCTAGCCGGTTCATTGATTAAGAGTCTCATTGACCTCCTTGCTGAAATTGCATGCTATATCCTCCCGTATTCTCATCTTTGATGAATTTGAAATTGTCCGTCGACAGCCCAAAGGGTTTCAGAAGGCCGTTCCCAAGCTACGGGATTATCAGCATCGATTCAGTCAATCCAACAAATGAAACTCACATCTTTCAACTTCCCCATCATCTCTCCCATTTCATTTTCCCTCGCAGCCTGAATCCTAGGTGGTAACTCTCGTAACCCTCGTTGCACAACTTTTTGATCTTGCGGCGGCAGATTGTCCATGCTCGCCAGTTCCTTGTAATCCTCCTCCGCACCTTGCAAATTAGCCCAACCATCCAACTCTGTTCTTGCACGAGCCCGCCTCATCAATGCCTTGGCTCGAATTCTCTTGACATCATCTCGACGTTTGTCATCTTGCTGTAGACGTTCTAACTGCCTTGCCTCGTCTTCATCGTCGTCCGGAAGCTCCACGATAGCGTCTGCTTCTTCCTCCAAAAGTTTGGTACTATCGTCTTTGTCGGCCTGTTTGGATTTTGGGAGACATCCATCAAGATTATCGATGCTCGCTGTCGCCGCGTCAACGGCCGCTTTCCAGTCCTCCAGCTTCAAGTAACATGCCGAAATGTTGCTCTTCAACACCGCAATCTCGTAATCTAAGTAATTGGGACAGGAGGCCAGTGCGCGATCGTACGTGGAAATGGCATCTGAGTAGGCGGCGGCGGCGAACTGTTTGTTTGCTTCGGCTTTGCAATTGTTCGATTCTTTTAATAATTTCTGTTCGCATTATTAGCTCTGTTGTGTGTTGAGACGGGCCGCACGTACAGCTTCTTCGTCTGCGGGGAAATGGGCATCGTGGAACTCGTCGTCCGACTCCGCATCGTTTGTCTCATTCGGCGCAGTTTTGGGCTCTGATATTTCGGAAGCTGATTGCGCCATTGATGAGTCTATCTTTGAAATATTCAAAATCGCCGCCCTGTCTTGGGGCAAGTGTAAGTCATCGACTGTTGAGGACGACCGGCAAGTCTTCTAACCGCGGGGAATGACGAAATTTCGTACTTCTATCGTATAGGTCGTCACGCTGATATTCCGCCAATTGTATGATTCTTCAAGGGATACGAATGTTCGAGTGATGCGTGAGTCATCGGGGAGAGGGAGACTGACTCAGAAAAATGTCACTCAAGGTTTCGTATCGTGTAGAATATGTCGGCGTTTGCCATGGTTGAACAACAAAGTCGTACTGACTGTATTGTAGGTTCGTATTGCGCTAGTAATAGTTTCATGCACGGCCAGTCTATTATATCCACATCAAACAGATCTATAGAAGCATCTGAGTAGATTTGTCTATAGTGTTTGATATATATTTACACCGCAAAAAGTAATAGAAAGTCCCAGCAAAGGCCATTGACGCTCTAGAATTCAGGTACGCAGATCCACTGGTAGAAGAATTGCTTGATTGGGCATTCAAGTAGCACAAATCCCATGTACGTGCCGTGCCCTATCGACTTACGTACGAATGCTTGAGGACGAGGAAGCTTTGAGGCATAATAAGGACAATATAGCTAAAATATCATTATCAAACAGAAGCAGACAACCGGCCATGGTCTCCAAATAGGCAAAGTGAGCGGCCGAATATACACATGTTTTAGCCAATCAGACTCCCACGTGCATGTATTGAGAAATCTCCCGTATGCATAAGTAAATAATGTAACAAAAACAGAGACTTGTGTCATCAACCCCAGTGTAAACCGCCACTGTATAGAATACCGTGATACCTCAACTTTCAAGTGTTGAAAGAATCTTTGTCTACATCCGCAGGAGCTTTTTATCATATTTTTGTCATTGCGATACATTCGAGGACGTACTCGGGTATAAATAGGAGAAATAACTCCCTCGTTTACTTGCTTCTCGCATCAGCATCCATCATCTCTCTCACATTTAAAATCTTGACATCCCCGCAGTACGGCACGCATTTTTGCCTTCTTCGCCTCCAATGTCGTCAACCGAGTGCGTATTCAAAACCTTTCCCATCTATGTAGCCTAACTCTAACTGCAGTCTATAGATTACCTCGCATTAGGGCCTGTCTTTTTGACATGGACGGTCTTCTGCTCAACACAGAAGACATTTACACGACCATCACAAACTCTGTTCTCCAAGAATATGGCAAGCCTAACATGCCCTGGTCACTCAAAGCCCAGATCCAAGGCCGACCTGCTCCTGAAGTAAGAATTATCTCAATCAAGGCGGTACAAACTCACTCACAGACAGACATACAGGCCGTCAAAATCTTCCATGACTGGGCAGATCTACCCATCTCACAAGATGAGTACGCTGCCAAAATAGCTGTCAAGCAACAAAAGTTATTCCCTGAAGCAGCTCCCTTGCCTGGTGTTGTCAAGTTGCTTAATGATCTTCATGCCACTACCAACACCTCTCAGCCGGTTTACATTGCCTTGGCAACCTCATCCCACAAACGCAACTATGAGCTCAAGACCGGTCATGTGCAGGATCTTTTTGCTCTATTCCCGAAGAACAGACAGGTTCTGGGCGACGATCCGCGTATTGGCAAAGGGCGCGGAAAGCCACTGCCGGATATTTACTTGCTTGCCCTCGAGACCATTAACCAGGAACTCCGCGAGAAGGGAGAAGAGCTTATCAAGCCAGAGGAATGTCTCGTCTTTGAAGATGCCGTCCCCGGTGTTGAAGCTGGTCGTCGTGCGGGTATGCAGGTTATCTGGTGCCCTCAGCCACAAATACTAGATGTGTACAAGGGGCGAGAGGAGGAGGTTCTTGCAGGTCTGACCGGGGAACACAAGGAGGAAGAAAAGACGGATGCTGAAAAGGAAGCGGATGACCTGCAAAAGGAGCGATTGGCAAAGACTGATGGGTCTGGAAAGCCTGGAAAGTTGAATGATGGGTATGGTCGGCTATTTTCTACGCTGGAAAACTTTCCGTATGAGCAGTATGGCATTGTCATTCCATCATAATGGTAATGCTGGATACGTGGGAGGTATTATTTGGTTACTTTCTTATGTACACCAAATATCTTTAAAAGCTCTAGAATCTGCACATATATACAGATAGAAATGATCTCTCAGATCAACAAAGACAATGATAGACAAGAGAGGAGAAAGAAAGGATGACTCAGTGCGTCAACACACTTGCCTACACTTGTTAGAACACTAGACCACAGTACAGACGCTTTACCTGTAGTCGAGTCGGATAAGGAATTGGAAAGTGGAAGAGCTAATTGATTATATACTGATATAGTGAATCTATGTATAATTGCCCGTACCAGGGCATAACCATCGAACGATTGTATTGCAACCCACATGCCCCAAAATCGATTAAGCAAATCCAGCGCTAATCACAAAGCTCACATCATCATTGTATAACGTGGTACTGTCAAAAGTATTGGGGCCGCCGTTGGCCGCAATATAGAGGATTCCACTGTAATGGCGCCAAAAGCGAGCTGGATAGCTCCATGATCGTATAGAATTGCCCTGGCCGTTGAGACCAGCCATGGGACAGAATGTGGCATCCTCACTGAACAGTTTGGTGCCATCATTGGCATTGAGAAGGAGTTGATTGCTGGAGTGGCGGATATAGCTGCCAGGAGTATCGACGGACTCGAAGGAGTAACAGCCACTGTTACCAAGACCGATGCGAACAGTCCAACTAGCTTGCTGTTGAAGAGCAGTAGAACTAGACGAATTCACAACTTGGAGTTCTACAGTCGAACCGGAATGGGTAATATACTTTGTCGTACAGCATGCAGTTGTTGCTCTAAGCGAGATCGAGGAACCAACAGTCAACCCTGGACCACTAACCAAGGAGGTGACCGCATAGCCCGCGGCAACGATATTGGCTTKTACAGAATCCTCAGTGGCATTAGATGGATATCCACTCGTCATGACACCTTCATAAAACGTGCCCTGAGCGGCATTGCTGTTATCACCGCCAATCCCGAGAATAAGGGCWCCCTCTTTACTCATCGGGTTATACCCACCAGTCGGACGTATGCCGCTGTACAAAGTTGTCAATGACCCAGATGTAGCATCTCCACCACGCATTTCCCACTGGTCTGGCTCGCCTTTGAGCGTTGCTGTAACAAATCGGGAAGACATTGTCACATCAGCATCGTTGTTACCAGCTGCGTAACCAGAAAAGAGACCATTTTCGAGATCAGCCATAATCCAGGGACCGGTGCCGCCGCCGCTGCCACTTTTGGTATCTGCTCCAAAGTAGATAGCCTCCATATGGCCATTTCCTGTATCGGTGTTACTCACTTCGGCGTTGCCATAGTCAAAACAGCAAACGGTATTGTAATGAGTGCCATCCAATACGGCGTACAAGCCTTCAGGCTCGTCACCGGTGGCTATACCACTAGTAGCATCGTTACGATAACCGGTTTTGGGTGAAATAAAAACTCCATACGCCTTTTCACCATTCAGCATCACCGGCGCACCAATGGCGCTAGCCAGATAGTCATAGCCATTGGCTTCTGGACCAGTGGCTGCGCCTCCAGGGGGTGCCTGGGTAAGATGATTACCGCTACCGGACTGGTCGTAGATAATTGTGATCAGGCACGTTGTACTGGCGCAGAATGTATCTTGCGCAGCGGCATTAGCGACACCGCCGGTGGATAGGGGTGAGATGTCGGTTGTCGCGCCATCAGAGCCACGGGATACTTGATAGAGGGCCCCGGTGTATGCGTCGTAAAGGGCGCGAGTGGTGCTGTGTGCAGCGACGCATGGAGTTCCGCCTGAAGAATAGATGTCACAAGGTCCGGCGAGTGTGCTTTTGATTGAGAGGATAAATGTGAGCACGCCATTCAGGCGGTTCACCGGTTTCGAGAACAGCATGTCTGGTCGATCTCCAGTCTGACAGGATAAGGTTCTTACGGGCTCCGTGAATATCAATTGATGTGACTTTGTGGCTATCGACCGATCTTATAAACACTGCAGTTATTTATAAATTTTTTGTAATCGTGTATTCGTACTCCTAATGATAATGTTGCTGATGACTGGAAAAATACTACCGCAGGGTTTGGTGAGCGTTACATCGCAACCAGCCTCCAAAGTTACAAAGGGCCTAACAGCAGGCGCGCCGCGTCCAGTCGCCTTGCCAATTTACCCATAACCATACTCTAATGTTGTCTTTATAGTGCATGCGATTACGTATGCATATAGCTTGGCCGGGCTCGCCGTCCGAATAAGCATGGATGGCTCCTACCCCTGATCTATCGTGGTGTCCCTTCTCAGGGAGAGATGCCTCGGTAGGCTCGGCCGGTATTGATGTAGACCCCAAATCGGGCCAGAGGATAGACACTGTGTATCATATTGGTTTCCTTTTTTTTAACAAAGAATAAACGAAAGGTCGAGAACGGAATGACACATTTGGAAAGGTTCTGTGTAAGTACTTACATGCATCTCAGTGGTCCGTGTCCTGTCAAATAAATCCGACCAAAGCGGGGCAAACATCTATCCCTCACTGAGAGCATATTCATATCATTGCAACTTCATCAGACAAAAGCGCTATGGACTACCTCCCTACTTCTACAGTATCGTCGTCATCTCGCTCGACTGAAAATGCAACAGAATCTAGCCAGAGGCGAGATCGCAGAAGAGAGAAACAGCAGCTGTCATGCAATTTTTGTAGGAGCCGCAAGTATTCGAGTCACAAATGCACCTTGCAAAAAAGGACATGATTCCAACTGATGGAAATCCACAGAATCCGGTGTGATCGCCAGCTCCCATGCCAAACTTACCTGACTAAGGGTAATGCTCTCTCTTGTACATATGCGCCGCATCCTCAGCGCAAGATCACCACCGTCAGTGTGGGCGAACGCATTCAGCAGCTCGAAAACTTGGTTCGTTCATTAATGCAGCAGGAAGAGCAACAAAAACTGAACATCCCTGATGGTGCTGCTCGCGCCTCTTCAAGGTCATTGGAACATGAAAACTTGCGTCTACACTCACACGGTCCAAACTATGTCAGTAATGTGCATTGGGCTGCAGTACTTGATAGTATCTCTGACCTCAATGACACCTACGAGACGGAGAGGGAAGCGGCAATAGAAACTTATCATGATAATACCAATCGATCACAGCCCATACCCGGTCCTCGTCTTTTTTATGAACCCATTCAAGCTACCAAAGATGAGATTATTTCTTCCCTCCCACCCCGGGCTGCTGTAGACCGTATGATTGCACGATATTTCAACACCCAGGGTATTGCGCCAGGTAGATTATTGGATAATATTGGTCTCTATTTAATTCAATGTGCACCCTAGCTCTGACTGTTTGACAGCTGTTATCTCTAGCAACCAATTCCTTCGAGAGGTGCGTAAAAATTTTTCGCAATTATATTCATTTCAACTGCTAAGGCTAAAGCTCGTTCCGCATTTAGTATGAGAACTTTTGGCGAAATCCAAGTGGGACCCCCTTTGCGTGGATTGGCCTTTATTCAGCATCATATGTCTTTCCACACAATATCATCAACTCGCCCAGGGCCCAACGGAACCGGATCCTTCGATACGCATTCAGTTGTTTCACGAGAGAACTGTACACTGTCTAGTCCTCAGCCATTTCACCAAGGGAGGCCCGTATGTCCTCGAAACTCTGCATATTCATTGCACCAGTGAAATTTTAATGTGCAAAGATGCTGATGTTGGCCATTGGTTTCTGCTAGGCATGCTAGTTCAACTCGCGCCCAGCCAGGGCTATCATCGAGACCCTGGGAACTTCTCCAACCTGCCAGTCTTTGCTGGCGAGATGCGGCGCCGCGTGTGGGCGGCAATAGTACAACTGGACTTGCGTCTTTCAAGCCAGATGGGCCTCCCACGCCTTCTGAAGTCACAGCAATATGACACTTTGGAACCTCGCAACCTTTTAGACTCTGACTTTAACGAAGAGAGTGTTGAGCTCCCCCCATCACGGCCGGAGAGTGAAGTGACGCCTGTACTTTATGGATTGGCTAAAGCTCGGATCGACAGCATCGGTGCACTCATTAGTGACCTCATCGCTGATGTTAATGACCACCCACTTCCGGAGATCATGTCTCTTGATAAGCAATTACATAAGGCAGAGATGTCACTACCTCAGATTTTCCAATGGCAACCGCTGAGCCAGTCACTCATAACTCCTCCACCTATTGTATTACATCGTATCGTTCTACAGCTTTCTATTCAAAGGCTCCTAATATCACTTCATCGGAGATATTTTTCACCCCATAAAGGGCCGAATGAGAGCTACGAGTATTCTCGAAAGACTTGCGTGGAAGCTGCGATCAAGATTCTCGAGTTTCAGCAAATGATGTATGACGTAACAAAGCCTGACGGATTGTTATTTCCTATGCGCCACCTACGATCATCACTATTGCAATCTGTCTTTTTACTCGGCGTGAGTGTTTTGTGTTATTACATGCAACTCACGAGAAGCACAGCAGACGCTTTACCTGACCGTGAGAAGATCCTTGACTTGTTGCGAAGTATATATCCCATATGGATACACTTGAGCACGGTGTCACAAGACGCCAGAAAAGCGGTTGAGCACTTACGTCTTGTGCTAGAAGTTCCCCCTCAAGATGACAACAATAAATCATTCGCAAGTACGACACCGATTGCTGCGACCGCCGCACCCGATAGCCAAGTTTCCTGGGACATCTTTCAAGGTGGCTAGATCTTTGGTTTGATTCAAGATTATATTCTCAGCTAACTGTTAACTTTCTAGGTACACCCAACGTGTATCAAATATTCGACTCCAACAATGCGGTGTGGGATATACCTGGATTATCATCTGGAGATATGTTTCCAACGGATTGGATCATGGAAAACCAGCCACATTGAACATTAGGTGGTAACTTTTACTCTAAACCATAATATTCATCTCGTGGTTTCTAGCCATCTCACCATTAACCTATTAATTACAGTCCTAAGCTGTTCTGCGTTTTAGAATTGTTTTCTGTAGTTCTCACCCAGAGTAGAGTCACTTTACCCCCAAATTCAGTTTCAGGAAGTTTTTCAACGCCAAATACAGCTTACGCTAGTGCTAGAGATTTTGTCAAGCTCAAAAAGAGTTAAGTGGCTTACTGTGTTGGAATTGATCACCTCAGACAATTGTGGCCCTTTTGTACAGTCTTCAATGTTTATTTCTAGAGAATAGATGCAGACTGTATTCAGTTATGGTCACTTCACTCTATCATATGGTCAGCTGCGTGTGGAGTTGGCAAACCGGGGTCATGGCAAGGATCCTGGAGAAACTTGGGGAAATTAAGATTTATTCAGGATGTTTTATGAAAATGACCGAGCGGATTAAGACAGGGTTGGTGAAGAATTTCATCGACTGCAAAGTCTACGACCTCCTCAAGCATACTCCCGCTGACCGCTTCAATTCGACCGCATTTTACCATCCTAACTCAATCCACTATGGCACTAGCAATTGTCAGGAGTAGTATTTCCTCGAGGAAAATACCTGGAAATTCGATAGCGCGTACTTCAATACCTAGCCGGCCGAGATTGAAGCGACCGACCCTCAGCAGCGTCTGCTGATAAAAACTGTCTACAATTCCTTGTAACTATCGGTGGATATCCTCCCCTCATACTATGTCGCATGCTAAGTTATGATTCTACAGAGTTGCTAGTGGCCAGACCATAGAAAGCCTTCAAGTTTCAGCTACTGCAGTTTATGTCGGCCAGATGTGTGATGACTGATCTCATTTATCTGGTAGCGATTGGGAGGTTGTACACACATAAGCAGCTGCCGGCACCAGTTGTTGTATAATTTCAAATCTGATATTCTATTTCTTTGACAGGCATGGTCCAAGTATGGCCATTGATACTGCTTGTTCCTCATCGATGGTATGTGTCCATCAGGCTGTTCAAGCCCTTCGGAATGGTGAGTCCCGTGTTGCTATTGCGGCAGGCACCAACCTGATTCTAAGTCCTGATGAGTTGTGAAACACATCCTGAGTTGTTATGTTATCTATACACTAAAATGCGGCTTGTCATCGTCGTTGTCCTCAGTCCTCTAGACCCCGGTGTGCACTTCATCGGAAGTGACAACAGAACGTGAAAGCATCACAGGACTACACCATGTCGCTTCGTTCTCTTCGTTGCCATATTCGCTGGATCCAGCCCAACTAGCGTTTATAGCGACACGGAACCTCGCAGGGGCATTGGCAGTGTGACGGAAGAAGACAACGCAGAGAGCTATACTTCCATCCGCCGAGACGGCTTGAAACTGCCATTGGTTCCAGCTGTCGGGGTCCAGCTGAGCACTCTATTTGGGGAACAGGTTGCTTGAATTGAGGATTAAAGGTGCTGATTTAACCGGATGAGCTGCTGTGGATGATGCGATTGAAACGTCGGAGACGGTGCTTGTATTCGTCATGATGGCCTACAGAGGAACTGCTATTACTGACTGAAGACGGATGCTTGAATAATCTTTAATAGTAGACTATAGTGGGCATTCTCGCCAGTAAGTACTTTCCATCACCTGGTGCTAAGGATCAATGTAATCCACCAAAATCAAGTCGCAGTGTTTCGGAGCTCGCTAGATCAAATCGTATTCGGAGTGTTTCGGGGGACTCTTCATTTACCGGTATATTCATGTGACACAGCAAGCAGGTTAGACTTAATATGTGTTCTAGAATACGAATCAGTAGACTAGGATAATCCAACATGGAAGGGGGTCTAACCCTACATGCTCAATTTACGATAACCCTCCTGTTGGCTGACTATACATGGATGTAAGGGCAGGGGGTTCTACAGGACCCCCTCAATGAGATGCGTGTTTCAGTGGTACTGCCTCCAGTGGCGGCTGATTATTGTTAAAATTTATCCTTCTACTAGTGATATTAATAAAGACTCACGATAAATAATGCTAATACCATTAGCAGCCCATCTGAAGATATATTTATCCCTGCTTTGCCACTTATAGTATCACAGCTTCAAGGGAAATTTTTCTCGCAGCCACCCACCATATTTGTAGAAGACAAAGGGAACCGGTGTAAAAGCGAGAGTGATAAAAGCCAACACACTATTCCCCCATCCCAGGCCAAGTCTTCTGTAGAGTGGATTTGCGGCCAATGGAAGGAATGCCCCCGAAGCATTCCTCACAAGTGTAAGAGCTGCCAGCGAAGAGGCTGCAGCTTGCGGGCCAAACATATCCATTATATAAAGCTGGGCCGAAGAGGAAAGGATAAGTATTCCCATTCCAATGAAGACCGTTCCAATGATAGGAACGACCCATTGCGCAGAACGATCAGCAGCCCAGCTGTACCAAAACATGCCACCTGGTATACAGAAAGTAAATGCCATCATGAGAATCAAGCGCCGCTCCGGTGCACCATCTCTGCCTATCAGCTTATCACTTAGTAAAGATAATGTTATCAGAACTATGACGCAACCAATACCAAGCTCTAGATATGCCAGGCCAGTGAAGCCCACCTTCCATTCGTATGTCTCCTCGAAAACAGACGGGAAAGTGGCAAAGAGGAGAAATGTTAAGCCGAAGATAAACGCCATATATACCCCCATCAACATAACGATAGGCGAAAAAAGAAGGACTCGAACGGGACGGAGAATGATGCACTCAACGAATTCACGCGGTCGAAGACTGGGCTGCAAGCTCTGTGCGGTATGAAGCTGAAGATTGCCGGTTTCCTTGCGCAGCCGTGCAGCTTTTCTGCTTAGAATGGTACCAGCATTCGTTTCGCTCATTGTAACCATGGCAATAATTGTGACCACACCGGCCTAGATGGAGTGATTAGAAAATATTCACGACATCAGAAAAATCTCTCACGGCAATCACCTACCAACATTAAAACCAAGTAGAACGTCCAACGCCAACTCAAGGACTGAGTCACGAATCCCCCAATAATAGGCCCAATAACAGGACCAAGGAGTGGTCCAGCAGTGAAAAGCGCCATCGCGGTTCCACGCTCTTCTTTTGGCAGCAAATCGGCAATAGTACCTCCGCCACAAGTCATGAAAGACGCAGTGCAGGCGCCGCTTAGGAACCGGAAAATGAGAAACATGGCTACATTTATACTTCGCGAGCAGCCAATCGTGCAGCATATGAACAACCATGCGCTAGCCCAGTGTACAGGAACACGTCCATAAGCCTCTGACAAAGGAGCAAATAGTAGAGGTCCCATTGATGCTCCCAACGAAGTAATAGTGATGCTCAATGTGATGATGACGCTGTCATCATTGATACCAAAGTCGGCAGCTAGTTGTAGAGAAGCCGGGGCGTACATGGTTGTTGCTATATTCCTGTTATTTTACCATATCAGCAAATGGTATATAGTCGGCGGGGGTTTCTCCATTGGTAGTCGAGAAACGTACAAGTATAATACTGAAAGGCTGACCAGTGCGGTGTTCAGCATTTTGCGCTTTCTGGACCAATTTCGCGGATTTGCAGGGTCATCAGGACCATCCCAGTCCACAAAACCCGGATCGGTAGGCACATTGTTGGTGGGAGGGTCTTGCTGCCCCTCAGAGAAATCGATGTTACCTGTATAATGCTCTATGTCGGATGGCCATTCTGCTGGGGTGCTTTTGTGCGGGTTCTTGAAAAATGACTGACCATTGCTGCTCGTGAGGAGTGCTTTAAATAGCCAAAGTATTTTACTTCAATCAGAATCACAATCTCCTCGTAGCCTTTGTTATCCCAGCCATTGGATGTTTTGCCAGGTCATGAAGATAATCCTAAAGTGTTCCGCCGTGGCTCGAGATGATACTTCATAAAGCCGCCCTAACCGTATACTCTGTTGAATTGCACCGACAGACGTTGCACCATTGAAGATGAATTTATGATTATGACCAATGGGATGATGGTAGTACGTTATTTCCTCTTCATAGTGATTTGTACTCCGTCTGCTAATTTTGTACCGCTGATTACTCCGTCGATTGCTCCGTCAATTGCTCCGCCGACCCCCCAATCACCGGTGCTGGGCAAAGACCATGTCCACCAAGTCCCCTTCGATAGTCTTCGATAGAGCTGATCAGGAACAAGTATATCTTAATGAAGTATCTTTCACATGTAAATCCGATCGCCGTCTATCCTGAGTCTATCAAACATCCAAGTACTGGAGAGCAACAATTTTGCCTGCCTCGACAATAGTCCCATTAACAGGTGCTGCCATTCCGCCATCTGTAGTGACATACAACACATCGCCTCCGAATCTCACAGATGTGCTACCAGCCACTGTCATTGTTTTCGTGCTTCCAACGACAGTTCTCGGTTTCAGTTTACTTTTGGAGTGATCATCAGCATCCGAAAACACAACCACCGTGTCTCCACCTGCTACATAAAGATTGTTATTGAAGTCAAAGGTGAGATCATCGACTGCGATACCTATATCTTCTGCAACCGTACGAACAGTTGTGTTCGGCAAAATAGAGCATGTCGAAGAATCGATGGGTACGGCGTAAATGCTCTCAGATGCCGTGTTTGTCCAATATAGAGAGCTATCGTAAATCGCAATTCCATTGATGCCTATGTCAAGACTGGCATTTGTGGGAGGTAACATTTCAGGTAGCGAAATCCCCATTTCATAGTCTCCTGTGCTTGTGTTGACCTTCCACACTGCTCCCAGAACTGAATCGGCAATCAGGACTGTGGCGAGTTGCCCCTCGTGCTTAAGATGACGGTGGGATTCAGCCTTCGTCAAGCCATTGAGAAACATTGCTTCAGGTATATTGGTGATTTTGGATATTTCAGGCCTTTCCCCGTCTCCGCAATTTCCATTCGCGAAGTCCACTTTCCACAACGAAAATGATCCTTCGGTAGCTGTTACGGTAGTGGTGGTGAAATTGCCAACTACTACAGCAAAGATATCATCTGCGATCTCTGACATTCCAAGAACTGAAGTCACGTCTGGAAACTCATAGAGTAATTTAGCAGTAGCTTGATTCAATGGATCCTTGAGTTGGTAGAGGCTCGGCTCGGTGACAAGACCGAACAGTATGTCTCCATTGGATGGTCGAAAGGCGAGATTCTCAATCCAGGTCGGGGTCGAGGAAGCTTGCCAGATAGTCCTAGCTGAGGGACTGTCCGAGCGCGCTGGAGCTTGGACTAGTCGCCCTTGAATATTTGGTGTGAAAGCAAGAGCTGATATGAGGGCGAGAGTGCTGGTTGATGAGAAGAGCTGCATCGTGAATATGGTCAGTGTCAACATTGAATTGCTGGTGCAAAAGAACTTGTGATCTTACATCTGAACAAAGTAGTGTATATAGCTGTCAACTTTATAAACATCTACATTTTTTTAACCAACGGACAACTGTTAGCTTGGAAATAGGAATGGAGTTGATTATTGAAAGAGCCCTAATTCCGCAGCGGAATTGTGAATATTCGTAAGCCGTAGGAATTTTGAGCGCAGACTACGATTTTCTAGGTTAAATAGCCAGCCAATAATTTCAACTTCTTCTTATTAGTGTCCTGAAAGAGTGAGATTTTAGCATGGTGCTTACCCGAAGTCATAATCATTTGATTATCAATCGTGCCTCATCGAAGAATACACGCTCCCAGCATAGAATTCCGGTCAAAGTGCCCAAATTTTCAAGCTATCATCGCCCGTTATTTGAGACTTTTGTTGAACTTCCCCGACGTCATTAGAATCATAGTCTGGGAATCGCCTTTGTCCAGAGCAGGTTGCTAATACGCTGCCGCCTGGATGAAACACTGAGCTAGTGATGGGGTCTACACTTTGGTATCATTATTTTGCGGATTTATTAGCTGTGATGTTCCAAACTCACCATCATGAATCTTGTATGAATAATCGGGTTGGCGCGCACCGATCGTGGTATGAGGATTCTTCCACATCCTCACCATCCCATCTGTTCCACCTGCCCACACTTCATGTGAACCATCATCACCTACGGCAATCACGTCTGTTTTCATCCGCTGGTTGCTCGTCGCCTCTCGTCCCTCGAGCCATCCTAGTAGCTGTCCGGTCACTCGAATGTCGTAGACTAGCATGCCTCGACTCTTACGCTCGACCACATACAAATATCTTCCACAAGGACTCCACAACAACTGTGTGATCCCTGTACCTCCGATATGGCTGTCAGCTTCCGTTTTGGCGATGCTGAATGTCCCAATGAGCTCGCCACTGCCTCTGGCACCGTACAGAGCAATGTTTCTCGTGAAGGTGCCGGCAGCCAGTATTCCATCCTGGGCAGGGTTCATGGCAAGCGCAGATACAATCCCCTTCATTCCGACACCACCGCCAACGATTTGCTTTCGTTTGCTTGGAATGGTAGGTAAACGGCTGACAGGTCCTTCGTTTCCGGTGCGAGAAACATCGAAAATGCAGATCAAAGAATCAGAGCCTGTAATGAATTGAGAGCCGCCGAGATGCGAGGGATACAGAATCGAATGAGGTGCGATAAAGGCTTCAGTTGACGGATTTATTAGAGAGTATGTACCCAAATTTTGAGGTGACAATGCTGATGAGAGTCTGATAGGATGATCCCGAACTGAGGATAAAATCAACGTAGTCGAGGGGTCCTGGAGATTAAAGAACGGATATATTGCAGTGGCATATACTGGCTCTTTGGAAGGAAATGTTGAATACGGCTGCAAATCCAGAGGGGATTCTCTCTTTTCAAGAAGGTCTGGCGGTCTGTTATGTGTTAGTGACTGTTCAAAATAGACGCCGCGAATGATCATACAGGATGAATGTTCTGATACTATTATTCGCAGACGTGGTTATTACTGATGTCCCATCCGGGGTCCTAGAACTTCTGTCAGCGCTAAACATTCTCCGTAGTTAGTACAGGACTACTCACCATTCTGCGCCTTTGAAGAAATTGGAGTCTGTTGAAAATGAACCTTTCCCTGAACCACTTTTCACAGACGGAGTTTTAGATATTTCCAAGGCGTTGTATATAGCCATACATGTCAAGTCAAAACCACTTTCAGACTCAGGACTACCCTCGACGTTGGAGCTCATCAAGCTCAAAATCGCAGACGCTGGAGTACGTTCAGATGGCAAAAATCTCATCAGCTGTTCTGTAACTAAACATAGGACCCTAAGTCGCAGATCGTACACTTCGTCGTCAAATTTCCGCGTTAACTTCGTCGGCTGACAATCTTTCCTAAAATTTAGTAATGGTTTCAAGCAACACAGTCAGAAAAATTACCTCCATTCAAAGCCAAGGCGCTATTAGACTCTTTCTTCATACATTCCCACTGCGTTTGCCATTCCTGTGGCAATTCGCCTAGCAAGTCTATCATCTGTTTCACCAAGTAGTCGTCACCCAGGTAATGAAACGGGATCATTCCGAATATGAAAGAATATATCTATGAACAGCTTGTTTAGTATACCCCTGGGGCTTGTAGTCAAGGAAGCTTACCGTACAGCCTGCATGCCATAGGTCAATCTTATAGTCAAAGGATTTTTCAAAAATTGTCTCTGGCGCACGTAATGGACTTGGTTGAGCAAGTTTGACAGGCTCCTCTCCTTTAGGAAAACTTCTTCCGAAGTCAAAAATCCGAATTTCTTCATCTTCATCTACCCACTCAGCCCACTCAGCTGCTTTCACCAGGATTTTTGGTAAGCTGTCGGAGAGCTGGTCGCCATCGAGACGAGTCAACTGCTCGGATTCTGGAGCACCAAGAACATGAAAAAGATCTTCCTTTGTGGTAGTTGACAGATTCTTACAGCTGAACGCCATATTTCTACTGCTTATGTCTATTACAAGGTCAGTCAAGACATACTACTAGGCATGACAACAGTATTAACAACTTACCTCCATGCCCAATACCAGCACTGTGAATAAAGTCAATGCCCTCAAGAAGCTGTCTCGACATTCGTAGGACAACTTCAGTCTCCAGCCGTTCTTCAGACTCGGTGTAATTCATAAGGACTTTATTCACAGTGGGGCCAAGTAGTTCGAATACAAGGCATTGATGGACTCCGTTGGGACCATGGTGGAGAAAACAGTCAAGTAACCGCACGATATATTTAAAGGATAAAGTCCCTTCGCAATGCTTTTGCAGAGATTGCATACAATCATGTTCTCGAGATTCTAATGAGCTGTCTGCCGTCTTGATTTTGAGTGCCACCCATATGTCTTTCCTTAGCGAGAGTTAGTAAGTAAGATAGCACAATGAGTTCGTTAGCTTACTCTCTGTCAAATGCAAGCCATACAGTAGAGAATACTCCCCATCCTAGCTTGTGATGTACTTCATAGCGATTGTTCTTGAAGGCATCCCCAAGGTTGACGGGATGATACCCGCCGGGGCGATATTTTGAAAATGATTCCTGTGTGTGAAGTAGTAGACTCGGGCAATATATCGACAAGTCCTCCATATTAAAGCCAAAGGCTTCAAAAATGGCTGTGTGCAAAAGATCAATAGAAACGAAAGTCATGCATCGTTAAAGAGCAATATCTAGGCACGAAATACACTAATCCTGATTAGGGATAGTTTCTACTAGCATGCCGGATTACTTGTGAGCTTGTTTCTTCCGCCCGACTCGCGACAACAAAAGCCTGAGCTGGTTCTATCAGCATCGAAAGCAAGGGGCAAGCCTAAAGTCTGCAGCGCGTGCTGCCATATCTCTTTGTTAGATCACGATACCCCCGTTGCCTGCGGTTTCTCAATGTTTTCAACAAAACCTTCTGCGCCAGCCGTCGGTGGGCTATCTATCAACACATCCACCGCTAATTCTTTATTGTGAGTGCTGGGGTCCTCTGCATCTTCTTCACCATCAATTTATTTTTTGATGTTTCTTCGACATTTATTTCATGCGCTTTTGCTGTTTCGTGTTGCTGCCGTCGCTGTTATCCCAAGGCTGGTAGCTTCGCGAATAACATAAACATTGCACAAGTCGATTGACACTCCGTCGCTAACATCTGATAGCTCTAACACAGCTGCCTCCTCTGCAACACAACCTGCTACAGCGGGTTTGTTTGGAAATCAACAGAAACCTGCCGGAAGCCTTTTTGGAAACCCGACATCAGGAAACACACAGACAAGCGGCGGAGGATTATTTGGCGGACAAGGCGCAAACACGTCGAATACTACACAACAAGGTGGCATGGCAAGTGGAGGCTTGTTTGGCAGCTCGACGGCCACGTCGCAACCGGCCAGTGGAGGTTTATTCGGAAGCACAGCAAAGCCTGCAACACCTGGTGGTGGATTATTCGGAAACACAAGCACGCAGCAGACAGGGACTACCGGTGGAGGTCTATTCGGTGCTTCCAACACTCAGCAACAGAATACGACTGGCGGAAGCAATCTTTTCGGAGGAAACCAGGCAGCTACGACTCAAACGCAGACAAAATCACTTTTTGGCGCGGCCCCAAGTACTGCCACAGGAACGAGTCTTTTGTAAGCATCACTTTTCTCAAACTATTCATGATCTGTGGTACGCTGACTTCTCTCAGTGGCAGCACTCAAAATGTAGCGCAGCAGCAACAGCAACAGCAACAGCAAAAACCTACACTATCCGTTTTCGGATCTCAAAATACCACCACCCAACAGCCACAAGCAGCAGCAGCATCCCAAGGTACTGTCGTGCAAGGTGTCAGGGTAGATGCTAGTAATCTTCTGCCAACTACGAAATTCGAGAGCTGCGCAGACGAGATTAAACGTACGATAGAACTGATCGATACATATATTTTGAATCAAATCAGCATGTGTAACGATGTCGCCGGAATTATACCTACAGTCATATCTCAAGGTTCTACAATCCCGAACGACGTTGAGTTTGTTGAAGGCAAGCTTGAAACTATTCAACTAGCTCTGGAGAACGATGCTCGCGAAATCGACGCTGTTCGCAATATGGTGGCACGAAATGCAGCAGAGGCTCAAGTCGGGTTCCGCGCAATTGACAATCTGAAACTGCCCTTGCAATACCAATCGACAGGCGGAGGCTGGTGGTCTGTTTCTGAGCAACAGCTATCTGAGCGCCAGACACTACGGTCGTCCATCAAGAACCGGAAGAGCACTCTTGCGTTACCTGACGGTGTTGAAGGCGATCCATCTACGTCTGGTTCAATCAACGGCATACCGACAAACCTCGTTGAATACTTCTCTCACCGATCGGATGAAATGTCCACCGTCCTTGATGGCTACAGGAAGAACTTGAAAGAAATTGAAGATCACCTGCACGGTGTAGAAGGCTCACTCAACCGACAGATCAATGAATTTCTTTCTTCTCGCAATCGTGACGATGGTACTACAGGTGCTGGCGGTGCCAGAAATCAACTGGCAGATCTTGCAGCTGCCCTGGGAGATGTTGAAGCTGGTATTCTGGGGGTCGCGAGCCGGCTGGGTGGTGTGAAGGAGGAAGTACAGGAACTGGTTCTTGGGCCGCCGACTCTTGGAATGGGTCGACTTGGATAGTTGAAAAAATTAATGACTGTACATTATGTGATGAAATAAATCTTGATACGTATGAACTGGCTACTGCCCCGAATAAGTATTTTACTATTCTATCTATCAATACCTTTGGTGTTGGCTGGCAGCTTCTCAATGAGTAGTACGTCACCGTCTTGCGCTCTTGCTACGTTGTCATCCAACCTCTTGACTTCCTTTCCTCACGAAGCACACTTTTGGTCCACTCCTCGTTCACTCCAGAGTATTCTGCTAGTATTCGCTGAAGTCTCGCAATGGATGACTTCGACGAGCCCTCCGTGCTCGAATACGCCAGATCTCGAGGCACTTCCAGAAACCCTCAACAGCTCAATCCACTGGATCTCCTCGCCCGGATTCGCGATTCTGAGAATGCACAGTCTCTCTCTTCGACGGATTCGACATCGCAGCTCTTCGATTGTGAGACTTCGGAATTACAAGATCTGACATTGGCTATCGCTTCGAGAAATGAGAAACTGATTCTTGACAAGGACGGTGTTAAGTTCCTGGCCTCTGTCTTACAAGAAGTAACGTCACTACAGCCCAAACCAGATCACAGAGTGGAAGATACAATTTCTCTGAAACTCAACTACAAGCCCGGGGATGATCTTAAGATAGACGTCCCACTGCTCTCGGCAGAAAAGCAGAATACGTTGAAGACACTGAGCAAGAGAGCCGATCCTGTCGAGTTATTGAACGAGATAGTACCAGGTCTGGCAGATCGCGAAAGAGCTGGCATTGATGAAGGACTCGAATTTCCGGATTACTTTTGGGAACTGCCGAGTATTTTGGACAGAGGTCCCAGCACGGGGAAACTTGAGGCTCCTGAAGGCACTGGGCGGATTCTGCGCCAAGCTCTAACGTATCTTGATGAAAAGAGACAGAGGAAGGAGATAGAGGAAGTTGTTAATAGCTCTATCTTGAACATAGTCAGTGATGTTCCCTAAACACTGCAGATGTGGACAATTCTGATCTCGTGTTTTAGGCATCTCCTTCACACCTGGCTATACCTCCACTTTACATCGAAAGTAAAGAGCAGCGTGTTCACCATGTGGAACCGGAGTCTCGTCACAGTATTGACACGGATACAGGCTATGACAACGAAGCGTCTGTTGAAGAAGTTGCTACCCCTGGTCTACTCGAAGAAGACAAATACGAAAACGCTTACTTCTATATCGAAAGTGAGGACCAACATGAACGTAACATCATACAGGAGTTTCGTAGTAGTGACACGAATACCCACCTCGCCAACGAAGTGGTTACTGAAGAAGTCTTTACCCCTGGCTTGCCTGAGGAAAACGAACAGCTTGTCGGAGACGCTCTATATACTGACAAAGAAGAGCAGCATGAGCACGATACTATTCTAGACTCTCACCATAGAGACACTGACACTAACCTCCATGCAGCGTTGGTTGAATACGCTGTTACCCCTGAACCGGTTGAGGAACACGACCCGCGAGTCGTAGACGCAGTCACTCATAAACGAGCAGCATCTCCACTGTCTACTCACGAACCAGAGAACTTGCCTAAATCAAAGACAGCGCTCTTGCCAGTGACAAATCCTCCCGAGTCACTCAGTACGCTGTCAGCATTCATGCAAACGAGATGCCACAAGAATAAACGTCGAAAACTTGACGTCGAAAGTCGGTACTTTAGTAGCACGCCGAAGAGTAGTACAATGACTGGTTCAGTCAAAACCGATACTCTTGAAAAACCAACCGCATCTACCATACTGCTATCCTCTCCCGTCATTGGGCATAATATTCAGAACCTCAGTCTATATCCCAAATACCATTCGAACGAGTCTGATAAACCGCTCTTGCTGATTATGTCAACACATTTACTGCGGTCCGACAGCACCCTTATTCGCTCGTTGGAAGATATATCGTCTTCTCGATCGCTTCGACTCATCTTTCGTGACTATCAAGGAGCAAGCCCCAGTCAACCACTTGTGATCGACGAAGCGGATTTGATAGTATCTCCTATCACTGGCGTCATTCTTGCGAGCTCTCATGAAACAACGCAAAAGTATCTTCCTGGACAGGGACCTCCGGATATAGACTCGCCGTTGCATGCGAGAATTGTCCAGGCTACACCTAGGTATGAGATGCTTTACGTGCTGGTTCGATCGCCTCTGGAAACAACCATGTATATTCTCTCGTCAGTAAGAGATCTAACAACCTATTGCATGTCACTCAATCGTGTATGCAATATCAAGGTGCTGCTCATTGCTACAGATGATGTCCTCGATTGGATCCTGTCCATAGCCGCAAAACATACCATGAACCCTGATCTCATACCTCCTTTGAACGCAACAGAAAGCAGGACAACTGCTCCGCATTTCCATGATGATCATACACAGTGGGAGGTATTCCTTCGAAGCGCAGGACTTAATCCTTTCGCTGCTGAGAGCATCCTCGCTGTTCTTAAGACAAGTTCGGCGCAATTCGAACTTTATGAAGACGTCGATCAAATAAGTCCCCTTTCCAGATTTGTCGAGATGCCCTGCCGAACCCGGATGGAAATGTTCCAGAACCTTGTAGGGCAAAGAGTCATCTCAAGGGTCAACAAGGCGCTTGATATGGACTGGCAGATCGACTGGGCGGTTGATTTGATGTGAACGAGATTGAGAGTTCAAATGCTGCACAAATGAAGATAGCTATAGTATGTATTCAGAGAGGAGATTCTAAGTTTAATGAAGCAAAGCCTATCACGGCACCTTCCGGGGGTTATGAGATGGAGGACATGTATTGATTAGATCAATCGAGACAAAAAAGGGCAAATATGCAAAAAATCCGCTGGAACAACAACGACAACACGTCACGCATACCACATGGTCAGAATAATCCTTTCCCAGTGTAAATGGTGCATTAAAAACTTATGTCTCTTTTTTCCTTGTCCGAAACGAACGCCGTTCCCTCGACTTTCAGTTTCTTCAGGCGTGATAATACAAGTTCGATATAGTACATTGTGAGAAAGGAAGAGGTTTTATTATGTCGAGAAATTGATTTCTTTACTCTCTGATCTTGGCAAGGATCCTGAACATGTTGTTAGTTACCCGAATACCCAGCTTGATGTTTCAAGACTTACTCAGAGTCCCGGAAAAGAGTGAACTCCTCCTCACCAACCTTAACGGGGCTACCACCAAACTATACGTATTCAATCAGCTCCAACCCTTTCACAACATTGCTGTATTCTCAATCGGAGGAAATATACCTGAGGAATCAAAACCTTATCACCGCTAGCAACGCTCATGGGGATCTTATTTCCATTTCGGTCAGTGGCGCCAGGACCAACGGCCAATACGGTGGCCTGATTGATCTCCTTGACGGTGCTTTCGGGAAGGAAGATGCCGCTGGCGGTCTTGGTTTCGGGCTTGATGCGCTGAACGAGGACGCGGTCCAGGAGGGGAACGAGGTTCTTGATGTTGCGGAGAGCCTGATAGATTTTATGTCAGTATGAAGGAAGTAAAGTGATGCGTGGTCGTATGGACGGATGGACGGATGGGTTGAATGTAGACAAAACTTCGATCCGGGGAAGAAGAGCTTTGCGCGGAGCTTATCGCTGCTGGAATTGTTGGAGAATAGAGCTAACATACCATTGTGATGTATTATAAGATACTAATGAATAATGAGCTAGTGAATGCAAGATAGAGGCGTGAACTCGCGAACAGAGATGAATCGAAGGTACCGGGGGAGATCAAAAGAAACGACGCTCTGGCTGGATCAATTCGAGCGAGAAATTTCCAGAATGCCAAGACTTTCTTCTATCCGGCCAGACGGTAAGGCGACAAGGCATCCATCCCGCCCCCCGGAATCCAATGCCGAGGATACAAGTAGTAGTAGTAGTAGTAGTAGTAGTAGTAGTAGTATATGATAACTACCTGCTAAACCTAGCCGCTGACTAAGGGCCGCTATCCAGGTTGTGCCTACCCAGAGGTTGGGGGATTGGACTCGTTGAACCTTTAGGTGTTCCAAAAAAAATACGACCATGCAGGGAACCCTGGGCCTTCACCTGAACCGAACATATAGGAGGGTGACCGTCTACCACTGACATACACAGCCGTGAATTGGTTGGTAAGTCCGTTTACTTCACTTTATATTTACCCGTGCCATCGCTCACCTACACCAGGATGGGGGTAGGATAGGTGAGATGGCACGGGTACAACGTTGAATTTAGGGTTACAGTCTAGCATGAGTTGATGCAGGACCGGGTATATTTCATTTGTACGAATCGACATATTAAATAATTCAGAACGCCAAACCGTCCGACCAAGGGTGAAATATTCGTGTAGATACATCACTCACCACCTTCGACCTCCTCCCCGTCCGCGTCCTCCACCATAGCCTCCCTGCTGATTATAACCTCCATAACCCATCTGCTGCTGATTGCCCTGCGCGGGATATCCCTGGTTCTGTTGCCCGCCGCCCGGCTGTCCACCACCCATCATGGCCTGCATATGCTGCATAAAATTTATCGGATCCATTGCCGAGGGATCGAGACCCTGAGACATCATATTCGCAAGCATTCCCTGCATCATATCTGGCGACATATCCGGCATCCCRGGCATTGCAGGCATACCCGCCATACCTGCAGCAGCAGGAGCGGCTTGAGTGGGCGGTGCTGGTGTTGGGGTGGGCGCGCCTGGCATTCCGGGCATTGCTCCCATCGACATGAACGCCTGCATCTCATCCAATTGTTTTTTCTGATCTGATACCTCGTTGCGCAGTTGTTGTTGCTTGAGGCAGTAGCTCGCCCACGTAAACTCGTCGAATCCGTAGTTGAAGAAATCCGTAATATCTGTTCCGGGACGTCTCCATGGCTTCTCATCTTCCGATGGGAAGTCGGTATCTAGATCTGTTGAAGTAATGGGTTTGCCTGTGACGGGATGTATTGGGTTTCCGTTCACGTCGATTGTCGATGTGTGTATGGCTGGATAGTCTGTACCGGGTTTCAAGGTTGCTACCGGTCTGCCTTGTATAGGTGCGGGCGTAGCGCTCTCGGCTTTGATCGCAAGTGTCGGTGTTGACGGTTTCATATCGACCGATACTGATCGTTGACCCTCACCGGCTAATGCTGCATGTCGGGGATGTGCACTTTTCGAGAATCGAATCAGTAATCGTCAAGGTATTGTAGGAAATCCTGAACTTACAGGCTTTGGCCTGCATCTGCAGGAGCTTCTGTGATAATATTGAAATCATCCTATATGCGTGTAAGCTATATTGATATGCAAATTCTTCCTGCAGAGAAGCAATTTACATCGTCGTCCTCTTCCTCTTCTTCAAAATCGTAAGAGTCCGCAGGTTTTGTGTCTTCAGAGGTCTGGTTATAGTTACTGTGCTCCTGCTGAGGCGGAAAGGAGTCAGCAGGGTCGTAAAGATCATCATCGTCTTCCTCCATGTTGGATATCTGTGGTGATTGTGATTTGAAAATGTTGTTGTCGGAGCAATTTGATCAAACGAGCTAGCGGAAGCGGAAGCTTTGAGCACTTGATTTTGCCCCAGATCTTAGCGCCGATAAGCTTCAACCACTTCAAAGACAAGAATTTGATGGATTATTGTTGGGAATAGCAAAATTGAATATCACCGCGACGCTACTTGGGTCTCCCAGGTATCTTCTATTCCTCTGAAGTCACGTGTTACCAGAGAGTCCTTGGCGTCGCAGAGCGCATACATCTGACATTCTTGTCACTGTGACTGTTTGCCTTCAAATATTTGTCGACAATTCAAGATCATGTCAACCGAACCACCAAGTCGCACGTCGACTCCTCGATCGTTCACAAACTCAGCAACCTCAGCTGAAGACTTGCTAAAATCACAAACAGTCGGTCTAGTCCATCTTTCGGAGTTTCGCAAACGGCGAGCAGAAGTTCTTGAACAGAAAGAGCGCGAGGCGCATGATAAATCGTTGGGACGGTTCACATCGGGCACGAGGACAGGATCACCATCACAAAACGATGCGCCTGGCGGGTAAGTTCAAATGTACAATTGAAGGATCGAGGAATACCGCTAATGGGCCAAGAACAGTGCGCTGACACCCGGCTCTGTATCCTCGGAAGGTCGACCAAAAAAGAGAAAAAAGGCACTTGCAAAGAGTAAATTATCTTTCGGAGACGATGACGATACAAACGATACTGGAGAAGACTCTGGTGCAGCGACGCCACAACCAAATTCCAAGAAACAGCTAGAAGGAAGTCCTGCTATACAACCGCGCAAGATCACCGCAAACCCCAATGCTCCTCCCCCGCCAAAGACACTCACCAAAGCGGCACTTGAGGCTGAGGCGCAGGCGCGAGATGCATTACGAAAAGAGTTCTTGGGTATGCAAGAAAAGATCAAAGCTACGGAGATTATAATACCTTTTGTTTTCTATGACGGCACAAACATCCCCGCCGGACAGGTCAAAGTCAAGAAAGGAGATCACGTCTGGTTATTCCTTGACCGGTGTCGTAAAGTTGGCGCCGAGCTTGGAGCAGCAGGAGCTCAGAAGAGTAGTCGCGCGAAACGCGATAACCGTCGAGAATGGGCTAGAGTTGGTGTGGACGATCTCATGCTCGTGCGAGGGGATATTATTGTTCCTCATGTGAGTTTTTCCACCGGAAGCAATCTGGAATCAACACTAACTTCGCGGCAGCATTATGAATTCTACTACTTTATAGCGAATAAAGTACCTAGTTTTGGCAAGACCAAGGGTTTATTATTCGATTTCTCGGCCAGTGTACCTCCCGCGCAAGAGGACGGCCCTGTCTCGCAGCCTAATGATGAAGAGCTCGAGGGCGCCAACACAGATCCAACACTGACGAAGGTGGTGGATCGGCGGTGGTACGAGAAGAATAAGCACATATTTCCGGCCAGTCTATGGCGCGAGTACGAGCCGGGTGAGGAGTTTCTCGAGAAGATGAAGTCAACGAGGAGAGATGCCCAGGGCAACGCATTCTTCTTCTGATGTGTTATGAGGGATTCGGTGTTGATTGGTCAATATGGTAATGTGAATATAGAATTGAATTTGCCAACAAAATCAAGAGGTATATACGTACAACCTTGGATGCAGCTATACATCAGTTCGGCGAGCTCTCCGAACTCACTTCTACTCCTTAGATCATTGTGCGAACGGTTTGTAACTTCCGATATGTTCATGGATGTAACGAAGTAAAATAAATATGCCCCCAGACTATCGACTTGACTGTACATTGTATACAACATTGAAGGCCGAATCGCGTTCTACACCCCGGTCGTGACGGATTCCCCGTTTGGGCGATCGGGCGGAGGCGCGGGGATAACCTTGGCAAGTGCAACGGCCGCCATCATCATCTCCCTGAGCTTCTACAAATACCCGGACTTCGGGACGACTTCTCCCTTCTTTACATCAACCCATCCAGATTTTCCGTCGTTCACGCTTCTTGTACTTTGTGGTAATAAGCCCTCTGCACACCCTGTGCACGCTACTGCTGTCGCCTTCATAGAGTTATGACCGAGGGAAGACGCCTCTCAGGTGTCGGACCCCAAGTCCTGCCCGATTCAGTAGAACACTGATGGGCCATTGCTAATCCGACAGAATACTCGCGTTCACCCACCCACCCACGATTGTATATTCAAATCATTCTGACCTCACTTTTCGATCGCACTGTCCATTCGCATATTCGTGAAGAATGTCGACTTCCGGCGACACCATCCCCTCAGCCTCCGCGCAGACGCTCAACAACACAATATCAAACAACATATCATATCCTCTTCTTATGCTGAAAGCTCCTTGGCAAGCAATTCAACAGTTCGAAACCTTTACGTTTGTCACTCTCCCACACAATGTCGCGCGTTTTACTGGTCTAGATGTCCTCTTCGGTAATGGGGGCGGAGGGGAGGGTGAGCTGGCAGCTGCGGCTGCAGCCACTGGAGCAAACATAGCTGAAGGAATCGCAGAAAACGCGGGTGCCGACGCTGCTTTCAACATGACAGATTTCTTTCATACAATGAGGAGATTCAGCGGCTTCTTCAGTTACATGACCAGTCGATGGTCATTAGCTTGCTTCTCAGTCGCTTTGATACTTAATCGTGTGACAATATATGCATCATCAAGGCGACACATCAGCATTCCGTGGAAGAAGCGCCTTGTTCTTCGCATCATACCAATTACTCTATTCCTGGCGCAGATCGTGAATTTACTACGCGCAATTCGATGTCAAACGTCTCCTGAATACCCCTCAATCCGATATGGCCATCCAGATAAGCGTTTCTCCTTTGATCACGCTGCCGGCGGTGGCTTTTTATATTCCATGAGTTCCACACTTCTGCCTTGGGAGTCATATTCAGATTCTTGTAGTGCGGTGGCTATGAGCAGGCAATCGAGTGGGACCGAAATTCCTCGTGGATCGTTCAATCTCCTTTGGCCAGTCTTCATCACTCTTTGCATAAGCCATTTTGTGGAGACGCTATTATGTGCTTTGCAAGGTCGACCTGTCGTCACGGAGGCTGGAATGTCAATCTTCGAGCATTCTCTTGCGTTCGCGGAGGCGGAAACCATGGTCAGCCAGTCCATCGGTCTAGGAATTTTTGGATTGACGAAGCATAGCTCAACACGAGATGACTTGCCTTTGACAGGGGACGAAAATTCAACCCTGCATATACTCACTCGCACACAGGTGCTCGAGAAAATGAACGTAACGCCTGAATTACTGTTTATCGTCCTCATCTCGTGCTGTAATAGTCTATGCTCTAACGCTCTCGATGTTTTCGGGAAGCAAAGCAGGTACCGACTAATAAATACAACCCTGTGGGGACTCTGTTACATGGGTGCTATGGCATGGGGTTTCCTTGATAACTCACCCGTCAGCGGCGATAGCGGCTTCCTCAAATTTCCTACTGTCTGCATAGTGGGATTCGTTCCCCATCTACTCATACTGGTTGGAATCATTGTCTGCTTGGGCATCTATGGACTAGCCGTTCTCATTAGCGCGTTCAATCTCCCTGCGGGACTGCCTGAACCGTCATCTATCTGGGAGCGATTCACTTTAGCAAATGACAACATGCAGGGTTCCACTCAGATTCGCAATGTGCGCCTCAATATGCACGAAGATTTCTATACCTCCCTACTTCGCATCGGATACGCCGCCTTGACTGCTGCGAGTGAAGCAGTCTTTTTGAATGAGGGGCGCAATGTTGTAGCTCGCCGCAGGACCTGGTTGGAGGAAGATAGGCTTACTGAAATTGAGACTGCTCGTCGGAGGGCAAGGCCTAGGGCATCGGGTAACACTTCAGCTACTCGATGGGACAACACAGGCGGTATCAGCTTTGATATTCCTCTACCACAAGCAGAAACTTGGGAAAGCGGATACGGCAAGGAACAGAAAATTGAAAAATTGAAGAATATATATCGGTCTCATTCACAAAATAATCTTGGGGGCGTTGGTGCATTTCATGGCGCAAGCAGGGTTTATCATGGGTATGCATTTTTCAGGGGTATCTTTTATTTGATTTCTAGGTGGATTACTCTAGGCCTGAACAAGATTCTGGAACGAATGGGCATCACATCTCGACCACAGTGGATGGTTCGGCTAATCGGATCCAACAAGAAGCGAAAGAAGGCAAGCCTGAGGGAGCAGCAGGCTTTGTTGGACTTTTGGATTTTGACGGAAGATGGGGAGCTCGAACTTCCGGAGGATGACGAGTTCGACGTTGAGAAAGAAATGCGAAAGAGAGAGATTATGCATCAATCAACGTGGGAAGATACAGACGAGACTCAATTGGATAATAAGCTCTACAGTTGGTGGTCAGCTGGAGGATCCTGGGGCAACCAGGACGAGAGTGGCGATTACGCACCTTCGGAGAACAGCCTTGATGATAACACCAGCGTGATCTCTATGCAGACTAACAATGACGATGAATGGGAAGATGATGAGGACTCCGATGGCCGTCGGACGCCTACGCAGCGAGAGCCCTACCCTCGCACATTTACCCGCGAAAGCACGCCGCTAATGGAGACTCTATTGGATACTTCATCACTCGCCCGTCTACTCGACCCTCGCGACCAAGAAAGCAAAAACGAAGCCCGTATTCTCGCCGCGCATCTCCTTGCCGAGCAAGAGGGTCGGATTATGACCCGCAGCCGCTTCCGACGCCAGGACGAGCGCGAACGAGCACGCGTGCTGATGCCAGTGCGCTATCATGCCAGGTCCAGAGACAGCAGCAGTAACAGCAACGAGAAGTCACGTCCCACAGCTGAAGAAGAAGCCGACATCCTTGAGAAACTCATCCTGACTCGCCGCCAAGACGCAGCCGCACGCGTACAAGAAGGCCCCAAAGATTCATGGGAAACAGGTGCGGCAGGCCTCGGAGACGACGGCCCTCAATGCGTGATTTGTCAGACAAGCCCACGCTCAATCATAGCCTGGCCATGTCGATGTCTCTGTGTCTGCGAAGATTGCAGAGTCAGTCTAGCCATGAACAACTTCGGCAGTTGCGTTACTTGTCGTCAGGAAGTTGCTGGATTTGTTCGGTTGTGGGTGCCTTGATTCCAATTCTTTTTATTTCTGTATATTGAGTCTTCGATTTGCTACCTTTCCGACTTCTGATGGTAGCTCCTTGTAACGTAATTATTGCATTGTCTTATTGTATGCTTCCTACTTTTAGATAGACCTCGGACCTGGATTAACAATTTCTCTTCTTCTTGTATCACAGACATTTTATCAATGTATATACCTATTTGACTATGATGGCAAGACTGTGAGATGTTATACATCAGCAGAGCTGAGTCAGACCATCGTTTCAGCCAGGATTATAGCTAAAATCTCTGAAGCTTTCACGATTTGCGAAATACTTTGGCTCTTCCATCTGTTCCCTACTTTCTCGTAGGATTGCTGACTCTGGTTGTGCAGGAAGACGGGTCCGATGATGCGATGGCGTGGGAACGGGATTTCGGGTAACTACAGTTAGACAAGTTAGTTCGAAGAGTTTGCACATGAAGCGAGGTAATGTACCAGAAAAAGGTAGCTGAGGAGGAGGCATTACTCCCGCATCAGTCATGAAGCGGTCCTCCCTACTTTTCGAGCTTGCACTACCACTTCTCTGATGACGAAACAGCCTCTCCGTGCTGCTTTTATTGGTACGCTTCTCTGTTGAAGGTAGAGCATCGAAATGTCGAGATGCAGTCATCGCTTTTTGAGGTGACACTGATTCATTCAGTCGAGTATTGGCTGTTGCATGAGGTAAAGAATTTAGTGTATAAGACACCGAGTCCGAGGCAGCGGTCTGTATCTGAGAACGCATTGCTCGGCTTTTGAGGAGGTTGTAGAGGTTCGTCATTTGGGTGTGTTTCTTGCATTTCTCTTGATATAGAGTGATGAGCTCGTCGTTTTTCTTTTGTAGTTGGTCTTGGGCCAATTGCATGTCTAGATTATTGAAGTTAAAGTTGACTTGTATGTTTAAATATCAAAAGGACTCACCAGCAAGCTTGCTTTGCAGACTCAATATCTCTGCATTGGCGCTGTTGATCAACTTTTCTTTGTCGGTGTTCAAATTTTTGTATTTTTCCGTGAGCTCTTTGCTAAGGTATTCCTGGTAGCATCTAATAGTAAGATTGTTAACTTCATATATATTGCAGCGAGAATCAAAGAGGAGTACATTTCTTGCGTGGTCTGATAAGCCCAGAATGAAAGCGCTCTCCCAGCACACTCGATGATCGTTGTCGGATCCAAACCGCTCAGCACGCTAGTTTTGTAATCTTCTGTCGGATTTAGGAGAGTCGACACAACATCGTCAGGGTTGGGCAGGTTTGCTTGACATGCAGGACAGGTGCGACTCTGTTGTGTTTGCCGTGTGAGACTCAGATTTTGCGCGCAAGGTAGACAAAAGATGTGCCTGGTGGATATGTTTATTAGTGTTTCTCATCATGCTGCAGGAAAATGACTACGAACGAACAAGTCGTCACGACAGCTCGGTCAGTCAGGACTTTTCGGCACGTTAGAGAGTTGCAACGGAGGGAGAAATCCAATGATGGGGCCATTGACTAGACCGGAAATGAGGTGTCACATTGTGGATGACAGAAAAGAGAAATCAAGAGTTGAGATTCTTGAGTTACGCGATCAAGGGGAGACGGTCGCAGAAGGCAGGCACGACGACATGGCTCCTTCCCAGTCGACTTAGGGCTGTGTTGCCGAAAGAGGAAGGAGCATCACATGTAGTGGCACGTGACCAGGAGCAGCATTCCAGGGGCTTTCCCTGGGCCAGAACGGCTGCAGACCAACGTCCGGCCCAATCAGAACCAGCAGATCGGCCAAAACGTGACTAAAACGTGACCGCTCCTGAAGCCGGCCAATGACGAATGCGGCTTCGGGGCTGCCCCCCCACCAATAAGCTGGTTAACCTTGGGGAAGGCCTGCCTCAGGTTCTCCATCCCTATTCTAGACCTTCAACTTAAACTATTATTCTTGGGAATCCACGTTTCTTCTCTTGATTTATCTTCCTACAACGTTCTGCTAGACTGGAGCGCTTATTTCTGGCCATGCTGATACTTCCTGCATCACACCATACATAAAGGCGCATTTGCATTTTGGGCAGGTGGATTCGTTTTTGACACTTTGCAGTTTGCGTTAACGGGCGGTCACTTCTTTTTACCTCGACGAAATTCACAGCGACCGTTGTCGCATTCGACGGCCATGCCGAGCCGAATCTTGAGCCAGACTATCTTAGTCGGCTGTTTACTGCTTGCTCTTATATATTTCCTTTATCAGCCTTCAGATGCACAATCTGCTGCCAAGTCATCGCGCAGGTCGTCCGGTTCGGATCTGGCGAGCGATGCTAGGAATTCCACCTTAGGGGTAAGCAATCCAGAGTGCGCTGTGATTACAACTGGCTGACTCCAATTTCTTGACAATCATATAGTTCGGCGCCATATTCGTTATCAACCTTCCCCCGCGAACAGACCGTCGTGATGCGCTCGCACTCATGTCGTCCATGACGGACTTGAAGTTGGATTATATTGAAGGTGTACTCGGCAGTGATGTCATGGATAGGGCTCTTCCGCCGCCGGCCAGTCATACAAGCCAGAGATCTGGCAATATCGGCAGTTGGAGGAGTCATTTGAATGCCATTAGAGCGTAAGCTCCATCCGCTGTTCCATTTCTGCTATGTAACGAAGGGTACTAAGACAGCTATGAATATTGCAGAATAGTCGAGAACAATTTAGATTCGGCACTCATCCTCGAAGACGACGCGGACTGGGATGTTCGCATCCACGATCAAATGTACGACTTTGCTGAGGGGGTACGAGCTTTGACAATGCCACTTGCGGGCACGACGAACAATTATGCAGACCCCTCATACTACGACCCATTGAAAGGCGGACAACCAGAGGAACTCGTCTTTGGCCAGCTTCCGAAAACCGTGAAACCGCAAATATCGCCATACGGCGACGACTGGGACGTGCTCTGGATCGGGCACTGCGGTACCGAAGCTCCAAATATCAACCTTCAGGACGAAGAGAAGGCGAAGAAGTCTCAAAGTATTCCTCGGGGGCGGGTCGTTTATTACAACGATGAGACTGTCCCTCAGAATCATCACCTGCATGTAATGGAGCAGGAGCGCGACCCACGCGAGATTTTCCCCGACCATACCCGGACAACTCACCACGTCATGGGCCAGATTTGTTCTTTAGTCTATGCCGTCTCGCAGCGCGGTGCTCGCCGAATTCTCTACGAAATGGGCGTGAAGAAGTTCAGTGATCCCTACGACATTATGCTTCGAGACATTTGCGAGGGTGTCAACGACAGGCCCAAGGGCGCTGTATGTCTATCTGTTGAACCTGGTATTTTCAACCACCATCGACCCGTTGGTCCATCCGCCTACCACAGCGATATTTCGGAACATCTCGCTCCTCCTGTTGAGGTTGCGTTTACCGAAAATATTCGATATAGCGCGCGTCTAGCACTGGAGAATTATGCTATTGGCTCGACCGAGTTGGAAGACCAATGGCCGGATAAAATTTCATCAACATCATCATATGCATCATAAAGGCTCTTCCTTTCACCTCAATCTCAGCTTTTTCCATTCATACCTTTGGGACACATCTTTCGACACATAAGCATGCTCATGTTCGCCTCATGACACATCCTTTCTCGCTAACTTTCATCTATGACGGTTTGCTGCTCATATTCACCTTCAACCACTTTCAACCACTTCCCCCAGGACTTTGCTACGACATTATACTTTTTTACATTGTACACTTCATCTCTTCTTGCTTATTCTCGACTACTTCACTGGCTATGTATCCGGGTTACAGGAGCACGGACAGGCGCCAGACTTTCTTATTTTTTTTCTTCTGTACATGTCTTAAACAACCTTTTGAATGTCTTTGGAAATAGCTCTGTTTTTGCATATAGGGGAGCTTGAATTGAATCTGTTTTTGCCGTCAAATTATACATGTCAAGTACACATATTCTAGGGCACCCAAACATCAAATATAACTCATCAAAAGCCAACGGATGTTTCAATTGTCTCATGAAGATCAAATGAAGCCATGTCGAATCAGACATTGTGGAAATCTATTGCTGTGTACCTATGCTCTCCAGAACCTCCGTTCTCCTGCTACTATTCTTCTAACGCCGTTACTCAACTTCCCAGTCAAAACACCGCCTCTTCCGCGTTTCGGAAACTCTCCAGAACCTTTCTCGCCTACAGCAACCCCTTTTTCAGCATTCCATACCACGCTTGCTCTAAGTATAGTATATCTTGGCCAGTTTCGTACTTCGATGCCCTCGAATGGGGTGTAGTCTAACACCGTGATGCAACATAATCTGGCTATCAGTCCGAGCGCCTCTTTGCCCCGGATACCAGATTATCAAATCAGCACCAAACCCTGGTACGATGTTCCCCCTCTTGCTCGGTAGACCATAAGGCTTCGCGGCATTGCTGGAGGTCATCTGCACAAACGGGGTAAGCAACATCTTGGCCTCTTCGATGGGGGGACAGGCTTCGGACTAGCTGAATAGGAGCGCCAGACGAGTCTCGTCGCCAGAAACCCCGTTGGGGATTTTTGTTAGCATTTGTATATTGCCGTTGATAAGACCGAGCATTTTGCCTGCAGGGTCGTTGAATTTGGATGGTGCATGGTACGGCGAGAGGACGGTGAAAGTGTTGTTTGTCACATGTCGCTAGAAGTTACCGAGATCAGAAGGATTGTGCGGGAGAGGGGGGAGCAGACAGCCTTTGTGCCATGAAAATGCGCGTCATAATCATCGTGATGGTCGTGGCTGTGGTTGTATTCGTGTGCATCATTTACACCGTTTGAATCTGTTCTTTCTTTCAGTTCCCCCGAAAGTAAAAACAAGTAATGGGAACAGGTTTCGACGTGAATTGGGAGCAGTTGAAATTGCGCCATTCTAACATGCTCAATGGAGGTTCTAGATGACACATGAACCAAGAGAAATGGCGCGTCTGCGAGCTCTGCGAGAGAAATAGCTCGATAGGTAGTATTGTTCGATCTAACCCTTCATTTCATCTTTTGAACGAGTAACAATTGATATGACGATGGAGACTAACCCGTAGTAAAGTACGAGGTGTGTATCATAAGATCGTGTTTCATTCATTCACTTTATCTAATTGTAGTATCTAGTCTCTGCTCGATCCCAGCCTACAAGCGAAACATCTCACTTCGACTACCGATTCCATCAAAGATACAAGTATTATCCAGTGGGACATACTGTCTCGTCAACACCTTCAGCGCCTCCTGCGAGACCAATCCACCAGTAAGAGAGGAGATATTGTGTAATTCACCACCTTCGGTACGACGGAGCTCTTTGGCTGCGTTCGCCACACTTCCGCGGACCGATTCGTCTTCAAGGAAACTCTTGTCGTCCTCCGCTATGGTGGTTATTAAGCGGTTGAGAGTTGCGTCCCATGTCGCGTCATCGTCTAGCGCTATTTCGGGTAAGCGTCCGCTTTGAATACCATCAACAATAGCGTCTAGGGCTTCGAAAGCGATGTAAACGGGAATGACGGATTCCGGGTTCCCGAAACCAAATCGGATGGCTTTGAGAGTTTGGCTGGCGTCGATGGTGATGTGCGGTATTCGGCGTCCGTGAATAACTTTCACATGGGATGCATTCTTGCAAAAGACCTCGACTTCTTTCTCTGCAATTGGTACAGTCCGTGAACCTAGCTGCGCTTCTAGAGTGCGGACAGTTTCAAGTACTTCTTTGAAATCGCGACTTGCTTTGCTTTTGTAAATATTCTGTAAGGAGATATAATCTGCCGACTTGGCTTTCATATCAGGCACCGATCCAGGAAGTGGGAGAACAGCATGTTTTGCATAGAATTCTTTCAAGGCAGCAACGATGATCCAGAAATTGTCTGAATCTGGCTGCAGATTCTTGCACTGTTTCATATCAAATATCTCGCGAATATTGCTGCGCAATGACCAAGGATTGACACTCTTGAGAACAGCTCCTACGGCTTCATCAAAGTTCTCTTCTCCGCCTTCTGCAGTGTTGGTCCTTGCCCCAGCTCTCACGAATTCTCTGAAAGCCGTCTTGTCTTTGTAATTTTCTGGCGCCTTGCCGTCATGTTCAGCTTTCCATTTCTCTAGGTAATGTAGTAATATAAGAATATATGGCACGTGACCATGATCGTGGTCGTCGAGCGCATCAGGGTCTGTAATTGCGGAGCCTGCCGCCTGCAGCTCAGGCCAGGGATCGAGTAGCCGTAAATCTTGTGTAGACTCGGGGTCTGGGTGTGTTTCGACAATGGGAAATTCGGAGGGCAGCTGTAGTGAGAAGGAGGAGTAGAAGCCGACAGAGCGTGTGTACATTAAAGGAACGCCAAGTTGGTCGGCGGAGAGGGAGAGCGCATCGAGTGAGGATCGTTTTATCGGGCCTGAGACCACTATGAGTTTATAGGCGGAGAGGAATTCGGGTTGTTCTAAGAGTTCTGAGATTGGCTACATCAAGTTAGTATCTCGATTCGTAAGGAGTAGAGGCTTTAAGTAGAGGCTTTAAGAAGGGGACGCACCTCTGCTTTGTAGTCTCCGTCCACATCAGGGTTCAGTTCCTTCAGATATGCGCATGTCTCCTGAGCTCTAGATTTGCCCAGACTGCTCTCTTCAAGGAAGAAATTCACGCCGAGGTCGGTCTCTGTGACAATTGCGGGATCAACGATAGTAAAGCCTCCTACTCCAGGCAGTACTAGATTTTTGAGAGTTTCGACGCCAGCAACACCCCCGATTGATGTATTATCGCTGTCGATGGGACCATCGGAGTTTACTAGTAAAACGCGCGACTGCTCGAGTGCTTGCTGCCCACTGGCTGCCCATAAACGCAGCTGTCGGTCATACTTTCTCTCCTTCGAGGAAGGCCCCACTAGAGCGATGGGGAACGCGTCTGTCATGTCGGTTTATTCTTATTTGAAGGATAATTAAGTAAGGGAGTGCAAGTAAATGATAAACATCTGATTGCGCCAATACACAGTCTGGGGTAGCTGTGTTTGTCAGCTTGTCGATGCTAGATGTTGTTGATAGTTGATAGGCAGATGTAAGCTAGGGAAGGAAGCATAGATACATGTAGGACGACACTAACCCAGTGCGGCGTAGCTGCCGGGCTGCCCCTCCAAGGCTCGAAGGCTTCAAGGCCCCAAGGCACCCCAGGCGGCAGGCCTTGCCTACATAGTAAAAGGGCGCGGTCAATCGAGGCAATTCTAGGCTATGACGCCAATCATCCATGCACGATTTTCTCCGGTGTCCCCCGCCATTAAGTAACTACTCACGACTCTATATTATTAACACCACTGTCAGCACTCACCATTCTCCGCGGGGATCTAGTTTCTTGACCGGAGTACTATCCGCCGAATTGAGTATATATACCTCACGGTGCCTGTTGTTTTCTACATCGAACCAAGTCTCACAATTCGCAGCCATTTATGAAACCGTTCGTTCGGCTTCTTTCCACCGCAAGACAATTCTCAACGTGAGTACACCTCTTTCACCTACATAAAGTTTGCGATAATCTGCTCTTTCGGCCGGTTGATATGCCAATGCTTCGGTATACAACTAACGGATCAATTAGACTTCGCCGAACTACCTGCGTCCCAAAACCGCACCCAAGCGCATTCGTTCCAAATTGCAGATCGCCCTTCGCATTTCAAAACTCCCACTCACACACCATGGCCAGCGTCGAAGCCTCCAAGCGGGCCGCCGCCCAAGTCGCAGTCAAGAACCACTACCCTCTCAACGCAAAATGGGTCGGAATCGGTAGCGGCACAACCATCGTCTACGTTGTGGAAGCCATCAAAGAATTGGGGATTGACACCACTTTGACCAGATTTGTGCCTACGGGCTATCAATCGAAACAACTCATCACAAAGGCTGGATTGACGGCTGTAGAGTTTGATGCTATTCCAGAGGGGACTGTGCTCGACGTCGCATTCGATGGCGCGGATGAGGTCGATGATGATTTGAATTGTATCAAGGGTGGTGGTGCTTGTCTTTTCCAGGAGAAGATTGTTGCGCTTCAAGCAAAGGAATTCATTTGTGTCGCTGGTATGTATTCCACTGCGCGGACGATATCATTTCGCATGCTCATAATTCGACAGACTCCCGTAAACTCCAAAAGCGCCTCCTGAGCAACTGGAAATACATCCCCATCGAAGTCGCACCTATAGCCGCAAACCGGGTTGTGCGCAAATTGACCGAAATGGGCAGCATCAAACCCGTCATTCGTCTCAATACTGTCGCCAAAGAAGGCCCCCTCAAGACAGATCAGGGCTTCTTCATCGTCGACGCCCCCTTCCTCCCTCTCCTAACACCATCGGACGTCAAGGCCGGCAAGGACGGCAGTGGTAATGGCGGTATCTGGGAAGTTGAGACTCTTGCGACGAAGATCAAGGCGATCCCGGGTGTTTTGGAAGTGGGCATTTTCTGTGGAGTGACTGGTCCTCAGGCCCAGGCTTCAGGATCTATTGGTGGGCAGAAGCCTGTTGCTGCATATTTCGGTATGCCGGATGGCTCGGTTGCTGTCCGGAAGGCTGCCGATTAGGTCTTTACAGTTGAATTCTTTGTCTTCTTGTCAATACCCGTTTCTTACCATCTCATCATGTTAAAAGAAGAGACAATTGTTATAGAGGTTAACTAGGTTCTAAACAACATGACCTGTTTTCATGATCATATAGAGTAGTCAATGAATATACGATCTATACATACACAATGCCAGACGCCATACTTTTGAAGAAACCATCTATTGATAGGAAATTCGCCGGCCCACAATACACATTGATAAATTCCTTTATTATTATTGGGGTTTGACTATTTAGCCCCCTTGCCCTTGGCTTCAGTCTCACCAAGCTCACGGATGAATATCTGAACCGATCCAGGCTCAATATCATCCTTCCCGTCCTCAAACCCAGGACTAACGGCAATCGCAAGATACTTCCCACTCGAACTAAAACTGAGCGCGGCGACACTCGCCGGGTATTTCTGATACTGACGAATTCTCCTTTTCGCAATTCCGTCCCATAGCGCAACTACGCCGTCACCTCCGCCGGAAGCAAATGTGCCATGAACGGGATGGAATGAGAGCGCGTTAACGGGATAGACAACATCAACATCTTCAACAGTTTGTCGATGGCACTTGAAGGCGTATTTGCGTGCTTGTGATTCTGTGGATGGATCGAACCATTCGACCGCTACTCGGCCCTCGATACTCGACGACGCATACCCAGCATCGTCAGGCATGCATGCAACAGCCCTCGTCATAAATTTCAGACTACTTTCTCGTCTCTGCCACGGCTCAATTTCGACTTTGTTAACCGCCGGAGGTTGGGAGTCGGCTTGATCGGTTATGAGGGCTAGGGATCTGAGGTCGTAGATGTGTAGCGCGCGGGAGGCCATGGCCACTACGAGCTTTGTGGGGCTGAGCGAAAGTGAGAATGGTTTGGATGGCAGGGGAATCACCGCTGGTGTAGAATCGGAGTTGAGGCGGTGGACGTGCAGGGTTGAGTCCCATGATGCGCTGATTACGATGGAGTGTTCTTTGCTGTATACCACTGATTTGACGCCGGCTTCGTGGCTAGAGAGGACGGTTTGGGTGGAGGKGTTTACATCAATCCTTTGTATAGTCAGTCGCCATAGTTCATATCGGTTTTCCGGGGGGTATAGGAGCTTACTTCCTGACATCCCAGTCCAGTCCAGCTGTAATGATCTCATCCTCGTTGGCACCAAAACAAACATCTAGTACGGGCGCTCTATGTTCGAATTTTTGTAGCAGTTTCCCCGTGCCAACATCCCCATTTTCGTCGCGCAGGTCATACAAATAAACGTTCTTATCCCATGAAGATACGACTATTCTGGTGGAATCTGGTTCGGTAGAGAACTTGAGTGCGGAGATGGCATCTGTCGGAGGCGATGCGACGGTGAATTGATCTAAATTAGATAGTAGTCAGTTGTCTTAAGTTCCTTCAGAGGTGAGTATAGCTCGTGCGAGGAAACATACTAGATGACATGGCGCAAATGTATTTAAAGTCGTAACGTCGTGTAGTGAGGTCTGAAAGTTGAAGCTGTCCGCGGCGAGCAATTTGCGCCAATCGAAGCTTCCGTTTTGCGGGACACTTTTCTGCCATTCGATGCCGCCTAATATAGTTATTGCCTCTGGCAGTTATCTCTTCTCTCATGATAGCCATTCACGATCAGCTTGCTCATATTTTACACTTTGCTTGATCTGAGAACTTTAGAAGTCAATACTCTTTACACTACCAATCGGACAGCACAGTACAGTACAGCATGCCCTTTGCGCAACTCGTCATCGGACCTCCGGGAGCGGGGAAATCGACATACTGCAATGGCATGCATCAGTTCATGGGAGCTATAGGAAGGAGATGCTCCATCGTGAATTTAGACCCGGCAAATGATCAAACCTCTTATCCGTGTGCGCTGGACGTGCGCGACTTAGTGACGCTGGAGGAGATAATGACCGAAGATACTCTAGGGCCGAATGGCGGGGTCTTGTACGCGCTGGAGGAGCTTGAGAATAATTTTGAATGGTTAGAGAGGGGGTTGAAAGAGCTTGAAGGTATGACTCCGAAGCTCGTCTATACTGTTGTTCATGCTGTCTAACGACTTTCGTGATAGATGATTACGTTCTCTTTGATTGCCCCGGTCAGGTCGAGCTTTTCACACACCACTCATCGCTACGAAATATCTTTTTCCGAATATCAAAGCTTGGATACAGAGTACGTCATTCAATATTCGGTATTTTGAAAGCGCTAACGCGCAACAGTTAATAGTAATCCACCTCGTCGACTCATACAGCCTCACCCTACCCTCCATGTACATCTCCGCTCTACTGCTCTCCCTCCGCTCTATGCTCCAAATGGACCTCCCACACATCAACGTCCTCACCAAAATCGACAATCTCTCAAACTACTCACCTCTCCCATTCAATCTCGATTTCTACACCGAAGTACAAGATCTCAATTACCTCCTCCCGCACCTCGAGGCCGAAACGTCGCGATTATCGCATCAGAAATTTGGCGCGCTGAATCAGGCGATTATCGATCTGGTGCAGGAGTTTGCTCTCGTAGCCTTCGAAACGCTGGCAGTGGAGGACAAGAAGAGTATGATGCATTTGCTGCAGGTCATTGATCGCGCGAGCGGATATGCATTTGGACCTGCTGAAGGTGCGAATGATTCGATATGGCAGGTTGCTGTTAGAGAAGGATGGGGGGATTTGAATATTTCGGATGTGCAGGAGAGATGGCTGGATGCGAAGGATGAATATGATGAGCATGAGAGGAAGAATTTAGAAGAGGAGGCGAAGGCGAATGAAGCGAAAGCGCATCATGGTCAGGATGGTTTGGATGATGAGATGCTTGACTTCCAGAGGATGCCTGATAGTGGCACGAAGGTTATTCGAAAGTCCAAGTCGTGACAACTGGAAAGGTTTTATAATTAATTCCATGTATATAATATCATTCATGCATTCAAACAGGGGTATCATAATATCAAACGTAAACAACTAGCAATCAGCAAATCAATCCTCATCATCACTTTCCTCGTCGTCATCATCATCAATATCCATCCCAAAAACAGCCTCGTCGTCCCCCACAACAGCAGCAGCACCACCATCCCTGCCCCCGAACAACCCCTCGAACACCCCATCATTCTCTTTCCTCGCCCTCCCAATCTCCCTCCTCGCTCGTCTGATTGCCTCTTCCTCCGCCTTGCGCATCGTCCCAGAGACCCTGACAACCCTAAACACAGCATTCCTCATTGTCATTTCCGACTTCTTCGCCGATGCACCTGTCGCCGGCGCAGGGATCGCATTGAGATACGTAAGCGCCGCCCAAACCAATCTATACGCTGCGCGGGGACACCGAATAATCGCCGTCGACGTCGCGGGCGACAAATATTTGACTACAGACCCATCGCCATGAGCAAAAAAAATAAATCGCAATTTAGATCCCGAGACGGGTTTGGGGAGAAGAACGTACTGATTAAATTCCCACTCGATGCACCACCCAGCTTCCCCATTCCATAATCACCAAATAACTCCGATATAGTGTCGCGAAGTAATCGTGCCAGCACGCTGGAGGTCAATATATCTGGCGTCGGCGGATGGAAGTAGAGATGTGCCGGTATCGATGACGCTCCCGATTTGTTGTGGATTTGGGAGGGCTCGGGATGCAGGATGTCGATTAAGAGGTAGCGATGTTTTATGCGGACCATTTTGTTCGCATTCTGTTATTTAGTTGCTCTTGATAGATGATGTTGAAGTTGTACAACTTTTTTCGGAGATTCGATATTAGCGGCCGGAAGACGCCCAAGCTTCTGTAGCCAATCACCCAGCTCGGAAACTCAATCGCATGGATCGAACTACCTACTTATGATCACATTTAAATTTAAACTACGAAACCACAAGAAATCAACATAATCATCAAATACGTCAATAACCATTCTACCCAGTATTAAATCTACGCCGTACATGCGCACCTCGTGCCGTCGCCTGTCATGCCACGTACCAACCACATCATATGGTCACAAGACAATCAACAGATTTTTGACAAAATGGAAAACATCAAAAGGCATTATATGCTAAAAGAGACCCGTGCCGATATCAAAACAGGTGCTGAAAACGAAAAAGAAAAGGAAAAACATAAACGCTTAGAGGCTGACCTCGACACGACCTTCAGCACCTGGAGCGCCCTTCGAGACGTTGGGGAGGAGGTAGGTAATATCGTCCCAGGGGTGACGGTACAAGCCAGTGCGCAGTCTCTTCTGGTCGAGGTAGTGAGCAATAAGACCAATGCTACGTCCGAGGACGAAGAGACCGTTCAAGACACCCATGCGGAGGTAGTCCTCGGCCTCTTCGGTGGAGAAAGCACCAGAGTTGCGGAGCAAGTCGACGAAGCAAACAGCAACACATCCGTCAACGTTGAGAATAAGGTTGTCCTTCTTGGAGGTTGTGACGGTCTCGACAGCAATGGCGTAGTCGAGGAGCTTGTGGGTGGGGAAGTGCTTGGTAACGTACTCCTTGACCAACTCGACACGGAGATCGGGGTTGTTGCGGGACTTGACCTTGTGACCAATACCGGGAACTAGAAAAAGGAAAATTAGATTTTGTTACGTTGCATAGCGGCAGATTAACTTACTGAGCTTGTTCTCCTTGCGCATGGTGTCGACGAACTCACGGGGGCTCATGCCCTTGTCGAAAGCCTTGGTGAATTCCTCGGCAGCACCGTCAAGAGCACCACCGAAACGAGAACCGATGGTGAGAAGACCAGAGACCAAAGCACTGATCAAATCCTTACCAGCACGGGTAGTGATGATGGTGTTCATGGCACCAGAGACGGCAGGACCGTGGTCAGCAGTCAACATGAGAACCATCTCCAAGAACTTGCTGGCATAAGGAGGCAAGCGGCGACGGAACCAGAGGAGAGACATGACACCACCGATACCAATGTCCTCACGGAAGACATCAGAGATGGGGAGACCGGCGTACAAAAGCTCCTGACCACGGTCATCGGAGATGGTGGAAATGAAAGCAGCGGGCTTACGGATAAGACCCAACTCCTGGGCCCAAGAGTAGTCCATGGGGATCTTGGGAATGACGGGCTCTTTAAAGGTGGCGATGGTGCCGTCAGCAACGAGCTTGTTGTAGACGCTGTTCAAGACTTGGGGAAGCTCTTCGAATGTATCGGGAACGTAGAAGCCAGCAGCCTTCATGTGCTTGTTCTTCTCAACAGCGGTCTCGAGCTGGGAGTTGGCAGAGGCACCGGCGTGACCGAATTGGACCTCGGTCTTGAACATGCTGGCGCAAGTACCGATGGCCCAAGCGACAATAGGCTTGGTGATGGTGCCGTTCTTGACAGCCTCAATCACACGGTACTCCTCAACACCACCGACTTCACCAAGCAACAACAAAATCTTGCACTCGGGGTCGGCCTGGTAACGGAGAAGGTGGTCAATGAAGGTGGTACCGGGGTAACGGTCACCACCAATGGCAACACCCTCGTGAACACCGTCGGCGTTTTGGCAGACAATGTTGTTCAACTCGTTGGACATACCACCAGACTTGGAAACGTAACCGACGGAACCCTTGCGGTAAAGTTTGGAGGCAACGATGTTGTCCATCATACCACCAGTGTTACCGATCTTGAACGCACCGGGCTTGATACCACCCACGGTGGCAGGTCCAATAATAGTGATACCCTTCTCCTTGGCGACGACCAAGATCTCACGTGCTCTCTGTACAAGGTTAGTTCTTTGCAATGCATTATGTCTCGAAGAAACGTACTCGCTCAGGGACACCCTCAGCAATGATGGCAATGGTTCTGACTTGAGGAAGCTCCATCAGTTCCATGGTAGAGCTGTAGACGGATCGGGAGGAAGCGAAGTTGACGACTGTGTCGACATCGCTGTGCTTGGCGAAAGCCTTTTCGACATCCTGGTAGACAGGGAGCAGGGTCTCGCTGGTTCCCCAGTACCTTTACAACAGTTAGAACTCAACACGACTAAACAAGAGATCATATGCGCTCACATTTTGCTGACGAACTGACCACCGAAGGTGTAGATGATACCGGCAACGGAGGGAGTGCTACGCTTGCAGATGAAGTCGAAGTCGAGCATACCCTGCACGGCGCGGGGTTGCATACCGCTGTTTCTGGTCAATTGACGTTCTTGCAGCGAGAGATTGAAAGGGATTACTCACTAGACAAAGCATCGTGTCTTGGGGTGGAAGAGAGTGTGTTGTTCGAGGGGGGTGAGGAGGCGGGAAGGAGGGTTGAAGCGGGTGATGTTGTCGTTGGCAGACTGAACGCCGTTGGAAGAAGCGATAGAAGGCATCTTGTGTATGTTGTGCTACACAGCGTTAGTAGTTGTAACAAAAGGAGCTCCATTGCGCCGCTGGAGCAGAGGATAGATGTCAACTTACTTGTCAAAACAACTCCGTCACTTCTTGGTCTCGTGGATCGGTACAGATAGATGGACGGAAGATGTAGGATGAGAAGAAGAGAAAACAAGAATGTACAAGTAACAACAAAAACAGCTCACAAGGGTCACAAGAGGTGAGAAATGTAGAATGACCAGCAGGTAAGGAAGTCTGGTCGGAGAAGGCAATTGAAGTGATGATGGTCAACGATCGAGGGTGGGTAATTGAGGAAGGAGAGCTAGCCAGCCTGAGCTGGACAAAAAAAATAAATGACGGACGGAGTAGGGCAAGCGTGGACAGCTAGGGCGGTACGGCGGGKACTAAGGTTACCCAGGAGTGAGCACTGTCACCGTCTAGTCGGAACGCCGACAATACGCAATACGCAAGGAGATCAGATCTGTATTGATCGAACACATGTATTTGTACTATTCCATATGTCTCCGGCACATCTGACAAGTAAAAGAACGGTCCACCATCGAACCATGTACAACTGGGTACCTGTACAATTATCATAACTTGGACTTGACTTCACAAACAAATGCCCGAATTAGGGATTCCGAGGTCTGCATCGCCGTAATTTTGGCGGCGATAAATTACCGCCTGTGATTGCGAATACACGGTAGAATAAGGTCCGTAATTTATCTGCAGCTGGACAAGGTTGACGATGGGGCCGGAGAACGCAGTCCGTCTCCCGTACTGGCTCAACATTTTATCCCCACAACAACAAACTTTCATTGAGACTCATTGAGTACACATCACCCGAACATGCCTTGGTTCCGGTGGGACGATGTCTGGGTCTTCTTTCGGTCTGGAGACGTGGTTGTAGTAAGTTTGTAATTGTTGACTTTTGTTGGTGCCTGGCCAGCACGGAGATCATCCGACTAGTGTATGTAACGACAGATGTGCTATCTACAGGCTTGAACGTACGGAGTAGATATCAGCATCCCGGGGAGGTTCTACTTTTGACAGGGACGACACAATCATCTGATCCATACACTGAAAGTAAATTCCTCTTCCAAGTGAAAACTATTTTAATATAGTAAAGATATAAGCTAGCATCCCAAAGAAGCAATGTCCAAATATGGCCCCAACCATGGAAGGCATTCTGGAACCCTACTCGAAACGGGCCTAGCGCGGGGTCTTACATAAACTCCGCCCAGCTCGGAGTTTTCCCTCCTTTGACGGTATAGAGTCTATAGACATAAGATCTCTCTCTTGATCTGGCTCAAGTACAAGTATCTTCGATCCTGTCTATCGGTGACCGACAAGGAATATGAGCTGCTCACAGCAGCATTGTGAATATCCCGCCAATTGGGAATCTACTAATGCCACTTTCTTATCGATAGCCACGCTTATCAGTGTCTCGACTCAGATCAACCCACCATCTTATCGCTAATACTGCTACGTACGTACGTGCTAAGCCGCGTACGGAGACGGAGTACTACCTCTTGTGATGCAGTTTCAACTCTACATTCCAGTGATTCCATGCGAATCTTGTCTATCATTTAGAACTTTCCGCTGCCTTTCCGACCCCGAAAAGTTATTGTAGCATATCAAATACTCCGTTCTCCGCCCCTCCTGGTTATGTTTCTTGGATGATGGTAAATTGGCTATTGATAGCTACGTACTGTTGATTGCAGAGAATCACCCGCCTGCAAGGAAGACTGTACCTTGAAACTAGAACTACGTGCCGAATGCATCGGCCCGTTGGGCGCCGCATTCTAACATTCCGTCTTATCGGAGATATTGATAATGCAGATAGTGCTCGTCTATTCGATCTTAGTAGACAACAATACCTGCATAGTATTTATTTGTGTCCGGCTGACTCCGTATTGACAGTCCGTCGCCATTGGAGTTTCCAAAAGATGTCGTTTGCTTCGTGTGGAAGTGATAATTAAGTCGAGTCCGAGGGGGCCGAGCTAAGCTGGGGATCGGGTGCGGACTCCGAACAAGTCTTTACTGTTCAGTCCAATATGGCCTCGCAAGACTCGCAACTTGCGTTCTCATATTTGCATTGTAGACCCCATACTATAATCGGGAAATTTTGGTCACGAATATAATTCGTAACGAGGAAGAAAAAAATACAGTGGCCTGGGGCCCATACTGATGATTACTCGGTAGCATTGAGTACGTACGGTGAAGGAGTATATATACTATTTGCCAGGAGGGAGACGCTAAGCCGGCCGGGGTTGGGGACGTGTGGATCCCGGTCTAAGCTGCGATGCTCCACCGCCCCTTCCTTCCTCGCTCAACGAAAGCTGTCCGTCGGTATCATACGTCCCATGTAAGGAATACAGGCTTCTTTTCGGCAGATTCTTTGTTTATTACCGTAACGCAGCTGGCCAGATCAGTAACGCCAAAACCAAAACACTGACAATACACATACCGTACAGACCCAAAAAAAAAGTTTGAGGGAAAGAGCTGGGCCACTAGCTCCTGCCCAGTGCCAGTCCGGGCCTAGTGCCTTCCGGTCCCGATGTATCATCTCACGGACAGACAATAATTTTTGGGGCCCTCACCTGCACTGACACTGTTGTTGCTGGCTCGCTCACCACCACTTCTATCCATCCATCTTGACTTGCTTCCCTCCTCAATCCCTCAATTGTCACTTCTCAATTCAATCTATACCCTTCTTATTGTTGCGGATTTGTTGTTGCGCATATATTTTACACCGCAACTAACTGATTCTCATTCTGTGTCTGCGTTTTCAGCCGTCACATACTTGTTCTCATTCCTCCCAATCAATTGATTGAGATCTTTTGACGCCTCACGCAAACACATCTTCAACACAATGTCCGCCAAATCGATTCTCGAGGCCGATGGAAAGGCCATCCTCAATTACCACCTCACTCGCGCTCCCGTCATCAAGCCCACCCCGCTTCCTCGCGCTGCTACTCACAACCCTCCCGCTAAGCTCGCTTCCCTCTACTTCCCTGAGGACGCCGACGTCAATGGGATCCTCGACCAGGCCGAGGCCACATACCCCTGGTTGCTCGCCAAAGACGCCAAATTCGTCGCCAAGCCAGATCAACTGATCAAGCGTCGAGGCAAGAGTGGTCTCCTCGCTCTCAACAAGACCTGGGCCGAAGCTCGTGCTTGGATCGCAGAACGCGCTGGCAAGGAGCAACAGGTTGAGCACATCAAGGGCTACCTCCGCCAATTCTTGGTTGAGCCATTTGTTCCTCATCCCCAGAACACTGAATACTACATTAACATTAACTCTGTGCGAGAGGTATGTTTGACTTCTTTGACAAGCCTGCAAGCCAAAGAGCAAATATCATGAACCTAGAAGCTAACGGACACAGGGCGACTGGATTCTCTTTACTCACGAAGGTGGTGTCGACGTCGGTGATGTTGATGCCAAGGCCGAGAAGATCTTGATCCCCGTTAACCTCAAAAACTTCCCCTCCAACGAGGAGCTTGCAGCCACTTTGTTGAAGAAGGTGCCTTCCGGCGTTCACAACGTCTTGGTTGACTTCATTTCCCGCCTGTACGCTGTCTACGTCGATTGCCAGTTCACCTACCTCGAGATCAACCCTCTCGTCGTTATCCCCAACGCTGATGCCACCTCCGCTGAGGTTCACTTCCTCGACTTGGCTGCCAAGCTCGACCAGACTGCTGAATTTGAATGCGGTACTAAATGGGCTATTGCTCGCAGCCCTGCTGCTCTTGGTTTGCCTGCTTCCAAGAGTGACGGCAAGGTCAACGTCGACGCTGGTCCCCCAATGGAGTTCCCCGCTCCTTTCGGTCGTGAACTCAGCAAGGAGGAGAAGTTCATTTCTGATATGGACGCCAAGACCGGTGCTTCCTTGAAGTTGACCGTCCTCAACGCCAACGGCCGTATCTGGACTTTGGTTGCTGGTGGTGGTGCCTCTGTCGTCTACGCCGACGCTATTGCATCTGCTGGTTTCGTTAGCGAGTTGGCCAACTATGGTGAATACTCTGGTGCTCCCACCGAGACTCAGACTTTCAACTACGCCCGCACAGTCTTGGACTTGATGCTCCGAGCTCCCCAACGCCCCGAAGGAAAGGTTCTCTTCATCGGTGGTGGTATTGCCAACTTCACCAACGTTGCTTCCACATTCAAGGGTGTCATTCGCGCCCTCCGGGAGGTCGCTTCGACCCTCAACGAGCACAAGGTCCAGATTTGGGTTCGTCGTGCTGGTCCTAACTACCAGGAAGGTCTTAAGAATATTAAGGCTGTTGGTGAGGAATTGGGACTTGATATGCACGTTTACGGTCCTGACATGCACGTCAGTGGTATTGTTCCTCTTGCCTTGAGTGGCAAGAAGACTGATATTAAGGAATTCGGTGCTTAATTATAAAACGGTTAATTAAGAGTTTTGATATATTTTTTCTGCGATGTACTTGGTGTTTGTAATAATTTCACGGGCATGGCATGGTTCATGAATGGATTTGATTGATAGCTTTATTTAGAAGAAATGACGATGACCAAGACTTTGAGTAGTATCGAGACCACTAGTAAGGTGGATAGAATTATAGAAATGTTTACCTTGACTGAAACGAATATCCGGATTGCGCGGCTGGCACAGATCCGGAGCTGATGAATCATGGTTATCCGATTTGGTGATAGGCAACCAGGGTAACCTCTCTGCCTTTAACATATTCATCTTGAAAATTATCCACGACGAGGTTCGTTTCATGTTAATTTCCAGACACGACTAACCGCCAGACGTGTCAACGCCATCCGAACCACGGACGATGATTAGTCGAGCGTCTCTCATCCGGCGTCATCCAATAATAGCGGCTAACCGCCAGATGGGCGTCTAGCATTCCTTTCTCAAGCTTTCTCGGACCTGGCCAGTGCGTGCATTCGCTAGAAACATTAGTCGGGATGAACAGTCGATCTGAAGGATGAGACTGGCCAGCCCACTTTTTATTATGGAGTTGTGGAATGATTGACGTTTGATGCTTACGTCGATTCGTGGGCGGTTATCCGTCAACCACTGGTGTGGTCACTGTGGTGGACTGGTTGGTGATTGATTTGATATTCGTAATCTATATCTGTCGTCCTTCGCTGGTTGAATTTGTTCTTCAGATTTATTTGCGATCTGACTTCGACGTCGTCTATATGAACAACTGCGTGTTGAGAGGATCCTGGTGATCCGGATATATAGCATTATGCAAACACAGTCCTTACATCGGCTACACAATAGTCGATCGCGTATCTGGATTCTCGTCTTTGCGCCCATACTCAGTCTAGTCTTGCTCTACACATGGCTTCGAAGGCCACACTCGCTTTTACTTGACCAGTTCTTCGTCACGGACGAATCGCAGAACGAACTCCCTCTAGTAATAAGTGGCGACGACAAGACCAATTATGATGTCAAGCCAGAACCCATTCCAGGAATGGACGATATCCTCATCATCCTCAAAACCGGCGTGACAGAATCACTGACCAAAGTACCCATTCATCTCGAAACAACCCTCGCCTCCGTGCCACACTTTGTCGTCTTCTCAGACTTCGAAGAGGAAATAGCCGGCGTACAGACGCACGACGTCCTGCGCCGACTCAACGAGACCGTCAAACGCAACATTCCAGAATTCGAATTGTACAATCGCATTCGTGACCATGGTCGCGAGGCATTGACMCCCGCCGATTATGGCGATGACTCTAATGGCCCCTTTGGGCGTCAAAACAACCCTGGGTGGAGATTGGACAAGTGGAAGTTTCTGCCCATGATCCCCGCGGCATTAGAGCACAAACCGGATGCGAAATGGTTTGTGTTTATGGAGGCCGACTCATATTTCCTCTGGCCGAATCTTGTGCTGTGGTTGTCGCAGTTGGATCATGAACAGGATTGGTATCTTGGCTATCCCATGCAGATCGGCGACACGATTTTTGCATACGGTGGTTCCGGGTTTGTCATTTCTAACCCGGTCATGCGCAAAATTGTGCAGTATTTAGACGAAAGGCCCCAAACAGAGATCGATGATTACACCGCTACGCAATGGGCAGGCGACTGTGTGCTAGGCAAAGTGTTTGGTGATGCCGGCGTGGGCCTGAATTGGTCTTGGCCCATGTTGCAGGACAACAAGCCGTGGGAGGTGGACTATTTCGCGACTGTGGGCGATAAACGTGCGTGGTGTTTTCCAGTTGTGTCATATCATCATATGCAGCCTGATGATATTCAGACTTTGTATGAGTTCGATAGGGAGTGGTTTGACTCTGTAAGACTTACTCATTCTTTTTCCTTGTTCGAAAACTAACCGCATACTCAGGGTAATTCCACCGCAAAACCACTCTTATACAGCGATGTATTCCATCGCCTTATTCTTCCAGACATCCTCTCACCGCGCGATGGGTGGGACAACGCCGCCGACAACGCCATCACCAAAGAAGACGGATCCGCCCTCGAACTTACATTCGACGACTGCAGCACGAAATGTGCAGATGACGCGAGCTGTCTTTCTTACCGGTATAAAGAAGATGAGAAGAGCTGTTTCGTTTCTTCAGCCGTCAAAAGAGGAACAGCGGCCGAGGGCGTGAAATCCAATTGGATGATCGATCGGATACATGATAAGATTAGTGAATATGGGCAGACGTGTGAGACTGTTGAGTTTGTAGTATGATCATTTGTTCCGGTGGAGCTTTGAGTGTAAGATATTGTGTATGGGTGTTATTTGTGTACTTAGTTAAGGCTGGCAATGAGCCGAGCTTGAGTCTGCAGTCGTGGCTGGACCATACAAGGCAGCGAATATTAATGAACTACGATTGATAATGAAACAGCCATTTTGGATATGTAATTTCACATGACAATGAATTACCATAACGTGCCTCAATGACATTAGATCTCCCTACGATATGATTTCCTCCCTAGCATCAAACTCAAAGTTATCGGCCCTTGATAAACAACTCACAGCGCAAATAAAGCCGCGACACCCATAGCAAACAGACCCGTCCCAACGAACGGCGCAGAAATTGAGTCCGCAGCACCGGAAGCTTGAGGGACACTCGTCGTCGTACTGCGTGTAGTCGTGTGCGTACTAGTCGTTTCGGTGCCAGTCGAGGTCGAGGTCGAGCTTGAGGCAGACGCAGATGCACCAGACGAACTCGAGGAGCCGGAAGTAGACGACGCACCACCTATTCCAGAGGACGAAGCAGAAGTCGATTTACCAGAACAAGACGTCCTCGACGGCGTCGTCGAACCACTACCACTACTCGTCGTCGCAGCGGCAGAGCCCGTGGTCGTAGTTGTGGTGGTAGTCGTAGCAGTGACAGGCGGAATACTAATAGGCACACTAACCGACGAACACACCGATGTCACCGCATTTGAGACAGAGGACTGATCTGCGAGATTGCATGCGCTCTGTACGCAGGGCGTGATTGCGCTGACCAGAGTTGGGACGGCGCAGTGGCAGGKGAAGTTTGTAAGGCCGGAGCAGCCGTCGTTCTCAAGGGCGGAAAGGAAGCAGCCCAACTATCGGTTTTAGGTCAGTATTTTCCACATATTGGGAACTCAAGATGGGATGGAAAGGGGAGACGGACGGAGCAGTCAGGGAGGTTAGGAAGCTGCGCTTGAGCGAGGCCGAGGGTTGATACTATCGTGAGAATGTATGTGAACTGCATTCTGATGGTTCCACGTTTCGGTCTTGGAGGTTCGTGCTTGATTCGAGAATGAGGTGATTGAGTGAGTATCTGGGGAAAGCAGGGCTGAGCTCGATCAAGCACAGAGACGGAAGTGCGACCAGCCTTATATGTTTGACTCACACCAGACCCTCCATACTCTTAAAGGAAAGAAATTTCACGTTACACGATCTGCTTGTACAAGCCGGCCACATCACGACAAAATGCCGCTGAGAATCTACGTAACAAGCTGCGCAAGTGCGTTTGGGCGAATAGAATGTTGCGCGAAGAGACGAATCGAGGGTTACTGCGTCCCGTCAACCTTGGAAAACTTGACTTTGCTCGTCTTGGTGCTACGATTGGCGACGGTCAGAGAATGTGAGTGGTGAAAGAGGTGGCATTTCTTTTTGTTGGCGCATACGCTCAGACAGGCTATCCAATATCATTACCTCGCTACACGAGTAGACTTGCGATGTGCGAGTTAGTACCTCATTAGGTTGTTTGTGTGACCTGAATTCGGCGATGTACGAGGAGAGAGTGCATCGGTGATCATCTCAGCCACTTTACGGTTATGGTCGACATTCCATTTTTTACAGTACTTGAATGTAGTGAAAGACTGTCAAATTAAACCATTAAAGTGTTTCCCAAAGGTAGTATGATGATAGTCAGACTCTGCATTAGGGCTAAGCTTGGGCAATCAACATATATGTAACTGACGTCACGGCCGCCCTCTATATCAAATCTCCCCGCTCCGCCAACCACCAAACGTGCAATCCTCTTCAATATCCAATCCTTTTGCAAATTTAATGATGTCGCTTCCATTTTCCTACGCTCTCGTTACCGGCGGCGCTGGCGGCCTTGGAAAGGCCATCGCAACATACCTACTTAGCAAAAACGTCAAGGTGATTCTTGCCGGTCGCACCGAAAGCAAGTTACGTACGACAGCACACGAAATCGGCGCTACAGACTACTACGTTCTTGACACGGGCGAAGTCGACAAGATCCCGTCATTCGTGAATACATTACTGCAGAAACATCCAGAGCTAGACTGTCTGATTAACAATGCTGGCGTTCAGCGGCCCTTGCAAGTGCTCAAGGACGATCCGTCGGAATTTCTTCAAAAGGCCGACCAGGAGATCGATATTAACATCCGGGGACCTATGCATCTAACTCTGGCATTACTTGATCATTTCAAGACCAAGAAAGACGGTAGTGGCGCGACGATCATCAACGTCTCTTCAGTCCTCGGATTTGTGCCCTTTTCCGTCATCAACCCAGTCTACAACGGCACAAAAGCCTGGCTGCATTCATGGTCCGTCACCCTGCGCACCCAGCTTCGGCGCGGCGGATACGAGAGTATCAGAGTAATCGAAATCGTGCCCCCAGCAGTCGAGACGGATCTTCATCGCGAGCGAGAAGATCCGGACGATAATAAAAAACACAAGAATCCGAATTCATTGTCGATTGACGAGTTTATGGAGTTTGTATCGAAAGGGTTGGAACGAGGGGATAGTGTGATTGCGCCGGGGATGGCGCGGGAAATTGTTGACGAGTGGGATGCAGGGTTTGGGAAGCGGTATGAGAAGATTTCGGCGGGGTTGCCTTGATTGTATATACCTAAGTACACTCACCATTGAGTGTGTATGTATCGCTTGTGTATAGTGTGCAACATGCTTGTGAGGATGGAAAAGATAAGGATCTGGGGTAAGACAGCTAATCCTATTCAGGACTAGTGGACTATTCTTCAGGCTATGTCCGTAGAGGAAGCTGCTTAGTGCACTCCTTTTGAGCTTCCGGCTAATTTCTCGTATAATACTGCACGAAAAAACTAGTTATTCATGGGACGAGGTTGTTCATGTTATAATTACTTCTTCATCTTGAAAGAACAGTAGACTCCAACGAAGCGAGTGCCGAGTGCGTCGGAAAGTGCCGCCGGGTGGCTTCGCCAAACACAAATAGAGTGTTTTTAGCGTCTTTCCACAACATTAACTTCGACCTCTTTCCAAAATTTCTTGCGATATTTTTCTCTCGTAAGAACTACTAAGAAGCGTTGTCTGGCTGCACTATATTGACTAAGACATGGACTAAATTCTCACTAAGGAAGAATGCCCACCACAACAAGTTCGGACAACCAACCAACAGCCAGATTAAGAGCGACCTTAATTAACCCTAGCAAAGGAATGGATCGTCGACTAGCCGAGCCCAATCAGGATGCAACCTCGTTGGTAAATACTACCAAATGGAAGGTGTCTTCAGTCCTATCATCTAAGGCGAAAATGGCGACATCTGTATGGCTCCACGTGGAGGGGAGGAAAGGAAGGAAAAGAGGGAAATTGACAATGTGAAGATATTGACTAGGCTCTCTATATAAGGGGAAGAGACACCTGCTGTATTTTCTGCCTCCGTTTCTTTTGACAGATAAGATAGGCTTGATCGGGAAGATATCCCTCCCCTCTTTTCTATCCTTACGACAAAATGGCCATCAAAGAAGTCGCGCCAGAAATTGAGCAGGAGAGTCCTGATGTCTCTCAACATGGTAAATCAGAAGTCACGGAGGCCATATTTGACTCTGCTAGCGACAAAGTCAAAAGCATCAACGAAAAGACCGGCGAGGTGTCGGTAGAATCCCCTCAAGACGAGGATACCGAATACGTTAAAGGGCATCCGGTTATTCGCAATGGTACATTCCACCTCTACATGCATATTCTTTTATTCCAGCTAACGCCGGGCTATTGCAGGCCTTGATGTCTCCAAATACATCGTGTCACTGCGCGACGATGGGGATCCTGCGTTTACATTCCGGTCCTTTGTGCTAGGCTCCGCCTTCACTGCGCTTTCAAGTGTTATCACAATGCTCTACGTTTTCAAACCTTACCAAGCGCAGGTTTCTTTTACTTTTCTTCAACGTGAGTCAATCAGAGTCTCCTATTCATTCAACTGCTAATCTTACAGTCCTCGTCTTCATATTTGGCCAGGCATGGGCACTCTTCACTCCTCGCCCGGAAAGATTCAAGTGGAAATGGCTACAGGCCACGCTTCGCTTCCTCAATTTTGGACAGACGTTTGGGATCAAAGAACATGTGGTCTCCGCCTTGATCGCCTCGTCTGGTAATAACGGTCTCGCCGGAGTGGAGGTCTATGCTGTTGAGAGACTGTTCTATAACACGGGCGTGACGGCGACCACTGCTGTCTTGGGTACTTTCTCCATCTCACTGGTAGGATTCGTATTGGCTGGTGTGCTGCGCCCCCTGATCGTTTATCCGGCCGAGATGGTATACTGGTCGACTTTGCCTCAAGTGGTGCTTTTTCAGAATTTGCACTTCGATGTCCGCGCGAATAGGGGTCGGTTGGTCAAGTTTGGCTGGGCTCTTGCGGCTTCCGCGATCTGGGAGTTTTTTCCTTCATACATCGTGACCTGGTTTTCGGGTATCTCGATCTTCTGTCTGGCCTCCATGCATGCCCCGACGCATACCCGGACCATCTTCTCCAAAGTCTTTGGAGGGGCTTCCTCTAACGAAGGCTTGGGCATCCTGAATTTTAGTCTCGATTGGCAATACATTCAGAGCACCTACCTGTCATTGCCCTTGAAGCAACAGTTTAATTCGTGGATCGGCTACATTATATTTTATATCGCCATGCTCGCCCTCTACTACGGAAATGCCTGGGATGCCCTGAGTTTCCCGTTCATGTCTACTTCTCTGTTTCTGGCAAACGGTACGCAATACGATACCGACTCTATAATGAACAGTCAAGGTACAATCGATTTTGACAAGGTCGACGAGGTGGGGTTGCCATACATGACTGCCACCACTGTCTGGGGTTTCTTGACTCAGAGCTTGGCCATCGGTGCACTGATCTCTCATGTCCTCATTTTCTACAGTAAGGACATGTGGCTGGCCTGGAAACAGGCACGTACCAGGACCCAACCAGACCCGCACTATCAAGGAATGCTCAAGTACAAAGAAGTTCCCATGTGGTGGTATTATGGACTTTTTGTTTTGGCGTTCTTTGCCGGGTTGATCGTCAACATCAAAGGTCAGACTACGCAACCGGTGTGGGAGTATATCGTGGCTCTCATCCTAGGTGCATTCATTGCCCCTTTCTCCTGTATTCTCTATGGGCTGTACGGAACTGGTGTAGGCACGAATCTCATTTCCAAAATGATTGCAGGCGCGTTGCACCCTGGACGTCCTCTCGCCAACCTTTACTTTGCAAGCTGGGTAAGTTATCAACTCTCAGTATACTTGTGATATAGCGCCCTACTAACATATTCCAGTCCCATCAAGTCATTCTATTGGCTGTCAACCTGGCCAACTGGCTCAAAGTAGGCCAATATACTAAGATTCCTCCTCGGGTCATGTTTATCACTCAGGTATATGGCACCCTGCTAGGAGCAGGCTTGAACTATGCCGTCATGACGACAATCGTCAGCAATCAACGAGAAATCCTCCTCGATCCCATCGGAAACAACATCTGGAGCGGCTCATATGTGCAGAGTCTAAACTCTAACGCAATCACATGGGCACTAGCTAAGGAAATGTATGGAATCCACGGACAATACCTCATCGTTCCCTTGGGTCTAGTCATCGGTCTCGCTTTTCCCGCTTTGCATTGGGGAGTGATCAAGGTATTCCCACGAGTCGCCAAATGGGAAATCAACACAGCCGTGATATTGACTTATGCTGGTTTGATCTACTACGGCAACACATCATGGATCTGGTCGTCGATTGTGGTTGGCATCTTCTCTCAGGTCTGGCTTCGGCGTCGTCTGCCTCGGATTTATAACAAGTACAATTATCTTATTGGAGCTGCGTTGGATGGTGGTTCTCAGCTTATTATTTTTATACTGTCGTTTGCAGTCTTTGGTGCGAGCGGTAACGAGGTCCCCTTTCCGACCTGGTGGGGAAATCCTTCTGGGAATCCAGACCATTGTCTGTAGGTCGATCTCTGGGAATGCATGAGACAATTGGGTCATACTTTGATTGTAGGCATGGGACAGTCATCGTGCTAATATCAGTGTCTATATTTGTATCGGTTCCTTGTAGTATAACATGACCAGTGTGTCTCCCACTGATAGTAGCGAATGCCATTTGTAGGTTGATCATTCACTATCTGGCATCAATTGAGGGATTAAATAGACCGAAATATACATCGAAAACGTCAAATCCGCCAACTTCATATCGAGACACGTCTAATTGCTTGTGACATGGTTGACGGATCCCATGTGTTTCTCGGGTTTTAGCCTATAGTGCATCTTTCTTGAGTGACCTTTTTTCTTGCGCTTCCGCGCATCTGCTGCAATAAGGCGAATCTCGCCGTATTTCCCTGGAAAGGCTGCTTTGAGTTGAGCCTGTGCTTCTGCTTCTAGATTTCTGACTAGCTCCCCTTGGTGTTTCCTCAACCTCACACAGATTGATGGTTCGTGGTGAAATTCGTAAAACTTTTGCGAGATTGCGAGATTGCGAGATTGGCCATCTTGGCCGCCACCGATAAACAAACACCTTGCTTTCGTCCCTTGGTCTGTCTGAACTGGGCTCCACTAGAGTACATGAAGTACTAAGGATGGTTGACGAATATAATAATACGGATCACACTGTCCTTGTCAAGCTCCCGCCAAAGCTCCGTATCTGTATATTCTCCCCAAACTCTCTGTGCTGCAAGCTTCAAAAGCTTCTTCATCCTGATGCACACTTCTTTGCCCCAACACACCTCTATCTTTGCAGCCATAGCTCTCCTCATAGAAAGCAAGAAATCATCGTGAACAGTGAGATTATCATCATGATAAAATGTCGAGACAAGCTCACGGCATCCATCATGATCATACTCGCTTACTATATCATACCATACTAGATCATCTAGTATGAGTGCTGCTTTTCGGCCTAGTTGGTTGTTCCAAAATAAAATAGCCGAACATCCTCTGACAAATCACGGCGCGCAATGTGATCAAAGATAAACGAATTCTCTAACGAGAATCCAGCTTTGCTGATTTGACATATCGAAAGATTTGAGAAATCGTACACCTTTTGACCAGAAGGGTCGCTGGTGTCGAAAGGTGGGTTATTGAGATGACATGCTATCGGGGCATGAATCGGTCCAGAGACACCCCCAATACTGCTTGCTCGCGGTCATCGACGATCTTGAAATTGGTGACTGTAGGAGTTTTCCAAATTAGCCATCGAATAGGAGGATGAACTAGAAAATGATCCTTACTAGAGACATCTTAACTCTCTAGCTCGATAATCAGTTCCTCAAGCTGCCTAAGTGTCTTCAAATCTTCAGTCGTAAGATTACTTCTAGCCAGAGATGACTGAAGAGGTGATATGAACGCTCAACTGATGGTTCCATCTCCGTATGTTGCGCAGACAGCTTCAAATAAGAGTTGTATAGAGCGTAGCCAGCTTTTAATGATGCCTGGAGTTGGTGAAATGGAAATTTGGCTAGAGTGATGCATTTATGTAGAAATATGAGGGGCTTCGGAGCTCGCGCACCATCTAGTTGGTCGGTAAAAACCGTAGACTCTTCGGTCCTGCAGCCAATAGATGCTCTCAGGTTGCCCAATTACCTGGACTAAACCATCAATTTCACCGCAAGTGCACAAATATTGCTAGGCTTAACGTGGCAAATAAGGCTCAAAGTGTGACTCAGCCCCAGACAAAGACTATGATTGTATGAATGCTTCAAGATAAATTTCTAGATTGGAAACGGCATTGTTGTCATGATTACATTAAAACTCAATACCAGACCGCCTCACCGGTGAAGAGAAAAGGAAGGGTATGAATAAACCTAAAACGCCGATTGAAATACATCAATAAAAGAGACAAACGTTCACAAGTTGCATTTGCATCATCATGAAAGCAATTCGTCGACATATGCGCGCTCAGCAACAGGGGCTTTGCGGTCCTTCAGTAGAACGGCAAGAACCTCAATTGGCGGCTCGAGGTCGAGCATATGTGCTCGCCGCCAGCGCTTGATGCGGGAGATTCCGATGCAGGGCTGGTACTTGACGTTAGCATCCATTACAAGCCGCAAGTTGGGCAGAGAGATCACTTACGCCGTATTGACTTGACAAGTCAAAATGTCGTAGAATCTTCTCGTCAGTGTCAAGACCGTTTTGATGCACTACATTGATCAGTAAACTATGCTGTACTCTTGACTGCTTGGTAGGGATTTACCTCTTGGCGCCTTCCTGCTCTTCTCCTCTTCACTCCAGTACCGCCTAATCTGTACCTCACTAATCTTCAACGCCTTCTTATCTTCATCCGTCTGAGGCTGACTTAGCTCCTCTCTTACTTGTTCTCGAATCGCTAGTTCTGCGACATGCGGCTTCGACGATTCTGCTGATGACGTAACGGGTACTTGTTCTGGTAACGCAGTATCGGGCTCAGGTGCTGGGGAAGCAGATGCAGGCGATGTTCTCTTGGCTGCGAGTTCCTGGACCACGGAGTCGATATTCTTGATTTGTTTGCCTGGTAAGGTGGTTGAGGGCTTGGTGACTCGGGATTGTGTACCAAAGGAGAGCTTGGACTGCTGGCTGGGAGCAGTCCGTCCAGTTGAGCGGCGGGGAGGCATTTTATCTGCTGTTGTGATAGAATTAGATGTCGGCAAGACTTAGGTAGGGAACGATGTTCGTCAATGGAGTGGTCCGAGATGAGGTTGAGGTTGAAAAGGCGATGTCATTCGTTGCGCAGGCAACCGGTGGGCTGGTCCACAACGAGTTAGCGTGTCGGACGCGTTCGCGCCAAAGTCAATATAACTCTTTTGGGTACGGCTCGGAATCTCTAATCGACATCGGCGGAACCTAGTATGGACAACTACTTCAATCTCAATTACGTTCTCGCTAGGCAGAATGAACAATTTACGACCCGTTGAGCGGGCTCTCGCTACGCTGTTGCCCACTCACGAAAATGAAATGCCCCCTGAGCTGCTCGGCCTTGCGCAGTCTCTATTTGCGCAGTCTCGCAGCTTCTCGTCGAGCTTGAAGCCGGAGGAGGAGATTGCAAGACCTCATGCTTGCGCCGAGATAGCTTGTCGAAGGTATGCAATATTCTGATCCGATTCATCATCAATAATGCTGACTGAGATAACTACAGATTAGCACGGACGTTGAAACTCCCACCTCTGCTCGGCCATCCTCCATGTCCCCCGCGAGTATACAAGAAGCTATACACATTCCTCGAAAAATCAGTGGGAAGTACAACATCGAAGAATAAACCCGCCCCTCCGACACCTAACAAACCTTCTTCAACGCCCAAAAAAGCTGGTGGAAATGGTGCTACGGCTTCCCGGACACCGTCGAAGCAGCTTAATACGCCGTCCAAAAGCACGCCTCTAGGAAAGAGAACCCTCGACAATGACACAAACAAAACACCGTCACGAATGGCCTCGGTAAAACGTGCACGATTTACTAAAGAACCACTGCAGTTACTAGAGAATATCAGAGATGCGCCACAATTCGTCATGCCTTCTATTAGGACGGTGTGCAAAATCTTGTCAACGCCTGCGCCTCGAATGAGTCTATGGTCAAGACCGCCTATTTCACGGACATTGCCTCCACATATGTTTGCAGGTGTCTCTTCCATTCTTCATTTCATCTCGAAGATGACCGATAAGGAATTCGACGAACTGGATGAAGATGCTTCAGAGTTCGCCAACATTATACGCAATCCCGAGGAAGGGGAGAGCGACGACTACAAAGAAGTAGTGCTGGCCCTAATAGTAGCCGTCTACTTTCTAGTTCTCGCTCGCCGACGCAGTCTCCCTACCAACACACCAGCAAACAGCAAAGCACTTACAGCTACAGCCTCCGAAAATCCACATCCACCAATGTCCCCCGCCACCGAATCGCGCAAAATGGACAAAAAGACTTTTTCTGAAATGCGGCAAACAGCTTTATCGAGTCTGGGGTTGCCGGCGGCCGAGAAAAGACATGGCGAAGACGTGGATGCATGGATTGAGGTGATTCAGACTCTGAAATGGGCAAAGGGGCAGGAATGGTTTGATAACATCCCGTTGGCTGGGGAGAGGGAGGATGAGCTTGGAAATGGGCTTAATGATGATGACGATGAGGTTGACGGAGATGGGCATGATGGTAGTAAAGCTCAAGGCGGAAAGCGCCGAAAGACAAATATATTTTTGCATGCTGGAAAGGATGAAGAGGGGTTGTTGTTACCGGGTCTTGGGACAATGATGCAGGATCGAGTTGATTATTTGAGTGAGGATCGAAAGGAGGATTTTCTAGACTGGAAGGCGGATATATTGGAGAGGATTGGCAAGATGATGAAGACAGGGAAGAGAATAGTTGTCTAATTGAAATCTGATTTTTATAGATATTCATCTATGACTGTACATTGTTACTCTGTTCATGACCAAACGCCAGCGTGAATCAAACCCAATACAAACCATAAACCAAATGAAGCAAGCACTACCACCCACAGAATATATTGACTCTTGTCTAACATGCACAGTCCGTGTATATCTGTATCTGTATTTCTCTAATACCAAATACTCCTCGTCCGGTGGTGGGGAATAGTCTCCTGTCCGCCGTTCTCCAACTCTTTCATCGTATCGTATAAGAAAAAGTCGATCAAGATAGCGTTTATGCTGATTGTTTTCAGTCTTGGTGTACTTGATTTTGATGTTGCGGTGGTCTTCGGCTCCTCTGTCTTAGAAGTTTCTTGTGGCTCTTGGGCCACTTTTTCTGTGATTTCTTCTCCCTCTCCAATCGCCTGTAACTCTTGGATTGCGTCTTCTGTAGTCTCCTCTTCCTCTTCCTGTTCTTTAGTTACGGTTATTACTTCCGTAACGTCTTTAGCTTCCTTCTCGTCGATATTTACTTCAAACGTCGACGAGTTTCCAGTAGAATACACCATCTTCGTTTCCGGATGCGTACGTTCAATCTCCTGCCTTATCAATTCCACGCACCAAATCGAAGTGCCGCGAAGCTCCATTTCCCATTTTGAGCCTGATTTGATGAGTTGTCGACGCCGGATGTGGCTTTCCAAGGGCGGAGAGTATAGAAGGCATCCTAGTTGATGGAGCATTTGTGGGATTCGGTAGTCTAGGAACATTAGTTTTGAAAAAGAACTGTCGAGGATTAAAGGAAAGAAGCATACCGGCGAACATGGTGATTTTGTCTATGTCATTGAATTCTCCATACGACTCGCCATCAAAGCAAGCCCATAGATCAGCCACAAGGATCTGTGCACGTTTGTAGAACCGAACTGTGCGGCCATCAAAGACTCCTTCGTCTCGAAAGCATGGGAACTCATCTGCTAGGATATTCACGAGCGCTGCAGCAGACTGATTGGCATCGTAGATGCAGTTGATGAAACTGCCATCGAATTTCTCATCAAGAATCTGAGCTGCTTCTCGCATACAGTCGAATCGCTCTTTGAGCAACGGAATCTCCTCATCCGATGTAGAGCGAAAGACGTGCTGCAGCAAGTCTTCTGTAAACTCATCCTCATTAAGCCAGAACTCTGGGCTCGTAATCGGGATTCCATCATCCAAAGCTCTCTGCAACGCAGCCACCAAACTCCAATACCCCGTCCACTTGCGACCATGGTAATCAATCCCAAATCTCTTACTCTCCTCCTTCTCCTCCGACCAAAAACTAAAATTCAACAGATCCATCGTGAAGATAAAATCCACCGTGCTCTCATCCTTGGCCTTAGGATGTAACTCATGCTCAGACCATGTCGATGTAGAGTACTGCTTCTGCTGTATTTGTTGCCATATGGTCTCCGCAGCGGCTTTTGTTTGCCGCGGATCCAGAGCTACGTCAATGGAGTTGTCAAATATCCATCGAGCATTTTGGAGGACTTTTGTGTCAGGGGCTTCGTTGCCTTTCTTTTTGCCTAAGCCGAGGTGTTGGCGGAGGAGCTCTACGAGCTCGGGGTCAGCTTCGTTGTCTGACATTTCACTGTACTTTGTGCTCTACTTCTGGTGCTTTTTTCTTATGTTATTTGTGGTTGCTGCTCAATGCTGGTTTCGATTGTCGCCACAAAGTCTTTGATGGATATTGATATCGACAAGGTTGAAAGGATGAGTCAAGCAGCCATCTTCCGGGTCAGAGGCCACTAGCAACAAGACACATCCATGATTGTTGTTCAAAGGCGACAGTTCAAGTAATTTGCTTAGATTACGAGGATGTGAAGAAGTAATATCTCTTGTACCCCAAAATTGGTTGATGTTAGATTGTCGTGTGCCTGCCAGAAAATAAAATTATTTTGAATTATTACATAAGCATGGCTATGCATTTTGATTGGGTCATTCTATTCTCCCCTGCAGATATCATTGGATTGATCTATATCTTGCTTGCTGGGTAGAGACTGGGTCTAGGGCAAATACGAGTCTGTGTGATAAACCTACGATGAATACCATGGCTGATCTGGACCGTTACAGTCAAACAATCCATTTCAGTTATGACTGGTGTCTTTAGTGTTCCTCCAGGAAACATTGCAGAAATATATCATTTCAAGGCTACCTCAATACTCCAAAGCAAACGAGTCTAATATGAGTCGAATCAAATTGGTTTGACATGGACGCTGTAGTATTGACATATCAACTGGCTAGCTCGCCATCAAAACTGCAATTGTCGGCTAGGCTTATACACCTGGTTGTCCCAGGTAGTGGCAGGCAGTATGTCCTGATCATTGACGGGATCAAGCTGTGTATTGAGCAGACCTACACAAATAGTGGCGATATGCGGAGGTCCACCAGGCTCTTGCATTGTAGGCTACAGAAAGGTTGTCAAGTATTCATGAGACTGCGTAGTGATTTGGCATTTGTAGTGTTAAGTGTTGGATGTATGGCCCTAACCCCTACCCTAACCCTTACCCTAGAAACACCACTGTCCATACAAATTTGTATGATAAGCAATGCAACAATTACAACAACAATTTCATACTTATTCCTCTTCTTCTTTATTAAAAATCTTTTATTATTTTTACTTTCTCTGGCCAGTATCTAACCTGCTAACATAGAGTAGTGCTGTTGGTTGATACTGAGGCTATTGCTGTCCACGGCTGAACGGCATAATATTGGTTTAGATTGCTCTATTTTCCCAGCAATATAACAAGCCTTCTTAGTATAACGGTTAGTACGGAGGTCTCATATCACGTGATATGACTAGAAGTAGCACTTCTGGAGTCATCCTCAGATCGGAGTTCGATTCTCCGAGAGGGCATAGCTTTTTGTCTGATTCGTTTCGATTTTTAATCATTCCTCCCCCGTCTGTAAGAGGGTTTACAAGGGCGTAGTAGTACGGGTGTCAGATATTAGAGCAAGAAGCGTAGGTGTAGATATCATTCGCAACTATTTGTTGCTCTCTAGGAATTATGGCCCCTTTACGGCCTCGCTACGAAGTTTGCCGGCTGACTAACACATGACTAAGCCGAACCGAGGTCACGTGTGTTATGTGCTCCGGATACGGGAACACATCTGCAGCTCCATTCATTCCACCGCCTTACACCTTTTTTCTGTTCTTCGTTCTTATTATCTTTCCTTCTTACAGATAGAGCGTATTTATTAATTCAACCACTCCAACAAGCCTTCTTAGTATAACGGTTCAGTACGGAGGTCTCATATCACGTGATATGACTAGATGTCATACTTCTAGAGTCATCCTCAGATCGGAGTTCGATTCTCCGAGAGGGCATATAGCTTCTGTTCGTTTCAATTTTTTTCGTCCCCCCCCTTCTTTCTGTTCTTCATTTTGATTATCCTTCCTTCTTAGAGATAGAGAAATACGAAGAAGGTATCCATTCATTGAAGTAGCCCAGTCTATGGTAAAAGAAATATAAGATTCCGTTGTAGAGCGAAGCAAATCTGCCAAATGATAGAAGCATTGGATGTTGAGAGAGAGAAGATGTGAGGCAGTCTTTCGTCCCAATCGGGTTTAATGATTAGATCATCTGTCGCTGCGAACGAACTTCATCTTTTCTTGCCTCACTTCACATCCCTTTCTTTCCTGCCGGTACTTCTAATTTTTCTTCTTCATTCTCATCTCTCAATTTACGCGCCACCAGTCGACGGCCCTCAATTTATCCTTCCCACGGCTGCATCCGTTTACACTCATCTAAGCTTCGTATCGCAGGTGTGGAGAAGCTCTGCCGTCACTCAGTTCGCTACTTTTTCTCTACGCCTTCGTCTGTCTCAGTTTCTGTCGCTGGACTGTTCCATCTCTTCTACGATCGCTTGGAAATTTCTCTTCTAGGATGACAGTATTCGTCGTCCACCTTATCTAGCTATGGAGTCCAATACAAATGGTCGGCTACCGTCGCGAGACGCTTATCTCAAGCGTTCCCTAGGGACGTTGTCTCGTCGCATTCGCGAGGTGAGTTCCTACACAGCAATTGATTCCCTGCAAACAGTCTTAAAAAGATCTTGCTTAAGCTCTCTTATTCTGATCCATTTGACTCATAGTCTCGCGTGTTGCTCGTCGGCGCTGGCGGGATCGGTTGCGAGCTCCTCAAAAACCTACTACTCACTGGTTTCGGTGAAATCCACATCGTTGACCTCGATACCATTGATCTAAGCAACCTCAATCGCCAGTTTCTATTTCGCCACGAACATATCAAAAAGTCAAAGGCGTTGGTAAGCTTGTCGATCGTGAAGCACATCACATCGCGTGCACGTCTCGCTCACATTGCCTACAGGTAGCCAAAGACGTCGCCCAAAAGTTCCGCCCCGATTCAAAGCTGGAGGCGTATCATGCCAACATCAAGGACGCCCAGTTCAATGTCGACTGGTTTGCTACATTTAATGTCGTCTTCAACGCTCTTGATAATTTGGACGCTCGTCGCCATGTGAATCGGATGTGCCTCGCCGCGAACGTACCTTTGGTAGAAAGTGGAACAACAGGGTTTAATGGACAAGTTCAAGTCATCAAGAAGGTGCGATGAATCGTGTTTTATTATTCTATTTGGGTATACGGGCTGCTGACGAAGGAATAGTCTCGTACCGAGTGTTATGATTGCAACCCAAAAGAGGTCCCAAAATCATTCCCTGTCTGCACAATTCGAAGCACACCAAGCCAGCCCATACACTGCATCGTTTGGGCAAAGAGCTATCTTTTACCGTAAGTACTCGCTGTAATGACATTGGAGTTTACTGTGCTAAGCTCGGCAGTGAGCTTTTCGGTACTAGTGAAACCGACGGCGATGAAGACGGTTTCGATCATAGCGAGGATGCAGAGAATGGTACGTTGGATCAGTGTCTCGGATTAAAGCATCTACTAACCAGTTTTAGCGGAGGAGATTGAGAATTTACGCCGCGAAGCAAAGGCGCTGAAAGCAATTCGAGAATCCATGGGCTCAGAAGGATTTGCACGGAAAGTATTTGATAAGGTCTTTAAGAACGATATTGAACGCCTACGTGCTATGGAAGATATGTGGAAGACACGCAAACCCCCGACTGCCCTCAATTATGATTCGATATCAGAAAAAGCCAGCTCAGTCGAGGCCACTATTGCTCAGAACGACCAAAAAGTTTGGGCGCCAGAAGAGGACTTTGTAGTCTTCAAGGATAGGTAGAAGCACTATTTCGATGACGTTGATGATGAATAGACTAACATAACCATAGTCTGGATCGCTTGAGCAGTCGACTAAAGGAGCTCCAAGCAAACAAGTCTGGCAACATCGAGCCAATAATAACTTTCGACAAAGACGATGTCGATACTCTTGATTTCGTCGCGGCTAGCGCCAACCTGCGGTCTGTGATTTTTGGCATCGAGTCCAAGTCCAAGTTTGATATCAAGCGTACGCCTTCATTCATCTATAATACCAGGAGTATGACTAACAGAAGCAGAAATGGCTGGAAACATCATCCCCGCAATCGCCACAACGAATGCCATGACCGCTGGTCTTTGTGTTTTGCAAGCGTTCAAAGTCCTGAAGGATGACTACGATCATGCCAAGATGGTCTTCCTGGAGCGCTCTGGCGTCCGAGCCATCAACTCCGATAGTTTACGACCACCTAATCCGTTCTGTGCCGTCTGTTCTGTGGCGCAAGGGAAAATTGTAGTAGATCTAGAACGTGCAACATTGAACGACTTGGTTGAGGATATCGTCCGCGGCAAGCTGGGGTACTCTGAAGAATTCTCGATCAATACAGATGCTGGCATGATCTACGACCCGGACTTGGACGACAATCTGCCTAAGAAGCTTGTTGATCTGGGCGTACAGGCAGAGACTTTGCTGACCATCATTGACGAGGAAGATGACAGTCCTTTCGTCAACCTAGAACTGGTCGTGGGAAGGTGAGTAAATCCTCAATCCATTTTATCGATCCATTATGCTCATAGCATTTCAGTGCAAAAACAGGTGATGGCAAAGCAATCACTCTTGCTAGAGATATCGAGATTCCAAAGAAGCCCAAGCAAGCGCCCATTGAGGAACCTGCCATCGACGGTACTACAGTCACGAACGGAGTCATTGGCAAGAGAAAGCGTGCAGCAGACGAGACCGCTCTCAACGGCGAACCTGACGCAAAACGTCTTGCAGCTACCAATGGCACTGGCAACGAGCCTATCGTGCTTGATGATCCTGACACTGGCGCGATTCTGATTGACGACGACTAGACGATTCCCACACGACATTCCACGGCCGAGATTTGTGTTCTCTTTACTTTCTTTCTCCCTGTATAAAAGATTTCCCATTTGCTTTGATCATTATGGAGTTTTGGTTGTATTTGGGCTTGATACACCCCAAGGATTTGACATGTGCGCATGAAAGGAATGGACGGTCATGGCGCTGCGTGGTTTATTGATTCGGAGGAAGGACTTGATTAGATAGACAGATAGACCTTGGCCGACGATGGCAGAGAATAGATAGTATATGATCGAGACTCGTCGCACCAATACATCGCATTCTGAATATGTGTCTCACACCGCGCCCAGTCCGCCATCGAGGTTTAGAACGCAATTATTAGCGTACTCGTTAGTAGCTAGAAAAACAGCTGCATCAGCTACTTCTCTTGGATCCCCGAACCTGTTTAGAGGTATTTGAGCTCGTAACTCGTTGACCTTGGCGTCGCTGAAATCTAGACGTCGTCAGACCCCATCTCAGACTATAAGTTTAGATATTGTGAGAGACAAACCTTGAATCATAGGCGTATCGATATAGCCAGGTAATATAGCATTACACCTTAGCACCAAATTACCACCGCGCAATATATCAGCTGCTTCCACAGCCATGGATCTCGTTAATCCGATCAACCCTGCTTTAGAAGCGGCATACGTGACTGTTCCCGTTACTCCTTTCAGTGCTAGCAAAGAGGAAATGTTTATAATGCATTTGGATATCTCTTCTCTCTCGGGATGGTCTTTATTGCTCTTTGCTTTTGAGCGTGCACGTATACACGCCTTGAGCATGGCGCGAGAAGTATAGATCGCGCCTTCGAGGTTTGTTCTTAGTGTTGCTGAGATGTGTTCTGGGGATGTTCGGGGCAGGATGTTCGAGTTTGACATTCCGGCTGCGTTTATGAGGATATCAACGTTTGTCTATGATCACTCAGTATGAAGCACTCAAGAGGAGTGGGAGAGGTACCATAGCCTTTTCAAGCTCATCCATCCAATCACTCGCAGCAGCGATATCGCCGACCAAAACCTCTATTTTCGAATCTGGCGATGTCATCTTTTCGCCGACATCTTCCTCCGGAGTTCGCGTCGCAACATACCCGGTTTGATTGATAGGTTTAAGTATTGATTCAGTCAACCGCCTCGAAGCATCCTTTAACTTTTCGTGCCGGCGCCCGATGAGGATTACTTTGCTGGCTCCTTCGGCAAGGAAGCGTTCGGCGATGGCGTAGCCGATGCCTGTGGAGCCGCCTGTTATCAGCGCTGTGCGGCCATGGAGGCGATTGTTTCTTTTGTATGATGGTGATGAATATGCTCTTTGCGTTCTGCTTCCGGGAACCGTGATGAGTTGAGGACGGATGTCAATATGGAATATTGAATGCCTCTGGGCTGGGACATGTCTGATGTCGAGACAGTGGGTTATTCCTGAGCTGTATATCCTGTTCATCTTCGGTCTTTAAACACTGTAGTGTTGTATATATTATTGTACAAAAAGAAATAAAGAACGAAGACGTCGAAGCTAAGCTCCACAGCTTAAGCACGGACCACACCAAATCTACTTAACGCGCCACGCCGCGCTGATAAGATCATCTTCTTTCTTTATCACTCGTCCGATCTTTTCTCAACGTCACTTTAACATACTCGTTTCATTCGGAAAATTGCAGACACTACTATCTGCAAAATGGCAACGACAGACTACGTTACTTTAATATCAAGCGATGGCTTTGAATTCGTTCTTCCTCGCAGCACAGCCTGTGTCTCAGGCACAATACGCCGCATGCTCGATCCCAGCAGTACGTTCTTCCATCCTCATCTTTTTGAAACAATCCGACTAATCTCAATAATAGGTAAATTCTCAGAAGCGTTAACGGGTACCTGTGTTCTCGAAAACATCACGTTTGTCACTTCTCCCCTCACTTTTAATCATCAACAACAATATTTGAAAGTCTGACAAGTCCTGGGATAAAACAGTGGGGTCGTCCTCGAAAAAGTCTGCGAATACTTTTGCTACAACGAAAAAATGAAAGAGCAGGCCAACGTCGCGGATATGGATATTCCGCCGGAACTGTGTCTGGAGTTATTGATGGCTGCGGATTATTTGGATACTTGATCCAAGTTTCGCAGCGGGTTACGATTTCTTGAGACTGTTTTCTTTTTGCACAGCGAGGGGTTGGGTAGGCTATCTTTTTATGGATTATGAAATACGGAGTGATCTTGAATATAGGTACTCTTTTCGTTGTTTGTGTCTGTAGTTGATCGTTTGATCAATCTCCGCGCTTGTTTTCTTGGAGTCTGAGAGGAACCAGGATATGAATAGAATGTGACTGTCGCATTGCAGATTCAATTGCTGTTTCATGCTGTCCATTTTTGTCGCGTTTTGAACCACCGGAGCATCGTCGTCTGTCCCATACATCCCATGGATAAACGACCTAAAGATGGTGGCAGAGGGATATGAAGGTTCCCTTCTATTCAGCCTCAGTTCGATGGAATGGACTGCAGGTCTTATTCCTGGGGAAACAAACCAAATCGCTTCATGAGCGCAGTGCTGGGAAGTCGGCTCATGGAGCGAACGTATTGTACTGTTGACTGACATACAGACAAGACTACCTCCCCCTTCCCTTCCCACCATTCTTTCCACGATAACCACCGATCTTACCCCCCCGAGGCGGCCCCTGACTCTCATAAATTTTTTCTCTCGAAAATCCCGCATCCGCAAACCGCAAATAACTAACAACCCCCTGATCCACAATCGCCATAATAGCGCTACGATACCCCTGCCGTAGACGACTGTAGAGATTCCGCTCCATCTTTTCGCCGCGAGGGGGTTCGTAGGGACTTGATTCGATGAGGGCGCTTAGTTGGCGCATTGTCGGGATTGAAGTGTGGCTGCGTGCATCAACAACTGCGATGCGGAAGTCGGGGGCTTGAGGGGCGGATATTTTATAGGGAGTGGAGGGTTTGTAGATGTAGTATGTGAATTGGAAGGGGGCTTCTGTTGATTTTCGTTCGGGCTTGGGGACTGCTGCATTGTGGGCGGGGATCAAAGCCAGTTTTCGATAGAGAGCATCTTTATCTCTGTCAGTCTGGTTGTAGGGACGAAAAGTCAGTTAGTTACTTACTATAGTTTCTCGGTGTCGAAACACCAATCAAAGGACCCTGCGCCGAATTGTCCTTTTCCAGCATGCCAGCAATAGATTCATAAAACCTGCTCCAGCAAGCAGATACACCCTTGAGATATGAACCAGCAGAAGCAATATCATCATTAATCCCATGCTCCGGCTCCTCCACCGTACCGTACCATGATGGGGCCCTTACAACCGTATACCCATTCCTCTTCAACCCACTATAAACCACATATCGATCCAACGTCAATCCCGCATGTCCCATCATACACGCATACGCCGCCTCCAGACTCATCGGAACATCCATTTCTTCCTCAATGTCAACCCGGACAGGCGCTGTAATTGTGCTTGGCCATTTTAGGTACAACGACCCTCTTTCAACGAGATAGATCGCTTCTTCGGGCAATAGCCACACTCTATTCCACCGATCTGCTCTACCCATTGTTTTGAAGAACGGGCCTCTGGGCTGGGGCACGCAGACGCATGCATCGGATGGAATGCCGGCCATGGGATCTTTGATTGTACGTTTCGTTGCGCATTTGTCTCCTACGCTCGCCTGAGCGTCTTCTTGATTGTTCGCTTCGGTAGGTAACAGTGTAGGTCCCTCCGGCGCATATATCCCCACACAAAGAGATTTCTCAGCATGTAATCGCGGATGCGAAATGGCAGTGTACATTGCCTGCCGCGACGCAGCGAGAATATCGGATTGTAGCATTGTCGGATTGGGCTCAAAGTCTTTTTCGCCGCGGCGGGGGAGGGAGGATTGTGAGGTGTCGACTCTATAGATATATTAGCAATGCTTTCTAGGAGAAGGCGAAATACTGAATAGTGACGTACAGACTGAGACTGTTCAAAAAGCGGAAGTCTTGCATTTCGTCCGAGAGATCGATTTCGGCCTGCGGCGCGGAGTCGCTGGACGGAGGGTGGTGGATGACATCTTCGTCGAGGTCTGCCATTGATATAAACTGTAAGGCGCGACTTGGAGTTGCGGAACCGTGAGCTTTGAAGGCGCAAGTCGTGGTCAGGGGCGTAGCGTTGTAGAGTGTAGTCGAAATAAATTCATAGCTTTGCTGCTTTCTTTATCCGAGTCTTATCGCGGACTGACTTTTCGATAAGCGGGCCCGCATCGAGTCAGCGAGGACAGGGAAATCAGGCATCAACCAACATAAATGATACTTTTGGTCCAAAATGCCTACTGATCAGAATTATAATGATCTCCTCCTTCAAGTAAGTACATAATGTCAACAGTCGCGCGAAACCAAACTGATAAAGCAGGTATCAACCAATCTCAATAATACCTTGAACACATGGGGCGCATCGTCGCATCAATATCAGGCGGTGTTGCAAACGCTCAAGGACCTTCTTCGGCGCATAGAGCAGCATGATGCGCAACCAGTCAAGTCTGCATCGGTAGATCCTGATATGCTGAGTCAGGCGATGGAGTTCCTGAAGTTGGGGCAGTGAGGAGGGAGCAAGTATATGGTTTATGAGGACATGTTTGGATTTGTTACTGTCATATACCTAAATACATATCATCAACTGGTCATGCTGTGAACGGTTTGTGTCCATCCAAGCGTGACAACATAAGGGCAAATGTTGATCCCACCAGTGTAGGCGAAGAATATGAACGCCTGAGAAACCACGATACCTCAACTCCTGCCCATGCATATGTACCTCCGCTAAAACTCCATTAGATGAAGGAAGATGACGGCGTTCTATCACCATCTTGAATACTATCTTATGTTCAGAGTCATGACCTGGTTTGTGTCCATAGGATCATTGCGTGGCTCTCGTGCCATGTAATCCAGTGAAGCTTCTTTTGTCTTCCGCCCTTTGGCGCACTCTATGCTGTACACTCTGGTCATGCTAGGGTGGCGGACGACTCTTATAAGGTCGCCTTCGATATTATAATTCAACGTCAATCACTCAAAGTTTGTACGCCACGTCAACCTTTCTCTAGCGTCGGCGCTGTGAATAATGGGGTTCGTTCAATTGTTGAGAGCTCATATCGACTCAATCGATCAATGGCCGCTTCTGATTTCCAACAACAGCCACCCCCAGAACGGAAAGTGCGTTATAATCGTGGTATCGAACAATCGTCGGATGCGGTAAAGCTGGGTTCTCAGGGTTAATCATGGCAGCATCGCGGGCAGATTGCTCTATTGCTTCCATCTCTTCTTTACATCCCGCATGATCGATTGGACAGACGACGATGGGCTGTCGTATTACGATGTCTCTTGCAGATATTAAGTGCGCCTGTTATCATGTTAGCACGGAATATCTCAGCAGTTAACTTATCGTACCTTTACAGTGAGATAGTACTCAATCTTGTAAAGACTAGCAGTAGTCGTAAATCCAGTGACCGCATACGATGGAAAAGCAGCCTTTCCTCGCGGTAGAATCCCGTCTGCGTCGCGGGTATCTTTTGCTGGAAACACTAAMCCCAAATTCGCTGCCCAGCCGATATCTGACAGCTTGGTACCGACACTCTCAGTTCGTTTTATGATCGTCTTCACTTTTCGTTGTGGCTCGTCTCCTTCGTGATTATATATAATCTCTTCATCAATTCCAATCGTGATTTTGTTGATTGTGACTTTCCTAGCTTTCGCTAGCCAGTCCGGATTGGGTGACAGTCTAACGTATACGCTGACAGGATCCAGTGGACCATACGAACCCCGGGGAAGTGATATGCCCAATGTCACCAAATGGTCCGTGACTTTCTCTGCCGTTTCTGGTCTGTTATACATTCCGAATGTGGACAAAGTATCGTATCGACAGATGGGAACGGGAAAGCCGTACTTTCGCTGATCTGACTGGCCCTGTTGTACCGTCACAACAATCTCGTAAAATGTCTCCGCCGTCCGACTGGGTAGTTGTAAACTGGCTGCAGGGATTCGCCGGGATACCTCCTGGCCTCCTCGTCCATAAGGTATAAACAGGACGAAAGGAAGGTCCATTGACATGACCTCTTCATATTCTCGACCCGCTGGACATCGAAATAATAGCATCTCCTTTCCGACCAGCTCTGTAACTTCTTTTCGGGGGGGCGCAAGGTGTTTCTTCGTAACCGAGTCCGCGGAGGGATGAATTGTTTCTTTGCGTTGGAGGCATACTGTGACTAGTGAAATGTTTACAGGCGCTGTGATGCCGACACTTGGACGAATCTCGACTCTACCTTCCACACGCGGCTGTATAACGTCAGCGCTATTCGTCACAACGGCATCGTGCGAAGGATAATGCGAATCACTTACCAGCGTCGCGGATATCCCAGGATAACCAATCAGGAAATTACCATTCGGTGGTCCGGACACTCGCACGAATGCGGCCATCTTCAAAAAGCGCAGGGTGGCCCACCATGGGCAATCGCCAGCTCAAGTACGCACAAGTACGACAGTATATCCAGCAACCGAGGAAATGCAAGTCGCATGCGGACAATGATTACATCAGTCGAAAGGCAAGACCAAGACGGTAAATCTCGGAGTAGCTGTTCTCTTCTTATGTGGAAATTATGGATATAATGCAGTACGCCAGTGCGCAGCTTGTTGAGGTGAGTGGAGCGATGGACGGCGGGCAGGGCGGGCGGTTAGGTGCGAGTCAGATGTTATGCAAGAATCCGAGATCGATATTCTTGTGCATCCCTTGTGGACAAGATTATCGAGAGCACCGCCGCGGCTAGTGCTGGGATTGCTCCTTGTGCGTGTAGTATTTGACTTCGCAAAACTCGCGAGTCTGGGTCTGGGATGGTAGCTGACTGCGCTGATGAAGTTAGGCTTGCGAGGAGATGTGTGGAGTCTTTTAGCCGCCTGCGAACCTTTAGAGTGGCCGCTAGCCAGTCTAAGTGCGCCAGCTGAAGACTGACTCGTGTGTTGTGCTTGTGGCAGGCTGCTTAGGCTGGKGGKATTAATGAAAGCTGATGGTGAAGTAAGCGAGCAGAAAAAGTAACAGCAACAGTAGTAAAATGATGACAAGGAGACAATGGACAATGGAGAGCGATGTTCCGGAGTAAACAAAGCAATGGCCTCAGGCTCGTCATCCATCTGGTCTCCAAACGCATCGAACCAATCAGGCAAGAGTGGAGCATGCGGAGGGATCCATACTTGAACATCGCGCATTTTTATGCTTGGATAACCTCACCTGGTTATTCCATCTAACATAGCAGGCACAATGTCGGTCACGGTAAGGACAAATTCCGCTTATATTGGTTTACACAGATGTCACTGCTGACTGTCATAGCTACACACCACCCATGGAGACCTCAAGGTCGAGATCTTTTGCGAAACCGTTCCCCAGACAGCAGAGGTGAGCACACTCTGTTTAATACTTTCAATCTGTACCTGTCGGATATTATATTCTAATAACTGCTAGAACTTCCTAGCACTCTGCGCATGCGGTGCATACGACAACACTCCCTTCCATCGCTTCATGCCCGGCTTCATGATTCAGGGCGGCGACATCTCCCTCAGTCCCGCCGCAACTTCCTCCGAGCGACACATTCTCCCCTTCGACGACATCCCCAAAGGCGGTACATCCATAAACCATCCTTCCGCACTCAACCAAGAGATCCACGTCCCTGCCCTGAGGCACAATGCGCGCGGCGTGCTGTCCATGGCCTCGAGACCGGTGAAAGATCGTACCGCGCCGGGTATGCAAAACGCCTCTGGAACGACGGTGAACGGGAGTCAATTCTTTATAACTTTCGCGCCGGCGACGCATCTCGATGGCGAGAGTACCGTTTTTGGCAGAGTGCTCAATCTGACGGCTCAGGATGAAGGTGGTGATGTGCTGGGACGATTGGAGCGGGCGAATATCAAAGTGGATAAGAAAGGTCGTGTGGTGCAGCCGAAGGAAGGGCAGGAGATTGAAGGGGAATGGGAGGCTTTGAAGATCAAGTCGGTGACGATACATGCCAATCCATTTGCGAAGTGAAAAAGTCCACATTGGGTGAAGAAGAATTCTCGCCCTCTACTTCCGTAGGGGGGATCCCTTGGAAGATATCCCAGTGAAACTGAGTGGCGCCTTGCTACACGACTCTCTATTAGGAATCATCGATACGTGCTTGGACGTCGAACTGGTCGGATTGGTGTGTCCGATGACCATATTACACACTACGCCCGCATCCTCGACACACTACAGCCATTTATGGCTTTTTCAAGGTTAGAATGATAAGTTTCTAGCCGTGTATATACACGCTGGACCCGAAATAAAACATGAAGCAGAAGGTGAATATTGATTGAATAATGACTACATGTATATAGACTATGAATATCATAATGCATCATGACCATCTAAAACATTGCGAAAGAAACAAACACGCCAGTTCCCATGCTACAGTCAAGCGGATAATCGCTATTTACAGACTCCGTCTCGCGCCTCGTAGGGTATTTTCGTGAAATTTATACCTTGGATTCTTCGACCTCGCCCTCCTTTTCATGCTCGGCATCGTTTTCGTATCCCTCGGTCTTCATGTCCTTCAAACCAAGTTCGTCCTCTTCCTCCTCAGTACGGGTATACTCCTCCTCGGATAGTTGAGGATCAGGGTCGGGCAAGTGCAAGTTCTGCACGTAACTATTGGCGAGAGGGTCCTCCAATGTAATGATGAATTTCAACTCGCCCTTGATAGCAGAGTCGAGTCGGTCGAAGAAACGAGTCCAGGTTTGTTTGTCGCCAGATGACAACGAGTCTCCAGCGCCGGAGTCTCCAACATCAAAGATTTGTCCGTGCAATTGATCGCGAACCTCAGTCAAAAGACCCTCGACAGTGGTGAATCGACCACCGAGTGTCCCAGGCTGTACGGACATCTCAAGCTCGTGGCTGTACAACGCACAAGTGTCCGACTTCAAGATATCACGAGACAAGTCCTCAATGGATTCCACTGTCAGAGTGATGCGTTTGCCCTTGTCCGGTATGGAACCACCAGTCTTGACTTCGTTTGTTCTGTATCCACAATGATCGCAGACAGTGCTCCATACGAAGACTTCCTTGAAGTAAGGAATGCTGACTTTTTGCATGTTCACGACACATTGTTTGGCGCATCCAGGACATTCTGCAGGCAGAGTGTAGACTTGTCCATCGATAATGTCGAGATCTTCAGGATCGCCAGCAGTCTGCACCATGTTGGCCTCGGCATTCTGCGCGTCTGGGTCTGCTGCGATACCCAATTCCTCATTTTGTTCATGGGTTCGGGGGTAGTCGCGACGCTTGTATTTGTTGCCTGAATCGTGTGCGGTGGGCGCAATCCATGAATTACCGGTAGGATCGTCGAGAGAGATCGTAAAGGGGAAAGCTTCCCTATTCAACATCTTGGCGAGTTTCTCGATGATGGGTTCTAAGGCTTTATATAGTTCTGGGGCTTGGTCCTTTCTCAATTCCTGCTCGCTCTCGAGTGTAGAGTGAATCTTCTGAAGCACGCCTTCAACATTGGTCAGCTGAGACTCTCCTTTGGGCATCTCAATCTCCAAAGTCTCTAGCTTGAAGATAGCGATATCACTCTTGATGACTTGTCGCTGAAGATCTTCTTCATTTTCTACCACCAGAGTGTACTTGGAACCGAGCACTTGAATTTGAGACGCCGACTTCACAGAGTTATCCTTGAAATAGCAATGCGGGCACTCGAAGGACTCGAGGATGATGTCACGGAAGTACGGAACGCGGAGGAGTAGGAGTCGAGTGGTTCCCTGCAAAATTTAGTATCGATCACCAAATGGGGGGGAGATGAATCATACGTTGTCATGACAGTTCATACAAAGACTTTCGATTTCAACCACACCATTGTCGTCATCATTTTCAACAACCTCCCCGAGCTTCTGGAACTGAGACTCATTTTCAGGTTGCTTCTGGGTCATTGAATCCAGCATGTGATCCATCTGCGCAGTTGAATCTGCTGCCTCCGACATTGTGAAATGAACTTCTTCAAAAACAGTGGATAGCAATGTTCAAGTGGATGTAAGGTTATTCGAAAATGCAAGCCAGAGAGAAGAGACGTAGGGAGATTTATGGTGTTGCGCGGCGCAAATATAAAAAAAATCTCTAGCGGCTCCCCGAAGATTCGTTCTGGTTCGCTGCGGTTTCCATGCTTGGCGGGGTACAGCTGGGCTTTTCTTGCCAAAGTTACCTCACGTCAAACATCAGTAAGTAACCCCGCGCTTGTCCCCATTTGGCTTGGTCGCATCGGAACAATGTCGCCGATTAATCCGGGAGGCGTCAGGCAGTAAGGCATCAAAGAAATTTTCCATATCAGGTTGTTGGCAGTCAGACAGCTCATTGTTGTAGAAAATCAAACAGATCCAGCGATGAAGACGATGGTGTAGACTCTCCTGAGCGCTTGGAAGCTAAAAGAGCTTGAAGGCCGCCCTGTTTCCTCGCCTTGGCTCTCTTTTTGCTACTTGCGTTCTCCGACGTGGTCTTGACAGAGCTCTCGGCAGCAGGTCTGCTCGTAAGATTCACAGTAGATCGGCTGGCAGAAGGCATCCCGCTGCTTGCAGCAGCTTGTGTACTTGTAGCCGAAGTACCGACTGCTTTCTGCAATGGTCGGGGTTGACCCGGCCGATGTTGGACAGTCCGGCTAGAGCAACGGAGACATCTGTACACAATAGCTTCATGCGAGGCAATCGACGCCGGCCGGGTTTTGCCTTTGCTAGTCCTGTATTTAGGTTTCAAAATTTTAGTATAACGAGGCTGCCTGGGGGCGCCACATGCATTGCACCAAGATTCATGCTGTCGGAGTTTTATTGGCTTGGAATCTTCATGGAGGATGCCGTTGTGCTGCATCATCAGATGAGAAGCAGTGGAGATACTGCCAGTACAAAGCAAACTCGCAGCATTTTGCAGAAACTGGAGCCGCAGACTCGATTCATATGAAGTCATTATTGAGGATAAAATCAAAGGAACAAGGCCGTACAAAGAAATGTCCAAGTGAGTAGGCAGTGAGGGCTATTGTAAGGGAGGTGCGGAAAGTAGGTACAACATAAGTCCAGATGGAAATTGTTTGCCGGGCACTTGTCTTCTCAACCACCACCACAACGACATCATCTTCTATAACTAGCCTCCTCACCCTCCACAATAAATTCTTTTCCTATGAATGACTCACTGACAACCTGAAAAAATCTTCCTCTTTACTTCTCACTCCTTTTTACATCTCTTCACACCTTTTCACATCCAATTCATTCAATCGCATTCACCGACTATCAACACCCAGCTATTGCTTAATTCACATCTTACAGTCCTCTCAAGTTTTCAGAAAGAATTCACTCGACCGTGACTTCAGCTGCGTGTCGAATATGACTTATCCGCGTGGGGCGCGAATTGCCCTCGAGGGCTGTGTAAGTTTAAAAAAGTCTTCACTAGTGTATCAACTTACTAATACGTCAACAGGGTCATGGCAAGCTGCACGATATATATGCTAAAGTTACAGAGAGCGCAAAGGTCAAGGGCTGGGATGGTGTTGATCTGGTGATCATTGGGGGTGATTTCCAGGTATGCTTCTGTTCGACTTCGCTTGCTGTCCTCTCATACTAATAACATATCAGTCCGTACGCAATGCGAATGACCTCAATGGGATGTCAGTACCCGCCAAGTATCGTGAGATTGGCGACTTTCATGAATACTACAGTGGGAAAGCCATCGCACCCTATCCCACTATCTTCGTTGGAGGTAACCACGAGGCTGGAAACTACCTCTTCGAACTCTATTATGGTGGCTGGGTAGCGCCCAACATTTACTACATCGGTGCCGCTAATGTTCTTCGCTTGGGACAACTACGCATTGCAGGTCTTTCGGGCATCTGGAAAGGCTACGATTACAATCGACCTCACTTTGAGCGACTGCCATACAACGAGGATGATATCAAGACAATCTATCATGTTCGGGAGCTCGATGTCCGCAAACTCATGCAGATTCGCACCCAGGTTGACGTGGGCTTGTCTCATGACTGGCCTAGAGGTATTGAGCTATGCGGCAATTACAATCATCTCTTCAAGACGAAACCGTTCTTCAAGGAGGATTCAGATACTGGCAAGTTGGGAAGCCTCGCGGCAAAATACGTGTTGGATAGACTGCGCCCGCCCCACTGGTTTTCGGCTCACCTTCATGTAAGGTATCCAGCTGTTGTTGCCCACGGTGACTATGAGCACCCTAGAAAGCAATACCTCGCATCTAGGCAGAATCAGCCCGTTCCCCATGCCGTCGACAAACCATCTGATAGAGTTCAAGCTCCCACCTCAACGACTCCCATAGAAGCCCCCACACCACAACCCAGCACTCCTACCGGTGCCATCTCTTCTTGGAACAACTTCTCAGCAGTCGCAGCTACACAAGATGCTGCAGATCGAGAGAAATTCTTTCAGGAACAATCCCAGCCGGGTGAAGAACGATCGCTTGACATACATTCTATCGGTTCGACCTTCAAGCAGATTTCGCAAGATGGCACTGGCAGGAAGATAGTTACGGTGCACGAGGTTCCCGCAGTACAAGAGAAAGTTGTCGTTAAGAACAGCGATGAAATTGACTTGGATCTTGATTCTGAGAACGAGAGTGGTGCAGGTGTTGGTGGCAACGAGGCTGTACATATGGACGTTGATTCTAAAGCGGAAATGGAGATCGCGGATGTTGTTCAGACTGCTCAACCTACTCCCGAACAAACTCAAGCAGTGCAAATGTCCACAGACTTGGGTAAAGCAGAGGACGTATCCGAGGATATACGCCAGCAACTGCCTGAGGGGTTCCAGCGCCAGACAACAGAGCCACCCCGGTATGGACCTCTTCCCGATCAGATTTTCAATAAACATACAGAATTTTTGGCCCTGGGCAAGTGCGAAGAGCGGCGTGCATGCCATGAATATCTCGAACTCATGGAGGTGTTTCCCGTTTCAGACAAGGGCGAAGCGCAGCCGCCCTTCTGTCTTCAATACGACCCGGAATGGCTTGCGATAACCCGTGCATTCGCCAATCAGCTCGAACTTGGAAATCCCAAAGGCCAGGTACCGGCTGACTTGGGTGACGAGAACTACAAAGATCAAATCGAAAAGGAAATGGCCTGGGTTCAGGAACACATTGTTGATCAGGGAAAGTTGATCATCCCCCAGAACTTCGAGATTACCGCACCTGTTTACGATCCTGAGGTTCCTCTCCAAACCAAGGAAATACCACCTGAGTACAATAATCCACAGACTGCTGCCTTCTGCGAGTTGCTCGGTATCGAGAACAAATTTTACTTGACCCCATTGGAACGCGAACAGCGCATGATCGATGGGCCTCGTCCCAGCCGTGAAGGGTTTGGGCATGGACGTCATGGACAGCACCGTGGGCGGGACAACGGTCGGGGTAGAGGTGGTCGCGGTGGTCGTGGTGGCCGCGGTGGACGAGGCCGAGGTGGGCGTCGTTGAAGCTGCCACCCTGCGTCTAAGCGATGAGGCCTGAACTTACAACTTTCGCAGCCACATCGAGTATTCGAGTTTCAGACACTTCAGACAGTGAATTTGGTGGAGAGGGATTCGGATTGTTTCAAATAATGTACAATAGGTTGATTCCTTACGACGGAGCATGAGACTGATGTTATGATATGGTTCTCTGTAGCGTACAAATTGAAGACAAATTTCGGAATATGATAATTATACCTACTCAATTTCCTCAATCCTAGGCCGTTGCGTAGAATTTCGTGTAGCTAACGGATTGATAGCCAGTCCAGCAATCCTATCACCCAGGTTAAGACTCTGTTCACCATCCCCTCTCATAGCAGACTGCGCATTGATACCCCTTAGCAAACTCTTCTCCATCCACGTCTCCAGATTCCCCACTAACACCCGTATATGACCCCGAACAATGGCATCAGTCTCTTGACTTTCTACATACGTCAACGTATTCAAAATAGCCTGTATATTCCCAATCGTAGCTGGACCGCGCGAGGAAGCTGCCGGCCCGTTCACAAAAGACTCCGCTGCGTCAAATGAAAATCCGAATCCGAGTTTTTTCGATCCACTTTGTAGATCTGTATCCATCGCTTTGATTAGATCAAGTAGCAAGACGGCACTGGCACGTCGTAATATGGCGCTCTCGGGACCCATTTCGAGTTTCATTGTTGACAACGCGAGGTCGACGGCTGAAGATGCGAGACTTGGGCCGAGACCGGCTAGATTCGTTTGTATTGCGCTTGCGAGGATGGAGACTGCGGATGCGCGCACGCGGATATCGTCTGGTTCGATGTCGGAGGCTGCACCGGCGGCCCAGGCGGATATTATGTTTGCTGAGTGCGCTACTTGCTCGGGTGTTTCAGTATCGGAGTCTTCGTTGTCTGGAAGCAGGGTCTCGATATCGGGCGTCTCATGTAATGCTGGCGAGGACACTTTCCAACCAGCCGGCAGATTGAGGTTGTTTTCTCGCTCTTTGCGCTCCTTTTCGCGTTTCTCTTTTTCGAGTTGTTGCTTTCGAGCCCTTTGGGCTTGGGGTTTGGACCCGCGTCGGCCGGCGACGGAGATCATACCTTCGCCTATTGTGAGTGCGGCTTCGCCACTCAGAGCCTCGCCTAGATCCTCAACTGTGCGGAGAAGGGATTCTCCGATTTTAAGGCGTTGGTCTAGGGTCCTTTCCTCGTTTCTATCGGCGTATTGGTCCACGAGAGTCTTAATGACGGTGCGTGGATGATTGGCTGCTAGTTGGCCGATGAGTTTGATTGCATTTAGATAAATGAACTCTTCACTTGCAGCAGCCTCGGAACTTTGACCAGCTATGATTGATAGTAGGAGAGTCATTGTCGAAGGTATGTCGAGGATGGGGGAGGATTTGGAGATGAGTTTAGATAGCAGGGAAAGACCTTCTGCTTGTACTGGTGGGAGGGGAGATGTGATATCTTTCAAGGCTTGACGGTGCGTGTCAAGGTCTGGATTTTGTTGTGGAGTAGACTCGCTCGTTTGTTGTGTACCGTCAGGGGACTGTATTTGAATTTCGAGGAGCATGGAAGCGGTGAAGCCTGCTTTTGATAGAGCAGGTGTAAGACTCGGGCGCAATTCATCTAATTGCGACTTGATTTCTGATAGCAGGGGAAGGATCGATCGTGACATTAAGAATTCAGGAGACGACAGAATGCTAGACAAAAGGCTGAAGGTAGCGGACAAAGTCTCCGAAGTATTCTGGTCTTCATCTTCATTTTCAACCGCTTGTACATCAGCAGGCCTTGTTGCTATATTGGCTAGAGACTCGAGAGATGCTTTTCCACTTTCACGTATTCTTCGTCTTCGATCCCTGTCATGCATTGCTCTCAACTCGCTTTCTATGATTTGTTGTGCGAGCTCAAGAATCTTCAATGGTCTTCTGGATAAAGTATCCTTGAAATCGTTGAGGAGCTTTTCTGCTATTTTAGCGCTGACCAACTTTGCCACTATGGCGTTTGACTCCGTCCTAGGGTCTAATTGTAGATTGTCCAGAAGATTGGGGGCGTCTACTGCTTGTTTCGACGAGTCGATGAGCCATCGCTCGCTGACATGGAGGAAGACATCGCTTGTGCGATCCTCACTTCGCGGGTCGCAGCCAAGTAGTTTTGAGAAATTATCTGCATGCAGGTCGAGTTCATTCAGCAATCCGATAATATCAAATTCGGATCCTTCGCGTTTGATCAAAGTTACGCCGCCGCCAATACCGTCTTTATACGTCCAGTTGATGCCTCCATCCCAGAGGAGGTTATCGGTCAACTTTATATAGGAAGGAAATCCTGGCGACAGAGTGAAAAAGGTCTGTAACAGTGCCCAACTTTTGTCGTATAGGACTTTCTTATTCTTCTTGGACTGGGTGAAACATGTCAGTCCCCATAAGGGCAGTAAAATCGGCTGAACTAGTCGTTTGACTAGGCCAGGATTAGGATGCTGTAAAGCCATGATACTTAATCTATCCAACGCCAAGGATAGCGTCAACTCCCCCACTAGGATTTCCGTGGGAGCTGTGTGTGGCTGGACTACAGCCTCACCTTGAGGACCGAAAAATCTCAGCCATCTGATGGCATTTGTGTCTATTGTTGCGGTGATTGCCTTGAAGAGAGGATCAATGAAGATAGAATGGCCTATAGCGCCCGGTGCACCATATGTCTTCTTTCCCAAGATCCCGTTACCCACCACATATGCTGCAGTCCGTCTCAGGTCGGGATCCTCGCTATCAATCAGGGCCAGAAGCTGTGGGGCGATGGTTTCAAAGTAATGGGTAGGATTTGTATCTTGCGGGACAGATGATAACAGCTTCGAAATTTGCATTATGGCCTGGACAGTGATAGGGGGTCCGTCGGGTGATGGCTCCGAGATACCTACACCCTCTCCGAGAGCAGGGGCGAATTGAGAGGTGAGAAACCATACAATATGTATGACTCCGTCTTCCCGTAACGCGATTTTCGACATACGACTGGAGATCAGAGCCTTGAACCATGGTGCTGCATTTGGCTGTAGAAAAGAAGAGAGCGCTGGTAATAAGGGGGAAGTTGGCGTCCTATAGCTTTTATTAACAACGTGCACAATTCCAAACATATGTGGCGAGGTGATGTACTCAGCAATGACTCTATCAAATAAATTTCGTGCGTTAAGCCTCTCTTCTTCAGATATCTGGCGCGAGTTGAATGCAAGATCAGCAGCGGCGCTGATGACATCACTCAAGACTCGCCCTCGAAGCAATGACCGAGTCCCTCCATGAGACTCGTCTAGCAAGATACTAGTTAAGGCTAGTAAGATACGATAAAGAAGCACCTCATTCCGTGGCTTGTCGCTGGTCATATCAGGTGCCTGTCTAGCAACAACACCTTGTGGAAGGTTGGAAATTACTCTCCTTTCCAACGGTATCCCAACACCTGTAGACAGGCATGGGTATACGCCCTCAATAGAAATCAAGTCCAGCAACGTATAGATAACCCGACGTCTCTTGGCGTCTTCACGAGCATCTTCTGGTTGCTGCTGAACCTCATCTCCGGAACTTACTGCGGACACAAGGGCATTATGAATGCTCTCGAGCCGTCGGAGGGCTTCTTCTATGACCGAGAGCCGAGCCTGTGCATCATCGTCTGTGCCCGATATTGTGGAATCACGACTCAGGATTTCAATGAGCGAGTTTCCAGGCCTCTTGCGAATTTCATCTTATGCAAGGTCAGCTTCACTCTAGCGCCTACAAAGAATATTCATTTGCCTGCCTCGATCTAAGATCGGATGTAAAAATTGATCGGCTGCATCAAATGCTGTCTTGACTGTCAGAATGTCCGTCATCTCGAATCTTTCGCATACTGTGCCACAGCGTAAATGAAATAATCTCTATACACCTTTGAAAGAAAGAAAGAACAAAAGAAATTATATTGTAGAAGTTGCCTCCACAAGGCGGGAAAGTGACTTAATTTGCCAATCCTCATCACGTGATCTCGCGTCACTGAACGCGTCTGATAAAGCGGCTTGAACTCATCATCAGCTTCCGACTCCTCTTCTCACTCTCAACTCTCGTTGCTTTCACAGGCTCGTCCAAAGCTACAGCATCACAATATTACGGCCTTGAATGAATTTTGTTCGTTCGATAACTATTCATTGCTAGTGACTTTTCTATCGGCTCTGAGATCCCTCGCTTACAGCTCTCGAACAGCCGGCAACCTGCTCTTCTCTCTTGGTCTCGTCCTCCGCTCTCTTGCCTTCAATGGCACTTTATACGCGCCCATCCTCCGCATAGTTTCCCAATCTTTGCATTTAGCTTCTATAAGCCCCTTGACGAGGCCCGATTCATACTAAGCTTTCTGCCTGCAGTACGAATCAATACAACTCAGGGTGGATGCAAAACAATTGGAACTTAACCCTAAGTATTCAGTCGGTTCTCAGTCTCACGGTCTTTGGTTATCGAAATTTCGATTAGCCGATTCTGCCCTCCTGGCGTCGAATGGGTCAAAGAGATTTGAGATCATCCAGAGTGTTAGGTTGTTCCATACGTACTAAGATCCCAAAAGGGGCGCGTGTCGGTCTTCCTATGCTGGTCACCCGGATCACAATGGATTGTCGAATATATGGGGAAACCAATGGATCAATCGGGAGAGATTTGGTGGAACACCAGAATTGGCACTTGCTATTTCTAAGAAGGCGTCGAAGTACCAATTCAACTTCGTTGAGCACAACGGTTTTAATAATATCGCCTACACACACCTAAGTGCTGTCTTTGTCTTTCTGAATTCACTCGTCGGAATCGAGTTTGTACATCGTACAATTCCAGCTTGTTCGTGTGTACGCCCTCGTAGCGAGGTTTGGCATTTCAAAGAAAGTTCTAGGGTCCTTGCGAGTGTTTGCATATCTGATATACAACATCAGCATTTGGCACGTTGTCCGTTCCGGTCGTTGTTGTCTTGTCTTCACCGCATTTTGTCTTCATGCAGGTGTTCCCATTCCAGGAATTTTGGAAATTCCTGCCCCTTATCTCCAACCCGACTCCTTGGTGGACTTTTGGATTAACCTATTGTTTGACCTTTGATCACGGCATCCGCCAACGATGAAGCTTCATAGAAGATTCCGATCCGCCGTGTTAACCATCTCTTTTGAGGGTCAACCTTGGAATCGATTGATGGACGCCGACAATGGTGACAAGTTTTCATAATTTGTTCAACCCCTTCAACCAGCGATTTTTGAGGATGTCCTTTGTTCGCTTTACTGCCCTCCAACGACATTTGAGTCTAGGAGAGGAAACAAAGACTAGTCTCCGAGGATGCCGTATCACACACAAGAGAGAGATATTCTGTTTTACGGGATATAAGGACAAGATTATTAGACTGCGCAAGTTTCGCCGATGAGCTGCCCGTGAGACTCCGAAGATAGCGAATGTCGCGCTTTGAATACGACTCACAATATGATCAAGAGAACGGCGATCTTGGAAATGCTATTTGCCTTGGATGCCGTCGTGAGACTCGAGCAGTCCGTTCTCTTCCTTCTTCCCTGTAACTGCTCTCGTTACTGTTGTTTTTGGCTTCTCGAGTTCTGGGATATCTACCACAGATTGGGCAAACGTGCTGTCATCAATGGCTTTCATTTTGGATCTCGATTGTGACTTTTGTTGGAAACTGGCGAATCACCGTGGAGGGACCTCTCTCGAGTGAGGATCAAAGCTTTGGCTTGTCTGAATCGGTCGATTTTGTCTGTTTTCTTCGATTATCATTTTCGCGTGTTCAGGTGAAAAGTTTGGTTGAATGGTGCATGCGCCGAGTGGACCTGTTCAGCGGTGTTTTGAACTCGTTGATGCTGTCCTCCATGAGGTGAAGAGATACCAGTTTCGAGAGTGAAATATTTCAGACCGAGACAGAAAGGGCTGGAGTAGAGAACCGCCGTTCTTTTCGGAGAACGGCCACTTTATTTTTTATAAGTGTCCTGACCAATTTTGTCACAAAGCTTGACTAACTACCGCGGCAGGTGCTACCACACGAGGACTGGATCAACGAGGTCTGTTCAAGCTGGAAGTCGTTTGTGGTGCAGGAGCAATCGATAGTGTAGTGTCTGAGGAGAAAGAGAGGCGGAGAGGTCGTGCCTTCCAAAAGCGGCTGTCTGGCATGGCTCCTTCCTATTGTACCATCCGCACAGAAAGTAGATAATCTTCTCCTGGTGGTAGTTCCCCAAATTTCACCTCTTTCATTTACTCGTTTCTCTACATTCCTCATCTCTACCATCAACGTACTTTTGTACTCCGGACATCCTTGCGTATAAAGTAGTTTTGAGTACTCATTATCACAGCCCAGCATGATTCTGATCGGCTTACTCTTCTTGCTATACGCCTCCGTTTCCCTCCAGTACCATATCCCCTTCGCCAGTCATCGTCGTGACTCGGTCCTCCCTGTGCGAGACAGCAGTGAAGAGATTCATTCCAACAGGGTGGCCATAGTGGATGATCAACCCACAGATATCCATCTTGGTCAGCATGACGCCGTTAGCAAGGCACGCCTTGGTGAACGATGTGGCCCTGGTAAGAAGAAATGCGAGTCATACCTGTGCTGCTCTTTAGCTGGTACGTTGGCGCCGGATCTCACATATCGATTCACAGTTCTTATCAAAACTTTTCAGGTTTCTGTGGCATGACGGCCGCCCACTGCATGTCTCCGGATTGTCAACTTGGCTATGGCACATGTGACGCTGATAGAGTCCCTGAGGGCAAGTCTACCAAGAGAATTCCACGCCCACACATAGGAGGGGTCCCCTACGGCGAAGTCATTGTGACTTGCAAGGCACCTTTTACATTTGCTATGACGTACGATGATGGTCCCAGCGAGTTCACCCGTGACCTCCTGGACATCCTTGACAAATACCAGGCTAAGGCCACATTTTTCATTACCGGTGTGAACAACGGAAAGGGACAGATAGACGACTTCACCCGCCCATGGGGTGCATTGATCCAACGTATGCATTACAGTGGTCATCAGATCGCCAGTCATACATGGTCTCATCAAGATCTAACGGATTCACGTAAGCAACGCAAGAAGCAGATCCTGCATAACGAGGCTGCTCTTAGAAATATCATGGGCGGATTTCCAACATACATGCGACCTCCTTATTCCAAATGTGACGAGGATTGTCTGAGGGATATGGAGCAGCTTGGGTACCATGTGATTTCCTTTAACATGGATACAGCCGACTATCTCAATGACGACCCCGACAAGATTCAACTATCCAAGGACATCGTCGACGAAAAATTGACTGGTCCAAACCTCGATGGTCGTCCCTACCTTGCTATTGGACATGACATTCATGCTCAGACAGTCTATAACCTGACCGAACACATTCTACAGCGTATCAACGATGCCGGCTACCGAGCAGTCACTGTCGGGGAGTGTCTGGAGGATCCTCGTGATAACTGGTATCGCTGGGACTACAGATCTTCTTAACCCTTTCCTTCCCCCTTTTTACCCTTTCTGTGGAAGCCAACCAGCGTACTTCTTGTATGTATTACCTCCTTGCATCGGCGATTATGTCGGTATGCCTATAACCAGCTGTTGTATAGTTATGTTTTCCTGTCTGGTTCATACTCTGCAGTGACTGAGTGATGTTTTTATCCATTAGTCAGACATGTATGTTGTAGTATGCTACGAATCAACATGCTCAAACATCAACACGACCTGGAAGTCATTGCACTTGATTATCGTCGCCAACATTTAAGTAATCATACCCATAATATATATACATAGATGTCAGAACATATCATCTAATAGCAACGAATCATCTAACACATTTTCGCCGTGCCTCAATTACTTCCGCACAACCTTCAGCAACGGCGCAATCCGTGCTCTACGACTCAAACCAACCCTAAACGGAACCTTGCCGGCGCTTGAAATGGGAGTCTGCTTGGCGGATTTGATTCTCTCTTGTGGTGTAGGAGTTGCAACCCCTCCTCCTGTTGGGTTGCTTTCCTTGCTTTGGATTTCGACAGTCGGTGTCTTGGGTAAATTCGTCGCGTTAAAAGTGTCTATTCCATCTAATGGTACTCTCTGTTCCGCCACGTTAATCTCGATCTCGAAGTCCTTTTGTTTTTCCTGTCGAGGAGCCTGCTGTATATTTGAAATGTCTTGGAGAACAGTCTCGTTTTCGCTAGCGGCAGGKTCTTCGATGACTTCTTTCTTCTTCCGGCCACGCTTTTTGGGGATTTTCACGTCTTCAGCAGGAGTAAATTGTTCCGTGGTATTTGTTTTTTCATCCGTAGTTGCAGGGTCAATTGGATTCGTCTCGATCCAGACCACGTCCTGCTCGGCTTTAAATTCCGCAGACTTGGTATTGGGTATATCGGACGTCGTCTTGCTGCGTTTGACCTTCTTCTTTGATGGTTTTGCAGCAGTTGTAGTCGAATCCGCTTCATCCATGGCTTCTTTCCGTTCAATCATCGGTAGCTGATCGGCTGTAGTGTCCATCTCCTGCTTCTTCGGTCTGCCCGGCTTTTTCTTGGTCGATTGTTGCTCCGTGATCTCAGGGACATTTTCGATGATAATATTGGGCTCACTATCCGCAATCTCGCTGGTATCCTGCTTCTTGGGACGCCCTCTCTTCTTCTTGGTACTGAATACTTCATTATCCGTCTCCGATGGCGGCTGCTGGATAATCGTTTCTTGAACCTCATAATCAATTGCTGTGGCCTCTGCTACAGCTACTTCCTGCTCCAGCGGCACAGGATCTTCCGAGAACGGTATCGTAGGCGGCGGGGTCCCCATCGGCAGCGGATCAGTCTCAACATCCTGTGGCATACCATCCCTATCCCCCATAAAAGGTACAGGCGGAAGCGAAGCCGCCGTCTGAGGCGGTCCATTCGGATCAATCGATGCGAAGAAATTGTAAGACGAACCACTCTCTTCAGGGTCTTTCAGCAACGTGTCTTGCGTGTTCGAATTTGAGATTTTGCGTCGTTTGGAAGGATGATCGAGCTCGGTCGCGATCACTGCGCTATGGTCGTAGACTGTGTTGGAAGTTGGTGGAAGTGAACATATAGCGTTATGAGTCGCATTCACGGTGTAACGGAAGCTGTTGTCCTGAAGATTCATCTGCTCTGTGTGGAAGTTTCCGAATGGTTTGACTATACATTCTTTAACCTCAGGTATCTCCATCATATATGTAGACAATTCACTACGTACCATTCCCCGGATTCGAATGCGCGGTCGACACCCATCTTTCATCCTCATAATCACCGGCCATAATAGACGACTCAGACCTCAAGAACCTATCAAAATCGACTTGCGGCAATTCACTCGCCGAAAATTGTGGTTGTGCTGGGTGATTGCCTTGCACGCGCTCGATAATGCCCGTTTCCTTTGGCGCGTAGGATGAGTCCTGGAGAGGATCGCAGGAGGATGCGACATCAGACAGGATGTCACCGTCCTCGTCATCGGAGTCTTGTATGATGCGCTGAGAGGACATGATTTCGTTCAAAGTGTGGAAAAGAAGCTGATGAGGTGGGATAATTTACATGTAGCATCGCACCTTCCCTATCGGACGCGTGCCGCTAAACACGCGCGTGCACGTGCTGATAAGATACCGTAAGATGGTGCTCTCTATCATTTTCGACGTTTGACTCGACAAGATTAAACATGCAAATTGGGTATTCTTACATTGATCACTATCTACACGCATATAAAAGGTTTACGAATCCTCCAATCAATCAGAAAAATGCGGTCCCATAACACCCCGGCCAAAAAACTCGCTCACAGTCCCAAATCTATCCTTGCTACGCTTCAACTCTTCAGTGAATAGACCATGCTGATCAGCGGACTCAACTTGACGTCGACGAATAGCCTTTATAGTCGCGTTTTGAGGTGCGCATATGGGACATTCGGCATCTTCGCCTGCCTTGTTGAGGCAACGTTGATGGAATGAGTGTTTGCAGAGGAAGTGGACGGTAGGCAGTTCAAGGCCTCCGCCGCACGACTGGCAGCGACGAGCTTGAAATACAGCCGGTTGTGAGTTGAGTTGCTCAATTTCCTTGCGTTTGGCCTCTGTTTCGCTTGTGTAACTTGATATTAATCGACGGTTCTGGTGAGGTATTAGCATGCGTCAAAATGATTCGTACAATCCGGCTTACCGTTGATATCTCCTTTCGTTCCCGCTCAATATTCTGACTAAGATATTTCTTGACCATGCCCATTGTTACAACCGCGTTAGTGCTCAATGCCTGGATGACTTGCAATGGGGCCATCAATCCCTCCTGATCGATTTTCTTAAGCACAACATTGAGCTCATCGCCAACTTCAGCTAATATCTTCGGGCTGGACGCGAAGTAGGCTAGAGCGTCCACGTATAGTTGAGGCTCTTGTGGCCCGTATTTTCGTAATGCCCTAATCACACCTGAAGTGTCCTTGGCGGCGGTATATGAGCGAAAGATGTCTGATCTTAGCCCTGCTTGTTCCTTGACCAATGTCGTGCCTTCTTCGAAATTTGACAAGTCCGACAGAAGCAAGACGTTTGACGTTGATATAGGTATCTATGCCAGTTAGTCGTGAGACATCAACTGCTAAAGTTGTAGTTACTTACATCTTTGCCCTCAATCAAGCTCTTAGCTTTCGTCTCCCAATCACTTTTGACGCTTGGATCTCTGGCCTTCTTTGCATTATCGAGATACATCTCAAACAATGTAGTATACAAGTCAATTCTATCTTGCTCACTCCAAGACTTTTCTGATATCAAAGACTCAAGGAAGACGATGAACTCGGCTGGATGATCGACAAAAGCTGAAAAAGCACTTCGGGGTTTCGGAATGTCATAGAAAGACAAATCATTGGTATCGTCAACATCCGAAGATAGTTGAGGCTCAGACGGTTGTGACTTCGTGGTAGAGCTGGCACCAACGTAAGGTAGAGGGATGAAAGCAGCCAAATTGCGGACTGCACTATGTTGGGGAGTCTGCGACTCTGAGGGAGGCTCGATATCTTTCTTCGGGCGGTATTTGCCTGTATAGAAAGTGATGAAAAGCTGGGTTGTGTCTTGTGGACAGTGTCCCAACAGTACGCGAGCATACTTCATGAGGTTTGGATAGGCCTGTACTGGTCAGTCAATGATTCTTTTATTTTCAAGGGAGACATACCGCATCGGGTTCAAGTCGTGAAATGAATTCAAGAGCTTCAGCATATTTCTGAGAGTCTTCGACAAGAATGCTGACAACCATATCATTTTCGCCGTGCTTGGTAGCTAAATAAGCGGCTTGTTCAAAGTAACCTCCCTGACGGCACATGGCAATTGCTGTTTCGAGATCAAACTTCAGTTCACCAGGAGCTTTGATGAATGAATCTAATTTGGATGTGTCTTTGAGTTTGGCATAGCAGTTGAGGAGTAATGTCGTGTGGTCTGCTGTTGCTCTATCATGATCGTGGAGTTCTTCCAGATATTCAATGAGGTTGTGAATTCGCCGTGTATCAAGGAACTGTCTCAAGTCAGACCTTGCAGTCATACAAGGCAAAAAGATCATTTAAACTTACTTTGCGAATGACTTGGGAGGGTTCTGTGTTGTCTATGGCTCTCAGATATTGTTGCATGGCTGTGTCGTAGTCGCCTTTCTGATAGAGAAAATCTCCATATTTGCGGAATATAACATTTTGTTGAAGTGTATCAATGCCTGCTTTTTGCGCAAGGTTGATTGCCAAGATGTAAAGATTTCTCTGGTACAGAATCTCAAGCTTTTGTTGCAGGTTTTTCTCATGATACCGAGTAATCTGAAAGCCCACATTAGTATATCCTTTCACCAATTCGTCAAATGGTTTCCTACCTTTCCACCTGAGTCTATCAAAAACAGATCGCCCCAGATTGAAAACACATTTCGGGGCAAAGAAATGAGCGCCTCTGAGTGTGCAATGAAATTCAAGTCCGTGTCAAGAAAGGTGAATGTGGTGGTGTTGAAGATATCGTCTGTCTGACCGACACTAAATCTGCGCAGTGTATCTGATTTTGACGCTGTGGTTTTTGGCGGGCATACTAGAGCGACATAGCCCTTGAAAAGATTCAAAGAGTTCTTAGGGCTATCATACGCAAAGCTAGGCCCACGTCCTCGTAGACCATATGTATGTATGGCGTCTTCCCGTGCGATCAGGATGTCGCCTGTTTCCTTATCAAGGGCCATGCAGTGGACTGCACAGCCTGCATCTTCCAATACGCGCGCAGGCTGACCTTGGCCTCGACCAGCAATTGTAAGCGTGAGGATCCGGTTCGTCGTGGCGATAAAGAGTGTGGTAATGGTATGACCATGTTGGACTTCCAGTCCGGTGATAGGCTCCTGCGACTCAAAGACAATACGCTGTCTAGCCCCTCGATCATTGATAAGATCGCCCCGAATGATAGCAACCGAACCGTTCGCGAAGCCGACGGCAACCTGGGACAAATCTTCAAGGCAGACAAAAGTTGAAACCTGTGTGCGAGTCAGCGCCTATTCGATGCCTGACGCGCAATAATACTAACTGGGAAAGGTCGTCGCCCATTCTGAACAGATACCGTAGACAAACAGCGCGGGGCACCAGTTCTTTTCTCAATCTTATCAAGCGCCCATACTTTCAGCACTGGCTCATTCGGTAAATCTTCTGCGATAGTAACCAACAGCGAAGTGCCTTCGATTTGTCTCATGTGTCGAATGACTCCGGCATCGTGCGCGTTGAAGGACCGAATGATTTTAAACGCAGATGACAATATGTGTACTCTTCCATCGTCGCTTCCTATAAACAAGTTGTCGGATCCAGTACATATACAAGCGACTTCGTCCTATAATGTATCGAGGGGGTCAGCATGTGCCTGGAAGCTTTTGACGGCGGGCGGGGAATCTCACGTTAATGACGGAGGAGCTATCTTCCGGAATCAGAACTTGAGAAACCTCAAAGAAATTGAACGCTTTTTTCTGAGGCACTATTTAGTTAGCATTCAGGATACGGAGAATGTGAGACATACCGAAGTCAGAGCCATTTCCCTTGAACCCACGCCATCAGGCGATGATGAATGTACTGGGTTGTTGCGGGTTGAAGCTTCTGGGCGGAGCGCTTTAGCTTCGAAGCATTCACGCTAGGTAACATCGGACCATCGGCTCCACTCAGTCTCTAGGGACGTCATACCTAAATCGACATGCCTGAAGAGGGATCAATTAATACTTCTGCTTATCGTTATGAATGACAGGAATCTTTGGAATGCATTCTCATATGTAAACTTGGCTAAGGAGAGTGAGCTGTGAAGGTCGCGCAATGTATGGAAAGCATTCAAGATATGACTATTTACACCGAAAATGGATTATCGCCAACCCCATCCAAACGACTACAAGGTGACCTCGGGCCGTGAACTGGGTGGTGAAGACTGCTTCGTGAATTCTTTCAGATCTTCGTTTATATCAAAGCTTCGCTGAAGCCAACTTCCAGCATCTTTTATAACTTGACTGACGTCGAATGCGTCCTGACTGAAGAAACATCCTTGACCATCTTGCAGGGTGGTTGCTGGAGTTGCTCCTGACAGGGTCAATGGTAGAGGAGGTAAAGAATCTTGCTCGGGGTCTTGGTCTGCACGAAGTGACGGACTGTGATGGGGAGACTTCGATTGTGGAGGTGAATGCGGCGACGCTTCTAAATCGCTCTCTCTCGGTGTTTGGGCTCTCAAGACATCTAGATGGAGGCCGGACCTTACCCCGGTATCCTTTCCAGCTTCAACTGTAACTGTATCGTGGAAAGGAGTAAAAGCGTCAATCATGGCCTGTGTATTCATATTGTGATTTGTTCCTGGAGTATTTTTAAATCCAATCCTGATATCAAAAGTCGATCTGTCGTTTACATTGGCGAAAGGGGTGATTCTTCTTATAGCTGATTTGACGCTCTTTCTTGTCTTTGATGGACTTTGAGAATTCCTTTGTGGAGTAACTAGATCATTCTGGAATGATTTTTGTGCCAATTCAAAGGCCGCTTGAGTGGAGAGTTCTTCATCAACGCTTGTCGCGCCAGTTTCGGCAGCACCCGAAGCACGGTATTCGGCAGAATGAAGCGAAATAAAATAATTCGAGGTTCCTGGTGGTTTCGGTACGATCTGAGCTGATGGTAGCTTTTCACTTTCAGTCAGGCTGTCGTTGGGTTTTTCAGAACAAGTCAGAGTGGCCGTACTCTGTGCCGGTAAAGAAGCTTGATCTTGTTGCGATCTTGGGGGTGGTGCTTTGAACGGAAATGCTTCCTTGTCACGATTTGTGTCGACTGGAGGGAGAACATTTACTGTCCTCGAAGGGGCATGCTCCGCTTGAATATCAGTTTCTTCTCTAGACCGAACTTTTGCCAGTCGATATTCAAATTCCGGAAGGCGCGAAGACGGTGGTACTATGTGAAAAGAGGATGCGCTAGGAGGCATATCTGCTCTCTGATGCGTGGGGTCATCTCTCAACGAGATATCATCTTCGTTTGCGTGTAGTCCGTTGGATGGCTTTTCGACTTCTGCGTTCTTTGACAACAGTGATGTTTCTTTTTGTTTCGTATCTGAAACAGACCTATGAAAGTTCTCGTTCTCAGGCAAGGTTGATGAAGTGTTGTCTGGAAACGCCTGTACATGCTTTTCCTGATAATCACCCGAGACAAGCTTATTTCGTCTGACATTCCGCAAATCCGTTTGGTGCGACTTCATGGCACGAGCTAAGCCAGCTTCAGTCTTATTACCAGTATTTTTTGGCAACCTGATTGAACCATCTGTTCCGGAGCTCGCATAGCGGCTTGTCGGCGATTTTGGAGGGTCATAATTCTGAATATCAATAAACTTTTTATCTCTCTTGAGCCAAGCTTGAGCGGGCTGAAGCTCGGCAGATGGTCCTCGCCCTATATGTGAGGTCGACGGCTCCCGTTTCCACAATGATTTCGATTGTCCGCTGTCTCGATGAGGAGTAGTCCTTGGCGACGACGAGCACCCCCTGACATCGGACCTGATGCTTTTGGCTCTTGACAGAGTTCCGCCTTTATAGTTTCTGCTATCGTTCGTATCAGGTACAGCAAAGTCTGTCGCTTCATCTACTGGTCCGACAGTCGCCCCGCGTGTTCTACCAGAGACGTGTTGTGCCCGATGTTTCCTCCATGGGTTCACCCAGCCTTTATCAAAAGGTCCGCGCAGAGAGGCAGAGGCAATAAATAGCGGTTTGCCCTGTAAGTAAGCTTCGCCGAGAGTCTCGATTCTCCTCCTTTTCGCCGCTCTTGTCGCCTCGTCCAATTCGTCATCGGAGCCCAGGAGCCAGCTGTCATCGTGATCGATCGTTGTCGTCTCTTCTAGATTGAGTCGGGGGATCTGTCGGCGAGTGGGCATGAGGGGCAGATTGCAAGGTGCTCTCTGCCGATGACAGCGGAAACAATACTAGGCCCGGTGACGACGACATACATGTTCGACAAAAGCAAAGAAAAAGGGGACAGAAAGGAAACGACTAAGACAGTCAAGGTTTTTATAAGAGTTGTCGAGATCAAGCAGACCAGCCTGCTTCGTTGACGAGCAGGAATCATGAAAGACGCAGACAAGCTGCAGTTGCCTGAGTAGTGTGAGCATCGCAGACCACGTGAGATTTCCATTTATCCCGATTGAGCTTTGGCGATGTCGTGCCCCAGCAACGCGTCTACAAGTCCGCGCTCCAATTGGCCCTGGGAGGCGCCCTCCACCGCCTTTCACGTGATTGGGCGGCTGTATCTGTCTTGGCGCCAAGTGTTGTGCATGCTAAGGGCCGCCTTCCTGATTCGGCATGATGTTGTCTGTCAAAATAAACTTAGCCAAGGGAAGGCGCCCGAGCGGTGAGTCCCGAGCCAATTCAATTCACCCGCCTTTTGCCTTTGTTGCAAACTGACTATCACCCACTATCTCACAAACAATTGGACTCGGAATATTCTAAGGCTCTATTTACTTCTTCCTCTCTTACTGTGTATGGTTACATGACATTTCCTATCACCTGTCCCCTGCCTGTCGCCAGCCAATCCTCGTCCATCAAATGCGAAACACAAAATGACCCACTACTAACAGAGCTCCGTTCCATGGAACAACGCGATGTTCTCGATGGCGAAAACAACCAACTCCAAACCCGCCAACATGACCAAGGAGCCATGGCTAGCTGGGCTTGATGAAGACTGGCCATCACAGCTATCGTCGCCGTGCTCGTTACCTCACTCGCCAACCCTGCCTGACAGCAGCGGCCATAAACATTCCACAGCGCGCAAATGCATTAGTTGCGAAATCCGAAGCCGCATACCTAAACCGGAGCCCCCATCACCTAGAGTCAGAGGAATTATTACACCTAGAGGCGCGAAACAAGCCCAAGTGAGACGCGGTGGCAGCACGACGCCTACGAGTGCACGAGCATCGCCCTCGCCGCGTGCGAGTCCCTCCCCACGAGCGTCACGAACGTCAACAAACACTCCCGCAAAAATATCGCCTAAAACAAGTGCCAAGCAGCCAACACCTGCGCGCAAAAAGCCATCATCTACACCTCTTAAAAATGTGATGTCGGCCCGATCGAGCTCCGTGGTTTCAGACCGTACGAGCGAACTAGGAACAATTCAAGTGCGAGCTGGTAAAGAGGATACAAAGGGGACACCGGAATGGAAACGGCGAATTGTGCGAGGGGAAATATCTGCTGATGAACAATGTGACTTATTTGGTCCTATGGGGCTGGAGAATATCTTCAGGCAACCAGCGACCGCTGCAGGCTCTGAAGTTCTGTCATCGTTCGCAATTTTCAGTCATACCGAGAGTGGTTCTCAATCGCAGGTTGCTAGCTCAACAGCAGACAAAGGCGCCCGACGTAGGGTGTCGTTTAAAAACAATCCTGAGAAAGAATACTTTGACGAGGAATCAGTCCATCTCAAAGTCCGCACGACTTCTTCTAGACGCGGTAAATACGGACTGGACGGCGTGTCAGACGCAGATAGTCGGTTGCGTTCGGCCAGCGGAGAGGAGGAACTTCGCAACGAGGATTTGACACCTATATTCCTATCTTCTAACGGTACCGTCGATCGTCGGACCGGATCTGGTGTTCTACAGTCTGCGCTGAAACAGCTTGGTGGCATGTCAGACGATTCGAAGCAGCGTCAAGCCGATGCTCTCAATGAAGATAAAGAAAATGGCGAGGCAGCTACTTTCCAACCCAACGAACTTCTCGGTGTCAGTAGTCCCTTTTTTCCAGAGGATCTTTCCACAGGCACACAAGAGGCATTGCGGACTCAGATGTTCGTGACTATGGAGCGAGGAGGGTACTCGGACAGTTCTTTCCACATGGGGCAGCTAAGCTCGTCGTCCTTTCCGTCAAATCTGCAGTCTTCCGTCCTCACCAACTCGAAGATTCGTAGTTCTCCACCGACCGTACATCATCACAACAGAAATGCAGTTCCTACAATTAGTTTTTCCCCAGAGGGAGAACCGGATTCTGAAAGGCCGCAAACTGCCAACATGAGTAGCCCGTTGAAATTGTTCGCAAACCATGATACTTTTACGAACAACAAACTCCTGCGGCGCATGAGTCAATTCGAAGAGACCTATCAAGACGTATCGGACGACGAAGAACCAGCATCACCTTCCTTGATTGCGAGAAGGACACGCACCTCAAAGCGCAATCTGCCAGTTCTCAGACGTGGACATACTCATCCCCAGAGGAGTGATAACCGTCCTTCTACTCAAGATGCAGCGAACCCTCGCATGAACAGTTTTGGACAGGGACGCTTCAATTTTGAACCTGTCAACCGAGAAGCCAGTCTTTCATTTCAAAAATCATATGTTCGCGAACGTCAGCTCCGGCAAAGGTCATCTTCTCAGAATACTGTGAACGAAGCTCTAAGGAAAACTCGAAGTCTGGAAAATCTGCCTGAAAATGGAACATCAACCAGAGCTTTACAGAGCAGACTTTCGCGCCACCCTAATGATCGCCAATCCAGTCAGGGCATATACCAGTCGAATCCGAACGTAAGGCGCATAAGTAACATGTCAAGCAGAACCACAGCTCCAAAAAGGCGTCGGACTCTACAACAGACCGAAGAACAGTCTTTGGATGCCACCGAGTTGATTGAAGCCGCACTCAACATGAGTCTCGAAGACAAAAAGCTGTGGCATCGATCCCAGGTTCATATGATAAATTCGAGCTCGCCAAATTCTGAGCAGGCTGGAGATCCATGGGCCACAGGCATATCGGGAGGCTCTTTCTATAGAGCTGATGATTCTATTGAAGGCGCATCAAGTCAAGACGATCACAAGCGTTCTCTTACTACACAGGATTTCCTCGATGAGGCTACAAAAGTAATGAGTATCATCCGCTCAAAGAACAAATACACGAGCGAGCTAGCAAGTGTGGAGGAATCAGAAATTACAGGGCAAGATGAAGACGAAGACGAATCAAGCCGAGAGAACCTTTCACGACCTCCCAGTCGTGAAGGTGTGGACATGCGAAAGTTCAGGGAGCCCCGACCAATGCACCCACGCGTCGTCAGTCATCTCAAGAAGTTCGCCGATAAAGAAGATACGGAACAGTTCATGGCATCGGTCATGTCGGACCTGTATAAAGAAAAGCAGACGAACATGGATAACACGAATAGTCCGCAGGATGTGCGAATCTTGCCTCAGCGGAAGCGCAAGTTTTCCGACGACGATGCTCCATCGCATTCAATACCTACGATTTCATCCAGTGGCTCAAATACAAAGGGTGTGATTGCCTCTAATATGGTTTCGCACTTGATACCAGAACAGGTCAATGGTATGAATTACGATCGAATTACAAAATCTTGGGTCAAACAGAGAGTGGATCGTGCCGGTGGGAATGTACGAGGGGAAGACAGTGAGGACGATCCATTCGGCAGCATACCGGATCTAAGTTACGATGAGCTCGAGGAAGTCAAGAGAGCCGAGCAGTTCACTTCTCCTCGCAAAGAGGAGCAGACCGCAGATACCGAGCAAACATTAAGGGCAAATCACGACGGAAAAAGCGTCTCTCATAGTACTGAACGACCAGTGACTCGAGAAGGTAATCCTTTCATTCCTGATTCTAGCTCTGTACAATCAAAGACCACGCGATTTACCTCGAGTGGCCCACAACCCGAAACTCGAGCCACGTCATGGGGAACCGAGGATTTGACTGTCAACCTGGGCAGATTTGTAAATTCAGGTTCAAACAAAATCGAGGGTGAATCTACAGCAGTGCAGGAAAGCTCGCTCAAGCAGCTCAAGCAGCCCAAGCAGTCTATAGGATCCAATTCAAAGAGAGCCGCTACTATCAGCTTCTCCTCGCCTCTGGTATCACACATCTCCTACGTTGACGATGGCGAGGATGAAAAGACGTCAAAAGAACAACATGATGAGCGACAGGCTGACGACAGAGCTTCAACTGTCGCTCCATCACGCCGTACATCATTAGATGGCAAACCATTCGTTGGCCGTCCGATATCTCGTATTGATGAGCGGACCGAGGATAGCTATGCGGAAATGAGCTTAGTTCGTCGAAACTCGACAGGGTCTACGCCTACACCAGTAGAAAGATCCATGATACTTCCGTCGTCTGCGCGACATGATAACTACAGCTTCCATATGAGCTCGCTTGCCGAATTCACCGTTCATCAGACGGACGATCCCATGCATGCTAATACCAGCTATGTTGCTCCTCGTACTCATCCCTCTTCTTTGCGTCAGATACATGGAACTTTTGCTTTGGCTACAGAAGACCTCATCAGACACATCACTGATGTGGAGCCCACGGAGCCATTCTGGGAGCAGTTACGTCGATTATCCCTGCGAGATAAGGGTATCGTGACTCTTCATCAGTTGGATGAATTTTGCCCCTTGCTGGAAGAGTTGGACGTCTCCGAGAATGAACTGGCCCAACTTGACGGTACTCCTTCAACTTTGCGTGATTTGCGGGTGCAGCACAATTGTCTTACGAGTTTGACCTCGTGGGGCCACCTCATCAATCTTCAATACCTGGATGTCTCTGGCAATCAACTCGAAACTTTGGACGGCTTTTCGACGTTGTTCCATCTCCGAGAGCTTCGTGCCAACAATAACAGAATACGCAATATCAAGGGGGTTTTTGGTCTGAATGGGCTGTTGCGCTTAGAGCTGAAGAACAATAACCTGACTACGGTTGATTTTGAAGGCTCGGAATTGTAAGTGCTCACCAACTTCAGCATAGTTAGTCCATAGCTGACCATTCTTGACAATAGTGTCCGTTTAAGTGAACTTGACCTGAGCAACAACCGAATCTCCACCGTTCAGCATCTGGAATACCTTCCATCGATAGAGACATTGGATATAAGCGAGAATCAGATCCGAGAACTACAGCTGCCTGTGCCAATACGAAGTCTGCGCAATTTGAAAATATCGAGCAACCGTCTTTCTACTTTTGATGTTTCATATTATCCCAGGCTTCGGTTGTTATACCTCGACAATAATTACTTGACGACAGTGTCTGGCCTAGCTGGGTGTGGCGGAATGGAAGTCTTCTCGGTGCGAGAGCAATTTTCTGGACAATCTCCAGAGCTGGGAGCGTCTCTGGATATCGATCTCAGTCCACTTAGTGACACTCGCAAGATCTTTTTGTCATCGAATAGACTCTCTGATCGAACTCTGTCGCCTTCAGCTCCCATGTTGGCATTGCAGCTTCTTGACATTGCATCCTGCGGTATTCGTGTCCTTCCCGGACATTTTGGCAAGAGTTTCCCCAACCTACGTGTTCTCAATCTCAATTTTAATTCCGTTAGCGACCTTGGAAGTATTGCCGATATGCGAGGCCTAAGTCGTTTGACAGCGGCAGGCAATCGAATCAGCAGATTACGCATGCTTTGTCAGGTCGTGGCAAGAATTGGCCGATCAAGTCAACATGATCATAGTTCTTTGAAGACACTTGATCTCCGAAGCAACCCTCTGACTGTTGGCTTCTACCCTCCCCCCGTTTCGGGTAGTGGCCGAGCTGATACGCATATCAAAATGCTGGAAGATAAGCTTCACAAAACACAAAGGTGCCAGAAAAACATTGAAACAGGTGCCGACTTGCTCCCGGCGGTATTTGATGAAACAGAACAAAACGCAGTGGTTGGATTCAAAGGTCAGATGGCCATCAAGGAGGTCACGGATGTGGAAATCGACGATCCATATACACTCCCCCCAGCAGACGCAGAGGCGGACCATAAGTACCGATCAACACTGGACGGATCTACCAAGTCGAAACGTATGACCTTAGAAGTCATGTTGTACGCCGGAACTGGTGGTTCAATCAGAGTGCTGGACGGATTGGAGATCAGACCTATTTTGGAACATGACAAGGCAGAAGTCGATAGATTGTGGAGTAAGTTGGAGCAATTAGGTGTTTTTACCAAGAAGGCTCCCAGCAATGCGTTATGCCAGTAATGGTTTGGAGGAAGGAGGTTTTGTTCCATGCATTTTTGGGCTTGCGGGTTCAGGCAGAGAGTGAGTGCTACGGGATGGTTCGGCGCGTGTACTATTTGATACGTTAGAAGCATGCATTTATTGGCGTGGTACTTTGACTCTTTGGGTTTTTTTATTCATTCTCGTCAACCCGTTTGACTATATTTAGCTTTATCGCTCTGACAAAGGCACGCTTGGGGAAAATTGAGTTTATTTGAGTGACAACAAACATCATCCTAGCCTGAACTTGTACTTTCTAAACCCAAGGCGGGAAGAGCGCCCGCTGGTAGAGTCACCAAACCCTTTGCTTCTTTAGCCTGCCATTGAAGTGTTTGACAAAATGCAAAGATGATCTTCAACGTAGGTGTCGGGACACCTAATTTCTCTGCTTCCTGGATAGGTTCCCAGACCAGGTTTATGTGCTCGATAAAGTTGCCCTGGAGTTGTCAACATACAAACGGAGGATAATACTGCCACAGGAACATATGAGGCATTACCTTCAAGACATCCTGCAGCATACTCGGCTTGCACCATACGTCGAATGGATCAGCTTCGATCGTCTTCTCAACATGCTCTGCAGGGAGCTCATGGCCGGCCGCCTTTGCTGCATTCCAGACTTCCCACATGGCTGGCCTGATCAGATCGTCGATTGGCGTCCTTGCAAGTCTCATGCGCGAAGTGTCCATGCGGGTGATTGCAGCGACGGGGTTGAAGCAGGCGTTATACACGAGTTTTCTCCATCTGACAAACCCGACGTCCTCATTCAGTTCACAGATGACGTTACCGGATTTCTTATAGATTTCAGAAAATTCTTTAGCGGCTGCAAGGGCAGCGTTAGATGAGATGTTGGAATTCTGGAAAGGTCCGACGATCAAGACGTCGTGATCGTTATGGATGATATTGCCATGCCCATTTTCCTCGGTGCCACCGAGAGACACGCCGGATATGATAATGTTTCTTGGGAAGCTCTTGATCAATGGCTTCTCGATATTGAGTCCGTTTTGAATAAGGACAATGGCTGTGTGACCCGCCGTCACAGCTGGCGCAATAATTTCTGAGACTGTGGGCTTTATGTCGGGACAGTTCTTCGTAGTCACGACGATGTAGTCAAAGGGTTCAACGCCTTCATCAAACACATTGGGGACACTGTTGATTACTGATACAATCAGCATTTTCGTCAACTACCTAGGAAATGAATGGTGTGATTTACCTTCTGTCGGTTTCCAGCCTTTGTGAGTGCCGTAGTCGACAGATTCAATATTGAATCCATTCTTAGACACTGCTTCGTAGTTGGAGCGCAAGACTGCAGTCACACTTGCGAGGCCGCTAGCTTCGAGGCTGAACGCGGCCATTGTGCCGACGCCGCCGCTGCCAATAAGGAGGATTCTCTTTTTATCCGACATGTTGATGTTGCTTCTGCATTACGGTTACAGCACAGTTTGACATCGAAGATGTATGAATGTGACAAATACAACGGTTCGATGGCCAATAAGTGCAGTCTATTCTTAAAGATGATTACAACTTCAGCTATACCAGTATCAATTAGTGCTTCTATCACATGTGTGCAGGTGTCAGCGATAGGAGGACTCCATGACCCGCTGTTATCAGCAACTAGAGCCCACTACCAATGCTAAAAGATGGAGACAACGATAAGGCTCCTCAGCATTGCAGAGAGTATCAAGTGCAAGGCTACCTACTCCGTATGTGGTTTCCAATCTTCCATCAAGGGTTATTGGCCGTGTTTGAGTTGTTTACGAATCTGTTATTGGTAGGTTATTAATAGGTTGCTGACGACATGCTGAATATATTGTCGTGGATAAGAAGGAGATTTTCATCAGCAGGCAACAGTGATTGAATCTAGGAGTAATCAAATACAGTAATTGTCGCTGGTAGGTATGTAAACATAAACTTCTATGACCAATCCTCAGATAGCAGACTGTTTTCCATTTCGGGACATTAGCCCTAATAGCTCTATACTGGTAGGCCATCCCGAGAAACCCGACTCGACATCACTGAGCTATAGCATAGGTCATCATGAATCATGGAGAACACAATGAGCCAGAATACGTAGAAGTATGCCCAATACTTAGGCACTAGTGGAGAGTAGTCTCATGATGCAATGCAGCAACCGGCTTGACTCTACAAAGAGATAAATCAGTATAGCAAACGATCCCCCTCAGCGGAAGCAACCCAACGCACCAGGATAATTCTTGATAATCCTCTAAGGAATTCAACGGAGATCTCTCCTTGGGACGGAGACTACGTATGAAAGGAAGGGGAGGGTATATGGAGGGTGCTGTTCATTCTGGGAAGGGGGGAACGGATGCGGTTATCCACGCTCTAAGATGGAGATATCAAAAATCGCCTATAGTGGCGTCTAGATGGTTTTTCATGGCAAGGATAAACACAAAATGAATGATACAGAGATTAGAGTTGCGTTTCGTTGAAACAAAAATCCCGCACGCTGGAAAGTAAATCCTAGCCCTAAAATTTCACGAAGCCGTTTGACATGTCATAGCCGCCATGATTATTCCATATCAGATTACTGGCCTGATTACTTTCAAGCTACGATTGTGAAACATCATTAGGTCATGATTCCTTGTGTTCTTTGCTTGCACCCTACGTGCCAGCACATGCACACTGAACACCAAGACATGGATTAAAATCTCTCACTTCCAGCTCGGAAAGACCTTCGAAACCTCGGAAATGCAGATGCAACAAACCCAATTGTGTCGACAAGGATATGAGATATATGTATGACATGCCTTAGTCCTTGAAAGGGTGTCCACTGTCATCCACTGACGCGGGTTGCATCCAACAACTTGGGCAACTTAGGGATTATCAAGGGTTGGAAAAGATCAGCATACCCCAGACACACGATAAAGTATATACTACGACAATATGTAGGAGCACGAAAACGGACACATCTCTGCATTACCACCGAGTCATATATGGGAAAATTTGTTTGTTTATATCGCATAATGGAGAGGATATAGAATGCGAGTCATGATTGGTCGGTGCATAGAGCACGTTGCCGAACGATTGGCCGTCTCGTTGCGGCATTTGATGCTCAACAATTTTACAACTAACGTCGAAAGGAGGACGCAAGGGAGGAAAGAATTAATGAAGCTGGAGTCAATATTAGACAGAATCATAACTATGTATCATCGATTATTTCATCACTTAGAACTTAGTTAACAGCGTTTTTGGCGGTGATTGCATGTGGTTGAAACATCGGCTGTGAGTGGAGGGTGTGTATCGTATCCATGAAATTCTGGCTTACGTATCTGGATAGGGGAATACTGGATAGTAATGAATATGCTCCGTGGGATCGATCAGTGAGAAACGATGCCCGACCAACGTGCCGAAGTATCGCAGGTGTCGATCGGTCCACCGCTCCTTCTGTACTTCCATCCTTCTAGACGGTGAGGTAAGTTATCTACATACGTAGTAATAGTCAAATACGTAACGAACTATACGATACAGTACATTACATAAGTTCAGGCTGAAGTCGAGTGGAGCGGAGCCACGCCCAAGTAGGCTTGGTTTGTAGAGAATCTAGAGGATGTGCCGAATAGTAGGCTAGCGGGTGGATACGGAGGTCCTCCGAATAGTTAATACATAGTATGCAGTAGTAGTCGATAGTTACAGATGACGCAGTGAGCTTGATATGATACATAACTCATAAAGATTGGTTTGAGGGGAATTGTTTTGCCTGAGGGTAGTATCGTCTGGCGTTATGTACGATATCTTCTCAACAGCACATATCAAAACCTGCTGTAGTAATACTTATTGTGTATACTTTCCAGTACTTTACGGAGTAGGTAAAAGACAAAGGATTGGTCTGTATTGATACATACCGTAAGGCTTGCTAGCGTCGACAAACACGCTCGGTACATGATCCGTGTCGCTGGTAACGGGCCACCCGCGTCATATGTCGCTCTCTGTATCGCCAATACGTTCGTACTTAAGTAACTGGCCAAGGACTTTTTACATACATACATAGTAGTAGTTACTTAAATTGAGCTGTCTACGGAGTACGTACGTTCGCTATTACCCGTACTCGTTCTTTCTCACTGTTGTGGAATACGGAGGAATACGTACAAAGAGTACTAATAGGCATCCCGAGCACGTGAAGCAGCCCGAGTAAGCGGTTTGCCGGGCAAAGATAACCAGATCCTTCAGATGCAAATCTACTTGCAATTATATTACATAGTCAGTTATAATTCTAGTAAATAAACATCTTGAATTGAATTTGCGCACGGCTTCAGCATGCTTAGTCCATATTGAGTCAGGTTTCCGTTCCAGACTCTTTCCCCCTTTGGGGCCGGCGGAAAGCCCAGGAAAACTGTGATCGTCCAATCTCCGGCCTCGCTTTTTCCGCTTCTTCACAACTTTCCACCACCAGCACCACTACCACCACCATCATTTTTCTCCTTCTTAACCAAGATTATTGCGCCCCGTTAATTCTTTCCAAGTTCTCATCAATCTACCTGGCCTGTCATACCGTACATACAATCACGGACGGCGCACATCGTTGTCGCCATCGCCCGCTCGATCCAAGCTTAAGCTAAAACTTACCTCCAACTACTGACACTTTCATCCTCGCCCACGTTTCGCCTCGCCTCACTGTCTCGCCCTCCTCGCATCCTCTCATCCTCCGCCTACTCACACCCTAAAAACCCCCACGAGCTGGTCTAATCAATGTTTCCCCCATGTCCAGACCGGGTTCCGCGACAGGTCATGCCCCGCCTGSCCTGCCGATAACGTCTGCGACGTCGATTTCGTCTGCCCAGGATGTTTTCTCGAACAGGGAAAGCCCCGATGACCGTGGCCCCAGCCCTAGCTTTGCGCACCTCGTCCATCCCCGGCCCGAGTTTGAGCACGAGCGCCACCAGCGAATCCCAATGGACAGGAACACGTCGCATACTAATTCTCTTGTCCATTCCAATCATGGCCCTGCCAACCCTCATCCTGCGCCGACCGCATTCCCTCCCGGACGCGGTAGCACAAAAACCTTACCTCCACCTCCATCAGATGTTGCACTGAGAAGATCTAGCACTACACCTGCTGAGCAGTTGGGATCTTCTCGCGCTTTCTCTTCGACACGTTCGGACTCTCGCTCGCAGACTCCCCAACTCTCCGAGAGGGACAGCATCTTCGCAACTCATTATCTCCCGTCCGATACCAACGATGCCGTCACTTCATCTCCTCCCTCATCGCTTTCTGTCCAAGAACATCGCCATGTTGACCAGGGCTCGATAGGACTAACGAAGTCTGGTGACGCCCCTTCGTCCGCGACAGTGCCTATATCTGTTTTGTCGAATCCATTCGAAGGGCGGTCTGCCGTTGGCGGTTCTGGATCTACCAACAACGATCCGCCGCCTCGCACACTCAAAAAGGACGACGCCTCGTCACCTAGAAAATATATGTCACGTCCAACTGTCTTTCGCCGTGCTTCTGATCTACTGCTCCAGTCTCCTTCTGTGCCATTGACTGGCTCACATGTTGGCTGGGTAAAACAGCAAGAGACTGTCGAAAGTTCAAAGGTCGCCGGTACTCATCGCATTGCCATCCGAGAAACCTTTCATCCCTTAAGGAAGATTGTATCGGACGGCCACGATATCGAGAGTCCTATCTCGCCTGATCACGATCATCCTTTCCTTACCTCCTCCACTTCTGGCGAGTCTCGCTCTCATATCAACGACCCTCCCATGTTGCACCCTCCTCTAACCAATCACGACATTGCACTGGCGGATTCGTGGCAGAACGCGCGACATTTAAGGAATAGAGATGGGACGGTGGATGTCACTTGGGATGGAGATGCCAGTCAGAGTTCTAGCCGCGGCCGTAGCGCCCGGGTGGAGGAATCAATCGAAGCTAACTTGACGAATGCTGAGCCTGCCGCTAACGTGCGAAGCCGCAAGTCTAGCCATTATTTAGGTTTATTCAAAGAGAACACCACCTCGCCGGATCGCAAGAGACGCGAGGGCAGAGATCGGCCTACGGAACATACGGCAATTGTTGAGGATCTCAAAGAAGATGTAGCTGGAGAGGAGCAGGCCTCCCCATCTACACCCCGACCAAGTCATGCAGTTCTACACGGGCCACAGCAGCGGACGGAATACGAAACCGAGCGCGCTGAATCCTATGAAGACGAGTCTACCCCACTATCCGCACCGGTGGAACGAGTAGTGAACGTCGATGTGGAGTTGTCACCTCATGCTATTCGAACCATCCCGCGAAGTTTGTCAGAAGAAATACGTAACTTCCACCTGACATCTGGCGGTACACGTGGCAGCTCCTTCTCTCCAAGCATCCCCACTCTATACGCAGAAAAGCTTCGAAACGAAGCTCGTGACAAATTTCAGCCTTCATCGTCCGTCGAAGAAGATAGGACGCCGATTCGCGATACCCGGACCCCGGATATCGCCCAGGAGGATGAGGAAGACGAGCATATTTCGTCTGCGTTGTACTTCCCTCATGAGGTCGCACCTGTAGAGGAAGAAGAGCCGTTTTCGGCATACCGACATGAGGAAGAAGAATATGATCGCCTAAGACCGGCTGTCCGTGATCAGCTAGAAACAGAACCAACTGGCCATGTTGACATATCTCTACATTCAAAAACTGATGATAGTGTCCTTCATGGGGATTATCAACCACTTAGCGATGCGGAAGAGAGGGCTTTTGCAACCGTTTCAGAGTACAGCCAGGAAACGGCATCAGAATCGGAGGCTGAAAGCACATTGTCTACCCTAGATGAGATTTCGAGTCTGACAGACGATGCGGAACATCTAGCGCTGACGCCTACTCAGGCACAAAGGCAATACCGCCATCGCCGTAAGCATACTAAAGGTGGACTCGTTGGCGCAGTGGAATTGAAACCTTATCGGCATCAAGTGGGCGGACATACCACCGTTTTTCGGTTTTCTCGGCGAGCGGTTTGCAAGCAACTCAATAACCGCGAGAACGAGTTCTACGAACGTATAGAAAGGCGGCACCCTGAAATGCTGGTCTTTTTACCCAGGTAATTTCCATTCTCGTATTAATATGAAATTTCACCTAATCTTTGTTCTCAGGTATATTGGTGTTTTGAACGTGACTTTCTCAAAGAAGCCTAAACACTCAAAGAAACGCAGCAACGGCGCTATCAAAAAAGCTAGTGAGGTTGCTGCGGAAGGACAACCTGCTGCACATAGCTTCAAGAAGGAAACAGCCGGCAGTCTTCCCAAAGCTGCAGACCAGCCAAGAATCTTCAGCCAGCAACAAACCACTGGCATAATCCCCAAAGTTACTATTGAAAATAACAGACATATTATTCCCTCCGACCTTTTCCTATCCTCTCCGCCACGGAACGGAGCCGAGACAAAACACCTGGATTATTTCTCCTCCGATGAATTATCAAAATCAGCAGACGACACGCCCAGAAATTCTTTGGCGGAGGATATCGATCGGCGAATAATACCACAAATTGGGAAACCCAAAATCTGGGGTGCTACCACTGTAAACAGAAAGCTAAAGGAGCAGGTTCTCCGCGAAGTCTTCAGTCCGCCGCCAATTCATCATCATAATCGACGATCAGTACGCAACCACCCTGGATTGCCTCGATATCGTTCGGAAACTGGCCGAATCAATGGCGATGGCGTAGAGGATCACGCATCCAGCGGAACTGGAAGTGGCGGAAAATCGCCTGCGAGGAGTCTCGCAATTGATATTGCGAAGGGTGGGGTCCCGGATGGGCCTAACCTTGCTTCATCCGTCTCAAGTGCAATAGAAAGGCATTCCAACCCATTGGACAAGTTGAGAAGATCAGAAACGCCTCCTCGGGCGAGCTCTTTAAGCAGCGACCGACGTGTCAGGCGACGACATTCAGGTAGCGGATTACTTAGACGAACAAGTATCACAAGCGGCGATGGTGACCTCATGTTCTTTGAAGACGATGGCTATGGAGGCGACCACGAGGACGCAATCTTTGCCATGGAGGGTGACGTGTCTGAGCCCTCTCCTGCCGCACCAGTTCCACTTCGTACTCATCCAAGTGCGCCCCGATCTCCAAATCCACACACTGTCAAGCTTGGTTCTCCGCTCCAAGTCGCAAGTCGCCCGTCTGATGAGCCCGAACCGATCCATGTACCGACCAACCCTAAAGAAGCCCAAACAAAACAAGACGAGCGTGTTCAGTTCTTTATTCTCTTGGAGGATTTGACAGCTGGCATGAATAAACCATGTGTTCTTGACTTGAAGATGGGCACACGGCAGTACGGACTGTATGCGGACGAGAAGAAGAAGAAATCCCAGCGACGAAAATGTCAAACGACAACATCGCAGCAGTTAGGAGTACGGTTGTGCGGCATGCAAACTTGGAACGTCAAGAAGCAGGAGTATTTGTTCGAGGATAAATATTACGGACGAGATCTTTCCTCAGGCCGCGAATTCCAAGATGCTTTGACGCGGTTCCTCTACGATGGCGTCAGTTACAGAAGTGTCGTCAAGAAGATCCCAAGCATTCTGCAGCAATTGAGCACACTCGAAAGTATGATTCGGAAACTTCATAGATATCGCTTCTACGCCAGCAGTCTCTTGATTTTGTATGATGGTGACGCAGCCGGCAAAGGACAGGGTGGCGGTGATTCCAAGGATTCGCTATCTACCGAGAAACCTCGTATGACCCGGCGAGAGTCCGAAGATTGGCACAACGACCAGGATGTGAAGTTGAAGATCGTGGATTTTGCCAATTGCGTTACAGGAGAAGATGAGCTTCCTGCTGATGTTTCTTGCCCGCCTCATCATCCCGGCGATATAGACCGTGGTTACCTCCGAGGTCTCCGCACACTGCGGATGTACTTTCAACGAATACTAAAAGAGGTCGGGCAAGAAGACGTTGTCGAGCGAGGCGAAGGGGAAGATCTTGCTCCAGGCCACCGAATTGCCAGCCGAGAGAACCCGGCAGATGGATTTTGGGTAGAAGGTGTCGTCGAGAGCGACCCAGGCGAAGTCAGCTTTTAATCAGCTTTTTGGAAAACCCCTTTTTCTTTCTTGAATGTATTGTGATATATGATACCCGATGCGTGGTTCACTTTGTTTTCTGGTTTCTAATATTCCTGTTCGATGGCTATGTCAGCCATCTCTTCTTTTCATTTCATTTTTTCTTACATCATGACTGATGACGTATTCATGTGGCATGCGCAACGGGCGTAAGGATTGGAGCTTCCTATACATATATCGATTCTTTTCATCGTTGCCTCGGTTTTTCTGTTTTTGCTTCGTGAGTTTGGCATTGGTCATGGACTGAAAGGCGTTTGTTCTTCGTTTTCGACTTTAGATTAGGGAGGGAGACTATGGGTAGCAATGTAATCCGAGATAAGTCTGTATACATTTTATTCTGAATATAGACTAGAATGAATTTGTTTCTGATTACATGCACCTGAGAGACAGAGAAAGCTGAGTTATACTCTATGATTGGTTATCTTCCTCAACCTGACAAAGGCCCTCACGGGCTCACGAGAAATCCCATCAAGTCCAGCGTACCCTCCAAGCTCATCCGGTATATCTAGCATCTCAAATTCCCAAATCACCAATGCAACGATGGTCCTTATCACCAACTGCGCCAGCCGCCTGCCCCAGCATTGCCTGGTCCCCATCCCAAACCCAAGCTGAGGACCCGAAGTAGCGTCAAAATCAACACTGCCGTCTTCCTTGGTTACAAGCCAGCGTTCCGGTTCAAAGAGTTTCAAGTCTCGCGACTCGTCCCATTTGCCCCATGGCTTTGCTGCCTTTGATGATACACTGCGCGTATTTTCATCCACGGGGACAGAAGGTAATGTGATACCCGGCCCAGCGCTGACCATCAAACATTGTGCGCCTTTGGGCACTTTCCGCCCAAGGATTTCGGTGTCTTGAGTTGTTTCTCGCACAATGACGAATGGCGTTAGACGCCGTGCTTCCTCAATGACGGCCTCGAGGTATGGGAGTTTGGCGCTCTTCAGTTCATCGAATGTTGGTGGTCGATGCTCTGCGACTGCCGCAGGAAATGCAGAGTACAGTTCTTCTCGGAGCTTTCTTTGGGTTTGGGGATACCCTGTGAGGTATTTGGTTACCCAGGTTATTGCGGCGCTGGTGGTATGGTGACCAGTCATGGGGTCAGCAAAGATCTAGGTCCGATTAGCTTTATTGGCTGCAAAATCAACGAAAAGCCTACCTCATCGGCCATGTTTTGAGTAATTAATCGAGGCTCTCGACCTTGCTTCTTTGCTAAAGCTTCCTCTCGCATCATCATGTGCTCAAGCGCAGAGGCTACCTTGCCCGTTTGCAAACTACTAGCCGCCTTTTGAAGCTGCTGCATCATTACTTGGTATCTCTCCGCAACAATTTTCTTATACCACTTTTGCTGCGACCACCACCAAAAGCTGAGCTGTGGCGTGGCGGAAATAGTGGTCCTTTCCATAATCTCAGCCGTCTCATGAAGCAATTCGAGAAAGAAGCTTCTCGGCGCCTCCGCAAAGGCCACCGGCTCATCAATTCCTTCTTGCAGGATCGACGAAGGCTCCATCTTGGAAAGAAGCTCTAGCTGAGGCTTCATTGCTGATTCATCATAATTCTCCCCGAATGCGTGGTGAAGCATGACATCCAGAACAGCACGCGCATAATCCTCCCGAACACGAAACGGTCTCCCACCTGCAAGCTTTGTCTTGGCCTCAAACAACCTGACGAGCTCAAGTCCCTTTTCATAAGAAAACGGACCAACGTAATTATTAAGATACTTGGGAGCCATCAGATCCTGTCTCAGTTGTCGGCGAACCCTGAACCTTTCATCGCCTGTTCTGTACCTGGCGTGGAAATCACCCAGGGCCTGAAGACCGTCAATCAAGAACTGGGGCTTGTCAAACTCCGTTCGTCGCATGAGAATATCTTGCGCTTCGTGGAAGTCTGCTACTAATATCCACGGCAACTTGAATGGCTGGATGAAGACTTGAACGACTGGGGAGCCAAGTTTAAGGCATTGCTCGCCGAGCCATGAACTGAATTCACCGTTGCTGGAGAGGTAGCGCGACAATGCTGGCTCGTCGCCCCATAGGGACTTCGTGGCTTCGACGTTGTGCGCGATGCCTGGAAGGGGTTTGGGGAGGAGCCACTGATACAACAAGCGGAGAGCGATGGCTACAAGCGAGACGGCGACGATGGCTGTCATGGCCGGTAAGGCTTTGTTGCTGTACGCAGTGATTGTTCCCAGAAGCCCCATATTGTTTATGGAAGGGTATCTCAAGCAGATTCGTCATACGCGGTTGCTTCAATATATCAATACAACTCATCTGATACGTCGCTATTTAGACACTTTAAAATGCTCCATCATCGATCAATTGATTGTATGTGCCATCCAGTTTTGCGAAATTTCGCTCTCCGCACCCCAGCACCGAGAATATACGGTTCCGTCTGCACTACAAACAGTCTGGTCGAATCGTCTTACTAGAATTGTGAAGGAACGATCAATAATGGGGCAACCGATTCATTTGCGACGACCGAACAATGTCGGCCGACAGCCTGCACGTTGTATGACACACGCGGGGTACTTTTATACTCGCATGGTCAGCCTATATTAATAGATAAGGCATTGATCACGGGAGGATATTAATCTAGCACTTCCAACGGATGACTCTAGTTGATGCATGCTGGGTCATCATGTTTTTAGATATCCTGGTCAGCCGAAGGCAAACTGCAATATCACTGATACGAAGAACGATCGTGCACACCATATCGATATGAAAGCCTGATATATGCCCCACGCTAAGTTTAGTTAGGGTGTCGATCTTATTGGGGAAGCATCTCTCTGATTCAAGTGCCAATTTCTGGGGAGTTCCGGTAGTCAACCGGTTGGTGGTCTGTTGCAAAGCTACCATGTAATGGATAGTCTTACCTGGCAGTACAGAAGATCCAAAGGCGAAGGAAATGGTTTGAGAATACATACTGTAAACATAACGATGGAATACAAGGGCGAGCCTCTATTCTAAGACCATTGATGGACATTGTATAGGGGTATGGTCTGCGTTCAGAGAGATCCAAACTCTCCGGGCAGAAAGCTACCATTGAGATCCTGTAACATCTCTTCCCAACTGGGACCAATCTCACGACACTGACCATCATCGTAATGGAAAAGCGCCTGCGAATCCCCCAACGCAGATTCCTGCACCTGACCATAACTCCAAGCTTCAGAAGTCTGCATTACCAAGTCAACTGCTATATTTGAGGAATCTCCATAGCTTTCAGTGTACGGTGGCGAGCTCTCAATACCGTGGATGAGGCGAGCGAGAGTACGCGCCCCTGTTTCAGCCAGATTACTGACCTCTGCAAGGTTCTGTAGACAATCCAGAGCATGCTGAGCTGCCTGTCTGCATTTTGCGCGCGTCAGATGGCGTATTCCGTGGCCTATGGGGTCTGACTTTAATATTATGTGAGATGGACTCTCTGGTGTAATCTCTTCAGGGAAGTTCTTATCCGCGTACAGACAAAGCAGCGGTACCGCAGCTTCAAAGGTTGGCACAATAATGCCTGAGAATTTCGTATGAGAGCCACCCATCAGACTATGTAAGTTCGAAACACCCTCCAGAAGCGCAAGTGACGCTGCAGCCAGCGCCTGTTTATTGTGTGTTACCAGGATCTGCTTATATCCCGGAAGATGCCGAACCTGGTCCGATCGCTGAAAGAGCACGGGCCGAAAGTTCCAACACAGATGCTCAAAGATGGCATTATGTAGTAATTGCCGTTGCATGGGGAGCGTGGACAAGCGCGCGTCCCATTGCTTATCCGGCTGCAGAGCAAAAGCCGGAGGCATCTTTTGCAGAAAGTCAGCACAAAACGTCTCGTATCTCTCTTCTGCTGCTATTGCATCGTATTCCGAGTCCCTGGCTGAGCCGTGGTTACGCCAGAACTGGGCGAGTTGTGCTCGCAGAACGCGCTCTGTGAAGACGTCCGGCACATCGGTTCCAATTTCAGTATCGGGTAGGAGACGCATTCGTGGCATGAAGTCCTCGCTTAAAGTATCCGGCAAAAAAGGTATACGGTCGAGGCGTTTTGATAAACAGCTATAGATTGAAGGTTGGAATGCCATCGAGAAAAAAAAAACAACGAAACCGTCAGGGGAGGAGGTACCTATCCCATATGTAGAGATTGCAAATTGCTCGCCGTGTCATCTCCTTCTCGAGCTCATCTACGTTGCTGGACCACTTAATAGTATCTCGACGTAGGCCTATTTGCTGTGCCACGCGTGTGCCATAGCTAAGCGCTTCCCAAAACGCATTCATTCGGCTTACACATAGAGACCCCAATCCAGCAAAGAGGATGTGTAGTACGCGTACCAGGGAGCCTGGTGGATCCAGACGGACACATATTGGACCAAGTGCGTTGATGACTTCTTCGCAAGACTTACGGATATCTACTAAAGCTACCCCTTTGATGCTATCAATGGTATAGGTTGGGGAAGGAAGATATTGGGAAGCGTAGCAACAAATTCTCAGGAAGAGAATGGTGAATTCGATGTCGGCAACAGATGATAATCTGTCAAGACTCCACCATCTTTGGTATTGCGTGAGGAACCAAGGTGCATATATAAGTTGCTCGATCCTAGAAGATGACTGTCAGTAACACCCAGACAAAAAGTTCATCTTTATGGCGAGCAAGCGTACCAGTTGACTTTGGTCACGAAATATCGGACCAAGAAATCGAGTATGGGACGATTCAACATCTTGTCCAGCGTCTTGCGGACCTCGGCCGCAATCTCATTTGATATAGGTGTGTCTTGAGCATTAGGGACATCATCTTCGTGTACTAACTGTGCACCAAAAGAGGTTATCGAGCCATTCCTAGAGTTGTGACGATTTCATCGTCAAAATACCTTTCGCACGAGGGCCATGGTATTATATTCGCTACGTCCATAGTAGCCATAAGCTTCCGCTAATGAAGACTCGGTCCTCTCTGTTCTGCTACTCGCGGTCGTAACTACAGTCGGGGAAGGAATCTGCATGTCCTCGTCGCGTTTCTTCGGAGTCGGTGCGGGCGGCGAGGAATTGTAGACACAATACTCTGGCTGTTTACGGCGAGCGCACCTGTCGCAAGGATATTGGCGATTGCACTACTCAGGTACGACCTGTTAGCAAAGAGTGTTTGTAAAGAGCATCATTTTCTCGAAAAGGTCGTACTCTTTGCTTTCTTGTGTAACAAGGGAGACAAGAATACACCTCGCGTTTCCGCCTGCTGGACGACTGCATTGTTGTTCTAGAAGCTTTACCGCTTGCTCCTCATGAATAGCGTCCTGGACCGGGATGATATTATAAATACAAAGCATGATGTTGGATTAGCTAAGCTGACCTAGCCATCTTCGCTATCAGAATGATCAGATAGATCAATTGGCTATTGTCACGTCGCTCCGATTGGCTCTTAATCTTTTTCCGCTTCGACTAACTAGAAGTGCTTGCTAGATTATATGATCCAACAGCAAGATCTGCAACTAAGTGTTGGTCTCCTAATTTGCTTGAAACTACCTAGCTAGTTAACTTAGCAAGACATTCTATATCGGCATAAATCAGATTGGCTATAACGTCAAGTGGTATTTTAGGCGAATTACTTTACGCGTACAGAGCGTTCTTCGTTAGTCACTTGATTAGAGACTCGCTCTATATCCGGTCAAATGTTATTGCCGGTTTCTACTATCCGACTGACATTATGCCCTAAGCCAAGCTTGATTGTTATGTGCTGGTTGCACTTCACAAGGAATCCGAAATAGAGCTATCTGGCTATCGAACAGGCTCAAATACGTCTCCTCGTATATATTGAAGTCGAGCTCACAGAGAAAGCATTTGACGAGTCAGGATCCTGAACCTTTACATGCACATTTCCGTGTTAAGCTAAAGTATGACCTCGTACGAACCACCTGCCTTAGGGTTTTCCGCCCCCATGTCCGCGGCCGTGCGAACAGAAAATTCGTGTTAGAATCAAACTACACTTATACCGGCTGAGTGATCTATGCACAATATATGCATCTGACCAACAACTGTCTCAAGCCAACGCTTCGAGATAGCAATGGGATTCTCCTCTTCTGTACTCCGCTTCTTGACATCGGTGATCGTCACTATTCGGCCGCATTCTCGCGGCTTCACTGATAGCAACCGAGCATGTGTATGCAGACTAACATATATGATAGCACTCACTTATCACGGGCAATGCCGCTGGAATTAGGCACCCAACAAGTTCGCACTCCGGACCCCAGACTTCGTCATCATGCCAGTCTTCCACGCCGCTGTATCGAGTGAGCATGTTGTTGCAGCCTTTGAATCTCAAGTCAAAGGCCGGGTCTTTGTTATCACTGGCGCCGGCCAGCCTAGTATTGAAGCTCCATTGCTACGGAGCTCGCCAGGGCCTCACCGGCACACATCCTCATCGCATCAAGAACCGCTGCCAACGTTGTACCGGTCCTTTCAGCCATCCGCGGGATAGATTCATCAATTAGGGCTACGTTTGTTCCGATAGACTTATCCGACCACGACTCAGTACGGCATGCTGCCACCAAGATTATGGAGGCGCTTGGGTCTAAGATCGATGTCGTCATCAATAGTGCCGGAAATATGGCCTTAAAGGACTATACGGTAGACAAACATGGCATCGAGATGCAGCTGTCTGTCAATCACGTCGGACACTTCCTGTTAACTAATTTACTAATGCCTGCTCTCGAGAATGGGGGCCGGGTGGTCAATATCACTAGTGCAGGCTACCAAATATCGCCTGTTCGTTTTGATGATTGCGCCTTTTCCGGCGGCAAGAACTATGATCCATGGAGTGGCTATGGTCAGGCTAAGACCGCTCAGATATCATTCACACACGGCCTAACCAATCGACTCAAGCAGCGAGGCGTCATCTCATTTGCTTGCCACCCCGGATCCAACCTCGATACTAAGCTTGGTTCTCATCTAGTCATGGATGACTATGCCGACATCATTCCAATAACTAAGCGCAATACTGGCAAAGATTTTGTTTTTGTTGTTGGAGATGAACCCAGGTTCAAGACGTACGAGCAGATTGGCGCTACGCCTCTCATTGCTGCACTTGATCCTAATCTTGCTGTGTAGGCTCCAGCCTACCTGCAAAACGCCCAGGTCGTGCAACCTCTTATCACGCATGCATATGACCCTGAACACGTGGAAAAGTGCTGGAAACTAAGCGAGGATCTTGTCGGTCAAGAGTTTACATACTAGATCAGACTGTCTGCTGTCCAGAACTGGCTCCTCGACGAGGATATCTGTGATCGCATCTCTTTTACTCAGGCAAATTTCTTCGAGCCCCAGAAATACATGGGTGCCTCCGCGTACTTTATTCGCCAATGCACGCACAACTGGGCTGATCACGACTTTGTTACCATACTAAAAGCCGTGGTACCTGGGTTAGAGGGCTCGGCTCCAGGGACCCCTTTGCTGATAAATTGTATGATTCTCCCGGAGCCGGTATCAAAGGTATCTCGCATCTGGGAGCGCGAAAGACGGCAGGCTGATATGGTGATGTTGGTGTGCTATGGGGCAAAGCAGCGTACTGTCAAGGAATTCGAGGCTCTCTTGACAGAGGCGGATTCTAGATATGTGATTCGCAAAGTCCACGAGAAGGGCGCTCTGGGCCTTCTTGAGGTCTACCTAGATTAGTAGACTGTACAGTCAACACCAGTCACTCTTCTCATAGTACTGTAGAGCAAAGCTATACGTACACCAATATTGAGGATATAGATATATAGGCATATGAATATAAATATGGTGCATGGTGCCCTAGAGGTCCTTTTGAAGCCTGCTTGCAACATAACCTCTCTGGATGACGATACTGACTTCCTATTAAAATCCGCAAGTAGCTGTGCCAGAATTGATTGGAGGTATCATGGACAGACACAGCTGTAATGCTGACATCATCTTTCATGCTGCTCTTTTTCCCCCTGCAAATTGAACAACAAGGAGTAGATGTTTCATGGCCGACTACGACCGATAATTGTCGGCCGACGAATTTCATCGGTCTTTCCGCTTCGGGACTAGCGCGGTATATTATGCCCTAATTGCAGCTTAGAAAACATCAGATTTCGAATCCCACTGCACTAGACGATCAGTTATTCTCAAAAAAGACGCTTTTTACCTGTGATCATTTGTAATCAATAAATCTGCGTTCGAAAAATGCGCAAAACAACACCCCCTTTTGGGTAAACTCGGCCTTCACATTGACGGCCAACCACAAATCAGAGAAGGTGCTCTCAAAAGTCCAGTTCTTACCTCTGAATTAATCAGCACTTGCTCGTGATTCAGTATAATAATTCGCTGTTGGGTCTATTTTCACTTTTCTCTTTGGTTCAAACTCATCACTAGCGGTTCAGATCCATCTCTCCCGTCATTGAGATCATCGCCATGACAGACACCGCCAAAGAAAGCATGATGGACGCTCATTCCAATTCGGTGCTGGACTCCAGCTCTCACACCATATCAACCTCTCTCAACGAAGGCGCTCAAGTCACAGATGACGTCGACAATGAAAAGCAGGTGGCAGCTCCCAGCGATGAGTCGAACAACGATGCTTCAGCAAAGCCATCACCACGAAATGTCCACGGCTTTGCCTGGGCACTAGTTGTCGCCAGTATCCTCATGGCCAATTTCCTATTTGCGACGGACAACACCATTGCAGCGAACATTCAGCCAGCTGTGGTCAATGACTTTCAATCTCTCGACAAGCTTGCTTGGCTTCCTGTGGCATTTCTGGCGTCATCTTGGGGGACAAACTTACTATGGTATGATAAAGAGACATCTTTATCCAGTGAAAGTATCTAGTATGTCAGTATTGATTTGAAAATTGCAGGGGCGGTGTCTATGCACGATTCAGCAGTAAATGGACCTTTTGTTCGAGCTTCATCATCTTCGCTGTGGGATCTGCTGTATGCGGAGCTGCACCATCAATGGATGCTCTGATCGTGGGACGAGCAATCTGTGGACTAGGAGGTGCCGGAATGTAAGTTTGGTAGGCCCCCTACAGCTGTCTTTGAGATGCTCAAATTTCTGAATAGGTACTTTGGCTCGATGGCCCTTCTAACGCAAATGACCTCGGAACGAGAGCGGCCGCTATACTTGAACCTCGTTGGCATCACCTTTGGCGGCGGAACGGTATTGGGCCCCATCATTGGGGGCGCGTTTGCCGTGAGCAGTGCTACTTGGCGCTGGGGATTCTACTTGTTTGCCTTCATTTGTTCTCTATGCATGACCTGGAGCTGACCTAAAGGAATGTAGCAACCTAGTCGTCGGCAGTGTTTGTGCACCAGTCTACCTCTTCCTCCTTCCGGTCCTTAACCCCCGACCCGGACAAACCATCATGGGACGAGCACGAGAAATCGACTACATCGGCGTCATCTTGCTTTGCGGTCTAATTGTGTCTATCGTCATGGCCATTTCCTTCGGCGGAGTAGAATATGCGTGGAACTCCGGACAGGTCATTGCTCTCTTCGTCGTCTCTTTCGTGCTTTTCTGTGCTTTCTTTGTCCAACAGATTTTTGCAATTGGGACAGAGCCTACGCACCGCATCTTTCCACTCCATTTCTTCAAATCCACGGCCATGATCGTTCTCTTTTTAGAGATCGCCTGCGCGGCAACCTGCGTCTTTGTACCCGTCTACTTCTTACCCCTATACTTTCAATTCGTCCGCGACGACTCTGCGATTCTTGCCGGAGTCCGAATGCTACCCTTCGTCGCCTTCCAAACCGCTATTGCAATATTGACGGGCTGGCTGGCTGGTAAAACCGGTTACTATGTCCCCTGGTACATCCTTGCGGGCATAACCTGCCTCCCAGGCGCTGCTTTGCTGTATACCGTCAACCAGAACACGCCACTGGCCAATGTGTACGGCTACGAAATCCTCATCGGCTTGGGATCCGGCGCAAGCACTCAGCTAAATTTCGCTGTTGCTTCTATTATGGTCGATCCCATCGATATACCGCACAGCACCGGCTGGATCGCGTTTGCGCAATTGGGCGGGCCAACAATCGCAATTAGTATCGCGAATAGCGTGTTTCTCAACAAGGCGCATATCGGTCTCAAAGAATTGTTGCCGACTATGTCGACGACGAATATTAGTACCATCATCTCGGACCCGAGCAGTCCGCTACTGAGGGATTTGCCGCAGAGTGAGCAGAGTCAGGTGGTTCATACTGTGGTAAGGTCGATGAGTAATGCGTATATTTTGTGCATTATTGGGGGTTCGTTGGTGTTGCTTTTGATCTTTAGGTTTAAGGTCAATTCGAAGCTTTATGGTTGAAATTGCATCCAGTGTGCGTTGGAATCCATGTGAACTGATCCTAACTGAGAAGTGACCTAGGGATCAGCATCAACTCCAAGGCTATTTCAAAATCTTCAGATCTCAAGATTCCAGAAATGGCTTCACGCTTATTGACTACAGTTTGATGATTGGAATCAACACTACAGCTCTATATCAAGAACATTCGACCGTACAACGCTTTCCTTGATATTGCCTGTGTGAGATTTTGTGTATAAATAGGAGAGGCTGCCAGACCGTTGTATTTTAGAAGTCGTGCATTAATAAATCGAGACAGTATGCTAGCAGACGGTCCAGACCTAGGTAGCTTCATAGAATTTCCTGGTAATATGCGATTACCCTTTTAGAATGGCGCTATTGCACTAGGGCTTCCTCGAGCGTACATTTATAATGGTAGCTTGATTTCTCACTCCTAAACTTGAGCAAAGGTATAAAAGGATTGGGGTAGCTAGCATTAACCTTAGCCCTCATAGAATGGACGCTTTACCGAGTTAGTGCTAGCTCAGAATCAACTCCAACAAAGGCGGAGATGCTCCCATTATGACGGAATTGGATTCTGGTCTTCTGGTGATAGAAACAAATAGAGGTACCTAGGCAGCCTCCATGAACAAACAAATAAAGATCGACAAGCGTGACTTCGACGCCAACCGACCCCTCCTCGACCATGCAAGCTTAGACAATGAATCCGGCGCGTTAGACGAACCGCGCATTTCCAGACTCTCCGCAGACAGCGATGGCTCCGACCGACCCGGTGAAGGGCTACTGAGCGAAGTAGTCGAAAACATCGTGGAGCGGGATCGGGCAAAGATGAAGCGGGAGGTAATACGTATAACGAGTTTTGTGTGGAGTGTTTTGAGCTGGTATGTGTCATTTCATTTCTCATTTTCAAGGCCAACACGGACTGACAGCTGTTGGTGGTGCTGCAGCCTCGGCGCTGGAAGTATCACGGCATTCTCCCTCTATGGACCCCTGCTACTTACGCGCCTACAATACTCGCAAGACCGCGTCAATGGTATCGCGGTTGCTGCGGAGGTAGCTATGTACCTTCCCGTGTCGATATTTGGGTATTTATGCGACCGATACTCGCCCTCTCCCGTGTCGTTACTTGCAGGCATATTCTTCGGGGCGGGATACCTACTTGCAGCACTATCGTATAAGAGTGGTCCACCGGTTGACGTTGGGGGGTCGGGTTGGCCTTATTGGGTCATGGTCGTGGCATTTGTGTTGATTGGTATGGGAACATGTTGTCTCTACGGCGCAGCAGTCACAACATGCGCAAAGAACTTCGGGCGAGGAAAGTACAAAGGGATTATGTTGGCAGTGCCCATTGCCGCATTTGGGTTGAGCGGTATGTGGCAGAGCCAGATTGGTAGTCATGTACTATGCGAAAGACTGGCGGATGGTTCCTGCAGTGAGGCGGTAGATGTGTTCCGGTATTTCATCTTTTTGGCAATTCTCCTGTTCGCTATCGGGGTTGGTGGAACGGCGGTATTGCGGATTGTCGATGATGAGGAACAGGAGAAGTATATCGATGAAGCTGTTTCGGAGCTGGAGCGGAGTGGGATACTGGGTGAAGATGGGTTTTTCCGCCCGCGTGAGGAGGTTAGAGCTGCGTATGGCACATTTCAGAATGAGGGCAGTGATTCGGAAGATCTTGCGGATGCCCGGTCACTGACGCTCTCGGAGGAAGAGCGTGCCGAATTACGTCGTCAGAAAGAGCGAGAGGAGGAAGAGCGTCAGAAGAAGAACTGGCTCTTGAATCACGAGACCAGGCTGTTCTTCAAGGACCATACCATGTGGTGGCTCGCTCTGGGGTTCTTTTTTGTGACGGGGCCTGGAGAAGCATATATCAACAACGTGGGTGCTTCTTCCATGTTTAGGTTTACAATTGCTAATCTGAGTATAGCTGGGTACAATCATCCACTCCTTGACGCCCATCTCATATCCTCTTCGATCTCCACCACCGGCAGGTTCAGCCTCAACCCACGTCAGCACAATCGCAATCACTTCAACAATCGCCCGTCTCCTAGTCGGCTCCATCACAGACCTCTTCGCACCACCCGCAACACACCAATTCATCTACAGCCTCGACAACCCAAACCGCCAACCAATCCCCCATCCGACAGACCGAGGTTACAAAGGCATTACAGTCTCGCGGCTCACCTTCCTCCTCCCGAGCGCCTTGGTCTTATCTTTGGGCTTCTTAATCCTTGCGTCACCCCTGATCCTCCCTCATCCAGGCCTATTCCATCTGACAACCGCCTTTGTCGGCTTCGGCTACGGCGCCTCCTTCGCACTCATGCCCATCATAATCTCCGTGGTCTGGGGCGTCGAGAACTTCGGCACAAACTGGGGTATAGTAGCCATGGTCCCCGCCGCGGGTGCTGCGTTTTGGGGCTTTGTATACTCAAAAGCATATCAAGATGCTCTTGTACCTATAGATGATGGTATAAGGCAAGGGCAGTGTTTTGGATGGAGATGTTTTGGGTTTTGGGCGGCAGGTTGTATGGTTAGTGTTTGGATGGCCATTGTTGTTTGGTTGATTGCGTGGAGGGGATGGAAGAGAAGAGGGGTTGTTGTATAGCTCTTTGGGACTGAAGTTTGGTTGACAAGATACTTTTCAGCATATTGGCGTTATATTGGGGCCTGTCATTTATACCATGCATACATCGTCATTGATAGTCAAGAAAGCAACATATCTACGATGATGTGTCAAAGCACACTATGATATACATTACCGCAATTCTTCAACGGACATGAAATCAAATATCGGCAGAAGTCTCATCCAGCCCCATAAAAACCTTGTACAACCTCTTACTCACCGCCGGCCCTATCCTGGAATCCGTCAGTGCTCCATTCTTATTAGCCGACTTTCTCACATTTTCCAACAACGTCGGACCATGTTTCCTCATTGCATGTAGCAGGTCAACTGCACTCGGATACTGAGATGTTATCCCATACGCCATGGGTGCAGTGACGCGGTTGATTTCCTGGAGCATTTTGACGAAAGTGTCTACTTTATCTTCGCCTGTTTTCACTTGTCCATTTTCCATGCAGAATGCGGCGCCGTCGTAGTTGCCCATTTGTACGTGTCGGTAGGGAATTGTAGAGATGTGTTCGCTGAAGTTTTTGATCCATTCGGCTGTTTCGCTGGCGGCGTTTGTGTGGTAGATTAGACAATTGTGGGTGACCTGTAGCTCGAGGAGAGCGTCTTCGATTGTGTCATCGGCTACGGGAGGTGTGTCCTCGGGCTTTTTGGATTTTTTAGTTGCTCGCTTGCGCCTGCTTTGAGTGCTAGTATCCTCGATCGAATCATTGACAGCGTTGACCTGGGCGAGAACTTCCGCTTGGTATGCTCTGTTGCGGGAATTTTGATTCCTGCGCATCCAGTTCATAAGACCGTCAATCAGGTATATCGGTTTGCAGTTTCGGTATGAATTTTTTAGCCGTTGTACATGGCCGTCAAGTGTCTGCGTATCATCCTCACAAATGACCATGTCGACAAAATCCTGCGCAGGAAGCATACACAGCACATGGTCCTCAGTCGCAATATAAGGCTGACACGGCTCCCATCGTGCTGCATCCTCGTTATATTCAGATTTCTTTTTCCGACGCCACTTAACAATGTTAGGCATCAAGCTGTCAAAAAAAGTGTGCTCAGCGCCTAAAGCCTTCAAATATTCTACCACTTGGTTTCCAACGCTGGTTCCTTCAAAAGTACTTGCCATATCGACAATCATTTCTGGCATAGACTCCTTTTTGTGAGTCTTTGATTTATTCACCTCAGCAATATCTGCAGCCAGCTGCTTCTCTTTCGCTTTCACCTCTTTCTCTAACCGCTTTCGTTCTTTCTCGGCCACTTTTTCTTGCTTACGCTTTTCTCTGGTTGCCTCTCGCTCCCGTGCCTTGGCCGCTTTCTCCTCTGGATCGACCTTGGGCTTCCTCTTCGTTTTTGAGGTCTCTGTAGGCCGCGTGGGCACATCTGAGAGTGATTCTTCACCGAAATCGGATTCTAAATTTTTGTAGTCCATAGACTTCTTCGGCCTCGAGGCGGTAGTTGTATTTTTTTCTGTACTATCGTCCGTGTGAAGACTGGCCAACAAAGCCGCGGTACGACCAGAATAAGCCGGTTTCAACGATGGCCGCGGTTCGTCCAAAAGTTTATCCAACGGGTCTTCCGGCGATCCCTTGAATGGGTCGCTCCAGTCTTGAATGCCATCAAAATCATCATCTATAGTGATAACCGATGGATTATTTAGTCTGGATTGCTGTCTTCCCTTTGCCGCCGTGGGCTCCGGCGCAGACGACGTGAAGACAATCGGATCTGATTGTTCTCCATCCCATTTGTACGTTTTCGTTTTTGTAGTTGAAAGACCCGCGTATGCAGCAGTAGTACTGAACGTACTCTTGTCCGTTGTAGAAGTAGAGGTATCCGCATCGGCTCTACTTACCGTAGGCAAAGTCGGCGGTTCAATTTCGTCCGAAAATGTAAAAAGCGAGTAATCACTATGAATGACAGTCTGCGCCGACGACTTGGTGAAAATCCGTGGTTGAGTTTCTGCCAGTGGTAATGTTGGCGGCGGTAATGTTGCCCCTACTGATCGTTCACGCTGCGGAGTCAACTTCCGCTTCTTCGCCGAACGTCCGGGAGTCTCAAAAGTAAATAGAGATGAGTCGAAATCAGAGGATAGATAATTCGGTGAACTAGCTGGGATTTTCGTTGTCGTAGCTGCTGCCACAGCCGGGTGGAATGGAGAGGAGAATCGTATGGATGAATGACGCGCTTGCGTTGAAGGGGGAGGTTGAAGATGTGAAGGCTGCGGTGGCGGCGAGGAGTCGATTAGGTCAATGACCTCTGGCATTTTGTATAGCGATGTATACCAAAAATGCCTTCCCCCCAAAATGTACCCGACAACCTATATTTGCTGGATTAAGCAACATGACCATTCGATAAGTCGTCAAAGTTGGACGCGACGGCAGGCGCCGCCGCGATGCGTGATCATGTGACTTAAGTCCTCGTCAGGGTTAGGGCTGGTATTCAGCCCTAATTCAACGAGCAGGTTCGGTTTATTCTCGATACTATTTAAAACATTACAATTCTATCAAAGGATAGATGACTTAAAGAGAAGGATAGAGTCAAGTTGAATAGAAAAACAGTAGCCCTTAGGCCATTTGGATATCACTGAAACACGATTTCAACCATAATTAACTCCTCCTTCTTTTGGTGGCTGGCATATCTTCACCCCATTCAGTTGTTGCAGTTCCTTTTCGCGAGAGATGTTCAGCTGGTTCTGACTCAAAACCGTCCGTAGTTCTTAATCGAGAAAGAAGCAATTTCGCATACGCAGCCGCCGTGGCAGCCGCATAATTCTGCCAGCGCTTATTCTTGTGTGAGTCAGCATAATCGCAGATTCCACGGATGATCAGACACGGAAAGTTGTTCATGATTCCAGCGCCTTCCATCTCAAAGCATAACACGTTGTGCTCGCGGCCTAGCTTGTCTCTCGTTTCGGCGGACTTCATGACTTGATTTCCCGAAGCGATGAGTCCGTAGTGAATTTCAGGGTGGATAGATGATCGGGGAGGTCTTCTTTTTTCATAAGCAACGTTGCACTGCTCGCAGTTATCGCTTGTGTTATAATCACCGATGTGGGCGTAATTTGAGTCAAATAATCGGTCATGGGCCACCCCTGGGTGTGTATATTGCTTTTTACATTGCTCAATCTGCTGCAGATACTTATGCAGCGGTGTAGATGATAGCGACGGATCCGATTCGAGTTCACTGATGGCACACATCAAATGTGCGGGCGGGGGGCTCAAATATCCATTCAGCTCGAAAGCTCCAGAGTCAGTACTCTTAATCATGTCATATGGCAGTACCCCTGAATAACGGCCCTTCGGTGTGCTAATGACAACATCGCCGAGGCGTATATCATTTCTTTGAGAAGGCACTCCTGCTCCAATCCCTACTAGCAGACAAAATTTTAGTTCCGGAAAGCTGCGCTTCATATTGGAAGTCACGTCGGCTGCTGCATTTGTGCCGTATACCCCATGTGGGAGGCAGACAGCAACCACATCGTGTCCCTCGATACTACCAAGTGCATAGTAGTTGGGATCTTCTCTAGCAATGGCCACTTTCTCGTATATCTTGTCAAATGACGCTCGTACTGCCATGAGCTCGATGTGTATAGCACACACTATGCCTACTTTGTAATGCGTAGCAAGCGGTGATGATGCGATGCCGCTTTCAGGATGATTATATATTTTGTTATATGTTGATGAGGATGTTTGATGGTCCTCTGACTCACTATTCACCGCCTGTGTATACTCCCTATATTCTTCAAGTCGATTAGACGTTGAGCCTGTGATGGAAACTGACGAGCTGAGACTCTTTCCAATTCCGCTGTCAGAAAAGCGGGAACCCTGTATCCCTTTGGTGAACGGTGATATACGGGCAGACTCATTTGGCGTTCTTGACGGATCTCCTATGTCGCTCCAGAACCATCTATGGTTATTGTTGTAGCCAAATATGATGGCACCACTTTTGGATGGTAATTGCGAGCACGTTCCATACAGCTCATGTTGTAGTCTGGAGGGGAGGAGCACCTGGGCTATATCACAATGTTTATCGTCATCCATCTCGCTGTTACACTGGCATTGTGTGAACGTCTCTTTGGAAGTGTACCAAAGTACATCATGAGTCAACCTCATTGGAACAGAATACGGATCTCCATCCGACTCCATTATCTTATATAGATCAGGAGTGCTGGCTGTAAGATATGATCTTCCGCAAGGCACCTTTATCCACGCCGAACAGCACGCCTTGGCCGGTTGAATGACTTCGCCGAAGCTTCGACCAAACAACGTGATTGCGTGTAAAGATCGTGTGAAGTCAACCCAGGAAAGGGCCTCCTGATTCAAACAAGCCTCTCGAGGGTAAATTGGGTCTCGCCCAGTTGCCACATCATTAAAGTCCCAACCTTCCAACAATGATCTTGGAATATTTTGATTCGCAACCCTGGACTGGTAGTCAAGCATCTTTTCCAGAAGATCAGAAAAGTCCTCGACATAGGCCTTGAAGCGGATAAAGTCATCTTCTTCCGGATAGATTTTTGCCTTTAGGTTATACGGGTTCAGGAGAACCTCTAGAGCTGCGTCTGTCTGATGAAGTCGTGAGGCTTCTTGAAACTCTTTCGTGGAGAATAAGCACAATGGCCCGAATTTGTTATCGAACATGTCTTGTGCTAGAGATGCGCGAACAAGGTGAAGTAGTGCGCTGGCTCCATTGACTAGCCAKCCTCGTTTGTCTTCCTCATCCCATAATATCACATACTTTTGTGAGATCCATTTCATTCTTACGATATAACTGTTCCGGCGGAGACGAATGTCTTTGCGACCCTCGCTAAAGGGAGCACCTCCGGTGATGAGATGACCAAGAGATAATGATGCATCATTCAACCCCCCCTGCCCTGAAGGTCGGGGTAGCCTCGAGCCTTTGATAAGGTAGCTTGCATCGGCCGCTCCTAGGATAGTGTCAGTAAATAAATAAGCAAAAAAAAGAACAATGTTGACCCACCTGCGTATAATCTCATTTCCGGGCACCAGCCTAGGACATGCCGAGACTTTTCTAATTCGTGCATTTTGATATCCACAGTTTGGAAGCTCTCGGTCTCAAGATAAGATATGCGATCTCCATTTTTTCCTTGAACCAGATGCCAGGTAACTATATCTTTCGTGCGCTTCATCGGGAGCAACACAGTTGCAACCCCCTTGAGAAGCGTCTTGCCCCCGAAAGAACCAACTCTACGAGCCTGTGCAAGACTCGCCATAATGTTCAATGGAATCTCAAGGCCCAGAGTTTCTTCGTCTGATCTTCGTGGTATTGGGAAGCCTTCCACAACGACTGGGCTGCCAAAGAGCCCATGCCAACAATCGCCATTAGTGGTTTCAGAGTCAGGATTTCCTTCATGTAGCTCAACTCCAATCCTGCATATATATGTGGTCTCTTCGTATGTAGCATGCCCAACTTGTATTCCGTCAATGAATGGCCTGCTGTACGCTATTGTCTGTGGGAATGGTGATGAACGAAGGGCAGATGCGAGCCATGCAAACTGTTCAGCTATTTCTGCGACGCAGGCGGCAGTGCCATGGACATCTACCAAAACAACTGTTGACAACACTTGTTTCTTCAAAGGGTGGTACGATGCGGTGAGGCTGGAACCATTGAGCAAGGTGACTTTATCAAATGACGAGTAAGCATTACAAAATCTCCATCATTGCACTAGGGGTAGTAGTCACCTGAGGCTCTGCTTTCGCCAGATACCAATGACTTCATCAGATCCAGAATCTGCTCGCCCGTTGATGGCCATGTTTGCCGCAAGTATCCACCGCACGTCAAAGCCTGCGCCGATACAGCGGAACCTGTCAGGGTTATAGCTCGCTCGATAGCATCCTCAGGCCTTTCTGTATATTCTTCCTCTCGGAGGAACGCAACTGGATCCCAATCGACCATGAAACTTACATGGAATGTTTCTGCAGGCTTTCGTCGACTGATTTTCGGCGACGAGGGCAACGCATCCAGGATTGTGGTTCGAATCTCTTCTATCACATTCGGCACTGGAGGAGCAAGAGTACATTCCCTCCGGATGTTGTTGAGGAACCAATCATATGCGGGTGCTCCTCGGATGAGAGACCGGTAGGCGGCAAGCCCAGGTAATTCAGTTTCGTCTGTATCAGAATCATGATCCTCCTCATCCTCCTCGTCGTCTTGTTTTTCCTTGACGTCGGGGTTCTTGGTGACGATATATTCGTGATTATCAAGTCTCACATCTTGCGTAGATTCTCCACTTCTAAGCCAAAGATTCATTTTTTCCTTCAGCGACATCTGATTTGCTTGGTCTCTCATTTGATCCTCCGGTTCTTCCATCAAAATCTGATCATTGAGCGTTTTCACGATTTGTCTAATAGACCAAGGGTATGAGCATAAAGGAAATGTAATTATCTTTAGGGCATGTCGCTACTTCAATACGTACCTTCGATATTTATGAATAAAAACCATAACATCGCGATGCATCGTTCCGGACTCGTGGTGGCCAAAGGTGAGAGCAAATGCTTTAAGAAGCTCGGGTAGTTTTTCAATGATCTGCTGAAGAACCTCGTCATTGAGATGATAAGGCTGGATTGCTTGGGCGACATCATTGGCAAATCCATCAATATAACGAGCCCTAGTCATTGTAGGGATGGTCGAGGCACCTGAATAGATGCTTGCTACGTCGTCTTCTTGTTCCATGAGTTGGGCGTTCCCATCAAGACTAGATATGGGACGCGATTCAATTTCGCCATGATCTACCGAAATTTCTTCCGTCTGATGGACTTTTCCAAGCACTTCTGATGGTTTCAGTGCTCTGGTTGTGTTTGAAGCATATCCGGAATCTGTGTATGCTTCAAAAGTCAATGTATGTCGATGATCACCACTTTGGGCGTCTCTGTCAACGCTCGGGTTGACCCCTTTTTCCACGGACGGGCTGTCTTTAGAGATTGTTCTCGCCAATGATGTCGTATATTGATCCACAGATTGACTGATAGGCGTGTCCCGCAGATTTGATTCTTCATTGTCGAGCGTTTGGCGGTTGAGAGCTTCTGTCTGGCCAGCAGCTTCTGTTAGTAGATCAAGCACATCATGGCTGTTCCTCGGAGACAACGAGTGATTATCTATGTACCATTGTCTTTCTAAATCTGGTAGCGGTCGGTTGTGTTGCCACCAGTCAATTGTGTCATCTCCGATCTCGTCTAGACTCTGCCTCCTGATCGATTCGGCTGAAAGCTGGTCTAGAGGAAAACCGATTGGAGGGGGAGGAGGGGGAATTAAGTATAAAGGTTGAGCCATACCGGGTCCAGTTCCACGCAGTTGCTGTGACAATGATGGGATTCCTGTATTGAAATTACTAACAAATTCATGGACTCCAGGGACGGTGACGCCCATAGATACGGTGTCCCTCATCTGGTAATCACTATCATTTTGCTGCCGTAAATGAATCTGCCACTCAGTGGCCTGTTTTCCATCCAAGTACAGTGGTGAGGGTGAACAATCGGTACAGAAGTGTACATCCGGGACCTCCTGGCCATGGTAGTAACACTCAATGTGTTGCCATGTTTCGCAAATCTCACAAGAGACAGTGTTCCCGTCATCGTCCGTAAAAGCACAAATGCACTTGATGGTGTAGGGCTCTTCATCCTCCAAACGGACAGAGTCAATATTGAGGTTTGAAACCGGATCGAGGTCAAAGGGGCCACGCCCCGTCCATCCGAAATCTGATCCGTCATGGGGCTCATCGTACATATTTTGATCAAGTTCATCATCGGTGGGTGCATCGATGAAAAGCTCGAGAGGAGAAGCTGCGGGAGATTCTCCCTCACTTGATACTTCGCTGAGTGGTTTACGTGCTGTAACAAGCGTCGCTACAGTATATTCATCATCATCCGAAGTACTCCTATGCGATGCATCGGTTGCTGCACAAGAAGTTAACTCAAGCTCCCTTGCATGATTCACAAAACGCCTCATAACCGCATTGGAGCTTTCGCCTGGAGCTATCCTTTCGTTGCTCTTGCCGAGGGATACAATGGTGCTTTCAGCCCTGTCATTGAAAGGATTCGGTTCCTGGTAGGGAGACGAGAAGATGTTAACCTCACGAGATGTTTCCTTTGAATTTTCGCCGCCATTAGAGATGCTCCGATTGACAGGCAATTCGAGCCATTTAGCCACTCTTCGCTTATTTTGTCTTCTTGGTTCATATCTGAGTTCGACTACGCGTCTCATTGCTGCCACTGAGCCGGCGGTAGGGTTGGAAGTTCCACTCGATTGAACGGCGGCATTTGACGATTCTTGGTTGTACAGAGAAGGCTCGGATTTCCGTTCACCGAAGTAAGGCAGAAACGAGGATTTCATGTCGCCATGCGATGCGTGATTTTCGTCAGCTCTACCCAGTGCGAGCTTGGTCCCATCGTGGGCCAATTCAAATTCCCGGCGGGGATGGCTCTTAGAGTCTCTTCTTTTGTTGTGGTCAGCAGAAAACCGCTCCCATTCCATCAACTTTGTCTTATTCTCCTTAACATCGGCATCGATATCAGCAGCAAACAATCCCATGTGCATCAAGTCAGATTCAACATAATATTGCTGAGCACTCGGAAAATGAAGTACCGGGGAGTTCGAGGGTTCCCGTAGTCGATCGAACAGTTCCTCGGTGCCAGGTAAAGGAACCGATGGCGTGGGGTGTAGGCCTGGCCAGTCCTGGCCCATTTCCATTGGACCTGAGAAGTTGCCTTCAATGGAGTTATTAGTTGGCATTAGTTGTTCAGGTGAAGCGGCCTGTTTATTCAAGCCTTCTGGCTTGGGGCTTCTTCGTCGCCGCTTCATATTGTAGTCAACGTCGCTGCAACGTCCAGCTCAAGTTTCCAATATTCAGAATCACAACGCCGTTGATTTGTCGCAAGCACTTTCTCCGATTCTTTCGGCCAAAGATCGTTCAGCCTTATATTTCTTCTTACCAAAATCCACATTCAGCACTCAGATAGATCCGCATTACAATCAACGCACATCTGAGCTATGTGCTTATAAAGACTCGTGGGCATGAAGAGGTTAGGTTCCGACGATAGAAACCGCCTTCAATTTTGAAAACAGCGGCGGATGACAGGTCGTCGCCATTTCCATGTCCTGTGCTTTGTCAAAAGAGCACTAGGCTGAGCTGAGGCTGAGCCTGTAATCGCAGATTGGTCAACTTCTGCTCGAATCATAGCATAGACTAATGCATGATCCCTGTATTTAGTCTCTTTACATTGTAAAAGCGGCAATGAAATTTGAGAGATAGAAGCGGAACATCTCCGATCATGGAGAGTGTTAATAGAAATCTACATTTCGATGTCGTACGGATGTGGGAAGTAGTCAAGGGCAGGAGCGAAGGCAGGAGTGCGTTGTTATCACATGATCGTGGTGACCTGATTTTCCACTTTGAGTAAGTAATTAACTACGATCTGCTGCAATGTTATTGTCATTCCGGAATTAATCTTTTGATTTGAACCCTTTCTCGTAAGTATTTACATGTTTGGTCAAACTCCTGGTAGTATACATATAGCGAAAAATTACTAGATCCGCCGCAGTATCAGAGCAACCATGACAGCGCAAGCAATCCCCGAAAACAGTAAAGCAAGTAGCAAATATTGTAAATTAACAAAAGGCCGTCTGTTCGACTTGAGCATATCTTGAAGCTCTTCTTCAAGTTTATCCTCCATGGCATGCAGCGAGAAAACATCTTCAACTCTCCTTTTACCATTCGCAGCCATGTCGGCGAATTCTTGTTCGCTCATTTCCAGTAACACTTTTCGCATTATAGCCGTCCATTCATCGACTTGCGTTGCATCACGGAGCCAACCGGTTTCGTTCTCAAGGACACTTTCCAAAGGACCACCAGTATTGGATGCGAGAACAGGTAAACCGGCATGCATTGCTTCCACGGGGACAATGCCGAAGTGTTCGTTGACGGGGGTGTAGAGGAGTAATTTTGAGTTGTGAAGAAGTGTATCTCTGAATGCAGATGGAACGGAGAGGAGGAATAGGACGTCTATTGAGTCGGGGATTGAGAGGGCTGATATGACGGTCTTGGAGGTGGCTGTTTTTAACCCTAATTCGAAAGCTAGATCGTTGAGTTCTTTGTGGTATTGGACGTTTTCTTGGACGCGATTATCATAGCCGCCTGTATGATGAGTCAAAATTCCCAATGAGAAGATTGAAAAAAATCTTACCTGCAATAACCAATCGAGTCCCTTTTCGCTGTTCCTTAGATAACCCATTATATGCCCGAATCGCTAGATCAATACCCTTCTTCCGCTCAAACCGGTTGATGCTCAAAAGAATCTTTTTCCCCCCCCACAATTCGCCCTCGACGATTTCAGTTTTTGCAGGAGAAGATTCCTTTGTGTCAACACATGGATACACAATTTTCACATCGCCCAACCGATCCGACCCAAACACACGCTTAACAACACCACGAGTAAAGTTCGAATTGGCCACGACCCGGTCGGAGGCACTCATCGCCCATCCCTCGAACCAATCCAGGGGATATCGATAGGCTTCTTTAAGCAGCCGCAAAACTAAATTCCCCTCATTCCTCCGCGCCAGCAATTGATCTGGGAAATGGCAATAAAACAGTATCCGTTGTCTCCCACCACGAGTTTGCGCATATCGTTCCCCAAGACTCTTCAATATCGGAACACAAGCCGGTAACTGATCAATAATAAAAATATCATCTCTATATTCTCCCACTCCATTTTTCTTTTCTGTCCTCCCCATTTCCATAAGAACTGAAACCGTCAAGTGTAACTGCCGCAACACAGCCATCAACAAATGAAACCTCCCCAGAAACAACGGCGGGAAAAWCGTGTTCCCGCGAACCCGTACGTCGAGTGTGCCATCGCGCGCTTCTTCGAAACAATGCGACGTATCGCGGTGGGATGTGTATATCGTTACTTGATGGCCGCGGTTTTGGAGGGCGAGCGCAACATCGATGATTAGGCGTTCGGCGCCGCCGATGCCGAGGTCAGGGTGGATAATGACGACATTTGATCGTGGGATGAGACTCATTTTGGTGAATTGGGACTATTGCCCCATTGAAGGGGGACTGTCTTGGGTCTTGTCGGGGTGTTTGTTGATTTCAGAAGCCAGGTTGTCATAATGAATCGTCGAATGTCATGTGATAGCTCCATACTTATCTTATCGCTTATCTTATCTACCTGCGTTAAGGCTTTAAGGCTTCATTTCATCCTTAATTGGCTTAGCCGACTATTTTGCGCCCTATGTCATTATAAAGTATGTCACTTTCTCTTCTACATATATTCGCACATTCTCACCCATCAGTACGAACAAACTCTTCGACTAATCTAAGATATCCCAATCATACCATCGGAAGAACAACAGCTAAAATGCCAATCGGCGAAACAAACCTCAACGCCCTCCTGGGCAGCCTCTCCCCCATCCTCTCCCCAGAGACCTACGTCTGGATAACAACCACGCAACCCCTCACCTCTCTCCCACTCACAACCCTCCAACCTGTACACCTTTATCACGAAGCCGAAGGTCTCACCCTAGTCACCACCAGGGAATCCGCTGAAACCCACGGATTCGAATACACATTCCCATGTAGAAAGATCACACTCAAAGTTCACTCGAGTCTTGAGGCTGTTGGGATGACGGCTGCGATTTCGGGCAGGTTTACGGAGTTGGGGGTGAGTGCGAATGTTGTCAGTGGGTATTTTCATGATCATGTTTTTGTGCCTGAAGGGAAGGAGGAGGTTGCTATGCGAGGACTGGAGGAATTGGCGAAAGAGGCTATGCAGAACGAATGAATGGCCTTGGTCTTGGCTATTATATCTATATTACACATGACATATGGAAACATATGGAAAAAACGCTGGAAGTGATTGTTACACGAGCCCAAAGCTCACGCGGCGCTCGCATGCACCTTGAATTCCACCGTTTTGCTAATTCCGTCATGTGGTCCCTCGCTACTTTGACCATATTCCGCGCTCTCTGTATTATTTGATATTGAGCCAGCATTGACGATATGTTCCTGCGAGCTAGAAGCCTCATTCCCGACATATACTTGGCTCTTCACGCTCCCGTACATCTCAAAGTMAGTCCTACCCTGATGGCTGTGGGTAGCGAGACCTGACGCTTTCTGTCCTTGATTTCGGGTGCGGGAGGATATGTCGTAGCGGCGATTTCCGACCGCGAGTCTTGACGCGAGTATGTCGATACTACTTCGATCAGTTTTGGTTCAATAGCCCAAAGGGAAGGAAGGGGGGATACTACTTCGATCAGTTTTGGTTCAATAGCCCAAAGGGAAGGAAGGGGGGGGGGGCCCGAAAATTTTTTTTGCCCCCGCCCTTT